>NW_024704751.1:15029201-16229201 GCF_018977255.1 Callorhinchus milii
CCAGTTTTGCCAGGATTAGGCGCGCTGTCAAATTGCAGGGATCAATATTCCTGCGTCACCTAATTTCTGGCAATGAAGCAGTTTTGCTTCCAGTGGGAATTGAACACAGCTTAACAAATTAACCCACGCCCCAGCTCTCTTCTGGTGACTGGCTGGAGCAGCGCCAAACTCACTCTCACACGATTCTCTCAGACACCGACTCTTCTGTTTGGGGGGGGGGGGGGGAAGGGGGCAACCGAGGGCAAATAGGAGATTGGGGCATTCTGTTACAATTCCGCGTCAGGGTACTCAGGAAGGAAGTTTTTGCCCGTGGATACACAGTCACTACACTTCACGGCAATAACGTGGGAAGCGCTTTGAGGCAGCTCAATGTCTGGGCCCTGTAGTAGATGCAAGGACTATTATTACGGAGGAGGTGACTGCCGTAGAGGAAGATCTCCAGTTGTGATCTAACGGAGGGGAAGGAGGGTCCCAAGGCGGAGGAGGGAGTGAGATTGAGAGTTCCAAAGCTTCCGGGCGGAGCGGCTGAAAGCTCGGCCACCGATTCTGGAGTGGAGGGGATGAGGGACAAAGCGGGAGGCTGGAGAGCCAGCCGTGTGGAGGGTGGTGGGTAGCCGGATTGGCAAGAAAGAAGGTCAGAAAGCTGGGGAAAAATGCCAAGGCGTGGAAGGATTTGTAGACGAGTGAGAGGATTCTCGAAATCGATCCATTCTGCAAGAGGGAGCCAGTGGAGCCTGTCGAGAACTGGTGCGATGGGGGTAACGGAGTTCAGTGGGGTTGGCAATACAGGAGGCGGAGTTCTGAATCGCACCTGAAAGGTTAATCTCCATTTCCGATCCCACTGGGGCTTCACCCCCTCTGTTTTCACTCCTTGCCTCACAATCTCCCGAGGAAGTGTAACCTGGCTTCGGCATGTGGAAGAAATAAGACAACAAGTAACGACTTCCTGTGTTGGAAACAGCGCCACGAGGTTTCTTTATACCTTTCGTCCAGTGGCAAAAGGACGTGGCGAGGGGCCGAGTGGAGAAGGTGTGGCTGAGAGAAGGCAGATGACGTGTGGCACTTTAGGGTCACATCAAAGAGGTGATTCTGTAAGTAAAGGAAGTTCGCCTGATATCCAGCAAGCCTCCGAGGTGAGCCGACTTTACACACCGCGTCTCAAACTGTTGGTGGGTGTTTTTAACGCATGACAGATCGCTGCTCAGGCTGACGTGCCTTTGTGACAAAGAGATATGCGTTGGGATTAAAAGTCCAAGGCAACGTCGATATAACTGAGCGTGACAACACTGGTTCAGGCCACCCATCGTTAACGTTCCCCTCGCCTCGCCCCCCCCCCCCCCCAACCCCTCCTTTCTCGTCTTCAGGTCGCGCCTGAAGACGCCCCTCTTCGACCGTGCCTACGGTCATCTCCCTCCCCCCCCCACACACATCCTCCCGGCTCGGTGTCATGCTCCGCCACTGTCAAGCGCTCTGGGACACCTTCTTATCGAACCACTTTTCTAATCTTAAACACTTCTATTAGGTTCCCCCTCCCTTAAAAGTCTCTTCTCCAGCGAAAAGAAGCCTAACCTGTCCAGTCTCTCCCGATAGCAGTAATCTGTCAGCATGTGGCCGTGCGCTAGCCTCAGCGATGATCGTCATCTCCCGTCTCTGCGAGCTCCGGTCTTTTGCAGAAACGTCACCGCTACTCTCCCACGATCAGCCTGGGACGATGCTGCGAGCACGAGGGGATCCTGAGCAGGCAGCGGAAAGCATCGACGTGTTTAGGAGGAAACGATGCGCAGATGAGAGAGAAAGGAGTCGAGGGGTGTAGGAGAGGGGAATCAGGCTGGTGTGGAGTATAAACACCGGCACGGACTGGGTGGGCTGAATGGCCTGTTGTATTCTACACAATCTCCAACCCGCGCTGGGAGAGCCTGGACAGTACAAATGAGGTTATGTTGCCATCTTGTGGTTGAGCTAAATCACAAACCCTACCACAGTTGATGTCAGTCTCTTCTGGATGGGCCAGAGACGATGCAACTTCAAAGTTTTGATTTGGGGGGTGGGGGTGTGAACCCACTTTCTTCTTAACGCCGAGGCGAGAGTGCTGCCAACTGAACCAGACCGACGTACTTGGAACAGCACCGAATGAGGTGCACATTCTCCCGGTCGGTATCCAGCGATATTCCCGGCTTAAATCCCAGGTGCTCAAATGAACAGTAAGGAACCTCTAGTTTGTACGGTTACATTACATTACACCGGGGAAGCGTTCCCTCCCTCTAACCTTCTCACTCGGACTTCAAAACGGAAAGACTCAGTGCCCAAAAACACCAACATCAATTTTATTTTCTCTCCCGGAACGTCTGCACTGAGGCTCATTGTAAGTTTAAATCTGAACGGATTATTTCTCAGTACCGACAGCCGTAAAGACGGGTGTTTTTGACTGAATTTTATCTCGTCGACATTTTATCTTAGTGCTTCCACACACCCCCACCCCCACCCCTCGCCACTTCACAGCCAATCAGCCCAAACCTGCAAGGATCAGGGGTGGGGAAACGATGTATTGGGGGAAGTCTTTTTGGATGAGACTTTAAACCCAAGTTACTCTGCTACTCCGCCAACATGAACGATCCCGGTCATACTATCCGAGAAGAGAAAGGAGTTTCTCCTCTAGAATCGGTCATTCACATTGTGGCTGTTTGTGGGATTGTGCTGAAGCAAACTGCCATATTATTATTATTATTATATATTTGCCGAGAAGTCACTGCTCCCGACAGCAATAACTTGTGCTGCTCCAAGTTTCAATGACAGCGTATGCGATCTGTTCTTCAAGCGAAAAGATTGACAGCGGGTGGTTTTAAAACATGTGTTTTATACAACAACAAAATGACATTTATAGAGCGCCTTTCATGTCGGGAGGACGTCCCAAAGCGCTGTACAGTCAGATGTCGGGGCCCGAGTACAGGGGAGGGGTGGGGTAGGGGTGAGGGAAGGCAGAGAGGTGGGAGACCAAAGGCACGGTCGAAGAGAAGGGTCTTGAAGGAAGCGAGGGAGGAAGCGAGGCCAAGGGACCGTGGGATGGAGTTCCAGAGTGTGGGTGCAGAGAGGCTGAAAGCCCGGCCACCGATGGTAGGGCAGGAGACATGGAGCAGGGCAGAGCCTGACGAACGGAGGGAGAGGGCAGGTTGGTAGGGAGTCAGCAGGTCAGAGAGGGAGGAGGGGGCGAGGCCATGGATGGCCTTAAAGGTGAGGACGAGGATCTTGAACCCATACAGCCTCTCACATGGGCGCTATACAAGTCCCTCAGAGGACTTTAAATTGAGCGTTTAAAATGTTCAGACCCACTTGATCGGAATCGACCAAAATTCATTGAGAGAATGAACACTCAGATCTGCTGTATCCAGTTGCAATGGTCCATCTGGAACACTGGAGGCTCTCAGAGACCTGTGTAAATACCTTCAGAAAGCCACCAAGAGAAATTGGACCCGGGTTCAATTCCCGGTTGAGGAAAAACCTAAGGCAAGTTTCCTTACTCTGTGCGCTTGTTTACCTCGCAGTAAGTAGGAAACTGGGTGTTAGTTGATTGGCAGATTTCTTTCTGGGGGTAATAATCAGAAAACATAATTTGGTCACTCATTCCGCGACCGTCTGTGGGACGCTGCTGTGTGCAACTGGCTGCAAGTTTCACTCGCAAAATACCCAAGTCAAATTCATTTTACAATATATTCTGCGAAGCACTTTTAAGACGTCTCAACGACGTGCTCAGGCGCTATAGCAAACTGCAAGGATTATTTATTATTATCATCATCATCTTGAATCTGCCCAGCGTTCTCACCAGCAAAAGTAAACTGCTCGAGAGACTAACATTGGGGGCAAAAAGATAAAAGGGGCAAGTGCAGCAAAGCCATGGCCCTCGTTCCCACGTCTGGCAACAACCTTGACCCAGGAGTTTGGAACACGCAGCTCTCTTAACACGTCCAAAGCAGCTCACGAGCAACACTGAACATGAAATAGCGACCACAGAGCAGGCTGAATTACTAGCTCTTTTAATGATGTTTTCCAAAAATGTCTAACCAAACCACCCAGAGTTTCTTTTTAAACACAAGTACAGGTTTTAAAGTACTGTTTCTCCAAAATAAAGAGCACACGTTGTTTAGAGACAATCTACACAAGTTACAAAAAAAATATTTGCAGAGGCCAAGCATACACAGGTTTTGTTAATTATACACATATGGTTACAAGTGTACTTGCAAAAGTTCATCTGGAAATATACACAAGGCTTTCTGTAAATGTACATCATGAATGTAGTGTTACAATTCTATATTCAAACCAAGAAAATTGACAGTATCATACATTCACTTACAGGTAGACAAAAAAATGCAAAATACAGGTATCTTTTTGTACAAAAGGGGTAGTCCACAGTTTACAAGATGAACAGGAAGTTTGGTTTCCGTGGTAACTAGGTTCTGTCGCTATGCACATTTTATTTTTACCGTCACAAGAAAACAAAAACATTACAATATTTGTAAAAGTTTCAAAAATCACTAATGTGAACAGAATATTAATTTTTTTTTCCCACAACATTTATAAAGGAGAGCTACTGTTCCATCGAGTGACAGGTTAAAAAGAAAAGCAAGTGTTTTACATTCCCTAAGCTGTATAAAGATAGAACATTTCCTTCAAAAATTTACTTCTGATTGAAATTTACATTATACAAGACTATATGCTAACGACAAAGGAAAAAAAAATGTGAATATACACTGAAATGCACATTTTGTCTTTTTGTTTTTTCAAAGGGTTTAAGTTGGTTCAAACTTTCCACATTTACATTATAGAGGTTTACAAATGTACAATTGTACAGTCAAATTGCGATTCACTACTAGGGTACATTTTAGATACAGATAAACATCAAATTGCAAAAAAAACTACAAATATATATGCAAAGTCTACAACAATTATACACTACATATTTATAAGCGAGACCAAATGTTTGGTCGGTTTTATTCTTCATGCTGAACATCTACAAATTCAGCCTTCTCACAAGTTTCCGCGCACCTACCTGTTAAGATAATTGAAAGGGAGCGTGCACTCAGGACACACATGCGCACACACGCACACAGACTCGCACACACACACACACACACACACACATACACACCCCCTATTCCACAAAGTCTGTACGGGTGAACAAAGGGATAATTCTGTTCCACAGTTAAATTTATCATGGGAACCAAACAGCACATGGAATTCAAAAGGGAGGGGGTGGCGGGATTCGGTGGGGAGGGGTAATTTGAGATGGGGGTGGAGGAAGGGAGGAGCGGGAAGGGGAACATGCAAATCATAAAAACAAAGCAGGTATTCCAATTTAAAAACACCTACAGGAAATTATGAAAAGACACTAAAAAGTGCCGTTTTTTTTTTCTTAATAACTTTACAAAAAAAACAATTTCATTTTAAAGTCGATCACAATAGGTTTGAAAACCTGCGTAACTGGTTCAAATAGAACTTCGCCAAATGATTGCTAAAGAAAAGCTCATGTCTGCGATGAGAAAGATAATGGTGGGTAGGTTTTAATTCCTTGCATATATGTCTTATTATTATTATTATTATTATTAAGCAGTCAGCATACAACAAGCCAGATTTCACCAAAATACCCTGAACTTTTCTACGTTTGTTTTGTACATACAAGGGGTGACAAAAATACCACAATTTTGGTGTACCTCATGTACTTTTTTTTTAAACCTTTATGTACAATATTTCTATACATCACTGAGACGGGTAGAAAAGCAAGGGCAGTGGTCGTGTCTAAAATAAAAAATATGAACCCAAAAAAAGCGTCAACATCTCTTGGAACAAAAAAAAACAGTAGGACTTACTTTGGGAATCGCAAAGCATCATATATATATATTTATATATATGTATATATAACAGGCTTAAAATAAATTTATAAATGCTATCACCGAAAAACTAAATTTGTTTTGCTTCTTGCTAGCATGTTATGGCAACTTAAAACCAACGGGTTTAGTTCATAGCCTAGAAGGGAAGAGGAGGGGAAGGGGGAGGTTGAGGGGGGGGTGGGGGAGGGTGGGAGGGGTGGTGAAGGTTTATTAGGCTGCTGGTTGTTGAGTCAGTCAATCATGTTTTTAGTCCCTGGAAGAAGGGAAATGGGAGGGATTTCCTTCGTAAGAAATTCACATTTACAGCATTCCATTTGGCGGGCCGCCGATCGGACCCAGATCCACCCCGTTCTTCATGTAATATTTTTCAAGTTTGGCCAAAATGTGCTTTCCGTACGTGTACTTGCGCAGCGTTGCGATGTGAGGTCGGATCTGGAAAGAGATTTGTATATATTTTTAAATATATCTGTGTATATGTGTGTGTATATTACATATATATATACACACACACAAAAAATTACATTACAAAGATCAAGATACTATCAAATGTCACACAGAAAAATATTCGACAAAAAAAAATGCAACGTTAGCAGGTCAGTAAATGCGTTGGAAAGACAAAGGCGGCAAACAACTCATCTGGAAAAGGGTGGCTCCAAATGTAAAATTATCTTCTAAGTTTATTTGAATAGACCGGTGGGACAAATTTCACGCGCCATTCAGAATGGAGTTAGAGACGGACACCAGGACAATTAAAACGCTTCGATCAAAATCACAAGCAAAATGAACGACGGCGGATTACACTTGTTATACAAAGCGCCTTCGTGTCGGAAAGGCCGCCCCGCGCATTAAGCTTCTCCGCACGCGTACCTTGTGCATCACAATCTTGCGCTGGGCTGGTTCGGCTACGTCGATCATCTTTTGCACCACGTAGTTTGCGTACTGGTCCTTCATCATAGTGTATAAGGCACTGTGAGGGCCATCGTTAATGCTGCACACTTCGTCGATCAGCAGAGCGCGCTCAGCACGGGAGGCGTGGGTTACACACTTTTCCACCACGTTGCTGTAAAAACACAAGTCACCGCGGCTGGTCAGTCGAGTCCCCAGTTTTCACGCTCACCACTACCACACATTGTTGCAGGCAGAAACAACCAATACCCCCGAAACATTCACTTCACGTCTTTTAAGAACATTCATTTATCGTTTCTTAGCCAACCAGGCCGGCGATCCAAGAGATTTTTTTTTGTTAAAACAAAAGTTCGCTTCACTTTATCTGGAGCTAAAGTCAAAGCAACGCCGAACGAAGCTCAGAAGATTGAGCTCAAAAGCTATTTAAAGAGCTGCAGGATTTGATGAGGATAAAAGTGTTAAGTCCCCATAAGCACAACTCGGAACAGTCGAGACTTCAAAGCTCGTGGAAACGCACGACAAGAACAGGCCAAGCCTCGCTTGCAGATAATTTTTGCTCAACAGCTAACTCGAGTAGGAAAGCCAAAGAGTAAAGAGACAGTCGTGAAGGTGAGGCTATATACCTGGCAAACTTGTGCTGGCTCAAAGCCAAAACGTTGCCTCGGATTTCAGACACAATCTTGCTCTTATCTTCAGGGCGTCCGTGCTCCAGAACGTGTTGAATGACATAATTCCCGTACTGATCCTGCAAGGGAATAAAGTTTACAGATTAATGGCTTCCCAACTCAACTCCATGAACGCAAAGCGTGTTTCACCGCTGTCTATGGATGCGAACAAGACCCGTACAACTTTAACGATCGGAATTCTCTTTAAAGTTGCGTACTCTGCTGCAGCTGAAGATACCGCAGTCAAAAATCTGGTAAGGATTTAGATTGCGTTGGCTTTGGCTCGTAAGTAAAGCTGCACCAAAGGCAGACGTTTGTTTATTGAAAGATGTGTAGCTTGCCTTTAAAAGAACAGCTCAGTACACGATGTTGAGAGGATCCGGTAATAACAAGCACGTACTCTCGCACTATTCCTCGCTCTGTGATAACACACATCAGTGCATCACAGGTTCAAAGACAGTGCAGTTCAATAACTCAAGATAAACACCTGGACACACACAAAAAAAGGGCTCTGGCGCACACAAGGTTCTTGAATCTTCTTTTCTTTATACCATCAAAAGTTTTCTTCTTTTCCTTTTTAAAAACGTTCAACTCCGATTGCGTGCGCAAAACAAACTACATTCAATAAGCGGGTTTAAATAAAGGTTTTGCATCCAATGGATTCACGGTTGAGCCGATCTGAAGACTTCTGAGGAAAATTCGCTTAACATTAGCGCCAAATAATTTGTAGGCTGAGCAACATTCAGAAGTTCCTGCTTCAGACAGTCGCGCTCGCTCGCTGCTCAACCATTCATTAAACCCAGCACTTTGTTTGCCCTCATTCCAAAAGCTTTTACCTACAGGGAGGTGCAGCTGTCTAGACACGAGCAAAATCTCAAAAGAACCATAGAGAAATCCGTGACACAGTAAGAGACGACTCAGCCCGTTTTACAAACACCGCTAATCCGTTTAAGTTTGGGCAAAAAGGCTGGCAATCAGAATGGAACCACAGCACAAATCTTCCACCAAAAAAAAAGGTTCCAGACCACACACACCGAAGCAGTGAAATTCTGCAACTCAATGCAAAAATTCCAGGTTAGCTTCTGGGCAGATGCTCTGAATCTAAAGGAAAGGCGCTAGGAGTCCAGAGCCCATGTTAACAGATAGTCCAACAAGAGTCCAAGCACCATCTGAAACTGTAAGGAAAGCCTCATTTCAAAACAGATCCCGTGCCACTGGCAGTCGGCAGCACTTCAAGTGGGGAGGGTAAACTCAGTGCTGCCGCCGCTTGCAAAAAGGTCAGCGCACACCGACGAATGCAGCGTTCACCTACACCAGGAACCACCACGTGTACCTGAACTAACTGCTCGGTGTGTTGGTGGAGCTCTTCGAGGATCGGCAGGGTCTGCTCAGGCATGCAATGCTCTAGGATCCGCTGGATGACGCGGCAGCCATATGGGTGGGTCGACAGGGCAAACACCTGGAAGGATGATACCGAGTGGTTAAGGCACAACGATAATGATAATAATCCTTGCATTTGATACAGCGTCTTATCACGTCTTTCGAGAAGTATCAAAGCGCCTCAAAGCATATACACTAAAGTGGATTGACTGTAAATTTTATAGCCAAAATAGGATGCTTAACACATCATATAACCAGGTATTCTGGGCGATTGACTACGTACAACTATTCTGAGCCGTACATCTGAAGCATCATTTTGTTTGCACGGGCTAATTATTTCCTTGTGGTCGTACATTGCATTAGTCAGGGAAATAAACTGCGGATTGATGCACACTGCGTTGTAATTAACGGTAAATATATATGCTTTACGTCAAAACCTTGAACAAAGCTTTCGTTTAAAAATGAGCCACAGTTCTTCAGTATATACTGACAAATATCGATAGTATAGAAGGTTACTTATTTGATCCAATGCTGGATAAGTTACCCACCACAGGAGCCATCCACTCTCAACCCAATTCCCTGCTCTTTCTTCATACCCCGTGGGAAGTGAAACCGGTTTCACATTAGGTCTTACCTGCCCCTGGAAAGCATCAATGATGAACTGCAGAGACTGAGGCTGCACACACTCGATGCACTTCTGCACCACATGGTTCCCATTCTGATCCTTCACACATTTCAGCACATGGCCATCGAGTTCCTTCACCATTTCATTCTACACAGGGGAGGGAAGGAGAAGTAGGTTTGGTATTTGAATGTTATGAGTGCTGATACAGTACTCCCCTGGAGTGAGTCAATGATTCCCAACTCTCTCTCTCGATAGAAATTACATAAGCATGAAGTGCTGACAAACAGAAGCTTTGCCAATTTATAGATCTTTAAATACACCTCTTGTGCATGCCCAATTTCAGGTTAAATCAGCTTCAAAACGATATATTAAAAAAAAAGTTTATCACACATCAACAATGAGCAACAAATTATATTTGTATAGTGCCTTTCAAGCCGAGAGGACGTCCCAAGGAGCCGTCAATGGCATTGCTAATGCACCGCTCATGTAAATCACAAACTTGATCTTACAATTATCTGCTGGTCTGGAGGGATGGATTCCAACGCCTTCTGTATCACACGGCAGCCGTACATCTGCAACGCCAATGAGAGGACGTGCCCACGGATGCGCTGAGCTAACGCCAGTTTCTGATCCAGACTCCCAAACTGCAGAATAATAAAAAACACACACCAAATAAATAAATTAAACCAACAAATTAGACACCGGGTTAGTACGAGTCATCACAGATGTCAATTAGTGGGTCAGCTACAAAACAGCTCATTCACCATTGAGAAGCGGGAAGGGACAGGGACAAACAGGAGGCTGTAGCCAGCCGAGTGGAGGCATCAGGTGGTAGTAGTCGGGGGTAAGCAAATTAGATAGCCAGGGAGGTGCAAGGGCATGAAGGGATTTAAAAATGAGTGAGAGGATCCGTTCAGGAATTGGGAGCCAGTGAAGCCTGGCCGGGACTATTGTTATGGGGGTACAGAGTTTTGTGTGGGTGGGTATGTGGGCGGCAGAGTTTTGAATTCATTGAATTTTGTGTTTGGTGGAGCTGGGGAGACCAGCGAGGAGGGCGTTGGAATAGTCCAGGCGGGAAGTGACGAAGGGGTGGATGAAGCTTTTGGCTGCTTTGGTTGTGAGGTACAGACGGAGTCGGGCAATGTGACAGAGGTGGGAAAAAGCGGTCCTGTTCAGGGAATGGACGTGCGGCAGAAAGGAAAGATGGGCATCGAACTTGACACACAGGTTCGGTGAGTCTGAGGGAGAGCCTTGAGGAGTTCAGACCCACAGGAGAGATTTCACGAGTAACAGCCACAGCGTTTGCTTGCTCTTTCCTCATCGTTTAAGCGTAAGCACATGTATGCTGAGTTGAGCTCACAGGAACCCAAATCACTACTGACCTCAAAGAATTTCTGAATGACGTAGTTTCCAAACACGTCCACCATCAGTTGGTAGGCCGCCTGCAGAATTTCGTTAAAAACCAGCTGTCGTTCAGCGGGAGTGGCACGTTCCAATTTAAGCTGAATGAATCTGCAGACAAAATACTTATGAGGGTCTGCACGAGGACAGCACACAACAACAAGTTAACATTTGTATAGCACCTTTCACGTCAGGACGTCCCAAGGCGCTGAAATGTGATTTAGCTTTATTTACACTCGTGTTTCCCTCCTTGTACCACATGCACCGACCAACCGGGTCATAATCAGGGGTGACAGGTTTGTAACCCGCGCTTGTCCTACAAAAATGACATCCGTTAAATCTAAAAAGACCGCAGACCGCTGTGGCCCGTCTCAGCTGTGATTTGGCCATCACTTTGTTTAGTTATATGGATCGATATAATATAGGCGGCCTCATTCATGTTTGATCATTAAAACAGAGCGAGAGCAGACTTGAAGCAGACTGGCAAGTATGAAAGTACTTCTACCGAAGGTGGAACGGAGGGCACGAAGGACAAACGGGAGGCCGGAGCCAGCTGAGCGGAGCCAGAGGGTGGTGGTAGTGTAGGGGGGGGGGGGTAAGCTGGTCAGATAGGTCGGGAATCAAGTGATTTGAAAACGAGTCAGAGGATCTTGAAATCGATCCGTTCGGCGACTGGGAGCCAGTGGGGCCTGGCAAGGACCGGTGCCGATGAGGAAGTGCTATGCCTCGCTGGCACAAATCAATTATCTCCTGCCTGCCGCTTGGAGCAACTTAAAATTAATTTTGCACACCTTGAGCCGTGCTGATCTTGAGAGAATTCCATGATGTGTCCGGCTATTTCGCGCAGCTGAAGGTTGGGATAGCGGTTGTTGCGGAAATCTTCCAATAATCTGCTCCGGCCAGATGGCATGACGTCCGACATGCTGTAGCGCAGGCGTGACGGGGGAAACAGCTGACTGCTGGAGCTGAACAGACTGGAGGTGCTGTTTACGCTGCGATACTTGGCCTCGGCTCCAGGGGCGGCCGAGATGAACCTTCCACTTCCGTTTGTCAGGCCTCCTGTCATCACAAACACATCACCGGAGTTATCTCAACTTGGTTTCATCTTTATTTCCCCCATCACCAGCACGAACTAAACAAAATAAAGTTAAGTCTTTTTGAAGAAGAAGAAAAAAAAGGCCAGCTTTGTTACACCGCAGAGAAAAGCTGCTACATTCCCGCAGGCTAACAGCAAACCATGCTCCACATGAACACTCGCACTAAATACTGGAGGCTAGAATTTTTAACAAACCTCTCTCTCTCTTTCGCCCACCGCCCCCTCCACACACTCACACTCTCTCTCACACACACACACACACACACACACAGTTTACCATTAGTTTGAAACGGGTGCACCCACATTTCCCAGTTCATTTAAAAATTTCTTACGAAAAATTTGTCTACCCCTCTCCCAAAGGTAAAAGCTTATGCTGGGAGCAAAATTTCCACAGACACCAGTAAGCTTCCAGTACCTTGTTCAAGTGGCCATTTTTCACGTCTAAGCTTGAATGAGTGTTGGCAGGCTATTTGACTGTGTGTGCCTGTGCGTGGGGGGAAAGAAAGAGAATCACACACAGCTGAGAACAACCCTGTGCTCCTCTGACGTTCACACGAGCATACATTCCAGCAGGGGTGTCACTAGCCCCAGAGCACAAGTGAGGGTCCATGGGTGGCAAGCTTGCCCTCCTCAGGGATTCTGAGCTCACTGCAGAGCCGTCCACATTGCTCTGGCTGAGATCAACTCAACACAAACCGCACAATGAACCTGGAACCTGCCTGGTTTTCACAGCACGCAGTGAATTTTCGCACTGCACTGGGGGAGGAGGTGGTGGTGGGAGGAGGGAGGGGGGGAATTACTGGGTATTAACCATCACTGATGAGGTACGCTCTAAAAATAACATTTTAATGTTACCGTTCATGGGAATTTCTGAGGCACTGCAACGGGTTATAAAGCCGCACTCTGCAAACGTAGCACTAAGATACGTTTGAAATACTAACACAACAGATCAGCTGACAGCCACTTGACTTATTGAATAGTTTTGTTCAAAATGACTATTAAATGAAATCAGTGAGCGAGAACTGCCAAGGTGGTTATTAAGCTTCGTTTCACAATCACCCAGGGCTGCTTTTCAGTCATTTTAGCTTTGTTATTTTATTGCTTCAACAGTATCCCTCAATTTAAGTCACTTGTACTTTAGACTCAAAAATCCTGCTTGGGCACTAAAATTAACCCTTTCCTCTGAAGCAGCTAACTCCGGTTATTTGACTGTCTTGCCAATCCAGCCCTCAACTGACAACTTCTTCCTGGATTGAGTGACTATTCTCTTTTTACTGCAAGTGTTGAAGTCAATGTAGCACCCCAAAATATTGTCCTGCCTGAGATTCCAGGATTGAGGGGAGTGGTGGTGGGGGTGGGGGTGAAGAGAGGAAGCTCGAGGTTTTACATTAGCCCATTTTTTTGCTCTTTAGTTTTTTTTTTAAAAAAAGCATCAGCCTGGCTCAGCGGTAGCAGTCTCGCCTTTGAATCGGAAGGTTGGGACTTGGAATCACATAGTTTAAGCTGACACCGTCCTTTGGATGAGACGTTAAAACCAAGGTCCCGTCTGCCCGTTCAGGTGGACGTTAACGATCCCTTGGCGCTGTTCGAAAAGAGAAGGGAGTTTCTCTCTCCCGGTGTCCTGGCCAACAATTCCTCAAATAAAATTGGTCACTCACTCCATGGCTGTTTGTGGGACACTGCTGTGCGCAATTGGCTGCCGTGTTTTGCCCACCAAATACACAGTCAATCCACTTTACAGTATATCCTGTGAACCATTTTGTCACGTCTCAATGACGCGAGAGGTGCTATATTCAATGATTATCATTCTTAAAAGATGTGCAAGGGTGACAGAGGTGAAAAGGGTAGTTTGATTTAGAAACATGACCTACAAACTGGGACGGTTGTATAAGGATCAATTATAAACAAACGATTGCGCGAAACAACCAAAAAGATTTACTGAGTGGAGCTGATGGGTTTTTATTCTTATTATCAGTTGGCAGGTTCTCCATTAAAAGTGGATTCCCATACGTCATGCAAACTTAACTGCTGTGCCTGACCCAAACCCAATGCAGACCAGAGATTTGGAAAGCACCAGTGATGACCTGGCTCAGCTTGCGAGTACATGTACAGGTCTCAGCAGAGAAGCAGTGAAGCAGCTCTCAGTGAGGGCAAGTGTGTCATCACTGCCAGGAAATCATCCACAATCAAATCAATGTGTTCCGGCCACATTATTTCATTAGCCAATACAAGCAAACCTTATACAGTAGAGTCCTGTTATATCACAGTAGTTGGGAGGGTCTACAAAACCCCAACCAGTGTTATAAGAGGGCTTGATTGCCGGTTAGAGCTCCCGCTTACACTGCACAAGTGCAGAAAGCTGGCCACCATCCATGTACCGAGAGGTGGGTGAGGGGGGAGGCTCTTGGGTCAGCAACAACATCACTTCTTGTGCACCGGGCAGCACACAGGAAGTTGTCGTCGGCAACCCGACAAGCCGGAAGGAAGTCTACCTTTTTTTTTTGAAAAAAATAAAGCCCGCGGAAACCGGCCAGCATTTTGAAGCGAACCAGCCGGCTTTCTGCGTGCACTTCAGATTGCTCAGCAAGTGAAAGTCAGGATCCACCCCCCCCCCCCACTCTCAATTGTGCTTTATAAGCCAGCCCACGTTACAATGGGGAGTGTGTCTTAACAAGGTTTCACGGAGACCTTTCCATGTGCCCGTAATATACTTTCAGTCAGACCAATAATCCATCTCTTTCCTCCTTAGGTATAACTAGCAATTGAACAGAAGGTAGGTGTAATAATGGTTGCCCACCCCTCTTACCCAGATTAAGGCTCGATGACGATCCATGTGATGATAATGAAGGTGGTGGTGTCAGCGAGTGGCTGGGACCCTGGTTTGCAAGCGGCATGCCTACTGGGCCAGGGGAGGACGAGAATCCCAACCCATTGTAAAAGTTATGGCCTATAGGAGCCAGGCTGCTGGTTGTTCGCTTGTACAGATCAGAGCTTCCAGTTAGGGAGTCTCTCCGAGAGCCGCTGCCGGTGTTTGAGCTTCCAACTTAAAACAAAAGAAAAATAAGTGGTTGATTTTTAGTTGGTTGAATGCCTGACAATCGTAAACTCTGTTGGGCTGACAATCATTCAACGCTACACGTGTAAAATTGGAAAATCTGCGTCAATGCCGCAGTCCACAACGATCAGGAGTATAGTTACACATCCCCATCGGTCAATTAAGGGTCAATTATACATCCCTGAAACGAGCACAACCCAACACACACATGCCCTGCCCGAAATTATTTTAAAACTTCTGCACACTGCAATACCACACTGGAACTGAAGTGTCACATTTGTACCTGCTACGCATGTTTCACAAGCCTCTCCTGTCCAAACCAATGCTCGTAAAGCCCCAAAAATTAAGATTCCAATGTATTTCAAGACGAGAAGGTTTTAGCTCGAGAAAAGTATATTTGGAAGTGCTTGAATCGCGCCTCTAACTTCAGGAAGACACATGCTTTGCAGGTGGCAAATGCGGCCGTTTTTGTTCCAACTCATCCAACCGTCCATCGTTAATCTCGCGCAGTTGGCATTGCATTCCTCCAGCGATAACACACGTACCTGCTGACCCAAACCCTCCAAGTGCAGATCCGAGAGTAGCCCCGAGCGAACTGGTGCTTCCAAAGCCCAGGGAGGTGCTGCCAGGCTGGCCAGATCCCTGCGAGAACAGCGAGTTGCTTTGCGAAGTACTAGACAGGGAATTGTTACCGTAGAACGAGCTGGAAGGCAGGCTGTTGTTTGGCTGCTGCTGCTGCTGTTGCTGCTGGGGTTGCTGGTTGCCCAGTTGGCGAAATGAGCCATTGGCTGTGCCCGCCAGACCACCGGCTGTACCGTTTGCGGAGGCTGCCGCCGCCGCGACTGTGGGCACAGAAAGGGAGAATTAGGTGGCTGCACATTCGATGCGTGCCGACGAAGTAAAAAAAAGAAATCTTGTGTTTTATTCAACTCCCGCTCCCAAAGATGTTGTCTTACTCAGTCGATGCGAGTAAGCAATAAAATCAATTCAAAGGCAGGTCATCAGATGGAGCGGCACATTATGGATCGTAAACAGCAACAGTACGAGGCAGTAAACATTAAACCGTGATTTATTTCACGACCACTTGTGCGTGGGACATTGCTGTGTGCAAAGGGGTTGCCGCATTCACCTGCAAATACAGCCGCTGGACTTTTCCATTGAAAACCTCTGGAGCACTTGGAGATTTTTTTTTAAAAAGCGTGATGATGTAGCACTGCTGGTTTTGAAGCAAGATATCCAGGCACCAGACCTACCTGCCTGCGCTGCAGATGGGCTTATAATTACAGGTGCTGGAGCCACTAGACGTACTGGAGCTCCCAAGCCATTCCGAGCTCCAGTATTCATAACCAGGGCACCCGTCTGGTCATAATAAGCAGCTGGGGCTATGACTTGATATCCTGAAAATGAGAACACTGCAGGTGAACAACAACTTGCATTTATATAGCGCCCCCCACCCCCCCCGCCCCAAAGCAGGGTAGGGTCGCAGAGCGCTTAAGTGAAGGACTGGTCTGATCTGTGAACAGTACATACATTTGCGAAGGCATTGCATCACTAAACCAAAAATCCAAATCTGGGCCCACAAAACTTTTATATATTTATATATAAAACATGGTTTCCCTTTAATACAAAGGGGAAAAAAAATACATCAAATGACCTGCAGTTTTCCGAAGCATTTGTAATGGCTATTTTTGCCTGGGAACACACAGCTCCCAATTATTTTTAAGAGGCAGGTTTACAACTCAATTGATGCCAAGACAGATGCATTGCATCACTTTACTCTGAAGGCAGTGTTGACCGGATGAGAATTTTTATGCCCCAAACTCAGAAGGGGAAACCCATTGTCAGCGGAAATTCACGGTTATATTTAAGCCTGGATACTGTAACTATTAAACTCTGCTGCAAAGCCACCTCGTAAAAGCTATTTAGGGAGGTAACTTAAGGAACAATATAAAATATACACTTGGAAATGATTTCTTTGAAAACAATCTCTCCGCTCTGACATAATACTGCACTGGGAGGGAGTTGTTCGCTAGAAGATACATCCAGATCTGGCTCTAAATTGTAATCAACATTACATAGGCGATTGGCTCTTATAAAGATGCATTTCTTTTCATTCGCTTCATTCAGCGTGCAAATCTCAAACACAAACCTACAAACTACCATTTTTAGGCCAGTACATTGAAAATCACAGATCAAACACGTGCATTTTTTTTTGTTTGTTTGTTTGGAGCGTAAAATCCAAGTACGAAGTTGGCATTTGGGGTATAAAGCACTGTTTGAGTTATTCACAGGTCTGGCTCAGATCAATTTGAGTACATTGGTGAAGTTCTCATAACCGAACACTGTTCTCAGTGAGGGCAAGTGTGTCATCAGTGCCAGACAGCTTTCAGAAAAGTAAACAACATTGCAGGTCAAGCTGTTTCACTTCAATGTACTGAGAATAATCGGTCTAAGTTTGCCTTTGAGATGAAGCGTTTATGGTTTTACACTAGTTTGTAATCAGGGGATTAGCTTTTACGAGCGTTGCTACATCAAAACAAACCATGTGGACATTTATCAAACCTCCATTTTTTATTTAAATTTTTTTTGATGCAGTGCCAATGTAAAATCGGCCGATATAAAATAAACCCAAATCACGTTTCAGATAGTATTGATTTCAGACAGTAATGCAAGCAAGATCCACACACAGAGAAAGAATGCCAGTCTATTCAGCAAGTAAAAATGTGTGTCAAATGTAGTGCTAATTATTTTTTAATGAGCGTCTATAAATTCCTAACACTTAAAAAGACAGATCAATTATAACAGGTAAACTAAGTATTGGTCAGAATTTAACTGGACTCCCATCTATGCTCCAGGACATTATAACACATGCATTTCATTAACTATCAAGCAGTAAAAAGGGAAAAAGCCAGGCACTTACCAGAATGAAGCTGGGCACTGTTGACTCTATAAAGTTCTGCAACAACATGCGTTCATAGTGGCATGAAGTAAACAGGACTGAATGTTTTATAAGGTTTTTTTTTGCAAACTACAATTTTTTCCCTAAATAATATTTTTCCGCACGCTTAAAACAAAGAGGAAGAATCTACCTGGCATTCCAGTCGCTAGTCCCTGGCTAAACGCTAGAGCTGAGTTAACAGCTGCAGCAGCAGCCAAGCTATCTGCTTGTTGTCCTTGCTGGCTTTGGTTCGGGGTCAGTGGCCGCTGATTGGCTCCAGCACGTAGAACCTGGTACAGAAAAATATGCCCATTGAAATATTTATAATATAATCCTTGCATCTGAAATACAGTCTCGTCACGGCTCAAAGTGCTTCACGGAACATGCTGCAAAGTGAATTGACTGTATTTTGCGGGCGAAAAATTTGCTGAAAGTGTTTCAAAGGAACTCAGTGTATGCGAGATATGGACTGAACTTGTTCTACGATTTAAACGAAGGATTTCTTTCACACTGGAAAAACCTTTATATATTTCCCGATTATTTCACTGTTTGACATGGTCTCACTAAAACAATGAAAAACGTGAACACTAATTGGGCTCCTCGAGTTGGGTTAAGCGCTGCCCAATGTAGCACTGAATCATAAGAGAGCCAAAGCTTCCATTTCAGCCTGTGCTGAGTTAATCAGGGCAGCAGGGGTGGGACAAGTGGCCTCAGTGCTCCCGACTAGGGAAAACAGATCCTGTTGAATGACTGTGCAGCATAGGATCAGGCCCAACTGCAATGCCTTCCGAGGGAATAGCCTGCCGCCACTTACTGGCCTCGCGCATAAAGAATCAAGAGGTGAGAGGGCTGCATGCGTTCAAAAAGAACCGTAACCCAGCGAGAGAGAGTGAGTGTGTGTATGTATATATATATATACACACACACACACACACACGCGCCTTCAGAGAAGAAGGGGAGAACAATTATACAATGTGGTCTCACTTAAAAGAAAAGGGCATTAAAATTACACTGAAGATTGACCATATTATTATGTCATCACTACAGAACAATAGTCATGTGATGGACAGAAAGGTATAAGGGTTTTTACAGCTGGGAAGCAAATTGATAAGGTTGAAACCAATATATATATATATATATTATATATAAAACTAATATACACACACAATAAAGGAATAATAACTACACATGAGTGGTAGTTTTTTTTACAGTGGCCAATTACACCTCCTGTTAAATTACAGGTGCCAGGTGATTGGTTATAATGTCACACCAGCTTTAACATCTTTTAATTTAGGTCAAACAAGTTTCACGCAGGCAAAAGAACGTCGTTCACATGGGGACATTAAAGTAATTCCAAATTAATTGCAACTAACGCACAATTGACCGTGTGATAGGGAGCTCATTGGCAAATACAACACTATTGTCCAAGCCAAGGTTCTTGCCAACAATATATGAAGTCTGGCTCAGAAATACTGAGTACATTTAAATTCTCATCATCGAATGCTGTTCTCAGTGAGGGCAAGTGTGTCATCATTGCCAGACAGACCATGTATAACTGTAAGTATCGTTGCGAACACTTCCAATCAATTTACAGCTTCTAAAGCCGTGCATTTAATTTAACCGGTAAAAGATACACGAGCATGGAAAAACAAAACAATCTGTTCTGTACCAACCTCTGTACAGCATATCATCTCGTAAGAGAGGTGCAACAGCACAGAGTAACTTCAGGACACCGGTTCATCAAAAAGCAAATGCAAAGGCCGAACCGTATTACATTATTCAACAGATCTCGCTACCCTGGAACCATGGCAACAGCAAAGCAGTTCATGATGTCCAATGTCCACGTTTCAAGCCGTGGATTTATGGAAAGCCACAAAATATTGTTTTTGAAGCTTTAAACACCGTTTAGGCCAAAAGGCACAGCAAGAGAATTGGGGAACACACTGGAGCAATCTACAGTGCATCGTGGGGGTTCATGACTCCCCCGGCACTGGGCTAGAAACAGATGGGTGACTTGCCTGCTGTTGTCCTTGCTGAGCCTGCGATGCAGCCTGCTGATTTGCAGAGTTGTTGGCTGCTGCTGCAGCAGCTTGCTGCTGGAAGAGATTCGCTGGATAAACACCCCACGGGACACCATAGTACTGAGGTGGAACCACTGTAGGGCCTAACACAGCGAATACATAGGAAGGGATGTTAGGAAACAGGATAAATGCATGTAAATATCCCACCGCGGCGACATCATATGGTAACGCAACACCGTGCAGACTTTATTCGGATCGTGTCATGCACAGAACACATTTGGTATTGGAAATGCTCTGAGCAATTATTAATATTCATATCTTAAGAGTTATATTTTTCCAAAGACGGTTTGGCTCAGATCAGTTGAGTAAAAGAATTGAAATTCTCATCATAGACAGACATGTGAGGCCTACGAGCAACTGGACGCAAAAAGAAAAGGAGAGTCGAAAAACTAGAGTCGAAAAACTACTTGACTAATCGTCTGAATTGTTTTGAAACCAAACTTTTTTTTGAGGGATGGGGGGGGGGGGGAAAGAACCAGAGTTCTCTGTTACAATCCAGGTACTTTGTTATGTGTACGATAAACACCTCATTAGAAACTGGCACCCTCACTTGCTGTAAGGAAGCACAAAATCAAAACATTTTGCCACAATGATATTTTAGAACCTTTGCAAAATTGCATTTCAGCCTTGAAAACCTTTGATATCGTTCCATTATCACTGGAGTTCGAATGTACAATTGTTGCCCACAGGTAACCTACTCGAAATGTCCTGTACATCACGTGGCGCTCTGTACACAGTGTTCCCTACCCCACCACAAGATGCCTTCCTCCAAAGGAGCAAGCTTATCTAACATTAAGTCAAGACAAACACAGCAAGAGAACAGAATGTACAACTGCTCGTTTGCAGTTTAATCTTCGTACCGTAAATGTATGATGTGATACATTCGTGCTACAAGAGTAATGCAAATCTCGGCTTGAAGAATTGAGGTGGGCTAATGAAGGAGACGACTGCTTCCAGATTAGATCTGGGTGCTGTATAAAACTTTGAAACCATCATTAATTTGAGGGAAATAAATCTTGCTTCTACCTTGTAACAAACGTGTCCTTTTTTTTAAAACATCCAAATTCAAAGAATTCCAAGCCCCAGACAAAAATATCCTCACTTATCTTGCACCCAGCTACCGAAATCCTTGAGCCCACATGTGGAAAGTAGCATTTTCAGAAATACATCATGAATTACGCTTATCAAATCCTAATCCAAAAGTGCGAGGAAGAGGCGAGAAAAGAGGAGAATAAAGAGATTCCTAAACGTTAAAAAAAAAGGATGCTGCTTCTTTGCGGTTTGCTCTTTGCAAGAAACACACCGAGCAATTGGCATTTTAGCAGAGTTTGTAAGAGGAACGTAGCCCTTGCCATTCTGAGAACGTTTGGTAGCCAGCGTGAAGTGTTTGTACCACATTTAATTAAGACTGTGCACACGTGCACGACTGGTCGAGCCAACCTCCCACAATTACCTTGTCGCCGAGCCTAATTTTTGTCAGGAATGATTACATACACTCTTGGGTCCTTACCATTGTGATCATCGGAAGGGAGGATAAATTGGAAACTTTTTAAGAAAAAAACAAGTCACTCAACGCAACATACCCACAGATAATTGAAATCAAGGCTGAAGTCTCACCTGCCAGAGTTGCAGCAGCAGCAAGGCCTGCAGTGTAGGGATCTGTACCTGGAGGGGCAGCACTAATTATATATGGGTTTGGAACAAATGTTGCTGGAGCGAGGCCTGCTGAAAACATACCTGTTGGGAGATATGAAAGCAGTCAGAAGCTTACAAATACCGTTATAAGCAGCCAGACTGATAGCTAAAGCAGGAGTAGAATAGACAGAGGAAATAAATGCATTTAAAACACTAAAACAAAGGTCTATTGGCCGGGACACTGCTGTGCGCAATTAGCTGCCGGGTTTCATCCATAAAATACACTTCACAATACATTCTGTGAAGCGCTTTGAGACATCTCAATGACAAAAGGCGCAAAATCAAATGCAAAGATTATTATCTTGCCTCCACCAAGTACACAAAGTGCTTGCATTAAAATCTGTGGGCTCTTGCTCTAGTGTGCCACACTAGAGTACTGTGTTATCCTATTTGCCATTTGACTGTATATAACTGACTGTCTCTTATTTTGTGGACGAAACGCGGCAGCCAATTGCGCAAGGTAGTGTCCCACAAACCAGAAGTGACCAATGATATCTATCTCTACAAACTGTTCCCCGAAAGGACTTACCGATATGAGGCTGCTGGGCAGCTGCGAGAGCGTATTGCTGCTGTTGAGCTGCTGTCAGCTGTTGAACCGTCAGTGCATTCTGCCTCTGGAACAGCTGTACAGAAACAAAAAAAAGCCATAAATGACACTAAAATACTCATTTGTGTAAATTTGCAAGGGCGAGCTTCACATCAGCCCTGGTAGTCAATGCACTAGGTAAAGCACGGTTTCTTCAACTCCCGATAGAATAGCTTCAGTTGCAGTCAGCCAGCACATCCTCATGAGATGTCACTTCCCAAGAAGAGGCAACGGAGAGCAAACTTGCAATGTTTCCTCATCCATCTCCCATCACACTGGACCACATCACTGCTGTCACAGAGGGCAAATCAACTCTCCCTCAAACAAAGTGGAAGCAACCCAACAATCCCTTCCAAAACTGCCTGGATGGCAAAATATACGTGGGTGGGAGGGGGGAATAACTAGTACAAAGACTCTATGACATCTGTGGTAACCTGGACGAACGTCTGCCTGCAAACCAACAGTGGTTGCAGAGGATGAGGAGAAAATAATTCCAAAAGTAACTTGACCTGCTCTTGCTGGGTGGGGGGTGGGGGGGGGGGAAAGAGACATTACGTTGTACAGTTGATAATCTAAAATCGAACATAAGAATTCAGGAGGGAGAAGGTTTTGACTTTTTTTTAAAAATAAGTACTATTTACAAATTAAGGTGAGGGGCAGTTAAGATAACGTGCACTCAATCTGTCGCGAAAAAGATGCACAACAAGATTCATTAAAAACAGGCTGGTGACTGGGGAGGTTATTCTCCTTCATTTGCTAGTTGGGATTGTGTTAAAATACTGTACGGTTGTACTTTTTTTGCAGGCAGACTGACCTGCTGTTGAGAGCTATAGTCGAAGAGGCTGACAGCAGCCGCTGCCGAATCCATTTGCACTTGGCTGCTGGTGTAGTCGAACTGTAGCGAGTCGAGTCCAACCGGTTCCATCGAATCCAGGGGAACGTTCTGGGACTCCACGTTATTGAAGTCTTCGGTTGGCTTGGAACTGTTGCTGTTGGCCATTGGCCCCAAGCCCTCCGAGCTATTCTGGTTGGGTCCAAGGAGATCGACCACTTCGTTTGGAGAGGTCTGGCAACTGCCTGGGGTGCGGCTGCACGAAGCAAAAAAAGAAAAAAAAAACGGGACACTTAGCAAGGTTGAACGTGCATCCAAAACACTCGCACCTGATCATCAGTAATATTAATCAAGAAAAAACATTAAAAAATCTGGTACCAAACTACTGCTCTGGACCAAGGTTTCTTACAGTTCAGAGTTGTGTTTTGGCAGTAAAGTGGTAGTGTTGGACCAACTGTTTTAGCAACATTTACATCCACTACTGGCATCGTTGACCCATGACATCATGCGGCAAGCATTCGTCTGAAAAAGCTTTTAACCGTCACGCATGTGTAGGGCTGTGGAGCACGAGTAACATTCCTGTTAAGACAAGGCAGGAGCGTTGCAGCCTTTTACGATGACGTACCTGAAATCCTTATCAGCGTCAATGCCATTCTGCACGACCATCCCATTTGTCTTGTCAATTCCATCGTCCTCCACTTCTTTCAGATCTCCCATTTTATCCCCATCAAAGGAAGACTTGCCTTTCTTGTCTCCCTTTTCATTGTGCACCTCGGCATCCCCAGAACCCTAACCAGAAAGAGGGAGCAATCGCAGGTTTAGCAGCTCAATCAAAATAAGGCGCTCGTGTTCGTTAGCAAATTACACTGGGAGTCAGTATGAACCATGCGGATTAAAGCCTGTACACAAAAGCAGTGACAGATGATATCCCTCAGAAATGCAAAAGGACCCCACTAAATGGAGCCAAACTATGTTCTCTTGTTCATGCCTTCATCACCTCCAGGCTCGACTATGCAAACGCCCTGCTTGTCGGCCTTCCCAATTCCTCCCTCCACAGGCTGCAGATAATCCAGAACTCTGCAGCCCGTGTCCTCTCCCGCACCAAACGCTGTGACCCCACCTCCACCACTCTCGCCTGACTCCACTGGCTCCCTATCCTTCAGAGGATCCAGTTCAAGATCCTGGTCCTCACATACAAAACCCTTTATGGCCTCACCCCACCCTACCTCTGCGACTCCTAACCCCCTATCAACCTGCCTGTTCCCTCTGCTCAGCCGGCTCTGGCTGCTCCACGTCCCTCGCCCCACCTTTGGCGGGAGAGCTTTCAGCCACTCTGCCTGCAACCTCTGGAATTCCATCCCCCAGTCACTCCGCCTCATGCCCTACTTAGCCTCCTTCAAGGCCTGCCTCAAGACCCCCCTCTTCGACCATGCCATTGACCACCCCCCTTCCCCTCCCCTCCCTTACCCACTCAATCCAAGCTCGGGTCTGAAATGCTGTATTCTGTCCAGCGCCTTGGGACGTCCTCCCGACGTGAAAGACGCTATACAAATTAATCTTGTTGTTGTTATTTCACAAGTACAATTAAGCCTCCTGACGTTACCCATATTAAACACAAATCGGGCAAAGCGGGCAGCCTTAACAGGTCCATAATTATAAACAAAAGCCAAGTTAATTCAAGGCAGTTGGCATAAAACAGTGACATATAGAAAATTAACACCAAAAGACATTCTTAGAGACGTCAAGCAGGGATGCTGAAGTTTTAATAAAGCGTTTAGAAACGTACGGTAGCTCTGTTGTAACACGGTCTTTTGTTATAAAGAGACCGATTTGTAACACAGCTTTAAAAAGCTGACTCGTCAGAATGCCACTGAAGTCACTGCTTGCTGCACGCAAGAAGCGCTGTCAAGCGCTCCGAGATGCCGTCCGGCATGAAGTGCGCTGTACAAATGCAAGTTGTTGATGTCACTTACCACGTGACACAATGTCAGCAACAAGTCTGTGCATAGCATTTGGAAGTGACATCGGCAGTGACCAAACAACTCGGGAGTTGGCCATTTTGTTGCATGTACAACGTAGAGTCATCCAACCCCAAGAAGTACTACTGGCGAACTAATAGATATGGAGTAACCAGAAAGTGGTGCAATTTTCTGATCACTTGCGCAAATGTTTTCAATGGATGTCCCCGACGTCTGGAAATACTTACAAATGGCCCTTTCCTCAGGCAGGAGTCAAGTTTTTCCCCAGGCGACGAGCTCAGCACATACTCCACCATGCTGACACCCAGCCCGCCACTTTCAGACCGTGGAGACAGCACGGAGTTGACCTCGTTGCTCCCGTGGAAACCTTGACCGGGACGTCTCTGCACCATGATTGGCTGCGACACCGAATGATCTGAAGGGACAGTGAATTGATAATAATAATCCTTGCATTTGATATCACGCCTTATCATGTCTTCGAGACGTCTCAAAGAGCTTCACAGAATATACCGCATAGTGGATTGACTGTGCATTTTGTGGGCAAAAACACAGCAGCCAACTGCCTACAGCAGTGTCCCACAAACAGTGACGTGGATTTAGTAACCAATTTATTATTATTTTTTTCAAACGAGTTATTATCCAGGGAAAACAATCCATCATTTAACTAACAATCAGGTTCCTATTTACTGCTAAGTAAACAGAGGTGTGTGGAGTAAGGAAACATGCTCAATGACTCGCCCTGCCTGGGAACGAGACCCAGGTCTCTATGGTTGTCTAACCATAAAGAGGGAATGTAATTTACTGAGGTGCTGAAAGATTACTTAAAGGCGCTTTAAAACAGCGCTTCACAGCATCAAGTAGCCTAATTATTATCCATCAAGACTGAGATAGATAAGATTTCTTATTGCAAAAGGGATTAAGGGATATGGGGATAGGGCAGGGTCAGGTTATTAGCTGGAGTTAGATTAGAAGATCAGCCATGATTGAATGGCGGGGTAGGCTCGAAGGGCTGAATGGCCTACTCCTACATGTTATGTTATCGACTGTGACTATAGAAATAGTTAATAAATAATTCAAGAATTTTGTTCCTCTTACCTGAGGCTCCCCAAGCACTGTCCCTCCACTGGTCCCCCAGAAATATCCCTTTAGGTCCATCCTTGTTTGTATCATCAGATTCCCAGAATTTCTTACCGGGCAGAAGCTGCTGTGTATGGAACAGAGTAAACAGTTTTAGACTTTACAGTAATAATCCTTGCATTTCATATAGTGCCTTATCACGTCTTCTATCAAGCCTCAAATTGCTTCACAAAATATACTGTAAAGAGAATTAACTGTATATTTTGTGGGCGAAACGCATCCGCCAATTGTACACAGCAGTGTCCCACAAACAGTCGTGGTTTGAATGACCAACTTAATATTATTAATTTTCTTTGAAGGAATTATTATCCCTGGACAGCAATCCACCAATTGACTAACAACCAAGTTCCTATTTGCTTCTTGGTAAACAGAGGCGTATTTGGAACTAAATAGTCATGGCCAAAGTATTCCTTCTAAACATCCACTCCAATAATAAGTACAATATGTGGGATAATCCAACTTGGGAGGAGCAGAGAAGCATCTTAAAAAATAAAATTCATTTAATATCAGGCTTGCGTAAGTTGTAAGGAATTTAACAACTTTTTTTTTAAAAAAAGGAGACATTACGCGAAAGCAAAATACGCATTTTCAGGGACCTCTGCATACCAGTTAGCACTGACACACACATACACAGTTTGGCTCAGATCAGTTGAGTACAGAATTGAAATTCTCATCGCTGAACACCTGTTCTCAGTGAGGGCAAGTGTGTCATCATAGCCAGACATGTGACGCTTCCAGGCAACTACTCACTTCTGCCGCAAACATTTAAAAACAAAAGCTACTAGTTAAAAGAAGAGTCTTTACCAGCTTAAAAGTTTGTGTTAACAGCGATTGCTCCAAAACATATACTTTACAAGGCGTACATCATAAGATTCAGCTGCACACGATGCATTGGCCCATTTGATCTTATTCCATTCAGAAACCCCCCTCCCCCTCGTTCCATTACGGCAACAGCTTCTTAAATGAATTCAGTGTCCCTCCAGGATTACCCATTCTAGTTAAGCTCTTCGAGACACTGCCCAGGGTGAAGGGCGCTACATAAATGCAAGTTATTGCTGTTGTTGCAGTCATTAATTACCTTCTGTGTAAAGGAAACTTCCTGGGCCAACGTGTGGGAAGGAGACACAAAGAGAAAAGGGGAGTCACCAAACTACCTGACCAATCCACTGAATTGCATTTGGGGGTGGGAAAGAATGACATCTGTCATTCTCCTCCACAATAACACTCGCACAATAGCATTCCGAGTCTAAAGTACTGAAAGCTTCCTCTGAACTCTCATTTTCTCCCGGGCTGAGTGAAAAGAAAATCCAGCAGCGTTCCTGTTATAACATGACGACTGTGGTTCCAGTTTCACAACCAGAGGTTCTGTGTCATTATGACGTCCCCGATTACACGACAGGAACCATCACCGTGCATGCAGGAAGCTTTCCCGCAACAAACAAATTAAAATGGCCGCCCTTTGATGCATCGGGTCACAATGTAGGTGGGGACCTGATGAGCCGGACGTTGGTCATTTTCTAAGCGCACATGAAGCCAGCTGTGGAAACCCGTATAGGCAAACCTGGGCTTAACCAAGGAAAAGCTACGATGGGGGTGTAAATTTACTTTGCATGGGAAAAATTATTGGTTCCAACCTGGATGACTTTTAACCCGTCAGTTGTATCATTGACTCACCTCTCCCATACTCCTTCCTTCTAAGGCCAGTGCTTGAAAGTCATGGTTCAGCTCATCCATTGACCGCACCTAACAAACAAGAAATTTTATAAGGAATTTTTAAACCTCAAATATAAACATTGTACATATGCAGAACAAAAGTACAGACACGGAACCCCTTTCGCTAAGAGCATGAAAATACAGGCAATTTATGACACTCGACCAGAACACAGGAGGTATAAAAAAAGGTTGTTTTTTTTGCACTCGTACTTTTGACTTCATCAGTTGGGAAATAAACCCACCCCGACAGCACGCCCACTCCCCCTCCGCCTCCCCACCCCTGGGAAACGAGTGAACAGGATGCAGCACAAAGCGATCGACCACAAGAGTTAAAAAGGCCAGGTGCTACATCATAGAGCTCTAAAATGACCAAAGGCGCTTGACAAGATTGGCATTTTATTTTTGGCATTTCCACATTAAACCATTGACAGAGAGAGAGAGAACTCTTAAGAGTTTTATAGCCCCTTATCACA
Organism: Callorhinchus milii; assembly: GCF_018977255.1. Lineage (NCBI taxonomy): Eukaryota > Metazoa > Chordata > Chondrichthyes > Chimaeriformes > Callorhinchidae > Callorhinchus > Callorhinchus milii. Next base: position 15,057,643 of record NW_024704751.1, read on the forward strand.
TGGAACCATTCCAAAGCGCTTTAATGTATATAACTTTCAAGCGTGACTTTCCGTGGGCAAACACGGCAGCCATTTTGCACCCACTCGTACCACAAAAAGCTTCAAAAATGTACAGCTCACAGCCTCCCTACTGTATTTAAATTCCCAACAACCAGTCAATGCTTGGCTGAATAAAACTAGGCAAATAGGAATAGGAGTATTGTAACTCGAGGAAAGACAAAAAAATTCACTTAACAATAAGAGTCAGCCATTAAGGAAAATGAACAACCTTAGGCAGCAAGAAAGGAGGAGTAAGTGAATGCATTGGAAAATAAATGTACACCCAGGGAACAAGTAATATTAATAGAAAATGTCTTCATTACTGGATTAAGATTTAGATTGAAGAGATAGCTTTCATATTGAAGCACCTGATAATAAACATCCTAAGTACAGATCTGGACTGCTCACATCTTTTTGTGCCTTTTAATAGTTTTGTTAATTTCCCCCCCAGCCCTTGTCTGAGACTTCCAACTCCCAACTTCTTTTTCTAACATGTTGACATCATATACATGCAATTCTCCTTTGGGCCGGTCAAATCTGTTTTTGCTAAACTATAGGTTTGAATGAGGGCCTTTCAAGTGTCAAATACAGATTACAAAGTACATTGGTCAGCAAGTCACTTGTCTATAATTAGCAGGGCTACAATTTTGTCACACTGATATTATGAATTAGTTATGATTAAAAAAGCAGATGTGCCTTGTGCTACCTAAACTACCTTAGCTTTGCGGTATTTTACACCGGTCTGCAATTACAAGCACTTTGCCAAGCATGGAAGAAGGCTGCTTTTTTTAAAAATATGAACATCTTTAGCTGGAGAAAACAATCTCAAGAGTGGAAATGGTTAGCTAGTGATGAATAAATCCAACCAAATAGCTGGTTGCAGTGTGTACCTACTAAGTGCTTGAACAAGTTTATTGTAGAGAACCTCAGCACGTTCGCGCGGGCGCACACACACACACACACACACACTACTGCTCCAATAAGCAACTCGAGATCAGGTTATATAGTGAACTTTTGATTGAGCTAAATGCTTGAGATAAATATTTACTCGGCTACTTAAGTTCCGAGCCTGCGTGTTGTGCAAGTACCAAGTACCAAGAATCTTGGTTTCTACACACAAGAAATTTCATCCCAAACTTAAGTGAGAATTCTTCCCTCTATCCAAGTTTTGAACCAACATTAAAAGCACCAAACTGGGCTGTGGTCTAACCACCAACAGAGGTAAAACAAGTTGTCCTTGAACACTGGATCAACAAGGGAGCCAGACAAGCTACATCAGGTATGTTCCAATCCCAGCCTCCTCCCAAGACAAGTGAAATATTCCAGTAACTTACTTTTGCTCTCTAGTATAGGAGGGGTGAGACTTCGCCACCGTCAAACACTCCGGGACGCTACCCCGCGTGAAAGTCGCTGTATAAATGTAAGTTGTTGCAGTAGTAGGAGCCTGTGTACTCACACTCTCCCCATTTCATATTCACTTCTCTTTCCGAGTACCATTCCTTCTCCCACACCTACTGCCTTGTGGGCAGCATTTATTTCGCTTAAATCCTGGTCGGCTAGGAGTCAAGACCTGACAACTTCAGGAAAGAAAGACTGCCCTCCCGGCCAACTCTAACCCGTAACTTTTTTTAAAAAAAAAACTGAAGTCACAGGGTACATGACTCTCATACCAAAGTTAAAACCCTATAATTAGAGAACCCAATAGCTATGCAGGAGGGGCTCAAACTGATTTGATACAATATTGTGACCATAAAATTAACCCAAACACACCCATTTTCTTCAAAAACAGAACAGTTCTGGTGGAAGTACTTCCCCTTTTCAAAACATTTTTATATCCTACTCTTGACTCTTAAGGGTTTTTCCTGCCGTCGACAAATACAAACCAACGAAGGCCTCAAATTCACCATAAAACCTGGGCAAGAGCATCAAATCTTCACAGTCCACAAAATATACAGTTAATTCACTTAACAGTATATTCTGTGAAGTGCTTTGAGACTCCAGGCGCTATATCAAATGAAAGGATTGTTATTTTTTATTATTATATGTCAGCCAGGAGAAGAAAGACAACTGAAAATGACTGGCCAAGAACACGTGAGTACAATTCCTCCACACCATAGGGCACATTCGAAGAGATACACTTTTAGATAGCTTTTGAAGATCGAGGGAGTGAAATAAAGGGAGTGCCACAGGATGGAATTATAGTGGCTAAAGGCTCAGCTACTGTAGATGGATTTAAAGTTTACATTTACTGGCTGTCTAAATTATTTGCGGCAAGTTGATTTACAATATAAACCCGAGGAAAAGAGGCATGCCGAGATTACAAACATAGAATTTCTCTCTTCTCCCCCCGACCCAATCGTATTGTGGCCAAAGAGATCACATGTATACCATTACCTCTCTTTAGGACATAATGCAAGAGAAATTACTCTTGCCACATGTTCTGTTTTATCTTAAAAGTTGGTGGTGAAAGAGAAAAGAAGTTTGAAGAAAAGAAAAAGGCCATTTAACACAATCCTACTTAGGGTGAGAGAGAGAGACGAAGAGACGAGACCAAAAGAGGCAGAGTAGGGACACATTGCAAGATAAATCTGCAATGGTCTCATGTTCTTTTGATAAAACCACACCAATGACATCTCAGGGTACAAAGGAGTGAGAGCTGGCGAAAGGAAAGGTTAATTAAAAGGCGTTCAAAAATAATTCAACTAATGTCCTACTAACACTCAAGCTGTTCCACCATCGCTCACTTAGTTGAGGGCATCATTAGAGCAGGCCTTGGGATATTGCATTCCATGAGTCCAGGCGTAATTGATAATTCAATTGTCAAAATTAATGAGCTAATTGCTCTCAACTCACAACAGAAATACTTTCTGTAACAGTTTGGAGTTAAGTTTGTACTCAAACGGATTTCCAGTGCTTCTGCCTCAAAGTATACTGCATTTACTTGGGGAGGTTAAAAAAAGGCCGCTTGGGTGTTTTGCTCACCAATATTTGCTGCAGTGTCCACTGTATTGTGATTGCAAAACAGCAGATAATAGGTATTTCAAACACTGTTAAAAGAAACCGACAAATGCGCATAGCACAGGAATAGTATTTGGGGGAAGTCTTCAAGCTTTTTCTTTACCTGCAAGCAGACAGTTAGCAATGGCAGACACACTAACAATAACAGATCGCAAATTACATTGTTGGAAGAACAATAATAGTTCTTGCATTTGACACATGTACATCTCAAAAGCACTCGAGTTTTCTACGAAGCACAGTGACTGTACATTTGCAGGTGAATGAGAATTCATTAGGAATAGGAGAATTCACTCAAGAAAGGGTTTATTCAGTTCCTCTGTATACAATTGTAGAATTACTGTGTCAACATCATCTGATGGGAGCTCACAGCCTGCAAGTGGTTTTCACAGACTCAGAAAAACAGAAGTGTAATTTTTTTTTAAAAAAACCCCACTCTTTCCAAAGACATCCACTCGTTCTCCTGAACAGTTCGCAATTTGCTCTTACCTAACTTGCTATCTATCGGCTGTGGTAAGTCTGTAATGTGTTCAATGCAAAAATATTCTAGCATCACTTTCTTGTGTTCTAACTCCACTCTGTACACAAGCTCACAGAGGCTTCTGTATCACATTTACGCAGCCTGAGGCTCGTTCCCTTCAATCTTTCTTGTATTTCAGGTGTAGACGGCAAACCTCGCCGTAGAACATTGCACAACTCCCATTCTACAGTGAAAAACCCAATTACTCTTATGACGTCACAGTAACTATTCTCGTGTCACACAACAGGTTCCTCATGACTTCACGAAGCATCTCAACTGCTTTCACAGCATCTTAAAGGCACAGCCCTCCTAGATTTAGTGATCAGTGGTACAGTCCGCGACTGTGATTCACAAACATAACTACTTTCTTGTTTAGAAAAGCTTCCCCCATTTTCTGATGAAAGGAGAATTACCAGTAATGGACAGTGCTGTATTTAATACAGTAAAGATTAAATGACTACTGCTTTGGGCCGTTTTACAAACCAGGAAAGCCACTAAATAAAGTAGCATCCAACACACACAATTTGAGCTGCAGGACTCAGCTTGCGACAGATGTTATAGACGGGCTTCAAAAGTATAATACCTCTAATTCCCAAGACACTGGCATTTGATGCTGTTCACCTCAAGCATCATTTCACAGGTCTGATGGTACAACTTCTGCGCTTACAGAAAACATCCCACCTGTGCAGGAATGTGTGCAGAACACACTCCAGTAAATGCCAGAGAAAGACAACACTTGAGAATCACTGGGTGCCCTTTTGAAGAGTTAATGTGGAGACGTGGAACTAGAAACACTACGGGTGCTGTCACTTTAAGTATTCATTACATCAGATCTGCAGCATTATGGGGCATCTGCAATGCAGTCCAGTTACTGAATACTGAACAAACTTATAAACATTTCATAGTACATTTTTAACCATCATTGCTAGACTATCAAGGAATTGCTGTCATTCCTGCTCCAATATAAATGCAATGGTTTTACAGGATTAAGTACTTCAATTTGACTGGCTGGTCTGGTGAACATGGCACAGTAGTTAATAGGTCAGCTAGTTTCTCAGCAGCTTACACAATGATTAGCAAGAATAAATTCCAGCTACATCCATTGATTTGCAGCAAAACTCTGTGATTACCTCTCACTGACAAAGGGGTATAATCTTAGGGTCACTTAGGGTTCTCGATTGCCAAAAGCCACACCATACAGCCATTAACCTGTCAGGACTGGGAGGAAGATGCTTCTACCTTTGGAGCCATAGGCCAGCACTTCCAGGAAAGGAAAAAGGGGAACACTGGCAAAAGAAACACTATTTTTTTTCTCTAAAGCTATAATGCAGCAGATATTGATGACCATAATTTACTTGGGAGTGAAACCAACTATCTGCTGGAACCAAATTTTGCCAATGATATTTGTGACATCCTGTGAATAACCAGCAGAAGCCCTCTGCCAATGGGGACAAAATCGGTTCAAGTGAAACAGGCATGTGGATACTCTGGTCCAAGTCTAAGAGGCAAGAGAAGAATAAAATTAACATCAGACATTCACAAAATAGAAGTATTATAAGGCAGCTGCCGTTTATACTCTCACGTGCAGTAAACGGAACTGTTTACGTACATATTTTTTTGCCCACAAATATACAGTCAATTCACTTTACAGTATATTCTGTGAAGAGCTTTGAGACATCTCGAGGAAGTGAAAAGCACAATATCAAATACAAGGATTATTATTACCTATTTTTAACTAGAAACCCAGAAAATCAATGCATGTTAAATCTATGATTTACATACATGATAGTCTAAAAGTCTAAAAACAGTTAACCTCAAGCAATAAAAAGCTTTTCCTCCTGCCCCAGCCCACCCCCACTTATATTACGTAAATTTAATTATTTCCTTGTGTTTTTCCACATTTATATCAACTCATCATTTCAGAATACATGATGCAAGATTTGCACCGTTTGCAGAAGAGCCTGAATGCCATCGGTCTGAGAAGAAGACACCATCTGGCACTATCAAATACAATCAGGAAGCTCAATGGAAACATGACAAAATAGCATCTACAGGCAGCAGAGTTGATAGGCACGCAAAGCAATGGCACTGCAGGTTTTGAAAAATCAAAATGTATGGCTTTACTTCGCTGCTTCAGTATTTACCATGTCTTGTGTTCACTTACTGTACCTAACAGACAGCAGCACAAACCTGATTTGAAAGCTAAAGAGAAAAAATCATCATGAGGACCTGATCAAAGTATCATTTTTTTAATACCTGGTCTAACGCTCTTGACAGATTTGGAAATGATTCTGTTTTGATTAAGAAAGCTTTTGCTTCATCTAGAAGTGGGACAGCTAGCTACAGTATTAGTTTTCAGAAAGATTCCAACAACCAGGATTAGACACTGTGAACAGCCTCCAAACTGTGGCACAAAGGAGTTGTGCTGTAAAGCAAACCCTTCTCTTGCGAGTTGTCAATGATTCAAACCAAACCAATGTTACACTTGGCTTAAGCAGGATCTTCTAACTCACCAAACTTTATACTGAGTAACTACTCACCCAAGGCCCATCCCTTATTTGTTGGATCTACTATGACTAAAGTATTAATTGTAACATTTTTTAAATATATTTTGCTTGCCCTCTATATTATGGTTTAGACCATCCATAGGCCCGTCGTAAATGTTCAAAGCTTCCAACTCCATTTTGTTTTCACTTTTGAAGCTTTGGTTCTTTCTGTAATCTGGTTCTAATGGCGACCAAACCTTCAGGGCAAAGTTCAAAGCTTGCAAGGTGATAAAAGAAGAAATCGCTCTTAGAACGGTCTCTTTATGCAAATTAATTTATAAAAAGAGAACACACTGGACAAATGCTGACGTTTTAAAATATTACCAATTTTTCCCTTCCTAATGTCAGACTTTCTCCTGGGGGAACTGTCTGCCCACCCCACTTCCTATAAACGCCCGCAAAATGCAGTCACTGCAATTTACAGTATATTTTGTGACGCGCTTTGAAACATCTTGAAGATGTGAAAAGGCACTATACCAAATGCAAGGATTATTATTATTATTCCTCACTAATTCTCTGACAGGGGTCACCGGACAACAATTAAAGGTGAATTTTCCCACCAAGCTCAGCCAACTCTCGCCCTGGCAAACAACTAGGTGCAGAGAAAAGTTATCATTTTGCTCCACCATCCAGTTCTGGTGCAGCTCACGAGTGTGTAAACTGGCACCAACTCTGCTCCTGGAACTTTCAAAACAAACAAAGCCTCGATTAGACTTTTTAAACATATCTGCAAACTGAAGCCAAACTATTTTTGCTCGTCTCAAACAGCAAAGGATAATATGTACAGATCAGAGAGATCTTGGATCACGTGTAACTCCTTTCCAAGGTTGAGGCTATTCAGTCTCGACCTGAAAGGAGTCAAACTCCAAGGTTGCAAGCACGGTGCAATTTTTTGTAAAAGTTAAAATCAAAGACACAAAATAGTCTCAACACATCTCTCGATTTAACTGAACATGGAAAATAATCAGAAGTAAAAAATTATGCCACCCTTCCTTTCGCCCAACTGCAACCAGCTTGCTGACTTGACACAAAGGATTTGTCAATAACGGTTATAAAATGTTTCAAAGTTCACCGAGACGCCCAGAATCAGATAATCAAGTACATACTACAACTTACAATTACTTAGACATCATTAAATCATTATTTTATGACTTATTCTTCCTTGTGCCTTTCTGGGGTGTCTCTCGGTGTCACCGAGCATCTTGAGCTTTCCCAGCCTCCATTCCTCTCCCCTTCTGTCAGCAGAATAATGCTTTCAAAATTAGTAATAATCATTCTCTGCCACTGGTAAGTCAATGAAGCACCATTTATCACAGAGCCCTCTTAATGCTTGTATAGTAAAGTTACTACTGAGGCTATAATTCTGCTTGTTAGGGGCAAGTGTCAGGGCATCCTTTCTCAGGGCATCCGAGCACCAACAAACGCGAAATGTTGACTGCGTCCCTGGCATTTCCTTCCACTATCTGTCGACACATCACTAACTTCTGCTCTGCTCTCGAGTTGGCAGCTATCCAGGGTAAAGAGCAAGCAAGGGCAGTCTGCACGTCTACGCAAACCACACCTTGTTAGACTTGGCCTTCACCTCAGAAGCATCACACCTTGGCAGAGCAGCGACAGGAAGAACAATTATTTTACACGGTTGCCTTTTTCTTTCACACAGAATAAATTATTGCGCGGCGGGTCACTTCGGCTTTTATTTTTTGAGGGTTTTTAAACCGACGGATCTCTTAGACATGTACCCCATGTAAAAACAAAATCTCCAGCATTGCATTCGCAAGTTTAACATAATTATAGTTTATAACACTGCTGTGCGTGCAATTGGCTGCCGCGTTTCGCCCCAAAATATACAATCTGTTCACTTTACAATATATTCTGTGAAGCTCCCAACGACATGATGTGGTGCCATATCAAATGCAAGGATTATTATTATTATTATTATTAATTGGTACACAGTGTGGGAGTGTTCAAATCCAGTAAAGAATAACCGAGAGAATAAATTTCCCCAATTGTTCAGAGAAAATTCTACCACTTCAACTTCAGAACCTAGGTTGCGGAAGCAGGCATTTATATTAAACTGGTAGAAGTGGATATTGAGAAGCTTCTCCATCCCAGTTTTATCTACAAAGAGGAACCCATTTGAATTTCAGCTAAGATCGTTTATTGCAGCAAATACAGGCACCTAACACCAACATCTTATAATAATAATAATCCTTGCATTTGATATAGCACTTTTTTACGTCTTCTCAACTTCTCAAAGCGCTTCACAGAATACACTGTAAAGTGAACTGACCGTATATTTGTGGGCGAAATCTTATTAACACTGTACAAATATTTCTTTGCAAAAAAAGCCAACAAAAGTTCTGGTGACAAATTACAAGTGTAAAAGACTTGATTTACGGCAATGGGAGTAGTGCATTTCGATTTTCTTTTCTTAACGGACATAGTTGGAGAAATAAACTGAGGAAAAATATGATTTCATTGCGTTGATTGGAATCACAATATTTAAGAGTGAATAAAAACTGTCAGAACATAAAAATGCTGGAGATAAATCAAAAGATTAAAGTCGCATTTAAGAAATCATTCCTCAGCTGCTTCACCCAAAATTAAAGACCGCAAACCGTCAGTGTCATCCTGACACAAAATCTTTCCATCACGTCCAGATGTAGTATCCTAAACGCAACTCAATCAGTGAAAAATGTAAAAGATTTGGCCTGGAGTCCAGCTGAACTACAGACCACTGGGCTGTGCCGATTCCATAGTACCCCAAACGACAATCTAATCGCTAACCAGTGACCCCCAGAACGTGTCACCAGTCTGGATGGTGGGTCAAGAATCAATTGGGCTTAGCTGGAATGTTCCCCATGTCTTATTAGTTGCCAATGCTCACTTTCTGGGCTCGCATCAGAAAACAGAGACTCTAGCAAAATATAGATAAGTTTACATGGAGTAGCAAATCAGAATTATCCAGAAACTTCATGAGAAGCAAATTAGGCTGGGTCAAGATGTCTCAAAGCGCTTCACAGAATTTACTGTATAGTGAATTGACTGTATATTTGTGGGTGAAACACAGCAACCAATTGCACATAGCAGTGTCCCACTGTGTGACCAAATTGTTATTTTATTTATTTCCTTGAGGGATTATTTTCAGGCATGTGGAGTCCGAATGCCATGGTTAAGCAACTTTAAAGATGTAAATTATTGTTGTTTATGCTTCACGTCGTCCCAGATATTTTTATATGAGCAGATCAAGATTACAATAGTTATCATGTAGAAATTGCTAATACAAACAAACAAATCTGAGGAAAACACAAGAAAACAATTTCTCGCTGCTGAAAAGCAATAACGCCTGTAATTCGTCACACAGGCAAAAGAAGCAAACTTTAGCAACTACTGATATTGGGCCCAGCAAAGGATCCCTGAAAACGAGCCACAACTCAGAAATAACCCCATTGCTAGCATGCTCAACCTATTTTTAAAATGTGGTCAGGGTGCTGACTTGTACATGACAATTAATCAAGATGTATAAGTAACAAAGACTTTAGATTGCTCCGCTAGATTTGTCCATTAGGCGCTGGGTACATTCCATGGGAGACACTCAAGAATGGGTCCTGAACTAGACTAGCGGGCGTCCTTGAAATACACAAATCACCTCAATGAACTCGACCTCGCTCTCAAGTTTTTCTGTTCAGCATTCTACGCATCTCCATAGAAAGTTAGCCCAATCTCCAAACCTTCGGTTAGTAATTTCAATGACCAACAGACTACTTTTACTTGCGCACAAAAATAACTCAGTTGGCGCGGCCCTAACGAAGATTGCTCTTCCAGTACCATCTGCCAGCACGTCAGACGTGTTGAAAACCAACTGTAAAAGTGTAGCAGTAACAAGGTATTTGTAAATGCATTCGCTCAGCTTTCACTGCAGTATCCAAGCCATGTGTTGGGAGCATCAATCATCCGTTAACAGACTTTTGAGTAATCTTCTGCTGACACAAAACACCACACAAGAGTAGACAAAAGCTTAGAAATAAAACGTCCAATCCAAAATATTCCTTCCTCCAGTTCTTCCCTTGTACATTTCCCTTTTCCTGAAACTGACATTGCTCTAACTCCCCCCTTAATAACTCTTAATTTTGATTCCTCTGGGCCTACAAACATGGGTCAATTTTCACCAACTAAGTTTCTCATTAAAATCACACAAATTGTGCTTTGTTCAATTCCTAACAGACCAATTCACGAATTGAAGGATAGGGCGAAAAAGAAGCTACAAATTATAAAAGGCAAAACTGTATTTTTTTTAATAACCTTTAAAGGCCATTCAAATTTAACTCTGAACTATTGAACAATATAGTCAACTGGGCCGAATGTGCGATTGAACAATTAAATACAGGAAGCCGAGAAGAGGGGATACTGAAATTTGTATGCTGATACAGCAAGGGAACTGAAGTCCTCTGTGAAGGAAACGACATGCAAGAACTTTCATTTAAACAGGGTATTTTTTTTAAAAAATTAAAAAGTTGAATACAACAAAAGTCGCCCGTCTTGGGGAGCCATTTGATTTATCTAAAGATGAAATCATTAACACATACCATAAGCAAGCATACCCAGACACACTATCCAACAGAGTTCGTCCTCCAGGCCCCTTTCTAGTCATTAATTGTCCTGGCACTTTCTGCAGCTGCCTTAAGCTATCAGACCACATGACCGCAAGAAAATTTGAAGACAGATCAGCATACCATTAATTTTTTTTGGAAGCCTAAAGAAATTTACAAGAACATCAAAAGCTTTGATGATTAACCATATACATGCAGGAAATGACAAGCCTGCCTTGGAAATACCCTCACCTCACTAGAGACTTAACTCCCGCACCGCCCCCCCACCCCCTTCCCCATTTGCAGTTCCCGAGGGGGAAAAGAGGGGAATTAAGAGCCAGTAGGGCTTACCTTTGTGCCAAGGATTTTGTATTGCCTTAAAGGCAATATGTATGACATGTTTATTGGACTATAAATATATATAATACATATACTAAACCAATCCACAATCATACAAAAAAGAACTATTACCTTTAAAGATTTATCAAATTGTAGCACCTTTCAACAAGACCTTATTTTTAGCAATCTCAAACTCACACGGCAGATGCTTTTGCAAGGCTCATAGCAGGAAAAAGAGAAAATGTTAGCACCAAGTCTTCACGGGAACATCACCCACATCAGAGCAGGCCAGCTGGTCAGTTTGCTCCAACTTAACCAATCTTTGCCAGCAGGGGCCACAAGTTGTAGTGCAGCAACAATCCACCATTTTGTGGTTGCATTTTGACATCTTGATCCAAAGATGAAAGGAGTAGAGAACACCTAACTACAAGATCACTAGAATGGGGTTGGGAATTTTAACAGCGTGTAATGAAGAGTACAAAGGCAGTGTGAACGGAGATCCCCTAGTTATAAAAACGTTAAAATTTAACCCCCCCGCTTTGTCCCACGCAAAGGCGTCACGTAATTGACACCTGATGCAGGGCGATAAATTCTACATGTCTGAGTTCCAATATTTGCTTAATAAAAGTTCGGACGATATAAGCAAAACATCAGTATGAAAGCTGAAGGCCTCGTGGGGTAAACTGAAATGTGGTAGTACTTGTTTTGTAACACGTGAGGGAGCTACACCAACCGAGCTAACAGGCTTCAGTGGCAGGAACCTTGGACTGCAACACTACTGACCCATGTCAATGTTTGAAAAGCAGAACGCTTCACCACTTTTAAACCCTGGATCAATAAATACTCCCCAAACCTTTTCCAACCCTACCAGCGGCAGTTAATTACGGGCAAATACGTGAATTTTGTCAAATGTTGATTTTGCAGTTCTCTTCTCGTCGTTGATGCAACTTCAATGTAAAAGCACCCACTGGAAATTTCAGAAGCCACCAGTACAGTATTCTTAGGCCTCCACTTCAGGTTGTGTTTCCACATGCAGGCATCGAATTGCAAACCTTTGATTCAAAGCCAGACCAGGAACAACCACCATTGTTTTTAAAGCATGGGCTAGCAGAGAGCCATTGGTGAATCCAATATTTGTAGGCTAAACTAACTGACTCGATACAAATTAAAATGACTTGAAACATATTTGGGCGCACAGTTGGCATTCACCAATGTATTCAGTGTGTGGTAAATCCCATGAGCACAGAAACAGTCAGCCACGCCTTTGCTGCAAGGATCACAATGCTGAGATGAGAGCCACAGCTTAACATACGTCCACTCCAAAATTGTGCAGAGGTTTTAAACTCACTCTGACAAAAGGCTCATCTTCCATTTTCAATCCTGGCAAAACTGGTTTGTTAAGACACGTTTCTAGCAGTGTATTAATTGCCGACTGAGCAGAAATGCATGGTTCTTCATCCGTAGAGCCCGTCTTATCTGGCTCGATGCCCAGCGTTAACAAAAACCCTCCAAAGCACACAAATTGATTCCATGATCACAATAACCAGCATTACAACTGATCAGAGCCTACGAGCAACGCATCCAAGCACTCAATACTCGGGAACCTTATCTCTCTGTGCTAAGCATGTTCCCACATTCTTTCACATTAGTTAAACACGAACAGATACGTGGGGTGTGGGCTAATAGTTAAATGATAAAAGACCCAGACAAAAATCTACCTGTAGTTTTGCTCCAGCTCAAACGTAAACCAAGATTTTTATAAAGCTGCAAAATTCATTCCTATAGATTTTCTGATTCACTTCAACTGTCACCTTGTGCATTCGGACCATAGAAACGTACGGTGCAGAGGAAGGCCATTCGGCCTATCGTATAGATGCATTAAAATATGCAACTAAAAATCATTGCATAAAGCATAAAACCATATGGAAAATAAGAGAATTCTTGTCATTTTTTCTTGAGATGGACAAACATTGCAGTGCAGCAACAATCCACCATTTTGTGGACAATTGTGGTTGCATAGTGACATCTTGATTTTTTTTAAAAACATTTTTTGTTCAAGAAACAAAATATTTTCCTCCGCCTCCCCACTCATTCCTCCTTGGGTTTTCCACAGGATACGACTCCACAGTACCTTACCCAAGTGGCAATTGTTGCTACATGAGATTGCCTGCGTTTCCCTTGATCTGCAAACCTAGCCTCCTCCCTCCCCTTTGTGAGTCATCCCTTTCGCAGCTAGTGTTCCAGTCGATTTACTAAGATTGTCATTTTTTAAGTTTACAATTTGCATACCTGGGGATGCACAAAGAGAAATTATTGCAATTATTTGGAAAAACAAGTATTGCGATGAATGACTGGGAATCAGCATCTCATCCTCAACTGGACCATGTTGACTCAAGTGGCCCGAAAACAACATTCCACTTCCAAGAACGCAAACCAAGAGCCTTTTTGAGCAAACACGAATCCAAATTTTGAACCAAAATCCGCAGAATCTTTCATTACACTTCTCTGACCACCCACCTTCCCCCACCACCTTCAGCATTCAGTGGTGCCGGAGAATATACAGCATGTACAAGGAGGAGGAGTTGTACTATTAATGTTCGCGGAATATGCTTATCGTTGCTGTGCTGCCCTAAACTTTCAAATCTTATTTTCTTCCTGAACTGAATCCTCTCGACTTCAAATATTGACTGTATTAGTTACCCCCCCCCACCCCCAACACACACACACACACACACGCATGCACGCACCCCAGCCCTGTTACCCATTCATCCTTCACTATTTCTGTTAACATTCCAAGTAGGCTTCAGGAAATGCTGAGCAAGAAAAAAATAACTGCGAACGCAGAAAACCTGAAATTAAAATAGAAAAGGCAGGTATAGCAGTTGGATGAGAACCTGAAAGAGAGAGACAGGTTAATGCTTCAGGGTACTCATCAAAATAATCAAAGGCGCATTATCCTACCCCACCTCCCTGAAACATTCTGCCCCTCCATGAGGCATTTGACTCTTTTCTCCATACAATGAGGAAACAGCTGCCATCCTGTGGTACTTTGCACAGTAAAGGGGGGAGCGGCGGGGGTACATTATTCACAAGCTAATTGACAGTGGGGATATTACAGCAGTTTATTCCTGTCTTAACCGGGTGTCCATAAGGACACCCTTTCCATTGGTGGGGTTGTTGTACTGATCACGAGCAGGAAGCCTGGCCCAGCCTTCTCTCTCACCACCCATCACCCTTCCCCTTCCCTCCCTGCCGAGGTGAACTACCAATCATCTTACAGTCTGCAATCAAGCCAAACACAGGCAGGATCATGGTTCGTCTGTGGTTAGTGTGCTTCTGCTTCTCACTGGACAAACTCACCGGGCCGTCCACGGAATGCTTCGTGGTGAACGGTCCCACCCAAAACCTTAGCTTAACTCTTCTTTTCCACATGCTGATGAACCCGCTGTTCAGGAATGTTAACATATATTCCCCCTCCGCCCCCAACTCCTTGGTATGTCGAGACCAACTAACATTTTGCTGCTGCCGGCACACAATGGCAATGCAGACCACCATTACACTTCCCCACTACAGCCTGCAGTGAGTGGGATTATCTCTCGCCATCAACAAGCTGTAACCAGTTATCGAGGAGCTAAATGTGGCAGGGAAGCCAACTGTCAACTGCTTGTGTGCCAATCTTCCTGTCCCTTCCCAACTCGTACTCAATCACAGATGTAGTGTCTCAGTATAGTCCAAACCTAGGCCCTTGGCTGTAAAATCTTCCCTGCTCTGTGGCTCACACCACATGGTGCATTGACCCACTTGGGGTGGGGGGGGGGGGGAGGGGGAGGGAGGAGATGGAAATCTCGAACAGCAAACATTAACGGAACATAATTACAAACCACAATATTCAAGAACCACGTTGAATAAAAAAAATCAAGTTACAGGAAAGGGAAGAGAATAGACAAACTAAAAAAAAAATTTTTTTTTTTTTAAAAACAGCCAGTTCAGCTCTTTCAAGTATAATTCAGAGAAGAAAATACATAGTACATGATCCATCCCATCTCACTGTTGCTCATGAGCTGTTGCTGCCACATTTACCTACATAATATCAGTTGCTGCAATTCAAAGCGGCTCATTATGCAAAAGGGGGTTCTTGAGACATTTCGATGTGACAAGGCGCCAGATCAAAACCAATGGAATTTTTATTCAAAGTTAAATATTGTTAAAATCCTGCAAAATCAAAAAGTCCTAGACAGCCCACAAGAAAGTCTCTTTTCCTGACATATATATATATATTATATATAGTTAATACACGCACACGAGAACGGCATAATCATAATACTTGGGATTGAAGACAGCGCCTTTCACATTGGGAGAATGTCACAAAGCGCTTCAAGGGATTTTACCGTAAAATGCAGTGTCGTGCGGCTTGCGAATTACCGTGACGACTAGCCAAGTGCGCGCTGCAACGTCCCGCGAGCAGCCACGGAAGCGCAGGGATTTTACGAAGGAACGAGAGCCCAGTCAGCGCACTGAGCGAGACCAGCACAAGTTCTCTGAGCGAGCGAGCGCGCGATGTGTGCGTTTAATTGAGCGGCTTCCCCCGCATCTCACCCGGAAGAGTTTAGGCGCTTTTCCTCTCTTTTTTNGAATAACTTGAGCTGAGATGTAAACATGGAGTGCACCGGAACTGGGTCTGGGAGTGGAGCAAAGGCAGCCAGTTTGTGGGGGACAGACATTGAGGACTGACCTGGTGATGTTCGACATGGATGCTGTCTCCTGTCGGCCAGCGGTGTTTCCCATTGTAACCGCCGCCTCCTCCTCCACCACTGCTCCCTACACCTCCACCGCCTCCTCCACCACCACCTCCGCCGCCGCCGCCCCCTCCCGCTCCTCCCAGCTGCTCCACCGGCTGCCTCTGGAAGAAATAATCCACCATGGCATCGTCCTGCGAGCGGCCCGCAGCCAGTGCCAGCCCGGGCACTGCCAACGGGGGCCCCATGGAGCCTGGGCCTTGCGTGGAGACCGAGCCGGCCACCAGGGCCTGCGAGGCGACGTGCTGCTGCGGCTGGGCACCGGCGGGTCCTGTTAGCACCACCGGCATGTTGTGGGCAACGCTCTGACCGAGTGTGTCCTGGGGAGGCTGCTGTTGATGCTGATACTGTTGCTGCTGGGGGAGGGAGTCCTGCCAGAGCACTTCATTCATACCTTAAAAACACAGGGAACAACCATTCCACCTATACCTAGGGGGAAACAAACACAAAAAAACATTCCCACACTTTAACACGATGTAACAACACAAAAAAAATTGACCCTCTTTTAAATCGAAATGCCATTTTTTTTAAAAAAACTACAATCCTTGGCCTTGTGCAATGGCACATGTCCAGCATGTGTGAATACATTTCACTTTTTTTAAACAATTATATAAATATATATTTATATAATATATAGTCAACATTGCTCACACTTCCTTCAGGTGTTTTTTTTAAAACTGTCAAACATATAGGGTCCGCTTTTTGAAAATATACTTTATATATTTACATGTTATATTTAGCTATAAATTCAACCCCAGTCACAATGTTTACAGGCTTTTTGGGGGAAAAAACTCAGCTATTGAAAAGTTCACTTTGCATGATATATATATATATATAAATATAAAAAGAGGGAATATTTTGCAAAGTCAGCACTGCAGTTTGCATTTACTTAATCCTCTCTCTGCCCCCACCCCCCACATACACACACACGCGCGCGCACACACACACACACAGCTGTGCTTTTATGTCTACTTTTATTATAAAGCAATTCTTTTTATTAGAAGTTTGTTTTGAAAAAAATATTTGGACTTCAAGCAAGAATGGTTTGGTGGTGGTGGTGATGGTGGGGGGGGCAGAGTAACATCTGATAAAGCACAATTATGAGCTAAAACGCATCTCTCACTGACACAATACACGAGTTAAAAACAGGTTTTGCATTTCACAGCAAACCCCCTTCCCTCCATTCACCCGACACAACTCAGCTCCTATAACAATTATTTTCCTCTTTTAGAAAAACCCAAGTCTCCGAATGTTTCATATTTTTTTTTACACACGAAGTAAACCTAAAAAATCCCCAACTCCAATTATAAAAAAAAATCATGTACCAGGGAGGGACATCATTGAAATTCTACCGATTAATATAAAATACATTGCAACACGTGCAAGCAAAGCAGCATTTTGCTCCCCCAACAGAAAAGTAGTTTCAAACATAAAATACTCAAGATTTTCCAAGAACAACCAACCTCCCCCCTCCCCAATTACGAGTACTGCAACAGCTGAATATGGGGGGGGGGGGGTGTAAAAAAAAAAGCCTCACATCTGAAATGTAGGAACACAAGATTTCATTTTCTGATTAAAATATTAATCCTATAAAATATACACACATACACACACAGTCTCAATGCTTAATTCAATAACACCTATTTCTTTTTATGGAAAGAAAATTAAGAGAATTTTCCCCCCCCATCAAGAAGAAAAAATAAATCTCTCTCCTTTTTTCCCCACCCCCTCTCTTTATTTGAAGCAGAAGACTCAAAAGCTTTAAACAACACAAACAAACACACAATTGCCCCCCACCCAAATAACTCGTTTCACCACGAGGAAAAGCATTTAAGAATCAATGCTCCTTAACAATGCATATTTCATACACTTCTCCCCCACCCCACCCCTAACACACCACCCCCACCCCTAACACACCACCCCCACCCCTAACACACCACCCCCACCCCTAACACACCACCCCCACCCCTAACACACACACACACACAAAAAGGCTTTGAACACATGAACAACCTCCTCCACACATTGGAAGCAAAGCAGACTCTCTCTCTCTCTCTCTCCCCCCACCCCCTTCTTTCTTTATTTACTCTCTCCCCCCACCACCCACCCCCCGCCAACCTCCTCCCAACCAACCAATCACCCCCACCCACCCCCCAGAAAAAAAAAGCTCCCTTTTCCAAGTCAAAAATTCGCAATTCCTTTCAAAAAAAACATTAAAAAAAAACTTCTTTTTTCCCCTTAAAAAAAAATGAACAAACAATTCCAGATCTTGGGCACGAAAAAAAAGGCCATCAAAACACCCCCCCCCCCCACCACCCCAATCCCCCTCCACACACCCCCCCCAATCCCCCCTCCACACACACACCCCCCCCAAACCCCCCTCCACACCCCCCAAAAAAACACACAACAAGCATTGCTCCAGCTTTCATCAAAAAAAATAACTACGGTTTCTTTCTCAGACCCCCACTCACCCAACCCCCCCCCCCACACCCTCAAACCCCCCCCCACACCCCTCAAACCCCCCCCCCCCACACCCCTCAAACCCCCCCCCACACACACCCCACACCCCTCAAACCCCCCCACACCCCCAAACACAACACAAACAAGACCCCCCCCCCAAAAAAAAATACATTAATTCTACTCGATTTAACGACCTGCCCCCACCCTGAGAGGAGGGGGGGGAGGGGGGGGGGGGTGTGTGGGTGAGGGGTGGGTCTCAGATGGGATTTATTTCCCCCCTAAAGTGCCCCCCACACGCCCCCACCCCTCAGACCCTGGTACAATACTGCTGCCCTCCCCCCCCCCCCCTCACACACCACCTCCAACCCCCCCCCTCCCCTCCCCCAACACTCACTCCCACACTTCACTCACTACAACAATGGCCCCCGAAGCCCGAGCGCTGATCCGAAGCGGGAGGAGGGGGGAGAGGAGGGGGAGAGGAGGGGGTGTGGGGGAGAGGGTGAGGAGAGGGGATGGGGGGAGGGGGGCGCCCAGAAACCCAACACCCGCACCCCCGGGGGCTCGCCGCCTCCCCC
This sequence comes from Callorhinchus milii, assembly GCF_018977255.1. Lineage (NCBI taxonomy): Eukaryota > Metazoa > Chordata > Chondrichthyes > Chimaeriformes > Callorhinchidae > Callorhinchus > Callorhinchus milii. The sequence continues at coordinate 15,076,522 of NW_024704751.1, forward strand.
CCTCTCCCTCCCTCCCCGATATCCAGGCCGGCGGGTCGGCCCGGCTCCCGGGCGTCGAGGGCGGGGGTCCGGGCGGCCGTACTCACGGGCGGAGCGGGCGGATTGCGGCGGATTGCGAGGGCCCCCCTCACGCGCTCTCTGTCGTCTCTCTCTCTCTCTCTCCTCTTCTCCTCCTCACAACATGGCGCGGCGCTGGGGACTGGCGCGCGCGGGGCATCCTGGGAGATCTCAGCCTCCCCTCCCCCCTCCCCTCTCTCCCTTCCCCCCTCCCCCTCTCCCCCCTCCCACTCTCCCCTCCCCCCTCCCTCTCTCCCCTCCCCCTCCCACTCTCCCCTCCCCTCCCCCCCCACTCTCCCCCTCCCCTCTCTCCCCTCCCCCTCCCACTCTCCCCTCTCTCCCCTCCCTCTCCCCCCCCCCCTCTCTCCCCTCCCCCTCTCTCCCCCCTCCCCCTCTCTCCCCTCCCCCCTCTCTCTCCCCTCCCCCCTCTCCCCTCCCCCTCCCCCTCTCTCCCCTCCTCCCCCCCCTCTCTCCCCTCACCCCTCTCTCTCCCCCTCCCCTCTCTCCCTCCCCTCCCTCCTCTCCCCCTCTCTATCCCCTCCCCCCCTCTCTCTCCCCCTCCTCCCCTCCCCCTCTCTCTCCTATCCCCCTCCCACTCTCCCCTCCCCTCTCTCTCCCCTCCCCCCCTCCCTCTCTCTCCCCTCCCCCCTCCCTCTCTCTCCCCTCCCCATCCCCCTCTCTCTCTCCCCCCTCCCTCTCTCTCTCTCCCCTCTCTCTCCCTCCCTCTCCCTCTCTCTCCCCTCCCCCTCTCCCCCCTCCCCTCTCTCTCCCCTCCCCCCCTGTCTCTCTCCCCTCCCCATTCCTCCCCCTCTCTCCCCCTCCCTCTCCTCTCTCCCCCCTCCCCTTCCCTCCCCCTTCTCTCCCCTCCCCCCTCCCCTCTCTCCCCCCTCCCCTCTCTCCCCTCCCCCTCTCTCCTCCCCTCCCCCTCTCTCCCCTCCCCCTCCTCTCCCCTCCTCCCTCCCCCTCTCTCCCCTCCCCCTCTCTCTCTCCCCTCCCCTCTCTCCCTCCCCCCCTCCTCTCCCCCTCTCTATCCCCCCCCCCCTCTCTCTCCCCCTCCTCCCCCCCCTCTCTCTCCTATCCCCTCCCACTCTCCCCTCCCCCTCTCTCTCCCCCCCCCTCCCTCTCTCTCCCCCCCCCCTCCTCTCTCCCCTCCCCATCCCCCCTCTCTCTCTCCCCCTCCCTCTCTCTCTCTCCCCTCTCTCTCCCTCCCCCCTCTCTCCCCTCTCTCCCCCTCCCCCCTCCCCCCCCCCCTCTCTCTCCCCTCCCCCCTGTCTCTCTCCCCTCCCCCATTCCTCCCCCTCTCTCCCCCTCCCTCTCTCTCTCTCCCCCCTCCCCCTTCCCCTCCCCCTTCTCTCCCCTCCCCCTCCTCTCTCCCCCCTCCCCCTCTCTCTACCCTCCCCCACTCTCTCTCTCCCCTCCCCCCTCTCTCTCCCTCCCCCTCTCCCCCTCCCCCTCTCTCTCCCCTCCCCCATTCCTCCCCCCCCTCCTCCTCTCTTCTTCTTCTTCTTCTCCTCCTCCTCCCACTATTACTACTTCCACTCTCTCTTTGTTTGCAAATAGACCCACACGCTAAACAGATGGCAGCCCCAACCCCCACCCACCCCAATCCATCCAGTGCGCCCCACCCCCCCACCCCTTCCGCAAAGCGCCCTTGCGCGCCCTGCGTCGTCTAACCCGCCCGCCCGAGAACGATACTTGTCGGGATCCGTACGGACCGCTGACCCGCGCGAGGACGGACGGTCGGTCCGGCGATGGACCCGTCGGTCGATCGGTCCGGCGATCGGTCGATCGTCGATCGGTCGATCGTCGATCGGTCGATCGTCCTCGCATCGGATCCGGCGCCCGGTCGCCTCTTGTCGAGGCGCCTCCAAGGGCTTGTCGGCTGGGGCGGGCCGCAGAGCGCGGCCACCGGACGTTTGGGGGGTGGGCCACGCCAGCCCCAGCGGCGCGCGCAAGATGCTCTCGCTCACTTGACCGACTTAATCGCTCTGTTTTCTTCCTTTCTTCCCCCACCACCCACCACCTCACCCCACACACACGCGCGCACACACACACACACGCACACGCGCGCGCGCTCCCAAAGGGCGATTACAATAATCACTGGCACTTCAAATCCGGCCGCAGTTTTTCCCCCTCCCACCCTTTTGTCCCACAGTTTCCACTCTGACCTGCGGTAATTTATACCCATTAGGGGAAGCTCCAAACAAACAGATCGCACGCTGCCGAGACTTTGCTTGTAACACAAGAGGCGTTCATTTTAAAGTATGATCTCAGTTGTGGATGTACATTAATTCAAAGGAATCGAATAACAGATTCCCTATCCCGCCTTTTTTTGGAAAAAAAATTAGTTATTTGCTCCGTGGCGTTTTGTGGGACATTTGCTGTGTTCACGTTGGCTGCTGCGTCCGCCTGGGAGGAAAAAAACCACACGGTCACCACACTTTACAGTAAATCCTGTGAAGCGCTTTGAGACGTCTCAATCAATTGAGGCTTGATAACAGTATGAAGGATGCTTGTGTAAATGCAAGGGTGGTTATTATGTATTCTACATATATAAATATTTTAATAATAATAATTTGCTCGGAGACACTACACCACGTGAAAGGCCTGCAACAACAACAACAACAAATTACATTTGTGTCACGCCTTTCACGTCAGGAGGACGTCCCCATCAATAAAGTTGCCAAATTAAGAGATTTTCTTCCGAAAACTATGCAGCAGGGAAAATGGTACAAAGGGTCTAATTCACTTACAATTTTGAAAATTTTATACAGGATTAAGAATGACTGTATATTTGAATTGCACTCGTTTGTGTTGGTTTAAAAACAGAAGCACGTCTTAAGCACTGGCATTTACAATCCCCCAGTGGGTCACTTACTTATCTACGATAAGGGACAATTATTTCCCAACAATTTATTTGCAGTGATTGTATCCCAATAGATAATCGTTAAGTGAAAGACACCGTCATGCATTATTGACGGAGAATGCATCATGTATCAGGGGGCACAAAATATGCCGTCTCCTCATAAACTGTCAGCTTGGCTCATGTTGGCACAGCACTCTCAACTTGGAATCAATTCGTGAGTCCAATCCAATGCAGTGCTGGTTGGGGGTGGGGGGGGTGGGTGACGTTGGGGGGCATTGCATTGTCGGAGGTGTCCTTTGGATGAGATGATAAACGACCTGTTTAGTTGGACGTTAAAGATACCATGGCACTATTCGAAAAGAGAAGGGAGTTTCTCCTGGTGATCTGGTCAACGGATCCCCCCAGGTAACATTGGTCATTCACTTCATGGCTGTTTATGGGATGTCGCTGTGTGTCGATAAGCAACTGCGGTCGTCTACAAAATACGCAGTGAAGCGCTTTGAGACGTCCTCCTGAACCGATGCACATTGACCTGCCACACAAAGGATAGTGCAGTGTGGTGTTCCCTTCTTGTGTTAGGATGGAATGAACACGGGTCATAATCCGCAATGAGACTGCCGGATGACTGAAAGCGCGGTCAAAAAGGTGCGCGAGGCATTGAACCCCTCGAGGGGCACGTGTGGGGGGGTGGGGTGCGGGGAGGGAAGAGAGGCGTTGAACCAAATGGCCCGTATATCTGCTCTTTGACCCTCTGTGTGATTCTATCTACATAACAGCATGGGATTTCTTGCGAAGCAGAACTGGATAAATACCATATACTGTAAAAATGAAACAAGGCGCTAGTTTAATCTGCAGCAATGAGGAGCTGCAGATTAACTAGCGCCTTGTTTCATTTCAGCCACACAACAAATTGGCAATTGCCGCGCCTTTGTGGAACCACTAGATGTCCTTTTGTAATAAATACCGTGTTCACAAAGTCCTGTTACTACCACGTGGTTTTTTTTTACACAGTGCACTGACTAACAACTGAAACACGTGGAAGAATGATGATAGTTGTAGTCACAAGAACTCACCAATAATAATGAATTGTAATGTTATATCAATATTAATACTTATTATAATAATGAGGATTATTATTATATTCGGTACAAGTGTTTAATTGTATTTAGACGTCCAGAGTGTGTGTGTGTGTGTATGTGTGTGTGTGTGTGTGTATATGTGTGTGTATGTGTGTGTGAGCCCCATCATTTTTGTGGCAGATAATCATCCGTCCCCACATTGGGTGTGACACCTTCCGTAACACAGATGGAGTGATGGACGAGGAAGTTACTGGTATTGTTACGCTCAACGCAATCCTCAGCAGAAAATAGAAATGTATTGTAAGAAAGAAAACACAGGGAAGGGTGACAGGACTTTGTGAACACGCTGTACATGTAAATGCCTCTGTGAGTCTCTCCCGTTGCCCAGTCACTACACTTGACCGTATAATCTGGAAAACGCTCAAAGCCAACCGTCCTAGTTGTGAATTAAAGATGACTTCCTCCTGGATGGTCCCCTATCTAGCTCATCAATTCTGTTTGTTGCTTTAAGCATCACAACCAGATCACCCTTTAACCTCCTCGGCTCTAAGGTATATAATGCAAATCTACCCAACCTCTCGTCAAAGCTAAGCTGCTTGATCCTGGGTATTAATCTTGTGAACAGTAGCTGAATGACGTCCAAGGCTGAGCTAAGCTGAGCTGACATCTCCCTCTGGGCAGCTCCTCAGCCTGACTCAGTTCCTAACCTCTGGGTTAGGATGGTTGTGAATTCGAGGCTGAAACTCCAGTGCAATGCTGGGGGAACTGCTTCGCTGCAGATGAAACTGTTGTCAAGGACGTTACGCTTACCATTGTCCCATAGCATAGTGGTTAACCCTCTCTCCTCGCCAGCTAGTGGACCCGGGTTCGATTCCCGGGCAGGGCAAAACCTTTAGGCAAGTTTCATTACTCCACACGCCTCTGTGTCCCCAACAGTAAGCAGGAACCTGGTTGTTAGGCGGATCACTTTCCCAGGGGTAGTAATCCCTCAAAAAAANTATGGTCACTCAATCCATGTTTGTTTGTCGATACTGCTCTGTGCAAGCAGCTGCATCGTTTCGCCCACAAAATATACAGTCAATTCACCTTAATATATTCTGTAGAGCGCTTTGAGATGTCTCAACGACATGAAAAGGCGCTATATCAAATGCCCGGAGTATTACACGTTATGATAATATCAAATGCAAGGGTTATTCTTATATTAACATTAAGAGACAGTTATCAAAAAAAATCGGAACATGCCTTCGGTCACCTCCTACTTCTTACTCGACACCCATCTCTCTGCTGATTGAGTTCTTAAGAGACCTTGATTTTGACGCGTGCGACGTGTTGTGAACACAAGTTTCTGGAGTTTTGGTGGGAGCTTGTAGTAAATCTCTTCTGCCTCCAAGTGGCGTTCTTCTCCATCAGAATCCATGCGAAAGAGAAGACAAAGGAAAGCTTTGATTAACTCTTTGAAAAATTAACCGCACACGTTGCTCAGCCTGTTGCTAGGACACTCGCTCTTCAGCACAGAGGCTGGAGAAAAGCAGCGCCAATAGCCAAATAGCACCCAGAGCGTTATCGACGGAACACGTCAGGGCTCTGAGCTCACAGTCGAGGCTGCCGTTCCAGTGTCGCGCTGGGGGGAGCTCTGCGTTGTCAGCGATGCCGTCCTTCGGTTGAGACGTTAGGTTTCATCACTGGCTGCTCGGGTGGATGTCAAAGATCCTGGGGCGCTAGTTAAAAATACCCTCTCTGCTTTCCGAATCCTTTTCAAAACCTTGCCTGTCTGCCCTCTTGGTCAACTCCCCCCGACCCTTCTCGCCCCCGCCCATTCCGCACACACATATGTCACCCTGACTCACATGAGCTCCCGTTTCTGTGACGTAAAGTTGGGACGTTTGCCTACGTGAAAGTTACTGCACCAACGCATGCTGTAGTGGATGTTGGACTTTGGATGACATTTCAAAATGTTCCTTCCACCACTAATGTTTACAATTCCTCACCCCATCCATTTACTGGAACAAGTTATGAATCATAATTATCATGTTTACAAGTCCGAAGCTAACATCCAGCTTGTTTTCATTTTGTTTATCCTTCTCCTTCTGCCAACCAATGTTGGAACGTTGTTTAAATAAACGGGAGGGTGACAGTAATAATAATAATCTTTGCATTTGATTTATATAACGTACTTCCGATATGAAAAGAGCTATCTCAATGTAATCTTGTTGCTGTTGAAGTGTTATCATTTTTTCGAGAGGTCTCCAAGGACTTCACAGGATAAATTGTAAAGTAGTTTGACAGTGTATTTTGTCCGTGTAACATAGTGGCCAGCTGCGCACACGGCAATTTGGAGCCATCTTAAATAAAAATCCAGTGTGGAAAGCCTACGAATAAATAAAGCCTCCCTTTAAATGTATTTATTCCAAAAAATTGGAGTTGCTCGAAATCCATCATTGTGCTTCCACCGAGAAAGCTTAGACATCAGCTCAGAATCAAGGTCAAATACAACATAGGCAAAGGGACCCATTACCCAATGTGTGTAAACAATTTGCACACAACGTGCCTGCGATGATGTAATTATCAGAGTGATCGGGACACCTGGAATTCCCTCTGTTCACGTAGGCATGACGCCAATTACAAAACACGTGTGTGTTTTGCATGTTCGTGTTTTGCACGTGTCAATTGGTGGGTCTCGCGTTGCCAAAGGCAGTGACGGTCCGAGTCCTGACATATGCAGGCTCATCGCTGAAACCCCAGCCCCGCGCTCGCTACCTCTGTTATCAAACCACAGTCTGGCTACGGTTACCCACTTTCTCTCTTCCACCCCCCCCCACCCCCACTCCTCCCCTCACCCAAGAAAAAGACAAGATCTTCTGGAAAGCAAAGGGGAAATTGTCGTTCAGACGACAACTGAGAGAATCTTGTTCCTATTGCTAACAAAGGGAGTCTGTTGAGGACGGCTTAGGCTAGGCTTTCTAACCTTTTCCACACTACTCCTTTAAGGGAACCTTGTTCTATGCCTTTCTCCTTTTATAGGCACAGGATGTGGCCAACCAATAGTTGTATATAGACGTTGAACTCAGCCACACAACAAGAAAAATTTGATTGGGTGCCCAGGATCCTAATTCACTCATAAAACACAAGCCGGTTCCACCCATTTGTCATAGTTACAGCATTCCTGGGGCACTAATGATTTACAGCATTGAAGAGCTCAACTCGGGTTAGTTTGCAGATTTTTTTCCCTCTGTCGGACATTTCTGACCGTGACAAGACCAAGACGTACCTGTCGGGATATCTTTCCTTGGGCGGAAAGAGGAGCTTTGGGAAGTGAATTTCCCATCCCTTACTTCTCCTCTCTCCCTCCTTCCCGAACAGGCCACCAAAATAAAAGCCTGGAGATAGGAACATGACAGCGATAAGGAAGAAACTGGTGATTGTAGGAGATGGAGCCTGTGGCAAGACGAGCCTGCTGTTTGTCTTAAGCAAGGACGAGTTCCCTCAGGGATATGTTCCTACCGTCTTTGACACCTATGTGGCTGATATCGAGGTGGACGGGAAGCAGGTGGAGCTGGCTCTCTGGGACACAGCCGGTCAAGAGGACTATGACCGCCTGCGGCCGCTGTCCTACCCCGACACGGACGTGATCCTCGTCTGCTTCTCGGTGGACGCCCCTGACTCCCTGTGGAACATCCCGGACAAATGGATGCCCGAGGTGCAGCACTTCTGCCCCGGCGTGCCGGTGGTCTTGGTGGGCAACAAGAGGGACCTTCGGAATGACGAGAGGGTCCGCAAGGAGCTGGCCAGGACCAAGCAGGAGCTGCTCAGGTGGGAGGATGGCAAATCCATAGCGGACAGGATCGGGGCGTACGATTACCTGGAGTGCTCAGCCAAGACAAAGGAAGGTGTCTGGGAGGTCTTTGAGACGGCGACCAGAGCCTCGCTTAACACCAAGGACCCCGGCTGCTTTGCCTGCGCATGTGCTCTTATATAGCGCCGAGAGGCGACACCTCCACATCAGGGAAACGGACCCAAAAGTACTGCGTCTCCAACCCTAAACGTTTGCCTCAGGAGGAAATAATAATCCCTACCTGGGGGAGGGGAATAAGGGTGGGGCGGGGAGGAAAGAGTTGATATAATGCCGGAAGCGTTGACCATTGTTTTAAAAGGACGGTTCCCAAAATCCCATTCCGCCAGAAACCCGGCCATGAAATGGAACCCATCAGCTGGCGGGTGTGGGGGGGGTCCAAGCAATCAACGGAGTCGTGTGAACGCGTGGATTATTTTGCCGTCGAGCACGGACACAATCACACAGCCGAGAACCGGTAACCTACACTGACTTCGCCAGCTTGCGGATGAACAAACCTGCGGATAACTGGATATATTAATAATAATAATAACAATAATAATGGCGTAAACTGATCTGGCTACAGCGCTAACGGAAATATTCTGTTAGGAGTTATACTGGGTACACACTCTGCTAACCCTTCCCTTTCTGACTGATTGCCTGTGTCTCCCTCTTCTTTCTCTCTCTATCTGTGATCCATATTATCTTCAGCGTTCTCTCTATCGGGGTGGGGTGGTGGGGGGGGGAAGGATGAGGGGAGAGCGAGAGGGAAGCCATCCGGGAGTCCGAGCTCCTGCCCTTTACGATGTAATTAAAGCTGCATTCGATTCATTTTTTTGTTGCCTGTCTGACTGCTACTTGCCCTGCCTGCCCTGTCTTGCCTGCCTAACCTGCATAGCCTGCTGAGATTCTGGTTATGAAGTGACTCCGTACGTGAACCACTGCAAAAGGATACCAACAGGCTCCGTGTGCCAGAGTGGGTAATGGTGGGATTACCCGCGCGGTGCAATAGGGACAGGACGGGGGGGGGTGGGAACTCCGCGGTGTCGGAGGTGCCGACCTTCGGATAAGACGTCAATCGGAGCTCCCCATTCAGCTGGACATTAAAAGGAAGTTTGTCCCATTGTCCTGGCGAACAATCCCCCAGATGACAACGGCGCCCTTCACGCTGGACACCTCGGAGATAAAGTTGGTCGTTCACTTTACAGCTGTTTGGGCGACTTTGCTGTCACCACCAACACCAGAAAAACTGTCGCAGTGCCTTTACTTTCTCGTTTTCCCCGGGTACGCACTCTCACTCTATGTCGTCTGAACCTTCTCTTATTAATAAATAATAACCTCCGCATTTGATACACTGTGAAACATCTCAACTTGCTGCAACACAGCAATTACTTCTCAGTGTGGTGTTTGATGTGTATTTTATAGGTGAACCCAGCAGCCAATTTACACACATGAATTTCCCACAAACAGCCACAAAGTGAATGAGCAATTTAACCAGAACATTGTTGGCCAGGACATCGAGAGAGACTATCCTTCTCTCTGCAAATCGTGCCGCGGGATCTTTAATGTCCACCTGAACACGATTTAATGACTCATCTGAAAAGATGGCACCTCTGATGATGCTTTCCAGCCCCCTCCCCACACCCCCCAACACTGTGCTGGAATGTCAGACTAGATCTTGTGAACTCAAAAGCCCCCGACCTGGAGGCTTGAACCCACAAGATCCTGACTCAGGGTAAGTGCTTCCGACCGAGCTGGGCTGATGACACTGAAAAGGGAATTGGTTGAACAGTTGACAAAAGGTGCGGGAGAGAAGATCAGGAGAGTGGGATTGGACAATGTAGCTCGGGTGTTTGAGCGGCGACTAGTAAAGGTTGCCACCTCCGAGATGCTTAAAAAAACAGCCACCAACTCGAAAAGTACCTCCTCACTGAGCTGGTCACTGCCTTCGGACACCAGGTAACGCCTCTCCTTGCATGACTTTCCTCGACACTGCGGTACGAGGTTAACCCAAGGGATCTTTAATGCGCAGCTCGAATAGATACAATTTGCGCAAATGCCAAGAAGCCGCTATTCCACAGATTCATTTTAAAAAAGGCTTCTAAATCACGGATTCTCCCCCAATATTCTGCGCAACGTTAAACATTGTCCGTTCCCTTTCTAACAAGGCTCTAGCCTTCAACTATATCATCGTTGACGTAAACATTATTATCCTGGCCCTCACTGAAACCTGGATCACCCCAGATGACACCTTCGTCAGGCCACATGCGCCCCCCGGTTATACCTTCCACCATACCCCACGTCCTAACTGACTTGGTGATGGTGTGGTCCTCATCTCCAGCTGCTCACTTGCTCTATCCCCCTATCTCCGGCTCATTCCCCTCCTTCGAGCAGCTTCCCTCTACCGTCCCTCCAATCTTTCCCTCAAAACTTTCCTGATATATGGTCCCCTCAAACCTTCCTCGAGCTTCATCTCCGACATCTCCACCCTCCTAGCTTCCTCTGTTCTGAATGCCTCCTTATCCTCGGCAACTTCAACCTGTACTTCACCCCCTCTTGCTCTATCTCCACTGAGTTCTCCTCTCTCCTTTCCTCTCAAAACCTCTCCCTCCACATCCACTTTGCCACCCACGTTCATGGCCACCTGGTGATTACCCGGTGGCCTCAGTGTCTCAGACCTCACAATCACTGATAAAGCCATCTCAGATCACCATTTTATCTCCCTTAACTCCTCAATCCCTCTCCTCACCACCACCCAACAAACTTCCATTTCCTACCACTACTGGAAAAGAATCTCCCCGCACTCTGCCCTGGAGTCATCTGAACTCCTCCCCCTCTGGCCTAAAAGGCTTATAAAACTGCCAAGAAAAGCAGCAAATCTGAAGATTGGGAGAGTTTTAGAAACCAGCAAAATAAAGCTAAAAAACTCATTAAGAACGAGAAAAAAAGAGTATGAGGGTAAGCTCGCTAGGAACATTCAGTCTGATTGTAGAAGTTTTTACAAATATATTAAGAGGAATAGGCTAGTGAGGGTAAATGTAGGTCCACTTCAGTCAGAGACGGGAGAAGTTGTAATGGGGGATAAGGACATGGCAGAGTCCCTAAATAGGTACTTTGCATCTGTCTTCACCCGAGAAGACACAACCAGTAGCAACAGTACTGTTGGTAGCAACAGTAGAGATGCACCAAAGGGATAAGGACAGGGAGCAACTTAGGGAAATTTTCATTAGTAGAGAATTGGTGCTGGGAAACTGTTAGCACTAAAAAGTGACAAATTCCCTGGTCCGGATGGCTTGCATCCCAGGGTTTTAAAAGAGGAGCTTATGAGATAGTGGAGGCCTTATGTCTGATCTTCCAAAATTCCTTGGATTCTGGAACAGTCCCCATGGATTGGAAGATCGCAAATGTCACACCACTATTTAAAAAAGGTGGAAAGGAAAAGATGGGGAACTATAGGCCAATTAGTCTCACCTCAGTGATAGGAAAAAATTTAGAATCAATGATTAAGGATGTGGTAGTGCGGAATTTAGGGCACAATATAATTAGGCCAAGTCAACACGGCTTTGCAAAAGGGAAGTCATGTTTGACAAATCTCATAGAGTTTTTTGAGGATATTTCGAGTAAACTAGATAAGGGTGAATCAGTGGATGTGGTCTATTTGGACTTCCAGAAGGCATTCGATAAGGTGCCGCATAAACGGTTAGTCCAAAAGATAAGGGCCCATAGAATTGGGGGGAGCATATTAACGTGGTTAACCCATGGTTAATGGGTAGGAAACAAAGAGTAGGGATAAACGAGCCTTTTTAGATTGGCGGGATGTGACTAGTGGACTGCCACAAAGATCAGTCTGTGGGCCTTAGCTATTTACCATCTACATCAACGATCTAGATGAGAAAATCGAAGTTAATATATCTAAATTTGCAGATGACACAAAACTAGGAGGAAGTGTCAACACAGAGGACAACATTAAAAAAATGTAGCGAGACATAGATAGGTTAGGTGATTGTGCAGGTAGGTGGCAGATGAAGTATAATGTAGGGAAGTGTGAATTCATCCACCCAGGTAGCAAAAACAGTAGAGCGGGTTATTTTTTAGAAGGGGAGAGATTGGAATGTATTAGCGTCCAGAGGGACTCGGGTGTCCTTGTACACCAATCCCAGAAAGTTATCTGCAGGTGCAGCAGCAATTATAAGGCGAACGGTATGTTAGCATTCATTATGAAAGGATTAGAGTATAAGAGTAGGGAAGCCTTGCTGCCACTGTATAGGGCACTGGTGAGACCGCATCTGGAATACTGTGTGCAGTTTTGGTCTCCTTATTTAAGGAAGGATGTACTTGCCTTGGAGGGGGTGCAGCGTAGATTTGCTTGGTCAGTACCAGGGATGAAGGGGATGAGTTACGAGGATAGGCTGACCAATTTGGGTCTATATACTCTAGAATATAGAAGAATTAGAGGGGGTTTATAGAAACCTATAAGATCATCAAAGGGCATGATAGAGTAGATAGTGGGAGATTCTTTCCCCCGGTTGGAGAAACTAAAACCAGGGGTCACAACCTTAAAATCAGAGGCCAGCCCCCACCTCTGCAACATTGCTTGACTCCGTCACTGCCTCACCCTCTCAGGCTGACGAAACCCTCATACATGCCTTGCTTGACCAAACTTGTGACTATGCCAAGGCTTGTCGGCTTTCACAACTCTTTCCTCCGCAAGCTGCAGATCATCTAGAACTCTGCAGCTCGTTCCTCTCTCCTTAAATAATTATTATTATTTTTAAAAAATGTAAATAATAATAATTTGGTCACTTTCCACGATTGTTTGTGGGACACTGCTGTGCTGAATTCGTTACTGCATTTTTCCCACAAAATATAAGGTCAATTTACTTTACAGCATATCCTGTGAAGTGCTTTAAGACGTCTAGAAGACGTGAAAAGCGCTATATCAAATGCAAGGATTATTATTATTATTGTTACTATTTTATTTCACGTCCTTAGATATGTTCCAAGGCTTTTTTCTGTGTCCAATTACTTTTACTTTATACCATTTAATTGCTGAGCACTACTGCGGCTCAATCGCAGATCAAGGTGTCAGCCTGTCTCAGTGGGTAGCCCTCTCGCCAGGCGTGATAAGGTGCTATATCAAATTCAAGGATTATTGTTATAACTTTAAGGCAAGAGTCGGGGTGGAATTTCAGACTCGGTGCAGTTGTCAAACTGGTGAATAACATGTTCCGAAGCTGGTTGTGGTCAGGCTGGGCTCGGAGGCTTGGTGGTGAGATCACCGTGTGACTTCACTGTTGTGAAATGGATTATTATGCAGACAGGAAACAGTTCTTACCTCCTGTCCATTGGTTAGTATTTATAGTTTATCAGCCTGGAGTAGAAATAGCAGCCGGGCCCTTTCCAGCTGAGGATTTCTTTTAAAAGTAGCTTCCTCCATAGAGGTCCCGTCTACACAGCTCTGTCAAAGAGGTGTACTACAATAACAGCAACTTGCATTTATAGAAAATATATACAGTCAATTCAATACAGTCAATTTACTTTCCAGTATATGGCGTGAATCGCTTTGAGACGTTGCGAAGATATAAGGCGCTGTATCAAATGCAAGCATTATTGTTATTATTGTTATTATTATTATACAGCAACCCATCACGCAGGATGGGGCATTGATGTGTGTAAATCGGCTGAGAGTACACTTACAGTAAACCTCGTGAAGCGCTTTGAGGTGTTTTCCTGACCTGAAAAGTGCTGTGTCAAATGTAGGGATTATTATTGTTGTTATGGTTCAGTTGCTAACTCCACTATAGAAACAGCTGGCTTCTTTGGCTCACCTCCCTCTTCAAACTCTGACCTTGACTGTTGTGATAAAGTCTCTCCTTTCATTGCTCCAGTCTGTTCTCTTCGCTGGTCCACTTTATCTCAAATAAAACATCAGCTCCCAGTGATTATCCCTTTTTTAGTCCACTAGAGACAGCCTCAGTAAGTGCCCTGTCCTTTGTCTTGTTTTCAGCCTCTTCTGCTCTGTGAACTGCTTGTCCTTCTGCTTGGAAATGTAATCATTTCATTGTATTTCAAAGTCATAATTTCTCCCATCGCACACTGCTCGTACCTCCTCCTCCCCCCACCCCCCCCCCCGCCGGTTCTCCCCACCCACCCCCACCCCCACCCCCACCTTGGTTGCCCAGTCAGTGTAAGACGCTTTGAGGCATTCTCCTGATGTGCTCCATTGGTGATCTTTCTCACCCACGCAATACACAGTCAATTCACTTCACAGTATATCCTGTGAGGTGCCTTGAGAGGTCTCAACGATGTGATAAGGCGTTTTATCAAATGTAAGGATCATTATTATTATTATCATCTTTTTGCTTGAGCCACAGAGGGGGGACATCCGCTGGATGTCGATTAGGGTTATTGTGGGCTCCAGCCACCATGAATCTCCAAATAGCGTAGGCTCAACACCTCAGCAGTAACCTTTGCTTTGCGGCTTCTCAATGGATTAAGGTTGTGTTTGGCTCCAGCCGAAGAGAAAAGTCTTGAGACAGACCTTGAAGGAGGCAAGAGAGAGGCGGAAAGATACAGTAAAGTGTGTACCAGACGAGCCCAAGGGCTCTCCACAGATCAACTGAATCCAGGGATGCACACCATTCCTGTGGTTCCCATTTGACCGCAGTTCCTGTGCAAATCACAACTGGAAAGGAACTGCAGGCATTCAGCCAAGTGCAGCGATGTGAACGATCTATTAACATACGGTAGAATATGGGAACTGTATTCACCCCTGTCTCAGAGAGGTCACCTCATGCGGCACTGTGCTCACAAACAGAGGCTGCGCATAATAAGTATTACTATTAGTGCATATATGATAATAATTATGAAAATTACACATGAAATAATAATAACCCTTGTAATTCACCTGGAGCCTATCAAGTTGAAACATCTTAAAAAGAGCTTTGCGAGAAGTTGCTGTCAAATAAAGTGTCTGTGTATTTTGTAGGCAAATGTGGTAGCTAATGTGGTTACGATATTGTCCTACGAACAACCGTGAAGTGAGTGACTAATTTTATTGTGGAGGTGGGTGTGAAGGGGGAAAGGTCATCAAGGACACTGGGAGAAATCCCCTTCACTTGGGACGTCCTCCCAACGTGAAAGGCGCATTACAACAAATGTAATTTGTTCTTTGTTGTCGTTCATATGAAAGCGCAGCAAAGTCGCTGATCAAGCTGTTGAGATATGCTTGAGCCCAAGGATACAATTAAACTGAAAGCGTTCAGAAAAGATTTTCTTTCCTGGAAAAGTTGTTGGAATGCTCCCTCTTGTGGCTCCACTAATACAACAACGACAATAATAATAATAATCCTTGCATTTGAATTAGCCCATTATCACGTCTTCGAGAAGTCCCAAAGCTCTTGACAGAACATACTATCAGGTGAATTGACTGTATGTTTTGTGGTCGAAACGCACTCGGCCCCACACTCCTGCCTGTAACCCTTTTACACTTTTTCTTTCCAAACATTCATCCAACTTTTAAAGAACAACAACTTGCATCTGGGTAGCGTCCCAGAGCGCTTGACAGTGTCGGAGGGAGGGAGAAGGGAGGGGAGGGGAAAAGGGGGTGACCGATGGGATGGTCGAAGAGGAGGGTTTTGAGGCGGGACTTGAAGCTTAAGAAAGGGGCGAGGCAGTGTGACTGGGGGATGGAATACCAAGAGGTTTGGGGCAGAATGGCTGAAGGCTCACCCCGCCAATGCGGAGGGATAGAGGAAGAATGTTCCAGAGTTTCGGGGCAAAATGGCTGAAAGCACGACAGCCAATGATGGATCGGAGGGCATAAGGGACGTGTTGCTTTTATTTTTTACTTTGTCTATTTTTAACCTTCTCTAATCCCAGAGGCAATGAAACCAATTCTTTTGTGCCAGATGTTACCCCGCAATGTTCACCAAACAGGTTAAAAGCCAATGGAATAGGTTGCCTACGGCATGAAGCTGAAACCAATCCCACAAACGGCTTCCGTGTTGAGCTACAACAATAATAATAATAGTCATCCTTACATTTGATGTAGCGCCTTATCACATCTTCGAAACGTCTCAAAGCGCTTCACACAATATACTGTAAAGTGAAATGACTATATTTTGATGGTTTTGTAACTTTGCTGGCTTTTAGCTGGTTACATTTCACCAGTTATCCCCCTCTCCCTCCTTTCCCAAGCCAACAATGCCATGACTCTCGCCAACTTGCTCCGAATACATTCCAGGATTGGGTGCATCTATGCCAAACAAGGAGAGATGGCTGTGCACGTGTGGACCTCTAGGTTTCTTGGTTTGTCGGCTATTGAAGTGATGATGATGGGTTTCCACACTTCTGGTCGAAAATTAAAATAAAACACTGGAAAAAGGGTGCGGGAGGGGAGGGGGTGGGGGGACAAAGAAGAAGGAGGAGGAAAGAGGAAACTACACTCCAATTTAGGAACACAACTGTTGAACTCTGTCTTAAAGCAGACAAACAGAGTGATTAAGACCTTGAGTCACAGGATAAGTGACAACTGATTGGGCAGTTTGCCTTGTGACGAGTCCATTCTCACTTGCTCACTAGGCTCATAGACTGCCGGAGAGCTTGGCTGGTTAATATTTAAGCAAGGAGAGGGCGAGTGAGAGAGACAGACACATCTCTGTGTCTACGGGGTACATCTCCGGGGTACAAAAGGTTCTTTTTGAGGCAAGTGACAAATAATAACCCTGGCATTTGATGTAGCTTGCGCCTCGGATAATATAGGTTTTATACAATGGCTTTCAGGTTGAAAGGTCTCGAGGAGCTTCACAGGAGTTTTTCCTGGTGAGCTGGTGGGACTGTGTCATTGTAGGTAAATGTCAGTCAGTCAATCAGTCAACAGACTGGGATTTGAACCCACAACCCACAGATCTGAATGGCCCAGTCAATGCTTCTTTACTCGTCAGGCTTTAAGAAAACACTACCAATTCTCATTACAAAGTGCATTTAGTCCCCAAGTCCTCTGAAAGGAATTATCAGTTTTTTTTTGTATCATGAAGCCCCAGGTCGGATTTTAAAGGGCTTCAAATTCCGCTTTAATACCTTTTAAGTGCACCCTTAGGAGCTGCTTTTTCCAGGGTGTTTTGATCAAAAGGAGAAAAACATATTCAAGACTGAGATCGATAGATCTTTTAAAAACTAAAGGGATTAAGGGACACGGGGATAGGGCGGGTAAATGGAATTAGGTTAGAAGATCAGCCATGATCTTATTAAATGGCGGGGCAGACTCGAGGGGCCGAATGGTCTACTCCTACTCCTATTCCTTACGTTCTTAATGAAAATGCAAAAGAATAAAAAGGCCCTTTTCCACCAAAGAAAACCACATGAGAGGAAAGCGAAATGTCCAGGTTTGTTCCCTTTTTGTTTTGTGTGATTCGGATCAGATTGAAACCATTTTTTAAAAACCAAACAAAATCAGATTAACTTTCGATCTAAAGAATGACTTCAAAGATAAAAGACCTCAAGGAGAAATTCCGTTGGATTTGACTTTCTAGAACTTGGCGAAGTCTTTCATAACAGCCTTGGGTTCGATGTGGGTGACTTTCTTTCAAGAACTTGCAAGAAAATTGGCTTCAAAATTATGAGCGAACTCAACGATTTGCCGAGTTCTGGACACTTTGAGACGCCTTTTAAACAGCCTAATCGCAGTGGAATCTTTTACCCTCCAGCTGTCCTAGACACAGGCTGAGTAGCTAAGCTTCTACCCGTATAGACATCCATACTCTCTGGGGTCTATGCCTCACTAAAGCTGGGTAATGATCGGTGACGTAGCTCTGTATACCGCTGATTATACACAGTCACTGCACGTTACGTTAAAAAATCCTCTGAAGCGCTCCGAGATGTCTCGATGATTTGGAACGCGTTGGATCAAATGCAAGGATTGCTGTTAGACTTGCGATAATCCTTTATGATTATGATAATTAACACTAACTGTGAACGTGGAAAATTTCACCTCTTGTCTTTGCACTGGGGGAATAAGATCGACACCCGCCGGGGGGTATTTATTCTCTCCAAGCCATAAAGACGCCCCCCCCCCCCCCAGGTGAACAGCAACTGAGAACCAGGAGGGAGCTCCACTGTTCTCTTCTCAGACAGTCTGTCCTGGTGGCCACACTGTCCAGAAAGCAACTGGTGACCGACTGAGAGCCAATGTCTCCATTTGCTGCAGAGGGGAGGCGGGGGTGGGGGGGGGGGGGTGGGGGGGGAATCGAGAGGTAATATACTGTTTCCAATAATTTATTCCAATTGCTGTTTCTGCCTTTCACGTCAAGCCACAACATTGAACTTACTTGAAACGACAGAAAGGAATGTGTGCGCGTGACGCACTTTATTTATAAAGATCGTTGTTTGTGTTTTTAAAAGCGGGACTTTTAATTTCTAAAAGATGCAAATAAAATGCGGTGCAACTGAAAGAAAGGCTTTTGTTGGCGTACCACTCACTGTCGCGGATCGATAAACAACGACAGCTTGCACTTATGCAGCTCCCTGCGCAACTCGGTAGGATCTCGGAGCACTTAGATGTAAGATGCAGAAGAAGCGCACAAACGAGGAGAAATTTACAGCACACGGATGGAGGCTGTTCATTCATTCAGCCCTTCCTGTCTCCGCTGTGAAGAGGGAAGATGCTCTCACAACAACAACAACAACAAGATTCCATTTATAGAGCGCCTTTCACGTCGGGAGGACGTCCCAAGGCGCTGTACAGTTGGGTCAGGACCCGAGCAGGGGGGAAATGGTCAGGGGGAGGGAAGGGAAGGGAGGGAGCGAGGAGAGGGTAGAGAGTCGAGAGGGGAGCTGAAGGCTGAAGGTCAAAGAGAAAGGTCTTGAGACCGACCTTGAAGGAGGAAAGGGAGGAAGCGGCGAAGGCACTGGGGATGGACGTCCAGAGCCTCGGGGCTGAGAGGCTGAAGGCCCGGCCACCGATGGTAGGGCGGTTGGGGCGGGGGATGTGGAGCAGACCGGAGCCAGAGGAACGGAGGGTACGGGCGGGTAGGTAGGAGGATAGTATGTCGGGTAGGTAGGAGGGAGCGAGGCCGTGAATGGCCTTTTAGGTGAGGATGAGGATCTTGAATTTGATCCTCTGGGGGATGGGGAGCCAGTGGAGGCGAGCGAGGGTGGGAGTGATGTGGTCCCGAAGCCTGGTGCGGGACAGTACACAAGCTGCAGAGTTCTGAATGACCTGCAGTGTGGAGGGAGGTGCCGGGAAGGCCGGCGAGGAGAGAGTTCCCATAGTCCAGCCTTGAGGTGATAAAGGCGTGGACCAGAGTTTCAGCCGCCTGAGGGGTAGTATGTGGGGAAACAAAGACAGTGTGTGGGGAAACAAGATCAAGCTGGGCGGATACCAACTTGGGTGAAAAAGGATGAAAAAGATGAGGTGCTAAAAGCTGTCCCCAAGTGGCAATGATAGACAAAGGACAATCCAATGAGTATCAAATGGGAAAGAGCCGAGGAACAGACTCAAATGAAATTGCAATAAAAGGTCCTTCCACCTCACAGAGCGCCTACCATTGTGATGTCTCACAGCACTTAACTGGCGACCACTGTCAAAATTTAGGGACCATTTAGAACTTTGCAGCACATAAGGAGGCCATTCGGACGGACCATCGAGACTGTAATGATTCTGAACTAGCTTTCAGTTAGGTTCGTTCCTGCCCACCGATGGGACATTACACTTACAGTAAACCCCGTGAAGCGCTTTGAGGTGTTTTCCTGACCTGAAAAGTGCTGTGTCAAATGTAGGGATTATTATTGTTGTTATGGTTCAGTTGCTAACTCCACTATAGAAACAGCTGGCTTCTTTGGCTCACCTCCCTCTTCAAACTCTGACCTTGACTGTTGTGATAAAGTCTCTCCTTTCATTGCTCCAGTCTGTTCTCTTCGTTGGTCCACTTCCTTATCTCAAATAAAACATCAGCTCCCAGTGATTATCCCTTTTTTAGTCCCACTAGAGACAGCCTCAGTAAGTGCCCTGTCCTTTGTCTTGTCTTCAGCCTCTTCTATTCTGCGTCCCCTTGTCCTTCTGCTTGGAAATTTAATCATTTCATTGTACTTCAAAGTCATAATTTCTCCGGTCACACTCCGCTCGTATCTCCTTACCTCTTATCAAATGCAGAGGTTATTATTATTATTATTATCATCATCTTTTTGCTTGAGCCACACAGGCGCTCTAGAGGGAATCCGCTGGATGTGCTGAGGGTTATAGTGGGATCCAGGAACCGTGAATTTCCAAATAGCGTAGGCCCAACACCACAGCAGTAACCTTTGCTTTGCCAACTGGCGGCTTCTCAGTGGATTAAAGTTGTGTTTGGCTCCAGCCTTATCCACAGAGGGAACATTGTGCAGCAGGTCAGTGTGCATCGGGTCACCGCTCATCTTGCCCCCGTTATATTTAGTAGAGCGCACAGGACTGCATGGTTGGCTCAATTGATCCACCTATACAGTAGTTGCTGTACTGGTCTTATGTCTTTGATGCTGGAGGCACCAGTTTCAAGTTTGGCCCAAATGTTTGGGCTGAATAATTGCACTGCCCCACACTCAGACGTGAGCAGTTTCTTCTGAAGCCGTTCGGTTATACATTACGTCTCTTTCTCTCTCTCTCTCTCTCTCTCTCGTTCCCCCCACTCCTACCTCACCCCATTTCACTGAGAAATGCAGGGAAGGCAACAAGAGGCTCAGGTCTATTCTGGGCTTTTACGTCCTCTTTCACTGAGAAAATAAAACTAAAAGTCTTGAGTCACCAATGAGCGCCCGTGGGGAAAAAAGCTTTAATTTTGAAATCAAGATACTTACATGGAATTACCTGGAGTGAAATGACACGGAACAGGTCATTCACCCCAACTAGTCCACACTGGTGTTTCTACTGCTCCCACAGCCCTCTCCTGTGCCCCTCTATTCCCTTCTCCCTCATGTGTACGTCACGTAACTTGGGGAATACATTTACAGCTTTATGATAGCTCCAAACCAGTCAGATAGTGAACCTCAGTTATTGTTAAGATGTACTTCGGTTGGATACACAGCAACAACAACAACAAGATTACATTTGTATAGCGCCTTTCACGTCGGGAGGACGTCCCAAGGTGCTGGACAGTGTACAGCATTTCAGACCCGAGCTGGGGTCAGGGAGGGAGAAGTGAGGGGAGGGGAAGGGGGGTGGCCGATGGCATGGTAGAAGAGGAGGGTCTTGAGGCAGCACTTGAAGGAGGCTAAGGAGGGGGCGAGGCGGAGTGACTGGGGGATGGAATTCCAGAGGTTGGGGGCAGAGTGGCTGAAGGCTCTCCCGCAATGGTGGGGCGGGTGGGTCGGGGGATGTGGAGCAGGTCGGAGCCAACTGAGTGGAGGGAGTGGGCGGGTTTGTTAAGGGGTTAGGAGATCACAGAGGTAGGGTGGGGCAAGAACATGGAGGGCTTTGTACGTGAGGACCAGGATCTTGAACTGGATCCTCTAAAGGATAGGGAGCCAGTGGAGTCAGGCAAGAGTGGGGGAGATGGGGTCACGGCGTTTGGTGCGGGAGAGGACATGGGCTGCAGAGTTCTGGATTATCTGCAGCCTGTGAAGGGAGGAGTTGGGAAGGCCGACAAGCAGGGAGTTTGCATAGTCGAGCCTGGAGGTGATGAAGGCATGAACAAGAGTTTCAGCGGCCTGAGGGGTGAGGTAGTGGCGGAGTTGGGTGACGTCACGGAGGTGAGGGAAGGCAGAGCGGGTCATGGCTTGGATGTTGGGAAGCAACAGCAATAAACTGCATTTATATAGCGCCTTTGGTGTCGGGAGGACATCCAAGGCATTGAACAGTGAAGGGTTTGCACCCGAGCTGAGGGGCTGGAATCAGGAGGGGTGAAGATGGGTGGGAAGATAACCGAAAGCGCAGTCAAAGAGAAAAGTCTTGAGACAGACCTTGAAGGAGGCAAGGGAGGGGTGTGAAAGATACAGTAAAGTGTATACCAGATGAGCCCAAGAGCTCTCCATGGATCAATTGAGTCCAGGGATGCACACCATTCCTGTGGTTCCCATTTGACCACAGTTCCTGTGCAAATCACAACTGGAAAGGAACTGCAGGCATTCAGTGAAAATGACAAATTTTAATGTGGGGGGGGGGGGGTGTGGGTGTGAAGGAGGAAAGGTCATCAAGGACACTGGGAGAAATCCCCTTCGCTTGGGACGTCCTCCCAACATGAAAGGCGCTTTACAACAAATGTAATTTGTTCTTTGTTGTCGTTCACATGAAAGTGCAGCAAAGTCGCTGATCAAGCTGTTGAGACACGCTTGAGCCCAAGGATACAATTAAACTGAGAAGGCATTTAGGAAAGATTTTGTTTCCGGTCCCTGGAAAAGTTGTTGGAATGCTCCCCCTTGTGGCTCCACTAATACAATAATAATAATAATAATAATGGGTTGTTTTGTGGTCGAAACGCACTCGGCCCCACACTCCTATCTGTAACTCTTTTACATTTTTTTCTTTCCAAATATTCATCCAACTTTTAAAGAACAACAACTTGCATCTATATAGCGCCCCTCACGCTGGGTAGCGTCCCAGAGCGCTTGACAGTGTCGGAGCATGACACCGAATCAGAGGGAGGGGAGGTGACCGTAGGCATGGTCGAAGAGGAAGGTCTTCAGGCGCGACCTGAAGATGGGGAGCGAAGGGGCAAGGCAGAGGGATAGAGGAAGAATGTTTTAGAGTTTCGGGGAGTAATGGCTGAAAGCACGGCCCCCAATGGTGGATCGGAGGGCATAAGGGACGCGCTGCTTTTATGTCTTGTTTTATTTCTATTTTGTCTATTTTTACCTTCTCTAATCCCAGAGGCAATGAAACCAATTCTATTGTGCCAGACGTTACCCCGCAAAGTTCACCAAACAGGTTAAAAGCCAATGGAATAGGTTGCCTATGGCATGAAGCTGAAACCAATCCCATGAACAGCTTCCGTGTTGAGCTACAATAATAATAATAATCATCCTTACATTTGATGTAGCGCCTTATCACATCTTCGAAACGTCTCAAAGCGCTTCGCAGAATATACTGTAAAGTGAATTGACTGTATATTTTGATTGTTTTGCAACATTGGTTTTTCCACACTTGAGGTCAAAAAATAAATACCCTGAAAAAGGGTGCGGGAGTGGAGGGGGAAGAAAGAAGGAGAAGGAAGAAAGAGGAAACTACACTCCGATTCAGGAACACAACTGTTAAACTCTGGGTGTGTCCTTACCTTAAAGCAGACAAACAGAGTGATTAAAACATTGAGTCACAGGACAAGAAAAACCTGATTGGGCAGTTTGCCTTGTGACGGGTCCATTCTCACTTGCTGTTAGGCTCATAGACTTCCAGAGCGCTTGGCTGGTTAATATTTAAGCAAGGAGAGGGCGAGTGAGAGAGACAGACACATCCCTGATGTTACAAAGCTTAAAGACTGGGAGACACACGAGTTGCTGATTTGACCCGGCAGATCGTCTGAAAAAATAATGAGCACGACAGCGATAAGGAGGAAGCTGGTGATTGTCGGAGACGGTGGCTGTGGCAAGACAAGCCTGCTCTTCGTCTTAAGCAAGGATGAGTTCCCTGAAGAATATGTCCCGACCGTGTTCGAGACCTACGTGGCTGATATCGAGGTGGACGGGAAGCCGGTGGAGCTGGCTCTCTGGGACACGGCTGGTCAGGAGGATTATGACCGCCTACGGCCGCTGTCCTACCCCGACACGAACGTGATCCTTGTCTGCTTCTCGCTGGACACACCCGACTCCCTGAGGAACATCCCAGAAAAGTGGATGCCCGAGGTGCGGCACTTCTGCCCCGGCGTGCCGGTGGTCTTGGTGGGCAACAAGAGGGACCTCCGGAATGACGAGACGGTCCGCAAGGAAATGGCTCTTGTGAAGCAGGAGCCGATCAGGTGGGAGGATGGCAAAGCCATGGCGGAGAAGATTGGAGCTTACAGTTACCTGGAGTGCTCGGCCAAGACTAAGGAAGGCGTCTGGGCTGTGTTCGAGACGGCAATCAGGGCGACCTTACAGGGCTCAGACGCAGAATGTGTCGATTGCCACTGTGTCCTGCTTTAGAGCCACTCACACAGAGACTGGGAGCAGAGACTGAATTTCGCCAAAGGATGGAACAAACAATCAGTCAGTCACCTTGAGTCCGAAGAGATCAGAAACTCTTTGGACAATTGTCTTCACAAGGTTCCCTGGATTCGAAAAGAAGGATTTGGTTTGATTTTTATTGAACAAGAACCCCACAGCTCAGTGGAGGAAGGTCCCCAGGTAGCGCCAGTGACTGTGTTATAGAAGAGATTAACGTCCGTCCGAGCAAAAATATCTAAAACAAAATTACATGTCACATTGGTAATTATTTTGCCTGCTGCCTCCGAGCTGAATGTGTGTGAATTCCAGGTATTTATGTACGTGTGGTTCAGGGGTGTCCTTAAGTTACGTTCGGGGTACAAAAAATGTTCTCCGATACGGGGAATGGGTTCCATGCTTTTTGGGGCAAGTGAAAAATAATAACCCTGGCGTTTGATGTAGCTTGCGACTCCGATAATATAGGTTTATACAACGCCTTTCAGGTTGAAACGTCTCGAGGAGCCTCAGAGGAGTTTTTCCTGGTGGGACTGTGTCATTGTAGAAATGTCAGTCAAGTAAATCAGTCAGTCAATCAGTCAACAGACTGGGATTTGAACCCACAGATCTGAATGGCCCAGTTTACTCGTCAGGCTATAAGAAAACACTACCAATTCTCGTTACAAAGTGCATTTAGTCCCCGAGTCCACTGAAAGGAATGATCAGGTTTTTTTTGTGTGAACAAGACCCAGTCGGATTTTAAAAGGCTTCAAATTCTGCTTTAATACCTTTTAAGTGCACCTGTAGTACTTTCTCCAGGGTGTTTTGATCAAAAGGAGATAAACAAAGATTACAACGATTTCCGTTTGGGGGGAAAATAAGACCCTTTTCCACCAACGAAAACCACATGAGAGGAAAGGTTTGTTCCCTTTTGTTTTGTGTGATTCGGATCAGATTGAAACCATTTTTTTCAAAAAAAAAGAAACAAAACAAAATCAGATTAACTTTCGATCTAAAGAATGACTTCAAAGATAAAAGACCTCAAGGAGAAATTCCATTGGATTTGACTTTCTAGAGCTTGGCGAAGTCTTTCATAACAGCCTTGGGTTCGATGTGGGTGACTTTCTTTCAAGCAAGAAAATCTTAACTTCAAAGTTAAGAGCGAACTCAACGATTTGGCGAGTTCTGGACACTTTAAAACGCGATTTAAACAGCCTAAACTCAGTTGAATCTTTTACCCTCCAGCTGTCCTAGACACAGGCTGAATAGCTAAGCTTCTGCCCGCATAGACATCCATATTTTCTGGGGTCTATGCCTCACCAAGGCTGGGTAATGATGGGTGACATGGCTCTAAATGGCTGATTATCCTCTCGTGACCCGGTGACTGCTGCTATTTGCAGTACATCAGGATCAAGGATAATATTGGTCATCCCTGGCCACAAACCCTGGCTGCCGTGTTCTCCCATGGTATACACAGTCACTACACCTTACGTTAAAAATCCTCTGAAGCGCTCCGAGATGTCTCGACGAATTGAAACTCGTTGGATGAAATGCAAGGATTATTGTTAGACTTGCAATATTCCTTTAAGGTTATTATAATTAACACTAACTGTGAACGTGGCAAATTTCACCTCTTGTCTTTGCACTGGGGGGAACGTGACAGGGTCCCGGAGCAGATCGACACCCGCCGGGGGGTATTTATTCTCTCCCCTGGGGGGAGGGATTGGGAGAGGAGGAGGGAAGGAAATGTGAATACTGCTAAATGTGATGAAATAAAACATTCATCCACAATACGTGCAAGAGCTGTGTTTCTCTATTCCCCACCGCACCAAACCCACCCCTCCACCCACCGAACCTGTGAGTCTTGGCAGAAAGCGGTGGGTGGGGGGGGGGGGGTGGGGGCAGGTGAACAGCAACTGAGAACCAGGAGGGGGCTCCACTGTTCTCTTCTCAGACAGTCTGTCCTGGTGGCCACGTTGCCCAGAAAGCAACTGGTAACTGACTCGGAGCCAATGTCTCCATTTGGGGGGTTGGGGCAGAGGGAGGGGAGGCGGGGGATTCGAGAGGAACTACACTGTTACCAATAATTTATTCCAATTGCTGTTTCTGCCTTTCACGTCAAGCCACAACGCTGAATTTATTTGAAACGACAGAAAGGAATGTGTGCGCGTGACGCATTTTATTTAAAAAGATCGTTGTTTGTGTTTTTAAAAGCGGGACTTTTCATTTCTAAACGATGCAAATAAAATGCGATGAAACTGAAAGAACGGCTTTTGTTGGCGTACCACTCACTGTCGCGGGTCGATAAACAACAACAGCTTGCACTTATGCAGCTCCCTGCGCACTCGGTCGGGTCTCGGTGCGCTTAGATGCAAAACGCAGAAGAAACACACAAATGAGGAGAAATTTACAACACACGGATGGAGGCCGTTCGTTCAGTCCGTCCTCTCTCCGCTGTGAAGAGGGACGATCGCACAGACTCAAATGAAATTGCAATAAAAGGTCCATCCATCTCACACAGAGCGTCTCACATTGTGATGTCTCGCTACACTTAACGGGCAACCACTGTCAAAATATAGGGACCATTTAGACCTTTACAGTGCGTAAGGAGGCCATTTGGCCCATCGAGTCTGTGGTGATTCTGAACTAGCTTTTAGTTACGTTACGTTCTTGCCCTCTCCTGCCCCACCGCACAACCTCTCCCCACCAACCCCCCCACCCCCCCAGCAAACGTATGTCTTTTCTATGTCTACTGGATAGATATTTATCTAATACCCTCTTAAAAACTAACATGGATTCTCACTCAGCAACGACTCCGGTTTCCTTACTCCAACACGCCTGCTTATGTAGCACAACCAGGTCGTTCGTCGATTGCCGGATCGCATTTCCGGGGCTAATAATCCCTTCAAAATAATAAATAATAATAATAATTTAGTCATTCAATCCAGGACTGTTTGTGGACACTGCTGCGCGCCCACATAATATACAGGTCGATTCACTTGACAGTATATTTTGTGAAGCACTTTGAGACGTCTCGAAGATGTGATAAGGCGCTGTATCAAAGGCAACATTATTAAATTATATTATTATAAAATCCAGTGAAGCAATTTGGGTTAAATCAAATAAAGGTCGATTATTAATTTATTATTATTAACCTCCGGCGGGTGGGTGGGTGGGTGGGTGGGTGGGAGGAGAAAGGAAGGAAAAGAACCTCCTTAGGTGTGGATATCACAATTCCTTTGAATAACACAGGGCTTTTTGCTGATGTGTTTACTGAGAAGTGCAGGGATCAGCATTAGATAAGGGCTGATGCCAAGAACAAAGGGATTGACAAGGTAGTCACTTGCTCTGGGAGTTCCCACATTAGTAATGCATGATGTCCTCACTGCACCTCTTGAGAGGAGGGAGTTGAAAAGGCTGCGAAATCTTTGAACTTTCCCAGAACAATAGGAGGTTAACATTTAAGAAAACGGCAAACCATTTTCACAAGGGAGAGCGTGGATAGAGCCCATAGATCACGGGGAGTGCAGTGCTGACGTCCTATTGTGACAAGACAGTGGGAATCAATTAGAAATAGCAGCGAAAGAATGCGTTGAGATACTCAGGGGAAGAATGCTTCTCGATATTGAGTTCCTCCCATTCGGTTCGAGGGGCGAAATTGTTTTTATTCATGTTTTTATTCTTCCCGTTTGGCTCTCGTTAACCTTCACAGCCAAAGTCCTAACGGGTAGGACGGTCCTAGCTGGATAAGCATTCGGAAACCTCTCAGACAGTTTTCGCAATGACAAGTTGTAATAATAATAACAATAATAATATTCCTTTGATCTAACACCTTAACACGTCGTCGAGATGTCTCGAAACACTTCACGAGATTTTACTGTGAAGTGTATCGTCAGCTAATTTGCACACAGCGGCGTCCCACAAACAGCCCTGAAAGGGAATAACCGGTTTTATTTGGGGGATTATTGTCGGCCTGGACACTGGGAGAGAGAAAGTCCCTTCTCTTTTAGCGCCTGTAACAGCCACTTGAACAGGCTGACGGGACGTCAGTTTAACGTCTCATCCGTAGGATAATAACTGGCTGTACAATTTTAACTGTTAAAATCCAGCTGTGGCCACAATTGCACACTCTAGGTTCTGCTGAAGCCTTGGCCAACAGCACAGAAACCATAAAGAAAAAAAAAGCTCGAAATACCTACTGAACACTGAGATAAATCGCACTGGTTTCCCTGAAACGCGAGGGTATTTTTTCTATGCGTGTTAAAGAGTTGGAATGTAAAACTTGCAATTTGTTGTGAGCTCTGCAGCACTTGGCGTGGAGCCAAGGTGTCCCTCCTCTGCCTGTGTTTGTGAATCAAAGACAACGACTGACGAGCTTTCCTTTGAATCAATGATGCCAGGTTTACAGGAAATAGGAACAAACACGAGCCGCACCTGACACCTGGTTTCGCTCGTTACCTCTGAACATACATGGACCCTGAGAGCACACGGCAGAACCATATTCCCCAAACACAACAACAACAACCTCGGGAGGACGCCCCAAGTCGCTGGACGATCAGTGTTTCGGACCCGAGCTGGGGGTCGGGATCGCGGAGGATGGAGGGCGGGAGGGTGACCGAAGCCACGGTTGAAGAGGAGGCTCTTGAGGGCGGGTCTGGAAGGAGGCAAGGGAGGGAGCGAGACGGAGGGACTGTGGGATGGAGTTCTAGAGTGTGGGGGCAGAATGGCTGAAGGCCCGCCCTCCAACAACAACAGTAACTTATAGAATCATAGAATTATACAGCGCAGAAGGAGGCCATTCGGCCCATCGTGTCTGCGTCTTTGAAAAGAGCTTCCCAAATCAATCCCATTCCCCCCCCCCTCCACTCTCCCCATAGCCCTGCAAACCTGTCCTCCCCAAATAATTATCTACTTGCATCCATGTAGCACCGCTCACATGGGTTAGCGTGCGAAACAATGCTAACTATGGACAAGCCCGCATGCTCCAAACCCGGGTGACATTTCAAAGAATTTGACAACTCAACCAGAAAGATAGCAAAATAGTAGCCCCACCCAATTTATATTACAGTGCTCGGATCAAAAACAAGACGAAGCACAGCACCAAAATGACTTAAGGCACTTGACAGCAAATTAATAATTATTAGTGATAAAAATTCTTGCATTTGATACAACGCCTATAACATTGAGACGTCTTAAAGCGCTTCACAAAGTAAAGTGACTGTAAAGTGGCTGTATTTTGGAGGCAAACATGGCAGCCGATTTTGTCCCAGACCCACAACCATGAATGATCAGGTTTATCTGGGGTGGGTGGGAGGCGGGGTATTGTCTATTTTCAAATAGTGTCTCGGGTCTGTTAAACATCTGCCCGAAAAGGACAGATGGTTTAATGTCTCGTGCGAAGGAAGGCTCCCCCTGACACTCAAGCATTGGAGCATCAGCCTGGATTGTGAGCTTAAGTCCCTACGTGGGGCTCCAACTTACAACCTTCTGGCCCAGAGGCGAGTGAAATTATTGACAACAGCAACGACAAATTACACTTGTAGAGCTCCCTTCATGCCGGAAAGACATTCCAGGGCGCTGGACAGTCGGAGTTTTTTGGACCTGAGCTGGAGTTGGAGTCAGGGGGCAGGGGGGATGAGGTGGGTGGGTGGGTGGCTGAAGGCAAGGGCGAAGAACAAGATCTTTAGACGGGACTTGAATGAGGCAAGAAAGGGGTTAAAGTGGAGGGATTGCGAGATAGAATTCCAGAGAGTGTGTGTGTGTGCGTGCGGGAACCCAGACTCTCGGTGATCTGATGAAGAGCACAAGGTTGATCCTGACCAGTTATGTGTGGGAGGGGGAGGGGGTGGTGTGTAGTTGGAGAGAGGGAAATGCATCATTGCTGTCTAACAGCTCATTGATTACGGTGCCTCTGTAGGAATGTTCTCTCTGACCTCCAGACTGGCTCTTTGTGGATCCTGGTTTAAGAGATCAAAGCAGAAGACTTGAACACTCTGCCAAAGGCGAAGGACTATATCTCTCTCTGGAGCAGCCTCAGTGAGCCACACTGTTATCGTCTGCTGCTGACATCAGCCCATTGGCATTCACCCAGACCTGAAGCTTGTGTGGAAACTGGTTAATAATACGCGTGTGTATAGGATGTGAATGGGACAATTACATGGGCAATTTTCCGGGTTACTTCACCTACAGGACCAGCAATGAGGGTGGCTGCGAG
Organism: Callorhinchus milii; assembly: GCF_018977255.1. Classification (NCBI taxonomy): domain Eukaryota; kingdom Metazoa; phylum Chordata; class Chondrichthyes; order Chimaeriformes; family Callorhinchidae; genus Callorhinchus; species Callorhinchus milii. The sequence goes on from NW_024704751.1 coordinate 15,106,647, forward strand.
CTGATAGTGTCAGCCTGGCTCGCCCGGTAGCTCTCTCATCTCTGGGCCATAGGGTTGTGGCTTCTCACTTGTGGTTAAGGGTAGCGGAAATCTGGAACTCTCTCCCGCAAAAGGCTGTGGGTGTTGGATCAATTGAAATTTTCACAGCTGAGGTGGATAGATTTTTGTTAGATTAGGGTGTCAAGGGATATGGGGCAAAAGGTGGGTTATTGGAGTTGAGGTAAAGATCAGTCACGATCTAATAAAATGGCAGAACAGGCACAAGGGGCTGAATAGGAGTAGTCCTGTTCCTATGTTTCCATGTTCGAATTAGGGACCTGTTTTATTTGTTTTTTTTAAACTCTCTCTCTCTCTACATATATATATATATATATTTGACAAAGTGCCGATGATCTCCATGTAGGAAACAGCTACATCAGATTCAAGGCCTCAGGACTCGGGACAAAACTATAGCGGAGGGCGGGGGAAGACGAGAAACAGAAAGCTGACAAAACACAGCCAACATTTCCTCGAATCTCAGGAGTTGCACAACGTTATTCGTGGATACAGCATTTCAATCTATTTTGCCCATTGTACATCCAAAGCACTGACGTCACTGACTTTGGACTCAAACCACAACTGCGTACGGGACGCTGCTGTGTGTGCACAATTCTTGGCCGCGTTTTCACCCCCAAAAAATACACAGCCGTTCACTTTACAATTTAATCTGTGAAGTGCTTCGAGACGTCTCAACGACCTGACAACAAACCCAAGGATTATTAATTATTATTACTGTATTATTACAGTACCAAGGCGACAATGTCTTGCCTATAAAATACAGTCACTACAATTTACCACTGTTCCCCGTGACCTGCTGTGTGAGACGATTTGACACTACATGTTGAACATGGGGGTTGTTCAAGCCATAAACAACTTGCATTTACGGAGCTCTTTTCTTGGAGTGACGTCTCGAAACCCGTTACAAGGGATGGTGACAGATACCGAGCGAGTGTGGGAGGGGGAGTGAGGATGGAGGGGAAACTGACCGCAGGTATTGTCAAAGTGATTGGTTTTCAGGTGTTTTCTTTTTTTGAAGGGGGTGGGGGTGGGGAGGGCAAAGTGACTGATTACATCACAAATGTATTGGCATTTGAATCACATCCCTCTCAGCACTGATATTCAGGCTCTGGGGTATTTTTTCCAATTAGAAGGACATGTCAGAATGAAGAAAGGCCGGGATTTCAGAGAAGCAATGCAGGAAATGAGCAAGGAGGTGGGAGAGGTGTCTGGTGAATGCACTAGGATGGTGCCATCAGTCATCCTAGTTACTCCATCATTAACTCTCCCTATGTGTAACATGCAAATGTCTGACAGCAATGATCACCCTTTGTAACATTCACCAGATGTATTAATCTGAGTCCTCACCAGTGAGTTGTAGCTGCGGGGCTCAGAAGACCATTACCTGTCGCTTTTACAGAAGGATTGTTTCCTTTTACCTTTCGATCACTTGCAGCAAAACCCATTCCAGGGCTTTGGCCTCGAACTCAGGCTTCAAAGCAACATTCCACTATATTTTTTTTAACCATCACCCCCGAAAGTAAAATGGCTGTTTGTGGGACATTGTTCGAGTATAAAAGGATTATTATATCCTGTGAAGTGCTTTGAGACGTCTCAACTACATGATAAGGTGCTATATCAAATGCAGGCATTATCATTATTAAATCTCAGCATTATCTCTGCTGTTCACCAACAAATGCACATGTTTTCTGACTCAACTGAAATGGAAGCCTATAACCTTTGATCAGTCACAAGAACCTCAGTTCCTTTTGCTATATTTTGAGAGACGAAGCATGGCACTGGGGGGAGAGGGGTGGTTTGGATGTTGATTAGCTGCGTCTCTTACTCATCATGACTCAGGTTTGACGCCCTGCAGGTCTGCAGATCATTGCGTGGCTCAGCTCTGCTGCGTTGAATTTTACTCAACAGACCCCTAGGTACTCGCCTGTGTTTGAGAACTGCCACAGTGCGGCAAGCAGCATCTTGTACAATTGTGAAAAGTCCACCTTCCTAATAAAACCATTGATCACTGTGAAATGATACAGCTGGGACGGGAAGGAGAGGGAGAGAGGGAGGGAGGAGGACTTATACATTTTACCATTAGGCTGAAACCTGATTAGGGTTGCCTCCTGGCCGTTTCTGATTCAATGTGTAAGGTGACTGTCCAGCGCAAAAGAGATTTGCACATACCCCGTGTGAAATGTCGCAAACCTTCACACCCCCTCTCCAGAGTCAATAGATCACAAGATGGGTAACAGACCCTTCAACCCACTTGAACTAATCCCTCCAGAACGCCCGCCCTACCGCTGGGCTCTCGGTTCACGTTCTCAATCCCATTTAGAACCCTACACACCTCTACGAGATTCCCCTTTGAAACATCCCCTTTCAAGGCTGAGGAGCGCCCGGTTTATCTATTTGTTATTCACAACCCCTGGATGGGGATAGAGGGCGGGTTGAAGAGACCAAAAAAATGGGGTAAAGGTCCCTGTGAAAGTTTAAGGTTTTTCCCAGCATGTATATTGCAAACGACTCATACTTTCCCCGCACATCAAAGTGATTTCCATCATTTACAAATGCCAGCACTTCTCTAGGTTACTGTACAAAGCTTCAAACTTCTCACAGATAAAGGCCACTGAAAGAGGAATGTTAATAACCCCCCCCCCCCACCACTCCGCATCCCCCCCACACACATACACACACTGCCCCATATCCTGGGACCAAAATACACAGTCACTTCACTTTACAATGTGCAAGTTACTTAGAGACGCCTTCCTGGTGTTAAATGGGCTATACCAACTGTAATGATTGTTATTATTATTTGAAATATATTGAACAAATCTATTGAAAATTACACTTCATCAACTCTGATGGCACCATCTAACCTCATAACTGTTTTCAAAACTGACAAATTGTCGCACCAAAGCTGGAAATTTCTGCGATTAGAAGCTTAAATGGCACTTTACGTATAATGGAAGGGTTTTTCCTCTCTCCTGGTGTCCTGACCAACAATCTCCTCCTCAACAAAATTGGTCACTCGCTTCACGGCTGTTTCGTGGGACATTGCTGTGCAAAAATTGGCTGCCGCGTTTGCCCACCAAACACAATCACTGTATTTTACAGTGAATCCCGTGGAGCGCTTTGAGACGTCCTCCTGACGCGAAAGGCACTGCATCAAATGCAAGTATTATTATCATTATTATAGAAATTCCTTACGAATGCTGTGGGATCCTTAATGTCCACCTGAACAGGCGCAGACGGTTTAACGTCTCAAACTATTGCTTTGAGGGGGCTGCAGATGTCAAATTTTTTTTTGAAAACAGCCTTCTTGACTGGAAATATGAATCGCTGCTGGAAATGCGGTGGGCAGCTTTGTCAGTACATCGGCAAAACCTGTCAGCATTCTGCAGCGACTGACAACCATTCTGGTGATCAGTCGAAAACACTTTCTGAAACTTCCTCCGGGTGCGAAAGCAAATGAGTCTGCTTCCCACCTGCTGCCGAACACGCCCAATGGAGAGGGAGGGAAGGAGGGAGGAGGAAATCAGGGCGTGGGCATTTCTTTTATTCTAAAAACAAATACACACAAAACGTACAATCCATTAAAGTTTCGAGCCGGTTTTGAGAAGGTTAAAAAAAAAGGTCACTAGCGCCCCCTATGGACGACCGGCACAAGATTGGTTGGGGTGACCAAAAAGGCCCCATTTGATCCAATTCCAGAGCCTCCACCCAACCATCCTCCCATCACAGCATATAGCTGCTTCCTACAAATAAGGCCCCGTGTCCTCGCATCAACCTGGGTCACCCGGGTTCCGGTTATTAATTCCCCTCTGGGAAAAATAAGTACTGGTTGGTACTGAAATTGCCCCCTTTGGCGATGGTCCTCTTGTTCTACTTTCTCGGTGCGTCCCAGACTGTGGTCCCGAGTTTGTTCTTTTTGATCAATCCCATTCAAAACGTTGCGTACCTGGCTCCGAGGCAAACCACACACCACAAGAGACGTTTGTCTCTGCAAGGTCCCCGCTGAGACGTCTCTTCTTCAAGACAGGAGCGTCCCAGCCTGACTGTGAACGCACGCAGACCGGTTGCGTTGGCTGTAGAGCCGCCCTTGATACTGTGAGCGCTCGCGCAGATTCATCAGCAACGCTCACCTTCTGTTCGGCATCCACTTGCCTTACCTTCAGACCCATGTGCCCAAGGGATGGCCTCAAACCTCCTCAGCCTGTTCCCGAGTGATCTTCACTCCTTCCAAGACCGAAGACTCCGCGGTGTCCATCACCCAAGTCGTTGCCGGAGGGAACTGGCAGCTGATATGATTGACTTAATGTGGACATTTTGTTTTATTTCACTCTCCTCCACGCAAACATCACTGTGCGAAGACACCAGTGCAGCTCGGGACAGACTTACCTTGGAACCATGTAACTGGCCACACAGAGCTCTCTCTCTCACACAGCGCTACAGCTGGGGCTGAACGTGTTAAAAGTTCTGATAACATCATTATGCGCAAGAGGAAAGCTTCTGAGTAAATTACAGAGCTTCCAGCGCACAGGGGCTGTTATCCAGAGGCACAGAACACGTTTGTCGATATTAATACTCATGTTATTTAATCAGAGTGGCACTGTCATCTTTTACACGTAGTATTAGGTTCTCTTTGTAAATACTAAACTTGTCAGTGGTTTTCAAGGGCTGGCGTGCATTGGGACTGGAGTGCAGCATTGCATTGAGGAGAAAAACACAGGGAAACGGAGGATAAGGAGAAGCCATTCGGCCCATCAAGACAATTCCTTTCGCAGTTTATGCCTCAAGATAAAAAGAAAAGCCACATCAAGAGCAAGTAACAACAACAATAAATTACGTTCGTAAAGCACCTTACATGTGGGAACGACGTCTTAAGGTGCTGGACACTCAAGGATTTAGACCTGAGTTTTTGGGGTTGGGATCAGGAGGGGGTGAAGTGCAGGGAGGGTGGGGGCAGGTGGGAGAGTGACCGAGTATTAGATTCAATGGGTAAAATAACCTTTCGGTTTATCTGGACTGCCGATAATAATAATAATAATAATCCTTGCATTTGATATAGCGCTTTTCACATCTTCTCGACGTCCCAAAGCGCTTCACAGAATATACTGTAAAGTGAATTGACTGTATATTTGTGGGCGAACGCGGCAGCCAATTGCGCACAGCAATGTCCCACAAACAGTCGTGGATTGAAAATGACCAATTTATTATTGTTTTTGTTTTTTTTGGAGGGATTATTATAAGGCGTGTGGTGGAGTCAGAGACTTGGGCAAAGATCTTTAATCTTTGCCCAAGATTAAAGATGGGCAGAGATGACTGAGCGGAGAGACTAAATTAAAACCTGCTATTTAATCAGAGCCGATGTTCTGACTGTCCATTCTTTAAATATTCAAGCAGCTGTTGCTTTTGCGAGTCACTGGAGCGTAACACTGACATTTGGGTTTTCCCAAGGACAGTGAATGGTGATGTTGCCTTTCCTCTCCTGCTGTGGCATCTCACGAGCAGGTGTTTGAAGGTGTGTCATCATTTGCCGAGTTATATTTCCGAAGAAAGTTTTTAACTCTCCTTAACGACAAGTACCCAGAGTGGCGGGGGCAGGATATTAACAGTTGGCTCGGCAGATGGCTGAAGATTATGAATTTTTTTGCGAAGTGTTCTCACGAATAGCTCTCCATTAAAGAGTTTTGTCACAGTTATTAATCACCGTGTGATCTGCCGATTGCTGGAAAGGAGATTTTTTTTTTACAGGTTTGAGTTGTCGAACGCTTTCCTCCCGGCTTTCGTCAGATCGTGCACTAACAGGCGCCTCGTTTCAGTTCTTCCAAGTAAGAGAGAGGTGAAAATAAGAAAAAAAACAATAAAACAAAACACTGCATTCCTTGGGAAGTAACAGGGGGTAAATTGGACGGTTTGTGATGAGAGACAGAGATTCAGGTAATGAACCGTTCAATCTCATCCTTCCACAAATACCCAACCTACCGTGGAATGCTGTAGTGTAGAGGTGAGGGCAAGCGAGAGGACATGGGTTCAATTCCCGGCAGCGCGAAACTTTAGGTAAGTTTCCTTAATCCACACGCCTCTGATTACCTAGTAGTAAGCAGGAATCCGTTTGCTAGTCGATTGGGGGGATTGCTTTCCTGGTGCAATAATCCCTCCCCTCCCAAGGAAATGTGGTCAATCAATCCACAACTGATGGGAGGGGGGACACTGCTGTGTGTGGGGAAATCACTTCCGTGGGTTCCTTACATCACGGAGGAGGCCTTTGTGAACCAATGCGCCCGCATTTTCCTTCTAATAACGCCGTTGTTCAGCGTTGCCTTCTTGAGAGCCACTGCAATTCACACAGACGCATCATCCCTTGCTGCTTATTAGACCTGAAAGTAATTGGTTACCGACTGAAACCAGCCTCTGAAAATCAGCACACAGTTTACTGGGAAAATTGGCTGTCGCCTTTTTTTGTGTTTTTTAATTTTCCTCCGGCTTTATAAAATTCAGAGTGATCGTCTTGTACAGCGACACTGTCGAAGGAAACATGTGGCAGAAAAGCTGTGATACACATTCAGTAGGTTCTTAAAAAGTTTAAGGCTTCTGGACCAATGGCTGCGTTCACAAAACAGGTCCGAGCGAGCCATCTGGACGAGTGTTAACTCGGGTCCTCTGACCCCCCTCACTATCGGTGGCCGAGCCTTTGACTCCTGTGTCCCTGCTCTTTGGATCTCTCTCGAAATTCCTTTGCCTTCTACACTCACCCCCCACAACCCCCCAACCCCAACCCCCACTGCCTGCAAAGCTCTGTTTGATCGGGCCTTTCTCCCTCCTGCTCAATGCGTTATCAACGCCCTTCGAGATGTCCACCCTACATTGCAAGGCGCTGTGTAAAGTGTAAGTTGGTGGTTATTAAAGGAATCCAGGCAATACTCCTGTATTGGTCTCCGCTGTGCTGCCGAGGTCAAGTGTTGGAGGAGCCACAGCCTTGGGAGGGAAGCTTGGGGGGGGGGGGGGAATGGTAGATGGTAGATCTACCAGAAAGGAAATGGTAGATAAACAACCACAAAGTGAGACTAAAACGACATCCTGCAGACAAGTAAAGACAACAGCTCAGGCCTTACAAGCTCTCACTCTGAGAACTCCACCTCAGAGCAGTTACGTTGGGGAAGTAAGAGAGAGAAAGCAACAAAGAAAATCCTGACTTTACTCCACTTCTGCTCCCAGGAATAGAATTTTAATACAAAAGGCTATTTTTGGGGGTGGGAGCCAACGAACTGGATGCCTCTTCTCAAGGAAAAGGGGATGGGTAGTCGGTTTGGGAATTCAGCTCGGATTTTCTTTGCAATGAAGTCACCTGCATAGAGGTCAGGGGAGGAGAGCGAGCCCACAAACTTGGAATCTAAACATTGAAAGGTCACAATGAACTCCACGCACACATAGACACAGACACACACACACTGACACACACACACACACGCACACAGACACACACGCACACACAGATTACACTCTCTGATGAAGGAATGATGACAGTTCTCTTCAGTACGCTCACTATTGGCTACAACATTGTGCGAACCTTTTTCCTCGTCACCTCAGCCAGGCTCAGCGATCATCAAAAATCCATCGTCCACAGACAATATTACAGCCCCAAAAACGGAGTAACAATAACAACTTGCATTTACAGAGCGCCCTTCACGCAGGATAGCTCCAGCCTCTGGGAGTGCTACAAGTACAGTCACTCACCCACCCAAAAAATGTCCTTTCTTTATATTTACGCTCGAGTTGGAAAGAAAATCCGTCACTTCGTTCCAAGCTGGAATTGTGCCGTGTAAAGATATTCGCTTATGCGGAGTTTTGTGATTTTTTTTTTAAAAAAAAGCTTTTTTAGGGTTGTACTTGGGAACGTGTTTCATTTTCGGGGTAAATCGAACGGATATTATTGATGGGCTAAACGTCCACTCTGCCTCTATTGCTACAACACAGGAGTCCAGCTGTGCTGTAAATATACTCTACGTACAATACAGCTTGCGTTCCACAGAACCAACACATCATAGTATTTACAAGAGAAATATGTGTGTGTGTCTCTCTCTCTCCTTAAATGCCAGTTGTTTGCATTACATAGGAACACAGGAACAGGAGGAGGCCATTCAGCCCTTCGAGCCTGTTCCACCAGTCTATTAGGTCATGGCCCCATTTGTCCCTCAACTCCAATTACCCGCCTTAGCCCCGTCTCCCTCGATACCCTGACCTGACCAAAAAAATCTATCGATTGCTCCGAAGCTCTTATGGTCTTCCGCTCTGCTTGACGCCGATTGCCTTTCGTCCCCGCTTTGAACGCTGGAGTAAGGTTCCCGTTGCCAGCCGGGAGCAAGGCCACGCTCCAGTTGCCCCCGAACCGCTAGAATTTCGGTGTTGCCGCGTTTGACCCTTCAACGTCACGTCAGCTTCCTTCCCACCAGAGCAAGGGCGAGGTTCAAATGAAGGACCTTCAGCCCCTTTGATGTCATCCTTCCAAGACACGCACCCCTCGCTCTCCTCCTCGCGAACTGTCAAGCGTTGAAGGGACAGCAGCTGCACTGCGCCCCCACCCCACCCCCACCACCCCCACCCCACCACCCCTCCCTCACCCACCCTCCCACCTCCTCGCCCCACCCTCTTCCTGAACAACACCTACAAAGACAAGTGAGAAGGGGCTGTCGACCCGGTCGGTCCAAGAGAACGGAACTGCTTTGTGAACACAGCCATTGGTTACCAACATAGAACAGCAGAGGGCACCAGTGTACTTTCCTGTCAAATCCGCAAAAAATAGCAAAAAATTTCTCTTTCTCGGCTTCTATGAAATTGTCTGAAATTTATAATCTGTAACAACCGAGGCTTTCGATTCCTGACAATCCTTCTCTCCGTTTTCTCTCTCTCTCTCTCTCTCTCTCTCTCTCTGTGTTTCCGCCTCTTTCTGTGCGTCTTGTAACATTCTTTTCCACTGAAAAATTCCTTGAGCGATGCCTTTTGTCCGACGGTTGGTGCAGACTTTCACCAGGAGCTCGGTCACCGCCGATGCCTTGTTAGGACCAGGACGTGGCCTGTTTACCCTGACCTGGGGTGGGGTGGGGGGGGGGTGGGTGGGGGGGGATGTGTGTGGGCGAGAGAAACACACAGCAACACATGAGCTCGCGGAGAGCAACGCTACACAACTTGCACGCACTCTCACACGCACACACACGTACGCACTCCCACAAACACACTCACACACGCTCACACTCCCGCACGCACTCACACACACTCACTCACACTCATACACACTCACGTGCACACTCACACAAACCCCAACACATTCACACGTGCATTCCCCCAAGCCACACTCACACAATACGCATACACACGCGCTTATACACGCAACCCAAGGTACCACTCGTGACTTAACGTGATTCCGCAGGTATGTTTTCGGCATTCTCTGTCCCCTCTCCTGACAGGTAGGTTACGGTTCCCTGCCTGCAGACCCCTCTCTCTCAAGTGCCCAATCCTCACATGCGGCTTGTGAGGGTGGGCTGGTTATTTCACTGTGTTTTGTGTGGGTCAAACACATGATCAAAAAATGATCAAATGTCGGGTGTCTGACACATGCGGAATCCTATGACAAACAATTCCCCGCACCCCAACCCCCCCACCACCCCCCCATGATCCCTCCGCAGTAAATAATTACTTATATGCTTCACACTGGGGCAGTTGCTCTGCACAAATTGGCTGCAGAGTTTGCCTGCAAACTACACGGTTGCTAGACTTTATAGAAACCGCTGTGAAGTGCTTTGAGATGTAATAAGGCGCCACACAAAACACAAGGATTATTGCTTTTACCCACCTGGGTTCCTGGATGGAATCCTGAAAGAGAAACAAAGAGAAAAAGAATAAATGACCTTCTCACGTCACATAACGTACAGTCTGCGTGGGAAAAAGAGAAGGGAGTTTATCTCTCCTGGTGTCCTGGCCAACAACCTCCCAGTTAAACTTGGGTCATTGACTTCACAGCTGTTAACGGGAATGTTGCCTTGTACAAAATTGGCATTTCAGTTCATCCGAAGCTATTTTTCTGGATTTTCTTACTTGATCGCATTTAAAATCTTGAAAGTAATACAATATAATATGAAGTTACATTTACATAGCGCCTTTCACATGGGTGGACATCCCAAAGTACGAGTCTGGGGATGAGGAGGATTGGAGGGCAGAAGATGACCGACAGCATGAGACCTTTACATCTGAGATGTCTGGTTTCAACATGAGCGCTGCTGACGTGAGTTCGTAAGAACATAAGAATTGCTAGACAGAAGAAGACCAAGTTCGCCTTCCAGCCTCCTGACAGTCACTTACACATGTCCTGCCCCAAACTAGATACTGAATCCCAAGATATTGAAAAGAAATCGATCTAATTTTCTTCTGAAAGAACCAAACGGGTTCCTGTGTGTACCGTGAGGTGATTGGTGTTGGGATAGTGTCCTCTTGCTGTGCTCTTGTCTTAGATTCACTGGTCCATCGCAGAGCAGGGATTGAACCTGTGACCTTCCTGTGCTGTGTGGGTCGGGTTCTGCACTAGCCAGTGGTTTCAACGACTGAGCTATTGGATCCGTACTCCCTCCCCAACTATAAACGGACTGACGCAATAACAGGGCCGAACTTACGTGTACAGAGGCTGCAATTGTAAGTGAGACGTCTTCTGAGGAGCCTGGTAACCATAGGAATCAAATCCTCCGATAAAATCAACTGAAACCACATGAGAAAGAAAATGACATGTACTGTGATGATACTCCTCCAATGCATTACTTTACCTCCTAGCTCTCTCCTCCCTCCTTCCCTCCTTCTGTCCTCTTCTGCTACCAATCGCAGGATGCAATCAAGTCAGATGAGACAGAGAAAGCTTCCTCCCGTATCATCCTGTCACTTCTGCCTCAAAACTGTGTGCGGAAACTGGCTGTCCTTCGGTCGCCTACAAAATTGGCTGCCGCGTTTCGCCCACAAAATATCCAGTCAATTCATTTTACAGTATATCCTGTGAAGCGCTTTGAGACGTCTCAAAGACGTGAAAAGCCCCATATCAAATGCAAGGATTAGTATTATTGTTATTATTATTATTATAAAATACACAGTCACTTCGCTTTACAATGAAATCATAGGAACATAGGAAATGCTGGATGAAGAAAGACCTGTTCGCCTTCCACGTCGCAGTCGCATGCACAGGTCATGTCCTGAAATATTCATACGCTGTATGTCCAAATATTATTTCCTAAATGAAATCAATGTAATTTGCATTTGAAAGGAATCGACATTTTCTGCTTCCACCGTCTCTCCAGGGAGCCTATTCCATAGATTTATTAACAAACGTTCTGAGGCGTCCTTCCGTCGCAAAAGACGCCGTGTCAAACACAGGGAACGATCACTCTTATTACTCAAGGAACATCGAGGGACTTACAGCTGTCCTCCTCCTCCATGAACACTTTACTGACGTAAGACGCGTAGATAAAGCCAAGGAGCTGGAAGAGAAAGAGGCAGATTTACCCATCTAGAGTTTGAACGCGTTCGAGATAGTGATTAATTTCCCGACAGATCGAAACTTTAAGACATGACCAACATCAAAGTCAAACATCCAAACCCTCAACATCAATGGAGTTCATCCCTTTTAATCAGGTTCCTACGTTTTTTTCTCTCTCTCTGGTCCTGATTGAGTTCTTTGTTTTAATTTTTAAAAGTATCGATGGAAAAAAACAGCTGTAGAGTTGAGGCAGAAGTGAAGAACTGGCTCACAATTTGCATGTTGTGTAACACCAGGTAAATAAAGACTAAATCTTGACCTCAGGTGGAAATCATGCCCTCACCCACCAAAGCCCCCTCCCAACTTTTCGCAGATGGGCATCAGGGAAATCGAGTTTAAAGGTCCCTTTATGTCCACCCGAGATGGCAAGATGGATGGGATCCGAGCTAATGGCTCCTTTGAGATCAAAAGCGGTGATTCAGAAATCAATAAAAAAAATGAGGTTGCGCTTAATATAGAAGCTTGTAAAATGGGAAGAGAAACTCAAGCCGAATGAAACTTTTGCAGCAGGCAAACCCCAAACCACCCCCCTCCAGCCCCCGGCTCTCACACCCTCTCTCCCCGTCTTCAAGACCCATCTTCAAAATTGTTATTATCTTAAAACACACAATTACACAGAAACGTAATAGTTGTAATAATCCTTATCACTTGGTTGAGACGTCTCAAATTGCTTCACAGGGTATGTCGTAAAGCGGATTGACTGTACTCGTGGGCACAAATTTGGTAGCAGAGTCTTAAATTCAGGCATAATTTGGATTCCAGTCATTTGGACTGGGTGAGAACAAGATTATTCTCCAGAGATAAAGGCTGGTGGCTTTCGTTGATACCTGGGAGAGACAGTGGAGAAGTGACGAGCGCTTTCCATCACAGGTTGGGTTAGCTCATCGTTTGAAAAGCAATTTTATTCAGATGAAGCACACAGCGGCAATAAGGTGGAATGCGGTGAGAAAACGGTTTTTGATTTTCCAATTTCTACTTACTTTCGAAACGTCTATTTATCAGCCGACAGTGTAAGTGGGGATGACAGCAACATTAAGTTAAATCAGAAGATTACCGGGATATTGCTCGGTGAGGGAAGACAGATCATTAGAGTCTTTCACCGAAACATCTCAAATCTATTTATTTGGCTTCCTAAAAAAAAATCTATCAAAATGATTTAAAATGTCAAAAGCACACTGCATTGGTAAAATGCCAGCCAAACAATATTCTTCACATCAGTTTGAATGAAGAGAGACTGATACTATTGGATAAGCAATGGGAAGGGACACATTGATGTCTATGAACCAAGCTTTGAAGGCAAAAGGGACATCTTGATTAAGGGATTCACCACAAAGCCATTCAGGTTTTTTGCTGAATTAACTTCCTATCACTTAATACTATCTGCCAGTCCAGGATAGACACCTCTCTGCCAATATAACAGAACACAAAATAATTCTCTGTGGCTCCTTGAATCAATGAGATCGCAGACAACAAAGGCCTTTGGAGGAACCAAGGTTGAAAAGGAAAGCCTGTGATTCTCCCTAACATGTTGGAAAACAATGACTTACATTTCTAACGTGTCCTTCACGGTCTATGAGCACTTAACAGCGGTGTAGTGCGACGCCGAGCTGAGGAGAGGGGGGGAGGTGACCGTAGACGCGGTCGAAGAGGAAGGTCCACAGGGGGGATCTGAAGATGGGCAAAGAGGAGCGAAGCGGAGGGATTGGGGCAGGGCCTTCCAGAGGGTTGAGGCGTAATGGCCGAAAGCACGACCGCCGATGGTGGAGTGAAGGGGACGGGAATGTCTCAAAGCGTTTTGAGTGGACGGCCTGGGACAGTGAGCAAGTTGGGAGGGAGACCGGAGGTGATCGGAAAGGTGGGGTATTTTAAAGAAGTTTAGAGAGAGAGAGAAAGAGAGAGAGAGAGAGAGAGAGAGAGAAAGAGAGAGGGGGGGCTGGGGAAGAGGTTGCGACGTGAAGTGGTTTGGGGATGAAGTTCCAGAGTGTAGGGACATAAGGGTTTAAAATTCCGTCTTAATTAGAGTCATGAAGAGGAAGGAGACCTTGAGCAAGGCCTCGGGGACCCAGCTTCTGCGGTAGAATCATTAACACACCCGGCAAGTTATATTCAGAATATACTCCGTTATAATGCTGACACAGGCTAAACTGGAAGCTCGTCTTGACCGTCAATAATTTCGCGAGTTACGAACTTAGCCGTTGAATTCATGTCGTATTTCATTCGCAACGTGTTACGATCGCAGCCAATTCGCAGGTTTGGAGCCAATTTTCCTTCCGAGAAAACCGATGCCCACCAAGACACCTGTTATTTCTTTTACGGCTACAAAGTACACGGTCACTCCACTTTACAGCAAAGCCCGCGAAGCGCTTTGAGACGTCCTCCTGACTTGAAGGGATCGGTAGCAAACACAACAATAAATAGGTATTGTTATTTTGAAATTATCACTTACTGCAAGGAGAACTTGTAAAGAGCTGCTGGTGACTTCGATGTACTGATAGTCCAACAGACAGCCTCTGACTGTGATAACATGGTGGTCCTCTGGAGCCTGCTCTGGAGCAGTCACTGGGGTGACCACACATCCCGGCCCGTTCTCCATCCACCACGAGCGATGTAGTGAGGTGTTAAAGGTCATGACAAGGTCTCTGTCCTGCGGTAGGGGTGGTGGGAAGGTGGGAGGAGAGGGAGACACAGAGCACATCAATCAATGACGCTGCCGTCAAGATTCATTCCCTCGCTCACCAACAGATGCTGACTGTCGGGTGTGCGAAATACAACAACAACAACTTGCATTTATACAGTGCCATTCACACGGGATAGCGTCCCGGAGCGCTTAACTATGGGGGGGTGTGGGGTGGGGGGGTAGCATCCTGGAAACTACAGAATTGTAGCAGCTTACCTACTCTAACTGCACAGCACCTCACAGCCCTGTGACCTCCATGACTCGAGAGAACAAAACAAATCTATGTCTCCCTCTCCTCTCCCCCTTCCTTCGCGTAGGGTAACAGGCGTACAATTTCTCTCCCCCCCCCCCCACCCGAGTCACGCAGCATCCTGACGGACGCATCTGGTCCTTCCTACAGCGTGGAAGAGAAACAAACACGGAACTCTCCAACTTAACCCAACCCATCTCAATCCCGAGTGAACTGAGATCTAAGGTGAGTCAGCACTGAGGTGGCTCCAAGTGCTTTCAGCAATGACAAACAACAACAACAACAACAACAGCAACATGCATTTATGCATTTATGCAGAGTCCTTCGCATATGATAATATCTCAAAGGCCTTCAAAGGGGTCAGAGAGGGGTTGGATGCCGAGCGGGGGGAGGGGGGAGAGAGAGGTAGTCTTTGGCACGTTTGAAAAGATAGATATTAGAGCCTCCATGCTCTTGAAACCCATCTAAAAATCCTCTCTCTTTGACCGCAGCATTGGACACCTCCGAGCTACCAGACCCTCAACTGGAAACGTCTCTCCCGAGATCGGCTCAAAACTCCAAGCAGTCGAAGAAGACTTCACTCTGATGTCCCAGAACGACTAAACGAGCATTGAGTTAAGACTTTACTGCGGCAGAAACATCAACATTATTCAATTCCAACTCCTCCCTGGGCAAATATTCCAATCCCAGTGAGTAAACTGTCACGAACAGAAGCCATTCAATTGACTATTCCTCTTCAAGACTGTGTGGTAGCCAGCTGTAATCTGTGGTTCACAGCCATAAAGGAAGCACATAACCGCATGTTGCTGTAAACTGTATGGAGATAAATCTCTGATCACTGTTTGCATAACGGTCCCCGCGAGAATCAATGAAACGGTGCTTGAGAGTTTTGTGCCGATCTCACTTCTCCAAATGCTTCTCCAAATACGCTTTGGGTCCTGTCTCAAGACCTTTCAAGACCTTTCTTGTCAACCGTGCCTTCAGCCATCCTCCTGCCCCGCTCTTAGTCTGGTTTGGATGCTCTAAAGCATGGTGGTGGGTTTCCACGTGTCTCAGGAACACCCGGCTGAGCAAACAAAAGGGCGCTTCATAAATCCAAGTTGTCGCTCTTGTTGCCGTTTGCACGAATGATCCAGTGCAAAGTGCAAGGAAGCGATGAGACTGGAGGCTCGTGTTTTAATCGCTGTCGTGTCACTGACTGGAAATAACCTCCGAAGCTTCTTAAACGGGTCGCGGTTACCAGGAGGCGATAACCTTCACACGTTGGTGTGACTGAGGGAAACTTCACTGTACTGTCGCCAGCGTTCTGCCCTCATGTCTTCCCGGCCAAAGACGTGACTTACACTTTGAGGTTACAGGCAGCTGAATGACGAGCCGTAAAAATTCCTGCCTTGCCACTGACAGGATGATTAGACTTTAATCTGTGTGTTGGTGACAAGAAATCACTTCTAAGTCTTCCTATGTCGCCGTTCGAAGTTTGCTGCTTCGTGACTCCCAGAGGGAAGCAAGGCATCTTGTACGTAAAGGAGGCACATGCACTCCATGGACGACTTAGAACTTATCAAGAGATAACAATAATAATAATCCTTGCATTCACAGCGCTTTTCACGGCTTCTAGATGTCTCAAAGTGCTTCGCAGAATATGCTGTGAAGTGAATTGACTGTATATTTGTGGGCGAAATGCGGCAGCCAATTGCGCACCGCAGCGGCCCACAAACAGTTGTGGAATGAAATGACCAATTTATTATTTTTTCTTGAGGGATTATTATCATGTGGATATCATATTATTATGTGGAGTCCTGTAGCTCAGTGGTTAGAGCACTCGCTTTGCAAGTGAGAGACCTGAGTTCAATTCCAGGCAGAGGGCGAAACCTTGGGCAAGTTTCCTTACTCCACACGCCTAATAATAATCCCTCCAAAAAACAAAAACAATAATAAATTGGTCATTTTCAATCTACGACTGTTTGTGGGACATTGCTGTGCGCAATTGGCTGCCGCGTTCGCCCACAAATATACAGTCAATTCACTTTACAGTATATTCTGTGAAGCGCTTTGGGACGTCCTCCCGACGTGAAAAGCGCTATATCAAATGCAAGGATTATTATTATTATTATTATTATCAGGCGTGTGGAAGGAAACATGCCCAAGGTTTCACCCCACTGGGAATCGAACCAAGGTCTCTCACTTGCATAGCGAGTGCTCTAACCACTGAGCTACAGGACTCCACAGATGAGCAGAGAGGGCACTGAAAAAAAGCTCGACAGTGAGCGATGAGTCAACTAGTTATCTAGGGTTGACTCATTGCTTATTGTGTCAAAACAGCAGGAGGCAGCAGCCATAATATTAATAATAATAATAATAATCCTTGCATTTGGTACAGAGGCTTACCATGTCTCAAAGCGCTTCACAGGATTTGAACTGCAAAGGGTAGTGACTGTGTATTCGCAGACAAAAGTGGAGCAAGGCAAGCGAGATGCTGGGCTGCGCTAACAAATGAGTTGAGGTCAGATCCCCAGGAATCAGACTCAAGTTGCTCAGTGCTCTGGTCGGGCCTCAACTACATGATAAGGCGCTGTAGAAACAGGAGTAGGCCATTCAGCCCCTCGAGCTTGTTCCCAATTCTATAAGATCATGGCTTGTCTGTACCTCAACTCCAATTACCTACCCTATAATCAAAAGTCATGATTATTATTATATTATTATTATTATCTGCTTGCCCTTCAAGCCTCTATTTTTCACGGACAAATAGACTTGAAATCCACACGGACTCTGCCTCTATCACCCTGCAATGGTAGTTCCTGGGCCCTGCCCTGAAACTGACCAGCCCTCGACCGAGACTTGTTGTTGGAGGTTTCCAGTAAATATTTCTTTACCCATGTTGGGTAATTAAGTGCCCTGCCCTACCCAGTCTCAGTTCCATTCATTAAGTAAAGAAAATTACTGTGCGTCGGATTGAATATCGCTTTATTTCAAGTGCAGCACAGTGAAGTGCATTAGCTGACGTTAGTGCCTTGCCTGCCCTAATCTTCTACTGCTTCTGAAAGTCTATTAAGTCGCATGAAAACCAAGCGTCGAAGTTGTTTTTTTTAAAAAAAAGCCTTTCGAAACGCCAGGCGTCATCCTATCTACCCAGGCCAGGCACAAACCACTTCTGTCAAAACATCACCCACACAACACAAAAAAAAAGCCTCTTTAATCCGACTGCAATGGAGTCTGGGCTCCTGCGATAATGGACTTTGCAGGTAGCAAGCTAATAGCGAATCTAGCAAGAAAGGCTTTGCCCCTTGTCTGGCCATCACCAACCTCCCCTCTGATTAACAAGCGAATCGATACACGACTGTAACAGAGCTGTGTTTGAACAGAGACCAAAGTGTGATTAACAATCTTCACTGCTTTTTTTTTGTGTGTGTCTCCAAGTTTTCCCGTTCTCATGATTTCCACTCACAGGAGCATTAGTTATGTAAATTTCTAAGCTCTGCGTGCTTTTCTGAGATGCTTAGTGGGCAACTTGTATAATAGTGCTCGGTTCAGCACTGCTGCACACTCTATCTCTGTGTGTCTCTCTCTCTCTCTCTCCGAAAACTCAACGAGAGTCTCATGAGCATTCGTTTTCACACAGGGTTTGTTTTTGTAAATTGCTTCCCGGCACAAACAGACAAACAGACGGACAGACACACAGACAAACAGGATCAAGACAGCCACGGACACACAAAAACAGAGACACAGACACACACACAGGCGCACACACACACACACACAGACACACACACACAGACAAACACCCACACAGAGACACACAAACGAGAGTACCCTGGGTCCCCCGAAGACCGAAATTCCACCTAGTCTCAGCCTCAGAGAGAGCCATTTCGCCTCGAAATTTAAGGACGGCAGAAAAAGACGCTTTCCTGATACAAGAACATTCCGCCCGTTCCACCCGATCTTAAATTTCAAGACAAAATGGCCTCACAGGCTAGGGCTAGGTGGAATTTGGGGCTGCAGGTGCTCAGGTACTAACAGCAATTCAGGTACTAAAAGAGGGAAGCAGGCCAAAGCAGGTAGGAGATCACATCGGTAGAGCTTGTTCACACGGTCATTCGATGAGAGTTCGTCAGTCCAGATTCAGGGATGATCAGAGTCTTGACTCAGGGGGAGACAGGAACCGAACTCGAGAGTAAAGCAATTATTTTTTTTAAAAAACAGTAAATCTTCTTATCGAGCAAGTTTAACACCGCACTTCATATATTTCATTCGCGTCAGGAAAGTGCCAAAAAAATGGCGAACACGACCGAAACAAAATATTAGGAGCATAATGTGGCAGGAGCAGTAAAATGTAACAGTCCTGTAAACTGGTAAAGCAAATTGTCAGTAGGCTTGATTTACTGCGATAGAAAAGGTCTTATCTCACCATTAAAACATCAGAATTGATTTCCAAAGCTTTGGACTTCTCTACATTTAGATCACTCCTCCCTCTCTCGGAGTAGCAATAGCTCTACTGCAACATGGAGGCAACATCTAGCTGAATTGGGGGCTGAGTGTCCCTGAAGGAGAGTAATATAAAATAATAAAAAAAAAAAAAAAAAAAAAAAAAAAAAAAAAAAAAAAAAAAAAAAAAAAAATATTGAAAAAATAATGAACTATTAGAAGAATAATACTTAAATAAGTCACTACAAATGATTCAATTTCATTTTACGTTCATCTACTACCTAGATATAGTAGCAATAATAATATTGCACAAGGAAACACATATGAAGTAGTTCTGAAGGAGATCGCAATATAGTATACTAATATATATAATAATATTGACAATATTAACATTATAATATTAATAATCCTTGTATTTGATACAGCACCTTATCACGTCGTCGAGACGACTCCAACGCCTCCCAGGATATACTGTAAAGTGTAGGGACTTTATCCTTTGTGGGTGAAACTCAGCAGCCAGTTTGCGTACAGCAATGTCCCACAAACAGCCATGGAGCAAGTGACCAATTTTTTTTAATATTCGGGGGATTGTTAGCCAAGACACGGGGAGAGAGAAATTTTGCCATGGGATACATCACATCCACCTGAACAGGCAGAAAGGGACCTTGATTTATCGACTCATCCACAAGACAATATTGCAGGTCCAAATCCCATGGTGGTACTTTGAGATCGCAGTCCTGGCCGACAAGGCTCAAATCTAAAATAAATGAAAAGCAGTTTCTTTCCCTATTCTTTCTCTCTCTCTCTCTTTGTCTCTCGCTCTCCTTTGTTTGTCTCTCTCTCTCTCCCTTCCTTCACAGGGTGTGGATCAGGTAGAGGTAACTGTGGAGATCGATGCTGTTGTCATCCTTGGCTCTCGAGCGCTTTGGGACACTACCCTGTGTGAGGGGCACTGTTGTTGTTGTTGTTGTTGTTGCAAGCTCGGGCACGTGAGCCGATTCAGGAGGGAGGAACCAAGCAACGCAGTCACGGACCAGTTTCCACGCTGCACATTCTTTGTGAATCTTTGCAATTCACCGGTTTCCAGCGACTGGTTCGGTGGGAACCGGAAACAAACAATCATCTCAGAGATTCTATCCCTTTTTCTTGACAAGGAATGTAAAGCCTCTTTAATTCATCTTCAACCAAGTTTAGATAAAGTTTGCAATTCAGGCAGAAACTAATTGAAGCCAATTTTGCTAAATAGCAACTCATCGTATAAAATCGGTTCCTGGCAGTTCCCTACTTGCAATGACAAATGGTCTCAGTGTTTCCTCGCATAGTGAGATAAAGAACGTTCAGTAATTGGCTCATTTTAACTATCTGCATTTCAGTGATGAGAGAGAAAGAGAGAGAAAAAAATCAAGAGCACAAAAGAGAATTCATTTCCCTTTACAAAGGTGCCCTAGAACAGTGCAACGTTTAAAAACTAGACCTTCAGAAGATGTGAGAGCAGAACAATTTGTGTCAGCTTGGCTCAGTTGATAACACTCTAGCCCCGAGTCACAAGGTTGTGAGTTCGAGCTCCACGTTGGGACTTGGAACTCGTAGGCTTTGGCTGACACTCCAAAGCAAAAAAATAAAAAAGCCCTCTGGATCAGGGAGAATCAAACCGCCAGCTTACAAAGCAGTTGCGGCAGTCTTGTAATTGATGGGAAAGCTGGCTTGTGACAGCTCAGATGCTTGTGATCACCAAGGGAGGGGATGGTGGTGCTGGAGAGGTCTGGATGGTGGCAGCTGCAGACAAGAATACTGACAACCTCAGAGCCAGAAACTAGCCTGTGGTGCAAGAGAGAACAGGGGGAGAGGGGGCAGTGTAAGAGGACTGACTTTGGCTAAGGGCAGATCTGATTAACGGCAGACGAGGGAGAGGGATAGAAAGAGAGAGACGGACACACATGCCCGCACACAACTGATAACGTTTTGGGCGAGCCACTGACACTGAAACAGATCAATTTGATTTCAAATAATTTCATTTGCCTCCCACGTTCTCTCCCACGCTCCCCTTCCACTGTGAAGCCAACCGCCCAGCCAGAAATGTGCAGCCGGCATGAGTGCTCTGAGACCTCACCCAGCCCCCCCCCCCCCCCCGCCTGAAGGGTGCTGTGAAAATGCAAGTTGTTGTTGTTGTTGTTGTGGACTTGGGGTCCGAGAGAAGTGGGTAACCTGCCTGAAACATCACGCCCAAACAGCCAACCCTCAAGCACAAAGCCCAGGCAGCGAGAGCCACAGTTCCTTTGGACGAGACAATAATTCTGCACAGCCGTAAATTTTACGATACTGGTCTTCCGATTTAAGAGCACAAAAAATACTTAGGATTCGATAGTACGTAAATATAGATGCTGAAATTCCCTTTTTTTTTAAGTGGCACCGTGGGATATTTAATATCCTCGTTCATGTGACTGCCCGGACGGTGGAAGGCAAACTGGCTGGACTTTCTTCTTTTGCCTCGTAAATTCTTACGTTCTTATAGATTGGGACGTGCTGGGGGAGGAAGGGAGGAATCGGTGGGGGTGGGGGGGCGGGGTGTGTGTGTTGTGTGTGTGGTGACTGAGACACAGACACAAGAAGCCAGCATCAGCTCGGGAATTGGTCGGAAGGGTCACGGATGGAAAACCGGTTAGTTGTGATTAAGGAAAGCAGCCGCACTTTAGCTTTCGAGTTAATAAGCTTATATTTACATTGCAAAATCTCTTCTTTCTATTCTGTAAGACCTCTTCAAAGCCAGCCGCGGGATTCTGCAAGCGATCTGCTTGCACTGATATCACTTATCTCTCTCAGTCAGCCCAAAGATCCTCTTGGGATTTGGGGGAGGGGAACGAGTGAGGGGTGGGGGGGGTAGAACGGTTTATTAGCATTTATAAGATATTTCATTCTCGGTCTCTATTCTTTGAGATTTTATATCTTACACAGATTAGTGACTAACCCCAACCAACCTCTCTCTCTCCCCACAAACACACATCTAGAGACTAATCCGGATTGCGTTCAGTTGCCTGTGTAAAGCCATTTATCACCGTCTTTGGGAAGCAAAAAAATTGTCAGTTTCAGGTTGTGTAAAGATACAACACGTCCATTTCACTGTCAGCGCTCATCCTTGCTCGCCAAAAAAACCAACACAATGAGGCCTTTGCTTTCGTTAGTCAATTCATTAGTCGAATCCCATAGGGTGGTGGTTAGAGCACTCGCCTCGCAAGTGAGAGGACCTGGGTTCGATTCCCAGGGTGGTGGTAAACTTTAGGCAAGTTTCCTTACATGACATGTCTTGGTTTACCGAGCAGTAATTGGAACCCCGGTTGTTAATCGAATGGCGGATCGCTTTCCGGGGGTAATAATGACCCCAAAAGAAAAAATGATGATAATTTGGTCACTCAATCCACGACTGAGATTGTCAGGTGTCAGATTGTGTACGAGATTGTCTGCTGAGTTTCCCCCACAAAATACACAGTCAATTAATTCACCTTACAGTATATCCTGTGAAGCGTTTTGAGATGCCTCAACGACATGATAAGGCGCTCGAGGGATGGAGGGAGAGGGAAGAGAAATGCAAGTAGCTGTTGTTGTTCTGGTGGTTCCAATCTGTTTCCAAAATCACACAGATAATTTTGACACTTTTGCATTTGGAGAGACTTGGCATGTTCATCAAGTGACTGTACGTTAGAGGATCGAGACCGTGCTGTCCTTTTAAGATAACCCAGTGACTTACCCACCCGGCCACTAATACGTAATTGTGAATAAAGCTGCTTAAAGTTTTAGCTGACAGTTTTATTTGCATTTTAACTACCTATGATGAACGTTGCAGTCTGTAACTAAATGTGTAAATTAGATCCGCATCGGGAATCACACCAGTTATGGATTTTGAATGGGCAATAATGTGTGAAGTTCAAGTGCTTCTGCACTGCTCCCCATATGAATCATGCTTAGTAAGGCACAATGTACAAATAGCCACAGAGAGAGACACTGCTTTAGGGAATCTACTGATCTACTGGTTGACCCTTTGATTGGCAACCAAAGGGTCAACCAGTAGTGAGCGGGATCCCCTTGGAGCTGAAGTGGCTCCAAGGTGACACATTTGGCCACGGAATGTCGGAATCGAGCCAGCCCTCTATGGCGGTTTCGGTTGTCCGGTTCTTGAGCCATTTGAGTCTGCAGTATTCCAGGTCATTCCTGGTGATGGCACAGGCAGCCTGGCTCATCGGCAGGACCTGGGAGAGCAGATCAGTCACTGCGCCAGGGAATCCTTCATGTCTTCTAGACGTCTCAAAGCGCTTCGCAGAGCATACTGTAAAGTCAATTGACTTTATATTTGTGGGCGAAAGGCGGCAGTCGATTGGGCACATAAAGCTACGTGGTTTTAGCTGGTTCGATCAACTGAAGGGTTACCAGTGTGGTGTTCGTGATTAAAAGAGTAATTTGCCTCCCATTGTTCTCAACGAGAAGTGGGTCACTGTGGTGGGACCCCTCACACTTCAGCAAACGTCTACAACGGATTTGTCACCAAAAGGTCCGATTGTGTAACAACGCTGGAAATCTAAGGGCCGGCTCAGAGAGGTCTTTGCTATTATCAAACCACCGCTGAATAATAAAGGCTCGATCACCATGAGCTGTCAGGAGCATTTGATGATGAGATTTATTTTAAAGAAAAATTCAGCTTTGATCCCCAGAAGGGCCAAGGCTGAATGTGCTGGAGAAACAAAACAAGAATAAACTGTTTTGAGTTTACTGATGCCTCGAAGGTACATTTTCTCTCCCTCTCTGTCTCTCCCTTCTTCCCAATTGATCTGTGGAGGAAACTGTCATTGACTTGTTTGTGTCCAAATCGTGATGGTTTCTGTATTTTCTCTATCTCTGAAAGTAAGTCAACACAAAGAGGATGGACTGACCTCAAAGCCACATCTGTGGATTCTAAGTGGGATTGAGAAGGGTGGGAAGCTGTCTCTGAATAATGCTCTGACTCCTACCTCTTCAACAACAACAACAATTTACATTTCTGCAGCGCCTTTCGCGTCGTGAGGGACGTCCCAAGGCGCTGACGTCCCAATGGTCACACTAACGGTCTACCCACTTGCTTGGCCTACAACCCCACCTCTGTACGGTGCCCTGAGACACTAGCCATTGCAAGTTATTGCATCCTTTTCTATTTCCCAGCTTAGTGGCTGTGGGCAGATAATTGGTATCCAAGCCTCTGCTCAAAATGCGCTTGAATCGGGAATGCCTTCCTGCTCAGCACAGCCTTCCTGCCCATTGTCCCATCCGCAGCGTTCCACCGGTCCGAATGAAAGACATCCCGA
Source organism: Callorhinchus milii (assembly GCF_018977255.1). Lineage (NCBI taxonomy): Eukaryota > Metazoa > Chordata > Chondrichthyes > Chimaeriformes > Callorhinchidae > Callorhinchus > Callorhinchus milii. Next base: position 15,130,937 of record NW_024704751.1, read on the forward strand.
CCTTGAACATTTGTCCGTGCAGCAGAACAGAGCAGCGGTTATATAATGGCAACAGTTATCTCAGCTGCTGCACATTATCACAGGTTGGCTCAAACAACACAATTGTACTCTCAGCAACTTTGGACAATCCCCGAGTAACAACATCTTGTCACTTCATTCAGTGAAGCCTGAAATTGCAGCCGGTGAAAGGAAGTGGGAGCTGATCATTTTCTTTGCAAGCAGAGTTGAAGACGCTTTCGATTGCAGTCTTGCACCCTTGTCCCATTGCTGCCAGTGTGTCTGTCTGCTCCGAACTGACATCATGTCCATCATTCATGCTTTGAACAATTTAGCCGTGTCTTATAGAATCAGAGAATTTGGGAATCTTACAGCACAGAAGGAGGCCATTCGGCCCATCGTGCCTGTGCCAGCCCTTTGGAAGAGCTATCCAACAAGTCCCACTCCCTTACTATAACCCCATAGCCCAGCAAATGTGTCCATTCCAAATGCCTATCCAATTCCCTTTTGAAAGCTACTAGCGAGTCTTGCGATTTGGACAGTGGTAAGTAGAGTCACCCCCACTCCACCACCCCTGCTTTTGTTATTTCAAAGAAACGTGGAGAGCTTATATTTATATCCCCCTACCACCACCCATCAAATTCACATTAACTGGCTACTGATATATGCTCAGCTCTTTATATGGCATCGCTGCTGAGATTTGCCCTCACCCTTGCCTGCATGAAACACTCATTTCACATTATATTTGCGCAATGCTTCGAAAACTTGTTTATTATTACTGATGCAGAAAATTATTTATTTACATAGTTACTCAGAAAGCAGTCATAATATTGATAATAACCCTTGCATTTGATCTAGGGCCTTATCACGTCGTCGAGATGTCTCAGAGCGCTTCACTGAGAAGTGGATTGACGGTGTATTTTATGGGCCAAACGCGACAGCCAATTGCGCACAGCAGCGTCCCCGCAAACAGTCGTGGGTCGAGGGACCAAATGCAATATATATGCAGTACGTACCGTACACAGTAAATTCTTGATAACTCGGCACTGCAAGGGGAAAGGGTTCAGCGACGAGGTGCCCCGAGTGGCGAGTTAGGCGCACGTGTAAGTACGTAGATAATTGCAGCCGGGATATTGACAGCAATGAGGACTCAAGTGTAATGACAAGTTAAGATGGGGTAGAGTTATCCGCGTACTGCATAAATGCAAGTCGATGCAACTTTGACTGCACGTGTTTCAGTGTGCCAGTGACTTGCAACAGCAACAAGAGAGATTTCAACATGAGTAGAGAGGGAAGTGGGGGGTGGGAGCTGATCAGCTTATGGCAAAGTCCACATCCGACTGATTAATGGGCCTTTGATTGCTGTATTTGACCATCTAAATATTTAACTGCTGGACCCAGCCTTGCCTTGGCACCGGGTCATGTTTTTTTTTGCGTGAGGGGTAAACATTGATGGATTTAAAGAACAAAACGGGAGCTTGTTTGAGTCATTAATCTCAATCGGCAAGCCAGATGACTTGTTACGTCCGAGCGAGCTGCCGAATTCGGCAAGGTGTCGCGAACCTGCAACTCCAAGCAAACAGATTCGGCCCTAGTTACGATCCTGCCCTCGGGTGGGGGTTGTGGGGAGGGGGAGGGGGAGAGGGAGAAGGGAGGAAGGTCAGGTTTCGGGGTTCAGCCACAAACCCTCCCTCGGAAACAGCCTTGCTAATTGAGGTCCTTTAATTCAGAGCATGCGCACCCAGTGTTTATGAGCTGCAGGCGGAAGGCAAACGGTAGCTGAAGAACTGAATAATTCCGTTTCATCAGGGCCCCTCATTATAGTCCGGTTTGCATGGTGACCGCTGCTGTAACATCCATTATTTATGAACCTCTCATTACTGGAAAAACTGGGCGCGTAAAACACCCCGACTATAACAGGGTGTTCCCCTGGCTCTCAAGACACGCCTGACAGATGTACAAAGTGCCACACAAGCTGTTCCAATTCTTTTGTTCTCCTCTCCTCCTTTCTCCCTTTCCCTCTCTCTTCACTCACCCCCCCCCCAACCCCCCCCACCCCCCCATTCTCGAGCCGACACTGGCCTTTGTAAGCACCTATAACATCGAAACGTCACCCAGCGCTTCAGAGGTAACTGCGGTCAAGTGTGGTGACTGTAGATTTGTACGCAAGAGCCTATTTGCGCACGCAGCCAGGAAGTTAGACGATCAACTGTACCTGGAGGATTGTTGGCCACGACAATCGGGAGAAACTCCCTTCACTTCCATGGAATTTTTACTGTTCAGGCGCGGACTGGACCTCGGGTTAAAAGTCCCATACGATGATGGCACCTCTGACAATGAAGGGCTTCCCCAGCACTGCACCGGGATGTGTAGGATCGAGCTCAGCACGAACTGGCTGGGCCGAGTGTACTGTTTCTGCACTGTGCCTTCATTGTAAATTCTCCCCAACGGTTGTGTGAGTTAATGTACCCCCTACTTTAGCTGGGAGACGAAGCAAAGGAGTGATTGGGATGCTCAAGTGCTCTGGGACGTTACCCTGCGTGGGAGGCGCTATATAAATACAAGTTGTTGCTATTTGGAAGAGGTTCGCAATTCTCATGACCAAATAAAAGCTGAATTATCACCACTCCTGATAAGGTCTGATGTTTCCAGGCAGTTTTCTATTCCTTCACTAAAAGCATCAACACAGTCCTTAACTGTTACAATTCTCAATCTGAAACGTTGGTTTCGGATTAGTGTCCGTCACTAATGTTCATTCCAGTAATTCCCAACGCTACATCGACTGATCGTATTGATTGATATAAAACGTGGGGCTTTTATTGTGTATAAATTGCTGGAAATGACACAGCAAAAGTCCAGTCAATCGTGCATCTCTTTATCGAATTCCTTTATCATTTTAAGCGCCTCAATTAGTTCACTCCCTCAACCTTTTAAGCTCAAGAGAATAAAGGCCAAGTTTATGCAACTTGTCTTCATAATTTAACAAATATACAGTCAATTCACTTTACAGTATATTCTGTGAACCGCTTTGAGACGTCTAGAAGATGTGAAAAAGCGCTATATCAAATGCAAGGGTTGTTATTAAATGCAAGGATTAACTCTTTAAGCCCTGGTATCATTCTGGTATCTCTGCGGCCTGGGTGCGAAGCAGAGACACAGAGTTCGGTCACCTCGCTCCCAGCTGAGGCATCATTCGCTCAGAAGCCTCAGGTGAAGACACAGAGATCTTACAACAGGTTTGCAAGGCACGGAAACAAATTGCTGTGTAGGAGTCCTGTAGCGTTGCGGTTAGCGCACTCGCCTCGCAAGTGAGAGGACTCGGGGCTCGATTCCCTGGCAGGGCCGAAACCTTAGGCAAGTATTAATAATAATAATAATAATAATCCTTGCAGTAAATAAATAAATTGTTCGGTCACTCAATCCACGATTGCTTGTGGGACGCTGCTGTGTGCAATCGACTTTCGCGTTTCTCCCACAAAATACACAGTCAATTCACTTTGCAGCAGATTCCGTGAAGCACGTCGAGCCCTCTCACCGACGCGATGAGGCGCTATATATCAAATGCAAGGATTATTCAGATTATTATCATCACATCAAATCGTTTAAACGCTTTGAGTGGAGTATTGCCGGGGTGGCTTGGAGGGAATTGGGTTACCCCATGCCAGCCAGCCTCATTGCTGTCTGAAAAAGGGTAGAGCTTCTCTAAGCGGTTATAATAATCATTCACCTCTGTTCCCTCTGCAAAGGAATGACACTGGTCCTTTAATCAAATCCCTTCAAATATTAATACCATGCCCTCAAGGTGGTCATGTCTTGGGAAGGCAGCTGTGGATAGAATCTCTCTCTCTCTCTCGCTCTGTTTTTAATCTCGTCTTTTAAGCTCAGCACTGAGGCTAAGCGTGGATTCACCAGGCAACTCTGCATTCAGTCTATTTCAGGGGTTCACCAATAAATAATAATGTAATAATTATTATTATTACTAGACACAAGAAAAGCATTGCCAGCATTTCCTGTGGAGGTTGTCAAGTCTTATCTGAAGAATGGAGGCAAATGACCTTCCCCCCCAGGGCTGCACTGAATCAAGGCATACCTTTTTGACCGTGTTTTCAGTCATCTTTCCCCTCCCCACCTCCTTCTCCTTCTCCTCCATCTCGGCTGCCCAGTGTCAAACACTTGTGACGTACTCCCGATGTGAAAGGCACTAGCTACATCAACGTAACTTGTATTGCATCGGAGCATTGGCTTAGACTGTGAGCTCAAAGTCCCTAACATGGGGCTTGAAGCCACAACCTTCTGACCCACGATGAGATAGATCCACAGCACAGAAGATTGGGTAGGTTACTGAAGATCTCCTGAAACATTTGCTTTGTGCCTGCTGCAAAATCCCTCACGGGTGGAAACTTGGAAGCCAATTGCGCACAACAGAGTCCCACAAACAGTCGTGGATTGAGAGACCAATTTTTTTCCCCAGGCAAGTGCTCCGCCGATCGACTAACAACCGGGTTCCTACTTACTTTTCCCTATAAAAGAGGCGTGTGGAGTAAGACGACTTGCCAAAGGTTTTGCCCTGCCCGGTAATCGAACCTGGGTCCTCTTGCATGCGAGGCGAGCGCACTAACCACTAAGCTACAAGACTCCATTGGAGTCAGAGTTGTAGAGAGATGCTCAGGAGCCTGGGACAGGTAGGAAGCAAACAGTAAGAACCCATAATACTTAATTAAACCAACCAATGCTGGCTGGAGCTTTCCAATTAAGCTCTGCCTCTCTATCTGGGCAGCTTGGAGTACAAGCCCTCGCAGCTCCTGGATGAGAGAGAGTAAAGGGAAGCTCAAATTTAACCATAGATGTAATCTATTGGGAAATCCATCCTTGATGTCTATTCATCATGGTTTGAGGCAGGTAATACAGTCATTCAGATGTGTCTCACTTGTCCAGGCACTGACCTAAAGGGCGAATGCTAATTTAGATCAGGCACTAAGCCCTGAGTAACAAGGAGAAATACACATTTGGTGGAAGTGATATATAAAAAAAATGCGGCAATATGACATAAGGGATCAGATAACTGAGCCAACACGTGCACAATGTCGCGGATAAAATGCTGCGATTTCTAAGCTTGTGAGCGTTTTCGCACTGGCAGCTTGTCAAGGCTGGAAATTGGCACTGCCTAATTCGATTAAACCCATCCGTCTACCCCTCTCCCACCACCACTTAAAAACATGTTTTAAGGGCCGCTTTCTTCGGCTGTGCTTTCGGCAGCCTTCCTCAACCCCTACACCCTCAGCTCCCAATATATTACATGCTTTTGAGACACGGTCCCGACGTGAAAGCTGCTGTATAAATAGAAATTGTTGTTGTTAATCATCAAGTTGAGCGGTCGCCGAACAGAATTTTGTTGCTTTCATTTCCCCCTCTTCCTCCAAAAGAAGTCCTCTGTCCATTTGACTCGGTCCTTAAAAAAGTAAGGCTCACGTTTTAGCCGTCAATTTGGTAGTCGGTCTTTTGCGATTCCAAAATGGTCTGACGTGTTGAGATGGGGTAGAATTTGGGGGCTTATACCCAGGCTTTACAGTACAGGGTGTTTACAAAGTCCTGTTTAAAGCCCCTGTGTGTTTTTTTTCTTAGAATGAATTTTTATTTTCTGTTGCAGATGAGTAGAGTGTAATAATGTCTGATACCAGTAATTTCCTCTTCCGTTACTCCACCCGTGTTACGGAAAATGTCTAAATACCGTACAGTTAACCATTTGTAATGAATACAATGCGGTACTTCTGAATACCATTGTCATCGTTCTTCCACATGTTTCAGCTGTTGGGTCAGTGCACTGCAGAAAAAATACAACATGGGGGTAACAGGACTTTGTGAACGCGCTGTAGAACACAAGGTGGGTCTGGATGAAAAAGTCCCTTCAGCCCATTGGATCTCATTCTCTGCAGAACACCCAGAGAATCCATCCAACCCATCAAGGCATCAAGCTGGTTTTTAAACAAACACTGGAGAGAAATCAGACCTGAAATAACTCCCACCCCCACCCCCCCACCCACCACCGTCCAAACCACTGTAATTAAAAGACTTATTCCAGCAAAGAGCATCTCTAGCTCTGAGGGTGAAACGTGCACAAGTGATGCAGCGCTAAAAGGAAGAATTTAGTGTCTGCAAACTGGTTCCACACTGAATGCCGTATACAAAGGTTTCCCAGGAAACTGACTGCTCTGTGCTGCCATCAGCGCTGCCTTGCACTGACTTCGCAGGTGTTGTTTTTGCTAGAAAACCGTCTTAAAGGAGCACTTATCTTAAAGGTGGTTTGAGTTGAAGAGAAGCCAGGTGACCGCGCAGCAGTGATGTGAAGCGAATGTCGCAGCTCTGTCCTGCACCCAATAGGTCCATGGGGAGAGTGCCTGAAATTCCACGCAGTCTTAGCCTGCGAGACCATTTGGTCTTAAAATTTAAGGGGGTGGGGGGGGGGAATTGTCGGCCAGGACGCTGGGAGAGAGAAACTCTTTTCTCTTTTCGAATGGGATCTAATGTCCAACTGATCAGAAGGGAATTCTGTCTCATCTGAAGGCCGGTGCCTCGGACAATGCAGTACTCACACAACACTGCATTGGAGCGTTAGCCTGTGAGCCGTAAGCCCAATGCGGAGCTTGGAACCATAACCCTCTGACCAAGAGGAGAGCGTGCAAGCAACTGAGCCAATGTATAATTTTGAAAACCTCCGTCACATCCACTTAACGTGCTGCGCTCCAGTGTAGCAAAGGCCAACATTTAATGTCTCTGCAAATAACTATAGCCTCTCATCTTTGGCATATATCAAATGCAAGTATTATTATTATTATTACTATCATTATCAATCTCTTGAGTGCTCAGCAAAGTGAAGTCAGCCCTAATGGATAGTACTTAGTCAGTTTCAGCCAACCTCCCTGAAAACGTACGTTAGTTTCAATCTTGTTTAAGCAAAAACCCGGAGTTTTTTTTCCCACCCCAAAAATCTAAAGTTTTAAAACTTCGAGCCGTGTAACGCTTTGTCTCTCTCTCTCTCTCTCTCTCATACAAACAAATGAAGAAGAAAGAGATGATAAATGAAACCTAAAGCTTCGGGGCTTTGATTAACTGCCCAGGAAGAATTACGTCTTTGGATGGTAAGGTGGATAATTACCTGTGATAACTGGCCAACCTCTAAGTAGAAGCAAATGATGAATGCATTCCACGTCACCCACAGAACAAGCCAGCCGGCGTACTGAGAAAACAAAAGGGAGACGGCACTTTAGACGTTGCAAAAACCTCAGAAATTGCAGTGATGTACAATAATGATCATCATCCTTACAACAACAAAATATTGCATTTATATAGCGCCTTTCACATAGGGATGATGTTCAAAGGGACTGGACAGTCAAGGATTTGCACCAGAGCCTACATTTGATAGAGAGCCTTTTCGACAGGAAGCCATCCCAAAGTGCCTCCCAGGATGTAGACTGTAAAATGCAGTGACTGTGTGTTTTGAGGACGAGTGTAAATTGGCCTCATCCACTCTACAGTCTTCCCACGATACCATCAAGTTGTTTCTTAAAGCGTTCCCAATGGATACCCGTCACTGTGCTCAGGAGTCTCCAAACCAGACAGACTATAAATCCACAGTCACTGTAACTGACAGAAATACCTACGAGATACCACTGTTGAATACAAAGGATTTTTTTTTAAGGTTTAGATTGGGTAGCATCAGGATGGGAGGTAAGTACTGCCCTGGAATTAACCTCTGGACTTGTCTTCGTGGTTTACGAGGAGAGCTTGGAAGCTTGGAAGAGATTGAAATCCAGGTGAAAGCTGTAATTCAGCCTGTCGTGGAGCTGGTCTCAGGATTGGCGGGTGAATAAGTCTTGTTGCAAGTGACTGGGTGATACGTTACAGGGAAAAGAGAGAGAGAGAGAGACAGAGAGAGGGAGGAAGACAGAGAGAGAAAAAGATAGAGAGAGAGTGAGAAAGACAGATAGCGAGAAAGTCAGTGAGAGAAAGAGAGTGAGAGTCAGTGAGTGAGATGGGGGAATGTGAAAGGGGTAAAGTGAGACGGGGAAAGTGAGACAGTGAGTGAGAGAAAAAGACATAGAGACAGCCTTGCTTGCTCACTCGCTCTCTAAAAACTGACAAGTGGAGCCCCATGTGTCCATCTATTGAGGACTGAAGGGACTCTTGTACTTGGAGTGCGAGCGGGACTAAGCTATTTCAAGACTACTTTAAGTCCATTCCTAATGTAATGAGGTTTAAAAGCTGCACAAGGCTTTGGAATATAGGAGACATCCCTTAAATTCTGCAGTGTGGTTCTCAGCTGCTGTTAACCCTGCAAGCCAAAGCCCCAATGGGTATAGTGGTCCTGGCTGGACAAGCACACAGTGCTTTCAAGTGGCAAACCATCCAGTTTGAGTTGGTTACAACTACAGCAATCACCACCTCCCCTCAACCACCAACCAATGCTCTGAGGCCCCCAAGCCTTGTCTCTCGCCAACCTGCTGCTAATACTCTCCAGGAATAGGTAAGCCAGGGTGCGTTCGTGCAGAGAGAGATCAATAGAAAGAGAGAAAGAGAGAGAGAGAGAGCACATTGCCTTCCAGACATGGGGAAATTTCCACGGGTGAGTGGCATGCATAAGTGGAATTCTCAGTCTGGTTTAGTTACTCATAAGCATGGCGATTGGTTTCTGCTGGTGTCAGACACCTGGCTGACGTCCTCGGTAATGTAATTGCAAAGCAATAGTGCTTTCTATTTGACAGCAGAGGAAAACACTCCACAGACAAAAAGCACGCTGGAACAGAAGATTAGTGGTCTCGATTTTCACGATCGCTGATGCTCATCTGCTATCGAAATGGATCTCTTCATAACTTCTAGACAGTGTAACCGTTGGGCCGGACTCCCTTCTCTTTCATGAGATGTTTAACGTTCACCTGATCAGACAGACGGGACTTTAGTTTGAACGTTTGAAGGTCAATATCTTTGACAATGCACACGTTTGACATTTGGCGCCTTATCACGTTGTCTCGAGACGTCTCAAAGCACTTCACAGGATATACCGCAAAGTGGACGGATTGCCTGGTTCGTGGACAAAACGGGGCCCCGGGGCGAGAGAAAGTCCCTTCTTTTTTCCAATAGCTCCCCCTGGACCTTTAGCGTCCACCTGAAAAGGCACAGACGGGGAACACCTCATCCAAAGCACGGTACCACCGACATTGTGGTCTTCCCCATCCCAGCAATGAGTCAGAGCCTCAGCCCAGATAAACCCTTCATTACTAAAAATTTCACAAGGGCAACAAAAGAACAAAACAGCCATTTAAGCCGAGACTCAGAACAAACAGTAAACTCTTTGAAGAGAGGCAGAAAGATCTACAAATAATGAACATAATTCCCGAATAGTCAAAGGCCTGAAAGTAATTTACTGCTTTTGAGGCTTGATACGATTGAGTGTATTTTTTTTGTCAGAGCTCAAAATATAATTTCCTTCATATCTAAAATTGCCTCAACGTGGTTTATATTCAAGACATTAAGCTTCAGGAATGCCGAATGTTAATAACACAAGCGATTGTCATGACATTTCTCCCCACACACCCCCAGCCCCACTGATTGAAAGGAGCAAATTATATCCCCGAGCCCCATCTTCATGCAAAAAATGTTAATGACGGCAAAGGCAAGAAGATTAAATTAATTCAAAAATATTCTCAAACCGAAATTATCTACTGTAACTAAACACAACAATAATAATAATCTTTTCACATGACACAGCACCTTTCGCGTCAGGAGGACGTCTCAAAGCGCTTCACGGGACACACTCTACTCAGCTAACTCGGCACAAAGTGAGAATCAAACTTGGGACCTTCTGCATCAGTCGCGATCCACTTAATTACGCCGTAAGTTTTTTTCTTCGCAGTCCCAAGAACAGAATACAGGTTAGTTATTGTACTTACCATAATTAAGTACTTGGGTCTGTACTGGACGGTGCCAAAGATGCCGAGGATGATTGCCATAATGTGTAAAAAGTTCGCCAAAATAGGGACCCATTGATAGCCCAGAAAGTCAAATATCTGCCTCTCCAAAGCAGCTACCTGCAAGAAAATAGGAACAACATTAGCTTCTCATGGATGACACAGGGCAGATTAATTGAACATGGGGGTTCAAAGTGGGGGCTTGGGGGAGGGGGATGTTGGGGGAGGATAATATAATAAAAATTCTTGCATTTGGCCTTGTGCCTTTCACGTTAACGACTTCTCCAAGCGCTTCACAGGATACACTGTAAAGCCTAGAGACGATGTGTTTTGTACGCCCACAGGAAGCCATTGGATGTGCTTGCAAATGCTACCATAATAATAACAATCCTTGCATTTGACACAGCGCCTTATCGCATCATTGTGACGTCTCAAAACGCTTCACAGCATATATTACAAAGTGAATCGACTGTGTATTCTGTGGGCGAAACGTGGAAGCTAATTGCGCACAGCAGTGTCCCACGAACAGTCGTGATAAATGCTGCCAGTGTTCCAGGCTGGGGTTGGAGCCCAGGATGAAGGAAGTATTATTAAAGGCTGAAATTACAACCAAAATAAGGGTTGCAGCTGGTTTCAAGTGTTCATTAATGATCAGTCTTTCACTCCACTGATTTGCGCGAATCCCCGGCCACAGCGGTGTAATGTCATTTCAGTGGCTTCAACCTAATCATCATTATATTAATAGAAGCAGAATCCCGAAACTGCACAAATAAATACTTTGAAATGCCTCATGTGGATCACTGGGCTTCGCACCAAACTGCTCCAACCGCTCGGGGTGGGGGAGGGGAGTGAGCAAACGATACCAGAGTCGGCTTTTTATTGCGGGGGTTTGGCCCCATAAAAATATCCTCCATCCAGCTGACATCACCGCCTGCATGCTGCGCAGGGACAACACGAGACATCAGGAGGCACACCCTATTGCTTGTTCCGCTAGAAGCTCGCGCCATAAATGGCGATACAACGCAAACTTACGTCTATATAACACCTTCACATCACGAGGACATCCCAAAGGGCTTAGCAGTATTGGCTGAGGGTGGGATCCTAAATGCGGAGAGTTAACTGAAAGCGCCGTCGAAGAGGTAGGTCTTGAGATGGATCTTGAACAAGGTGAGGGAGGGAGGGAGGGAGGGAGGGAGCGAGCGAAATCAGAGATACTTCAGGCAGAGAGAGTGGGCAGCATGGCTGCCGATGGTGGGATGGGTCGGGTGTGAAGTGGGCAGAATTGAGGGGTACACCGGGGGCAAGACCGTGGAGGATTTAAAAGCTGAATGTACGGTAATACCAAAGCACGATAGAATGGGACCCCCAACTGTAGCAGAAATATCAATATTGAATAAAGTTGAATTTATTCCCTTTAATTACGGAGACTCAACGTTTAAGCCCAACCGCGTGAGCAGAACTATGAGAGCAGGAGATGTGCAGGGCTGATCGGAAAGCCTGCTCTTTGTGTTATAATGAGCCCTGGGAAATTCAACATGATGAAACACCTCATTTAGTTAAAAGCAACTCATTGAGCCACTCGAAGCCTTGTTTACTTCGCAGCAAACTAACTCGCCCAGCTGCTTAACCGCTCCTGCAATAAATCCAGTTAGAATCAATAAAAGTGCAGCGTCGTAAAATTACCAGCATAACACTGCTCCTGTCATTTATTATTCATCCTCTAAATCTAAAAGATTTAAGGCGAATTTGTAACCGTTTTTGATGCCTGTACTCCGGAGAGTTGGCATTGTTTTTCCAAAGTGTAAATAAGGCTCTGTGTTGGGAAGGTTCACACGGATTGCGATGGGATTCTGATAACTTTATCTGAGTGGCCATTTCACTGTAAATAATAACAGTGAGAATAACCCTTGCGACCAGTGTAGCACCTTTCACGGCTGGAGGAAGTCTCTCGATATTCCCAAAGGAATGACGGGATCCATTTGATCCCAGGCTCTTGCTTTGTTTGAACCCTTGTCCCACTCTCGTTCGTCAAATCTCGTAAGCAAATTCTACTCAAGTGATAACAGCTCATCCAAGGCTTACAACTTATCTTACATTGCAGCCTCCAATGGCCTGTAGTGGGCAAAGGACAAAGTGCAGAATAGCCTCTTACCCAGGTTCTGTGCGCTCTGAGATGATGCAGCGAGCGGAGAACCCATTGAGGTTTCTCATGTCAATACACAGAATCGCTGCCTCATTGACAGACTTATTCCTTGCACTGATCAATGCTGAATCCTCTATAAACTGGTGAGTTGAAAGAACAACCAATTTATTGACCACAAGTGAAATAGGCAGACGTTTAGTTAATACACGACAGCAGGGCTCTGAGCTGAGTATTCAAAATACTGATGTTCTGGCGACAATCCCAACCCCCGCCCCCACCCACACACCCGATAAATCTGGTAATTTGTTTCACGGCTCTTCATTATGCATTACCCACAAATACGCAGTCACTACACTTTACAGGACCCTCTGAAGCACTTGAGACATTTCCATGTGATAAGGCAGTATGTGAAATGCGAGGATTATTGTCATTTAATTTATGAATGTGGGTATGGCAAAAGCAAGCGGGCTAATCCACACACCTGTATGGGCTTTCATACTGGATGATCTAAGTTGGTGAGAGTTATTAATTATTAATAATAAAATCCATGAATGTACAAAGACAACAAGGAATTCAGGCTGGAAGCTTGGGATCTGTGGGCAGAGTCTTTTCACGGTTCATTAAATACAAGCAACAGCGGCAGATTGAGAAACAGCTACTGTTTCAATTAAATAAAAGTTAGGACCGCAATCCTGGGAATTATTAGTCTGCTTCCCGCGCTACAGATGTCAGATTAACATCAGGGAGTCTTGGAAAAGGAGCATTGAGGGCCCATTTAAAAACAGTAAAGGCAATGATTCCAAGGTGGATGGATAGCAGATGATGCCTGGCAAATTTATGACAATTCCTTGGGATGTAACAAAATTGATGGATGATGTTAATGTAGATCCTGCTATGAACTGCGATTTTCAGGAGGTATATAAGATGCTGCCTCTTTAATAAAATATTATTGGACACTAAAGGCAACGATAAAAACACTTACAATTCTAATTGAGAGCTTGTGCACCAAAGTACCCTTTGGGATAATCTATTTTGGGGAGAAATTCTGTCTGGGCCGAGACTGATTCTATTTATGTAGCACTTTAGAGTGACCAGGATTTGGACAATTCCTAAATGCGGTTTTAATTTCATATCCGTTTTTCTGCGAGATTCTGAGCGGAAACAAGTTTAGTCTGAAACTATTTCCATTGCTAGGAGAGAGTGACTAGAGGAGACGGGTTTAAGACAGTCACAAGAAAAGCGAAAGGAGAGTTTAGGAGAATGTTTTTCACCCAGGGAGTTGATGGGATGCGAGAAGCCCTGCCGAGTAAAGGGGTAGCGCGCAGTCCATTATGGGTTCCAAGAGGGAAGTAGACCAGTATATGAATGATAGACGTTTGAAGGGGTGTGAGGAAAGGATGGAGCATTGAATGAACAATTTGAATGAGATCAGGGGCAGTCTCAACGGGCTGAATGGCCTCCTTCAGGATTGTAATTGCTTTGATTCTACAAAGTTACATCCTCCATTTATCATTGCAACATAACCATTTTCTCGCTTTTCCATTGGAGACACCATTAACGTCACTGTCAATAAATTGGACTTGTTGGCATCCAGATTCAAGTCTGAATGATTGACTGGAGGCACTGAAAGATAGATTTAGGCATTCCAGATTCGGAGTCACTATTCCGAGGCTCTTCTCATTGAAAAAATACTCAGCTTTGCTCCACCAAGTTGCTATGCCCAAAGGAAACCCACGATATTAATGTCTCCTGAATTTCCTGTTATATTAATGTTCGTTGCCAATGAAAACAATCCTGTATTGATCAGCCAAGGAGACTTCAGCTCCTGCTGCGTATTAAAAGGTTACTATTTTATCGACCTCCATGATATACTCCGGGGTTCTCTGTCCTGAATGTACATCAACACGGTTGTTTGTTGAGGTTAAATCTCCAGTGTTTGAGTGCTAACTCCACTTGTAAATCCGCTGGCTGGACAGAATAACCCAATGCTAACGAACTAATTTACACTGGTGTAATGAACCCCAGTTACAAATTTGACACTGGATTCTTTTGCTATTTACAATCGCTTTAGTCTTCCAAGAGACTCAGAGGTTAAGTGCCCGTTGAGATTGCAGTTATTAAAATTAGACTATAGAGTGCCCGAAATTCTCGGAATTCCAACAGCAAAACCATTACCATCTCGCCAAGGCAGAGAGGTGTCACAGCCATCAACCGTCCCAGTCTCTGATTGTTGGGGTCTGGAATCATCTGTAGGAGATCTCCTTAAGGGACCTGTGTGTCCCAGCACTCTCTCACTCAGCAATAACCCAAGCACTGAACAGCCTAGAGCCATCATGCTGGGTTGGCTGAACCAGGACACGGAGGGGGGGGGGGGCACGGCGAGATTACAAATTACCTTGGGATAGTAATAAGGGTAAAACCAGCCACATCAGCACAAAGAAACGGTAGCAAAAGAGGCAACCTCATGCCACCAGCTTATGGAGTTACATGGAACAGACTGTTGACATGATTGGAGCGGATGAGTCAGAGGTTAACTGCCAGGGAGCAACACACACCACCACTGAAAGTCTCGTCATGACGAGAGAGCCTCAAATCCAAACTTCTCTTCCTTCAGTATTATTCCAGTAACCTCCGTTCCCTCTTTCTCCTCCCCGCCTCACAATTTTGCTCATCCCGTGCGCTTACGTGTGTTAACTTGCCAATGGCGATATTTCATCAAAAATTTATGCTGAATTCATTTCATCGTAACAACTCCAATTTATTATTAACAAAAACAAAATCAGCTTCCAATTCGCCCAATTCGCCCCTTAATTGCTCAAATACCAACAGCAGACTGGGGCTTGTTTACATCAGGAGTGACTAGTCAGCCACATAATTGTCAGCTACTCTGTGGCCCATCAGATAAATTGACTTGATGGGTCTAAAGATAACCAAATTTATCGGCGAAAGAGCCCAAGAATTAGATTGAGAGTTTAGTAATAATTTAGAAAAAAATCAAACAAAAGAGACAGCAAAAGCAAATTAGATAGATTTATTTTAGGAATTAATATCTTGGGATACAGTATAAAGTTTGGGACATGATAATTGCTTGCGACTGATTGCCAGGATGCTGGAAGGTGAACTGGATGGACTTTGATCTTCTATCGTCCAGGAATTCTTATGCTCTTATGCCGAAACAATATTTTGACTTCTGTGTCATTTCTGAAAACTTGCTTCTATTTAAAAAACAACGATTGCTCCTCGTGCAAGTTTGCTTGTGGGGAGATTGATTCAAAATACGATCTGGACTTGTGCTTTAACGGCATTGGATTCCCCGTGTCCTCCTTCAAGTCACCAACCGATGGACCAAAAAGGACTGTGTAAACCAGGGGTCCATTCCTCACTCCACTCCGCAGGGAAAAATACCTAGTCAGAGGGGTTCCCAAGATTAGTTTGGATGAAAAAGGCCCTTTGGCTCAACAACTACAACAAATTACACTTGTATAATGGTCTTCATGCTGGAAAGACGTCCCAGGGCTCAGCGAAGGGAACTGGATAAGTGCCTGAACCGTTAAAAAATATATTTTAGGGGGAAACAGCTAGAAAGTTGCATTAATAAATCAAGAGGATCTTGGAAAGACAGGCAGCTGTGGTGGGACATGATGGGCCGAATGTCCATTTCTCTGCTGGTAGATCTTTATCTACAATGTGGTGCTTCCATCCCCCTTTAGTGTGTTACAGTATCATAGAATCTGTGTCTTTGAGGCCAGTCCCTGAGAGATACTTGGTGCAGAGCACATCCATTAGCATCTTTACCACTCGTGTGACCAACCTTTGCCAAGTCCAAAGTAGAGAAGGTGAAATACTGGCAAAGGCATTGTCCCCAAAGACTATTGTGGAGTGTGTGTGTGTCTGCGTGTATGTGTGGGTATACTCACAAGATCAGTCTTGCTCCCTCTTCTAGGACAGTTTCCTAATGCTTTCAATGAAAGAAAATCAAGAGAGACTTTCTTGTTCCATCAATGCGAGGATCGAAAGAAGAGCACTGAAGGCAATACAAGGCTCAATACTGGAGCTGATCTGGCTTTGCTGCAGTTTCTTGCTTGATGCAGCTCCACTTAACTCAGTCAAGTTAGCAACTTGAACTAGTTGCTAACACAAGGGTAAAAGGATGGCAGTTTCTTCACTAATTGTGCCCAAGTCAAGATCCGTGCGGAGTAATGCACACTTTCTGCTTCATTACTGTCTAATTATCTTCCTCCACGCTGCTCTTATCTCTAATTCTTTGAGCAAACAGTGAGACTTTAATTGACTGCGATTCCATTGTTGCATTGTCTGTGTTAACGTCTTCAAAAATAAATCCCCACCTTTTCCCTCCCTATTTTAACTTTGCAATATTAATAATTAATGGCACAAAAAAAGCTTCACAAAAATCCTTTTCTGTATCCATAGATTATATCAAGATCAAAAATATGTAAACATCAGTTGCAGTAAAGTTGCCAGGGATATTTATATTGCAATTCTTGTTTTCCATTTAGAGTAATTAAAGTATTGTTTTTTTTTCAATGGGAACAATATTGCAAACAGTTAATAAACTGAGCGCTACTTTGCTTGTTCCTGTTTTGAAGAAAGGTTTCCTGCTTAATTACCTGTGAAGTGACAGCGTGAATTTCTAAAATATCAGTATTGTTTCTGCCAACAAAAGCAAATCGAGTTCCCCTAACCCTAACCTCAAAATAATGAGTCTCAGCCTCTTTCTGACTGTCTTTAACCCGTGTCAAAATGCCAGCACAGGTACAAAACAGTCAGAAAGTGGGCAAAGTATGCCAACATGTAGTCTTACTAGTCAGATGCCTTCACTTGTTCAGTTGCTAGGTTGTGCCCACCATTGCTATCAAGCGCTGTCCATCTTTGATCTGAAAAAGTACAGGAAGGCTTTTTCTAAAACTCCGTCAGTTGAGAAGGTCTCACGAGACCAATCCTTCACTCAACCAAATCATCACTGAGGTGAGCAATCAGTCAGTCAGGACCGCTGAACTAGAGCCACTATGAATGGTAAGTGCCACACCTTTCCTATAATTTGTGTATCCGTTATCCACGCTGCTGATATCACAAAAAAAGTACATTTCAGCTCCTTTGCGCCCGTGAAATAACTCATCACATACTTCCTTGCAAGCCAAGAAATGCATTAACCGTGTCTGTTTACTCAGCCGCTTCCCCCACCCAAAGATATCCAATGATTGTGTTGGCTATAACCTGCCTTTCATGGTGTCACATTGGCTTCGATTTAGCATCTTCACCTTAACCTAGATACTTTGGAATTTCCTCCTATATGAATGATTTTAAAAATCTCCCCCCCCACCACCAACATCAACCATCGACATCAAAGCTAACAAGTCTACAATTGTTTTTAACAATAATTTGACTTTGCCCACAAATTACAGTCAATCCATATGCCGTCCTTCAGATGAGAGCAAAGTTATTGGGAAATGCAGAGGGAAGTGAGTGAATAGAGAAGAGAATAGAGAATAAGAGAAACTTATCCTCGTTTCTCACCACCTGTGAAAGAATTCCTTTTTCTGCTCATTTCTACACTTTGATTTTTTAGTTTTTTGCAGGTGGTTGTGGAATGGCCAATATCCTCAGTATGATTGGGCTCCATTAATTAACATTTCAGTCCTGCAGGCATCCCTCGAAATGACGAAGAGAGAAAGACCTAAGTAAGATCCTCAAGGAGTTGCCTGAGCTAAACCCAAGGCTGCCGCTGTTCAACAGTCAGTCAGTCATTCAATGCAATTGAAAGGCAGAAGGTGTTGGTTACCGGGTAACATCTCATGACAGGTGCAATGATAAATCATGTACGTTCATATGTGCGTCAAAGGTAACAGTACCAGGCGTTGAGTGTTGGTTATGCATTTTGTGCTCAGAAACGAACATTAGATGCTCCCTGATGGTGCACATGGCTTAGAGCCAAAGCAAAACCCTCTCTGCGCAATGCACATCAACCCAAAGCCCAACAGCACTCTCCAAGGTGTGACGTTTCCACTCCTCTGTCGTCGCTCGATTGTGTACTCAGAGTTTAATTGGCAAATTAAGCACCAATTAGTCCTGATTCCCACTTGGCGTTAGCCTCAGCTGACTGACTTTGATCACCGGCAAAGCTCAGTCTGGAGCTGTGAGCCTTATTCTATTACCTCTTTCCACCTTCCTCGTCGACTCTGCTCCACCATCGGTGGCCGTGCCTTCAGCCACTACGGCCCAAACTCTGGAACTCTCTCCCCCGATCCCTCCACCATGCCCCCTCCCCAGTTTTAAATCCCACCTAAAGACCTTCCTTCTTGATTCGTGCTCATGGCCACCTCCCCATTCCCTCTCCCCCTGGTTTGGGGTCAGACTCCGCCACTGTTAAGCGCTCCTGGACATTACCCCCCGTGAAGGGCACTGTATAAATGCAAATTGTTGTTGTTGGTTGGAATTCAAGATCTTTTTGGTGCTGCTAACCTCAACCTATTATATGTGCATCGTCACAATTCTAGTTCAGGAATTAAGTGCGGTCATTATCAGGAGCGGGAAACTGATCACTATTTTGTTTAAGGATCGATTGGGCCAATTTGTGCTAGGAACTGATGTGTTACACCAGACAAACTGTCTGCCACGCACATTAAAACAACGCAACACAAATCCTCATGTTCCACCCCTCCCAAAAGAGAAAGGAAAAAGTATTGTCCAGGGCAGGGCATTGGCAATCAAATGGTTTACATTCGACAAACATCGCACTCTGGGTAAGAGGGACAATGACTGAAAAGACCAGCAGAGAAGATTGGGTCAACAGAAACAGCGGCCCTCGACTCGGTTTGTAAAAGGCTGCAAATTGCGGGAAGTCATGTCAATCTGAAATAAAATCTGGAACGCACTGCCTGAAAGGAGTTTGAAAGTAGATTCGATAATAACTTTCATAAAGGGATTGGATATATGGCGAAAGAGCGGGGGAGTGGGACGAATTGGATAGTCCTTTCAAAGCGGGCACAGGCACGGTGGGCTGAATGGGCTCCTTCTGTGCTGTACGTTTCTATGATTCTACGCCTTCATCTTATAAACCAAGAAATTGTTGGACATTCTATCCTCTGGGTCAGGGAGGGGGCTGTGGGTTCAAGTCCCACATCAGCGCTGTAATTTGTCATCAAAAACAATAATAGCGTAGCAATTACTGCAAAGAGACAGACGCGATTCAAAAAAAAGGTGGTGTGAAAACGCAAGCTCCTGATTTCTCTTAAATCTCCATCCAGCGGCAAACATTCACTCCCGATAGATTTATCAGAATAAAAAACATGTTGCCCCTTGCTTCAAAGTAGACAGGAAGCAGTTTACTCATGCGGATATTTGGGACATGAAGCTAACCCTCTTTTGTGATAAGACTGGGTCTGGAATCTATGATGTTCATCACATTGCGAGAGAACATTATTTTCCCCGCCCTTAAATGCGAATAAATTTACATGTCTAATAACCTACAACACTTTCCCCCGAAATGCATTAATAACTCACTGGGAGCAGATTGCACACAGAGACTGTAATTTGTTTTGCAGGTCTTAAACCCTGTCAGTTTCATCGCCTTGGAGGGCTAATTTGTTAATTATTCAATGTTGCAGGGAAGAGATCCACAGAGTTTCAGATTTAATAATAATACTCTGATGAGCTATTTTCCCTCCATTGAACAATTCCATTTCTCTGCCCACATGTCTTCTGTCCACGGGGAAGCCCCCTTTGCATCTTACCAGGATGGATTTTCCATAGGAAATTCTCCCGAGACACAAAGGCGGGGAAGAGAGATATTAGAGGGAGGGGGGCGGGAAAAGCTCTTGCTCGTCATTTATTGACCTGGCGTTTAGAAAAGACAAAATAAATCATTGGGTCCTGACGTGGAGCAAACTACTACTTCTTTCTGTAACCAGGGATCTTTAACGTCAACCAGAACATGGCACGGAATGGGAGCTCGGTTTAATATCATCCAAAGATGCCACTTCCAACAATGTAGCGTTCCCCAGTAATGTATTGAGCTCAAAGTCCCGACGTGGAGCTTGAACCTAAGACCTTCTGACTCAGAGGCGACAGTGGATGCCAACTGAGCCAGGTTGTCACCAATGTTCCGGATAGACTGGGAACAGAACCTGCCACCTTCTGGCATGCAAGGAAGGTATAAAGGCACACGTGGGAATAGCAAGCGAGGACAGACTGGGTTGACGGATTTATGCTCCACAGGAGAGCTGGCTGACGAGGGGAGAAGGGGCTCTGGGATGATGTGTCAGAGACCTCTGAACACTTGGAGAGCGTGTGTGTCAGCATGAGTCACAGGTACAGGTGAGAAGGAGAAAATTGTATGAGATCAGAGAGCAATATAGCCTCAGAGCTCTTGACGACTGACTGATCATGCTGGTGGATCCTTCCTTTCACACAGCATCGCCGAGGTCCGAAAACCACTGATGATAAAAAGTTCACGGCAATTAATAATCCCTCAAAAAAAATAATAATAATTTGGTGGCTTGATCCACGACTATTTGTGGAGCGCTGGCTGTGCGCTATTGGCTGCCGCGTTCCGCCCACAAAACATTAAGTCAATTCACTTTATGGTGTATTCTGTGAAGCGCTTTGAGACGTCTCGAAGGCGTGATAAGACGCTATATCAAAAGCAAGCATTATTATTATCATTAAGGATGCAGTGGAGGCGTTTTTGCAGTAAATGCTCAGTCTGTAGCACTCTCTGTCCTGACACCAAAGGTTGCGGGTTCAAGCAGTCAGGAATTCGAGCTCACTCTCGAGCTCTGCATTGTCCCTCGGATGAGATGTTAAACCAAAGTTCTGGTGGATATCAAGATCCCACAGCGACGCGATTCGAAGGGAGAAGGAAGTTTCACCCAGTGCCCTGATCGACATTCCTCCCCATAAAAATCGTCATGGCTGCTTGTGGGACATCACTGTGTTGGCTGCTGTGTTTTCCTACAAATACACAGTCACTACATTTTACAGTAAATGGAGATGTTCCGACATGATAAACCACCACATCAAATGCAAGCATCATTATTATACGGCGATTTGGTTACCGCTTGGGATGTTCTGTTGAAAGATGATTGGAATCAATCCTCAAAAAGGGTCAAGGGTGAGTGTAGGGTTTTGTTTCAACTTGTGGCCATGTGTGAGTCAATATAAGTGCGGTTAAAATATTCAAGGGAATTCGGACAACATTAAATTATTGGCAATTATAGTCTTGCAGTGGAAAGCTGATGGAGTAGATCGGAATTGATTTTCTGTTTTAATCTCTTTAAGCTTATGCATTGATGTTACTGAGATGTAATACATCAAGAACAGTATGCCCGAGTGCCAGCTGGATTTCACCAGCGCTGTCGGTCACTGGGTAAATACCAGCAAGTAAGAGCTCACAGCAAACTGAGCCCCTGTGACTGACTAAACCAGCCCACTTGTGTCTCGTTCACCCCTCAGCATCCTCACAAAGGCTGCATTCCACATATTATTTCCACTGTAAATGTCATTGTTTAACAACACAAAACCCTGACTTAGGAAAGTGCCATTTGGCTGTTCAAGTCTATTCCTAACACCGGTTAACACACAGCCTCAACCTGCTGTGAATTCCACCCACCCACCCACCCACCCACCCAAAAGCTAAATAATAATAATCCTTGTATTTGATAATGCACCTTTCACGTCTCGAGGGCAACTGTAGGGACTACATATTTGTCGGTGAACGCAGCAGCTGATTTGCTCACAGCCACGTCCCACAAACAGCCATGGCGTGAATGGTTAATTTTATCTGGTGGGGGGGGATTGTTGACCAGGACATTGGGAGAAACTCTCTTCTCTATTCGAAACGTGCCACAGGATCTTTAACGTTCACCTGAACAGACACAGACAGGAGCTCAGTTGAATGTCTCGGCACCTTCTGGGATTACAATGGAGCACCAGCCTAGACTCAAAGTCCGTGACATGGTGGGGGTGGGTGGGGTGGGGGGGGGAAACTCGCGTTCACAACCTTCTGAATCCGAGGCGAGAGTGCTGCAAACCGAGTGGAGTTCAACCTACAAAGAGAAAGATTTACAGGGCAGCTAATGTCCCAGCTGAACTAATTTGTGCTGTTTAATTAAGTTGTGCTAATTAGTATCACCACCACCAGCCTGACACTGGTCTTGGCAGGAAACTGCTGATGTAATATGCTTCCTGCTCACGGGCATCGTATGAATAAGCAACCTTATAGCTTTCGATCTTTGAACTCAATCCTGTACAAGAATCGTCAGGCAAAATAGGAAGATTCTGGGAGTTGGCTCACAAGGGAATAATGATCCCTGCTTCTGAATTGTACCAACTTATTCTTGGTTACCTGCAGAACTGTTATTGGGTACATTGTCAATCCCACATGTATATCACCCATTGCTGCCCATAATCACACCCATTGGTGCCTTTTTGGAGATGCCTTTCCTTCAGATGAGATGGAAACCTGAACGTCCACCCATTCGTCTGGATGTCAAAGAACTCGTCCCACTACTGCTAACGAGAAGGAGTTTTGTCCTTGCTGACAATCCCAGTTAAGTTGGTTGTTTACCTCGACTGTTTGGGGGGCACTGCTGTGTGAAAATTCACCTGCAAATACACTTAACCGTGTCCTGACGAAGGGTCGTGGACCCGAAACGTTGACTCACTTTCCTTTCTCCATAGATGCTGCCTGACCAGAGACTTCTATTTTTCTTCTCACACTTAACTGTGAGTCGCTTTGAGGCATTTCAGTGCATTAAGACGCTATATCAAATGCAGGAGCTGTTATTATCTTTTAGACGTTTCCAATTGAAGATTCTTAGCGAAATTTTCTCTCCCCGAGCTTTCTTCAGTCTTGTGAAAGCAGAATAATGGATAGCCAAAGGTTACGGAATGAAAGAGCATTTTTATAGCATCTCATCATTTGGAAACATCCCAAAATACTTCGCAATGACACTGCCTTTTCGTAGGTGAGCGCTGAAGCCATTTTGCACTCAGCAAGATCGCCATAACAGCCGTGAAGCAAATGACTAACTTTATCAGTTGGATTGTCAGCCAGGATAGCAGGAGAAACTGCCTTCTCTTTTCCGATAGGGTCACGGGATTGTTAGTGTTCACGGGAAGATGGGACCTTATACAATGCCACCGTTCAACTACAACAACAACTTGCAGTTGTACAGCGCCCTTCACTCTGGGTAGAGTCCCAGAGTGCTTAACAGTGACGGAGTCTGACACTGAGCCAGGGGAGAGGGAGGGGGGGAGGTAAGGACGATCAAAAAGGAAGGTCTTTAGGCGGGATTTGAAGGTGGGGAGTGAGGGGGCAAGGCAGAGGGATAATGGGAGAGAGTTCCAGAGTTTTGGGGTGTAGCGGCTGAAGGCATGGCCACAGATGGTGGAACGCAGGGGACGAGGGACAGACTACTGAACAAAAGCTTTAACTTAATCGCAGTTCGCTTCACCACTGGAGCCGAGTGGGCCCAGAAATCTGTTTGTGTGAATTAATGTTCGCCTTGAATCCCCCATTTGTCATGCAGTCCCTGTGCATCAGCCGTTTTATCCAGCAAATTCAATACGAAACAGCTTGTTAAGTGTGTGTGTGTGTGTGCGTGTGGGGGGGTGGTGCGGCACGGGGGGGGTGGTGCGGCACGGGGGTGGGGGGTGGGGAAGAGGGCATATGGTTAATGGATTGATAGAAATCTTGAAGTTGCTTTTAAGAAATAACAGGGACCCAAATGTTCATATCTATGGAGTGAATGTCAAATTTCTACAGCTGTGGCATAAATTGTGGCGTGTTGTCAGCAATAGATGGATGTGTAAGCCGTACTCCCCCCAAAATTGCAAAATTGGCTGACAAACTGCGTTATAATTAACACGGTTATTTGTTGCCAGCATTGATTCTGGTTTTATAACACGGGAAGAGAGGGTGGGGAGAAAGAGAGACGCACTCACACAGTAAAGTTCAGGACACAAACCGTCCACTTTCCAATTCCTCGTTTGTACTGACAAGGGAAGAATTAATTGACCGAAGAAAAATAAATGCAGTATCCAATTCCCTTCTCCAACCTGAAATGAACCGAACGCGGGAGGAAGTGAAAGGAAATCTTTGGGGGTGAGATGTGCGAGTATTTGGATTAGTCAGACGGGGCGTTTTCTATAGCTGCTGGAAGATTCGCTTCTGAATTAACTGGGCTGAGCAACTCATTAGTTGCACAGGTCAATGTCACTCATTGTAACAGGTCACCAACCGTGAAGCACCAAATGTGCAGGGCCTCATTTGCAGTAACTACGTCCCCACAACCACCCAGATCCGTCGAGAGTGTGTGAAAGAGAGAGAAAGAATGAGAGAAAGAGACAGCATAATATGTGGTTTGCTCATATTCCCACTTTCAGCCCAATAGCAGGCCAGGGTTTAAAAAATCTGCACCCAATAAACGAGGCTACGAATGGCTCCTGGTACGATTGATGCAACGTTAAGAATTTCCTTCCCCATTTTCAGATCACAGCCCAAGGCCTTCCTCTTCGACCCTGCCTTCGGTCACCTCCCCTCTCCCACCGGTTCGGTGTCAGGCTCGGCCACTGTTAAAGGCTCTGAGACGCTAGCCTGGGTGAAGGGAGCTACATAAAGGCACGTTGTCATTATTTGGTTCACCTTTACCTATCGTGATATCCTCCAATACTATCCTGAAGCAGATGCCTGAATTTGGAAGGAAAGCCAAGAGGAGGAACAAAAGCTCACTACATTTTACAGTCAGATCCTGTGAAGCGTTGTGAAACATCCTCCTGGTTTGATAACACATGCATCAAACTTAAAATTAGTATAAGCCATGTTACAGTTGTGTAACTCCTTGCTGCACGTTCATTATTCTTCTGAAGCTCTTTTGTTTCTCATTTGCTGATGAAACAAAACTTTAACAAAGTAAGAAGTAAGAAATGCCAACCTCCCCCTCACCCCCCCCGCGCGCCAACCACCCCCACCCCCAACTTCCCGGTCTTTATTGGGCTCGAGGCAAACGTGGAGAATTTCAGCCACAATATATAAACTAAATCAGACGCCTGCGATATTCTGCTCCAGGGTCCAATATGGGTGGGTGTTATCGGTTCCTCGGCGGAACGACAGTCGCGACGAGGCTTTTGTCTTATCCAACACAAAACGAAACGATGATAGATGGACCTCCTCTCCATTATCATTCGTTCGCTGTGCGAGCAGCAAACTGCTCAGCCTTGCCAAGCGCCTTGAACGAGGGTGTTTATTACATGAGCGGACTGCTCAGTGACGGCTGAAGAACAGACTTGTCTCCGATTAAATAACCAGCTTGCTTTCACGGGGGGATTGAAATCACTTTTCCTTCACCTGCCAATGGCTTGGTTACCCTGAGAACATTTCTTTTTTTTTAATGTTCTCGGTCACATAAGTGATTTGTGTGTGTGGGTGTGTGTGTGTGTAATTGTGGCTCGTACTCACAAGAAACGACATTACATCGGTGTTAAATTACTCCCCCACACCACTCCTTGGAGAACTAAACGGGTTATTATGGGCACTGAGAGGGTTATTCCTTGCAAGTGTCTCGTTATGTGCCCAGTGGAAACATGTTAAAATCAAATGACACGCGTGTAAAACATCGGGGAATTTCCC
Source organism: Callorhinchus milii (assembly GCF_018977255.1). Lineage (NCBI taxonomy): Eukaryota > Metazoa > Chordata > Chondrichthyes > Chimaeriformes > Callorhinchidae > Callorhinchus > Callorhinchus milii. The sequence goes on from NW_024704751.1 coordinate 15,156,687, forward strand.
ACTAATGTACCTCACCCATACTGTGTCCAGTGACTATATCATCATATATCACTGAATGGGGAGTATTATCCCATACAGTGTATGTGGGATCCACCACTAACTCGCATTTATACCCGCAGGCTAGAAAAGGCAGTATGTGACACTTGCATCGTTATTGAGTGACGTCAGGGATGGGGGCACTTAACACCCCACCTCCCCCACCACCCACTGTCTACTGCCTCTTACCCTCCCTCACCCCCCCCCCCCACACCCTGCCCCCTCTCACCCCTACCTCTGATCCCCTCTTCATCCATCCTGACAAACGACCCAGTGAAATCCTCACCATTACAAGTGAAGGCAATTCAGAAGGAGCCAAGCTTTGGACCCCGCCTGCCCGTTTGCGTGAATGTCAGGACCTATAATCGGTCTTTGAATCATTCGCAAACGTTGTGGAAAGGCGCACTGTCACAATTCCGTGCACAGAGCAGGGCTTTGTGAAATCTTACAAAGTGCTTTCCTGGATAATGAACAGCAATGCTACAGAGGCCCCCTCTGTGCCTTTCATTGTTCAGTTGCTACAACCTCGCTGGTTAGCACAGTGGGGCTCCGCAGAACCTCAAGCGTACGTAGGAGTTGTTTTTCTCAAATGGAGTTTCTCTCCCGGCAAAGACAGGCTTTCCTCCTGTACAATGCGTTGCTTTTCTCACACGCAACAAAGCACTTTGCAGCTTTGCCATAAAGTTCCCCTGCACAGTGGTTCACCAACCACTCCCCCAGTTGTAGTAACAACAACAATAATCCTCGCATTTGATCCAGCGCCTCGTTGAGACGTCTCAAAGCCCTTCACAGAGTACACCGTAAAGCGAATTGACTGTGTGTATTGTGGGCGAGACGCGGCAGCCAAATGCGCACAGCAGCGTCCCCACAAACAGTCGTGGATTTTTTTTTCTGGAGGTATTATCAACCCTGGAAAGCGAGCCTCCAATCAACTAACAACAGGGTTCCTACTTACTGCTAGGTAAACAGAGACGTGTGGAGTAAGGAAACTTGTCTAAGGTTTCCCACTGCCTGGGAATGAAACCCGGGTCCTCTCGCTTGCAAGACGAATGCTCCAACAAATACGCTACAAGACTCCATATTAATGCTTACTCCCCACCATGACAGCAATCAGAAGCCTTGCCTTTACTGTTAACAACAAAAATTTGTATTTATATAGCGCCCCCTCGCACAGGGTAGCTTCCCAGAGCGCTGGACAGTGGCGGAGCATGAATACCAAGCCAGGGGGAGATGACCGTAGACACAAGTTGAAGAGGAAGGTCTTCTGGCGCGTCCTGAAGATGGCGAAGGAGGAGGGAGCGAGGTGGAGAGATAGGATAGGGAGGATTAACCTCTCTTTAACCACAGGAGAGCTAATGCCAGCTGGAGCTCGCCAGTTCTGGAGACGGGGGTGGGGGGTGTGGAGGAGACAAGACTTGGGGATCAAATGCAACCTTTAAACATATGGCTTCCTTTTTCACTGGCTGAGCGAGTTGGGTGGAATAAGGCTGCAATAAAAAGGCCTGAAGGATTGACCTTTCCATCTGTAATCTCACGAGTGGGATTCATATTACAGCAATTTTCTCTCCGTAGCTGCTTAGTGGATCTTGCCCACAGAGGCACCTTTATGAGCATTAAATGCCTTGGGGAAATGTATCTTTAGGGCTTTTGACCTCAATACTGCATTGGATGCACCAGCTGGGTTTGTGCTGCACGGCTGTCTACTACACTGTTAAAACTCCACATTACTTCAATCCTACCACACGGTTACAACAACCTGCCTTTGCGTCCAAGTACCGAGCACTTGTCTGGCTATTTATTAAAATGGTTAAATCAATAAGCTGAGGTTAATGTGCTCAATTCGATATTACAGTATTAGCTCACATCCCAGCCAAGAAAGCTATTATCAGAATAAACCCGCTGGAATGCAGCTACAAATCATCTCTTACCAGTAAACCAGGTGCCTTGTTATCTTTGCAAATCTGTTTTCTATTTTATCTTCCTGATGTTACTGCTCATTTTCCTTTTTGACAATGACGTACATCAAATTAACGCAATCTTTCCATCCCCGAGATTGCTTCCTACGGCTCGGCGTCAGGCTCCGTCACCGTTAAGCGAGAGTCTGTCCCATGCGAAGGACCGCTATATAAATTCAATATTTATATAAAACGACTGAGCTAAGAAGAAAGAGCTTAATAATTAAGAATTTGGGGCTGCTGTGGAGAAATTCCACCCGCGTCTTAAGCCGCAGTTTTCGTTCTGAACGTGCTTACCTTTTAAGAACTAGAGGCTTCAGAGTTGAGTCTGATTTTACAAATTTTTAAAGGCCTCACAATGAATAAGACCCGCGGCTAGACCAGGGTGGTCTAACTGGGTGAAAGGCGCTGTAATAATACAACTAATAATAACCCTCGCTTTAGAGCGCTTTATCACGTCTTAAAGCGCTTCACAGGATATACTGTAAAGTGAGTGGACTGTATATTTTGTGAACGAAACGCGCACAGCGGCGTTCCACAAGCAGTCGTGGATTGAGTGACCAAAAAACCAAACTGTATCTAAAGGAAGGATCCTGGTTATATTGTTATTAAATGCATCAAAATGTTCCTCATCACTTCATTCAGCACAGCATTACACATCGATTTCAGCACGACAGAGAGAGAGAGAGTAACCCCTTTTATCCTTTTGAAACGAAGAAAAAAATAATCGCCGCAGCCAATCTTTCTGGGTTGGAATGGAGCCAGGATCCACGGCAAATAAAAAAGTAGAGTTTAACTACTTTGCAACTCCCAAGACTACCAACCATCTCTTAATGAACATGATAGAAACACACACATTAAAGAGTTACATACCGCAGCTTTTTGATGACCTACGTTGAGATTTGAAAGAAGTTTTTTTTTGGGGGTCCGGGAGGAAAAAAAATAATAATCAGCAAACAAATTTGAGAGGGGAAGAACAAAAATCAAGAAAATGAAGCAAGTGACGAGAACGGATCTCAGGGGACAATGAGAGTTGTACCGACCGTTTGAAAAGGAAAATTCCTTTGATCAGCTCGTGTATCAGAGCTGGGGAAAAAATCCCAAATCACCTGATCAAAAGGAACGATGGCAAACCAAAACAGTCTTTGATGTTGGCAGACTTGCAGCCGCAAACATCAGAGAATGTGTGCAACTTAACAAGTCCCCAGAATAAATAATTAACTCTGATTAAAGCAAGTCTGAAGGTTCTTGAAGTTATCGCTTGGGGAGGGGAGTGGTGGGGAGAGAGGGGGCAATGGGGAGGGGGAAGAAGTGAAGGCGGGGGGGGGGGTGGGGGGAGAAAGGGTAGGGGAATGGGTAGCCATGCTCACAATATTTATGATGATTTTTTTGGTGTAGGCTTAATTAACCATGCTGGCTAGCCGTGCTTGGGATAATTAGACTTCCTTGAATTCCCATCGCTATTGGATTGGGAGGGAAGGGGGGGTGTGGGGGGGCGTGGGAGAAAAATAATGATCTTTCCATTTGATCCAGCACCATTCACGTCAGGAGGACATCTTGAAGCACGTCACGGGATTCACTGTTAGGTTTAGGTTTAACAACCCGGGAAAGAAATTCACGGCCAGGAACACTTTGGAGCTTATGAAGTAGTTTATCTAATGTTCTCAGGTCAGGAGTGGGCACTTTGCATTCTGACCCAGCGCCCAACACCCACTCCTCCACCAACGCCCCCCACCCCAAAATCAGTTCAGTGTTGCTCAGCACTCCCGAGCACCTATCCTATGCGAGGGCGCAATGCAAATGCAAGTTGTCATCGTTGTTCTTAGCCGGGGATTCAACACGCTCCTCGTATCTGGCAACAACAAGTTGAATCTATACAGCGCTCTTCACGCGGGTAGTGTTTCGGAGGGCTTGAGCTGCCAGTGCAATTCCGAGGCAGACATAGCTAACCTGTCCAAACAGTGATCCCGTTCATGTTATTGAACAGATTTGCAGATGAGTCCAGTTTGAAACAAGTCTGATCCCAGAACTGAGAGGTCATACCTATCAGGAAAGGCTGAACATGCTTGGATTCTTTTCTCTTGAAAGGAGGAAGGTAAGGGGTGACCTGATAGAGGTCTTTAAAATAATGAAAGGTTTTGAGCGGGTCGACATAGGGAAGATGTTTCCACTTGTGGGGGAGACCAAAACCAGGGGCCATCAATATAAAATAGTCACCAATAGATCAAATAGGGAAGTTAAAAAAAAATTCTGCACACAGAGAGTAATGGGAATGTGGAACATTCTACCAGAAGGAGTTGTTGAGGTAAATAGCATAGATGTATTTAAGGTGAAGCAAGACAGGCACATGGGGGAGAAAGGAATAGAAGGTTATGCTTGAAGGCTTAGTTGAGGAAGGGCAGGAGGAGGCTCATGTGGAGCATAAACACCGACACAGACCAGTTGGGCCGAATGGCCTGTTTCTGTGCTGTATATTCTAATGTAAACTGTAACCGGGTTTTTATTTGTGGTCCAGTTTTGACCGTGAGGTTCCAGACCAGGGTTATACGGTGGCACTTGGCTTCCATCTGGTGTTACTTTAATGTCTCATCAGTCAAGCTTTTTTTGTTTTAATGCCTCAGTTTTAGGTCTCACAGCGTTGGCTCCGAGATCAAAGCTCCCAGGGCTTGAGCCTCATCATTAATAACCATCAATTAACAGTGCATCTGCAACAATAATTAATGACTGATCAATATCAACATTATTATTAACAATCCTTCTATTCCGTACATCACTTTATTATAATAATAATGAGAATCCTTGCATTTGATACATTGCCTGTCGGGCAGATGAGCAGCAAACGACACACAATGTAACCTATGCAACACCCTCTATTTGTAAGGGCACATTTTCACTTCATCACGGATGAGGCCATTCTGCCCATTGAGCCCGACCCCGTCACATTATAGTCATTCTAATCACATCTCACCACCTTAGCTGGATTATCCCTGCCTGCAAACCCTCCCTTCTCTCCACGTGTACACATCCATCACACTCTTAAACACCTCAGCGTTTAAAGATTCTAATCAGCAGCGTCCCAGTTTGGGAAGCAATAGCCACAGCTACACCCAAAGCCTTTGATAAATAGCCTCACATTAGGCTTAGCGATGCAGAACTGCCAAAGCTTCCTTTAGGGTCAATGTGGGGCATAGACACTTTCAGTACGATTCAATTCATGCACCGATGGAAATAAAGCGCAGCCTCTCTGTAAAGAGATAAAAGTCAAGGTCAGATACAAAACATTGGTAGTTAAGTAGAAAAACAAATGAAGTTTTTTTTTAATAAACACGTGGATAACGTGACAGACAGCGCGGGTTGATTGACAAGATATATTTAAATCAAACGCTCCATTGACCTGCTGTGCACATATTCCACTGCCCGCCCGTTTGCTCATACAATATAAACAGCTCTGTGAAACCCAAATGGAAGCTGAGTTCAAGATGTCACCGTCTTGCTGTTAGTCTGCCGCTACGTGATTTGTTTCTCTAATAGGCAAACTCGGGAGGTGAATGGTGATGTTTCTTCTCTGGTGCTGACCAGTGCACACTCCCAGCTTCAGATTCCCATCAGCCAACAATAACAAGTTGTACTGAGATCTCTTTCTTTCTCTCTCTCTCACACACACACACACACTTGTCACTACCACACAGAGATCTTTTCTTTACAAACCCGATAAATAATAATTCTCCAGCCAACATGTTTGCAGGACGTTACTGTGTGCAAATCGGCTGCCTCGTTCGCCTACAAAATACACAGACACAACACTTTACAGTTATCCGGTATAACATCTCATCCAATGGACCGCACCTCCAAATATTACAGCGTAACTCCCCTCCCCCTGAGCACTCACCATTTTGATTGTCAGTCTAGACCGTGAGGTCTAAGTTTCTATTCCCTCCCCCACCCCCCCACACACACACCTATTTTAAAACACATCATGAAAAGATGGCTAGCAATCAACACGTGCCAAGACCCCCCCCACCCCCAACCACACACCATCACAAACTAGTCATAGTCTATTAGTGCATTAGTGTCTTACAGTGGTTAAGCAATCAAACTGTCCCAAAGCAAGTCGCGAAGCATCATCACCTGTTGCATTAAATGAGTTAAATTCAGTCAGAATAGAGCAATGATCAAATGATCTGACACTGAGGACATTTCAGGGACCGGCAGGTTAATAACAGTTCGAGGCTCAACAAATTTACCGACAAACAATATTGCAGTGGAAGCAAATCATTAAGTTGCATGTTTCGCCGGGAACGAAACGATCTGAATTCCCCGGGATCTTAAATCTTGACAAATTAGAGTCAATTACCGGTTTGAACGCGTAGTTTACAGTAATCCCAATTTATAGCGCTGATCCCGCAAAATTAAAGCATCGTTTGCCAGAATTAACGACTGGCTAGGGAACAATTAAGCCGGTCTCTCCTCAGTCATTATTGTTCCGAGACAGGCTTTCATTTTCGTGTGTAAACCTGTTCGAGGCTTGGCGCACTGTCACGGTTATGTGAATTCATCCAGGCTCTGGAATTAGATTCCAATCACTCCTGGGCTCTCATTATTGCTCGCCTCCTCTCTCGCAGGATCCTATATTCATTGTGTCATCATGCCTGGGTGTCCTTCATTCTCTGTAAAATCACTTCTGCTATTACCTTCGGTGGCCTGGGAATATCACACATGCAAGTGCAAACTGCAAAGATTTAAGGTAGGTAATAAGCAGAGAAAGACTCAAATGCACATAGAGAGAAAGAGAGACGGAAAGAGACAAGAGAGACTCGCACATGGACAGAAAGACACACACGCACGCGTGCAGGAAGAGAGAGACACACTCACACACAGAAAGAAACACACACATAAACAGAGAGAGAGATGGAGTGAGCGAGACTCACACGCACTAACACAGAAAGAGAGAGAGACACACATACAGAGAGACTCACACAAGAGAGACACACACACAGAGTCAGATGGGAGCTAATTTAGTCACTTGGGATCAGAATATTACCCTATTATAGTGTTCACCAATTCCAAGGCAACCCAGGCTCCAATATTCAACTGAAAAACTTTTGTTGTAAAATATAAGATTGCTGTAAACTGGCTTCCAACTCAAGACTGAATTTAAGAAAATGCAATCCCAAGCGACTGTGAATTTGAGGAGAAAATAGACTCGCAGGGTGAGAGTGGGTTGCTCTTGTGAACCGAGGATTGGGAGGGGGAAGGGTCGGTGGTGGGCGCTGGGGGGGGGGGGGGGGGGGAAGAAGAGGATGAGTGATTAAGGGAAAAAAAGAGTTTAGCCCCCAACCTATCCACGCCATCCCTTAGAAATTCAGTGTCGATAAAATGGGTACGAACGGAGGGGGAAACGAAAAACCCGTCCGATATTTCATTTCACTTTGATGGACCCAACGTGCGAAAGAAACAGCAGACAACAGAATTCGCTGAAAGCTAAAGCAGCCCCACTATCATTCATTACATCCATCGCCTGACTTCCTCGAATCGCTGACTGCAAACGTATCCTCGGGGCGAATGCTACATTAAAGCCATTGCTCAAAGCCCCGGCCGTTTATTATTCCCAATTCAAGTCTTAAAATCAGTCAAGCCTAACCAGGCTTTGTGGGATGACATTTCTCTTGCCCCCCCCCCAGCCCACCACCCCCACCATTATTTTTTAAAATCCCGTTTCCTTTTCACTTGCGTGTACTTCCCAATACGATGGGTTATTGCGCTATTTAGCCGCAACCTCCCTTACGTTAAACAACCTACAGGGTGTTCACAAAGTCCTGACCGAGAGTTTCCGACCGACACTTGGAAAGGAAATTGCCGTGTTTCGGGAACGGAGGGTCGCACTCCTTACCTAATTCCGGAGAGGGTATTAGTTACTCACCCTTAGTCAAGACCACTTGTATAATCTCAGATTTACGATTTAAGATCGTGCGGAGTTGCGGAAAGTTCTTAAAAGTCAGGCTCAACTTTGGAAGCCGCTTTCTTTTTATCAAGTACAGAAATCGGCCACGCGATCACTTTTCTTATGGGCAAACCTTGGAGGTAAGAAACCCAGAGACACTTGAAGCTCCTTCTAACGAGTCAAATGTGAAGAGGAGGAAATCTGGAGCCAACATTGGACCAAGAGACGCTGTGGAACTGGTGACAATACAACGCAGAAGAAGGACACTGATTAGAAATCCATTTGAGGGCTGCTAAAATGCTATTTGGCAAAACAACTTTGATTGCAGTGTCAGCCTGGCTCAGTCAGAAGCATTCGCGCCTCAGAGTCAGAAGATTGTGGGTTTCTAGTTCCCACGTGGGGACTTTGCACTTAGTCTAGCCCGATGCTCCAATTGCAACACTGATGGGTGAGAGAGTCAAACACCTAAATAATGGTATTCTGTTCGTGACGGCCTGCAAACAGAATTCACCGGGAAACATGCGATAATAAAGCCTGCGATGGATTGAGGTTAAATCGTGTAAATCTCATTGAGATTCAGAAACGCAGCACTCACTCATTCTGATCGCTGTGTTGGGAATATTATGGCACTTGTTCTGGATCATTGCCCAAAACACAGAGATAGAATGCGCAAGCGAGAGAGAGAGAGAGAGAGAACATATAAGAACATAAGAATTTGCAAGAAAGAAGACCAAGGTCTATCCAGTTTGCCTTCCTGGCAGTCACATATACTGTATCCTGAGATATTATTTCCAAACAAAAATCTATCGTTCTGCTGCCACTGTGTCTCTAGGGAGCTTGTTCTATACATTTACTACTCGCTTACTGAAGTAGTGTTTCTGCAGATTTGTTTTGAATTTACCCCCCTTAGAGGAGAAAAGAAAAGCAGAGACTCAGAGAGTTCCTGAATACATTTTCCTTCATCCAAGACGCTCTTCAATCCCATAATATTTTCTTTACCCGGGTAAAAAAGGCAAATCAAGTGCGCAATTGTTGCTAAAAGCTCATCGCTTTCCTTTGGAGTCTAACAGAAGTCTAACAAGGGCAAATTCATGCATAAAATTAAAGGATGTGGGGAAAGAACCGATTGCAGTCTGTGTGGCTGGGCCAAATTCCGAATTAGCTACGCTTACAAAGTCCCAGTGAATTACATCCATTTACATCACATAAAGCAGGAACAATGGAGCAAGCCACAAGATAGTGGGATCCTGCGTTCACAGTGAAGATAGGTTCAGGCTGTGCTTTTAGGAAAGCAAAGCCCAAAAGGAGGCTTGCAACATTGCTTGAGTCACTGCAAAAATTGAGTCAAATTCTCAACTCCAACGGCCTTACATTCCCAGCACCCTGTGCGCTTGTATTTCAACACAAAAATCGTTATTCACTCAAGCCAAAAGGGCTTGAAACGGAATTATTTCAAGCTGTTTCTTTTCTGTGAGGTTGAAGTTTAAGACCTAATGACGGACGTGCAATGTTGTGCTACATACTCAATGACAGTTTTATCAATGAACCCTCCACTCTGACCTCAATCGTAAAGAATGCATTAGTCATACCAGGCAATAACTCAGTTTTAGTGCTCCAATTTTCCTATAATGGGACATTGCTTGCTCTGGCAACGGGGAAGGCTGAAAGAAATGAGATGGAGGTGACGAGGAATTCAAGGGCATATCCTTTGAGAAGCAAATCCTCCGTGGGAGGTAATTTCATGAACGCATCATTCAAACGCTGTCCATCTCGTGACTCCAGCCTACATGACATTGTGTGAAGACATTAGCCACAGAAGAGATAGCAGACTGATCCTGCACAAAGTAGATAAATGATCCATAAATGATACCAATCAACACAACAGCATAATTTGTTGTCCTTCATTGGTTGTTTTTCTTTGCTCATTCATGGAAAATTATGTTTTCCATTTGACCAGAGTATTTGGCCTTCCAACCCTTGACACCATCCAAATAAAGCGTGAGATTTATCGAAAGGATACACTTCACTTGTATCCTTCCATGCATTTTTTCAGCCATGATTCTTTTTTTTTGCATTAAGGCAACTTAATAATCCTTACATTTGATACAGCGCCTTTCACGTCGGGAGGACGCCCTAAAGCGCTTCACAGGATATACTGTAAAGTGTAGTGACTGGGTGTTTTGTGGGCAAACTTGGCTTCACATTGAGTAAAAAAAAACCTTGGATTTGATATATGTATATAGTACATATAGTAAGTGCATTAGCCCTGAAAATGAACACACACAGTTGCATCATTTTACAGTACGCTTTGGGATTGTTCAACGATGTGATGAGGGTTCATGAAATTCAAGGATTATTAGGTCATGGAACCGTTGTTCCACATTAGTGCTGGGCTCTCAGTTTGCTCCATTGCCCATGCAGTTCGGTTCAATTCTGTTCAGGACGGGAGAGAGAGGAACGCAGGAAGATGCTAAAAGGAAACACTTCAAGTCACCCATCATCATTAGAATTCTTGCGCTGTAGCCTTGAACAAGACTTTCCATCATCTATTACAATTGCCATGCAGCGGGTGTTAAATCCCTTCATACTCATTTATCACTTAACATAAACAAGATGCTGGAGACTTGGTATCAACGACCCCCTTTTTGTTTGGCCCTTTTTTNATATTAAAAAAAACACACATTACAGCAAGTCGGGGTCATTGCAAAACCCGCCAACATAGTTAAGATGACGGATGGGTTCAGGCGACCAATTTTCCTGACCACTGGACCAACCGTTCACATTGAACTTGAGATTCCCAATTTGTTCGATTTTCAGTTGAACTTAACGTTCAATCAATTAATTAGACTTTTAGCTTGCTTGAAAGAAGGGGGTCGAATAAAAAGAAAAACGGGCTTCAAACCAAGCCAGGTTCCTAAAACAACTACCTTCAAGGTCTCACGCTCAAAGTTTCAGTAGGACAGATCGATAACCAGAAGCACACATTTATTCCACATTGGGAAACTGACCTTTGCTCTTTGTCACCAACTCCCCTCCCAAACACAAGTCATAAATGTGAAGCCAGTTTTACCTTCTCAATAGCAATATTTGTTGAGAACGTGAAAAATTTACTGCAGAATCCAATCCCGCCTAGTCTTCGCCTCCGAGACCATTTTGTCTTCGCATTTAAGACAGTTATAATGCAGTTTAAGACAAAAAGAAAACGCTTTAGGCTAAAGGGGAAGCAGCGCTTCTCAAATGTTTTGACAACAAATTAAGGAAAAAAAAATAGCCTGGTATTATTTGTCTGGTCCCTGAGGTGCGCGGGGAAGCGAGAGGAAGATAGACACATTAAAAGAGCGTGCACACAAACAGATCATCGCTGCAAATAAACACGGAATTTGTACCCTAATTTATTAAAACGAAAGCAACGTCAAACCTAAATCACGTTACGATTTGATTCTTCTCTCCCCGCGCCTCCCTCCCCTCCCCCCAAATAGGATAAGATGTTTGGCCAAAGCCCTGGTCACAGAAACAATTTAATTACACGTGCAGGGCCACCGTGGCTCTGTGAATCTGCCGCTCTTTAATGAAACACAAATAGTGCCGGGGGCTTCAAGATCTGGAGAAACTGGCATGAATCATTAAAATGACTGACAACAGCAAGGAACTCTTTAAAGGGAGGCAGCCACAAAGGGAAGCTGGTTCGAGATGGGACAAATATCCCAGTGTTGGCTGAAGGTTTCTAGCTGTCAGGTTTTGGGACCGATGCCAGGCTACTGGCCTTTCAACGGCAAGCGGGGAACAAAACCGCCGATAGGAAGGTCAGAACTTCTGGCCCAGAGCCGAAGTCCAACATTTTTAAAGTTCATAAAAATCTCAGCGCCTTGAGCGGAGGATAAAGAACATTGGATCAGTTACAAGCTTGAAAATCTAGGGCGTGATGGAACATTAAATTGAAAAGCTCGAGGAGCGCTCGTGGTTTAAGGCGATGGCGACGCTCTTTTCTGGAACTTTCTCTTCCAACTTTCCGAGCAGCGATCTTTGTGAATTGTAGATGTTGTTTAGCCGCCTGTGCAAAATCCTCTGAGCGTGCATCTGGGACGCTGGAAGTCCGCTATAGCCTGATATCAATTTGAAACTGTCAGGCAAACCCATTCTTCCATATCAGACCATTTCCATTTTGTCCAGGCGTGAGCTGAATGCAGAGTTGCAAAGTCTTAGTCTGTACAGAGCCTTACCAGTGTGTTCTGGATGAGCGCACGGTGCACTGAGTACGAGTTTGGCATGGGGAAGTATGGCGAGGTTGGGAAGGATCGCTGATAATCATAGCTCCGTGCTCCTATCTATCGATCTATCTATCTCCAGCAAAGGTTTTAAAGTGATGGATGTCACTGTCTTGATTGGTGTGTCACTAATCTAGAAAGAACCAGAGAAGTGCCATCTGGTTAACCACTTAATAATTCATTGCTCCAAAGGCAAAGGGGCTCGGTGACGAGTTATCAAGAGCAGTGAGTTAGGCATAATACATAAACAAATGTGGCCGGGATATTGATAGCGATGATTAAGTGATAAGTGACAAGTGAAGCCAGGGTCGACTTGGACTCTCAGTCTTAATAATAAATAATAATAATTGTTACATTTGATATTCCACATTATCACGTCTTTAAGACGTCTCAAAGTGCTTCACAGAATATACTGTAAAGTGACTTGACTGTATATTTGGTGGGGGAAACACAGCAGCCAATTGCGCACAGCAGTGTCCCACAAACAGTCGTGGATTGAGTGACCAAATTATTATTTTTGCACTTTCCATGCTCATTTCTAACACTGCGAATGTTCCTTTTCAAACCACGTGGGTCCATAGCCGAATCCATCTGCCTCCTCCTCCGCATCCTCTCCACCCACAGCCCACCCTAGCCAGACAATGTGCACCCCAGTGATCAGAGTGTCAGCAACTGGGAATGTCTCCGCTTAAAGCGAAATTAGGATTGTGAAAGGCACAATCCATCACTGTCCAGAATGTAAGATGCGGGAACAATCCGGTTGCCAGCGGAATCTGGATAATTCATCATAAATCCAAAGCATCTCGAAAGGCCTTCTATTGGCCCTGGCAATTGGACGCCCAATCTATTTTGGATGGCTGGTCAATGGTGTGGAGCAATGGATCCCGAAGATATGGCGGGAACGTTGGGATAGGAAGCGGCAGCTTTGAGAGAGGGGACTTGACCTCGGAGTGGGAGGGGGAGGGGGGTTGGGGAGAAAAAAATGTTGATTTCTGGAGAAGGTGATACAAGAGGGATATCAGCCGAAATCATGAGTGACAGTCCTGTATAATAAAGATGCCAATATTTTGTCACGGAAGAGTTAACATGCACGCCAGTTACCAATTGCATGGGAGCACCATTGAGAATCATCGCAAAATGACATTGTAGCAAAAGCTTAATAAATTAATTAGCTAGTAGGCATCTGGCTGTTCACATACGCTGCTATAAATGGCTAATTAGCAGTTATCAGCAACAGTATGGGCACAGCAAACTTGGAGCACCACTTTCCCATTAGGGATGTGATCCTCAGATACCAAGCATCTGGTATCTAACTAATTTCACTGTCATTAGAAAGGAGGAGCATAAACACTGTGTGGAGATTAGAAAAGGTCACTTGATTTACAACAGATAAAATACAGAGGGTCTGGTTCCCTGGTAGGATTGAGAATTGGTTCCATTATGGATATTTCCTTCCCATCTCTGAAAGCCTTTAATTCCTCAATACCCAACCTTGGTTAAACCCTGACACGTGCATAGCAACGTGAGGACATCCCAACACACTGGACAGTCAGGGATTTGGATCTGAGCTGGAGATGGAGTTCCAAAGTGTGGGGAAGAGAGGCTGATCGGCCAACCGCCAATGGTGGGCGGGCAGGGCAGATGTGGAATAGACCGGAGCCCAGCGTTGTAGGCAAGACTTGTAGGGAATGAGAATCAGGTTTGCTGTTGGTTGCAGTATATTCTGTGTAGCCCTTGGAGATATCTCAACAGCGTGGTAAGGCATGATATCAAATGCAAGGATTATTATTATTATTCCCAACTGTGGGATGTGCTGAAAGAGTTCAAATCCACAATCTCGACCTCCCCCACTTCTCCGCCCCGAACAAAATCTGATTGATCAACGAACTGGGCTGCATTTTGTTGGCACGCATCTCTGTAAATCGATTGGACTTTTGGTAAATGTCAAACTGACGGCTATTTACAACTGGGAAGAGGAGCCCGCGGGGCAAGGTTGGTTCATTTTCTCCGATAAGGAATTTAATTAGCAATTTCCTATTGAGAGGCAGCAATTACGAGAGCGTGAAGAGAAAAAGAAGCTTGGTCAGTGTCTGTGCCAATGAATAAATGTCCCATTACGCCAGTCTCCCATGGCTTGTGGGCTAATGTGGCTCACATCAGATTCACAATCAATCCAATGGATCTGCGGCTTCATTTATTCCAAATGTTTGAGAAGCAGAGCAAACGTTACACCACTCAAGGCATCGCAGACCGTAGCAAATAAACACACGGTGGGAACCAGTGGGTGGGGAGTTACAACGCAGTAATTTAACTAAACTTTAGGCAAGTTTCTTTACTCCACACACCTGTTTACCTCGCGGTAAGTAGGAAACCGGTTGATAATCGATTGCGGATGGATCCTTTTCCCAGAATAATAATCCCTCAAAAAAAATCTTATATAGTGCCAATTCACATCGATGAGATGTCTCAAAGTGCTTCACAGAATAGATTGTTCAGTGAATTGATTGTGTATTTTTTTGGACGAAACAGGCAGCCAATTGCGCACGGCAGTGTCCCACAAACAGTCGTGGGACACAAACCCTAATTTCAATGGCAAGGACAGCGTTGGGAGGTATCAAAGATGCACAGAACCAACCAAGCTGCTTCCCTGAACAGGAGTCCAGACTCCTGAACAGGAGTCATTTAAAATAAAGCTCAACTTTGCTGTTGACCGGCCTGTAGGAAAGGGGTGGGGGCGAGAAAACCAGTACAACCCATTTCCTCAATCAATGCCCTGTTTCCACACAATCCCGAATTTCCCGATCAGAAATATTGACCGGACATCTATCCTAAACTGAAGTGAAACACTCATGTTCTCTCGCAAACCCAATTGCTCCTGAGAGGACATTACAGAATAAACAGGCTGCACGTTTCGCTGATGTTAGACCGCTTTTAATTGCGAAGCATCACTGATAGCATAACAACCTCCGTCTGACCACAAGCAAATATACTGGGAGGGAGGGGGAAATGGAGGGTTGAGTTGCAATAACGACCGCTCAATCCAATAAAGGATATTGTGCATAATGCTTCGACAATTGAGTTGCAGAGCACCAAGGCCCTTTTTTTTGGCTTTCCTTCATTGATTTAATGTTTTATCCAAGCTCTTACACGTCCCCTGTGGGATTTCCTCCCAGTTCCATTCCGTGCCCAGGCCAATGTGTCGTGAGTCCAACTCTCAGCCCCACAAGGGAGAAATGCCATCCTACTGACGACTAACCTACTGCAGAATAAAGGAACTGGGACTTTATCTTCATTGGCCAACGCAAATGGATTTTGTGTGCTTTTTTTGCCCATTTTCAGCCAAATCTCTCTCTCTCTCTCCATCCCCACCCCCCCGGGTCGTGGCCAACAACTGCCCTCAAAGAAATCGGTCATTCACTTCCCGGCATTTCGTGAAATATTGCTGTGCCCAAATTGGCTGACATGTTTGCGTGATGGGGTGGCTGGGGGACACACGTGTGTCTGTGGAACAAATCCCACATGTAGCTTTGAAATTTACATTTTATTCTCAAATTCATCCCCCCCCACCGCCCTCCCACACGCAAAGCTTAATTCCTTGTCACATGACTCAATACTCTGTGCAACCAGAAAATGCACACGCAATTTAATTCTAATAGCCAGAGTGAATCAGACCATTGCATTTGGGGGAAAAGCGTTTTAATGCTTTTTGATTTTGACCATAATAAGTTAAGGTGAAGTCAGCCCTTTTTTAAAAAAAACGGAATCGTATTCTTTCATGTGCCGTGTTGAATTAAGTAAGGGTAAGCAATTAGTATCAGAACGAGTGGGCAGCTCGGTGCAGTGACTGGGAAGCCAAGACTGTCCCAAGCATTTGACATGGGGCCTTAATGAGCCTTCAAAAAGGTCCTCGGTGTGTGTCGGATTGGAATCCAGATCCCAGAGATGAAAGGGCTCGGAGCCTGAGAAACTTGCGCTCGATAATCAGCCGCACTAAAAAGGTAACCATGGTAATGCTCCCTATTATGTATTTCAGTTGCTGGGATCCAAGCGAGACTCTCTATACTAGCGTTAGATTCACTTTCTTCCATCCCTCGGATGAGACGTTAAACCGAGAACCCATCTCCCCGGCCAGGGTGGACATTAAAGATCCCGTGGCACTTTTCGAAAAGAGAAGGGGGTAGCTCTCTCCGGGTGTCCTGGCCAACAATCCCTCACATACAATTGGTCACTCACTCCATGGCTGTTTGTGGGAGATTGCTGTGCTCAAACTAGCTGCCGTGCTCCGCTCACAAAATACACAGTCACTCCACTTTACGTTATCCTGCAAAGCGCTTTGAGGCGCCTCAGCAACAAGTTAGTAAGGCGCTACAACACGTGCCTGGATGTGTAATCCAAGCGCAATGGGTGCCGGTTCGTGTTGCTTCATCCAAATTGACCTGCAAAGTATTAAACACGGCAAGAAATGGGAAGAATGAGCAACACTAAATGGGAAAGGAGTGAGTGAAGGGGTGAGCTACCTGATGTAGGCAGTTCTCAAGTACTCAGAAGTACAGAACAAGGGCAGATCTCACTCCTGTACAGACATGGTCGCACTCCTACTTCTCTTTGTTACAACGCACAATTTCTCTCTGTGCTCAAGTATAGACATAATGAGGTATAGATTGAAATTGGACTGAACATGGATCGGATTCCCCAGTTGAAGATCAAATAACCTGTGTATTACAGAAAGAGAGGAGGAGAGAGAGAGAGGAGATGTTAGGTGTGGGTGGTGGAGTGTTACATATTCTAATCACAGTAAATCTCTGAAGAGCGATTATTTGTTACAGAAAGTTCAATGATAGTCCTTTTTATCTCTGGAAGCTGGATTCAAAGTTATTGATTCTGTCGACGTGTGAAACACATGGTCATGACTGGTAAAGGTATACCAGAAAAGCACAGCTCTGACAGCGGAGAGGACAGAGCTGTATTTTTAAGTAGTTTGGTCACTCGATCCACAACTGTTGGTGGGACACTGCTGTGTGTGCAATTGGCTGCCACGTGTCACCCACAAAATACAATCACTACACGTTACACTATATTTTGTGAAGCACTTTGAGACATCTCAACAATGTGAGAAGACACTATCTCAAATGCAAGGATTATTGAATTATATATCACCTCATAATATCCAAATTAGCTGCTATGTTCACATACAAATAGAAACACTACTGTTAACAGTAATTACCGGAAAGCACTTTCATGTTATATAGGCACTGGATCAAAAGTATTTTTCAATAATGAATTATTTATCCATAGTTATTATTATAATAATTATATTATTAAGAGTTCAAGTGGTTATCTCCATAATTACGATGAAAGGAACCTCTCTACAAAGCCCCATCATTTTTTTCACCATTTCCGTTCTCCAAGCATGGGTGCCAATTTATTCAGCCGAATGCACGCGCGCACACACAAAATAATGGATCGAACGATATCAAAGGCTTTTGAAGAGTTAATATACAAAAGTCTGCAACAGGATGTCTGCCATCTAATCCATTTCTTCAGATTAACTCGAAAATCTGCTCCGAATCCGAGACACACCATCTCATTAGTGCTTGCGGCAGGTCCTGTTCCAATAAACAGACTGATGTTTTATTCACCATCAACTTCATTTGCAGCATAAATATTTCTGTAATCAACAAAACAGATCTTACAGGGGAGGGGAAAGGGTTAGAGAAGATGGAGAGAATGCATAGACAGCCTGTGTTGACTGTCAATGCTGTAGGATGTCACTCAGTTACTATGGAAATAGCTAAAGAGCCTTGGACCATTCCTAGCTTCAATCCCCCCTAGAATATCTGGCGAGACGCTTAATTATTAAGATAATGCACAACTCGAAAAGGGGTTTCGATTGAGCGGTTTCATTGAGGGCTTTGATATTGTGGCTGTGATCTGCATTACAAGGCGAGGGCAACTCTGGGGAAAGCGATCAAAAACAAACAAGGTGAACATTTGCGGCACTTCTCAAGCCTGCGGTGCAAAGCAATATGTCGGGAAGATCTCTCAAAGCGCTTCGCAGGATTTTACTGTAAAGCGCAGTGGCTGTGTACTGCATAGACAAACACGACAGCGAATCTGCGCACAGTAACGCCCCACAAACAGTCATGAAGTGAATGGCTGATTTTAGCTCAGGGGATTATTAGCCAGGAACACCAGGAGAAAAACTCCTTCTAAAGCTTTTCCCCAGCACTGCAATGGAATCCATCTGTTAGTCTGTCTGGCAGATGTCTGTCTGTGGGACACCGCTGTGCATAATTGACTGCCACTTTTCGCCCACAAAATACTCAGTCGCTTCACAATATATACTGTGAAGCGCTTGAGATGTCTCAACAACCTGATAAGGCGCTAGATCAAGCACAGGGATTATTATTATTATTATTAAATGAGAAGCTGCCAGTCTCAGATGACCCTGAACCTCCTGTGGGTTGCATTTCCATCTGGACTGAGCAGCTTCCCTGGTACCCGACAGATCAAAGCCTTGCACACAGAGAGAGGCTGTCCTTTGTTTTAAATGCCATCTGAATGCACTGCAAAAATCATCAAGAGCTCATCTCATTAAGGAACAGAGACCAAGACTCCATCCTCAGCACTCAGCGAGACTGGCTGGACCGTGCGGCCTTCCCTCGTCTCGCCCAGAGAAGCCCCTGTGTAACACATCAGCTCACAGTCATTTAAGAGTCACCGTGGCGTAGTGGTTAGAGCACTCGTTTCGCTAGCGAGAGGACCCGGGTTCAATTCCCAGGCGAGGCGAAACCCTTCGGCCTCGGTTTACCTAGCAGTAAGTAGTAAGGCAGCCGGTTGTTAAGTCGATTTGGTCGATCACTTTCCAGAGGTAATAATTTTTTATTTCAAAAAGTCCCCCCCAAGATAGATACCCAGGTGCATCAGCGGATCTGGCTGTACGAACAAGGCAGTCCGCAAAAGCACCTTTTGTCTTCAAAGACAAAAACCTTGCAGATAAGCAGACGAGTAGTGGTCGGGTTTTCAGTGCATCAATGAAAAGTTTGGGGTCACAGGGGAGCTGAACGTGATTATTATGGGTGCGAAAGGGAGGAGGATACATCATTGTAACTGCAATATGATGGGAAAGGAGAGGACGAAAGACAGCAATTAGTTTCCGTGGCCTGCGCACTTGCGATCGTTTTTCATGCTGCCTCTGTTAAGCAGGAGATTTCAAATTGGGTTTGCAGTCATCTCTCTTCTGCTCGGCAGCCACCAGGATTGCAAGCGAACAGTGCAAAAACGTGAGGCCAATCTCTCTCTCTCTCTTTCTCTCTCTCTCTCTCTCTGGAAAAGAAAGACTACTCTATATCCGTCAGCTGCTGCCTGGGAAATCCTAGTCTCCTGAAGAGTTACGATTCATCAAATGTGTCAGTAACCCAGTCGGCATTCTTCGGATGCTATTAACCTCAGATATTGTGAAGGATGGAGCTGGTACAGCCCAGTGCACGTATTTCTTCTCCCCCACCCCCATCCCCCAACTCTACGCTACAAGATTCCTTTAAACCCTTTGTTGAACAAAAAGCAGAAAAAGGATTTTTGTTAAAAAGACCTCCCCCCCCCACCCGACTCACACACATACATACAGGCAAGAGACTGTTCCCACCGCATCTAGTTTGCTTACCATGCACCAACATCTTGAGTTTAGAGTGGGGGTGGGGGGGTGATGGGAGTAGACATTTCAATACCATAGGTTCAGAGAGTGGGGGGGGGAGATGGGGAGAAAAAGGAGACGAGAAAAGAAGAAACACACACACACACACACACACACAGACAGACACACAGACAGAGAATGCAATTAGAAGAAAATGAAAAGTTGACCTGAGTGATGGGCAAGGAGATGGATCTCGCTGCATCTGCAAATAGTCAGTCAATTTATCCTCAGACTCCGAGCTGCACAACAATAATGAGGAGAAGCCCAGGTTGCCCTTCAACCCCTGATCTGTCTGAGCTGCTCAGGGCTGAACATGTCTATATCTCATGCCACGATTGGAATACTAAGAGCTCCGCAGACATTCCAGGATAACAAAGACAATAAGAGACAAGGAGAAGTCCAGACCCACTCAATATTACATTTCCTTTGTCACCGCATTAGTCACGGAGGTTAGAGGTTAGGAAGGATTGTAGAATGTCAGGCTATTACTCTCTCCTTTAATGGCATTATTCGAAAAGAGAACAGAGTTTTTCTCTCCCAGTGTCCTGGCCAACAACCAGCCCCCTCCCCCCCACCACGATAAAACTGGTCATGTCACTTCACAGAGAAGCCGGGAGTAAGGGGGACAGGGGCTGAGTTAGGTGGGGCTGTATAATGAATACCCTAAAAAGTGTTAACTGGGTTTCCCTCAATAAATATCAAACGATACTGTACTTGCATTTGATATAGCGCCTTATCACATGGTTGAGATGTCTCAAAACACATCACAGAATATGCGGTAAAGTGGATTGACTGTGTATTTTTTGGCGAAAAGCACTTTATTTGCTCCCAACCCCCAACTGGGAATACATTAAATTGTATTTTCAAATTGCTTTGTCTCCCTGACTATTTTATAATGCGCTGCCCGGTTTGATAAAAGTTCTAGTCAACTTAAGGTTAATGTTTCGCGTACATGCCTTGGTTTACAAATCTGGACTGCACTGATCTTCCAAACGCAGAGCTGGAAAGTTACCGCAGCGAGACAGAGTGTGATTCAGAATCTCCCTCAGGGCCATGGGTGAGAAACCTCAAGTCTCGTGCTACGAAGCAAAGCTGATCTGGGGGAGCGGTGCCTTGGCGGAGATGCTGTCCTTGGCGGAGACTTTTTTTCTTCTTGTTCAGGTGGACGTTAAACATCCCACAGGTGTCCTGCCCAACAATCTGCCCCCGCAGATAAAAATTGATCGCTCACTCACATGCCTGCTTGCCATGAATGGACAATGCTGTGCACAAATTGACTATAGGGTTTGCCTACAAAAGGGCCACCACTACACTTTACAGGAAAGCCTAAGAAGAGCTTTGAAATGCCCTTCCGACGTGAAAGACCCCGAATCTCTGCAACACCTTTCCTCTATTGCCCCTGCCTTCCTCTATCCCCCTGAAACAATGGAGTGAATGGCCTCTTTCTATGATTGTATGTCACTCAGCCAGAATTGACCATAGGATGTTTGGATGAAGGAGGCTCTCCAGCCTGGTTCTGAATCGCTCGACCTGTTGTGCTTGTTGACGGATCCTATTAGTGAGTTTCCTTTATTCTACACAATACACAGCTCAACAGGGACTTTCAACAGTAACGGATGCCTACAAACCAGTAACAGGCACAGAAAAAGGTTGTCCATCCCTTTGGAACCCAAATTACAAATTGGAGCTGGTGCGGAAACGAAACCACAAGGTGAGCAGAAGTCATTACAGTTCATATAAAAAGGCCCTTCGAGCTTCCTACATTAGACTCAAATGACATTTCCACATTACCGTTATTAAAGCAGACCGAGACTTTATTAGCGCATCAAAAAGCTCGCAGCCTATTGGAATCGTATTGATTTTTCAAACGTTCCCACTCTGAAGGCAAATAAAAAGCAGATATAAAAAGGCTGATGGGCATGTGCACTGATTGACAGGCTGAGAATGCGAATCCAAAGGTTGTCAGGCTCGTGCCTGACAGAGAGATGTGATCCAACCCATCTATAATCCTAATTTCCTTGTGTCCGACAGACTAAATTACACACTTTTCACCTCAAGGCAATCCTTCAGCTCCTCACTACTAATCATCGTTATCCAATGCCATGTTCTCCCTTGGTCACGCTTCTCTCCTAATTTTTTTTTAAAAAATCAACATTATATTAGCGAAAATTTCCCCGATAATCTAAACCCAGAAAGATTCCCTTGAACACAAACCGGATCAATATCCCTTCGAAGGAATGATCAAGTCACAATTTATATTTGTTTAGCGCCTTGCACGACGTCTTGAAACACGGCCTCACTAAAGACCTCTGCAAATTGTTTTTGAAAATTGCTCCCGGTTACTGCGAGAGACTGTCAGGGATTACTGAGCTCATTGTTCACAGCTCATCTCCAACTCGAGAAACGATCGGGGCGCTGCAGGTCTCAACAATCCTTGAATTTCATTCAACCAGCGTGTCAAAATGCTTCAGAGTTTGTCGTCAAGTGCTGTGCAGCAGACGTGTTATTTTGCGGGCGAGTGCAGCAGCCAATTTGTGCAAAGCAACGTCCAGCAAACAGCCAGGAAATTAATGACTATTTTTTTTAAAAAAATCTGTGGGAAATGTCAGCTAGGATGCCGGGAAAAACACCTGACTGTTTTCAAATAATGTCTCATCCTAAAGACGGGCTTCAGACAATGCAGTTCCTCAACCACCGAATGTCAGCCAGGATTATCCAGATCCCTCTGTGGGGCTTAACCCCTCGACCTTAACCGAGCCAGTTACAATCTTTGGGATCAGGTCTCCAGATAAAAATGGTAATAATAATAATAATAATAATCATCCTTGCATTTAATATAGCACCTTTCAAGTCAAGTGGACGCTGCAAAATGCTTCATAGGATTTTCTGCAAAGTGTAGCGACTGTGTGTTTTGCAGACGAACATGGCAGCCAATTTGCTTGCAAAAGCAATCCTGCAAACAGCTAGGAACCCGTCATCAAGATTGATTCCGAGCAGATTTGCAATTACAACAAAGCAAACAGGTTAATTTACGATCAAAAAAAATAAATATTCCGTTGCCATTTCTAGATCCTATGCCTAGATCCAGCACTTTGAGACGTCCTCCCGACGTGAACAGCGCTATACAAATGAAGTTTGTATTGTATTGACCCAGTTACACATTTAATAAAAAAAATTTAATTTAATTTTCTACATAAAAGTTCTGTTGGAGACAGGCTCTTACTAACGCTTGACTACTTCAATTTGCCTCCGAATTATATTGCTATAACTCCACGGACTGAGCGTTGAAAACAGACAAGGTACTAGATTATGTCTCAGAACCTGCTGAAACATTTTTGGTGCCAGGAGAACTACAAAGGGAAGCTGAGACAGTGAGCCGATCATCAGCGAGTCTGTGAACAAGAATTGGAAATGAAACACCCTTTGGCAAAGATAACTCATTAAACAGGACACCGATCAACACCTCAGCCTGTCAATCAATTGAGATTACAGCCTCTCCACAGGAATTCTATTGAATGCGAGCGAGTATAAAAGGAGATCTCTGCTGAACCAATAGACTGCTTACATCGCAGAGTGCCTACAAGAAGACCAAAGCTCTCTGTTTAAATCCAATCTGCAACGGTTCATTTCAAATGAAGCGAATGCTGCATGTTAATGCTCAAACCTAAACTTGACCCTTTTTCAAGGATAGCGCTCGCACCAGGACACAGCGTTGGCAAGGCCAGAGCACTGGGAAACAGCAAGTGCCTGTGAGACAAACAGTAGCTCCGGATTTACAAACTACTTGAAATTAATGGGAATCGGGGCTAGTTTTCTTCTATTGAGACACACACACACGTTACATTTTGAAATGTTGTTCTCCGCACATTAAAAGGACAGTAACCATCATTTTAAATTAGCGAGGTCTGGTGCAAATAGTCAGTGGATTAAAATTGCAGTTGAAAATTGTGGCCAACTGGGACGAGTGAGATAAAATGGAAGAGTCTGACTGTACGAAGGATTGGTGACGGTGATTAAGACGAGTGTCACAAAGGCATTGTTACAGCCAAACCACTTTACAATATATCCTGTGATGTGCTTTGAGACAATTCAATGTGATAAGGCGCTATATCAAAAGGAGTATTATTATTATTGTGGGGGGAGAGAAGAGATAGAAAGATTTGTTGGCTGGTTTGAATTTCAATTCTTTCAACGTAAAAAAAAAACGTTCATTAAAATATAACTTGCACATGCTCGTGGAAAATAATAAATGGGTTTAAAACAAAGAAAACTTTAGCAGAAATCAGGGAATAGAATGCAATGCTGTGCTGGAAATTGCAGCATTAAAAAAAAGTCACAAATTGCGAGTGTTATATTGCATCACAAAAGTTCTATTTTAAAGATGGGATTTAAAAAGAAAAAGAGAATATTGCCGGTTCAGCACTTGTTTATCTTCAACAAAGTAGATTCTCAAACCTATGTGCCCTGAAAGCTACTGTCTCTAACCCTTCACCTACATTTCACACCACAAACCCACTGACCCAGAAACTGAGCTTCAGCTGCTATAAATCTTAAGCTCCAACCATTCCAAAGGAGCAGTCACAGGCAGAAATCCCAGCGAGGCTTGTCAACCTATAGTAAAACCATCTATGGGCTGTGTTTCCTCTCAGGCTCTTACTCACTTAGTCACAGAACATTGTACTGTATACCAACCCACTCATCAGCAGCACTCAGATCAATATTTTACATCTTGAAGTACATTTGGCTTATAGTGTCTACAGTCTAGCAATGGCGGGGTGGTGGTGGGGGTGTGGGGGGGGGGGGTGGGGAGAGCTTTTACCGCACAACCAAACACTCTCTTTCGCTTGGCTCAGTTGACAAAACACCCACTGTGGTGGGGGTTGTGGAGAGGGGTGGGGGGAGAAGAGAGGGGGTCAGGCTGCTGCTTTGTATTTGCAAACAAGACGGTGTATCCTGGAAGAGATGGGCAGCTCTTCAGATTTCACCCAACAAAAGTGAGTTCTTGCTCAGAATGCACGTGCTGAGCACCGGTGAGTTCAGGTGCTATTAGGGTACCGCTGGTTAATCTCCAGCAATAATCCCCCCGCCCTCCACAACGCACACTCTGTGGTCCTCTCGCCAAACTCCGGAATTAAGTAAGCAGGGCGTGTCCCTCCAGGGAGGGAGGGAGAGAGAGAGAGAGAGGGCATTCCATTCCAAATACGGGAATTTCCATGTGTAGGCAGCACACAGGGAACTCTCAGTCTGGTTTGGATACTGTTAAGTACGGTGATGGGTTTCCTAATGTGTCAGACACTCAGCTGACCCCAAAAGAGACAATTTTTGCTCAGTGTGCGGAGTGTGTGGATGCTGAGCTCAGGTACTAGGAGAACCGCCAAACCCATTGACTTGGAAATATAGTGGCCAACAACGATCTTTTGCTAAGACGACACACTAAAAGCAAGTTTTGTTACAAGTATCTCTGTGTGCGAGTCTCATTATAGTTGTCAGCCACATTCCTCCCAAAAGCCCGTTTGCAGATTCCCGTGGGTAGGAAATTGAACGTTCTTCCAGACACTGATCTTGATGGTGAGGCACCAAGGTCACATGCTGATCCATAAAAAGAAATGCTTCAACAACTGAAGTTGCGCCTTGAGGCCAAAAGGGACTATTCCACCCACCGGTGACAGTTTGATCCATCGTTGCAGCTATGGTCCTGGTAAGATCAGTGGATAAAGATTTAATGAGGAGATACTGGCAGATAAAGGCACAAAATTCATGAGAGCTTTCAACATATATATATATATATATATATTTTAAAAAAATGTCCCAGTGTCGGTTGTTGCAAAGGTTAAAAAAAAAAACTCAGTCAAGGTAGTTTGATCACCGACAAAATACATAGTGGCTGCACAGTGCAATAAATCTCTATGAAGTGCTTTGAGGTGTTTGGATGACATGATAAGATGCTATATCAAATGCAAGGACGATTCTACATCAGGAGAGCTTTGCTTTTCTGGACCAAACACTCTACGAAGGGTGAGCCAAACTCTGACAGAGGAGTTCTATGGATAATAATATATTAACAATATATTTTTTTTAAAAAACATGTCAGAGGAGCGAGCATGAAAATGTGGCCGAGGCTGGGCAGGGAACAAATTGAACCTGCGGAGGAAAGGTTGGAGGAAAAAGAAAGTTTTCCCATTCAGACCAGGGATGCAAAGATTCAATATTTCCATCCATTGTGGAGTCCTGTAGCTCAGTGGTTAGAGCATTCGCCTCGCAAGCGAGAGACCTAGGTTCGATTCCTGGACCAAGCTCAAGGTGGGGGTAGGGGAAAAAGAGCAGAAGAACATGGTCGGAGGAGATCAGAAAGATTGGGAGGCGCTAGGACGTGAAGGGAAAAGGATATAAAGCTGACTCACATAGCACTGATTATGCTGAGCCTAGACATTGATAATAATAATCCTTGCATTTGGTATAGCGCTTTTCACGTCAGGAGGACGTCCCAAAGCGCTTCACAGAACACACTGTAAAGTGAATTGACTGTATATTTGTGGGCGAACGCGGCAGCCAATTGCGCACAGCAATGTCCCACAAACAGTCGTAGATTGAAAATGACCAATTTATTATTGTCTTTGGTTTTGGAGGATTATTATTAGGCTCTGTGTGGAGTAAGGAAACTTGCCCAAGGTTTCGCCCTCTGCCTGGAATTGAACTCAGGTCTCTCACTTGCAAAGCGAGTGCTCTAACCACTGAGCTACAGGACTCCACAGAACCCACTGCAGTCAGATCATGGCTCAATGCCCTTTCAGATACAACACAGGCAAGGAGCGAGATCAGGACTAGAAACCAGACTGAAAAAACAAAAAATAAAATAAAATTTTCCACCAGTGATGAAATTGTTTGCATCCCGTATTCCAGCTTCCTGGGCTTTTCAAATTGAATAGACATCGCAAGCTTTTGTGATTAAGAAGACTTCAAACAACTAGTGAAAGTGGGGCTTAGTTCATTTTGGATTCTAATCCAAATACTTTTTTTTTTAAATATTTAATATAAAGCTTCTTATATAAAAAGCTAAGCCTCCTAAGGCTGAGGTGGGGGGACTTAGCACAGAAGACGGTTCAGGAGGGCGAAGGGAATTGCAATGAAGAGAGGGATCTTGTGAAATCTTGTGGTGAGAGATGAATGGGCCACATTCTGCACAGAACCCGGTACAGGTAGAATTTCCATGCAGGTAGACCATCCACACTGACCTCAATTAAGCACCAGCCTGGCAGGGATTAACAGTGCCTGGGTGGCATTTGTCCCAACCACAAGAAGCATTCATATAGTGCCCTTCACGAGGGGTAGACGACTCATCCCTTTGACACGGCATTTGATCATCTTTCCCTTCCCCACCCTCCGTTCCCCCAAGCTCGGGTGCTCAGCAGGCAGCGCCAAGCCCTTCGAGATATCCTCCCGATGTGAAAGTCGCTGCGTAAAATAGAAACCGTACTGTATTTTGGGGCTTTGCCTACAGTATAATAATGCACTCGCATTACCGTACAGAACATTTGCACCTACCAAAACAGCTGAACCTAGTAAAAAGAAGCCCCCACCAAACCCACTTTAGTTTTCAAAGGACAATCTGATATTCCCCCCCACCCACCACCGCAATTTGACCAGATGATCGTCTACACAAATTTAAGCTGATCAGCCAGTCCATGGCAGACTTGCTGCCAAGCTGTTGCTGGGTATAGAGAGGTAACGAGACTACAATGCAATTAACAGGGTACAGAGAGCACGTATCACGCTGTAGCTTTGTAGTTCCAAGGTTGCTTTTTGCAACGTTAGAAATAATGTTGGCACTTGTCTCTTGCCAGAAGGGCCCTCAAAATCTACCTCTCTCCCCAGTAAATCGCCATCTTAGATTGGCAGAGCCCGACTGACTGGCTGGCAAATGTCCTGGTGACCCGGAAGCAGGAACAGCAACCATTTTTTGTGGGGTCTAATTTAAAACAACCACCACAACGTGGATTTATATAACGTCCCTCACACAGGGTACCATCCCAGAGTTCTTGAAACACACCGCTCTATAAAGCAGGCTGCCCTTTGGTACTCAAAAGCAGTTCTCCTTAAGATCAACTCATTTTAAAAATACACTCTCTTCCATTTATTACATTGCGTTGTGAGTTCATATCCCAGTTAAGATAGTGCTTTTTTTTTTTGCTTTAAAGTCGTGAGATCTCATCAGATCTCCGCTACAACAGCACGAGGCATTTTCAAATGGTTAATATTTACTTAATGCATCGCAAGTTGACCTCAAGATCACTTGACTGCTAATTCATCTGCTGTGTCTAACAGCGGAAAAGGGATAATTAATTGATCTGCGGCTCTGTTGGGAGCCCCATTATATTTTTTCTCAAAACAAAGGGGAAAAAAAAAAATGACACCAGCAAGGTGTTTAATTTGCAAGTAATCAGAACCTGGCAATTTTACTGTAAGGTTTTACTGGAGATTTGAAAAGCGCAGTCTACAGAATCCATTTTATTGATTAATCAAGCACAAGCTTCCATTGATTTACGCCTAATCACACCTCCCCATTATATTTCACGTTGCATCACACGGCTTGGGACGTGAGGGGTGTTTTTTTGGGTAGAAATAAGCAGAAGCAGCAGAAAACCAACCGCTCGTGGCAGAGCAGGAAGGGAAATGGATCTTTTTTACGCCTTAATCAAACAGTCCGATGATTTGGCCGTTTAATTTCGAAAGGATGGTTTGTGTAAATACCGTTTACCAATCTGAGCCACATGAAACTCAGTCACCAAATGTTTTGTGTTACAACCGCCCCCAACCCCCCACCCCACCGTCAATCTCAATACTTTTAGTCCACAAATCTCTATCCATCCCTTTTGTAAAACCCCCAACTCTTCTCATCTCCAGCTTTCTGGGGCCGTGCATTCCGCAAGATAGGAATTCCTGCTCAGTTCACACCTAAGAAGCCCGTTTTACCCTCAATTTTAAGGGATTGGAAGAAGTAAACCCAGACCAATACTTTAGGATACCACAGGACAGTAGAACTAGAGGACCGGGTTTAGAATTGTAAAGGGCAATTTCAGGCCAGACATCAGGATTTTTNCCTTTACTCGGAGGCTAATCAACTACTGTAACAGGGTGTCAGGAAGGGTGGTTGAGGCCAGGGCACATTTAAAAAGCAGCTTGATGCTGTGAAGGGGGACAGGAACGGTAGGGTGGGTGTTAGGGTGGAGAGATGACATTGGATGGACCGAAGGGCCTTCTTCATCCGCACAAATGACACGCTTGAACTCTGCAATGAGTCTGGAACCCGGCTGGGACATTACTCAAGAAACGGAGCCAAAGTCAATGTTTGTAAGTGGTAGGAGGATCTCGCAATTGAGAAAGAACAGCACAAACACAGCGCTAGGCATTTGCAGCCAAGACTGGTCTATTTTACAGTTAACTGGTTCACAAATAATTTTGGGAGACTTTTGGAGTATAAAAGAGCCAACCTGCAGTATCAAGCGAAATGTCAAACCTCCCACGCATCAACAGCTCCCAAGCTCATTTATTTCGGAATGTGTCAAGAATAAATGCATCTTATCTTCCGCGTCCGTGCAGATTAAGAAGCTTTTGGGGATTGGAGGTTGAAGATAAATGGCGGTTTCCATTCCAAACAGTGAATAGAAGATGCCAATTATGGGAGAAACAGTTGGAGCCTTAGCACATGGACGCTGGCAGTGTAAAATTGGTCATAGGAATAGCAATGCAGACTGTTTGGAAATGGGGTCAAGAGCAAGGTGCCTGTAGATATGTCTGAATTTATCAAAGATCAGTGTCAAGTGTTCCCAAGTAAAGTACACATTATTTAGGAGCAGAACTGAGAGGCTGGGTATCCTCGTGATTTGAGATGTTGTACTGATTCAACAACGACCACAACTTGCATTTATCTAGTGCCTTTCCTGTGGGGTAGCGTCTCAAAGCTCACTTCCAACAGCCTTCTACAGACAGACGAACAGACAAGCACCGGAAATACGCAAACACCTGGAATATACGAACTGAGCTGCTCACCTGTGCCAATTTACACAGCATGTAACTGGTCAAAAGTGTTAGTTATCTGAATGGAGTGTAATCCACCAGGAAGGAGCCTAGAAAAAGGAATGAAATATACCCTTGTGTGTTTTTGGATTGCTAAGAGCGCAGAACAATTCAAAAGGAAGCGCAGAAGCAGCCGACCTTAAAAGTCAGCACTGAGAAGCCTCCAAAAGCCAAAATATCGAGAGCCATTCCTCATTTGTCACTGATTAGTCACCGGAAACACTGACCTTGATAGTCGGAGCACTTCAGGAAACAAAACAGTGTTCTTGAGATATATTTACACACACACACAAGCACAAACACACCCACCCACACACCCCCTTAATGAGAACAAAATCTTCAGCTAATTGTGTAGAATTTTTGAACTGCCGGCGCATTAGCCGAGAATGAACAGCCGCAAAATCTCCAGACAATATGCTTGGTTCAGCCAGCAGAGCTTCTAGTTTTCTTTTTGAAGAAGAACAGCTCGTCCAAAACCAAACAACTCAACCTTATCATCATCAAGCGCTACAGCCTGGAGCTGCAGTCTTCTGACCAGACATGGGGGTGAAAAAAAATTGGCATCAAATTGGAGAATAAATTCACTTGTCATAGCAGAATCGAGACAACCTTGTAGCACAAGCACACTTACAAATATGCCTCTCGCTGGAATAATTAATGGCTTTGCAAATGATTTGTTGGCCGTTTCTAGGCGATGGTTTTGTAGCCGAGAAGGTGCTTCAATAAGGGTAACCAGCAACGACTTTATAATGCTATTCCTACCCAAGCAGATACTCGGGTGGGGAAACATCCCAATCTCAGAAACGTGCTGAGGTTACAACCTGCTGGTAAATATTTTGCCCCCTCTCTCTTCCCCCACGAGATTAGGACATGCGTCAGCCCGGCTCAGCGGTAGCGCTCTTGCTTCCGAGTCAGAAGGTTGTGGCTTCAAGCCCCACATTAGGACTTGGAATTACATAGGTATAAGCTGACACTCCAATGCAGTGCTGGGGGAGGGGGTTTACATTGTCGAAGGTGCTGTGCTTCAGATAAGATGTTAAATTGAGGTCTCATCTGCCTGTTCAGGTGGACGTTAATGATCCCATGGCAGGATTCAAAAAGAGAAGGGAGTTTCTCTCTCCTAGTGTCCTAGTGGCCAAAAATCCCCAAACTAAATTGGTCACTCACTCATTGTCGTTTGTGGCGCAAACCGGCTGCCACGTTTCACCCACAAAATACGTAGGCAAACCACTTTACAATATAGCCTGTGAAGCGCTTTGAGATGCCTCCATGACATGATAAGGTGCTGTGTCAAATACAAGGATTGTTATTATCATACAAGTCAGAAGATTGTTAGTTCAAGCCTCACCTCAGGACTTCAACTCACATAGTCTAGGACTCACAGACTGCATTGCTGGGTGAGCGCTGCCTTATCAGAGGTGCTGTCCTGTGGACGAGACATTAAACTGAGGTCTTCTCCATATCCCCAGCCCAACTGCGCACGGCAATATCCCACAAGCAGCCCTGAAATGAATGCCCGATTTGACTTGGAGGATCGCTGGCCAGGACACAGGGAGAAACTCCCAACATGCCGAATAGCCGAAAAATAAATACACGGCTCATAAATAAATTTGAGCAAGACAAATATTTAAAGTCACATCTGAGCGCATTTCATCCCCTTTCCCCCCCAGCCTTAAGCTTGTTAACAGACAAATCTAATTCAGGTCCAATCCATAAAACTAACAGAACAGAACCCAAAACACGGTTGCGCAGTGTAATATCCTCGCTCTCTTAGCTCCACTAAATCAATGGCGTGCTCCCAAATTATTTATCCACCTGACTATACACCAGCGTAATTTCCACAGCGCTAATACAAGGTGACAGTGTGTTGAACTGGTTTGGTTTTGCTGTGCCAACATTCCAACGCCAGACCCGCAAACCTCAGAAGCAAAGAAGCCTTAAGATTCAGACATTCCTCTAAGGATTGCTTTAAAATGACATGATTATCATCTCATGCCATAGCACAAGATGACTCCACAAACCTGCAAGACATAAGGGCCACAGAAGCAAAACGATTCCTTCAAGGCAACTTGGCTCCTCACTGCAAGAAGCAGATTGTGTGGGCTATTAAAATATTATCCACTCGAGCCCCTTGGGATGCAAGTTTGGATACCAGCAGAAGAATATAATGGATCACATCAACAATAGCTATTTGGGAGTCACAAAGTAGAACAGTTCCTGGGGTGCGACAAACAAAACAGTGCGAAAACGGATTGAATTCAACATTCAACCATTCGGTGGCTGCAAATGAGAGTGTGGGGAATAGGAAAACCCAATGCAATCAAAGCATGCAGCAATAGAATGGGGAACCGATTGCTTTAGCCGTTGCGCAGAGGACAGCACAACACAAAGCAGTCACCAATTATTATCAGTCAAGGCATCATTTGGGATTGGAAACCGGGGATTAGCCTAGACTAAATGGAGCTGAGGTTAGAACCCCATTTTGAGATGTATATTGAGCACGAAGGGCAATGGGCTGGAATGAGTAATGGAGTGTTGAAAAGAAATACTTCAGCTTTTGCCAAACACTCATTAGAATATGGGACAATTAAACAAGATGATCCATTGGAACGAAACTGATGTACAGATTTCCTTCCTCCCCAATAACAAAAGGCACTGTCTCTGGAATCTCCTGCGTATGAGATTCACCTCCGTAGTAAGTGTAAATGTAAAATGATCCACAAATTGGCCAGTAATGCCCAAACCTAGACCACCGTTGTTTCCTTTTGCTCCACATATTCAAAGCATATTTGAATGCGATTAGAAGGTAATTTCTCTTGTCCTAGTTTCGCAGGCAGTAGTTTGAAGCTGGACAGAATGAATAATAAATTCCAACAGCCACAGTCTATAATTTTGGACGCGTGATGCCTGACATTGTATAGCTGCTAACCCCGTCAGGTTGCTTAGAGAAATGACTGACATTACACATACAAAGACGTAGAGGTTCGTGCCTATATTAGGTTCCAACCATAATATGGTCTATGGAAAATCTTTGAACACACAATACCCTCATTCTAAAATACCAGTTCAATTTGATTAAGCCGACGATAACCAAAGTCTGAAAGCAGTTGCCAGCACTGTTGGATTTTAAAAAGGTTCTTTCCACTCAGCTCCTGTTAACCCTGCAAATTAATAGGGAGGAAGTCTTTGCTGGATACGCAGCATGAAACTTGCCACGCAGTGCTTTCAACGGCAAACTATTTTAGCTGGTTTTAGCTGGTTAAACTCCAGCAGTTACCCCCAGCACACATGCTGGGTTCCAAGCCTTGGCTGGGGAGGGGGAGGGAGAGAGAGAGAGCACACACTCTATCCAGACACATGGAAAAATCTAGTTTAGTCGGAAGTCTCAGTCTGGTTTGGATAACTTTCAGCATCGTGATGAGTTTCTGCTTGCGACAGTTTTTTACAGTCTTTCCAAAAAAAAAGCAAACAGTCACATCCAATTTAGCATACGTAGACATCAAACTAATATACTCCCAGCATTTTCCTGCCTTAGACTGGATGCACAGTACTGTTCCATAGAAGTGGGCTAATAAAATATTTAAAAGCATAATTTTTATTTGAACGCAAGGCAAAAGGTGTCATCAGGAGGGTGTTCTGAATCATGCATCACCAATCTTATTCCGCAATTCCTAATAAATCAGACAAAAGCCATCTCCTACTGAAGGGAATTGCATTCCCCCCCACACCACCAACACCATATTACCTCTTCATTAGTGAATTCTCTGCAGAAACCGTGTGAAAGATACGGAAATTACATGTGCCTTCTCGAAACCCAGTTAGTTGCCTTAAGATAAAGGCTGATCGACTGGAAAAACGTATCAGCTCACTTGTATTTCCAATTGTGTGCGCTGCAAATCTGATCAATTATACTGTGGCGTTAGTACTTTGCATTAACGGCAAGGGGACCTTCAAGCCACCACTGACTGACCAACCACCCAAGTTTTTGTTTTAGACGTAGCTCCAAGGGTTTGGCTCAATTTTGCTCCTCGCCCTCCAGTTTCCGACACTCATACCTTAACTCAGCTGTAGATATGTGAAGGCACTCTCCATGGTTTAAAATAAAAGTTTTGCTTCTGGGCATTATATAATGAATACATTTTTACAAAAGCAATTTTTTGTTTCAAATAAAAGAATCCATCAGGATTAAACATGATTCACATCAGCTTTAATGCTAAAGAGTGGCGATCGCTCTTGGAAGACAGTTGTATCAAACACTCGAATAGTGATGCATTTCATAATATAATTGGTCTTAAACCCCTAATAAAAGCTAACAACCACCCCCTCCCCCCCCACCCAAACACTGCATCATCATTTCCAACCAGGCGATGGAAGGCAATTTCATACGAAATAAAAAGGATCTGGAATTTATGAGTTTTGTTTTAAAAAAAAGAGTGAAAATTAAGACTCAATGAAACTGAATCAATCTTGCTCAAGGCACGAGAGTTTTGGCTGGTTTCTCTTCCTGTTATTTTTTGGCAGAGATCTTCATTGATCAGAGGCAAGAAAAGAGAGGAGACATAGCATCCGTCAGTCTACCGAATGCATTTGTCTCTCCAGAAACTTCGACAATGTGAGCAATGTGGTAGTTAATAATAATCCTTACATTTGATATAGCGCCTTATTGTGTCATTAAGATGTCTCAAAGAGCTTCACAGAATATATTGTAAAGTGGATTGACTGTATTTTGTAGGCGAAATGAGGCAGCCAATTGCACACAGCAGCGTCCCACAAACAGTTGTGAATTGTGTCACAAAATCATTCAGTTTTATTTTTTGAAGGGATTATTACCCCCGGAAAAGCGATCCTCCAATCGACTAACAACCAGGTTCCTACTTGCTGCTAGATAATCAGAGGCAGGCGGAATAAGGAAACTTGCCCAATGTTTCGCCCTGCCTGGGTATCAAACCCAGGTCCTCTAACTTGTGAGATTACAGGACTCCACATATGACAAGATCAGCAGTAAACATGAAACAGACAAAGACATTAACTTCAAAACAGCCTTGTTGTTGTTGTCCCAGAGACTACAGCATTTGAAACGCTGCCGTATGGAAATCCACAGGGACCAGGCTAATATCACATTTAAGAGACATCTGAAAAGCCTCAGACATCTCTGGTCTCTTGGCCCTATTTATCGATGACAGTTTTAATCACAAGCAGGGACAAGGGGACTGGTTAGCCTCCCACTCTGCCCTTTTAATAGATTGAAATAGTTGATGATGTGGAAACAGTTCAGATACAATACTGGCCTTACACAGCTAGAGACCCTGACTCGGAAGTCTGTTGTCTTGCTTTTGGGATTTCAACCCATCAACTGTTTGATTAAATATTGAATTTGATCTAACACCTTATCACGTTGTTGAGATGTTCCAAAATGCTTCACAGGATATACTGCAAAGTGCAGTGATTGTGTATTTTGTGGGTGAAATGAAGCAGCCAGAAGGGGGAGAGAAAAAAAATCAGAACTTTATTATTCGGTCATAAATAATGAATGTCAGTTTTTTTTTCTTCCTTTTTTTTAATATGAAGTAGGTCAATAGATTGAACCCAAAAGCTCGAACAAAGAGAAAAGATTGGCACACGTTGGTCAGAATGAAAAGTTTTGGTCCGAGTGAAACAGGGTGGAATGAACAGAAATATTGCCTTATGCGTTAAGAGTGACCAAGAATTATAATAATAAAAATAATAATCCTTATCACGTCTTTGAGACATCTCAAACCAAGAATTAGAATGGAAATCCATGTAAAATCTAAAACCGCTTTTGACCCCATCACAGCCTGGGGTTGTGGCTTGAAACAATTTGTGATTAGCATTAACCATACTGTGCTCAGTGGTTTAAAAAAATATATATTCTTTGCAATAGATAAGAAAATCCTCCTGCTATTTATTTCTTCACCGCTCTATCCACTGAGGAAAATAAGAAATGTTCTCATGTAGAACAATCAATATCATTATGTCAGTTTAATGGGAAAGCCAGACATCAGAATGAATTATTACTATATCGGTTTCAGATATGGAATTTGTTTTGATTATACAACCAGAAAGACCACCTCACAAACACAGCCAACATTGTCAAGCGTGCAGAGGAAAAGTGGTCTCACAGATCACACACAAAGAGCTGGTAGAGACGGAGTTGGGTCTTTCTGGGTAAGTTTACCGTGAAATGTACACGGCAGACAACAATGCTTGGACAACTGAGTGAAGGAGAGCTCTTTTGTGAAAAAAAGTTAGCAAAACTGCCAATTTCATTGAAAAAAAATTATCTGGTGTGCTTTTAAAAAGACTTTAATGCAGGAAATGCAAATGAACATTATAGTAATTTGAAATGTCACCCGCGAAGGAATAACAGAATTATGTCTAACTACACAATGAGGACACTGTAATCATTGGAACTACTGAGATGATCAAATTGGGACATAGTACTACTTACCTCTCCCCCACCCACCCCCAGAAAAACATCCCAGAAATCCTCATTGACATTACATGACCTAATGTTAGAAGATACGCTTATTAATACATTGCTAGATTGAGCATGCTGTATAAACATTCAGAAAATTAAATTAAGAGGAGTGCACTGCAAAGAACATTCGACAACAGAATACGCAGTCACTACACTTTACGGTAAGAAAAATCCTGTAAAATGCCTTGACATGTCCCCCCAATACAAAAAATGCTGTCAAATGCAAATATAACCATTTATCAATTATTGTTATGAATTATTAGCTGTATTTAATTGAACCATGTGGCTGAACCCACCACCACCACCACCCAAAAAAAAGACCAGTTAATTGAAATGTAATCACTAGTCCACGTTTCCTGGTGTCTGGGTTGCTTAATGTCCATGTGTTTCTTCTGCTCATAATAATTATCAATTTACAAGTGTGTGCTTAACATGCAAATCAGTAAGGTGCCTCCTACAAGGGATTAGTTAAAGGATCATCTAATGTGGTCTTTCAATCTAATTTTAGATCATTAAAAAAATAATTAAAACGTGCACCTAAAAGAGACATTCAAACTGTACTAAACATGGACCTACAGCCATTGTACTCAGAAAGTGAACGGAGTTTGTCCTGGCCAACAATCCCCCCCACATAATAATAATTGGTCACTCGCTTTCATAGCTGTTTGGGTGGCACTGCTGTTCGCAAAGATGTGTTGACTGCAAAATACACAGTCACTGCGCTTTACAGTTAACCCTGGGAAGCGCTTTGAGATGTCCCACCGATGGGAAAGCCGTTATATCAAATGCAAGGATTATCAATTTTATTAATGAATAATAAATGTTAATAATTATTACTTAGCAGCATGACGATAAGGGTTTCGGAAGAGGCCATGGCCTGATTTTACATGCGATTGAGGATTTTGGATTTCGAAGTCCATTGGATGAGACGCTAAACCAAGGTCCCGTCTGCCCGTACAGGAGAACGTCTTGACAACGTGACAAGACGCGATATCAAATGCAAGGTTTATTATTAGTAATTTGTAACTAGTTAAGCGTAAACCACGTGGGTGAGGTCCAAAGTGATGTCCATGGATATGACGAGTTGGACTAGTGGTACCCAGAAAAGACAACATTAGCACTTTTTGATCCGTACCAAATTAGCCGGCAAATTGGCACAGCCTTATAGCCGATGTCAACTCATTCAGTCGGCAGCACTGACCTACCCTAACCCACATTGCTATAGTCTATACATGGCTCTGCACTTTTCTCCCCCACCTTCCGCCTTGACCCTACAATGCGAGATGCTGAGTTAAGTGCTCCGAAGCCGAGTGATTAACTTTGGAGGGCTCAAGGGTCAATCAAGGCAACCACAAACCTCCATTTTCTTGATATTTATCAACTGACCTGTAACACTCAGCTTGAAGAAGGTCACGGGTGGGGGGGGGGAGAGAAGAGAAGAAAGACTCTAATGTCTTCTGACAAGCTCACGTTAATTTTCACCAGTACATTTCCAAACACGCTGTGTGTGAATCCAACGCAAGATCAGTTTCAAATGGGTGTGTTTTTTTTACTCCTTTCGAGCATGAGCAACAACAGCAACAACAACAACAATTTGCTTTTGATATAGCGCCCTTCACGCAGGGCAGCGACTCGGAATGCTTGAACAGCAACAAAACACAGTTCCTGTCTATTTTTAAAAGATGTAAAAATATCATCACGAGATCCAGTTTGTAGTCTTTCAGTCAATAAAAGTTTTCTCCCAAACAGCCAACCTATATTTATTGTACGTTGACTCTTGAAGCTTGAACAGTACTTGCTCAAATATAGCCTGCTTAGACGAGAGTGTCAAGACCTACCTCTTTGAGCGCATTTTTGGGTCATCTTTCCCTCCACCTCCTTCTTTTGTTCGTGTGCCCGGCCAACATTCTGAAGAGCTTTGAGACGTCGTCCTGACGCGAAAGGCTCTGTCTAATTTGTACTGAAAGAGCTTTCGCCCCATTAAGCGACTGGAGTACATCTCGGACATTAAGCCAAGACAATGACTGTCTATTGCCATTAGACTGCGTTAACCCTTTTGTCCCCAGGAGCCTGCTAAGGTGGAATACACTGGCTAACACATTGTAAGTAACAGTTGGTAAGAGTGTAAACATACACATGTAAACGAAAGACTGTTTTCTTCCTTTTAATAATAAAATATTTACCCACTGGGTGACATATGAGAGCCACTATCAAAAGATACAACCAGTATCATTCCAGAGATACACACCTTTATGCAAATACTCTACACAGAATCCTGAGATCTATTCTACCCATCATGTCAGTTCGGAAACATACAATGCCCAATGGCTTGAAATAAAACATCATTGCCGGATTGAAATAACACCATTCGTCTCTTGTTCGCTGGTTATAGTTTTAATAGGAAAACTCAAGTGTACAGCCCAGATCACACTTAGTGTTGGGATAGCCTGACTTCTGCCATATATAAAATATAATCCTTGTACGTGTTCAAAAAGCGAACAAGTTATAGTAAGGATCCCAGACATTTCACACACAAAGTGCCAAAAAAGCCACTTAACCAATTCTTAACGAGGTTGCACAACTAGTCAGCACAAATGACCAAGTCTGACACATCAGTTTTGACCCCTGACAAACTGCACTAAGAGTGCAATGACATTAAAAGTACAGTAGCAATTGGGGAAAGATTGGAATAGAATGACAATATAAGGAGGGAGGGGAGAGAGGTGGGGGGGGGGGGGAATTGCAATACAAAAAAAATCCAGATTCTTTGAGAGGGGAAAATAGACTGAGATGGAGAGGGAAAAAAAAATCAGACAATAATAATAAACATTTTGTTATTGATGATGATGATGATGATAATAATAAATAATGATTGAAAAAAACATGAGCTGGTGGTCCATATAATTAGCACCCACCTTGAAACTAAATAAAGGGATTCATCCTTGTGTTTTGATCAATTCACATACAAAATCCATGTCATTTTGTTTCCAGCAAAGACAGACAGACACACACACACACTCACACACACATAACACATAACACACATACACTCCAAATGTGAATGCTTCAAATTAAGAAAAAAAAACCTTGGACTTACCAACTGCAGACAGCAGAGTGCAATCAGACTACATCGACCATTGCATCTACCCATCGTCCCAGACTCTGGTCAGTTTCAGTGGGGAGGTGGTGGATGGGCTGCAAATTGATATCAACCCAAACAAATGGGAATATTTTTGCAAAAAAAAAACACACAACAGTTATTCACGTCCAAAGCTCCAGCCTTGGGTTAGCATGGTCCTGCTGTCCTCAGTGACCAGGCTGGGTATATATATTAAAAAAAAATCAGCCTCACTCACTCACTCAGCCCCTCTTCTCCCACTCACCCACCTCTTCCCTTTTCCTTTAAAGCTCTCTCCTTTCCCCTGCAACCTCACTCTTCATTGCTTTCTCATAGTCCACTTTGCAAGAGACAGACAGACAGAGAGAGAGAGAGAGAGACAGAGAGCAAAAGGCATTGAGAGAGGCTTGCCACGCCTTTAGATGCTGCTATCCATCTCACTGCTACTCTCTTTCTTTCTCTCTCTCTCTCTCTCTCAGCTCAGGACTAATGAATCTGTCCAATTTCAGTGCACAACGTTGGGGGAAACTCATTGACTGGGGAGATGGTGAGAGGGGGTGGTGGTGGTGGGGGGGGGGAGATGGAGAGAGGGGTGGGGGAAAGGTTTCACAATGTACTGCCCTGATCAAACCCCTTTTCACACAGTCACTGGGTGTGGTGGTGGTAATAAAAGAGATGGGGAATTATTTAATTCAGAGAAGAAGCTGTGATTTGTCTGATTGATTGACAACCCCTGTGATCACCAGCTGTCTTATCCAACGACCACTTATGTTGGAGACTTTAACTAAGCAGCCACACAGATAGCACTTGATTTCATATAAATGCTTTCACCCAACCACTTACCCCCCCCCCACCCACACACACACGTATAAAAGGAATCGTTTTTATATTTAAAATAAAGTTATTCATTGCTATTCTACATCAGCGCGTTCTGCCCGCAAAATACAGTATATCCCGTGAAGCGCTTTGAGGCGTCTCGACGACGTGATAAGGCGTTGTATCGAATGCGAGGATTATTATTATTGCGATTACTTTTTACTCGAGTTCCACAATCAATGTTTTCTCCCTCAAATCACTCTTTAAACAATCGGATCCATTGCTTTACCCATTCCACCCGCCCCTCACCCCACCCCCACGCATTTCTTTTTGTTTCTATCTTTTATATAACTTGGAAGTGCAGTGTATTTCTATTCATTGTTGATCTGCCCCTCCTCTATTTCTCTCTCTCCCCACCTTTTGTTTCCATATTTTGCTTCTCATTCCCAGAACAATAAATTAAATTACGTTATTATAATAATTATAATCCTCGCATTCGATATAATACCTTACATGTCATTGAGACGTCTAAAAGTGCTTCACAGAATATATTGTAAAGTGTGTGTTTTGTGAGCGAAACTCAGCAGCTAATTGCCCTCAGCTGTGTCCCATAAACCGGAATGAGTGATCAAATTATTTTGGGGGGGGTGAAGGATTATTACCGTCAGAATCCGCTAATCGACTAACAACCGGGCTCCTGCTTACTGCACGTGGAGTAAGGAAACTTGCCGAGGGTTTCGCCCCACCTAGGAATCAAACCCGGGTCCTCTCGCTTGGGAAGCGAGTGGACTAACAAGTTAATAATAAAAATATTCCTCGCATTTGATACAGCGTCTCACCGCATCTTCGGGTGTTCTTCGAGCAACGCGGCTTAGCGTATTGTTTAACTCAATTAGACAAATTGGACGGAAACGGTTCAATTTTTTTTCCAATCAGCGCTAATTATTTTGCTGTGTGTGTGCGTGTGTGTGTATATTATATATAGTATATGTCTGGCTAAGCGCTTGTTCACACTTTGAGGAGTTAATAATAATAATGTCTTAATAATAATAATAATAATGCAAGGATTATTATTATTATTAAGACAGTGTGTAGAGCGGTGACTGGCGACCTCTAGTGGTCAGCTGGAATTCGACTTGAAAAAGCAAAATAATGCTGGAAATGCCCAATTTAATTAACTCTTATGAAATGCAATTGCAAGGACAGTTCAGCTAAGATTCCTTGGGAACAGAAACCCTTTCGAGTGCTGCTTCCAAATCCTTTCCTCCCCATCTTCCAACTGAACTAATAAATCTCTTCATCATTATCATATTATAAGATGCAGAAGGTTGCATTGACTGTTATATCACTGTATAAGCCTTGAATAATTATAACTTGTATATTGTTGTTTGCCCCTTGCAATTTTTTTTTAGCCTTTTTCGGGGTGGAATGTGTCTTATTCATCGTTTTAAATGTTTTTTCACTGGATCTCAAGAATTGGGCAACTTTCAAGTCAGATACTTCATTAACTTTTGTCAACTGAGTTTATCAAAAATCACCAATCTATTAACGACAGACCAGACTTTGCGAAATAGCAAATAGATTCATTGCTCCCTCAAAATTTCTAGGTCGTTTTTTTTTTATTAAAAAAAATGTTATTAGGCTTAAGTCATTTTAAAATGATCATTTTTTTAAAAAAAAATTTTAAAAATCGTTTTAAAATGACGTTCAAAAGAAGAAGAATTATTTTTTTTTAAATTAAAAAAAAAGAAGAAGAAAAGAACAAATGCTTCATTCAAATCGAAATACTTGGGGAAGTGTCTTTATTGTTAAAAAAAAAGAGAAGTGGCAGGTTTTTGATTCCAAAAGGCTGTTGTCTGTGGAAAGATGATGTTTCTCTTGTGGTTTTGTGCCAAAGGTCTCTCTCTCTCTCTCTCTCTCTGTGTGGACTCGAGAATCAGAGCTTTGTGACGTTCCTCAATGTCTCGTCCTGGAAACGACTTGAATAGCTCAGACAAGGGGAGAGACCAGGGGATGGGGATGTAATACAATGTAGTCCATCATCACCAAAGTGGTGCAGATCATCCATCCAACCAATGTCTTTCTGGTGTGGCATTATCTTTATCGTCACTGCAACTTTTTCTCTGAATGTCCTGTATCATAATTTATTTTCTGATGGGCCACCTGAGACTTTATTCCCCCAGTGTTTGAAGGAGTCACTCTATGGGTCAAGCATTGAGGAGCCACCTGTCTATGAGTATCCAAGGCAGCCTCCAGGTGATGTTGATCCCAAGAACCAATATCCGCTTGGTGACCTGCTGACCACCAGCTCTGAGTCTGCATTTCCGCTTGAAGTAAGTTCGGAGACTGAGATTTCTGAGTAGAAACACGCAAAAAAAAGCCGCTTAAATCCATCAGTTTGTAATGTGCTTTGATTTAGTTCTCATTGTCGAATCCCTGGTGTGGCTTTGATTGCTTCGCCTCAGAACGAGTACTTAAAATATATTGATGATGATGGGTATGTGTAAAAAAAAATGTGGTCACTCAATCCACTCCTCTTGTGCAAAAATTGGCTGTCGCATCTTGCCCACAAAATACGTAGTCAATTAATCCATTTTACAATATATTCTGTGAAGCGGCTTGAGATGGCTCAACGAAGTGTTAAGGCGCTCTAGCAAATGCAAAGATTATTCTTATTCTTATAATGCTATCTCCTTTCTAATGAAGTGTTAGCCTCATCGTTGCTACTACAAGTGTTGACCCACAAATGCACACTGTATGTGAGGCTGTGAGATGTTTTCGATGACATGAGATGGTGCTCCATCAAATATTCTTATTAATAATGTGAAGCAATTCCATTCACTCGCAGCAGCTTTATCTGGTCGTTTTTCATCACGTGCACAGCGGATGAAAGAGACCTAGAAAATTTCTCCTGTGAAGGAATTTCCTCCTGCGACTGGCTTCAGGCATGCAATAAATCTCTTGCAGCAACACGATGATTTAGATCTTTCATTAGTTTGACGACTCGCGGGTCCTCAGAGCAAGTTAACCAATAAATGACCAATTAAACAATCAGAGCAGGTGACCCATTGTTGGAAGAACTGAACGACTGACCCAAGTGATGTAACAATAGAACATGAGCGAGATTGCATTAAATTGTCCGCTAAAGTTCAGAGCCGTCTGTTTTTTTTTGCATAAATTGCGAAACCTGAGGAAAGGGACAATGCCGATTGATCCTCTATGGCAGCTATATTATTTTGTTTCCAACTGATCATATCCCTAGGTGTCGCAAGAGAAATCAACAGTGAATATCAGTCCAGGACATCTTCTCGCCACTCACCCTGTAAAGAAACTACTAAGATATCCACCGACAGCTGAACCTTGGCAAAAGTTAAAAAAACGTTTCCAGGCCCATCTTCCAAAGACTGAGCTCAACGAAAACATATGGCTTGTTACAGAGGCTGATCCTCCAAAGCATTC
The DNA here is from genome assembly GCF_018977255.1 of Callorhinchus milii. Taxonomy (NCBI): domain Eukaryota; kingdom Metazoa; phylum Chordata; class Chondrichthyes; order Chimaeriformes; family Callorhinchidae; genus Callorhinchus; species Callorhinchus milii. Next base: position 15,200,543 of record NW_024704751.1, read on the forward strand.
AGGATATCTTTTGACAGCTGATTCTTCACAGGCTGATCTCTCAAAGGCTGATCTCTCAAAGGCTGATCCCCCAGATGTTGAACTCCCAGGTGTTGATCTCCCAGATATTGATCTCCCAGATGTTGATCTCCCAGATGTTGATCTCCCAAGTGTTGATCTCCCAGATGTTGATCTCCCAGATGTTGATCTCCCAGGTGGTGATCTCCCAGATGTTGATCTCCCAGATGTTGATCGCCCAGGTGTTGATCTTCCAGGTGTGGATCTCAAAGGTGTTGATCTCCCACAACAAGATCTCCCAGAGGAAGATCTCACAGAGGCTAATGTCTCAGAGACTATTCTTCCAAATAAAACAGGATGTATTAGATGGGATGATTGGCCAAGGCATCCAGCACACCGTTTGAAGAATGATGTTCCATTTTGTTTGTCAACTGATCCACAAGAGAAACCAGAACATTATTTGACCACTGAGCAACCAGAGGCTGATCCATTCGTCCCAAAGGAATCAATCCAGGCAGAAGACAGTAAAAGCAATGATGTACGTACGAGTGGCATCTCTTCCCTGAGATAGCTACCAGCGAAAACCTTTACAAAACTGTAAAAGTAAAAATTAACACATCTTAACAGTAAAATTGTATATTATACAGTAAAATACACTGAAATCTGTTCTGTACACATCGTATAATCACCTAAATCATACATCTTCCCAAGTCCCTTTGAATTTCCTGTAATTTATGCAAATTTCATATACTTTGCATCAATCAGATTAAATGTATGGTCCCAACTGATAGGACTTATTGCGAGGTTTATCGTATAAAATATTAACTGGAGTAAAGGGTGTCTCACCCAACAAACTCGGGATCTTCCAAATTACACCAGTATGTGATTTCCATTTTTGACACCAGCATTCTGATAGCATTTTTTTTAACAAGAACGCCAATTTGGGTGCCGGTGCGCCAAATTAGAGCACATTTTGTGCTGTGGCCCCAAGCCTATCAGAAATGAGATTGGATCTATTCAAACTAATTTCACTTAGGACCACTGCAGCCACCGGACAGGAAATTTATATCCTATCAGTCAGAGACAGACCAGGACCTTGGGACGTCCTCCCAACATGAAAGGCGCTATGCAATTGTAATTTTGTATTGTATTTTTTTGTATTGACCACAATTTAACCCAGATCCCAAAGGTCCCAGGGGTGATAGGATAGACTTGTAGCCTGCTGCCATTCACTCAGCAATGTGTACCAAATTATGACAGAATTTCAATCTGTTTCCTTCTGTGCACTGAGATTCTCCATTTCTGTTTTCAAACTTTATTTTGTATTACATGATGAGTTGACAATGGAAAACTTTCCAGAACTTCCTCTCGCACTTGTCCCAGGGCAACCCATTTGCAAAGATGACTTTCAAGAGCCGGTGAGTATTTCTGATATAAAGGAGAGTCCCGATATTTTGGGGAGGGAAACTTAAATCACTTTGCGGTTCCAGTAGAGCTGTAAGATATTTTAAGCAAGTGAAAAGGAGGTGTGCATATGCTGTGTTATAAAAGATGAGAATTTCTGGACAACCTGAGTATGTTGTGCGAAGGGCTGTCGCTGACTATAAATGTTTAGTGTCTCTTGGATCCAGAATTGCTTTGTGGTAGAATCGCTTTGGGTAACCTTTCAGTGTTTTGTATTGCCAGATATTTAGATATCTGTGGATAAGTCTACAGAGAATATAAATCTAAAATATATTCTGGATGAAAATGTGTCAGGCACAGAACTATTATATTTCCGCAAAGCAAGAGTGCCTGCTCTCAAAGTTTACTCAGAACACCTGCTGTACACCCTCCAGAGAAAAGCCAAATGAACAAGTGTGTGCCAGGCAGTCACGTTATATATTGAGAAAGTAGAAGGTTTTCATTTAAGTGAAATGGTCTGTTTCTTTTTCTGATTCTTCCATCCTCTTGTAGAGATGCACTTGGGCCTCTCTTCTCTGCTTCCTGACAACCCACCTCTGAGAACAACTCAAAGAGTAGAGAATTCTAGGACACAAAACTCATGACACGATTTCATCCCGTTTCTATATAGCTCTTATCGAATGATTTTTTTCTCTCTGTCTCGCTTTCTCCCTCATCTCTTCCCCTTATATAATTTCTACGTAATCTGTGCCAGATCGCAGAAGCTGACGAGTTGCCGAAAGAGGTGTCAAAATGCCAAGTGGAGGAAGAATTAGTCGAAATGGAAACTGTGGAGAACGGAGAACTTGTGAGTGTTTCACGTTTATTTATAAATAAAACAGCTCATTAACAGTCTGAAACACTGGAAGCTGTAATTCAAAGCTTTGCACAGCAACAGCAAAGTGCTCAGTGGGCAAAGGTATTATGCGATGGACTCCATAACCCTGATACCCAGTTCATAGAAGATGTAATTTCAGATGTTTGCTTCTGAAATCAAATGCAAGAAGCATCCCGAGATTGAAGTAGAGCTTTAAAACCACCGCCAGCAATGTGTTCCATGAATTGAATAGTACCAATTGCTTATACATCAGCAATACCCCACCTGGCATAACAATTTGAAAATCTTTCTCAAAAATCCATTACAGCAACAAAGTAATTCTACAAAAGTCTGTACAGTCCGTAATGACACGCAATCTGTCCTCACAGCTACTAGTATTGGGCACAGCAGGATGAGGGTGCAAAGATGAAGTAGGTTTCATAGTCCTGATGGCGAATGGTATAATAATAATCCTTAAATTTGATATACCGCCTTATCATGTCTTCGAGACATCTAAAGTCCTTCACAGGTTATAAACTGTAAAGTGAATAATTGAATGTATATTTTGTGAGCATCATACGTCTGCAGTTCTCCCACGGTTAATGTTTGAGGTACACTGACTAACCTCACATCTCGAAAGCAGTGACTCACTTTAAATATAACCCTTCCATTATAGATGGAGCGTCTAATCATTGCGGAGAAATTTGAAAATCTTTCTCAAAAATACGAATCCATTACAGCAGCGGAGAAAGGTAATTTTGCAAAATTCCGCAGAGTCCCTAATGACATACATTATCTGTCCTCACAGCTACTAGTATTGGGCACAGCAGGAGGAGGGTGCAAAGACGAAGTACGTTTTGTAGCCCTGATGGTGAATGGTGAATCAGAACAAATTACATTTGCCTTTCACATTGGATGTCCCAAGACGCTGGAGCCATGGACCGAGCAGGGGGTTGAAATAAGAAGGGGTGGAAGGCAGGGAGGTTGACCAAAAGCGTGGTCAAAGAGGAAGGTCTTGTAACTGAAAGAGACAACAGATGAGGCGAAGGGACTGTGGGATGGAGTTCGAATGGTGGGGTGGGGGGGGTTGGGGGCAGGGTATTGAGTGAGGTCATTTGTGTGTGAGAATTGCCTTGCACTGAACAGAAATGTACCATTTTGCTTCACATGCACCTTTAGGCAGAGAGAGTGGGGGTTTAAATAAAAAATATCCCAATATTGAAGTTAGGCGATCACTATTCTAAAACATCACAGTAAATGCAAACGATGTTCCTTTTAAAAATTCATATTGTAACATTTACAGCATTTTATAAACTGGTTCATCACTGTACGATCATCTGGTTTCGACCATAAAGGATAATTTTTTTTTAGTTGCCCCTTTTTCTGTTTTACAGATAGCCAGAAAATTCCTCAGCAGTTTGAATTAATACCAGTCACTCAAGTTGCTTCTCCAGAAACACCGCACCATATAGAGCGCGATATCGTTATAGTGCTTGTAGTTCACGTAACGCTCGTTATCTCCGTATTAATCGTCAGCTGCAAGTGTATACAATGCAAACAACAGTACCTCCGCAAAGATACAGACATGGAAGAACTGTTAGTGACCGTAGGCTTGGTTAGCTGCATAGCACTTGCACTCTTTACCCTCCTGGGAGCTACAGTTCTTTTATTAATCCGTATATTATTGGCAACGTTCCCATAGCTTTACACCTTTTAAAAAAAAAGCAATAAAACACTAACATGATGCACTCTCAGAATGGTTTCTTTTAATGTAGATTATTGACAAACTGGACTCAAGAGAGTAATCAAATGCTCAGATGTGCACACGAGTGCATAAGTCGCAAATATTTTACTCCAGTGCTTGAGTATGACCACACAAGTTATCAAGGCAGATTCGATTCATGGACACGAACATGTTGGGCATATATTTGTACATTTGTGTAGTAAGCAAACAAATGCACAAAAATACATTAACATAGTTTTAATGACTGAATGTCATATCAAGCAGTTGGCAAACATTTTTTTTTTTTCGATTTTATCAGGAGCATAACCAGGAAAAATAATTTTCATAAAGCGTAGATCAGAAATGGGAATATTTATATAGGCTTATATTTTATCTTCAATTAATTGCCACGCAGCACACAAATTAAGAAATGTGTTGGGTGCCCTTGTAATTAAGATCTTTACGATTCCAAAGATAAAATGTTTGGTGCACATTCTCTGGTGGATGGTGAAAAGACAGCACATTTTAAATGTTGCCTTTACTGTTAGAACCTGCATTTGAATCCAAAGAGGCCTTTTCTCTGCTGGTTTATGTGAAATAAGTTTGTGCAAACGCACAGGTACTTATTCGTGTAACACAGTACAAAATGGGCGATTGAACACGAAGGAGAAATAATGTGGGAAGTGGGAAATGTTGCACATGATGCAGTGGTGTTGGCTTTCGGAGGCTGGTGCTAAGTTACAGCTTTAGGTGCTAAGAACTGAAATATGGCTCTGAGAGACTCAGTCATCTATCAATACCACAGCTCTTTAGAAATACCTAAACTATAAAACTAAATTACAGGAACAACAGAAAAACACGAAGATTATCAGAAGCCAAGTTCATAAGCCATCCCTCAATCCATTCCAATGACAATTGTAAGGAAAATTGTCTTTATTTCCCATCAATATAAAAACAGCTGTGATAAACAGAATACAGACCATGTATTTAACATGTACACAGATTATCCACACACAGAGCACTGGCATTTGCAATCAAAGCTTCCCGCTGTCATTGACGCTCTGCTTAGTTTATCAAATAATAAAAATAGAAAATGTATAGCCAAGAGGGGACACAGTTGGACCTGTTGGCAGAAGTTTCAAGTTTGTAATTTTGAGTACTTTTCTCCAAACAGTCATTTTTGGGTATCTACCAGTTGAAATAAAACCGAGTCCTTTTCTCAAGCTGTTCCTCTTTATTGTATCTCTCCAATGTAAAGTCTTTTGTCACTGGATGCTGAAAGAACTGGAATACAGGAAAAAAAACTTTAGTATTTTCCTTAATTAAATTATATTTTATTCTATCTATTACATATATTAATTAGCAGCAGTTTTAATGGATTTTGGCAAATTTGTGATATGGCAACTGTTCAAATGACTCAGCATATTAATATTTTGTAAGATCCAACGTATAACTATACCTTCATAAAACTGAATGCGAGTTAGAATCTTACTGCAGAGAAGTGTACAATGGTGTTACTTATGTTGAAGCAACTTGTATTTAAGATATAAAACCAAATATATATATACTGGCTGCAGCAGATACTTACTGACTGGTTCTTCAGGATGAAATGCCACTTCATTTACAGAGCCAGCATGGCCTGGCAGTTTATACAAGATTCTTCGTGACGTTGTGTCCCAGACATAAACAAATCTGTAAGAAATAATGCATCTCTTTTTACCAGTACATTGAAGAGCTCCTATTTTCTTTTTCCAAGCATCATACATCTCTTTAGAAGCCATCAGAAATGTTGTCAGTTTATTTTTAAAACCATCCTTTACAAGGATGATTATTTATTAATGTAAAATTTTGCCCAGTATCCATCTGAACTATTTATAAAGCACATGTTGCAGTAAACCCTTTGTTTGAAACATCAAGAATGATTTTTTTTTGGAGGAAAAAAAGACAGGCAGAAACTGGTATAGCATGGCCTTCAGAAAGATTACTGGCAATCATTTATGCTACTTTCATTTAAAAGGATATTTCCTCACTGAAGCATTGTTAATAATTAAATTTCCAAATCCTCCACCCATTGCTTCAGCTTTCACATTGTCTTTTATTTCATTCGACACTTTTACATTTTTGCAGAATCTTTTTCATGTTCAGTTTTAGATTCAGTCTTTACTATCTGTGTTTCTGGAAATCATGCAACTACATCTCACAAGTTTAAGACATTGCCATTCAGCTATCAAGCTACTCCACTAATAAAATAACAACCCACACCATTTTACTTGCCTAAAGGGACATTAAAAGGTTGAATGAAATGAGTATTAAAGACAAAACAAATTAAATAAATTCTACCATGACAATATTGGAAGGAAAACACACCAGCTGATTGATTTTTTTCATGGTGCAGGCACTAAATCAATTTTCTATAATTTGAACTGATTCAGAAGGGTAGAATGAATGCAAAACTACTGAGATTTTAAGTCTCATTAACTGGTCTGGCAGGAATTGAACTAAAGTAGTTAAGTCATGTATTGTCGCAAGTTCACATAATAATCCTTGCATTTGATATTGCACCTTATCAAGGCTTCCAGACGTTTCAAAGCGCTTCACAGAATATACCGTAGAGTGAATTGTCTGTGTATTTTGTGGGCAAAACGCAGCAGCCAATTGTGTACATCACAAATAAGTAAAAGATAAATGCATTCATTTCCTCAGAAAGGCTTATGAAGCAATATTTACCGGTCTGCAGATCCTGCTGCTATTTTGCTTCCATCAGCTGACCATGAACACCTCAAGAGATTCTACAAAAAAGGGGAAATATCAAACATTGTAAAAACAATTTTATACTGTTTTTTGAGGGATGTATTTTGGCCTTAATATAAGGTGGTAGGGTGGTGAAGGGATAGGAAAGAGAACACGCTCATAGCTGGAGAAATAGATCATTATGCCCAACTCTAATCTCAGAACAGGTCCTACTGCAATAACCAATGACGTCTCCCACACCAAGCGAAATCACCCCAACTGCCCAAATTCTGGACCGTTATTAAGGAAACACCACCTCAGTCTTTAAAGGATCAATAAGTGCTTTCATTTGGATTCTCCGAGACAATAGTGCACTACACAAGTGCAAGTTGTTGTTCCACAATTTGTAACACAGTTTTATTTCAACTCACCTTTTCAAAGTTATGCACATTTCCCTGGAATATTTTCACACATCTCTCCTTAGGAGCGAATGGCCGTACATCCCAGACTCGCACTAGAATCAAACAAAAAAAACTTCAGCAATCAGAAAACTTTTGATCTGTATAATACATCACCTTAGAAGACATGTTTCATTATAATACAAATTCACTTATCGGGATGTATCCCTGACATTTATTTGCCAGAAAGTGTCTAATTAGAACAACACTTTTTCCCTGTCCTCTAAAGCAACATGTATTGATATGTTAACTGATCTGATATATTTAATGCATTCAGTCTTATATAGTGCAGAATTAACCAACCCTTCCCCAACAAAAATGAACCATGTTATTTTGTTACCTGTATTATCCATTGAATTTGAGAGAAGGTAGGAGCCATCTCCACTTAGAGACAAGCCTGTGACAGAATCTGTGTGTCCACGCATTGTATAGATTAACTTGTTCTGTCGTAGGTCCCACACCTTAAAGAAACGTAGTGGACATTGAAATAAGAAATGCAAACTGAATTCTGCAGCTAACTCACATTTACCCACATCGGAGTACAAGCCCCAAAAGATACTAAACACAAGATCATAACTTAAGACTGGAGACTATAACCAAAATGCCATTTGTTTAAGACAGATGCTTACCTTAATGTCATTATCGATACCACCAGAGATAATCTGATCACTTGTGTCATTAAATGTTGCCGCCAATACTTGATAGGTGTTTTGAAATGTGTGAATTGAAGCCTTCTTCCTGACGTCCCATAGCTAGAAATATTAAATGATGTCATTTGAATATTAACTATTTCTGGTACGTTGTACTCTGCAGAAACAGATCTATATTTTCCTTTAAAAAATGTGAATTAACTTTTTTTAAAATGTACATTTTGCTTCTATATTAACACACTCACTTTTACTGTTCCATCATCGCTTCCTGTACAGACTAACTGTGGCCCCCGTCTGGCTGGGTAACATGAGTTCACAAAAGATGTGTGACCCTTCAATCTTTTGATTCTTTCACCCGTTTCACTGTCCCACACTGCTACCGTTTTATCTGTTGATGCTGAAAATAGCATGCTGCAGAGGACAAGCAAATATTAAGACAAGGACAGAATTTTAACACACAGTATCAAAGTCAATGTATAAAAAATAAAATCTAGCAGTAAGAGCCCAAATTATGTGTTCATTTTTCTTCCCATTTAAAATTATTTCAATAAAATCCCCACACTTTGGTTTTTCAGATTGCTCAGCAATTAATCAAGATTATCACCACTCAAATCATAGCAATACTTATGTGTCTTTCTACTTCTACCCCCACCCCCACATACACACAACTACGATCCCATTGAAGCAAACTGACAGTATTTAGAAAACATATACATAGACGTCTGCAGCCATTACTAATACTATCACCATATGTACATCCTATTACTATAGGATGATTAAGAGACACAAGAGTGTGTATGTTACAGTACCTGCCATCTGTGTTATAATGTAATTCCATGACTGCTCCACTGTGCCCCTTCAATGTTGCAAAATTGTCACATTCTCCATACACATTCCATAACACTGCAAAGAAAGAGGTACAAGTACAAGTGTATAACACTGGTTACATCAGTGAATAATAGTCAATATTTTTTTATGGGGGTTGGTGGGGAGAACCAGATAGGAAGTAAACAAAATTGCAACAACTATCATAATATTTTAAAAGCATAAACAGTAATGCTTTCAGCTGGATTTTATCACAAAGTGTCTCAGAAATTCATTTATGAAAATGCTTGTCACTACTGCACCTTCTTTGTTGCTTGACCACCTCTATCTAAAACAGTAACACCAACCAGTTTAGTTTTTAATACCTCTAGCCTGTACTTTGCATGATAAAAATTCAACAAAAGTCATGTAAGTTTCCTCACTTACATATGAGTCGGTCAAATCCTGCTGATGCGAGCGTTGATCCATTTGGGTGGAATTTACAGCAGTAAACCTCTCCTTCGTGACCTGTGAGAAGCATTATAGGAGCTTGAAGACTCGACGACCTGGAAGGACCCTAAAATGACAAACAAAAAGGATGTACACAAATAAAAGTTGGCTAAGATCATCACAAAAGGAAGTAAATAACCTCTCTATTTCAATTATTGATTCCTTTTTGATACTACGGCCCCCTCTCCCCACACCATGGGAACTTAATTTGGTTTTAAAAACATTCAAAATTCTAATTTTTTCAAACGTTTTCTTGAAGCGGCAGAAAGTCATCCGTTTCTACTATTTTAAAAACTTTTTTTTAGTGCTTTCTTCAGCATCAATCGGTTTTTTTTATATTGAGAAAGGATGCGCTTCCCTGTACAAGATATTTTTGGAAAGACATCTGTTCAGGTGAGACACGCTTTCAAAACCCAAAGCCGTACAGTTCAGTTCCCAGTCAGTTGTGTGAATCACTTTGAGATGTCCTCTTGACATGGAAGGTGTTGTGTAAAATGTTGTCATTGAGGCGCTGTTAAATGTCGTCATTGAAGCGGTTTTAGAGTCTGTACTTCATACGGTGAGCATTACAATTAATAAATCTAGACTGGGCAGAATTTCCTCCCCTAAACCTAGATCTCGGCGGAATTTCTCCCCTCAGATACGCGGTCAATCCACTTTATGGCATATTCTGCCAAGTGAGTGCTTCGAGACATCTCAACGCATCGATAAGGCGCTGTGCGATGTTGATGTACGATAACAGTGATAATCCTTGCATTTGGTACAGCGCCTCATCCCGTTTTCGAGACGTCTGAATGCGCTTCACAGAGTATGCTGCAAAGTGGAGTGACTGTGTATTTTGTGGGCAACGGATTATGATGATGTGGAGTCCTGTAGCTCAGTGGTTAGAGCACTCGCTTTGCAAGCGAGAGACCTGAGTTCAATTCCAGGCAGAGGGCGAAACCTTGGGCAAGTTTCCTTACTCCACACAGAGCCTAATAATAGTCCCTCCAAAAAACCCAAAACAATTAATAAATTGGTCATTTTCAATCTACGACTGTTTGTGGGATATTGCTGTGCGCCATTGGCCGCCGCGTTCGCCCACAAATACACAGTCAATTCACTTTACAGTGTGTTCTGTGAAGCGCTTTGGGACGTCCTCCCGACGTGAAAAGCGCTATATCAAATGCGAGGATCATTATTATTATGATGATGACAGACTCAGGTGCAACTTCTCCTTTTAAATCAAGTGGAATCGCTCCCCCCTAAATCTTGCGAGAAACCCCCCCCCCTAATATCCTCCACACACCCTCCCCCCCTCTCTCTCTCTCCCTCTCTCTCTCGTGTCAGCACAAGGCTCACCGCCGCCTGGAGCAGGGCCTGTTGGTTGCCCTGAGCCATGGCCACCAGCTCGCTCCTGGGCCGCTTGGCCGCCACCAGCACCAGCTCCTGGGCTTTCCGCTTCTGGTCGATCATCTTGGCCGCCCGGAGTGGAATGGCCTCGCGCTCACGTATTTAACCGCGGTCCCTCTTTCGCTTCCAAGACACACACACAAAAAAAATGTTGCCCTCGTTCTTCTTCTTCTTCTTCACCACCGACGACGACGACGTCAACGACACTCCCAACAAACAGCCGCCCGGTCGCTCGCCGTCGGCCAACCCAACTTGACTCGTCCCCCCTACTCCCCCCCACTCTTCAACATCCTCGCTTCTCATTGGCCGACGGGCCCTTCCGTCACGGCAGATCAGGGGGCGGGGCCAACCGCTTCCCCGGCCGCGATTGGCCGCTGTCCGCCACCAGGCCGCCAGCACGCTAGGCTGCACCCCGGCGCTCAGTAAGGCTCCGCGTGATTGGTTCGCTCGGCTCAGGGCGGGAGAGGAGGATTCAAAATGGCGTCGGCCGCAAGGTTCGGTGCCTGTCGTTACCCGGAGTTTGGAGTGAATTTTATTTACCAATTAGTTGGGCTCGTGTGGCTTTATCCCCCCACCCACCGCCGTCTCCTTCGCCATGTCCTCTCGACGTGAAAGGCGTTACACAAATGCAATTTGCTGTTGGGGTTGTTGTTGCTGTTTAAAAGCGCCAACGCAAACATGAGGAGGGCTGAGTGACCTCTTTCGTCTTCCCGACGTGAAAGGCGCTCTATAAATGCAATCTCGTCGTCGTTGTTGTTGCTAATACATTTCTACCACGATAACCAATGGCATTTCTGTAACTCCTTTCGCGTCCCGAGGATGTTCCGAAGGGCTGGGTTTGCTGGGGGTTGGATTCGGGAGAGGTGGTCACCAATGGAGGAGTGGGGGGGGTTGGATGGCCGAAGGTGCGGTCAAAAGGAAGGTCCTAAGACGGACTGAGACTTGAGTAAATTCCTGTGGCTCCAAACTGACTTATCGTGTCGATTGTCGAAGCCACTTCTTGCAAAGAACTGCACAGCTTAGGCCTGACCGAAGCGACGGCCTTTTGCGTCGCGAAGTCTTTTGTCAACTTAAAAGAAAAACTTGAGTCGGGCATCGAAAACGATCCTTAAATTTGGCTCAGTTCCTTTCAAGTCGGGAGGACGCCCCCAAAGCACTTCACGGGATGCACCGGAAAGTGCAGTGCCCACAACGTGTTTTTGTGGGCGAAATGCAGGAAAAGGAAAATTACGAGAAAAAGTCACATTCGGTATTTGATTCAAAAGTCAGCGAATATGCTGAGCCTCTCCAGGCGTATTTCTCGTACGATCCGGAAAACCTGAGTGAATTTGAGAGAAATATAGCCACACAGTGAGTACAGTGTGGCAATTTTGATTTGGGATTACATAGAATCTACAGCACTGGTACAAGCCATTTGCTCAGCTGGTCTGTGCCAATGTTTACATGAGCTTCCACCATCCCAATTCCCCTCCCTAGCCTCCACCTACCTCTCTATTCTACTCTTTCCTCATGTATTACATGAATTATTGCATGTATGTAAGGGACACTAGATATTTGATATTGTATTTGTGTTTTGTTTTATAAGATGCATTTCTGACGAAATATGAAGACACTCGGAACATGAACTCAACGTGAAGGATTCTACAAGTGCCTTCTTTCCTTTGAGCAGGTTCCTTAAAGATGGAGGAGTTGCCAGAAATCTTTGAAATCTTCGAAGGCGAGGTATATTCTCCACCATTTAAATGTTGGATCAAAATTTTAAGTTGCTTGTGAAAGTTTGATCAATTTTGAAGTTATTTTTACAGGTTGCATCAGTGAAAGAATATGGAGCATTTATTAAAATTCCTGGTTGCAGGCAGCAAGGTATCTTTCTATATTCATTTAGTTCTATACTCATTATATTAGTTTGCTCATGTCTACCAGTATTGTGGGGTGCAAGACTTGTTTCACTAACATGGTTCTTGTGTCCAATTATGAAGGATATGGTCTTTTTGATTCTTACTATTTTAGCTTTTTTGTTATGTTTCTTACTGTTTTAGATCTGTATATGAAGTTTGTCAATATTTGCTGCCCATGTTTTTTTTAGAGTTATCAGGAGGTATAAAAATGGTTGTATAGCTTTCTGAGATTTTTGATTCAGGAATGTAGAGTCCAATAAACTAAGTCTTCGATTTTGCTTTTTTCTAAATAAAAATAACCAACAATCTAAGCAGAGGGAGATTTCTCAGTCAGGCCGTAAAGGAATTTTTGCAATTACCACCTCTCAGCTACTTACTGGCTGAATCCTCTTGAGCTATCACATAATCTAGTATTTGCTTTTATGTATTAAGATTGATCAATTAATTGATTGTGCTTATTTGACAGGTCTTGTTCACAAGTCGCAAATGTCAGCAAGTCGGGTGGATAATCCATCAGAAATAGTTGATGTTGGAGAGAGAGTGTGGGTCAAATTAATTGGAAAAGAGGTAAACCTACTTGTGATTTCAAGATTCCCTTTAGCTTCTGATAGTGCACCATGTTTGCATATGTATAGCTATTAAAATAATAACACATCTTTCTGTGTATTACTGTGGTTAAACTAAAATGTTTTTCTTTAAGATTAAGGATGGCAAAGTCAAGCTTTCACTTTCAATGAAGATTGTCAATCAGGGAACTGGGAAGGACCTCGATCCCAATAATGTGTCTCTTGAGTATGTGGTTTGCTTGATCTGTTTCTTCATGAAATGCAAAGTGTTTATTTTGAAAACATTCAGCATTACACATAATGTGATGCTAAATTTTCCACATAAGTTTCAAAATTGCTTTATGAATTGCTTTATAATTTCCTATTCTATATTGTAGAATTCATATATTATTAAGTGATCTGCACCTGGTGCAAGTGGAAGATGAATTGAGCAAATCTTCGTGCAGAAAGCTACACAAACAGTGGCTCTTTTTGATACATCACTTGTTTATGATGACTTAGGCCTTTAAACATTTGCCCACTGGCCTTTTTATGAGCATTTTTTAAAAATGTTTCCATTATAGATTTCCTCTGATGTAAAAATGACATCTGCCAACTCTGCACTGGCAGAATTGAGCAGTGTATTTTATTTGAGTTCTGTATGGATTGGAATAAGTTCTTGTGTGCAACACATAGAATTTGAGTGATGTTGGTGGTGTGGTTTAGATTGCGATGATTTTGACAATTATTATTTTACCTTTGCAGCCAGGAAGAGAGAAGGAAACGCAAATTCAAAGACTACACAAGCCAGAGGATAACACTTGAAGCTGTGCTAAATACATTCTGCAAAAAATGTGGGTGTAAAGGTACTTGCTACAAATTAGCTCACTTGATTTTATTGGTTTTGAATTCATTCGAAAAATAGTATGGATGGTAATAAAGAAAATCTTCAGAGAGCATTGGTCCCACAAGTATAAAGTAGCACAAGTAACTGAATTTGAGAATATTACACCTGTGCAGTATTTTAAGTTTTCAAAGCAATTCATTAAATTATTCTGTACCTTGTTTGAAAGATGGCCTGTTTCAATAGGACTCATTGGAAGCTCTGTTGTCTGACCGAATTCAGCAGTGAGATAGTGATAGAGATCTGTGCTAGTGATGAGGTTTTCAATGAGAAAACCTAATTATGATCATATGGTTTAATTTGGCGATTGACAAGACTAGGCTCTTTCCAAGTCCAATTTGTTGCACATGGTTTTGGTGAGATGAGATCTACTTGTTTAAAATGTTAAGTCATATGATGCTCATAATCTAATCTTATGGTACAATGCATTCACACAATTATTTGCTGCACACAACATTTTGTTTAGAAATTCAGTGTGTTCTCTGAGAGGCACCCACAGGAAGGTATGCGAACACTGAGTGCTAATGTTTCCCCCCCCACCCCCTTCCTCTTCCAGGACATTTTGCAAAAGATTGCTTCTCACAGCCAGGAGGCACTAAATACAGCCTCGTGCCAGAAGAAGAAGTGGAACCGGCTGGCCCATCCACCCAGTCTGATCTTCAGCCACCAAAGAAAAAAAAGAAGGTAGTAACAGAACCCCAACCATAAAAAAAATCAATTATGCTTTTCAACTGTTTCCTTTTAAAGAAATTATTTGCAAAGTTGAAGGTGAAAATGTTTCAATGTGATCTTATTAACTGAAGTTCAATCTAAAACTGCTATCAACAGTTATTGAAACCTTTAATATATTACTAGTAATTGTACCACACGGAAAAGTTCCACTAATTATGGATAAAAGTTGTTGTTTTTATCTGTCCTGTGCTAAGGTGGTGACCTCTCATATTTAAGAGGCATCTACTGGGAGGTATGTACATGTTGAGTGAGGAAATGAGCGGACTGCGCTATGATATCTTATGCAATTCTGTTAACACTTAATAACACTTTCACATGTACAGCCCCTTGAGTGAGGTACCAGAGTGGCACTGGTGCCTTTAGGAAATATTTTACAATGACTGCTGAAACAGCTATTCATGATGAACCTACAAAAAAGTAAAAGCCACATTATCTTATGACAAGAGGATGGTGAAGTTGAAATACAAAAAGAAGTAATAACAGTTTGTGTTTGCTATCCCCGACTATCTTGGAAAGTCAGATATTTTCCCAAATTAGACTCCTGACATGCACAAACATCTAACTTGTTACAGGAAAAAGAAAAAAAGAAAAGGAAGAGTAAAGAAAAGAGATCATCCTCAGAATCTGATTCTTCTAAGACGTCAGACTCAGACCGTGAGCAGAACCGTTCAAAAAACAAGAAACGCAAGCATTCGGATAAGATGCAGAAAAAGAAAAAGCAGAAAAAACATAAGCATAAGGAATCTAGAAAGGGAGATAAATGACAATTTTATCCAGAAATGTATAAGATTAATT
Organism: Callorhinchus milii; assembly: GCF_018977255.1. Lineage (NCBI taxonomy): Eukaryota > Metazoa > Chordata > Chondrichthyes > Chimaeriformes > Callorhinchidae > Callorhinchus > Callorhinchus milii. Next base: position 15,215,941 of record NW_024704751.1, read on the forward strand.
TTATTTAAGTTGTCAGGTCTTAAATCACGTTTGGTGTCGTCACGATTTGTCATTACAAAATATTTCTTGACATTGAAAAATTTGAATGTGCTGTTCTCAGAATTATTTGTATGCTTGTTGCTGCCCATGTGCTGGATTAAAGTTGAAGCACTATTATTTAGCTGTAGTGTTCCGATTTTGCATTCATGTTTTTCGAAAATAAAAACTTAACTATCTCATGATGCCTGGGGACTACCAATAGTTAATTTCTCAGTCCTGAATAGACTGTTTTGTATATTCAGTCCAAAGCAGTGTAGTGGCTGCTATTTTAAATTCCACAATGTTATCAAGAAATTATTTAAAGAATTTAAAACTCGATTTGGATTAGAGGCTTTTACACCATCGAAATGTGAAGAAACATGGACTTTAACAAAAGAATTGCTCAGAGAAAACAGATGTTTGCAAATACTTCAATGACACTTTACTACTTGAATCAATATTCATGCTTTAGGTCCTCTTAATTAAATGAACTGAAATTAATAATATAATAAGGGAGCAATGTGTTTAGATTTTGTTATAAAGTTATAGGACTTCTTAAAGTCTGAAAACATCCATAAAAGTGTTTCACTGAGGAAACATTGAAATTTTAGGTAAATATCTGACAAAAGTTATCTTTTTACGAGTTTGCCAATGAAAAGTACTTGATAAACAGAAAAAAATGATCGCTGGATAATTAAAAGGAATTCAACTCACAGCTTCAATTTGATCTTCAAAAAAAGCATAATTTTTTTAAAACAATATATAATTTTATTTGCAAATAGTTTTTCACGTTTATCGAAGGAATTACATTTAAACAGTACTGTAGTTTGCTGCAAGTTAACCAGAACAATGCTGCTACCAGTTGATAGTGCCAGAGCCCATAACATATGGCCTAAATGCAGTAAAGGACTATGGAATCTGAAGATACTTAACAAGAGACTATGCCTTCTCATATTTACGAGTGCAAACCACATCATCCAATGTAAGAGTCTAAAATAAAAACAAAGACCAGTTCAAAAAGTAAATAGAAGGTACATTTTGTTATAATTGTAGATTTAGAATTCCAGATCATTTTAATCCTTAACGTAATAATATAATCCTAGGGTGCTACACAAATGTAATTTTGTTGTTGTAAAGGAACAGATTTACCATCAAGCAGTTCTAAAGTTAGACATGTATATTAGAATATACTCTACAAATAATTTATTTTAATTGAAAGTAAAAACAGCTAATGTTTAACATAGTAACTGGAAATGCAATGCATTCATTTGGTACTTCAACATACCAATATCATATAGCTATCTTTGATTTCTCGAAGAAGGGTTGTCTGTCTTCCATTCCACTTTTGAATGTGAATTAATTTTCCATTCGACCACGTCACAAGTGACTAGAACAACAACAGCTGCCAATTACTTTCGGGCAATTATAAAAATGGGTCAATAGTTTAAAGGTGAGGTTAAAGATAAGAGTTCAAAATTGCACGGATTTTGCGTGAACTGAGTCTGTCCGGTTACGCTCTATTTAACCTCTTAAGTTCTTTGAGTTCACAATTCTCAACTGCGACCTCAAAAACCTTTCTGTTTGTTGCGTTCCTCTTACCTCAGTGTCTGGTAGTTCTAACGTAAAACGCATCCGTGTTTGCGGAGCGGTTGATTTGGATGAATGAAAATTATCTTTCAAATACCTGATAGACCTGGAGATCTATAAGGAAGGATATATTGGAGAGAGAGAGAGAGAGAGAACGACAAACGCCAGAATGCCACCCGTACTTTGACATCTCTACCATCCGCCGTGATCTCGTTGAACTCTCGGTCCAACTGGAAGTTGATCTCGGTGCTTTTGAAGGTGGACATGGTTTTCAGAGTGATCAGATTCGCGTCCACTTTGATGACGGTAGTGGGTCTGGAGACGTTGCCCACCTGTCGGGTTTTAAAGTTCACTCCTCAAGGCAAAGACCAGAAATAAGCAAACAATAGCCATAAAAACTACTCCCGAATATAGCGGTCACACTCCCTTTTATTGCTCCTCACCCTCGGGCACAGTAATACCGCATCGATGCTCATGGTAAATCAAAATATTTGGTGGATGGTGGTGGGGTGGGGGGTGCGGGTGGGGGGGGGGGGGCAAGGAGAGGGCTTGGTGTTGTTCGTGGTTGGGGGGGGGGGCGGGAGAAGGGGGGGCTGAGTTTGTGGGGGACAAGGTGGGGTGGTGGGGGGTGTTGTTGGGGGCGTAGGTCGGTGGGGAAAGGGAGGGGGCTTGTTGGTGGTGGGGATTGGAGTTGGGGTGGGGGAGAAAAGGGGAGGGGGTTTTGGGGGTAGGTCGGTGATGGGGGGGTTGTTGGTGGTGGGGGGGTTGTTGGTGTTGGTGGTGGGGGGGTTGTTGGTGGTGGGGGGGGGTTGTTAGTGGTGGGGGGGGGTTGTTGGTGGGGGGAGGGGGGGGGGAGGCGTCGACGACGACGGAGGTGGACAGGGCCGCTGTCCTTTAACCCCCCGCAGTCACCACCACCTCCTCCTCTCCCCCAACCCCGACCCCGACACCGAGGCCCCGGAACACCACTCCACTCCACACCCCCATATGGGCGCAAGTGGCCGCACGATGAGGATGAGGCCGCCCTGAGGTGAACCTCCTTCCCTCCGCTGTTTTTACCCCCTCTCCCCCCCCCCCCCCGGGGCTGACTGACCGCTTACCCAGTGCTCTCATGTAGGCGTCGAAGTTCGTGCTTTCTATCATCCGCCACGTGCCCTCCAACACCTCCACCATAGCGCCCCACCACGTGACCGCCCTGACCCCCCACCCCTGACCCCCAGCCCTGACCCCCCCCACCCCCAGCCCTGACCCCCCCCACCCTGACCCCCAGCCCTGACCCCCCCCCACCCCCAGCCCTGACCCCCCCCACCACCAGCCCTGACCCCCCCCCCACCCCCAGCCCTGACCCCCCCCCACCCCCAGCCCTGACCCCCCCCCACCCCCAGCCCTGACACCCCCCCCACCGCTGACCCCCCCCCCCACCCCCAGCTCTGACCCCCCCCCACCCCCAGCCCTGACCCCCCCACCCCCAGCCCTGACCCCCCCCACCCCCAGCCCTGACCCCCCCCACCCCCTCCACCCCTGACCCCCCCCCACCCCAGCCCTGAAACCCCCACCCCTGACCCCCAGCCCTGCCCCCCCCACCCCTGACCCCCAGCCCTGCCCCCCCCCACTCCCAGCCCTGACCCCCCCCTCCCCATCCTCTCCACCCCCAGCCCTGACCCCCCCTACCCCCAGCCCTGACCCCCCCCTACCCCCAGCCCTGACCCACACCCCAGCCCTGACCCCCCCTCCCATCCTCACCCCCCCTCCCCCATCCTCTCCACCCCCAGCCCTGACCCCCCCCATCCCATCCCATCCTCACCCCCCCCTCCCAATTAAAATTATTGCAGGAGGCAGTTGAAAAGAAAAAAAAGTTAAGAGGAATTATTACATCCGGTAGAAAGTTTAATGAAGGAGTCATCTCGAAAATGTAATCTAATGAAACTGGGTAGAGGAACTGGAATAGGAGCCAGACTAATAATAATAATAATAATAATAATAATAATAATAATAATCCTTGCATTTGATATAGCGCTTTTCACGTCGGGAGGACGTCCCAAAGCGCTTCACAGAACACACTGTAAAGTGAGTTGACTGTATATTTGTGGGCGAACGCGGCAGCCAATTGCACACAGCAATGTCCCACAAACAGTCGTAGATTGAAAATGGCCAATTTATTATTGTTTTGGTTTTGGAGGGATTATTATTAGGCTCTGTGTGGAGTAAGGAAACTTGCCCAAGGTTTCGCCCTCTGCCTGGGATTGAACTCAGGTCTCTCACTTGTAAAGCGAGTGCTCTAACACTGAGCTACAGGACTCCACAAAGGAACTCCACAGACTAGGAATTAAAGTTTTTTTTAACAAGTGTGAAAGACTCGAGCATCTAATGTCGACATAGATAAGGTACTTTATTACTGAAGGCACTCATTTCTTATTGATTTGTGAGTCTCCTTATGGTTTCAAAATTAAAGACATGCAGCACAATTAGGAAAATGAGAATTTTATCTTATTTAATTATAGCGTAAGTTAATTGTTTGATTTTTTTCCTTCCTGTTAGAATTGAGATTTACTGCTTAATTTATTATAAGAGATTCAAATGACTATGACTATATCAGCGAACTTCAATTAATTGCAAGTCATTTAATCAAATATATGATTACTTGTGGACTGTATTCATGAATGTGTATATTTCCATTGGAATTTTTTTGGTATAATTTAATTGTAATTTTCACAAACGTAATTTGAAGCTTATATTAACTTCACAAGAAAATTGTTCCGCACAGAACTGTGTGGTCTGAATCAGTTAATGCTGTACAGGCCGCGGCATCTAACATTGAACCAGGAAATAAATATCATTACTATAATTGTCAGAACAAAAGCTTAGAAATAGCGCAGTGATCAGCAAGTTGCGTGTTTCACCTTCTAAAACCTCAGCTGCGTTTTTAACTCATGTTTAGTGACATCATGTCTGAGGATTTCAACATAAATATGGCTCACAGATCAGCATCAGTTCTGCTATTAAAAGTACACGGAGAAAAAGAACACGACGGTGGACACAGATGAGTCTGGTTAAGCAAATTTGAAAAATTTTGATCGTACTGTGTCAGTCTAAAATAAACCGAGAAATATGTGGATTCAGGAGGATAAATAATAACGCTGTACTTAGGTAATCATTACCAGAAAAAAAATGAAATAGCAGTTTTCAAGTTAATGATTCGAATTTTCTTATCAACGAGTACCCACTTGGTACTCTCTCCAGTAATAAATATTTGTTGAAGGCCGATTGAAAGCCGTTATAGTTGTTTGTAGACAGTGGATAGATCTCATTCTAATCTTTTTGTTGGGTAGACACAATAATGATTTAAATTTGTGGTAGTTCTTGCTCACAAATATGCCAGATATTTACAGATCTGAGCTTATTGATGTTTTCTTCAATTCCCTTTGTGTATTTTATTTTATTAACCTTAACCCTAACCTACTACTCGCCGACATCATTAACCTCTCCCTGTCATCTGGCACTGTTCCTTCCCTCCTCAAAACAGCCACTATCACCCCCACCTTGAAAAAAACCTTCCCATCGCAGCTATCTCGCTACCGGTCCATCTCAAATCTCCCTTTCCTATCCAAGGTCTTTGAGAGAGCTGTTGCCTCCCAGCTTCGCTCCTTCCTCTCCTCTCACTCCCTCCATGAACCCCACCTAAACTGCTCTGGTCAAGGTCACAAGCAACGTCCTAACCATGTGTGACCAGGGATTCCCTCTGCCTCCTCGTCCTCTCCGCTGCCTTTGACACCGTGGACCACTCAATCCTCCTCCACCGCCTCTCCTCCCACCTCAACCTCCAAGGTTCTGTCCTTGACTGGTTCAGGTCCTACCTTTCACACCGCCTCCACTTCGTCTTAGCAAACGGTTTCTCCTCCAGCCCCCGCACTGTCTCGTGCGGTGTTCCTCAGGGCTCTGTCCTCGGTCCCTTCCTCTTCACCCTCTACATGCTCAGACATGGGGTAAATTTCCATATGTATGCAGATGACACCCAACTCTCCCTCTCTGCCTCCACCCTGAACTCCAGGACTACTGAGGTCCTGACCGACTGCCTGTCCGACATCAAGTCCTGGATGAGTGCCAACTTTCTCCAACTCAACGTCCGCAAGACCGAGGCCCTTCTGATTGGCTCGCGCCAGCGCCTCCGCACTTTAGGCACTGGCAGCATCAGCCTCCACGGCTGCACACTCAACCTCACTAAGCCAGTCAGGAACCTGGGTGTCTTGTTTGACCCTGAACTGTCCTTTCTTCCCCACATCTGCGCACTGCCTACTTCCACCTCTGCAACATTGCCAGACTCCGCCACTGCCTCACCCCTCAGGCTGCCGAAGCCCTGACCCACGCATTTGTCACCTCAAGGCTCGATTACGGGGACTCCCTCCTCATCGGCCTTCCCAACTCTTCCCTTCACACGTTGCAGATCATCCAAAACTCTGCAGCTCGTGTACTCTCACGCACCAGACTCCGTGACCCCATCACTCCCACCCTCGCCCGACTCCACTGGCTCCCCATCCCCCAGAGGATCGAGTTTAAGATCCTCGTCCACATCCATGGCCTCGCCCCCTCCTACCTCTCTGACCTGCTAACTCCATACCACCCTGCCCTCTCCCTCCGTTCGTCAGGCTCTGCCCTGCTCCATGTCTCCTGCCCAACCCGAACTACCATCGGTGTCCGAGCTTTCAGCCACTCTGCCCCCACACTCTGGAACTCCATCCCACGGTCCCTTGGCCTCGCTTCCTCCCTCGCATCCTTCAAGACTGGTCTCAAGACCCTTCTCTTCGACCGTGCCTTTGGTCTCCCTCCCACCTCTCTGCCTTCCCTCACCCCTACACCACCCCCTCCCCCGTACTCGGGCCCCGACATCTGACTGTACAGCGCTTTGGGACGTCCTCGCGACGTGAAAGGCATTCTATAAATGTCATTTTGTTGTTGTTTATTTACACTACACATCTGTTGATCTTTCTTGCTAAGTAGGCTGTTTGTTTTTAAAAGTTAGAAAATAGTTTTTGAATAGTATTCTATATGAAGATGATTAATTTGGTTGAAAGTTATTTAGTGTTGAATATTTTCCCAAACAATCCATATGATGAGCTCTTTAAAACCCCGTTCTACACTTTTAAAAAAGACAGATTACTGATATAACTGTAGGATATATAGAAACATTGTTGTCTATTTCTTAATCTTTCATAGTAATGTGCATATTGTTATTTTATATGTAAATTACTAGACTCATTTACTTATTTACTATGGCCTTATTGCTACAACATTTTATTGAGATAATTGAAGTGATTAATCAGATGTTTAATTCTAGGGTTTGTGCCCTGTAATCTCAAGATATTTCTAGCATAAATGAGCCCAGTTTATTATTTGCAATGCAGTAAAACTCAATCAGATCATGTTTTGTATCACAAATTATTTACATCATGTTTTTAAACTACTGTCTTCATTCACAAAACATAGTTTTAACACTGGATGAGATTGGAGACTATGCAATGAAAATCGCATGAACATTTGAATCTAGTTTCATATCAGTCTTGTTAATTATTTAGTGGAAGGATATTTTAGCAAAGGCTATTCAGATAAAAAATGTTGCGAATGCTGCAAATCTGAAATAAACCCAAAGTCGGATGATGGGTCACATCAGAAATAATGTTTCACTGTCTTCTAGATCCTGAACGTTTTCCTGTTGATTTGCAGCATTTACTATGTTTAATTGTATATGCCTGAGTTAGAAAGGAGAAAAAGCCATTCAACTCATCAAGCGTGCTCCCTCTAATAAACTTTGTACAATTTGCACAGTCATAGATACTCTTCCCAGCTTAAGTAAGACCAAATTGATCAATACTGTATATAGTTTGTTTATTTAAGGTTGAGACAAATTCTCTGCAAACACTCAAGACTATCTGCGTTCTGTTTCTGTCATGTGTTGACCATAACCTATTGGCTGCTTATGCCACAAAAACATATTTGTGATTGCATCTATTTCTGTCATAAAAACAAACATTTTGGTAGCTCAGAACAGCTGTTACCAAAAAAAATACAATGTAAAAAAAATTGTAACTGGAATTACTTTTTATTTAATAGTTAGCTGAGCACAAGATATTGGAACAGTTCATCCCCAGTAACAACTGAATGGGGTTGGGAAATTCTCCCTCCATCCACTAGTCAGGCGACATTTAACACACAATTTTATTGCTTTTTCTTCTGGTAAAAGGTTGGCTTCTAATTATAAAATGAAGGCAATAATTGCCCGGAACTACACTATAGAAAGTCACAGAGCCGTTCACATTTTGTTTCAATTTTTGTACAAATGGAAATTAAATACGAAATGAAAATTAAAATACAATAATAACTTTTTTCATTACAAATTAAGTGACTATACTGATTGTTGCTATGAGTATTAAAATACTGTATTGTGTTCATTACGTATGAGCACTGTAAATTGATAAGAATATCAGACAATCGTGACTTCACCAGATGAGGTCACTGTCTACCGTACAAAATACAGCATAGCTTTTACAGAACCACAGTACATGAAGATGACTAATTCAGAAGCACATTCAGACAGGTCTCTTAACAAACGTGTTCTTACGGGTTATAATGTTAAAAGGCAACGTCTGACTGTTCGAGAGCTGAATTTCCTCTATTTTGCGCCCGGTTCACTTCAGTTTCTAAAACCGGGATACTAATTGCAGCCGAAGCAGTTAAGAGGCAAGTTTGCAGCCTACGACACGGTCCTCACCAATGTCAGCAAGAGCACTCAGAAGATGACCCTCAGACCAATTCAGCCTTTCCCGTATCACATCCTTTTTCTGTTTGGGAATGTTTTCCTCCCCCAGCAATAGAGCTGGAACGATATACTTATTAAACCATCGCCGCATTAATAATGAGTCCTATTTGTGTGTGTGTTCGGAATGCTGTCGCTCTTTTTGGCAGATCTGTGACCATTATTTAAATTTGCCTACAAATACACAGTCACGACACCTTACAATAAATCCTGTGAAGCTCTTTTGAGACATTTTGACGATGTGATGAGGTCCAACATCAGATTTATGTGTTGTTAATAATGATAATAAATTGTCACCACATTTAGAAAAAGGCAAGTGAATTATCTCCTGACTCAAAATTTCTGCTTATTTGTCTTTGCTTGTTTTGGAGAAATTTTTTNGAGTGGGGTCTTCACTCCAGGATTATTAATCAATTGAATCAATTTTAATTATTGCTACCTTCAGTTATTTTTCTGATTAATAAATCCATAGCAGAAAGTCACTGTAGCCATGTTATAATTTATTATTTTGGAATTGTTAGTCTTTTTTTCTCTGTTTATTTTCAGATTATCCAAAGGTTCTCTCAATTAGCACAAGGATGGCAAGGAGGTTTATATGAAAAAACTATGCTAACGCAAGCAAAGTCTGCTGTAGAGATTCTGTCAGCACTAATCCTGCTGCTGTGGGGAGAAAGGTGAGTTGACATTAACATATATTAAAAGTAAACTTTCATTAAATTAACTTTCCGCTTCTGCTTTTTTAACTCATGAATGTCCCTTTGGCACAGTGTCACACACTCCAAGTATATTACATCTACAGTGTATTGCCTGACAATTTTAGTACCCACAAGCATACATACATACACACACACACAAGACACATTCATTCACTCTTACAAGATAATAGCTGCACATATTTTGTAATATGTAAGCTTATGGAATTTCTTCAGGAAGCACACAATATAATCATGATCTATACCCCTCTGAGATGTGAGACGAATTATAGAAACTTCGCCATCACTAGCGCAGCATAGATCTGAAACACCTCCTCTGCAATGATAGTTACCTAACTTACCTGGTTTATAATAAACTTGAGTTGACACAAGGATATATAGTACTATGGCCTACAAAGTGTATATGTGTGTGAATTGTTATCTTTTAACCAGTACGTACTTTAGAATGGAAGTTTAGTACTTTATTCATACTTTCAGAGACCTTTTCAAAAATACTTTAGTATGGAAGTTAATGCTGTGTTTATACAGCATGTTTGACATCCAAAGATGTGCAATATAAGAGAGGCAGCACTAAATCACATTGAATCAGTTCTGCTGACCTTATGGAAGAGGTGGTTTCAGGAGTGATTTACACTGTGCAGTATCAATGTGGTAGGTTCAAATCTTATTGGAGTCTCTCCTGCATTCACGTTTCAAGCTTTTTCTTTAAACCAACCTGTTTGGAAGCAATTTGGAGCGGGCAATATAAACCCCGATTAACACCGCATTGCTCTGGGAGCGAAGTTTCTTCCAATCTCAGCAGTGTAAACAGCATGATTCCTTGTGGGAAAACAGTTTCTCAAATATAAAAGGAGTTTCAAACTTTATACCTTAAGGTATAAACATTAAGGCAGAGACCTTTTCAAAAATGTAGTCATAATAAATTAACATTGTACACTTCCTTGAATACATCCTGTTGACAGTTTGAAAGTTATCTTCTACTATTGATTAAGTTTGGTGGTGTCTTAACTTGATAGGCAGTGGATCAACTGAGGCTGTACAAACTGTACAGCATTTGGACTATGCTACTTAAATAGATTTTTTTAAAAAACACAGAATTTGCTGAATAGTTCTTTTGATGGGATATTACATAGAGCACTGACAGCACGGAAACGGGTCATTCGGCCCATTCACATGTTTGAAATTAACCAAAATATGAAGCAATAAAATGATTGGGGTTCAAGTTGTAGCTATTCCTAACAGGAGTAATAAAAAATGATCTAAAAGTCACAAATAGCAACTCCTTGTGGTTACCGGAAGTACATCACATTGATCCTTGGGAATCCCAATGGGATCAACTTCCAGAGTAGAGTTCCTGCGGATTGTATTGCTATACTTCTGGCTACCGGGAGGATTCTGTAGTTTTGGTTGTTATTAACAATTCTCATTAGGAATTGCAGGAATTTAGACCCCGTCATCATTTTTAACGATAAAATTACAATCTCGCACCAAGTCAGATATTGCCTTCAATGCCAATTTAGCAATTCAATACTTTTCTTAAAAAAAGGTGTTGTTACACATACATAATTCTTGCATCATCATGTACAATTGTTGCTAATCTGACAAGACTACAAAAGGTTTGCTTTGGAAAAGAAAAACGTCTGCCAGAACGGTCAATAACTGATATCTGGCAATTAATCTTGAAAATACGGTGCCATCATTCACTTGTGCCATCAGTGTGTCACTTTATTAAATTGCAGGCTTTAAGATTAATTTCTTCTTCCACTTCCCAGTCTGAGCATCTTCCAAGCTTCCTTTCCCAGCCATCTTTTTGATTTAGTTTTTTTTTGTTGAATCCTGTACATTTCTCTGTGCCTTCCCTTTTGACCCACTGAGTTCAGAGATGAACTTGCCTCTAAGCGCCAAAATATCCTGGTGATTTTTAGGTCACATGAGTTAAAGCTTTATTGACAGATTATAGTCTCTAATATAAAGGTCCATTCTGGACATATTGTTATGATCCATCTTTCAATTCGGCGCTCTCTGTTGGTTCAGCTGGAACGTCTGTTGTTGGCGTCTGGGCTCCTTCTGCTCCTTCTTCACCCAAAATAAAAACAGTAAAGAAAATTAAAACATAGCACTAAACGAAACCTTCCATCTTATAAAGAAATGTTAAAGTCCACACAGGAATACTGAATGTGGACCAGCTGGCCTGGTTCATTGGCAGGACTTGTTTGTTACATTTTGCTTAGAAATAATTGCTGCAACAGTGCAAACTTTATTTACCTAAGAGACAAATTGAACTACACGCAATCGAAGACATATCTATAACTGTATCGACTCCTCTCTTAACACAGAGAGGAGAGCACTACCTGCATTTATAGACAGTTCTGCCAGTTTCATGGGAAGCTCTGATGGGCTGACACCGGCAGGTGAGCCCAGGATGTCGGGCAAAGCATTTCTTCGGCCTGTCCTCCCCGAAGTTGCAAAGTCTAATACAGGTTCCACCTCAGTCATTGCAGTACTGTGGCCTTAGAGCATAAAACAAAGCAAAGTAAGTATGTACTACATACAGCGCAGGAATCTGGTCTGACTGCTACATTCATTCTAGACATATATCCCAAGGTAACTTTACATTTTAAAAAAAAATAGGTTTTGATGAAAAAGGCCATTAGGCTATTTGATCTCTTCCAGAAGCAGATAGTCCCATGCGTGGTGGAGGGGAGGACTGGGGGTAATAAACATTGTTTTTCCTTTCCTATTAATCATACCAAGGGCTGGCTTAATATTTTATTAACGTTCTGTAGATTTCATTGGAGGAATTAAATGAACATTCCCCTGTATAGTAGTCAATCTTCCTTAGTAAAATGCATTTTTGGCATTTTTAACAATTTAGGCCTTTAACTCAACAAATCCCATCATATTCACATTGCAGTTGCACATTCCATATTCACCCAACACTGTGTGCAGTTCTAGAACTTGCATCCAAACCCCAGATGGAGTGCCAAGGAGACTAATGAAGTTGATACACAATATTAAAAGCACTAGGGGAAACAAATAGGTAAACTCAGAATCTTCAGCTAAAGAAGAACATCTAACTGGGCAACGTATAGAGTTACATAAGTTGTTTGACGATTAGAAAATGTACAGTTTGAACGATAGATTCAGATTCACCAAGACAGAAAAACAAAGTAGGCACAGGTTCAGAGCTGTGAAAGGCAAGTTTAGTACAGATGTCAGGAACCGTTTTGCTGTATAGGAGATAATTAGCAGCTGGAACAGGTTACCAGGAAGGGTGGCCAGGTCACTGATGGGATGAGATCAAATGTGCCGAAGGGCCTTCTTCATTCGGATCTCTTCTGTGGTCTTGTGAAATATTAGATGTCCGTAATCTGAAAGTACACAAATGTTTACCTTTCATTGCAACATATATTGAGATCAAGTCTTTTACACACCACTTCTGAATGACCAGACCAAGAACTGTAGAAAATGGCCAAGAATCGTGGAAACTTCATAAAATTGGCTTTAATTTGGATGTTAGTTGATTTTAAGCACTGCAGAAACCATCTTCCAAATTAAGACTGATTTGAAGAATTTTCGACAATTCTGTGCAATCTTGAAACTTGAAACAAAGTGGTCTAAGACTAAGTGGAATTTCAGGTTTCGGGGGTAACAAAATTTGTAGAAAAAACTAAAATGACTTGTTACCTCAAGAGGATACAATCAGTCAATTTTAGGAAGTGGACATGCTGTTACTGCTTTTTTCTTAACAAAAATGAGAACAGCTCTTTATTAAACAAACAAATACAAAGTAGATCAGGATGAAAAATGTTTTCTTTTCATCAAAAACGTCAACTCACATACTGATTGTCAAGGCGAGGGTTGTCTGGCCATATACAAAAACTGAACAAAGATTTATTGCTGAGAGTCTCTTGATGGTAACGTATTTATCTACTGTTAACTCAAGTCTAAAATAGCCATGTTATTTACAACTCAGGCTGCAGAGCACAGCTGCCTCTCGAAAGCTCTACCTGTGAGGCAACCAGCAGACACGGTGATTTTGCAGACTTGTCACGTTGCCCAAAGTAATCTGTCAAAAGAATTGACAGAAGGTGCACCAGTCATTAACAAAGAGACCCCCTACAATGACCACTCATTGCTTGTCCTCATAAAAATGACTGTGTCAGACCTTTCAAATTTAACCATTTGCCCACAAAGAGGGCCTGAAATGGACACAGTCCATTTTTGATACAGTATAAAATATATAGGTAAATCATGCTGGTGTATAAGGGATGTCAATGAAGCTTAATTCATGAGAAAAACTTAATAATTCTAAATATTAGAAAGAAAAATACGTGTATACACCCTTGTGTTGAATTGCACTGTAAAACTGATTTAAGTAGACATACGACAACAGCAACAAAATTACATTTGTATAGTGCCTTTCACTTCGGGAGGACGTCCCAAAGCGCTGGACAGTCAGTGCTTCAGCCCCGAGCTGGGGGTTGGTATTGGGGAGGGGGTCAAAGTCAGGGTGGGAGCAGGGTGATCGAAAGCATGGTTGATGAGGAGAGTCTTGAGATGGGGGCAAGGGAGGGGACGAGGCGGAGGGACTATGGGATGGAGTTCCAGCGGGTCGGGGCAGTATGGCAGAAGACCTGCCCACCAATGGTGGGGCGGGCGAGGTGGAGAGCGTGAAGCAGGCCGGAGCCCCCTGAGCAGAGGAAGCGGTCAGGATGGAAGGGGGTTAGGAGGTCACAGAGGTAGGGGGGAGCAAGGCCATGGAGGGCTTTGAAGGTAAGGACCAGGGTCTTGAACTATATTCTCTGAGTGATGGGGAGCCAGTGGAGTCGGGCGAGGATGGTCATGATAGGGTCACGGAGCCTGGTGTGGGGGAGGACACGGGCTGCAGAGTTCTGGATGATCTGCAGCCTGTGGAGGGTTGAGTTAGGGAGGCTGACAAGCAAGGAGTTTGCATAGTCGAGCCTCGATGTTATGAATGTGTGTATACGACTGTGATATTTATTACTCTAGCTTTCTCAGCAATGTTATCCCAGCCCACACACACCCTAAAAATGTTTGCTCATTTTTTCCCAGCTCACTTCATCTATTGAAAAACATGGAGCAAAATCCATTGGAGGTAATCGAATGAATGAGTCCACATCAAAACACAGAGTGGAATATGTCTTTCGGTACAATTGTAACTAGACGTGTTGTACAGGAAGTTCTCTTGCGGCAAGCAACATTATGAAATGAGATGGAATGGGCTGTGGAAACTATACTCCATTAAACCCTCAAGATATTGCTGCTCAGATATTGTTTACTAAAGTGTCATCATTAATCTTGGCAGGTCCACTGAAATTCCTGCCTCAGTTGGTCAATTGGTTCTGTACATTTTCAGCTCACACAAAGTGGCAGCAAAAACCATCACAAATACAGCAATAGTAACATATATTCTCTGTTCGCTCTAATACTAACCCTGAGCCACTAACTTAAATGTTGAAAACAAACTTAACGAGAAAATAAAACATTTCACCTGTATTCACCCACAAAATACACAGTCACTACACTTTACAGTGTATTCTGTGAAGTGTTTTGAGATGTCTCGAAGACGTGATAAGGCGCTATCCAACCCATCACCAATTTTCCTCTTCTTTCCTATTGTTATAATAGGGAAAGGGGAAGATTTTGCTCAGTGCATCTTTTGGGACCATTTAAGGAACTATAATTTTGAATGGGTTAAACAATGTTCTTTTCAAATTACAATGCCTTCTGGGGAGTCACCTCGTTTAAAGATATAGAGAGAGAGTCTTACTATCAGTACCTGTTGCAAACTCACAACTAAATCAGCTTTCTGTCTACTTCCGCATATTTCTTTTGAATATTTTCCAAACAAAAACTACCTCATCAGGGAGAGCTGCTTGAAGGAGTTACAGAACCTACCAAAATGATGGCACTTCATTAAAATCAGTAAACACACAGTCACTAATTACATACTGCCAATCCCTTGCAATGTCAGGCAAAGTAAATACCGCCAGACAATCTCATCCACACTCATTGTTTAAACAAAAAATATTCAAGCTTTGCGCATTAACCCTGAGGCCGCTAATCTACTGTATATTCTTCCATCTATGTCATTCCACTGGATATACTTTTGACAGACTGTATGGAAAGGTAATTTGAGGATGGACATCAGGAGGGTAATTAACGATTTTTAGGTTACCAGGAAGGGTGGTTGAGGCCAGGATGCTGGACTTGTTTTTAATTAACAATTTGATGCTGTGATGGGAAGATGGTAGGGTGGTATTCTGGAAGAATGAGATCAAATGGCCTGACGGGACTTCTTCATCCAAACCCCGCTTGTGATCTTGCTATATTAGAATGATAAAACTACTCAAAAATCATCTTTATAGCCTACCTTAATAGACATAAAAGGATACTAGAGCGGATAATACAACAATTCTTTTAACACTTTTAGAAATGGAATGATCGATGATGGTGCTATAGATTGAAATGTTTTCAACCTTGCTGAAAATGTACAGTTCTTGTGAATTCATTCATGCTAATGCAGCTGATTCGTTTCCTTCAGAAGTTTTCTGGCTTGCAAGAAAAAATAGGAGTTAACTACAAAGTTTCTCGTGCCTACCGTGCCAAGATTTCTAAATAATTCTAGATTTATTTAGAAACAAATGTTTCTACATATTGGGTCAGAAAGGAAATAAAACACATCATAAATGTTCATAAAACTATTTTTACCCTTCAATGCCAACTTAGTTTGAAATCCATCGGTACATTTGTTTTCAAATCTGCAAACTTCAGCTGTCAGTGAGGATACTTGACTCTAATCCTGAATAATGTAACAGACCCTCTGTACTCCACATGAGTAAAGCTGCTAATTTAATAAACCCAAAGAGCTTTCTCATAGCACCGAGCTCCTACTGAGGTCTAAGCTCAATAAAATGCAAACAAGGTTGGATAACCTCCAAATTGGAGTGTGCGTTAATAAGTTGGGGGTTGACTATTAGCTGTAAAAATATTTATATAGAATTGCTGGTTCATTAACTTTCTTTTCCCTCTGCTTACAGGGAAGTGCCTGACATCTGCATGCCAACCGACCACAGTGGCGTGATTGAAATCAGGAGTGCACTATGAGGCAAATGATAATTGATAATCAAGCTTGTGACAGTATTCCGAGAGCGTCACTTTAAGAGATTAAGTTAGCTGCAAACAAAATGTTAGTAGCAGTGAGTTAATCTGTGGAATATTTGAAGGCTTTTTCAATAATGTTTTCATTCTTTAGGTCGGTGTGGGTGATGCAATATTTCCAGCAAAGAGGACAATGACGTTACCTGCTCTCAGATCTATGCCAATGCTCTTTTGTGATTCTAGAATGGGATGCGAGAATGGGCTGGGAGGAAAAGAGGGAAAATATTTCCATTCAATTTTCCTACAGATCCCCGCCCACCCCCCCCCCCGGAAAACCGTTGGCTCAAGCTCACTGCATTAGTCATAAGAAAGAAGCTGAGACCTACAATTGCCTTTGTTGGGAAATCATTGGAACACTTAACTGGGACTCTGGTTTATGCATTTAACAATGCAGTAAACTATCTCAGACCACAGTCAACTGGAGGGATAGATTTACTGTAATTTATTCAAAATGAGATTTCAATTCAACACAAAGACTGCTCACCCAGAGACTCTGCTTGGATGAAACTCTCTCGATGACAACTTAGCTGTAACGTGACAGATTTAGTTTATCTGCTATCTGCAACATTAAATTTTCTGATCAATTGTAACTGCTACATATGCATTGGCTTAAGTCAGAAAAAAGGATGTGGGAGTCGACTGAAGTCGCTGCACTATTCTCCAAAGCTGCTTTTTTTTACGCACTTGCCACATTTTCAAAATGGGTGTAATTGCACATGTTAAGCAGCAAGTTCACTATGTTGTGACACATTTCTCAGCATCCCTAGCAAAAGGTGAAAAAAGCAACAAAGGCAATCCCTCCCGTGAATGCTTACTGCCCAGACATTTGCTAATATTTATCACAAAAAGTCTGGAATTTTTTATAAAACATCATGTCATGGTTTAATGTATTGTTAGGCAGTGAAACATATTGATAAGATTGTCTAAATGTCTTGTAACACTGCGTAGGTGGGATGCATGGAAACCTCAGCTTGGTTTGGATACTCTTAAGCATGGTGATGGGTTTCCGCATCTGTCAGACACCCGGCTGACCAACACCTCCAAATTGTCACATCTTTCCTCTGTAATCCCATATTCCATCATAGAAAGATAGAGATGTACATAGACAGACATAGAGATACTTAGCCATAGACTCAGAGGTGCAGGCATATAGACATGCAAATATTATACAACTGGCGATAAAATTTAATCCAAAGCTTGGAAATTCTTGCTCTGTAATAATATTAGCATTTGGATAGAAACAATTCCTCCATTACAGCTGCTAATTCACTGTTATTATTATTAGGGTTTGTTATTACTTGCTACGAAGCTGACCGCCTCTGTGAAATGGAATCAGATATCACAAATAAATCAAAAATCGAATTGGAGCTGAACCAAAATGATAAAAAAGGAAGAGTTCTGCAACATTATAGTAGCATGTGAACAATATTCACAAAACACTGCAAGTTTCAAGTCAAGTTTCATACCGTGTGAGTTACATTTTATCCAATATTGTCAAATTTGATGTCCCTACTTAGTTTGATGGTGTATTTTATCTGTCTTTCATTGTATCCCCGTTGCCATCTGTTAACACACTGATAATGTAGGCAGATGGGTTAATATTCAGTGGGTTTAGCATCATATTCCTTTCTTTGACCACATTTTCCAATTAGTATAACGACATAAGTTGAGTAGCTCATCCCTAAGGCTTAAAACATCCACAGCAGCCTGTGAAATGAGACTTGCAGAAAGCCAGCAAGAGCCAAGGATTTGCAGCTATAGTTTAACTTTGCATTTAATGGGAACATCATAAACAGAAATGCTAATGATACCAATCCCGTCCTGTCATTTCTTTTTACATGGAGACGAGATCTAATCACATTATTTAATGGTTTGTACGTTATTAAACAAAAATGAAATGTAACGCAGATTACCGATTGTACGCGCATTCGTTTCGTATCAGTTCTAAAGACCGAAGAAATGCACAGCAGCGGTGGCGGGTAACAATCCCCTTGGACAAACCAATCTTTTTGAAACACTTGAGTTGCAAATTTCGATTCTCATCAAGCCAGTGTAAAGCATAAACCGTTTAACACTTTTCCATGTTACCGCACGCAGCGCCAGCAAGGATCACTAAAATCTGATGCCGAGAGGATAGCCACAGGCCACAGAAATATAATTTGCCAATTGTTCATGTTCCCTAACAGGCGAAGTTACTTAAAA
Source organism: Callorhinchus milii (assembly GCF_018977255.1). NCBI lineage: Eukaryota > Metazoa > Chordata > Chondrichthyes > Chimaeriformes > Callorhinchidae > Callorhinchus > Callorhinchus milii. The sequence goes on from NW_024704751.1 coordinate 15,234,454, forward strand.
TATTCCACTTTCTCCCAACAAAAAATGTTGCTATTGGTGTCATACATTATTGATTATCTTTTGTCTTTAGTTTATTGGGCTATGGTTATTCTTGTTGCTATGGGATACCTTACAGAATTGGTCGCGGTAGAACAGCACAAAGGAACCTATTTTATTATTATTAACAATAATAATCCATGTATTGGATACAGCGCTGTATCAGGTTGTCTAGACATCTCAAAGCGCTTCACAGGATACATTGTAAACTGGATCGACTGTATTTTTGTTTTTGCTTACATTATGATATACATGTACCATTTTCTTCGTCCGTCTCTGTACTGAAGTTTCCAGGATTTATTTTTGTTCTTTTAATAGCAAAATATCTATCTGCCACTTTCCTCTCATTCTCCTATTCTGTTACAGCCTCAAAAGTGTCCTAACTCTTTTTTGCTTACGTTGCGGAAAGGATGCATTCATGTTGTGCTTTGGATGACACACATTTAAGGAATGAGGCAATTCAGTGGTCAAATTTACTGTCTTGCTATCGGTTTTCCACTGTGGCATCAAGAACGATTGGATCTGCAGAAATGAAGCTCGCAGGCACAAACAGCAGGTTGCTTTGGAAATGACGCAGGTTATTTTCACTGGTTCGTAAATGGGCAACAAGAGGCATAAACTGAACACTTTTTACTGGAGGCATCAATGGGGTAGAAATTTCATCGGAGTTTAGATTTACTGTATTTATGTAGCATTCCTACATGTAACCTTCCAGAAATTTGGCAGATTCTTAAATACAGCCTTAATTGACAGCCAGTTTTTTGTTATAATTGCTGAATAAATCGCTTTCAAAATTATACCAAGATCAACAAGTTTCCAAATACTGCACACCGAAATGTTAAGAAATGGGAATAAATCTCAACCCAGGTATCAATTTTAATCCAAAGAGTGCTATTAGAAGTGTTTGTTTTACACACAAAGGGTTAGTAACATGTAGAACACATTTTCACAATTGGCTATTGAAGCCTTGTTGTCAGTTAGATTATCTTAAAGGGAATTAGTCACAAGAAGAAATTAGATAAAAGCTTTTGTGAAGAGGAAAGAAATGTTATTAGAATAGATAGCTCCAGTGGGGAGCTAATATTTGGCACATAACACAGTGCAGCATTTCCTCTCTCTCTCTCTCTCTCTCTGAAGTTTCCATGATTTATTTTTTGTTCTTTTAATATCAAAACATCTATCTACCATTTTACATTCATCTCTCTTTTCTGTTACAACCTCAAAGTCTCATGAATTTGTTTTGAACAAGTGCCTTTCATAACCCTGGTTGCTTAAATACCTGTACTTTGTCACTACACGCCAGATGCTTTGATGAATTGCTTTCTTTATAATTGACTTGCGCATTTTCCTGCTCTAGATCTTCACCTGAAAAGCCTATACTTGTCACTGGATCCAGGGGTGATATCGTAGGACTTTACAAAAAGCTGGTGCAAATCCAATCTTTGAAAAGGTTAGCACCGTATCAGGATAATCTTACTGACCTTTCACAATGATAGATTTTCACAAGCTTTATTTCATTGTTTGGTATCAGCCCTGCGTCCTGTGAACTGAGCAACGTTTTACTTCATCACACTTTTGTTAGTATTGTCAGGTGCATTTCATCTGGGGCAAATGTGTGAACACTAGTATAATGTAATTTCTTAATTAGTATTTGATTGCTGACTACTTTCTCTACCATAAACGAATACGCCTCCTCCGCCGCTACAATGACCTACTTGGGAATGCTATTTCAGTGTTCCAATTTTCTTATTCATTTCTGATCATCATTATGGCATCTCTCATTTGTACCATTAAAAGATAGAGGAGCTCAAGACTGATTAAAATTGTAGATGAGCGTTGAAACGCCTTTTGAAATCACATTCAGTCTTTGTTCAGCGCTGACCGTACAAAGGTTGCAAGTACGTCACTTACTTAAAGGACCCGGTGAATACACAGTGAATAAGGACTGTCTTTTGATTTTGTGTCAGTCATTTGATGTACGAGATAGTCCACAAAATGGGGACAAGTTATTTAACCAGAAAAAATCTATGTAATGTCTGTCAGATGGTCTGATATTTTTGCAAATGCCAGAGTGGTTCAACATTTATGGAAAACAATCTACGCACGAGTGGGATTACTGTTGAATTAACGATGGACGTAGAGCAGAAATTGTTCTTCCATTATAAAAGACAGAAGGATGAGACATTGGAGGTGCCGGTTCTGATATCCAAGTGATGCCTATGGTCAGGAAAGCCAGCAAAGATGTTCCTTGTCAAATAAATAATAAACTGAAATGATCTGCCACATAATATAGTGAGCCACTGGAATGTTGCCTCATCTATAATGTAATGAATGAGGGAATGGCTGAACGTTCAATTATTATTGTTAAGCGCTTCCAGACATTCATTCTGCTTCCAGACATTCATAGGCACTATGTAAGAACATGTTGCTGTTGGATAGAGAAGGGTACTGAGCGGTACTGAGCAAAAAAGTGGATTGCTTGGTCAAATTGTCTCTTCCAATTGTATTTTGCCCACAAAATATGCAGTCAATTCACTTTTCAATATATATTGTAAAGCACTTTGAGATGTCTCGAAGACAAAATTAAAATCATTTCATGACTTGGAGAATATGATTTTCCTGAATATTATAACCACTATCTTTACCCCCTACCTTTGGGTGACAGTAAATGTCTTTTGCGCACACAATGCGGTCTCTGAACTTCCTTTGGTGTTTGACAGTGCTGTGTAATGTCAGCGGGCAACAGTCTTTGGTCTGCTGTCTGCTGATATCACCGACGGAGACAGACAGCCTGAGTCTGCCCAAGAAAACTATGGAACACTCTTGCTTTCAGCACACACAATGCTAATTTTAGACAAGGGTTATATTTAAGTAATAAATCAACACCATACCATTCCTGCACATTCAAGGTCACAAGCTAAGTCATCTGCTAACATGCAGTGAAGATACACTTTCAGATTCGAAATTCCTATCTGAACGTGGCTGAAGCCAATTTTACTTTTACAATGTGCATTCTCCATGGAACAAAAGAGGCAAAAGATAAGGTCCTGGGAAAGCTTACTGCGAAGGAAGGAAATGTTTTGATTGATATGAATAATCAGAAATTGATATAAACAATCCTTATTTGGCTTACCTATGTGCTAAGAGTGCTGGATTCTAAACTGCACCTCGAGTTCAAATCCCATTCACAGCTGAAATTCACGTCCTTTTGACTAGTGAGTTTCAGCGAGTTTGAAGACAGTGAGAAAACTTGTGCTAATGCACTTTGGATGCAATTGATGTCTATATTACCAGCGTGCACTGGGAATGACCAAGCTTTTATGTGCCAATCGTTCAGCAAGAAAACATCAAAGCCTTTTTAAACACAATCATATTTCCCTTTAAGAGTTCTGTTACCATTTCATGGGAGTGCATCTGTTCAGGAAAGTTTACACCAAGCTCCACGGGCTCTAATCCTTTTGAAATAAGGGAACAAGATCTCGTTTTATTTTACTCCATTACTGGAAATGTAAAACCATTAGGCATTCCCTATGTAGGCTCCCTGCTTCAGTACAGGCAGTTAATTGGCATCCCGATCAGGTAACTAACTGTTCATTTAACATAATACTTAACAGAGTAACAGCTGACACAGTTTCCATCTAGCTCTATAACATAATTATTCCAGTCTCGCATACCAAATATAGTTTTAATCAAAATGCTGGGACGTGCTGCCAGGAATAATTGGTAATCATGTAATGATGTCTACTAGTAAATATGAAGACAATACCATTAGCTTGAAGCCTGCCCTCATCAACCTGACTGGTACTTAATTTATATTGGCCGCTCTCCTATTCTTTGCAAACTTTGCTGTGTCCTATACCATATGGCACAGATATAATGAACCAAGTTCTACTTCTCAGCCTCTTCTGTGCTGACAATTTCTGTGAACATTTCTGTGTTTCACAGAGTTTGCTCCTGCATCTAGGTTTCTTGGTTAGAAAGTGACCTTGGTGGATTGGCATTGCAGTAAGTTCTCAGCAAAGCTAATGAATCACACAAGAGGTTCAGATGAAGAAGATCCTTTGTTTTATTTGATCTCGTTTCGCCCACAAAATATACAGTCAATTCACTTTAGAGTGACTGAAGCACTTTGAGAGGTCTAGAAGGTGATAAGGCGCTTTATCAAATACAAGGATTATTATTATTATCTTCAAGAGAATATGCCCCTACAGTCCTCTGTATTCAGCATTGAGCTATTTCTGAAATGAGTCCCAGTATCTCTGACCGGTGCCAAGCAGAATCCGTTACAGTTGTTAAATTACGCCTCTGCGTACAGAAACTCTTGCATCCCCGAACCTGTAGTCCTCTTGCCTTGGGGTATCTGAAAATCTGCTTGAATGTTCCTTTATAAAACACCTTCTGAGATGTTTCATTTCAAGTTGAACAGCTCTAGCTTTTATACTTTATCCTTCTCACTATAAGCGCTCTAGCTTTTATAGTTTATCCCTCTCACACTAGTAATTAACCTTATTGCTCTCCTCTGCACTAGTGTCTGGGAGAGTCCCTTTAAGTGGCAATGACCAGAGATGCACTCTGAAACTCACAACATGCAAGTATATTTTTAGAACAAGTTGACCAGATGGGAAATGACATGTTGACATATATAATGAATCCTTGCATAAATCCAGCTGTTGCCTTGGTTACCTGGAGCCTTCTGAACAACAGCCCTGCTGAGAGATAAATCGTACCTCCTGTCTTCTGACGAACTTTGAACATTGCTTGTAAAATTGTATTTATCTGATGCATTAGGAAAATTAATCCTTGATTTACTACTACTTTGGAGGCAGCACCGTTGCCGTCAGCAATTTTTCATATTTCTGGGGCGTTTCATACACACTTCATTGCAATTATTTGTGGTACTCCCAAATTTTTGCTGTGTGCAGCACATAACAGAAACCCAAATATGTTACATCAAGTCACCATTGCAGTATTTTCAATACTCTTAAATGTATTACAGCTCGAGATTCTACAAATGGACTATATTTTTCAAGTAACAATTTGAATGCTTTAACATTTTTTACTGGGTGCAACAAATATTTATGCCGTGTAATAAATCTGAAACGACTGGGGAGAAATTCTACATTTACTCTGTTTATGTGGCATTTTAGAGTGTCCAATATTTGACAGTATAAGTCGGTTTCCTGTAGACCTTAAAAGGAATTTACAGAAAATCGGCTTCAAAATTAGGGTTGCATTTCAGAATTTACCAAATTCTGGATTCTGAAATGCTCCATAAATAGAATAAATCTTGACCCAGGTAGAATTTCTCCCCACACATTAATGTTTACGGGACCAGTTTTTTTGTTAAGCTGTTATGGATATCAATCAGCATGTCAGACTCATTCTCCTCATTGGAATCTCCAGGATGAAAAGTAATTTGGGTTATCAATTTGTATAAATATATTAATTGGTAGCCTTCGCAGTACATGTCCTCCAAGGCCACTCAAGCTTGTTGAGTGGGAGGGTATTTCACACCTCTACACTGTCGTTTCCCCATAACATACTCTGCTAGTGTAGAGGGAGAGATAGGGAACTCTTAAGAACCCATTGGGAATCCACCAACTTACATGGGGCAAAAGAGATACGTTTCTGAAGGAGTTGATAGAATCAAACTGCTATTGTTTAAAATCAACTTTGGGCACAAGTTTAGGCCCAGCGTTAAAACAGCAAGGAATGAGTTGAAAAGATAGAGACTGCGTGAAGTGTTTAAGCTCACACAGTGAATGGTTTCAACATGTTTACTAGGACCAGAGGTCACTCTAACATTGGCTAATGGCTTTAAAAAGAACCCCAAATTGTCTCCTTCAAGGTGAGCTGCAGCATAAAGAGCAATGCACAGATTTGTAAGATGTTCATATGTTCCATCATCCAGGGCTATAATTAGACAGCAGACACAAATCAAACAGCTGTTTGTTGCACGGAGAAAAAAAAGGCAATTAATACATATTTAACAATGAATAATGCAGGAAGTCTATTTCAAAAGAACAATCAGACATTCCTGTTTACGGATGACACAAAGCACCAGTGGAGATGACAACATCAACAATAGTTCTCCAAGTACATTTAAATTTACAGCAAAGGCATATCCCAGTTCTCAGAACATTGTTCTCCGAGTTATGTGTAAAACAGATGTCAAGATTTGCATGATATTTTTCCAAAATCTGGTATCTGCTTAAAACATTTAGCATTCCAGACTGTTAGGACTCTGAACTAGTCTGAGCCTACTAGAGAGGCTTTGATCTAAATCCTGGACCAAATTGGATTCTGGTCAATTGACCTGCATTCGCACTTAACTATTCTAGGGATATTTTTACAATTTGTAAAGCAAATATCAAACAAAACCAGTTTGATTCAATCAACTCCTTCGAAAACTAAGCTGCTAAAGAACCGTATTGGAAGACATTGGGATAGGTACAAATACCGTGCTACATAAGACAATGATTGTGTTAGCTGGGGGTTGGGGTGGGGGGCGGGGGGAGAGGATATTGTTTGTGGAGAAAAAGAAGAGTAAAGATGTGGTGGAGATGTATGTAAATTCTGGAGGATTTGCTTGGCTAACTTTTGATATCAAGAAACATCTCAACCAATACTTTTCCAGGGTGGGTGGAGTGGAGTCCACAACAGATCAGATTTTGTGCGTCTATGGAAGTTTGATGGACTGAAGGATGATCGCACGCACATTGCACGTGAAGCTTCAGATATAACAAAGAACTCATCTTTGTGTCAGTTTCATATAACTCATTAAAGTTTTTTTTAATCTTGTCTGAAACACCAGGAGCACTATGAGCACAATGGGGTAGTGTCCTTTGCGAAGCTCTTGACTGTTGCGAACTGGTAGCCTACAGCTAATGAAGCAAACTTCCTGGAGGCAGACAATGGTTCCCTAATCAGATTGTAAGTACGAAAGCCGTTGCCTCCTAATGGGTAAACAATCATTCACAGTACAAATGTCTTTTGCAAATGGTATATTTGTTTGCAGTGCTGCAATGATTTGACTTAAGGGAGTTTGCCCAGACCTTAGAGACAGTTCAGAGATAAACAATAATAATAATTAATCATTGCAATTAATTTAGTGCCTTATCACTTCTTTGAGACGTCTCAAAGAGTTTCACAGAATATACTGTAAAGTGAATTGACGGTATGTTTTGTGGGCGTAACGATGAAACTGATCCTCAGTTATATGGATAAACCATGAGGATAAATAGACAAGATATGGTTCTTTCGCCTCTCACACAAATGTCTCAGAAGGATCTTGCTAGTGTTGTATGAGATGCTGATGAAAAATGCTTCTAGCTAAGGCAACAGGTGAAGACATTATAGGTTGATGACTCTATAAGTCAATTATAGGACCAGGAAGTATTGCATTACAGAGTTCCAATTTTTGACTTGGACGCGTAGTTATTTTTAACCGTGTTCAGATATATATGTTTAGAATGGATCCAAAACAGTCCCTAGGATAACAGCAATAAATGTGTCAGCCTGGCTTAGTGGTAGCACTCTCAACTCTGAGTCAGAAGGTTGTGGATTAAAGCCTCATATTGGAACTTGGAATCACATAGTCTAAGCTGACACTCCAAAGCAGTGCGAGGGGTGAGTTGCGATGTCGGAGGTGCCGTCCTTCAGATGAGACATTAAACCGAGGTCCCATCTGCTGTTCAGCTGGACGTTAAAGATCCCGTGGCACTATTCGAAAAGAGAAGGGAGTTTCTCTCTACCAATGTCCTGGCCAACAATCCCCAAAATAAAATTAGTCACGCTCTCCATGACTGTTTGTGGGACATTGCTGGACGAAAATAGCTGCCGCGGTTCACCCACAAAATACACAGTCATTCCACTTTACCTTATATCCTGTGAAGTGCGTTGATACGTCTCTATGTGTGATAAAGCGCGCTATCAAAACCAAGGATTACTCTTAATATAATAAGTGTTTCCTACATTTGGCGCCGGTTAAAGCTGGGCCCAAATCAACGTTGTTTACCATGTAAGTTTCGGGTAATCAGCTGGCTAGATTTTTCCAGGAAAAGCAATATTACTAAAAGCTGCTCCACTTTCAGCCCTGCCACACATGCTTTCGGAATCCTCTGCTTTGAATAAAACATCTTATTATTTTCAGTTCCCTGCACGGTTACACGTTGAATTGCCTCAAACACAAAACAAGTTGCAACTTGCAAACATCCTAGTGTTGTAACACTTGCAATGTATAAGATGACGGGCAAGCCAATTCTGAAGGATGTTCACTTAAAGAAAAGGGCAGTTTCGAGAACGACCTTCTTTATCTTAATACTGTCTATAAAGATAATTTTTTTAATTTAAAAATGATCTCAGGCTTTCTTGGGGACAAACGCTTTGCACATTGTTTTGTACTTGACATCACAAGATCATATCAGTTGAAGAAAGCCCTTCAGCCCATCTGATCTCATCCTTCCAGAATACCGTCTGTACTGTCCTCCCATCGCAGCATCAAACTGTGTTTTTAAATGCGTCAGCGCCCTTGCCTCCTGGTAACCTGATGCAGTTATTAATTTTCATTTTTTTAATCTGCATAATATAATAATGTAATACTGTATCAGGAAGTAAGCACCATAATCAGTGTGTTGACCTCCAATGCACAAAACATTGTATAATGCAGACATGAGTGGGAATGAATCTTTTAGCTTTCAGCATTAATGCGGTGGGTCACTGGGATGGCATCCTTACTAACAATGTGCTGCATTAGTGGTGGAGTGTTTCTGTACAGGCACGTTTTTTAATTTCCCAGTTGATCAATAAAAAGAAAACCAGCAAAGGAAATCCAAAGATGGAGTCGACACAATCCCTCTTACATCCATCACTCAACTTGCAACCAAGATGGATGTAGCTCTGATTCCAATTCCATTCAGTTCCTGATTTGAGACGTGGATGTTGAGCTTGCAGATGCGCACCTCTCTCGCGTGCAGGCGGGAGGGGTGGAGTTTGATTGAGTGGTGCCTCATGCGGATAGTTCTTGCAGATAGTTTCGAGGTCATTTATGGAGATGTGGGAGCAGCCTGCATTGTATGTCTGTCCTTAGAGCAGCAAAGACACAAAGTCCAAGTGGATCTAAGGGGATATCATGGGGGTATATTCTAAGCCCTGACACCCAGATCATTTGGTTAGCTAAGTTTTGATACCTTCTATTTTCATCCACGCCTCAACCTCAGCGAACGGTCACACACTGTCTGTACTATTAATAAACTGATCATTGCTTTGTTAATAACTATCCATGTGTCGTTGCTATTACATGAAAATAGGGAATGGTTGTGAATTTCAGACTTGTCTTAATATTTTAGGAAGCGCCTTTCTGCAGATTTAATTGCTAAGATAGGGGAACCAGAGCTGAATAACACATGATCTGAGGTCCAACAGAAAAGAACAGACTGTACTGGGTCAGTGACTAAAACCATGAGATAAAAGTTCACGATGAGTCATTTTCAAGTGTATAACTTGTTCCTCTTTGTGTTAACAATTAGGAATATCAATGTATTCTCCAAATATTTGTGTTGTTGATTTCTATTAATTTAATGAATATTCCACTGACTTGCCAGCCCCAAAGGTCATCCGTATTGCTTTACATGAAATATATAGTAAACTTCTGACTACGCCACCCTGGCTTAACTTGTCACTACCACTTAAGACATCATGCTGTCAATATCTCGGACACACTTATTTATAGATTTATAAATATGTCTAACTCGCCATTCCGGAGAACTCGTCACTGAGCTCTTTTCCCTAGGAATGACGAGTTATGAGGAGTTTACGGTACTCAGGAAACCAGATAATAAAGGACTGTGTGAAAGACTCAGTATAAATCTACAACAATTGCTGTTTTTAAATTTCGGAGTACAAAGCAGATATTTCATGCAGAAATAAGTAATAAGGACCATAATTCTGTATTGATAGATATGTATATATATAGCAGTATTATTATGAAGCAGCAGTGTTATCTATCCCCCAGCGCTCTTTCAATGACTGCATACAAATTCTCTCTCAGTGAGAACAACATCACACACCAATTGAATGGAGCATTGAGACTCTCAGTATCGGCCTTGCCACCTGCTATTCAAACCTTCACAATGATAACAGCAAACAGCAAAAGATCAGATTTCAATTTTTAATGCAAGCAAAACCGGACTGGGCATTGCAACCCACTCTATTGGTTTTGAGGATCTAACGTGAGATGAGTTTGACCCACCAGTAAGTAACTCAGTACCATTTGGCACAAAATTAACAGAAGCTAAAGCAAGAATGCAGTTCAGGTTTGAGATATACTTTTAGAAGGATAAATCCCACCTTGTCTCGTGATGTCTGGTGCTCCGTGAATTAATCAACAGCTATAAGAGCCACATGCGCTGTTAGTTACATCAACTGAACATCATTAATGTACATACTGTAGCAGAAAAGCTGCAATCTGATTTCCTGCGTCATTCACGCTAACCTACTCAATAGAGGAACCGGAAAAGGGAAACTGTCTTGTCCGGATCGTAAAGATCCTGATCCGTTCGTGATGACAATTATATTTCCATACCACGAGTCTAAAAACATCCTACGGAAAAATATTATTATTATTATAATAAATAACCTGTTCATCTAGTGTGCTGAGCTACTTTGGTACTTATGGCCTCCACCTCCATCCAAATAACAGAGTTCTGACCTTCCCTCACTTTCCCATTTTTTGGTCTATCTTCTATCTAAAGGTCACTCTTCATAAGATGAGTTAACACATATAGACTTCCTTTATTTCCTTTGCTCCTGTTCAAATTAAAACCACACAATTGCAAATTCCGCCTAATCTTATCACGTAAGGCAATTTTGACGTACAATTTTAAATAAGGCAGAATGGTGGAATATTCTTAAATCAAGTCTGGTTTTCACATTTCTCAAAAAAAGTTGCCAGAATCTAAAATAAGACTACAAATGCACAGTCACTATATTTCAGAATAAATTCCTGTGAAATGCTTTGAGATGTGTCGACAACGTGAAAAGGAACTGTACCAAATGCAAAGACTATTATTGTTGTTAATAATAATCCTTGCATTTGATATGGTGCTTTTCATGTCTTCTAGACGTCTCAAAGCGCTTCACAGTATATATAATATAATGTAAAGTGAATTGACCGGATATTTGTGGGTGAAAAGCGGCAGCCAATTGAGCACAGCAGTCAGTGTCCCACAAACAGTCGTGGATTGAAAATGACCAATTTATTATTGTTTTGTTTTTTGGAGGATTATTAGGCGTGTGGAGTAAGGTTTCGCCCGGCCTGGAATTGAACACAGGTCTCTCGCTTGTAAGGTGAGTGCTCTAACCACTGAGCTACAGGATTCCAATAACAGGGACTAATAATAAGACTGATTTTAAGAATTTTTTGTTTCTGTGTGCATTTGCTTTGTTGAAGCGAAGGAAGAGGAGCCTTTGACACTCAAAATTGCTCCACTTTGCATATCCCGCATACTATCTTGTACGTGAAAGCGAAATTAAAGATGCATCAATTAGATCAAAATTACAGGAGATTTATGTGGTAGAATAAAATCGACTAAGAATTGAGTCGAGACTACAAACGTACTCCAATTTGGTAGAAAAATGGAAAAGAGACTCGTCGAATCTCCCAAGGTCCATCCTGTTTCTCTACCATATAATTAGTTATAATTAAAACTGTGGACCTATACGGTCTGTCAACATTACTGGATACGATCGTAAGATTGAAGACGACCCAAGTTAAAAGCTATAATGCTGGTGTACTGATATCTGATTCAGAATAGAGCTGAATTCATTTTGCCAGCCCTGGCTGAATCTTGATTTGATGAGAAATAAACCCATATGAATAAGTGTTCTGTACTCTGAATTCTAAACCCAATTCCCCTGTGAGAGGCAGGTACCTGGATTAAGGATCTCAGACTTTTGTGACCATTTCTGTGGCACTCGCAATTATTTCGGTGTGACTGGAGATGTTCCTGTGTAAATAGAACTGAACTGGTTTTAGTTCTGCTTAATGCAATCCGAAACTACATCCAAACACCTGTCAATGCGATTGGCGTTTGATATAGCGGTGGCATAATAAAGGCTGATAAATTATTCTCTCTCTAAGATGTTGACTGCTTCATGGGTAAAATCCACCGCTATTTTCCTTCTTCACTCAAATGTCTCACAATGAGATCAGTTCATCTTCTTTGTGATCCACTTATGGTTCTCTTCCCTCCAGGCTATCAGTCAAACAGTCTCTTGTGGTAACCTTTCTGCGGTCAATCCCAGTTATGTGTCTCCTCCCTGCTCTGATGAAAGCTGTTCAGAATGGATTCTGGATAAAGATCATCGGAGTCCTGTAGCTCAGTGGCTAGAGCACTTGCCTCGCAAGCGAGAGACCTGGGTTAGATTCCCTGCAGAGCAAAACACTGGGCAAGTTTCCTCACTCCACACACCTCTGTTACCTTGCAGTAAGTAGGAACCCGGTTGTTAGTCGATTGGAGGATCGCTTTTCCGGGGCAATAATTACTTAAAAAAATAATAAATTGGTCACTACAGTATATTCTGTGAAGCATTTTGAACTGTCTCGAAGATGTGATAAGGGGTTTTATCAATTGCAAGGATTATTGTCATTATTTATCACATCCCTCCTCTCTCCAAAACCGGTGCTAAAATGGGCCAGCAGAACATTGCTTGTTGCTGAATAAACCAGGAGAGAAATAGAAGATGTGGGATGATGTAGGAAAAATACTTATTTGGTCAGATAAAAACCTTCTCTCCTCCTATAGCCATTCACACATCACAGTCAGTAGATAGAGTGCACAAGCCGGTCCAACACAGTTGTACGAGGTTTATATCAGTGAAATATAAATGGTCATAATTCAAGGAAACATATTAAGCTTTTCTTACAAGGGAAGTTCTTCTCAAGGCACCTTTAAAAATGTTAAATGACCCTCCAATTGGATCTGTAAAAATCCCAACACACAAACCAGAGTAATGGAAGCCCATTCCTCTCAGTTATTTCTCATTCCTCTGAAAATAACTCTGGTTTTATCTCTTTATATCATTCGGACTCACACAACAGCACTATATCTCACACTGATTTCCAGAGTGCTTTTCTGTTAAGCAGCATCGAGTATACAGTTATATTACAAAATATTCTCTTATAGATAAATGTCACATTGTTTGCTTGTTTGTTGAGGGCAGCAACTTTTCTTAAATGTTACAGACATGAGTTATTGGACGTTAACTAGCGAACATTTAAATTCCTTTCATTTTTAGGTGGTTAATGTTTCAAATAATCCTGAGAAAATCATGAAAAGTCAATAACTTAGATATTACAATACTTTTTTTTTTAAAAAAGCAAGTGACGGTTGAATCAATCGGTTCCTGCTGTGTTTCTTTTCCCCCCTCATATGTCTACAAAGTCATAATTATTTCATGAACATCTGCGGCTATCCGCTGAGCTTTAATGTTCAGCGGGGAATTTCAGATAAGATATCAAATCTGCTTCACCTCTCAGAAGCACATTTTGTGCGTGCAGTTTATAATCATACATATGGGCCTTCAAAGGCCTAGCAACTGCATGTAAACAAGTCACACAAATGTTTAATGAAAATTGCTCGTCCTAGATAACCAAGAACGAGTTTCATCATTAATTGTCCAAAATAAAATGTTCTTACTTTGCCATTCAGCCAACGAAACGATTTGAACAGCCATAGAATGAACTGAAAAAGCATTGGCTCAGGGCAAACTGAGACGGTGATGAATTCTTTTCATTACACAGAAATGGCACAAGCTGAAAGCAGCTTTCCATAAATGTTAACGCAACAAGATGCAAAGCATTCGCCTACAAAGCACAGTCACTGCACTTTACAGTAAATTCTGCGAAGCGCTTTGAGACATCTTTCCGACATGAAGCAATAACAAATCGCATCGGGAGGACATGAAAGGCGCTATACAAATGTAAGGCACTATATCAAAAGCGAGCACGATTATTATTATTATTGTTATTATTAAAACGCTACTGCATCAGAAATAATGTTAAACGAAACTTTAAACGAGGGAAAACATCTGAACGCATTTACCGTTCCATAGACTTTCTCGTTTCTCCGGGAGTGATCTCAACAGCTGCAAATCAAATGCACAGCCCAAGGGCTCAGTTGCAAACAGCGTTTAATGTCTTACGGTAATGTATCCTATTGCAAGCGAACCAGGTAGGTACGCTCACTTAAATCAACTGAGTTCAGATTTCAGTCGAGCTCCAGGAATATAAATTGAGAATGCAGACAGCTTCTCCCGTTCCAATGAACAGGATATTAATAATCACAAACTGTGTTCCTTCGAGTTACCGAAGCAAACTTTCTGCGGATTACTGAGGTCTCACTCCATGGTTAGAGCACTCGCTTTGCAAGTGAGAGACCTGAGTTCAATTCCAGGCAGAGGGTGAAACCTTGGGCAAGTTTCCTTACTCCACACAGAGCCTAATAATAATCCTCCAAAACCAAAAACAATAATAAATTGGTCATTTTCAATCCGCGACTGTTTGTGGGACATTGCTGTGCGCAATTGGCTGCCGCGTTCGCCCACAAATATACAGTCAATTCACTTTACAGTATATTCTGTGAAGCGCTTTGGGACGTCCTCCCGACGTGAAAAGCGCTATTTCAAATGCAAGGATTATTATTATTATTATTATTATGATACGCCTTGTTCACTTCGCTCCTGTTTGTTGCCTTGACTTTGGGTTTACTGACAAGGGGTCTGAGACACTACCCTGTATGAGGGGGCGGTATATAAATGCAAGTTGTTGTTATCATTCAGCATGAAAACATAGGAATAGGAATAGACCATTGTATAAATTCATGGCTGATCTGGACTTTAATCTCCCTTCCCTTGCCCGCCATCATTTCCTCGGACACCGCTGCAAAATAAATACAAATCTACCTCCTCTTGTATATTTCGATTCATCTGCCGTTCTTGGATGTAGGAAATATTACATTTTCACAACCCTAGTAATGTCGTGCCCCTCCAATATGTGATCTTTGTGAATATTTGGGGTTTTTCACAGGATTGGATACTCAAGCAACATCACAAAACCCCAAATCTGGGGGGCAAGAGGGGTGCAAAAGGAGAGAACGAAGCTTGGCAGAACATCTTGTCCCAAGTGGCTGTCAGTGTATGGAACGACCTGCCAAGGGGCAGCTGTTAGAGCATTTTAAAAAAAGAATTGGAAAGGGGAAAGAATAGGGAATTGGGATTAAGACTGATGGCTTCTTGGAAAGGAAGAAGTAAACACCACGAACAAAATGGGACAGGTGGCCTCTTGCTGTGTCATACATTTCTGTGGAACTCGAGCACTTGTCAAACATAACCTGCCTTTCTTTTAGGGATGTGGTCAAATTGCTGTGGGTTTCGGCCACAAAATATACAGTCAATTCACTTTACAGTATATTCTGTGAAGCGTTTTGGGACATCTCGAAGATGTGATAAGGCGCTATATGAAATGGAAGGATTATTATTATCATTTCTAGCTTTTTCTAATTTCATTCCATATTTAATTTGGTTGGATAGACTTGCACTTCTATTTATATAATTGCTATAGAGCCCTTAATTATATCATAGAAGGTGCTTTACTCATTGTCAGCCTCTGCTGACAAATCCTCCAACCCTCTTTGATAGCAACATAATCAGCATTAAAGCATTCTGTTATTTGCAGCGGGAGATTATATTGCATATCCAAGCATTGTTGTTACAGTGAGGAGGCATTAAAGCCAAGATAAAGTGACTCTTAATACAGTAGAAGCCTTGTTTACTGCTCACAATATGATCAAAACTGTTACGGCGCTCAGTTTGGTTTGCTAGGCCATCAATTGTAGGTTTAATCGACGATTTTCTATGGTGTAGAAAATCTTAATACATATTACCACAGCGCCAAACCAAAATTACTACAGCAGTAATAATGCCCAGAGAAGATTTAATGGCCAAAATGAAATCTGACTCTCAGCATGAATTATACACGAACACTGCCAGATATGGAACAGTCCAGATCATTAGAACCGTTTAAAATCCCAAAGATAGAATTTGAAAATTCTTGTTCAATTGATTTGACTCCCCTGGTCCTCGCTCAACACTATGCTTTGCTTGACAGATTATTTTTTGAGTCAAGTGCAGAGTTGAGGGACATTCACACCGTTGGAGGTACTCAGGAGGATTTTTTAAAAAATCCCACTGCACTAGTTTTGAGAAGAGCAGGGAATTAATACTAAATTGGTAGTTTTACTGTGCAAGGCCTCAAGCATAGTTGGCATGGGAAGTGGAAATGTCAGTCTGGTACAATAAAGAGTGTTTCTCTGAGGTCCACATAAAGACATGTTATTCACTCCAATAGTTTTGTAGGTTAAGAGTCCACCGGGTGTAGGAATAAACCAATATGGGCCATAAAAGTTCTTTAAATACCACTTTTTGGTAATCGCTTGCTACAATAATGGAGATGTTGATAGCAATTAATTCTATATGGATTAGTCTACAACAGAGTGGAGAGCTTTGGGAAATCTTAGTGCCACAACTGTTTGTGGGGCGCTGCTGTGCATCATTGGCTGCCACGTTTTGCCCACACATATATGGTCAATTCACTTCACAGTGCATTCTGTGAAGCGCTTTGAGATGTCTAGAAAATGTGAAAAGCGCTATATCAAATGCAAAGATTATTTATCCAAAGTTGCCTGGTTCTTCCAAGCCTTATTACACTTACTATATGCCAGGTCTCAAATGACTTATATACTTATATCCCAAATAATATTTTCTGAAAGAAATCTCTCTAATTTGCATTTGAATGAATTCTGTAACACGATTGCTTATTATCAACAGATCGGGCTGGTTTTAACAAGCTGATTTGGGCGAGGGTGACCGCTGGAAAATACAAGTTGTTTTCCACTTTGTACCCTGCATCCATCTCACACCCTGTATGGTACAAGTTGTTTTTTGTACTGAGGTTTGCTTAAAACTATCCACTAGTGCTTTTCAAACTGCACTTCAGTTACAGTGACCTCTTTATCCGCTAATTTGAAATTCCCTTTTACTCTGTCCAACTCTGTGTTCGGTCACATCCAGACTGCTGCACCGTGTGCCAACTGCGGAATAATGAAGTCTTAGCAGGCTCATTTCCAGAGAACTGAATTAAGACTTAACCCATTTTGTTCGTGCCCTTCAACTTATGTTTCTGTGTATCCCATGCCAAAACTAACCCCGCTATGTTAAAACCCTCGAGAAACACCTAGATTTTTCTCCTTTAATGCTGGATTTGAGGCAAAAGGTTCCAAACACAATATTCTCGAGCTCTTAAGTAGATCTCAACTTCCTAACCCCGTGTTTTAAAATATTGTATTCTTATTGATTATTGCATGCATCACAAGCAGGTTTGGTAAAAGGTTTAACAATGAAGCTGATTAGAGCAAACTCTTAATAGCAGGATCTGGATAGATCAAGCTTTACCTTGAATGGAAATGGCTCCGTGAATGGAATAGAAAGAAATGGAGGGACTGTGCGGATTCAGACTGTGAGCCTTCTCTTCTTGACACTTGAACGAACCGCTTTCCCACCGGACAAACAAACCGTCAGTCTGACTGATCGACCGCAAGTCTCCTGTGTCATTTAGTCACCAGACTCCATAAAAAATTCATGCAAATAGCTGCAAAGCAGTTGGTTTGAACCTGAATCAACCCGGCTGTGCTCCAGGGATTAAGCATGTACTTACTCAGTTTATTTAGGGTACCTTAGACGAGTAAAAGGCAGTGTTCGTTGGGCACAACGTGGAGCAAAGAAATATTCCATTTGTAAAGGAGATCTATTGTCTTTAGGCAAGACATTTGGCACTGAATCATCACAGTTCTCATAGCAATTTTCTGTCAAATCACAACAACAACAACTTGCTTTGTATAGCACCCTTCATGCGAGGACTGGACTGGACTGGACCACAGTCTTACTAACACCCGGGTAGAACAAACTCGCTACCCTGGAGTAATAATACTAATAACCCTGCATTTGATATAGCATCTTATCACGTTGTTGAGACGTCTCAAAGAGCTTCACAGAATATTTTGTACATTTTGTAATATTTTGACTGGATTTGTGGGCAAAACGCGGCAGCCAATTGCACACAGAAATGTCACACAAACAGTCGTGGATTCAGTGACCAATTGAAGGGATTAATACCACCCCCAGAAAGCAATCCGGCAATCGACTAACAACTGAGTTCCTACTTCGTACGTTAGGTAAACGGAGGCGTGTGGAGTAAGAAAACTTGCCTAGCGTTTCACCCTGCCTGGGAATCGAACCTGAGTTCTCTCGCTTGCAAGGTGAGTTCTCTAACCACTATGCTGCAGGTCTCCACAATACTCTGCAGTATCCTGAGAGCTCTCGGGCTGCCCATCAGAAGGCCAAAGAAGCTTCATTTAATGTTGTTAAAGAGCCAATTGCGCGACAGGCACTTCAGTAGTATTAGAGATTTAACAGAACTCTGAATTTACTCAAGAGGGTAATTATGGGCTGGGACAGGTAACCAGGAATAGTGGTTGAGGCAAGCACATTGGGACACATTTAAGAAACGGCTAGATGCTATATTGAGAGAAGGATATGATGGGTGTTCTGGAAGGATGAGATCAGGTGGGATAAAGGACCTTCTTCACCTGAACCTGTGAGTAATGGTGAGATCGGGTTTTCAGCCCCGACTGGAACTAGGAAGTATCAAGTTTCTGGCCTCACACTACTACTGTGCAATATGCCCAGGAACAAAGTGTAAACGAGCACATCTTTGTCAATACAGTCCATACAGCTAGCTACTTGCGAGCTAAATGACATCAGGTTTACCCCATCCCTTCCCTTGCCTCCTGTAAGGCCCGTCTCAAGATATTCCCTTTTCGACCGTGCATTCGATCACCTTTCCTTCTCCACACCCCTTGCCCTCCCGCCATCTCTGCTCCCAACGCAGCTCAGGTACAAACCCCTCTGTGTCCAGCGCCTTGGGACGTCCTTCCGACATGAAGGGCGCGAGACAAATGCAATTGTCATCGTCGTTATTGTTGACACTCAGCACTACTTTCTTTGCTGTGCTAGGTTTGACATACAGCTATTGCAAAATGCAGCTTGCTATCAGAAACACACAAAACTTGTTGACGCTTAGAAGTTAAGGAACTTGTTACCTACCTCCCCTCATGCGCCCACAACATGTGGGAATGAAGTATGGCATTTCACATAAACAGTGTTAATTCAGGCTGTGTGGAGTGTGTGTAAACCCTGACTCATTCCCTTGTGAGTTGCCCGGTTCTCAAAATGCGTAACCCACACCTGCGCCTCCGAAGTTTTTGTACAAAATCTCTCGAGCTCTGATTCTCCTTTATTTTCACAGTGCGGTACAGTGTTTGAATTGGTCCTTTAAAATATTTGCTCTGTGTTTTTCTCGTACGAAAATAAAAGGTTTCATTCAGCCCCTTTCCAGTTTTTTTTTAAACTAGACGGTTAATACACTTCACAGTAGATCCAGTGAAGTGCTTTGAGATGTGAAACATGCTACATAAAACCCAAGGATTTTCTCAAAAAAATTCCCACGTGGAATTAACTGGGCTTAAAAAATAATAATAATCATCCTTGCATTAGATATAGTGCCTTATCATGTCATTGAGACGAAAGCGCTTTGAGACTATACGGTAAAGTAAATTTTCTCCTTAGAAAATGGAAACAGTGGTTCCCTCAGCCCGAGATGTTGGATTTAGGGGTTCTGTAAACCTGTATAGAATCTGTTATATGTACAGCCTGAGGTCCCAAACTCTGTTCAGGTGGACATTAAAGACGACGCTATTTGAAAAGGGGAAGGGAGTTTCTCCTGGTGTCCTGGCCAACAATCCCCCAGGTAAACAATCTCCCACTCCGTGTCTGTCTGTCGGTCTGTGTCTGTCTGTCTTTTTGATAACGCTGTGCAAGTACATTGTGTGAAGCGCTTTGAGATGTCACTCATCACATATATGTCAAAGGCACTGTGTCATATGCAAGGATTATTAATTATTAAATCTGAATACTAAAAATAGCAAACCTTTTTGCCAACTCTTTATAACGGTATTTCCCACTCAAAAGATTTATGCATAAGATTGCTATTTTTAGATCTCAGCATCTGTCACAGCCTCTCACAAACTAATAAAAGCATAGGCTACAGAGGACTTTTATGATCTTCATGTTGATCGATCGAACAGACCTTTGTGATGGAGCTGAATTAACATTTACAAAGATGCAGTGCGATGAGAACAGAAAGACAGATG
The DNA here is from genome assembly GCF_018977255.1 of Callorhinchus milii. Classification (NCBI taxonomy): domain Eukaryota; kingdom Metazoa; phylum Chordata; class Chondrichthyes; order Chimaeriformes; family Callorhinchidae; genus Callorhinchus; species Callorhinchus milii. Next base: position 15,254,814 of record NW_024704751.1, read on the forward strand.
TTAATGCAATGTCCTACCACACAGCTGGGCTCAGGAAGTGCTTCAAGTCTCTGCATACACCGTGTCTGTTTAAATATAAATAATCCAGAAACAAACAAAAAAAATGGAAAGCGGATGCAATATTAAAGTTAATTGGAGCTACTTTTGACTGACTGATTGGGAAAAAAAAAACCTAGTGTTGCGATGCTCTTTAAAAGGTCTTGGATGCAATTTATTTCTATTCCACAGAAAAAGATCATTAGATATAGCCCACAGCAATTTTTAAATATTTTGGAGACCTTCGGGAGTGGTAAGATTTTGAAAAGCCATATTAACCGTTTAAACCAGACAGACAAGTCGCCCATTACTGATACTCATTTAGTTAATTGTGATCTTGAATCCGTACATCTGTACCATCCGCGGAACACCAATCTGCAGTCTGTGCACAGCGTTCCTCACTGTCGTGTGATTGCTATTACAGTACTTTAGAACGCCAATACCTTGCTCAATTGGTAATGTTCACCATAATAGATGACAAACTGGAATCTCTGCTAGGCGAATTGGCTTTAAAACCCTCCTTCTGTCCTTCAAATTGCCCCACATCCTTGTTCACCCCTCTGGGTTCCCCCTTCCTACTCCCTCCCACTCTCTTCCCCCACCTCCCCCGCTCTCAGGCCACGTCTCCGCGTCACCGGTCCCTCAGTGCGACCGAGAGCCGGAGCAAGAGGACAGAGCTCGTCATCATTCACTGGAATAGCAAATTCCAGTCATGCCTGCGTTTTCCTGAAAACTTGATGTCCCATGGCTGCGGGTCATCCATGTTGCACTATGATATTGCCATCTTGGTACCAGCGCAAATACTCCAGTAATATCTTCATTTCCGATACAAACACGGCAGAAACCTGCATGTACCTGGCTCATAGGAGGTAGGAGAAGCTCCATTGTTGGCGGTGAATAATGTGATGTACATTGGAGTTGTCCGTTTAACAGTTACAGCTGTATTTACAGTTATTTAACCCAGGCAGGAGGTAAGCAATAAATAAACAGAAAGTACCATCGACTAAACTTGTTTACCATCCTGTTGATTTTAAGGAGAGACGTCTGTTTAGTTCCAAAGGTCCAAAATTTCACTTATGCTTAGCCTGGCAGGCCATTTTGCCTTAAACTTTAAGGTGGCCTGGAACAGTGAAAAATTCTGAAACTCAGTCTTGATTCGGAAGCGTTTTCCTTTTAAGAAGTGCAGAGAATGGGTTAAAATTGTTCTAAACGCTCTCTCTTTCTGCTACTGGCTATCTTATATTTACGCCTCCTCCTTTTGGACTCCACAACAAGTGTAGGCAGCCCAATGACGTTCGACTCACCAAATCCTTTCAGAATATTAAACAAACACACGCAAAAAAATCTGGACAGTTTTCTCCCACTAAGAAGTCTGACGTAAGGCCTTCTTAATCTGCCCTCTTCCATTTTTTTTTTCAATTCAGATTTTGGGTTCAATTTCCAAGTCAGAATTAACCCCAAACTCACGGTTTCTGAAAGAGAGTAAAGTGCCGTCACTTCAATTAAATGAAATTAACCCTCAGAATATCATAACCGAAGCAATGGCCGGAAGCATAACCCACCAGGCAGCACCAGCACGTTTTGAGGGATGGTCTTAAAACATCTCGAATATTGAATTTGTGCTTCGATATGTGATGGAATATTTGATCACAGAAGCATTGAGCTGGTGGAGACCAGACAAAGCAAACACAGGTTCCCAGAATCAACACTCAATGATGCCTCAATGAGAGCGCTTCACGGAACATACTGTAAAGTGAATTGACCGTATACATTTTGGGGCGAAACGGGATAATTGGATGCAATCAATAATGCAGTGAATTACTGTAAATGGTTAAAAGATTAAGAAAGTAACATAACTGTTACCCAACTGTTTCAGTGAACAACTGGTTTACTTGTAAACATTTCCTTCGCACTAACTCCCCATCCAAATAGACATTCTTTCAAGGAGTTTTCAAACAAATTCACTTTCTGGAAGAGCTCAGAATCGCCCGCCTCAGACCTTTGAGGCGTGTTTTACGGTTCCTGTGGGCCATTATGTTATTTTATTGCTCGGGAGAGGTAATTTTTTCTGTCATTGCAAAATTAGACGAATAACTGAGAGAGGCAACAAACAATCCCTACATATCAACAACAACAATAAAAAATAAGCCCCGAGTTTTATTGCAGTGCGGGACTGATGCCAAAAAAGTGGAAACTAAATTTTAAAAAAAATCATGAAAAGAAGAAAGTTGGCATTTTTTCTGAGGCCGCTTTCAGAACTTGCCATCTGTGAAGCTCTCCATTACTTGCAGCCTTGTAATCTATTACCCTGCGTCTTTCTGTTCATTTGAAAACCACACGGAATTTTCAAATTGAAGTAGATTGTTTCACTTAACCGGTGCCAGTCTTCTGTGTGTGACGCTGTCTGCGTTCGCGTTGGCTGGCTTATCCGCTTTGAAGGTTATTGTGGCTGGCATCGTTTTTTTTTTAAAAAAAGAAACACAAGATTCGATGTGTGCAATAACAATAATAATCTTTGCATTTGCTATCGCGCCTTTCACGTCGTGGGATTTCTCAAAGCACTTCACAGGCTGCACCGTAAAGTGTAGTGTATTTAGTCAGTAAACCCACAACGTGAAGAATTCCTAATTGTGGGTCAGCCTGGATAAGTGGTAGTGCTCTCGCCACCGAGACAGAAGATTGTGGGTTCAAATTCCACGTCGGGCCCTGAACTCGCATAGTCTAAGCTGACACTCCAAGTCAGAGATGCCGTCCTTCAGGTGAGACATTAAACCGAGGTCCCATCTACTTGTTCAGGTGAACCTTAAAGATCCTATGGCACTATTCCAATAAATGAAGTAAGTAAAATTGGTCACTCACTCAATAGCTGTTTGTGAGACATTGCTGTGCGCAACTGGCTGCCACGTTACAGCCATACATAAAATACACAGTCAATCCACTTTATAGTATATCCTGTAAAGTGATTAAAGACATCTCATCGACATGATAAGTCGCTATATCAATCGCAAGGATTATTATTATTTACTGGGTGTTTCTTTCATGCAAATGAACCTCTTTGCACAAGGGTAGGGCGTACAGCAGGATGTAAAGAAGGCTGAAGGGATCAGCCAGGCGCTAGCAATCAACAAGACTATTCGAGATCCAGAGAAAATGTCTACAGTGCAGTTTGCTCAGAATAAAATAGAAGCAGTGATTACATGTTGCACTTTTCAATTCTGAGGCTGAACAACGGACACTGAAACTCTCAAAGACGTCAGTCTATGAGAGGGACTCATGATAGTTACCAGATCCTCTGTGCTGGGCCTTGGTGGATTTTTACGTAATACATTTTGCTCAATATAGCATTCCTTTTCTGAGCCCAATTAATATCATCAGAAGCCTGGAACGATCGATGCGTTCCAGGCTTTTGATGATATTAATTGGGTTCAATGAAGGAATATTCACATTTCAGATGTCTGGGCAGATGAAGCCAAAGTCAAAAAGTTAAGAGTCTCATTGAAGGGTTCATTTGGACACTAAGTAAACTAAGTTTGCAATCTCTCTTTCCCCAATTCATGGGAGGAGCGAGCCACAGTAATGGAAACAGGACTCAGTAAACAGAGGAACTGGCTATCTTTCAATATTGTGAATACTGCTCTCAAAGGCCATTCTCTACAAGACTTTCAGAAGAGATGAAATTTAACTCAAGTCATATTGATTTCATTAGGAACAGGGACTGAAAAGATGGATTATTTTAGTGGTGGTAGTGGACGGGGGGAGGAGCGAAGGGACACTGAGCTGAAGGCAAAATTTTAGCACAATGGTTGTTAAGTATTAAGGTGAGACGTTAAACCAAGTCCTGTCTGCCCGTGCTCAGATGCAGGTTAAAAATCCCATGAGACAATTTGACAAGAGAAGGGAGTTTTTTTCCCGGTGTCCAGGCCAGCAACCTGCCAGATTAATTGGTCATTCTGGTCCGCGCCCTGGGACTTCTTTCTGACGTGAAGGGCACTACACAAGTGTAATTTGTTGTTGCTGATGTTCTGGGACCTTGCCACATGGCTGCCGTGTTTGCCTCCAAAAAGAAGTCACTACACTTCACAGTCATCGCAGTAAACGTGATAAAGCACAATAAAAATACACATTTTCCTCGACTCCAATTAAATCTTGAATTTACTGAGTGAATTTTGAGCACAACTGCCCTCTCTAACACACATTCAGATGGACGTCAATACCCCTTACAGCTGTTGAGAGAATCTTTCCAAACTTCAAACGGATCTCATTCTCAATTATTCCTAGACTTCCACTCCCACTTCTGCAAAATGTAACCTCTGCAAATTAAGTCAAGAACCAGTATAGAGCAGAATATCTGATGAAATCCTATATGTTGTATCTAAACAATGACAAATTGGATGGACCCAATGGTTTTTTTCCCCCCATGCACGTTCTCATTTCAGTTTTTAATCCTCAGCCGGGGGTCTGACGTACGCAGAAACCGATCACAATGTTTAAGAGTATCCAAACCAGTCCGAGAGTTCCACGCACATTTATGCCATCTAAACCTGAGAATCTCCCACGCCTGACGTCTCACCGTATGTCTGTATTATTGTTTTATTCTGTGCTCTCGGTTCCTTACTCGGAGGCAATAAATCAGGCTAAGGTACACTTCCACTGGGTGCTTGCTCTTCATTCCCTCACCCAAACCTAACGCTCCCCACCGTGAGACAACTTGACAAGAGAAAGGACATACATGCACATTCACCCACCTGTAGTCCGCACCTTGCAGTGGCTGTGACGAACAGGAGCAATAACACTGGCCTGTTTTAACCCTTTATCTCCCAAGGTCAATCGCAACACCTCTGTGGTCACCTCAGCTACAGCTATCAGGTCAGATGTGGCGTGTGGTTCCCCCTACCTACCTGGAGCACAGACTTTCCAAGCGGCAGATTTAATCCTTGAATCAGCGAAACACGACTACTTTATATCCATATTTATATCTGAAAGCTAATGACATCCGTTTCCCTATGTTAAGCTTCAGTGCAGTTTCCACGGAATCTCTTCTCAGAACAGATCATGTCCACCTGTAAAGGACGAATTCCAAGTAGCTGTTCTTCAGAGGATGTTAATGTGGCAGAGGACTGACTGGGAGAGATAATACTCCACTTGACCTACCCACCATTTAAGCAGCGTCTTATCAGAGCAGCCCAGCGTGAGCGACGGACAGTGTTATATTTCAAATCCAATGGATGTGCTGGCAACTAATTCAAAGGGGGAGTTGAGTGCGGATGTGAATCAGGATGTATGGCCGAACAGAATTGCAATGAGGCTCTTTCTGAGCCAATATTAATTGGAAAACAATTTTTTTAAATTTAATTCGAAGCCAGATTAACGGATTAATACGCCTTTTAATCTGTGGAAGTGAACGATCATTAACCTTTCACTCGCAAGGAAATCTCTAGCCAACCTGTCTCTGTTGTTTTTTTTTCGGGATGTGTTTAAACGGTGCAAATCTCTGGACAGTAGCTGACTTGTGAAGCTCGGAGCTTGGGAAATCCTCGAAGGGGTAATGTTAAAAGAAAATTAGCAACGTGTTCACTTTTATGTCTTGCATACAATATCATAGATATGTGACAGCAGCATTACAAAACACAGGGTCACTAACGTAAAGGGGATAGGGTTTCGCCCACAAAATACACAGTCAATCTACTTTACAATATATACTGTGAAGCACTTTGAAAGATCTGAATGACTTGACAAGACGCTATAATCAAATGTAAGGATTATTTTCAATAAAAAGGGGACATTGTCTGTCAAGCCTGCTGCACTCACTTTTATTATTTAATCTTGCAACGCAAGATAAAATATAAAATGTCCTAAACTGGGAGAGCAACTGTTACAGCACAAGTGGCCCTACAAAAAGTGCTAAGGATATATGGCACAAACATCTGGAAATAGGGAATAAAGGCAGTCTGAATGACCTCTTCTGCCCCCAGTGTTCCAAAAGCAACCATTACACAGTCAGCTAACTTACTTTTCGCTGGTTAGACTCCAACACACTCTGGGGTCCCCAAGCCCTGTCTCTCGCCAGCCTACAAATTTCCACGTTTAGATGAAAGGCATGGAATTCCTAGTTTGGTTCGGATACTCGTGAGCACGGTGATGGGTTTCCGTGTGTGTCAGACACCCAGCTGACCCCCCCCCCCCCACCACCCACACACACACACACAAAAAAGTCAATTTTTACCTTGCTGCAAATTAAAGAGATTAATGATCACCGTTAATTAAGTATTACTGAGCAATGGGCAAGTATCACCCAAAAGAAGCTTTATTTTTCAAAAACCTTTGCTCTGGGGTGAGTACAAACAGCGCCTTTTCTTTCATTCCAACAAAAGGTATTCTATTCAAATGATTTCTTTTTATAGAAAAAAAAGCCAAAACGCAATGTTGAAGGTACAGCAGATTATCACAAGACCTGTTCCATAAGGTTCATCAAAAGAGCTATTGTTAATTCAAGCAGAACAAACATCCCTTTTAAGAAATGCAGAGACAGACAGACGAGATTCATTCCCTGGTGAGTCAAATACTCTGGATTAATCACATGGGCACGTAAATCAATTCAAGGCAACACATTTTCTTCAGGAGGGAGAACAAAAATCATATGATTTGTGGGCACATGTGATTCCCATGCAGTCACTAATTGTTCCAATGGAGATTTAAATATAGGATTTGGAGTCATTTAAAAGGCACGTTATTTTTTCTCTCTCTGTGTGTGTGTGTGTGTCTACATATCCATTACATTGCACAATTTGCAACACAGCACGTCTCTTGGCAATTAAAATAAATACCCTTCTTGAACACACACACAAATACAAATACACACACACACACACACACATACAGATCCTGAGTCTGTGTTATTTCCTACGAATGATTTGCTTGCTTTTTTTTAAAAAAAAACCACACAGATTCATCTGTGCTATGCTTTTCTTAGCAACGTTTGCAAGTTAGCTTTGGTTTCAAATAAAAAATTGGTGGGTTGGGAGTCAGAATTCAGACAGTGGAGAGAAAGACAGAGAGAGAGACAGACAGACAGACAGACACACACACAGAGAGAGAGAGAGAGAGAGAGTTTAAAGGGAACTGATTCACTGAAATCAACATGAAATTGACTCGAAAAGTGGCCTGAAATGAACCAACCCTGTACGTGTCTGTAGCTTTGTGTGTGTGTGTGTGTGTGAGTGAGTGTGTGTGTAACAAACACATACATACATTAAATTATTGAGTGAGGAGAGAGGGGGGGGGAGAGAAATGGGGGAAAAAAACAGTACATTTTGAACCACTGTATCTCTCTCTCTCTCTCTCACACACACACACACATTACACACAAATAAATCCACCCCAGTTTTGGGGAGAGGGGGAATGGTACATCACTCACTCACTCTCTTTCTCACACTCTTTCTCTCTCTCTCTCTCACTCTCTCTCTGGTTTTTTAAATTGGAAATATTTAAAAGAGTCGACATTGCTTACCTGAGCAGCCAGGAGAGAGGGAGAGGGTTGTTGGTTGGGGGGGTGTAGGGTGTAGAGAGAGAGAGAGAGGGGGGAGAATTGTAGAGATGAATAAAGCAAGAGGGAGAAATCCTACACCAAAGGACCAGAAATCAAGTGGAGTTGAAGGTGAGCATCCTACTGCGATCCACACGTCCAGCACATCGCGCAAAGATGTCACTTGCAGTGGTACATGAGACTGTCTGAGAGCAGCAAAAACACGACCACAGCATCTGCACATCCACCATTCCTCCATAGGAGGGGGGGAAAGGGAAGAAAGGGGGAAAGGGAGGGGATGGAGAGAGATATATATATATATATAGAGAGAGAGAGATAGTGAGAGAGAGAGAGGTGGATCTGTCTCTCTCTGCTCTTTGCAAGAATCATTAGGATTTAAAGGAAAATATGTTGGCTGTGGTTGCAAAGGATTTTTTTTTCTCTCTTTCTCTCTTTCTCTTTCTCTCTCTCTCTCTCTCTCTCCACCCCCCCCTGATCTGTGTGTGTATGTCTCTTTCTTTCTCTGCCTCTGTCTGACCTGTTGGGTTTAACTGTGAACCATCTCCTTGGATTTGCTGATGTTTAAAGTCACAATCACACTCACTCACTCACTCACACTCACTCACTCACTCACTCACACTCAGCTGGTCTGATGGCTGTATATATCATCTATATATATTTACTAAAATGTTGTTAAGATGTAGGGCAAGCTGCACCACAGATAGCAAAAAAAAAAGGCAAAATACTGGAAATGGAAATGGAAAAGAAATTGCTGGAGATCTGAAATCAAACCAGAAGTCGATGGGAACACTCAGCAGATCAGGCAGCATCTATGGAGAGAGAGGAGAGTGAGTTGGTGAGCTGAAACCTTCTAAGCAAAAGCCACTGACTTGAAATTATTATTATTATTATTATTCAGGGCACTTCAGAATAATCCTTGCATTTGATACAGCGCCTTATCGTGTCTTCGAGACGCCTCAAAGTGCTTTCTCATCGAGAAACGCTTCACATTGTGCACCTGTGTGTGTGTGTGTGTGTGTTGTTGTTGCATCGACTGATCATTAGAAAATGGACCTCAGGCTGTGATATGAGACATCTGTCTCCATCCTATTTTTTAATGTGCTTCTTTTTTATTACTTTATATTTTATTTGACGTGTTGGAGGGCCGGCAGAGCGGAGGCCAGAAAAAGAGAACGGTGAAGGAAGCCTTCAGCCAATTTTCAGACTTTCCAAATATTGACTTCTGATGCTTCCTGTGGCTTTCTTTTTTTGTTGAGGAGATGAAATGTGATCTGGGTGGAGTGCTTGAGCAGTGGGCTGTTTTGCCCCAGGTGAAAGTTATCGACTGCGCACTTTCAACCCGCAATAACACTCGCTTTATTGGAAATGTGGTCTCGACCTTAACCCTGAAAGTTTAAGTACATTTCGGGAGCGATTCACTCGTTCATCTGTTTCATGTTCGATTCAAAAAAACAACGCAGCCTTTCTGATGGCTCCTCTGATGGATCTGTGGCTTACGTTTTGCTGCATATTACATTGCAGTTTAGACACCTCCAAAAAGTAAGTTTCTAAGTGGTATTCAGTGATGCTTCAGTCAGACCAATAACACTACTTTGTTACACTTTAATGGAGAATAATATAATATTCCTTGCATTTGATGTAGCGCTTTATTACTTCATTGAGACGTCTCAAAGCGCTTCACAGAATATATTGCACAGCCAACTGCGCCCAACAGTGTCCCACAAACAGTCCTGCATTGAGTGACCAGATTTTTTTTGTTACTTTCCTTAGTATGTTTGAAGTTCCCAAGAGAAGCAAAGAAAATCGAGGTTGAAAGCGGCATAATATTAACCCACAAACACTGGGCTTTGATCCGAGCGTCTCTACATTTCTCACGGCCGTTTCCCCAGTATTGAATTTTTTCTGCTATTTATAGAGCTTTCCTCTGCGTTCGTTCATCCCATTACTTTTTCCATCGAATCCTCAGGGACCGATGTCCAAACATTTTGGTATTCTCAGCAGTCCTCAGCTTTCTTTACGTGGCCATTTGCCAGAAATAGCACTCGGCAACAGTCAATTACAATATGTCCAGTGCTGCACTGTATGTAGATCCCCTACCTCCTGCGAATTCTTATTTCACTTGCATTTCCTTTTCGCTCCTTTAATCCCTTCACAATATTGTATATGTCATCCTTATTCCTTTGGTTGCTCATTCACGTTTGTGGTTAATTATACCCATTGGAGTCCCTGGACACGTGCTGCAAAGTGAAGTGAGTGACTGTGTGTTTTATGGGAGATTTTGACCTGTGAAACCGTTTTGTTCTACGTGGAAAATTCCTAAAATTTAATATTAACATGGAAGTGGGTTTTTCTGCAGTTCTTAAAAATATCTGGCTTACAAATTTAGGCCGAATTGAATGATTTTCCACCCGAGTTCGGCCTGATTTTAAATTTTAAGGCAAACAAGGTCTCACGGGGTAAATCCAGGTGGAATTTCGGGCCTTATGGAATGAGATGATGTTAGTGATTTCAAAGGAGCTCTGTGGTGGTGTGCACTTCACTAACTGGGAATTGAAATGTGGCTCCACAAAGTCTTTTCTCTTATTGCTGTTGCGGTTTGATAGGAGAACATGTCATCCCATCACTCCGAGATAGATTGGAGTGCATGTCCCAGGGGTGAAAGCTTCGACTCACCGCAGCATCTTGCCTCGTCAGCTTTGTATTTGAAAGAGCGGTGGTCGCAGGACAGGGGAATGTGGAACCAGTGACGAGACTGACAAAACGCTTTCATGGTGATAAACTACAATAATGGGTAGATACAGCCTGCTGTTTTTATGGTTCATTCTTCCTGAATGAAGTCACTGAAAATGAACCAAACCACTTAATAATAATAATCTGTGCACTTGATGCTGCCCCTTTTCACATTTCAAAGCAATTCAGAGTTTCTCTCAAAGTACACTGACTGTATATTTATGGGTAAACAGGGCAGCCAATTTGCACACGGCAAATGGTGATCCATTTGCACTAAATCAAACATATTGCATTTTCTATCAATCCATTAACTCCTTTCTTATACAGTACTATTGGCTGTTCTTACTAGCGCTCAGAATAGGAAAGGGATGTTTTTATTCAATTTCCCTCAAATGCTGCTGTTTAACTAATCACGAAGGGACTTGCTGGTAATGCCGTATTTATAGTTCGGGTTCAGTGGCCTTTGGTTGCAGAAGCAGCATTAAACGTCAGTGCTAGAGGGAATTCTTTCTTTCATCTGACCTAGAAGCATAGAACTATGGAAATTTACGGTACTGAAAAGGGGTCATTCAGCCCATCTTGATTGTCCTGGTTCTCTGAAAGGTATCCATTTAATCCCATTCCCTGATTTCTCTCCCACACCCCCCCCATACTCCCACATTTTATACTTCACCTGTTCTATGTTTACCTGGAAGTGCTTGTATTTTTAAGCGCTTGATCGATCCATCACCTCATTAGCACAATTACTCATTGAACCAAAGAAAGGGGCAAGAAATAGGTTGCTATCGTTTGCAGGTAATAAATAATGATAATCGTTGTATTTAATATAGCACTTTTTACATCTTCTAGGATATACTGTTAAGTGAATTTTATTATTGTTTTTTTTGAGGGATTATTATCAGGCAGGTGGAATAAGGAAACTTGCCCAAGCTTTCACCCTACCGCGAATCGAACCCAGGTCTCTCGCTTGCTAGGCAAATGCTCTAATCACTGAGCTACAGGTGATCAAAGAAGGTTTGTAACTCACATTACAAACGACACATTATCCTTTGGATAAATGTAATATGAGTGAAATAATCATTCCTAATCGTAATCCCTCCCCCACACATAAATCCTATTGCTTGTACAGGATGACTAAAAAATTGTGATATCTACCCTATTATCTAAAAAAAATTCTTTAAGACGTAATAGACATTGTAATGGTATTACAACTTCTTGGTCACCCTGTCCACAGACACCATGAACGGCATCCATCACAGGGTTAGGACTTGCAGCGGAAACAAAATCTGTGCGGCATAACGGAAATAAGGAATGAAAAATGTATGTGTTAGAACTGGCCGTCACAGACACAGGATCAGTGTAGTGCAGTTATTATGTCTCCTGCAATCTGAGAGGGAAAAGGAACGGGATTTTAGAGGTGTGCTAGTGCAGATTAAGAGGGCAGTAACAGTTGGTGTCGTGCGTCCGTGAGAGTAAGATGCAATTTTATCAGTTTTCAATCTTCCCATCACGAGTTTGTCATGTCAGGCCGGTACCTAGTGGAAGCTTAAATCCTTCTGGAAGACTCTACAGCATCCCATTGTTCCGAATAGGACTGAATTTACCCCATTGTGAACAGGATTGCAGATTAGAAAGATAAGGCTGGTCTTTCATTCATCATCAGGACTTGGAGCTCCAGGCTGACACTCCGATACCGTGCTGGCGAAGGGGGACGTGCGGCACTGTCAGAGGTGACGTTGTTCAACCGAGACATTGATGCCTGTTCTGGTGGACGTTAAAGATCACGCAGCCCTGTCAGAAAAGGGGAGAGAGTTTGTCTCTCTCCTGGTGGCCTGGCCGATAATCCCACAGATAAAACCGGGTCATTCACTCCAGGCTGTTTGTGGGATATTACCGTGTGCAGAGTGGCTGCTACATTTGCTTACAAATACACTTGACAGAAACCTCTCTGAAACTCTTTGGAGACATTTTATCATTATGTGATAAGTGTCTTGGGATTTCCTTCCGCCATGAAAGGCACTATAAAAATACAAGTTGTTGTTGCTGCTGCTCAGAACCCACAGAATTTCTACTCCACTACTCCGACCTGGAAGAGATTCTAACTAACTTACTTTATTGATAAGTTCGTACACACGGCTCACAGGACATTGCTTGCGGACGGTAATGGTACAGCATTTTATTTTGAAACACCCATACAACTTCAGGTTAAGCAAGTCATACAACTTCAAAAAAAAAAAAACTTTGAATGAGGTACATCAAATTGCGAACATTGTACGTGATGGAGAACCAAAACTATTCACAGCCTAAGCAACAGTTTACACAGGGCAAATGACCATGAAAATTATCTCGTCATACAATATACTCCTCACATTTCTCAAACAAGGTTATTTTCCCTTGTTGGTTGTGCAGTATTTTTCCTCCCCATGTGTATAGATGCAGCAGGTGCTAACTGAGTTCATCAATGGAATTCGCGAGCGCTGGTTAGAGACCAGAACATATTAGCCCACTTGCAATTTCACCCACCAAAAAAAATTCCACAAATCTTCCCCCTCCCTCCCGCTCCCTGTAGGGTTAATGTTGGGATGCGTTGTGGCTCTAAGCTCATTCAGTGACAGTGAAACCTGCAAAAATAAGTATCTCCGGAGTCTGCACTCAAACCCAGTTCATAATCTATTAAAAAAAAATCTTTCTATACAAATCTGGCAGCTCGATTGTAATTTAATTTTCTGCAGACTGCTTTGCTGGATGAAAGATTCTGAGTGGGGTTTATTTCTGAGAGAGAGGAATGAATCGATTGAATGGCTCCCCTCATTCTGGATAGAAGTTACAAAGCTTTCATTAAAACCAGCTAGGTACCATGGGTGAAGGGATGGAGACACGCCAGTTCTAGAGATGGGAAGTCACGCATGAGCTAGGTTCAGTGGTCTTGGCACATAACATGAGGAATCAGCACAAGAACAATTGCCATCAGCAGGATGATTGCCCAATCTTGTGAGAGAACTAGAGACTTGATGGAGTACACACTGGTGCCATCTAGCGCTCACTACCCACCTCTTCATTCTCAAAAGCATATATATATATATATATTGTAAAGCACACCACCTCTGACCTGACTGGAGATAAATAGATACTTAGACAATATATAGAGACAGTAGTTTTTCAGAAACTAATTGTGCAGCACATCCAGAAGAACAGTGCTTATTAAAAATAGATATATTTATATATATATTTATATATATATCGTGCTTATTACGCATTTTAAAAATGTTCGAGCAAATATAAGAAAATATTTAATCGCCACTATCCATAAAACAGTGCTCAAAAGTCAGATACGAATCGTTAGATATAGCCTAGTGATGGATCTTAGCCCAATTGGTGTGTTCGAGACGTGCACAGTGAAGGGTGGGTTTGATATCGGACACAAGTGCAAAGTGTAATCTGTGTGAATTGACTGGGAAACTGACCCACATTAGGGTGGCATTACCCCAGTGTTTGGCTGCTTTATTTCCTTGTGCAGAGTTTGGGGGTTCTCACTCTGGCTCAACCCAGCAATGGGGACATTAACCTGCTCTCTGACGTCCAGATTGGATGCTCTACAGTTGACATAAAACCCATTTAGTAGTAACTCCTCAGACCACCACTTTATAACGAATCCGGAGTGTCTTATATGCTGCATCTTGTGAACGAGCATAAAACATTGGAGGATAAAACCTCAGCCTTACCAACTTTACCAGTGCACACATCTAAATCCCTGCAAATTTCTGCTCTCGGGCATTGCGTACATTAGTACAAAAGTGGACCTTGCACTACACTTGTATGTTATGTCAGGACAATACCTGGTGAATGCAGATCAGATCACCTTGACCCAATCCACAAATTATTGTGCTTCCCCCACATCTTTGCATTAGAAGCTGGACTTAAATGCTTCCATGCAGTGCAGGTGGAAATGGATCAGTGGATGGGTGGTGGGGTCTGGTGGGAATACAGTACAACTCGCTCCGGATTTCTGCCTTGATTAGCAAAATACTGAATGTAAACATCACCTTTGCCGCAAATCCGAATTAACGGATTGGCTGGGAACACACAATTCGGTTCTGCTGACTCCCAATTCAGTGAAGCATCCGCTACAAACAGATAGAACTTATTCCACCCTCTCTATCTCTCTCTTTCTCTCTCCCTCCATCCCCTCTTTCACCAAAACTTGTCAATTACAACCGAAGTTGCGTTACATTATCGATCCCAGAAGAATTCCCGTTTCTCTTCCTCTCTCTCTCCCCCCAGCAAAAAAGTTTCAAGCCGAAGGTTCATTGCGTAAAAAATACCGGGCGGATCATCTCAGGCAATCCGCGGATCCCTCCCTTGACCTCCGTCACTTCGGCTATGGAGGACGCCAGAATCAGGAAGACGTCCTGGATATTCTCGTCCTCCTTGGCCGATGTCTCAGCATAACGCAGCCCCATCTCGGCCGCGGCGAGCTCCGCCTCCTCTCGGGGGACTTGCCGCTCGGCCGACAGGTCGCTCTTGTTGCCGACGAGGATGAAGTTGCGGTGGCTCAGCTCCAGGGCCTCGCTGGCCTCGTTCAGCCAGTTCCTGATGTAGTCCAGAGTCCGGCGCCTGGTCAGGTCGAACACCAGCAGCCCACCCAGCATGGTCTGCAGATGGGACTGGGTGATGGTCCTGAAACAGAGCGATAAAATTAATCTGTTCAGTTTAATTGTGCTAAGATCAAAGATAGTCAGTTTCTCCTCTCCTGAAGACAGCAATGCAGTTTTAGCTGCTTAGGCTCCAGCATTTACCCCAACTCACAAGCCTTGGCTCTTGCCAACCCGGGTCTAATCTTTCTGCAATTAGGTGAGTAGGATGCGTCCCTCCAGGGAGAGAGAGAGAGAGAGAGGGTGCATTCCATTCCAACCATCTATCTCTGGAATTTCCATGTGGTAGTTGGGATGCATGGAATTCTCAGTTTAGTTTGGTGATGGTTTCGGCTTGTGTCAGACACCCGGCTGACCAAAGAAAAAGAAAGGCAACAACAACAGGACAATCGTCACATATTCCCGAAGTGGTCGCTAGTTCCCAGCTCAGGCCAATCAAACAAACAGTAGACACTTCCTTTCTCCCCCTCTATTTTGGGGGGTGGGGGAAAGAGTTGAAGGGTGGGGGGGAAGATGAGAAACATAACCAAACGTGCAATCAAAGAGGCAAGCTTTGAAAGCTCGTGTCCAAAGACAAGTTATTCCCAGGTTCAACAAACATCAAACTGATAAGACATTGCTGGAAGCCAGTAAACAGATGAGTCCGTTAAACTCGTTTTACATTGAAATTGTGGGCATTCTTCAACATCAACAACAACAAATTGCATTTACACAGCGCCTTTCACGTCAGGAAGACATCCCAAGGCAGTCAGGGATCCACACCCGAGATAGTGGTGGGATCATGAGGGGTGGAGGGTAGGGGTTAGAGGTAGACCAAAGGCACGGTAGAAGAGGAGGGTCTTGAGACGGTCTTGAAGGTGACATGGGAGGAAAGGCAGAACTGGTAGTAAAAACCGAAAAGCAGATAATTTTCTAGAGGGGGAGAGACTAGATAGTGTCAGTGTTCAGAGGATTTGGGTGTCCTTGTACACCAGTCACAAAAAGTTAGTATGCAGGTACAACAAGCAACTAGGAAGGCTAATGGCATATTGGCGTTTATTGCAAAAGGGTTAGAATACAAGAGTAGGGAAGGCTTGCTGCAACTGTATAGGGCCTTGGTGAGACCGCACCTAGACTATTGTGTGCAGTTTTGGTGTCCTTATTTAAGAAAGGATATCTCGCCTTAGAGGGGGTGCATCGTAGATTCACTAGGTTGGTTCCTGGGATGAGGGGGTTGACCTATGAAGATAGGCTGAGTAAATTAGGCCTATATTCTCTAGAATATAGAAGAATTAGGGGTGATCTTATAGAAACATATAAGATTCTTATGGGGCTTGACAGAGTAGACAGTGTGAGACTTTCCCCTGGTAGGAGAATCTATAACTCGGGTCACAGTTTTAAGATTAACGGTCAGCCTTTTCGAACAGAGTTGAGTTAAACATTTCTTCACTCAGAAGGTAGTGAATTTATGGAATGCTCTACCCCAGAAGGCTGTAGATGCTCAGGCCTTGAACGTATTCAAGACTTAGATTGATAGATTTCTAACAGATAGAGGGCAGATGGAGTTAGGTTAGAAGATCAGCCATGATCTTATTGAATGGCAGGGCAGGCTCGAAGGACTAAATGGCCTACTCCTGCTCCTAATTTCTATGTTCCTATGTAATTGGCTTCACTTCTTACCTGTATTCTTTTTCGCCTGCAGTATCCCACACTTGAAGCTTCACTCTGACCGTCGGCATGGCTTCCAGGATGTAAATGTAGTAGTCTACGCCGATGGTTTTCTGTAGGATCTCACAGAAAGTCCCTTCGGTCAACCGCAGAACAATAGAGGTTTTACCCACTGCAGAGTCACCCACCAAAACAACACGAAACTGCCATATAAACTTTTTCAGGCTCCCTCGTCTTAGTCTATGCCTCAGATCTGCAGACTCCCTCGAGCCACTCTGTCCCATTACTCGAAAGTTTAAGCTTCCTCAGAAAATGTAACAGCAATCACAACACAAGCCAGGCAGAGGCTCAAATTACTCACTGATCAATGCCCCTCCCTCCCTTCTTCCTTCAACAGCCCACCCTGTTAAGGAAGTGGTGACTGCTGATTTGGTTTGCCAATGTTTTGCAGCAGTAAAGCCTTAGCTTCCAATCAATATAGAAGGGCGGTGAGGACATGAGGCTGGGAAGATGATTAGCTGGGAAGAGAATGGCTGGTTAATGTGGAACCACAGCTGGTGGTAGATTACTTGTCAAATACCGCAGCTAATCACAAGTACTGGGCAGTCCGCCCCCTCTCCCTAGATTATAAAGTCACTAAATGATTGCAGGGGTTAGAGAAGTTGCAGTAATTATTGCCTGGGCACAGGGGCTTTTGCTAATCTGGTGCTCGACGTAGATGTTCTGCGATTTTCTGGAGGATGTAGATTTGCCGAAACAGTAACAACCGTGTTTACACCATTGCCCTTCATGTAGGATACCATCTCAGAGCACTTCACAGTGGCGGGGTCGGGCGCTGAGCAAGGGAGAAAAGAGCAGGAGGAACTTAACATAGGTGCGGTTTTAAAGATGGATAGAGAGGGGGGCGAGACAGAGAGGTAGAGGGAGGGAGTTCCAAACCCCTTCTCCTCAGGTTGTGGGATGCTGCTCATGAGTAAGCCAAGACGCAGCATTCAACTTATTCCATCGAATTGTAGCATCAGAGCTGATTCATGCGCACATCATTCTTTAAGTTACCCAGCTGAAGTCAATAGATTATTATCGGTCCTTTATGGAGAGTACATGAAGCATAACTTCCTGCCTTTAGGCTCCACGAACCCTATATTAGTATAAACTTTTCCCATCATCTCAATTTTGCTTCCAGAGAATTTATTGCCACTGGACTCTGGACAAGATCCAATGAGCTTTTGGATGCACACGTGAGCCTGGAATGAGATAACTGAGCCTCTAAACATCAGGCAGGATGATTAAACTAAAGAAGATAGTGTAGAAACAATGTAATCTAATAGAAACCCACTCCCAAAGCTTTGTGACTATCGCAGGTGGAATGAAACAATGATTATCTTTAGTAATGATTTTAAATGGACGTTTACTCTTCAGAAAAATTGATTCTGAACAATTAAGGTTATTTCTATCAAGCACAGTACAAACTGGGGAAAGGGCAGGTAATGGGACTGAAAGGATGGCTTTTGAGGGAATTGACAGATGCAATCGGCTGAATGGCCTTAAATTTCTATGGTTTAAAGTAAGAAAAATATATAGACACCACACTAGGGTTTTGAGGTGTTGGGGGAATTTGCTTTTTAACCGTAGCAATATGGTCACCCAACTTATTGTATTGGCATTGTTTGCAAGCCAGTCTTTTTGTAGGAATATCAAACCTTGGCAAATGTGATGACTGCTGATTTGGTTTCTCCAATGTGTGGAGTCCATTCCTTATTGATGACATGATTCATTATTAAAATTACTAATGCCAATTCTTACATTTATCACGCATCACAATTTATACTTATATTTGTAGCATCATGATATCAGGAGTATGGCTCAAAGTGCCTTCCAGGATGTACTGTAAAATGTAGTGACTGTATTTGTAGGCGTCATAATAAATAAGACCAGCTGGGACTGGATTCGTGTAAAATTTTAATCAAAAGAATAAACATCAGCCAATACCTGTAGTCACTCACTCACACACATTCGAGAGTTTTACACACACTCTCTGTATACTTAGTCACTATATGGACCAGACAGCCAATATTCAGGATGTAAATAGGCACATATGGCAGCAGATAACATTAACCCTTCCACCTTACCAGAATAAGCAAAACTTTCATTGAAGATAATGATCAAGGGTCTGGAAATACAGAGCTGGATCAAATCTTTGTAGCCATTATATAGAGAGCAACACAGTCAAAGTTAAAGATCATTGTCGCTAAAAGCTACTCACGCCCATGTTAAACATTATAAATATCTCCCCACTGGACAGAGCAAAAGCTCTTTAGTCAAACAATATTTTCCAATGTGGGGATGTTCACTGACCTGACTTTATAAGGGCAGGAAGTTTATCAATCAAAAATTAAACGTCTCGACTCTCTCAGTGTGAATTTGTTTTCTTTAAAAAATACAGAAATGCCGGGTTCTTATCAGCAGTGAAAGGCAATGAGCTTGAAATCGTCCCAAAGATTTAGTAGGATTTTCTTTGTGCTCCTTTGCTCCTTTTACCAACCACGAGAGGTGGCGAGCAAGTGAGACAAATGTTTTCAGAGGGCGACACAATGTAAGCAAAGAAGGATTAACAGGAAGATGTCAACTAAACCAAGTATGTGAAATTTACATAGACATACATCTTACCAACATCGCCATTAAGTTACTACGACCAAGTTTTTTTTGCACGTTTTCTTAAAAAGACCCTATTTGGAGTATCTTCTCCTACATTTTAACATCTCCCAGTAGAAAAATCACCCAACTGCCACCAAATCAGTTAGAATGCCTCATAATGGGATCAAACTATGTGAAGACTCAAGAGAACTCTCCCTGTGATCCAACTGCTTTCAAACACTGCAGGGCGTATGCTGTAAGAATCGGTGCCTGATCAAAGGATTTCTTCAAACCAATGCTTCCATTTAACAGTGTGTCTGGCCATTAATTGGCATCCACTGTGCTGGAATTCCCAGTTCCCAAGGGTTTATTAGCAAGTAGTACAGTAAGTGATTTTTTTTTCCAGTGGCACTGACGATCACCAAGTGATTGTGCTTTGTAGATGTCGCTTTCTATATCTAATGCAGTTTATTTGAGCATTGGGTCATGACCAGAAATGCAACCGACAGATGCAATTATAGTCTTGCGATTGCCCACTCTGCTCCTGGTATTGTAACTTATTAATTGGATCAGGTGCATAAACCTTGCATTTCACACAGTGCCTTTCGTGACGGGAGGATGCTTTAAAGTGTTTCCAGGATTTACTGTCAAGGGTAAAGACTGAGTATTCAGTGGGCGAATAGCTAGCAATTGCAATCACTTCCTTTCTTTTTGTCTTTTGAGTGCTCCAGTATCTTGGGATGAAATCCTCGTTTCACTCCATCCCAACCTTTCTCCAACACGATCTCCCCTGAGTTCATTGAATCGTAAATGCACCGGGTCAGCGTGACGAACGCCTTCTCCACGTTGGTGTTGTCTTTGGCCGAGGTCTCCAGGTATTCCAAGCCCAGCCCTTCCGCCAGCTTCTCCACCTCCTCTCGGGTCACCTCACGATCGTCGGTTAAGTCGCATTTGTGCCCGAGCAAAACAAAGATGGTCTTGTTCGGGAACACGTGTTCGTTGATTTCGTTCAGCCATTCTGTGATGTTCTCAAAGGACTTCCGGTTGGTCAGATCGAACAGCAGGAAGCCCCCCACCGAATTCCTGTAGTAGGAGCGAGTGATGGATCTGAAATACGACGTAAAGAGGATTAAAAAGGTACTCAACCCTGGAGCTGCAGAATTCAACCGTCGCTTTACTTTCTCTGCTTCCCCCGCCCCTCACTGTATGATTAGCTTCTCTTACACCTATCTATCTCACAACAATAATTTCCATAGATTTTCATGTCAGAGGATGTCCCGAAGAGTTTTGGGGCAGCGGACTGAGCAACCGAGCCCGGGGGGCGTGGGTGGGTGGGTTGGTGGGTGGGGGTGAGCTGAGGAGAGTGGGTCCAAAGCTGATCTTTAAGAATCCCATAATTCTGATATAATAGCACCATTCCAAACAAAATTCCTATGTGCAGAATTTTGTACAGGGTTACTCCCCACCCCCACTGCATTGGAGCATTTCCCCTACAAATTATACAGTCAATTTACTTTACAGTATATTCTGTGAAGCGATTTGAGATGTCTAGAAGATCTGATAAGGCACTACATCAAATAAAAGGAATATTACATTATAGCATCAGCCTGTAGCTCCATGTCCTGACGTTGGTGGGTGGGGGGGGGGGGGGGGGTTGAACCCATGACCCTTCTGACTCCGAGGCGAGAGCTATGCTGACTAAGCCAGGCCGAGCTACAAGTTTTATTGTCAACACTAAACGGAAAACATTTCAACATCTGCTCATCAAGAAAGTGGCAGGAAGCTTCACGTCACAAAAATGTCCTATTTAAGTCAACTTCAGATCTCTTATCATAGCAATTGGGCACATTACACTAACACAATTGAGAGATATATAGTAGACTTGATGAGGTGAGAAATATACAAGTGTTTTATTAGACTGAAATTAGTAGCAATTTCAGGCACGAGTCATCCACTTATCTTCAGTATTTACAATCCTATCCTTAAATTCCTTATTACAGGAGTCAATTGCATCAGTGTAGCTGCTCTCAGCGAGATGAAGGAAATGTGTTTCTGTACAGTACTTTGTTCTTCAAATTATTGTTATCTCCAGTTCTGTGGTTGTATGGAGGGAGAGGCCGGGGGCTGTTGGGTTACTGTAGAGCAACTTACCAATTAGAGAGTTAGAAACACTCAACCGGATGATGTTTAGCAATACGGTGTTTACGGACAAGATTCATCAGTGTCGTACAGAGAAAAACAAGCCCTAACTGATAATCTCGACCATCATTTTTCCTCACCCATGACACCATAAGGTGTGGCTTGCTGAACGAGTGCGCGCAAAGCAAAACTGAACACCACTAGCTGTTGTTGTGCTTGTCCAGGCCATTTTCCTAGGGCGGAAATCAATGTTACACGGATTCAAAATGACTCAGATGTCCGCTTTATTTCTCTGTTCAGATCTTCTTGCGGGGAAAGGTTCAGCGTTTTGATTTCATGATTTTTTTTAAAAAAAAAACATTTTAGATGCTGCTTTCTTCCTTCCTTCTCCCTACTTGATAAATATATCTTGCACTTTCCGGGTTAACGGTAGAATTACAATATCTGAAGTGACTGGGGCGAAAGTTGCAGCTCTTTAGAATGCATATCTTGTGCATCGCTTTCAGACATCCTCCCGACGTGAAAGGCACCATACCAAATCTAAGGATTATTATCTGATATAATCCCATTACAAAATGCCCACGATTCACCCCAATGATAAAATAATAATAATAATAATCCTTGCATTTGGTATAGCGCCTTATCACATTTTCGGGACATATCAAATCCCCCCTCTTTGTTTTGCATCATTAACACCTCTTTGACCCATCATCCCCTGTCCTCTACCCATTTTCTCCTTTGGCTTCCTTGCCCTGCCTCCCCCCTCTGTCCGTTAGCCCTCAAACGCCTCTCCCTCGCAACGTGCCCCAGTTCTGACAAAGGGTCGTGGACACTTTCTTTTCTACGCAGATGCTGCCTGACCTGCTGAGTGTTTCCGGTGACTTCTGTTTTTGATACTGTAAAGTGAATTGATTGCATATTTTGTGGGCAAAACTTGCAGGTTGGGAGGGGTGGGGCTGGTTAAATAGAATGCTTAACTTCCTACACACGTGAAACCTGGGCCTGCTTTTCATACCTTCTGGAATCAGTAAGACCACAGGGTTAGAAACATCCTTGTATTAATTATTCTCCCTGCCAGACATGACACAACACCAAATGCTGTTTGAACATTTGAGTGTATCAGGGAGATCAGAGGTTAATAGATTAGCGAAAGACACTAACTTTGTTACAGCAAACTAAAAAAAAAACAGCATTGCTCCAGGCACAAAAAAAATCATTTGAATCAGTCAGAGTTAACATCCCCAGCAGGTAAGTTACCCTTGATGAAGTTGTTGCAATACCAATGTTCTTTTAAATTAGTTGGCAGCCTATGGATCAGATTTTTTTTTAAAAAACACAAAGGACTCCACTGTTCCCATCCCCTTCACAAATTTGACTCTCAAATAGAGATTGCGTAGGATTTAAAAGTCTCTGTGACTAGTGGATTTGCATTTGATATAGCGCCTTATTACGTGATGAGACGTCTCAAAGCGCTTCACAGATTATATTGTACAGTGGATTGATTGACTGTGTGTTTTGTGGGCAAAACACGGCAGCCAATTGGGCACAGCAATGTCCCACAAACAGTTGTGTTTTGAGTTACCAATTTTTTTGGTGGAGAGGGATTATTACTCCCAAAAAGCGATCCGCCAATCAACTGACAACCGGGTTCCTAGTTACTGCTAGGTAAACAGTGGCGCCAGAGTAAGGAAACTTGCCTATGGTTTCATCCCACCTGGGAATTGAACCCGAATCCTCTCGCTTGAGCGCACTAAGCAACCGGACTCACACATGGATAGAATAAATGCAACAGTACTTGTGTACAGCCAATATGCAGGGATAATTACCATTTGATTACCGTCTGAAACATTGCGAAATTTTACAACATTGTTTGCCAGATCTGTTAAACACTGAAGTATAGAATTAATCACAGATAGTTCAGTATTTATCTCTGACAATTACACTGTGTAAAATTATGCTTAATATTATTTGAGAACACCTTGAGAGCCACTTGCACTTTATGGTGCATAACAACATTGAAGGAACGAACATTGCTGTGAAGCAATCTGAGTTTCTGGGGACGCCGCTATGGATTTAAATACAAAGGTGTCAGGCTGGCTCAGTTGTTAGCGTTGTGTTCCATGAGGCAGAAGGTTATGGGTTCAAGCCACCAATTCCCTGACTTTGAGCTCAGTTATATTTCCAGTGCGGGGCTGGTGTCCTGGTCAACAATCCCCCAGATTAATTGGTCATTCACCTCCCAGCTGGTGGTGGGAAATTGCTGTGTGCAAATTAGTTGCTCGGCTTCACCCACAAATACAGTCACGTCACTTAACACGAATTGCTGTGAAGCACTTTGACACGTGTTGACACAATGGGCACTACATCAAATGCCAAGTGTTTTTTTTATTACATGGAGCTGTAATGATTCCGCCTTTACATTTGAGGGTTACGGCAATGCTGTCAATAATTATTTTGCACTATATTTATTTTCGCCAAGATTCTCCAGCTTCCAGCAAATAACCCAGTTAACGTCACTGTCCCAAGGTCTCGACATATCACTCAGGGTAAGTAAGCCTGACTCAGCTCGATTGAACGGATCTTTCAAGGAAATTACTCGTCAAAGCCAGATGAGCCACACACACACACACACACACAAAAAAAAAGTTTCGCAACTTTCAGTAACTTTCCTGCCACTTTCAGTAACTTTCCTGCCACTTTCAGTAACTTTTCTACCACTTTCAGTAACTTTCCTGCCACTTTCAGCAACTTTCGGTAACTCTGAAACTAAAATAAAAAGGAGGGGTGGAGAGAAAGAGAGAGAGAGAGAGAGAAAGATCCACTCCAGTTTTATCCGTGCGTTGGAAAGTGGCCCAGATAACGAGTTAAGCAGCCAGCTAGAACCGACTTAACCTAACTCACCTGAACCTTTCTTGACCAGCTGTATCCCAGAGCTGGAGTTTGATGTTACACCCGGGCTCGACCTCCACCAAACGCGCATAGAAATCCACTCCCACGGTCGGATCCGAAACCTCGTTGAAACTGTCATCGGTGAAACGTTTCAGGAGAGAAGATTTGCCCACCGTGGAGTCTCCCACCACGATAATCCGAAACTGGTACTGCCAGACCACCTCCATGGCATCGCTCAGGAGAGACAAGTACACCTATTTCTCTCCCCCACCTCTCTCGCTCCCCAAACGCGCCCCCCCAAACTGCCCAGGGTCGCTGCAAAGTTGCACCAAAACTGGTTTGGGTTTACATTGTCTGGGAGATGCGGAAGTCAGGGTTTCCTGAGGCTGATGTGTGTGTTTTTTTTTCCCTGGCAATTGGTTGGGGCTGTGGTTTGCTTTGTGTGTCATATGATACCTCTCTCTCTCTCTCTCTCCTCCCCTCCCTCTCTCCCTCTCAGCAAAATCGGATCCACGTGTTTGCACAGGTTCAAACTTCAGCAAAATTGCAGTCCCAGTCAGTCTTGTCTGGTCTGGTCTGGTAATTCCCTCCTGTGCTCTTTTGGTGGTTTGTATAGAAAATAATGTGCAAGTATCCTTTAGGCGAAAGAGTGACAGGGTTTTGTTATCGGCCAGGTTAAGAACGCCAGCGACCCGAATAACTTACTCGGGTGCAAGGAGATTAGCGCGATATTTCTGATCCAAATTGAGCGCTCTGAGACGCTATCATGGGTGAGGAGCGCCTTATAAATGCAAGTTGTTGTTGTAGACTCGAACAGGACATTTGGCTGAGCCCAGATTGGGAAGACAAGGAACAAAACTAACATTTCCCCCTTGTTGTTAATCGCATCACTTTCGCCCATAAAATTAAACGGCTAAAGTGTTCTTGAGAGGGTAGATTGTGCAGTAAATACATAATTCATCCCTTTGTGTGTTAAGTGATGCTTGCTTGGAGGGCACAGTCACATTAGACAAGGCTGATTGCATTTCCTGTAAGCAGTTTATCTCCGCATCCATTGCTTTGTGAAGTTTGTGTCCGGATGAGAGTTTGGGAGGCTGAAATAATAATAATAATCCTTGCATTTGATATAGCGCTTTTCACGTCTTCTAGACGTCCCAAAGCGCTTCACAGAATATACTGTAAAGTGAATTGACTGTATATTGGTGGGTGAACGCGGCAGCCAATTGCGCACAGCAATGTCCCACAAACAGTCATGGATTGAAAATGACCAATTTATTATTGTCTTTGGTTTTGGAGGATTATTATTAGGTTCTGTGTGGAGTAAGGAAACTTGCCCAAGGTTTCGCCCTCTGCCTGGAATTGAACTCAGGTCTCTCACTTGCAAAGCGAGTGCTCTAACCACTGAGCTACAGGACTCCACAATGGCTTAACGACAAGGAATAAATTAAAATAATTTTCAATTTATTAAAAGCAAACCACGGCATTTCGGCCGTGGGAATCAGCAAATCCGGGTAAAGTAAAGGCATGATCGTATGTGTCTCTTTTAATAATCCAGGCTGTCATTCCAGTACAGTACTGAGAGGGAACAATACTTGCATGATATTGGTGGCATTGCTAACAGGCGAGGCGTAAAAGATTCCGTGACACTATATCAAAGAACAGGACTTACTCACTGCGACCTCTCTCAACAAAACCAACAAAAAAAAAATCAGACGCATTGGGTCATTCATCTTTTTGCTGTTTGTGGGACTTTGGTGCTTTTGTCTACACCAGTGACGACATTTCAATAATTCACGCGAGACTCTTTTAAGGCGTTTCCAAGATCAGGCGCTGTATCAAATACTGTAACTATTACATTGAAGTCTTTTTTATTGTTGCGTACAATAGTGACCGCAGGCAAGTGAAGTAGCATTTAACCTGCACCGTTATACTCTGTTTCAGGAGCTCAGTGCTCACTCACTTTGTTTCCCTTACCTCGGCTGAACACGTTTCAACATCATCACTAACTGGAGTTCACTTATATCGTCTACTCTAATCTGTCGTCTGAACCTGACAATATGAAGGTGCACCCGATGATCATTTTTGGAGCGTCTGTGGGGAAGCAAATAAATTATTTACTCACTTACTGTTATATTACCAATTTAGTAAGCAATAATAACAACTTGCATCCACACAGAGCTCATCATGTGGGGTAGCGTCTCAGAGCAAAAACAGTGGGAACTCTAAACAAAACAGGATTAAGTCATATCTCACTATTTTCCCCTCACTGCAGATCTCGTAAAGATGAACTCCTGTGATTCTGTTGCACTCTCTGACAAATTGAATTGTCATTCAAAATCAAAAATCTAATTCAGCACCCGAGGCTCTGGTACATTTACACTGAAGAAACAGCATCAATACGTACATATTTATTTAAATCGTGGTAGCAATACACTTTATGTAACCAACCTTTCCACTGTAATAATAATAATAATAATCCTTGCATTTGATATAGCGCTTTTCACGTCCGGAGGACGTCCCGGAGCGCTTCACAGAACACACTGTAAAGTGAATTGACTGTGTATTTGTGGGCAAACGCGGCAGCTAATTGCGCACAGCAATGTCCCACAAACAGTCGTAGATTGAAAATGACTAATTTATTATTGTTTTTGGTTTTGGAGGGATTATTATTGGGCTCTGTGTGGAGTAAGGAAACTTGCCCAAGGTTTCGCCCTCTGCCTGGAATTGAACTCAGGTCTCTCGCTTGCAAAGCGAGTGCTCTAACCACTGAGCTACAGGACTCCACGAAGCAGAAGAAACATTCTCACAAAGCACATAAAAAGGATGTCTAACACCACCGTACAAGTTACATTTCTGCTGTAACCGATTGTTTTTGTGGTTTGAAAAAAAAGTAAATTAAGTTTCTGTTGAGCAAGATTTGGTACTTTTTGTAGATGTTTATTTAAGCACAACTCAAAATTCAATGCAACAAAACATGGAGTTTAACCCACGCAGTTTACATTTCTTTTCATGCATTGCTGACACTTTGGGGAAGAAAATAATAACTTTGTAATTTAGATCCTTCGATTTAATAGTTGCCAGGGTCACAAAGATTAATTTACTGATGACTAATGCATCGCTATCCTAAGCAAATTATATGCAAAGTTATGGATTTCTTCCCTGTATATGTCATCGGTATATTATGTCTTATCCTGTATGTTGGCCCAATGATGGCAATTAGCTTGGAAAACTAACAGCTACACATAACTCCCCCCCCCCCCCCCCCCGCCTCTTAAAAAAAACATTGCCAAACTGCTAATTCTGCAGGATGCCAATTTGAAGGTACTTGATAAAAGTTATTCTGTTAAATTCCAGCAGTTACCCCCAACGCATTCTGGATTGCCCAATCCTTGGTTTTCAGCAATCTGCATCTGTTGAAATTAGGTAAGCTTTAGGGTGTGTTGCGTTAGGGAGAGAGAGTATATTCCATTCCAGATACACATACATTAAATGCAAGATACATACACTTTTGGATGTTGAAATTTTAAAAATTAAAATTTTTATATTGACACAAGTTTTACAACAGCAACAATACCAAGATTGCATTTATTGAGCGCCTTTCACGTCGGGAGGATGTCCCAAGGCGCTGGACAGTTCGGTCGGGACCCGAGCAGGGGGGAATGGTCAGGGTGAGGGAGGGAGGGAGCGAGGAGGGGGTAGAGAGTCGAGAGGTGAGCTGAAGGTACGGTTGAAGAGAAAGGTCTTGAGACCGGCCTTGAAGGAGGAAAGGGAGGAAGCGGCGAAGACACTGGGGATGGAGTTCCAGAGCCTCGGGGCTGAGAGGCTGAAGGCCCGACCACCGATGGTAGGGCGGTTGGGGTGGGGGATGTGGAGCAGACCGGAGCCAGAGGAACGGAGGGTACGGGCAGGTAGGTAGGGGGATAGTAGGTTGGAGAGGTAGGAGGGAGCGAGGCCGTGAATGGCCTTGTAGGTGAGGATGAGGATCTTGAATTGGATCCTCTGGGGGATGGGGAGCCAGTGGAGGCGAGCGAGGGTGGGAGTGATGTGGTCCCGTGCCTGGTGCGGGACAGTACACGAGCTGCAGAGTTCTGAATGACCTGCAGTGTGGAGGGAGGTGCGGGAAGGCCGGCGAGGAGAGAGTTCCCATAGTCCAGCCTTGAGGTGATAAAGGCGTGGACCAGTTTCAGCAGCGTGAGGGGTGAGGTAGTGCCGTAGTCTGGCTATGTTCCGGAGATGGTGGAAGGCGGTGCCAATTGTGGCGCGGATATGGGGAAGAAGACAACTCAGGGTCGAACAGAACCCCGAGGTTCCTGATGGCTTTGAGAGGTGGAGAGTGCAGCCTTGGATGCTGATGGTGTCAGCGCCTGAGGCGCAGAGGCGCTGACGTGAGCCAATCGGGAGGGCCTCAGTTTTTTGCACGTTGAGCTGAAGAAGTGTCTCTCGTCCAGGACTCGATGTCGGACAGGCAGGCTGTCAGGACATCGGGGGTCGTGGAGTTGAGGATAGAGGAGGAAAGGTAGAGTTGGGTGTCATCCGCATACATGTGGAAGTTTACTTTGGTCCCAGCATAATATCATCTGGTTGTCTAGGAAATTACATTTATAAACCACTGTAATGTAAATAGCACAGTTAGATTTCCATAATTCAGGAGATCAAGTCAATGTTTGTGAATAATTTCCCCCAGCACGAAAAGGAAAGGAATCCAAAGCCATACCCTTGCTGGTAACAATAATCCTTGCATTTGGTCTGGAGCCATTTACATCAGGAGGATATCTCAAAACACTTCACAGGGTTTACTATAAAGCGTAGTGACTGTGTATTTTGTAGATGAAACGTAGCAGCCAACTTCCGCACAACGATGTCCCACAAACAGCCATGAAACGAATGAACAATTTTATCTGGGTCAAGGCTAAATACAGCGAGGCTGATGTCACATCTGCGCTGCTGGTTTGCTGCTGATGCCAGCTCAGATGTAATTCACGTTAATAAAGTGAAGGAGGTGCAAGCTTCTCTCAAGAGACATGACCAGATGGGGTGGTATCTACAGGGGTGGGCTCTGGAGGTCGACCCAACAAAATTATGAACAGAACTGAAGCCTTTCCTGGCCTCCAGAAAGCTAAATGATTCAGTTCAGCCAGAAAGGCCAACAAAGCAATCTCATCATTCACTGGCCTGCAAAGAAATCCATTCTCCAGGCATTAGGGACGCTTTGACTTTGACAGATAGCTACATGAAGTTAGAGGCCATTGATAACGAGGTGGTTGAGGTCTAGAAAAATCAGACTCCGTTTACTATGAGGATTGCGTTGTAGAGAGGCCGTCAGTCAATACTTCCTCATCAACAGGCGGTTGCTGAACCTGGCTGTGTACACACACACACAGCAAGACGGCAACTACTCTCGTGAGTGTTTCCAGTGGCTACCGAGAGGCCTTATACACTTGCAATTTATGCACCGAAGAAATAGAAGTCTCGCACTACTGGTAACCTGAGCAGTCCATGGTGCAATCATGTTGTACAACGGGGCCCGACTGTGAATCCAAATCACTACTGGGACATAAGTGCTGTGCACAAGCTCACAGTATAATAATAATCCTTGTATTTTTTTATAGCGCATTTTCACGTCTTCACGACGTCTCGAAATGCTTCACAGAAATATACTACAGAGTATTTCAAACATATAAAGTGACTGTATACTTTGCGGGTGGAACACAAGCAGTTAGGTTGGCCTGGGTGCTGGGTAAACCTCCTGGGGAGAGGATGGTTACTGCAATGCAAAGTACTGCAGACGCACTTCCTCAAGCTGTGCTGTAACACGTTAAATGATCTATTGTGAAACATTCCTACAAATCAAACAGCTATCTGAGCTGGGGCCATGGCGTCAGCTTAAAAAAAATGCGAGTTTCAGACAGGTTTTTAAATAGAATTCTAAAAGCATCTCAGTATCCAAAACTGCCACTGAAACCTGTACTTGTTACTGGAAAACAGAGCCTTAAGAAAATGAATTTAAAAACTGACCAAATATTTGGAATTTTCATACATTTATTACATACACCCAAGAGAAACTTTCTTTAAAAAAAATATTTTGTGTCGGTCATTGAAGTGATGAACCGTTTGCAGATGGCACGACCTCCATGATTCTTAATGAATTCTATTCCTATCGTCTGTTTTTTATACGCAAGCAATTACAGTACAATATAATCTCTACTCGCCCCTTTGTTCAGATTCACAGTGTGAACTAAAATGCAACTCTTGTCAAAAAATAAAAAGGAACAAATAATTTCAATGCAACAGGATTCAAAAGATAGCTAACATATTCTTTCTGAGATTGTCAGACTACTGTATCAGGCGGGCATCAGTGTTAACAATGGATTTAGATGATCCTGAGGCGACTGGGAGAAACTGATAAGAATATCCAATTCCACCAGCCTGTGACATAAGCAGACAGCGCGATCCATATTTGTTCGATGCTCTGGGACCCAGCTTGGTTTCTGCCCGTCATCTTTCCCATTTCTGCCTTATTAATACAGCTAGGTAACGTCGAACAGAACACTGTGGAGGCAAACAGTTTGACAAGGCATGTTAGCAATAAGAAAATGCTATTCAACTAATTTAGAACGACAGGGTGGAGGTTGAGAAGATTAAAGGAGGAAAAGCACACATTTAATACTGAAACAGTGGAACAAGTGGTATTTTGCCAGTCCATCGCCAGTGCTGGCAAGTAACAACTAACAAACAGTGTCAACCCACATCTCTTTGGGAATCTTGGCAGCATAGCAGCCAACAAAAAAGTTCAAAGTAGAAGACAAACAAGTATTGGAGAGAAAGATATATATTGTAATTGAAATGACTTCAGCCTTTTTCTTAGAACCTCATTCAGCTCATTGTTCGTAGTTTATTTAGAGAATAGTGGAACCCAAGCCTGTTTGTTTGGTGTGCCTTACATGTCTCTACAGAGTTGAAAATATAAACAAACCAACAAAGCAAAGCAAGTAGTGGTGGTTGTGAAATAGGTTGTTTGCATCATCTGTGCTTGCGTCTGTTTCAAAATGTGCAAAATGCAGTACTGAGGATG
Organism: Callorhinchus milii; assembly: GCF_018977255.1. Classification (NCBI taxonomy): domain Eukaryota; kingdom Metazoa; phylum Chordata; class Chondrichthyes; order Chimaeriformes; family Callorhinchidae; genus Callorhinchus; species Callorhinchus milii. The sequence continues at coordinate 15,286,156 of NW_024704751.1, forward strand.
TGGTGCTAAACCTCGATTTCAATTCACTTCAATCCAAATCCCACCTCAAAGGAATAGGATTATTGTACTGATGGTGGCTCTGTCCAAAACCTTTAAAATACCGTCTCAGCAAGAGTGACAAAAGAAATAGCCACTGCCTCCTCGACATGAAACTCCTGCATTACGGAGAGTACAATCAGTGGTTTCTGTCAGCCCTTGGAATCAGCCGCCGCTTCCAGCATTTCCTCAATTTCCTTTTCCCAGGCATCGTTGATTTGTTCGCTGCCTTCGACTATTTCAAACTCCTGTAGCTCTCTTTGCAATTCCTTTTCCCACTCTGGAATGTCATCTGTTGGGACAAGAAAAATAAGATGCTTAAATATTCTGAACTAATAAGAGGTTGCATTTAATTACTGTTGGCTGCTCAGTTACAGTACATCTGGGTCCTGCGCAAATCAGTAACTTATTATTCCCACTATTAATATTATCACAATATTCTTCACAATAGGGAATCTAATACTGAAACCATATGAGGTAGAATGTGCCACCCTGTAATTTGTGCTCATAAGCTTAGACATTGTTGAGAAGCAATTGGAATTCCCCATTACTGTTTACTCAATAGGAGTGTCCTTTAAACCAAACGTTGGAACACCAGCATCAGGGTGTTACATCAAACACAATGTCGATATCTTTCCAGTAGGAAATCACACCCATAAATCAACTTGTTTATTCTCAGTTTGATATTAAAACTGTCTGCAATTTAGACTTCGCCTCAGAAACTTTTTTTTTAAAAAAAAGGACATTCTGCTGGCACACCTACCATCTTGCACAGGTATTGGCTTGCCAGCACTCATTCCAAGCATTTCCATGCCCTCTAGGAGGTTGTCCTGTTTGGGGAATAAAGTGTGATAAGCATCACTGGCAAACTCAGCAGCAATCAGACTTGTTGAAATCTGAACCACAGGAGAAATCATTAAAGCAAACCCCCCAAAAAATCGTTTCACAACAACTTGGATTCGTACAGTGTGTTGTACAGATGGTAATGGCTTGGAAGTGCTTTACAGTTGGACATCAAGCAAGGGAGAGGGAACAAGGCGGAAGTGACCATAGGTACATAGGGAAGATGTGGGATTTGAGGCAAGGCCTAAAGATAGAGAGGGTAAGACGGAGTGGTAGAGGAAGGGAGTGCCGGAGGCTAGGGGTGATCAGGTAAAGCCCGCAATTTTGGCTCTGAAAATTTACCTCTATTCACTCATACAAAATGGAACGCAAATAGAGAATGGATTAAATACAAACACATTACAACCCACCTCCACAGATTCACTTTGGCTGTTCACTGGAACTGGAGCAGTCTTTGACAAGGTAGAACCTGACGAAAGAGAATGGGGTGTGTGGGGGGGGGGGGGAAATGTAATAACTGAGCCATATATCAATGCAAATTAATTTTTAAAGTTCCTTTCAACAAAGGTGTCACCAATTGCCATTGTTTGATTCAGTTAGAAAGCAGAAGAGAAACAGAGCGAAGGAATCACCTGTGGCTGAAGTACGGTCCTCCAATGGATCCTCTTTCCTCTTGGATCTGCCAGTGTGCTGAGCAGCTAGCAAAGAGAGCTCAGCAGACTGTTTGATCAGAGATACTCGGTAGAAATAGTTTCTCCAAAATTGCTCTTCTTTCACACTAAAAAAAAGTGCAAGTCGGCACAGGTTAGGTAAAAATACAGATAATATAACAAGGACAGTAATAGAACAAGGACATTATTTATAGAATTTCATAAGCCTCATTTTTCACAATTTACAAAGCAACATGAGCTGTGCAATTTTATTACTCTTGTAAAATAAAAAAATGAGACGCACAATATTTTCTGCTTAGCAACCTAAAGGGAACCAGGAGTAACTGAATTCTTCATTCGTGCTTTGATTTCTCAAATGTGCGCCTCGCCTTTCCTTCCAAGATCAACCCTCCACAAGCTCTGGCTTCACCTCTGCTGCTTATAATTTCTGCCATATTAAACCCTGCTTGTTATCATCCTCCCATCATTGTCAGGTTCCTCTGGCTCTTTTAACAGTTCAACTTCAAGATCCTCATCCTGATTTTCGATGGCCTCTTGCCACAAACCCCAACCCCTGCCAATTAGGTCAACTAATCGCTTACTTTTCACCTTGCTCTGGTTTCACTTCCAAGTGCCGTAAGTGCTTTGAGACATTAGCCTTTGTGAAAAGCACTGCACTGTATAAGCACAAGTTTTTGTAATAATCCCTCGTGTCTTAATAGGCCATTGAAAGAAAAGTATACTGCCCTAGCATGCCGATTGTTCAGTTGGGGGGAAAGAATGGTTTTATTGTGGTTCTGGCAACGTGTAAACTATGAAGCTACCAATCGGCACAGGTGGAAAGGAAACTTGCAGAGATTTCTGCTCACTTACAGTTTGGGCACCAAGTCAAACCGCACCTTGTTCAACAACTCATCCTCTCGAAGCATCACCATGGCGACAGGCGCTATGCGGTCAAACTCAAAGTTAAACTGCACACCAGCAGGAGGGTCTCGCAGAAAATTGCGACGATCCTACAAGCCAAATGGGAACAAAGCAACTCTCATTGATCTGTATTTTGATTCCATTCAAAGCTCGGTCCAGAGTTATCATTGTTTGATGTCGTAGAATAAAATTCCAAATGGAGATGGACTTCCGTGATCATCTTAGAAGTGCAAAGCAAGTGCCAACCATCTCCAACAATGAGCATTTGTTTGCTTACGCACCAAATGACATGGTGTCTTAATAGCTGTACCTTCTTAAAAGTTTCCCACACCCACTCTTTTTAAACTGATTTCAAATGAAAGTAGAATTTGCGGATGATATTTTTCAAGGGATTTAATGTTGAACCTGTGGTTAAAATAGGGGTTGAGAGATAGAACTATCCATAAATCACTGCAAAAGAGGAAAAAATTAATCTCTCAAGTGAGCTTCAGATGTTGCCGCTGGGATGATGAATGTGGCCTTTCCTTTTTATTTAAAAAAAATTAATTGTGGTGAGTCTGCGGGATAATTCAGTAAAAACTAACCAAATTAATATCTTAAATTAGACCATGGTTCAGGGAAGAATAGTGCAATGAAGTTAAAATAGCTTAGCGGCCCTCACTGCCCAGGGTCATGAACAAATGGGGAATTTGAGTGAGACTGGAAAAGGCTAGAGGAGGAAATTGGTAGCAAAGTTTGAGGAAAAGGACAACAGTAATTTTTTTGTGAACTTACTGCAGACAAGGAGAGTATCTGCTGTCTAATAGATTCCTCTTCAATATATCCAGCCCATGGTGGAAGTGTTGAACCTAGTACAAAAAAAATGAGACTATGAGTAAATAAGAAAGTAGAGATGTTCTGCCTTCAATGGTTTTGCATGGAACTGAGGCCTTTCACCTCCTCCCCAATCACTTACAGTTATCAACTTATTGAGACAAAAGACAAGGTTACAAAACTGGAGAGCCTGAAAATAAGTGAGGAATCCCAACATTTTAAAGCCATCAAAATCACCAAAACCCCATTATTCACACTCTCTTAGTTCTGTAGTTAACCGGCAATTGCTATGTTAAATTGTTCAACGGCAAACCCAAAATATAGGACACCATAATAGAACACGCTGAATAAAGTACCTGATTTCTTAGATTTCTTTTCCTTTACAAACTTTTCTTGTTCCTTTTTGAAATCTCCAATAATTGTCTGGAAACAATATGAGAAGAAAAAGTACAGTATTTAACCAGAATGTGGAGTTCTCAGATCAGTTAGCAATAATTACACGGTACGAGGTTAAGATAAATAATGAGCCATAGGAAAGAGCAAATCCCAGTTCCAATGGCTGTGTGTTTGTCCACTCAGTTGGGACAGTATTCGTCTCCAAAGTTGGTTTAGTGTCCCTGCGCTGGAGAAGAAAAAAGAAACATTAGATGGGATTCTGAACCTGGTGGTTCAGGTGAACCTGGATTCTGAATCTAGTCACCTCCACTGGAACACATTTATGTGTTGATTAATGCTGGGCTCAGCTGTGATGCGCCACACTGTTTAAAAGCCTGTCAACACTCACTGGGAAAACTCACGTGTAAAGAATGAGCAATGAACACACCATAAAGGATTGCTGATGACCATTAAATTGTAGTACTCTGTCCCAGCACAAGGGCAGAAAATAGTTTTTTTAAAAACATTTCATTTTTTTCCCTCCTTATTGCTGCAAAAGCACCTATAACCCATTATATTAGAACATGGCTTACCGTTAACTAGCTATTTTTTCCATAAAGTTATGAACGATTCTTCCGAGCCAAGCTTAAATTCCAAATCACTGATTCGGAGGAGCAATGTTGCTGTTTTTCAAACTGGGTTTAAAGATTAATTTTGCCTAAGAGAGATTTTTTTTTAAAAAAAAACAATCTTGAATATCTGACACCTGGATATGAAATCAGTCCAAAATAGTGGGATAAAATCTTGCAATCCTTCACCATTGAATTTAAGATTTTTGCTCTGGCAACTGATAAAGCTCTGTTATTTATGCTGCTACAGCACCCTCTGTTGGAGTCTCTTCCCAAAGAACTACAACACTATAAGTATTGAGAGTCCAAAACTTCCCTACAATTATCATTTGTTCCCCTTTAGCTTCCAGACCATTCAGCATCATTACAACATATCCAATAGTTAGTTAGCCCCTATTTTAATAGCATTTACACTGGTCCAAGAGACCTTTGACGAGTAGTTTTAAATGGTACAGCTTTGTTCACCTATAAATTCTGTCACTACACTTTAGGAGTAAATCCTGTGAAGCGCTTTGAGACGATTTGACAACATGCTAAGGTGCTCTGGCAAATCCAAGCATTATTATTATCATAGGAAATTTTGGAAAATCACAAAGAGGAAAAAAAAACAGATCACAAACTTGACGTATATCCGATGCTTTCTTACAACACTACCTTATTGAAGAGGTCATCTATCTTGCGTTCCTCTACCGATTTCTTTATTGTCTGGGCTGTGCCTCGCACCGACTCAGATACTTTCTTTGTAGCAGATGACGCAGCATTGTACAGGTAATCTGCAATTAAATGATACACAAATAAGAGACCAGCTTACTTCTGCAACATAAAATAATATACTCCCTGAACCTCAAAGGTAATCATTCAAGTCTAATCACTTATCTTCACAGATCAACGCTGACCCACTTTCCCCTCCCCATTCCCCTATTAAAAAAAACACAAGTACCAAGTACTTAAATCATTGGAAGGCATGTTCATCATTCTGTATCTATTGTAACTAACCGGAGACTTCCCCAGTTCCCGCTCCCTCAAAGGAGAGTGGAAACAAATTCTACAATTGTCCCTCATCAGTTAAAATGATAGAAAATTGACAATCTGAAACATATCTGTGGCTGATTTGTGAGCCACATTTCCAAAAATGTGGGAGTAGGTCACTTGATGTCTCGGGTACGAATGAAACAAGATGAGCAACAAAAGGGACTCGGAGGAGGGAATACTCTAAAACACGGGAGAAATGTTGTTTAATTTTTTTTTGAGCGAACAGAATCACGCAGACCAATGAGGAAAGTTCAATCTTCAGCATCTGCTAAGCAAACTAATTGGATGGAGGTGAGTAAACAGAGGCGTGTGTGTGCAGTAAGGAAACTTGCCTAAGGTCTTCGCCTGGGCCCCGGAATCGAACCCGGGTCCTCTCTCTAACCATCTTTGTTTGATGGAATTCCCAATGGTCTCAGCCATTACCTAAGACCACGTAGAACTGAGATGGCCCCAATCCCTGTTGTATCTCCCGGTATTGACAACTATGACAGAGGTGGAGGAAGTATATTTCTGTCATTCTTATGTAGGTTTTTGGGTGTTGCCAGACATTAAAATACAAAGTCAATCAAACACTAGCCCAAAGGTAGCCCAATATTATGCTTCGCCTTCTGTAGGAGTGGCAGAGCGGCCAAATTAGGTTAGCGCTTTTGAAACCGGTAAGAAAAGGTCTTCAAAGGAGAAGAGGGAGAGTTTTTTTTTAAAAAAAAAACTTTTGCAGGTTTAAATGACAAGTTTTTAAAAATTCAGCGCCAGCCCCACAGCAGTGGAGGGGTGGGGGATGGGGTGAGGGGTGGGGGGGGGGGTCACCTCCTCAAGCCCTCCGGCCACTCTGCCCCACCCCTCCCCCCTCCCTGGTGAAGGGACGCTGTGTAAAGGCAAGTTGTCGTCGTCGTGGTGCCCAACCGGTTGCCTCGTTTCGCCCACAAAGCACACACAGTCACTACACCACACACACACCCCCGACACAGCACTTCCTGCGAAGCGCTCCGGGACGTCTCGAAGATGTGATTACGGCGCTGTACCAAAGGCCGCGATTATGATTGTGATGATGACAATAATAATATTATGAATATTATTGCACGAGGAGGAGAACTCACTCCCGAGGCCTTTGGCCTGACTCAGGCCGGGAACAGGAACGGTCCCGAACCCGGGCCCCGCCGCGTCCTCCTCGTCAGCCTCCGACCCCGCGGCGGACTCCGGCCCACCGACCGCCCCCGACAGCAGCCGCTGCGCCTCCCGGGAGCCGACGGCATCGGGGCCGCCGCCGCGGGACAGCCAGTGAAACATGGCGGCCGGCGCGCACTGCCCTCTGGGAGCTGTAGTTCAATCTGACTCCCCCCTCCCACTGCCCTCCCCCTCCTTAGCCCCTCCCCCTCCTTACACTGCCCCGTCCTTAGCCCCGCCCCCTCCTTACACCGCCCCTCCTTAGCCCCTCCCCCTCCTTACACCACCCCTCCTTAGCCCCTCCCCCTCCTTACACCGCCCCCGCCTTAGCCCCTCCCCCTCCTTACACCGCCCCCTCCTTACACCGCCCCTCCTTAGCCCCTCCCCCTCCTTACACCGCCCCCGCCTTAGCCCCTCCCCCTCCTTACACCGCCCCTCCTTAGCCCCTCCCCCTCCTTACACCGCCCCTCCTTGGCCCCTCCCCTTCCTTGCACCGCCCCTCCTTAGCCCCTCCCCCTCCTTAGCCCCTCCCCCTCCTTACACCACCCTCCTTAGCCCCTCCCCTCCTTAACCCACCCACTCCCCACCCCCTCCAAAGCCCCTCCCCTCCTTACCCCACTCCCCACCCCCTCCTTAGCCCCTCCCCTCCTTACCCTACCCACTCCCCACCCCCTCCTTAGCCCTCCCCTCCTTAGCCCCTCCCCCTCCTTAGCCCCCCCTCCTTACCCCTCCCCCTCCTTACCTCCTCCCCCCACTCCCTCCTTAGCCCCTCCCCCTCCCTACCCCCTCCCCCTCCTTACCCCCACCTCCTCCTTACCCCCACAAGCTCAGACACACGCGCTCAACACTTAAAATAATTTTACATGTAATAGAATCAATGCAATTTCTGGGGGTTCTGCAAGGTGGGGGGAGGATGGGGGTTGGGGGGAGGATGGAGGGTGGAGGGGGCAGAGAAGCCACAGGAGTTTTGGAGAAAACCGGACACGTTGAGATCTCTTCCTGGCGTGAAAGGCTCCGAGACGCTACCCCACACACAACCCCCTCCCCCCACCATCTGTAAAGGGCGCTATATAAATGCAACTTGTTGTTGACACTACGTTCACCCGTTGCATCTATTCCTCCCGCTCCTCGACCCACGCAGGATGGGGAAAGAGGCAAAGCGCTGTGGTATAAACGCCGGCACAGACTGGTTAGGCGATGAAACTCTTTCCCCTCATTTAGATTTGAAATCACGTCTTTCGGAATAACAACAACAACAACAACAACAACAACAAAATTACATTTGTAATAGCCCTTTTCACGTCGAATAATGTTAAAACTGATCCGGGATCTGGCACTCGAGCTGTCGACTCTCGGTCGGACGTTGTGGGTTCAAGCCCCCCTCTCTACCCCCACCCCCCCACCCCCACCTTCCCCGCACTGAAAATTGAGGGCTTTGAGCACACACTCTGGGCTTAGGAATCCACAGATTTGGGACGTACTCCGGACGTGAAAGACGCTGCTGTGTGTGAATGTAAACTTGGATTGGATTGAATTGTAAGATCATGCTAGACAATTATTTGTGGAGTCCTGTAGCTCAGTGGTTAGAGCACTCGCTTTGCAAGTGAGAGACCTGAGTTCAATTCCAGGCAGAGGGCGAAACCTCGGGCAAGTTTCCTTACTCCACACAGAGCCTAATAATAATCCCTCCAAAACCAAAAACAATAATAAATTGGTCATTTTTAATCCACGACTGTTTGTGGGACATTGCTGTGCACAATTGGCTGCCGCGTTCGCCCACAAATATACAGTCAATTCACTTTACAGTGTGTTCTGTGAAGCGCTTTGGGACGTCCTCCCGACGTGAAAAGCGCTATATCAAATGCAAGGATTATTATTATTATTATTATTTGAGGAGGACAAGTTTGCCGGGCTATGGCGAGAGAGTGGGATTGAATTGGATTCAACCAAAGAGCCGGCACAGACACGATGGGCCAAAAATGGCCTCCTTACGCGCTGTATAATCCTACGATTCTACGATGCTCCAATTCACCCTGGGCGGTCATCTGAAAGCACTTACAGTAATAATAATATTAATAATAATAATAACCCTTGCACCCTATCGCATCTTCGAGACATCTCAAAGCGCTTCACTGGAGGTATATATATAATAAGTGTGTGTGTGTATTTTTGTGAGCTAACAATATTAATGCCATTGGGAGTAACAGCCCATCTGACCCATTGGAAGCATCATTTGCATTATTACTATTCGCAGCTGTTGTTACAGTACAAGTCCTGGGCGAGTAAGAAAAAAAAAATCGAGACTACATCTCCCGGCCTGCCCTGCGAGCCGGCGCGTGCGCAGCAGCTTCAAGGAGCGCGCGCGCGCGCGGGGGGGTGGGTGGGAGGTCGGGGAACCAACCAATCAGGAAGCGCGCGAGGTGAGAGGTTAAAAAGGCGCGCGAGCGGCGGTTTCTCTCTCTCTCTCTCTCTCTGCGATGAGGACGGAGCAATGGCGGCGGAAGGGGGGGAGCGGACACGGCCGAAGCAATCCGTTGCCATCCGCCGTCTCTCGGTGCCCTGAAGTGAGCTGGAACATCGCCATCCTCTCCTCCCGATGGTATACGACTACATCCGTTGGTTATTTTTGGCGGCTGGGGGGAGTGGGGGGAGTATTTTGAGCGGCCATCAGGGTGGGGTCTGAGAGGCTGTTCCAGGCCCCGATCGAAGCCATGTTGGGTTTCACGCCGTACCCAGAGTGGTCAAAACGGGAGCCCAGAGGAAACTTTTTCGAACGACGGTCGCTGTCCAGTTTGATCCTGTAACTGACTGCAGCAACATTTGTGAGAAAAGACAGCCATGTTCCTCCCTCCCCCCCCCCCCCAACCCTTAGAGACAGCCATGTTCCTCCCCCCTCCTCCCCCCAACCCTTAGAGACAGCCATGTCCCCCCCCCCCCCCCCCCACCCCTTAGAGACAGCCATGTTCCTCCCTCCCCCCCCCCAACCAACCCTTAGAGACAGCCATGTCCCCCCCCCCCACCCTTTAGAGACAGCCATGTTCCTCCCTCCCCCCCCCCCCCACCAACCCTTAGAGACAGCCATGTCCCCCCCCCACCCTTTAGAGACAGCCATGTTCCTCCCTCCCCCCCCCCAACCAACCCTTAGAGACAGCCATGTCCCCCCCCCCACCCTTTAGAGACAGCCATGTTCCTCCCTCCCCCCCCCCCCCCAACCAACCCTTAGAGACAGCCATGTTCCCCCCCCCCCCCCCATCCCTTTAGAGACAGCCATGTTCCTCTCCCCCCTCCTCCCCACCCTTTAGAGAACCTGCTGTGCAGTTCTTGGCTGGTGGTTGCATCTGATTTCCAATAGTGATATTCATTTTAAGGTAACGAATGCTTTTAAAAATTAGGATTTGAGAGTGAGAATCGATGCTGAGCTGCGCTGCCACACAATAAAGCTGGATGGGTACCTGGGTGGTTTGTTGGTTGGGGGCTGGGGAGGAGGAATCGAGGGGATAGTAATCCTTGTGTTTGATTACAGCGGCTTATCACATCTCAGGAGACGTCTCAAAGCGCTTCACAGCGTATACCGTAAGGTGCAGTGACTCTGTCTTGAGCGAAAGCTCTCGTGGCGTACAGCGAGACTCGCATAAGTCGGTCTTTATGACTTGTGTAATCGCCTGTGGCTCATATGCACCCGAGTCCCATTCAGTTTCCTGCCACTTAAGAGTTCTCCGCGTGAGTTGTCTTTTATGAAGCAGCTTGACCGTCCCGCACTTACTGGCTGCATTGAAGTCCACGTGCGTAGTGTAGATTATTGCTCAAAACGGGTTAACCTATCCAACTGCATTTGAAAAATGTTTGTGCTAATCAAGTATACAGTCTTGAGTATTCACTCTGTATTGCATGTAATTGGTGTATTGGTCGAATCTGATTGTGGTGAGCAGCTAATTTAACTTCAGGGTATCTATCTGCGGTCTCTGGTTACTAAATCGCCCTGTAGCTGCAGTATCTGTGGAACTGTGTTCATGTTCATTTTGTGTGCGCGCGTGTTTTTCGTTGCACATGTGCATTACACTCAGATTTAAAATGAATTCGATCTGCTGGTCTTTGCTGCCAAGTGTGAGGTATTGACTTGAGGTGCTCCCAAGTAGAGGCCAAAGGATGACCAGTAAGTGTTGCAGATTCAAGGGAAATCTTATAACGTTGATGCCCGGGTCCAGACTCCAGGGCCTCTGTACTAGAGAAATATGTGGGAGAGGAAGCTGATCACTACGACGTCGCTGGTGTTACTGCGCGCAAGATATTGCATTAGTGACACTTCCTACACATGGAAGCCCCTCAACTTGGAAGTTTGCTCCCTGTTTTAGTGCAGGAAGCTGGCTGGTTGGCATAGGATTCAGTTGTAGCTAGAGCTGGTGCAACCTGCAAATTGGAGTGACTGTATGTAGATTTAGTTATGAACTGTTAAGAGCTTTGAAAGCTTTAAATTACAGAGTTGTTACTTGCAATCATTTAAAGCTGGTAGCTTATTGGTGCACCTGTGCCTGTTTTACAGATCACTGAATGGATGGCACAAAACATTCCAACAAGGATTAAAAGCATGTAATGGTAAGTTTCCCAATATGGCTGTACTATATTCATTGGTGTACAATACCACATTTGATGTGATGCATGGTAACTGAGGCTGCAGCTTGAAGCAGTAGTTGTGGTTTCTCCAACAACATGCAAGATGAATCTGGAGAGGTTTTTGACAACCTTGGTCTTGTATTGCCTTGCTTGTCACTCTACTGTCCTACAAGCTCTTGGATTAGTCTCCTGGGCATCCCTCATCCCCTCTGCTACAACATCCGTAGCCATGCTTTCAGCCACTATGCCCTGAGATTCTGGAGCAATGCCTCTGCCTTTATCCCATCCTTGTCTGTCTTCAGATCACACCTGAAGACCTTCTTTTACCGTCCCCTACACTTTCCCTGGTTCAGCTTCAAGCTACCCCTTGTGAACGGTATATAAATGCAAGTTGTTCTAGTAATTTGTGGTTCCCTGATTGGTTCAAAGGCTTGTGAGTGTTGTATAGCCGTGGTTGCAGTCTGTTGTAGATATTCTGACATGTGTTGTATACAAATGGATTTAATTAAAAGGGATAAACTAATTTTTATTGCTGTTCTTTTCAGACACTAAGCTGTGACTCCTGATGTTGAGCTCTTTGCCCTAGAATTTGCTGGTGAAGTGAGCTGGGTAGGTATTAAATTGTTAGAAGCATTTCACAGGGATGTACTGTAACTACATACAGGCATAACCTTTATCCTTTTAAGCAGTGCTTCAATAAATAAATACTTTGAGGGATCATCCAAATGTGAAAGGTGCCATATTAATATAGATTGATCTTGTGTTTTAGGATGCTCGCAATGAGTGTAACATGTTCGGCATCAAGCCTTGATTGCAATTGGCCACATTGCTGGTAAGGGTATTGATCTCTTGACTATATTTCTTTTGATTTTAAATTCAGTCATAAATTGATGACTTAAATGACTACTGCATCTGTTGCTGGTCGATGATGACCTATTTTAAATTGTGGACTTCTTGGATGATGCTCGCGGATATGGGACTGAGATCAGCAATATGCACAGTTAATGCCTCGCCTGTGGGCATTGACGGCTTCTTTGGGCCCTGAGCAATTTTTCCCCAAAACAAAATAGCTCACAAATGGCCAAAATATACTTTTGCTAATCTGAATGGTGTGTTTTCACTGTGTGTGTGTGTGTGTATATATATATATGAACTGACTTTGAGGAATTCTTTTTTTCCCTCTTCAGATTCATTTCTCAATGCTTTGGTGATACCAACCTGGAAGACATCGTCTAGTAAAGTTGTTGTGACATTTGGTGTAAACTAATAATAAAAGGATTGATCTTTCTTAAAATGTGTTGCGGCTCTGATTTCTCTCTCTCTCATGAAAGCTACCTGATAGTTCAGCGATTGAATTATCTGATGTAGCACTAGTCCTGGGAGACGCATGAATTTTTAAAAAATCCCTGAGGATCTTGACTGACATTTTCAGGATGGCTGCATAAGAATTTATTGTTGACTTTGAGTCTTGGCAGAAAAAAAGCATTCTGCCATTTATTTTCCTTTCCCCATCTGTTCAGTTGCTGCATTAATGCACTCTAAAAGCCATCAAACCACAAAAACTGCCACTGCTCGTATACTTTAAAAGACCTCGTTCTTGTTTTATTGCGTTGTAAAGATTGTTTGTCTTGATGGTGATTTCCATTTGAGCCTGTTGACCCGCTATGCCTCTTCAGCAAGAGTCGCTGTTTGTTTCCTAACCTGTGAAGCTGAGGCTGGTTGGAATCTTATCTTTTAAATTTTTTTTAATATGGAACAATATTGTCTTAAGGTTCTATGGTCGTCTCACTGTGGGGAAAGCAATCTGAAAAGGCCAATGATTTATTACCTCTGCAGTCTTGTGCAATCCCAGCGCCCTGGGACATCGTTCTGACATGAAGAGCGCTATACAAGTGTCATTTGTTGTTGTTAAGCAGCATTTCTTTGCTGGTTAGTTGTCCAGCTCCTTAGTGAAACATTTGCATGATTAAAAACATTTGTGATGTTGATGTACTATAAATATTTAATGTCCAGCTCCGCCCTCTTCAAACATTTGTTGTGTTTTCATAAACCTTGCCGCAGAGTCTTTGGCCAAGTGCGTGAGGTACTGTGCAGCAGTCGTAATTAACGTTAGTGCATTTAACTAGGTACAATACCAAACCTAACAGGTGTGTTGCAATCTTTCTGGCCTCCTGAGAACACAATGCCAGAAGCTTTGCAGTGAGAATGATTCCAGGTGCTACACTGTTCTGAAACACTTGCCAAGGAGGAATCCGTAGGGGCAGAAACTTGTGCCCTTTTAGTTCGCATGATGTGTCCCAAATACCACAGTTTACAGTGGAAATGCCAGTCAATTAAAATCGCCCGTGTGGACTGCGCTTATGTTACCAACAGGCAGTTCATAAGACTTGGCAAGTCATCTGATCTTCAGGTAAAATATTCACAAGGTTGAAACGCAGCCGCTGAAGTGTGCATGAGACCTTGTGTGCCAAGGCTTCGTTCTAAATGGGTTGGAGCTCATTTTTGCCGAGTTTCCTGTTGGTAAGAATATATTGGTGTCTTTGAATTCAAATCAATTTTGAATTGCTTTGGCTAAAAACTTTTACACTCATTTTCAGCTGCAGGCTAATTTTTGCATTGGCTATAGCACTTACAACACGGAAGAGTCTTGTTAAATTCAGGTCCTTTGCTGAAGCCTAAATAATAATAATAATAATCCTTGCATTTGAGATAGCGCTTTTCACGTCGGGAGGACGTCCCAAAGCGCTTCACAGAACACACTGTAAAGTGAATTGACTGTATATTTGTGGGCGAACGCGGCAGCCAATTGCGCACAGCAATGTCCCACAAACAGTCGTGGATTGAAAATGACCAATTTATTATTGTTTTTGGTTTTGGAGGGATTATTATTAGGCTCTGTGTGGAGTACGGAAACTTGCCCGAGGTTTCGCCCTCTGCCTGGAATTGAACTCGGGTCTCTCACTTGTAAAGCGAGTGCTCTAACCACTGAGCTACAGGACTCCACGTGAGCTACAGGACTCCACAGGAGGTTTTCCTCTCGCAAGTTTACAAACAAAAAAATAGCTCCAATTCTGCTGGTGAATGGGTTTACAGCGCTTGATTAGTGGTGTTCCATCAGTGGAAACTGATCGATATAGAATAATCATAAACCAGTAGAGTTTCCGTCAGTGACCTTGCTCTGGATTTCCCTCCGTCTTGCCCGCTTTCTAAACTTGGCTGAAAACCATTTGACCGCACTTACAGTCACCTCCCTGTTCTCCTTTGTTTGGTGTCTGACCTTTCCAATTAAAATACTTCATTTTAATGGCTTGTACAGTAATCACTCCAGAACACAATGACCCAGAAAGCAAACCAAGTTTCCACTCCTGAGCTGTAACAAAGCTAATGCGGGTTGGTGTCTGCAGAGGGCAAATCAGCTCTGGCACCGCCTTCCATCACCTCCGGAACATCGCCAGACTACGGCATTACCTCACCCCTCACGCGGCTGAAACCCTGGTTCACGCCTTTGTCACCTCAAGGCTGGACTATGGGAACTCTCTCCTCGCCGGCCTTCCCGGCCCTCCCTCCACACTGCAGGTCATTCAGAACTCTGCAGCTCGTGGACTGTCCCGCACCAGGCTTCGGGACCACATCACTCCCACCCTCGCTCGCCTCCACTGGCTCCCCATCCCCCAGAGGATTGATTTCAATATCCTCATCCTCACCTACAAGGCCATTCACGGCCTCGCTCCCTCCTACCTCTCCAACCTACTATCCCCCTACCTACCTGCCCGTACCCTCCGTTCCTCTGGCTCTGGTCTGCTCCACGTCCCCCGCCCCAATCGCCCTACCATCGGTGGTCGGGCCTTCAGCCTCTCAGCCCCCAGGCTCTGGAACTCCATCCCCCAGTGCCTTCGCCGCTTCCTCCCTTTCCTCCTTCAAGGCCGGTCTCAAAACCTTTCTCTTTGACCGAGCCTTCAGCTCCCCTCTCGACTCTCTTCCCCCTCCTCGCTCCCTCCCTTCCCTCCCCTCACCCTGACCATTTCCCCCCTCCTCGCTCCCTCCCTTCCCTCCCCTCACCCTGACCATTTCCCCCCTCCTCAGGTCATGACCCAACTGTGCAGCGCCTTGGGACGTCCTCCTGACGTGAAAGGCGCTTTATAAATGGAATCTTGTTGTTGTTGTTGTCATCATTCAGCAGCATATCCTCAGTGTGAATGGAACTGCTTTTATTACACCACCACCAACAAAATTACATTTGTATAGCGCCTTTCACGTTGGGAGGACGTCCCAAGGTGCTGGACAGTCGGTATCTCGGACCCGAGCTGGGGATCAGGGAGGGTGGGGGTGAAGGAGGGTGGTCGAAGGCATAGTCGAAGAGGAGGGAAATTATTAGGTTATAATTCAGGTTTCTTCACTGTTAAGTTTAATGCCAACACTAAAACCGATTGTAAGGGAACTTGTGCTACAGTCAAATCAAACTCTGACTCAGTTAATAGCAATATCTCCTTTTGAGTTGGTAGGAGTTTCTATGGGTGTTCTGATCAACGATGGCCCAGATAAATGGTCATTTGCTTCATGGCTGTTTGGGATATTGCTGTGCACAAATTGGCTGACGCATTCACCTACAACTACAGTCACTACATTTTACAGTGAAGATCTTGTAAAGTAATTTGAGATGTAAATTGATGATGGGACAAGGTACAAACTATCAAGTGCCACAAATATTAGGTAATATGTTGTGCGTTGCTCCACCCTGCATACTAAGTGGATGTCTTGTTTCACAAACTGATTTTGAATTAAATTTAATATATTACCTGTAGCAAAACATTGCAGAAACTTCCACAGAGTTAATCATGTGGACTAAACAGATTGAACTCCCAGAGTCGAACAGGACTCGGAATCCGTCAAGAAACATCTCAGATATCACGCCTTTGGGTTTCACACCAACAGATTGAACCTACGAGCTTTAAAAATCTCAGTCAATAGAGGGCACTGAAGTACAAGTCATTTCAATTGCACCTCTGTTGTGAGCTTGGATTTTCTTGCAGCAAAAAAAGCAAGCAAGAGATCACACACTTGCTAACCAAGGTTAGACTAATGACAGACTACAGCGACATGAGTGTTTGACAGGAAAATGCAGTCAGTGCCCAAACGTACCCCCACCCCCACCCAAAAAAAAAAACAGTTCCTGTTCTGCTAGCGTGCGCAGGATACAAAAAAAAAAGAATGTCCTGTACTTACTGGTGTGACATTGCAGATCTCACCACAGTGTTTTGACAATAGAACAGCCCAGGTGTATGTTAGTACAGGGTGGTTGTTAGTACAGGGTGGTTTAAGTGGTGCTGGGCATCATTCCAGCATTCTTATGGTACACTGACCTTCGAATTGCTTGTTACAGCATTCTTTGTGCCAACCGTATGCATCTCCTGTTTATTTATCTCAGCCCGGCTCAGTTGGTATAACTCTCGGCTCCCGAGTTAGAATGCATTTTGAATTCACCATCTGGGCTGAGCTCTGACACAGCGCTGGATTGGCGGTGATGGTGGAGGGGGTTGTGGGGGCTGCATGGTCGGAGGTGCCGTCCTTTGAGCAAGACGTTAAATACAGGTCCTATCTGCCCAACCCTTGTGGTCAAATGATCCACCAAATTGCCTGCCAATTCTGCCATATCAGTAATGCCACCTGGGCAGCTGAAAATGGTGGAAATGTATATACAGTTGGGGAGAGAAATGAAATTACACCCAACGCTGTGTTCACAAGAGAGGTATGGAGAAAGAGAGCCTTTTGTTTCATTTGAATATCACCAGACCATCTTTCCATTACAGTAGCAAGCGATTTATTTGCTTAATGTCTGAGCTATTTAAGAAGGGTAATTTGCGTTGCTTAAGGTTACAGAGGATCTGTTGCTAACATAAATATGGAGCAATCTGTCAGCATTGCCTGTGAAACAAATATCATAGCAATTACCACCAAGACTCCCACCCAGGCTATTTCGATCAGTGTATTAGGTATTAATGGCTTTGATTTAATGTAAGTGGGTTAGTGGGCTGATGAATGAGGTGATTAAAATTCCCCGCTTATATCAAGCTACAGTATTTTGCCTTAAGTCTCTGTTTACCTAGCAGTAAGTAGGAACCCGGTTGTTAGTAGGATTGGCAGATCGCTTCTCTGGGGGTAATAATTCCTTCAAAAAATAATAATAAAAAATTGATCACTTCAACCACGACTGTTTGTGGGACACTGCTATGCGCAATTGGCTGCAGCATTTCACCCAAAAAAATATACAGTCGATTCACTTTACAGTATATTAAGTCCTGGAGTCCTGTAGCTCAGTGGTTAGAGCACTCGCTTTGCAAGTGAGAGACCTGAGTTCAATTCCAGGCAGAGGGCGAAACCTTGGGCAAGTTTCCTTACTCCACACAGAGCCTAATAATAATCCCTCCAAAACCCAAAACAATAATAAATTGGTCATTTTCAATCTACGACTGTTTGTGGGACATTGCTGTTCGCAATTGGCTGCCGCGTTCGCCCACAAATATACAGTCAATTCGCTTTACAGTGTGTTCTGTGAATGGGACGTCCTCCCGACGTGAAAAGCGCTATATCAAATGCAAGGATCATTATTGTTATATTATTATTATATTCTGTGAAGCGCTTTCAGATGTCTCGAAGACATGATAAGGCGTTATATCAAATGCAAGGAATATTATTAAGTCACAAGTGAAAATACATTGAATGTTCCCCTTTTTTAAAAAACATGGTTTCCCTTCAGTACGTTGAACCTGTTAATTGAAGTTAGGTTGTTCCTGCTTCCCTTGTCTGCGTGTTTGTTCCAAGTCTCAGACATTTGCATCAGAGAGGAATTTTACTGTATGACATGAGCGATACAAATTTGCATTCCCTCAGTTGAGGGAAAAAAAGGGAACAGCTGAGGGAGGGAAAGAGACACTAAAGAATCCAATATTAATATCACACAGCCTTAACATTTGACTCATTAAGAAACTTCTGAAAGTGCTTACTGTGTGTTGTGAAACCCAGACACCAGGAAAATTTCCCAGTGAGTTTGTAGGTCTATCTAAAGAAATAGTTCATGATGTCAGTTTTTTTTAATTTATATTCTTAGTATATGGGACTCTCCCAATACCTCACAAGTTATATGTGTATCAAACAAATTGATCATTCAATCCATGACTGTTTGTGGGGACGCTGCTGTGCGCAATTGACTGCTGTGTTTCGCCCACGAAATGCACAGTCAATTCGCTTTACAGTGTATTCCGTGAAGGGCTTTCAGATGTCTCGAAGATGTGATAATGCGCTATATCAAATGTAAGGGAGGATTTTGAACATCCCCCTGAACAGGAAGGCAGCTTAACGTCTCATCTGAAGGAGGGCACTTCCAACAATGAAATGCCTCCTACAGACTATGAGCTCAAAGTCCCCACTTTTGGGCTCCAACCCTTCTGATTCAGAGTGTTATCAACTGAGCCAGGCTGACTTCATCACAACCTGGTGTCTTTATTTTAAGATGTCAAGTAAAATGGCTTGACACAATTTGCCCACTGCTTTATAACACAAACGTAACATCAACACATCCTCTTAACAGGCACCAGACACTGGGGAGAAGTGGTGTGATCTGGATTCCCTTCCAACTGTCTGCACAAAGCACTGCTTATCGGAAACTCTAGGTTAAACTAGTACTAACTGGGCAGTGTATTTCTGTAGGAAACGTCTGTGGGTGTCTGAAGTTCCTTTTTATTTTTTCGGTTGTGCTTTCTGACCTAATCATCGCTTGTGAGGAACTGGAAACTTTTCATTTTACTTACCGTGTGGGACCCACATTTCCAATTCATCTTTGACCTCATGTAGTATCGAACTTAGTAACCGAGTTAACCAAAAAACTAGTGTTGACGTGCGCTGCGCTGTGCAGAGATCATTGATAGTTTCACAACGGGATGCTACCGTTTTTCTGATGAACTGTTAGACTTTACCCAGTACGTTGCAACAAACCAGCTGCAACGGTTTCTAAGTCACAAATAGCCGACTGATTCCCATAATATTTTTTTCTCAGATTCCAGGAAAATGAAACCAGTGGGCGATGTTGTCAAACACAAAATTAACTCTTTCTGGGTTTCAGTAATTAGTGGCCATCTACAAAATATACAGTCACTACAGTTTACAGTAAGTCTTAGGAGATGTCCTCCCGACATAAAGGGTGCTGTCTCAATGCAAGGATCATTATTGTTATACTTTTCTGATAACTGATATGTTTTTACAATGTCTTTTCCCACCTGGACTTCTGCTAGCCTACAGATCCATGGATTCTGGTCTTCCTCCTGTACTTCATCTCAAGACCTTCCCTTCTGACCGTGCCTTCGACCAAACTCCCACTCCCGTCCCCACCCCTTCATCTCTTGATTCCAAACGCCCAACTCGGATGCAAACCCTTAACTTCCAGCACCTTTGGGTCCTTCCGTCCTTCCGACGTGAAAGGCCAATATATAAACGTAACTTGTTGTCATTGCGTAAACATAACTCTGGGCAGTGAACACAAGCAGGTCCTGTGAACAGACAGGGTTGATGTTATCTCAGCAGGGCTCCCAAATTGTTCATGGTCTTAGCCTTAAGACCATTGCCCTCAAATTTATAACTGTCCAGACAATACTTCAATTAAGTCTTAACTCAGGAGCTGTTTTTTCCACAACTCTGGCGATCAGAACTCTGCGTTTTTAAGACAACGGGCCGGAGGGTAAGACCGTGGAGAATCTCAGGCCACGGATGTCCGTCCACATAGGTTTGCTTTGAGGCAGAGCAGTTGGGAACAGGAACTCTGTCTGTTTCCTTTCTCCAGTCAGGGGCCAATTATAACAGCTGCCTCCACTTCAGGTCAGCTCATGTGTTCACAGTAAATCCCGTGAAGCGCTTTGAGACATCTTTCCGACGTGATCAGGCTCTATACCAAATGCAAGGATTATTATTATTATTATTATTATCAATGAACTCAGCACGGTTCAACAATCAGACATGGGACTTTATTGCTGATGATAACTGTTTACTTTTTTAAGCCCTGAAATTTAAAAGAAAAGTCTACTTTCCTTCCTAGAAGAAGAGTACAATTCTAAAGTCCACATTATCCTTATAATGTCAGGGAATTTGGCCATTGCCCAGGTCATGCAAGTTTGATCATTTCAAGCACATTTTTGCATAAACCACAAAATTCAGTTTACAATGCACCGCGAGAGACTTGTTTCCTCCCCATAAAACAGGGCTGGTTGGATAAGATCAGGGTTCATCTTGTTTACAAGTGTAGACTGGAGAAGCCAAGTGGTGAACTGATGTAACATATTCATGTAATCGCTAAAGAGGCCAAAACAACAACTTCTCTCCTAATGGGCTACATCTCTTGATAATTTGTTGCTTGTGGATTGTCGGCACATGCGGAGTCTGATCAAAGACCACACCTGACCGGACAGCCCATCTTATAATAATCCTTGCATTCGATATACCGACTTTCACGTAAAGATGACGTCTCAAAGAGTTCACGAAGTAAACTGACTGTGTATTGCATTGGTGACTCAGTAAGCTAATTTGCACACAGTGACACAACACTAAACGGCCACGAAGTAAATGACCCAATTCTTTTTATTTGCTGGTGGTGAGAGGAGGAGAAGAGACTTTGTCGGCCAGGATACTGGAAGCAACACGCATTCTCTTTAAATATTACCATGGGGTAATAAGAGTCCACCCAAACAATTGAATCCTACTCCGTTTTGCCCACAAAATACACAGCTAATTCACTTTACAGTACATGTTGCAAAGCGCTTTGAGACGTCTTAACGTGATAAGGCGCCAAATCCAACACAAGGGATTAATATTATTTACAGCGCCTTTCATGTCAGGAGGGTGTCTCAAAAAGCGTTTTACACAATACACTGTAAAATAAAATGACTGTGTTTTGTAGGTGAATTGGCAAAACCTCTGCCCTTGATAAGGTGCTATATCCAATGCAAGGATTATTATTATTATTACTCATTTTTTTTACCTCCTTTCGTTAATACGTAGGCTGCTGTGATCCCCAAAACGTTTTCCACAATACGTCTGTGTGTATGCAAAGCTTGCTATCTGTGTTAAAAGCAGTTGAAAGCCCAAGGCCTGGTGTGTACCTTTATCTGGCTAAAGTTTAGACTGTTGACTTTGCACTGGTTTTGGGTAGAGGCCAGTTTTCTAAGCGCAGTACAGTTAATGGAGCTCATGGGAATGATGCTGACGGAAGTATAAATGTTTTTAATAAGATGCGCTGAGAGGAGTGGCAGATTTAATTTATTTCGCCACTTTTCTCCTGCTCTTCTAGGAGCTGCACAGCGTTCACAAGATCCAGGCGTCTAATAAACTCACCCGAATGGTCATTCTCCCCCTGTGACCCCGGGCAGTGAGCCTCAATGGGTTGAGCAATTGGGGTTTGAGGGTCATGTCTGAATGCTATGCTTCCCCCATTGTTCGGGTCTAAATCTCTGAATGTTCAGCGCCTTGGGACGTCTACTGACATGAAAGGCGCCATACAAATGTAATTTTGTATTGTATCCTGACTCAATGTCGGACCGTGGATTCAATCACGCACATTGCAGCAAAGCTCACAGCATCAATGACCAGTGGCTAAGAATGTCCAGCAGACTTATTTCCTTCCTCCCCTCCCCCACCATTTGCGGGACATTGCCTTACTCAAACACAATAATTCTTGCATTCGATGCAGTGTCTCACTTCAAAGCATTTCACTGCAAAATGCAGTGACCATCTCTTTTTGTAGACAAACGCTGCAATCAATTTGCGCATGTCAACATCCCCCAAACAACCGTGAAGTGAGTGGCCTAATCTATGTTGGAGTGGGGGGTGGGGGGGGTGGGGTGGCTGGGATGTTGGCCAGGATAATAAAGTAAATCCAAGTGGAATTATTCTACCCCTGGATTGACTTAATTTAGGAAGAGAAGTCCCGTCTTTCAGCACAGGAAGGAGTGTTTGCATTTTCAGGAAGACTCAAATATTGGTCAACCCATGCCAGTAAAGCTGGAATAATAACAGACACAGAGGTCCACCACTTCCTCTTTCAGTCATTGTGCAGCAACCAACTGTAGCCTCTCTCGAGTTATTTTCTGTCCCTGAACACATGCTTGCGGTATGATTTAGAAAATGCCCTTTGGGAACCCTTTGCTTCGAGTCTCAAGTGTCGGTGTACAGTGTGTGCACTGCCCCGGTCACAGCCTCGTTGCCTGTTCTGGATGCCAGGAAATTGCAAAACAGGTTTTACTGTAACAAGGGCACTTGCTTACAATGCTGATCCATTGATTAGTGACCCTTTCCCAGTGACACTGATCTCCCCCGAGGTATTTTGTTAATCTGGGTTGTGAATTAAAAAGTGATAATCCTCGCATGCGCTGGAGTCTTGTAGCGTAGTGGTTAGTGCACTCTCCTCACAAGCGAGAGGACTCAGGATCGATTACCGGCTTAGGCAAGTTTGTTTACTCCACGCGCCTCAGTTCACCTAGCAGTAAATAGGAACCTGGTTGTTAGTCAATTGGCGGATTGCTTTCGGGGGTAATAATCTCTCCCCCCACCCCATAAAAGTCACTCAATCCACGACAGTTCGTGGGACCTTGCTGTGGGCAATTGGCTGCTGCATTTTGCCCACAAAATACAGTAAATCCATTTAACAATATATTCTGTGAAGCGCTTTGAAAGGTCTTAACGTGATAAGGCGCTTTATCAAATGCAAGGATTAATATTATTTACAGCAACTTTCACGTCAGGAGAGTACCTCACGATACACGTTTTGCACGATACACTGTAAAATGCAATGACTGTGTGTTTTGGAGGTGAATTGGTTAAAAACACCCACACTCCAGCACTGCTGAAAAGTGCAAGTGTGGATGTTGGGTAAGGAGCGATCAGTTGTCCCCTCCCCTCCATCCCTCCAATACACGAGCCATGTGGGCAAAGTACGAAAGAGAAGCTGGAGCCTATGAATCCATGAGCTAGGACAAGCCATTGCTTACAGAAGAGATAGATAAGATAGATAGGTAAGGGAGGGTGCACGGAGAGAAAACCAGAAGAGGGAAAAAAACACTATACTGAAATTCTCTACGTTTGTACAAATGTGGTTTCATTCTCATAGCTGTGATTCTTAACTGCATTTGAAAAATCAAAGTGGGTGTCGCAGGTTCTTGTCGTCTGCTTTCAAACCAATTATCAGCCGTAAGAATGATCGTCCCCTTCGGAAAATAACTGCAAATCAATCTTATGTGAACCCCAAGGCAGAGTCATATCCTACGCACTTTCCAGTCTTTCAATGTCCACTTGAACAGGCGGATGAGGAGGTTGGGTCAACATCTCACCTGAAGGTCGGCAAACTCCCAACATTGCACTGTTCCAATCCTCCCCCTCTCCCTTCCCCGGGCACTGCACTGGATTGTCAGCCTGGACCGTGAGCTCGTGCCCCAAAGAATAAGTTTTAAAATTCTAGCGTCAGTAAACTCAACAAAACAAGATGATAGAAATGGGTAGAATTTAATCCCACGTGCGTTCACTG
The DNA here is from genome assembly GCF_018977255.1 of Callorhinchus milii. NCBI lineage: Eukaryota > Metazoa > Chordata > Chondrichthyes > Chimaeriformes > Callorhinchidae > Callorhinchus > Callorhinchus milii. The sequence continues at coordinate 15,309,792 of NW_024704751.1, forward strand.
TTCTGCAAGGGGAATAGGGAACACTGCCACGTTTACCTGCAACATACAGTCACTGCACACTACGGTAAAACCCTGTGAAACAACCTCCCGAATTGAAAGGGGTTTTATCAGATGTAGGGATTGTTATTATTTATTATAATAATGTATGATTGCGTCTCAACATTTAAATTTAAAGTGCCCTTTCCTCCCAACCTTCCCTCCAGCATCCGAGTGCTTTAGTAAAGCGTATCAAACGCCACTTTCTTATCCTATTAAAAAGCCGTGAAGCTCGTAAGCAATCCTCGCCAATTTAGGGGAACGTTTGCAAAAAACTGGTTCCAAATTCCGGTTATATCAAAACTCAGACCTGCAAATAGAAGTTATTCAAATTCTTTTAAAACATTGTGCCTGGTGCACTTGTAAACAAGTACTTTTGCTAACATTGGTCTGGTGTTGGTTTTCGTGTGTGTGTAAGTACAAGACAAAACAGGAAGGAGGTGGTTTCATGTGGTTATTTGTGAAGCTTGGGGGGAAATGCTATCATACATTCCTCATGCAATCTTGACAGGGTTAAAGTTGGAACAACAGAAAAGACTTTAGCAGCTTAACATAATTACCTAGAAAAATATAACCAAACTGCCTTATTCAAAGAGAGCGCCACTCTGACATCTGTGCATCATCTCAAATGGAATAAACTGCTGTCTGCTTAAAGGGCAAGTTTCACAATATATTAAACCATTAGAAAGCAACGGGTGACTAAGAATCTTTAGGTCAACATCCTCTCAATTCTTTTGGTTTGGGAATTTTTTTTTAGCGGATTCCAGAAAGTGCAACAGCGTCACAAAACAATTGATTTTCACCCACAAATATACAGTCAATTCACTTTACGGTATGTTCTGTGAAGCGCTTTGAGAAGTCTCGAAGACGTGAAAAGCGCTGTATCAAATGCAAGGATTATTATTATTATTATTTAGGATGAAAACCACAAGTTAAAATGGCACGATGGCTCATAGCCCACACTTGAGGTTGAGGTCCCTTGTAGATATGAACATCAAAGGGGCTATTGTAAAAGGGGAGTTCCTCCCAACCACCCTCCCAACCCGTGTCCTAGCCAATAAAGTAGATTTGCTTATTTACTCCGTGGCCGTTTGCGGGACGTTGCTGTTCGCAAATCGACTGCCACGTCCTCCCACAAATACACAGTCACTGCACTTCATAGAAAAACATTGCAAAATGCTTCTGAGTCATTTCCTTGTTGCAGGTGCATCATTCCAATACAAATGGGACCATTATAATTAATGATGGTATCTTGGCACTACAATGTTGATAAGATCCCTCGTCTCTGTTTATCCAGCAGTAAGTAGGAACCTGGTTGTTAGTCGATTGGCAGATTGTTTTTCAGGGAGTAACAAACACGCCAAAAAAATAAAAAAAATTTGGTCACTCAAATCAATCCACGACTGTTTGTAGGACACTGCTGTGCGCAATCGTCCGCCCTGTTTCGCCCACAAAATCCGCGTTCAATCCATTTTACAGTAAATCCTTTTGAGACATCGAATGATGCGATAAGGTGCTATTCAAACGCAAGGATTATTATTAGTATCATTATACCTGTTACAATTAATACAATTCATCTTACTCTGTGCGACACTACTGACTGAGGGAAAAGTAGCAAAATTAAAGATTGATTTTCTTTTTCAATTGATCTGTACATTATGATCGTTTACGAGTTCAGTGATGCACTGAGAATATGTTGGAATTAAATATTAATCGCTGATTTAATACTGTAAATCTGATAGGTATCTTTAAATCTGTTTTATACAGAACGTAACAGCACGGAAACCGGCCATTCAGACCAACGAGTCCATCCGGTGTTTATACACCACACAAGCCTCCACCCTCTCCTATAACCCTCTATATCCTTCTCCCTCACGTTGACATCAACTTTCCTCTTAAATACATTAAAAGCTTTAAACATGCTGCAAATGTTCACATGAATTTTCTTGGAACCAGCCCTGTGAAGTCCAGCAACACAGCAACACTCCACAGAACTCCACAGACTATGTGAGTTCTAAGCCTCCAATATGAGAGTTGAACCCACAACCTTCTGACTCAAGAGGCGAGAATGCTACCAACTGAGCTGAGCCAGGCTTCACATGTTTGAAGTCACTGATAACGAACAGGAGTGGGAACTCCTCTCTTAACATACCCAATTATTACATACTCCAAACACTACCTGACTGACAATACGGCAACTGACTCAGCTGACTCTCGACTCGGAGTCAGATTGTTGTGGGTTCAAGCCCCATGTCAGGACTTTGAACTCCGTCAAGTTTGACGTCCCAATACAGCGTTGGGGAACCATGCCTTGTTGGATGTGCCACTCCTCCGTAAAAGATGTTAAACCGAGGTTCCCATCCTTTTGAGGTGGACGTTAAAGATCCCCAAGGCACTATTCAAAAAAATAGGGAGCATCTCCCTATGTCCTGGCCAACAGTTTCCAGATAAAATTGGGTCACTAACTTCATGGCTGTTTGTGGGACGTTGCAAGTTGGTTGCATACACAGTCATAACACTTCACAGCAAATCCTGAGGCTTCACAGTAAAGCACTTCGAAACTTGCTCCAGACATGAAAGGCGCAGTTTCAAAGGATTATCACCTGATAAATCCGCACATAGACCGGGATTAGTGATCTTCTGGCCTGTATGACATAGAGGTGCCCTCATCCACTGAGTCAACCCAAGAGCTTCAGGAAATCTTTTGCAGGAATGGGATATATTGCTCGAGGCCTACGTGGCTTACAAAAAAAAAAGACGCACCTTGCCTCAATCGACCGTCAAAACCTTAGTGAGAGAAGCAGCAAAAAAAAAAAAAAAGCTCGGAGCGTCATTTAAAGAAACGTCTTTTTATTTATTAATTAGCTTTTTTTAAAAAAAAATGTGGAGTTGGTTTGCTTCCTTTTAAAAAAAAAGTCTCGCTTCATCGATCAACAATGAGGACCTGCAACTCGCTGTCGACACCAGCAGGCGGCGGCAGCAACCAGCAGTTAAGACAAAATTAAGCCCCAAGAAATAAAACTCCTAGCAGTTCAAACAATTAAAAGTTACGCGCGCACACACACACACACCCCTACCCCTGACTGTTTCATTGGTCTCGTTTATAAAACAAGTTTAAAATTCCTGGCTCTTCCAAAGAGCCGGCACAGGCGCGAGGGGCCGAATGGCCTCTTTTCCGCGCTGTAAGTACTCTACGATTCTAAATTGTGCACAATTTCATCGAGTTACAAACGGCTCTGGGTGTGTGCCTTCTTTTTTCTTTTGCCAAACAACTTTTTTTTGTGTGTGGTTGGTGGAATATTTATACACGTTAACATCTAGTGCCCTCGCTCGCAGTCCCAAGTTTCAATTTCAGTCCAAAACAAACAGTGAAACTGCGACTGGTGTCTCAAGTCAAGATCCCTCCTCTTCACTACACTTCGCCCCTGCTTCCTTTAAGATGTCCCTTTACGGTTAAGTCAGTTGATGGATCAGGAGTTACCATAAAGAGAAAAACCACCTCCACAAATGATGTTGATTGGCGGGGTGGGGGGGGGGGGGGGGGAAACGCATGCCTCTCACCATCAGGGTAATGTTTTTTTTTGCAATGCTGGTCTCAACTCTGATATTGTTAGAAGTCAGACATCACTTGTTTTTCTCATTCACAGATCTATTACGTTAAAAAAGAAGTATTCTTGTTTTATTTCAAGACTGAAATCACAGTTCCTCCCTCCTCTCCCACACCCCCCCTCACTTCCACCCCACACCGACATAGAAAACTATGGAACATTAATCATTAGGTTTGACAGCTTGTTTTTGCTCTGTCACTGACTCTTGATAGTTTAGGTAGGTTACAGGGCTTTTTTTCCCCCCCAAAAAAAGGGGAGGCTGTCTCTTTGAAAGCAGCAGTGAAGAGAGAGGGAAGGAGGGAGGGAGGGAGGGAGGTAATTAAGGAGGTTTGATACTGTCGCAAAACACTCAAATCCCTAGTGCAATATTTTCAGATTGTATTTTTTTTTCTTTCTTCCTTCCCCCATCCCTCCGCACGCCCAGCCTCCCCACCCCCAACTCCCGCACACAAAAATATTAATGACAATAATAATAATAATAATATAAAGCCAGGCAGACGACCGTTTCGTTGTTTGTATTTTTTTTTGTGTTCTCAAGTTTTGTGTGTTTTTTTTGTTGTTCGTTTCAGCAGCTGACGGTGCTGGGCTGCTGTTTGACAAAGTCTGAAATGAAATCGAACTCGTTCTGTCCTAGCCACAGCTCAGGCAGCTCCTGGATGCGATCCAAACCCAGCTCCAGAGCCAGAGACGTCAAGACCTCCTCGTCTATGGGGTCGGTGTCCGTAACGTTGAGCGAGAAGCAGGGGGGAACCGCAGCTGGCGAGCAGGAGACCCCCAGCCCTCCTCCAGGCAGAGAGCTCTGGCTCACAGCACCTCCTCGGTACTGCTGCCCTAACCCGGCGCTCACTCCCAACAGCGGCAGCCCGTGATACTGATGGTTCAGTTTCTGCAGATGCATTGTAGCCATGAGTTGCTGATGCGGGCTTAGAGTCCCGAGATATTGCTGCTGTTGTTGTTGTTGTTGTTGTTGCTGCTGCTGCTGCTGTTGCTGCTGCTGCTGTTGATGATGTTGTTGTTGTTGTTGTTGATGGTGTTGGTGCTGTTGTTGTTGTTGCTGTTGCTGATGCGCGCTGTACAGCATTGCGCCAGGCAGCTGGTGATGATGGCTTATAGTTCCCGTCATGTTGCCCATCCCGGGGCGAGACCTGACGACACCGACACCGACGCCCCCATTAGTATCCAGGCTCAGACCCCCGTAGTGCATGAGAGAGGCTCCTCCAACGGCGGCGTGGCTTCTCCTGAGACCTGGCTGCTGCTGCTGCTGTTGTTGTTGTTGCTGTTGCTGCTGCTGTTGTTGTTGTTGTTGTTGCTGAGGAGGCTGTAAAGGGTTCACCCCCAGGCGATAGCTCTGTAACCCACTGGTGTTGTCAGAGAAGCGACCTGGGTTAATAGGCATCATCAGGTGCTCTGCCATTCTCTTGCTTTCTCTCTGCCCCCAAGACAACTGGAAAAGACATCAATGTGTGTGAGTGAGTGAGTGTGTGTGAGAGAGAGAGAGGGGTGTGTGTGTGTGTTGTGAGTGTGTGTGGGGGGGGAGGGGGGGGAGAGAGAGAGAGAAAAAGGGGAACAAAACCCACACTTCCATTTAAAAGCAAATTGCTCACACACGTTTTGAGCAAACTGTTAATTAAGCAAAGAGGGTATTTTATTTCTCTTAGCATTTTTCTCAACAACTCTCCCCCCCCACACCCCCACACCTCCCCTTCCACACCCACACAAAAAAAAGTTATTGCAATTTGTTTGCACAGTTTCTCTCCCCCCACCCCCACACACACACACATACACACACATACACATACACACACAAGAAAAATAAGGCTCAAATCCTCAGTGCAATATTTGTCACCCCCTTTCTTTTTCCAGCTACAACTGCAGGAGATTTCATTCTGTCTCTCTTTCGAGATTGTTGTGTTTTGTTTCAATTCAAAAAAAAAAGAGAATTAATTGTTTTTAATGGATTGCTTTTGTCCTTGATCTCTGGTCCAAATAACACCCAACACATCCACACACACACACACATACACATACATACACACATTAACCCTGACCCACACTGTGAGAACTTGTTCCTTTCCTCTCCCCCTCTCCACACACCACACACACACACACACACAAAAAAAACACAGGAAAAAAAGAATTCATTTGAAAAAAAATCATTCCTGACCCCATTTCAAGATCTCAGAATAAAAAGCACAGAGAGAGTGAGAGAGTGAGTGAGTGTGTGAGAGAGTGTGTGAGAGAGAAAGAAGAGTCATTCTCTCATTCTCACTCTCTCTCTCTCTCCCTCACACACACACAAATAAAAAGGGTTACGATTTCATTTCTTTCTCTTTAAATCCCTTAATTCGAGAAGAAAACACGTTCGCGAGTGGAAGAACAGGAGAGGAGAGATCCAGAGAGAGAGAGAGAGAGGGAGAGAGAGAGAGGGAAAGAAAGAAAGAAAGAAAAAGGGAGAAAAAAAAGAAAAGAGATACATACCTCAGTCAAGTCTGTAACAAAAAAAATAAAAGATTTCTCCCCAATTTCAGTCCAGGACCCAAAAAAAAAAGAGCAAAACGACTATGATTGCCTATGAAATAGCCCCTGAGGTCTGGCACATCACTGGGGGGGGGTGTGAGAGTATATATATAATATATATCTAATCACAGACTGTATATATAGCTCCTCAGTTGGAGAGTGTCTCTGGTTAGTGGGTCAGTTGCAGATTAAATACTGTAACAAGAAGAGAGGCGATGTCGGGAGGAGCCAAACAGATGGGTTCCTGACTCCTCTCATTGGCTTTCCTTAAGCACTGCGTAAAAGCGTATTATTCTAACTTCTGGGGCTGGTAAACCCCTCCTGTTTACTTTTCCTTCCTTTCTTCTCTTTCTTTTCTTTCTTTTCTTTCTTTTTCTCTCTCTCTCTGTCTCCCCACCCCCACACACACACTCACACCCACACACACTCACACACACTCACACACCCCCACCCACCCCCTGTGCTTTCCTTGGATGGATGAGCAGGACCCAATTTTAAGGGGACATCAAGACCCCCCTCCCCACCCCCCACACACACCCCCACACCCCCCCACACACACTCCCATTGCGTTATTGTTTTGTCCTTTACAAGGAGAGGAGATTCCACTCTCTCTCCCTCTGTGTTGTGTGTATATGTGTGTGTGGGGTGGGGGTGGGGAAGGGGTGGGGGTGGGGGTCTGTCTTATTACAGAGACACAGAATCTACCCCCACCCACCCACCCACCTCCCCTCTCCTCCCATTTGCATTACAATTTGCCACGAGAAATGTGGTCGGGACCCATTGTCCTCGCCAACAAAAGCGCCTCTTGAGGAAGCTGCCAATGAACCATCCACGAGACGACTGTAGAAATTGCTTTTACTAATATATATATATAAAACACAGCGCTGGTGGTTTGTCAACCAGTCTGTGGTTGCAATCTTTGTGCAATGTAGAGGCTCTGTTCCGCCTGAACCACGCTACGGTTGTTGCATGCGGGTATGAAGGTGGACCTTATAGATCCCGAGTTAATAATAATAATAATAATAATAATACTTGCAACCGACACAACGCCTTATCGCGTCGGTGAGACGCCTCAAAAGGCTTCACGGAATATGCTGCAAAGTGAATTGACGTGTGTGTTTCGTGGGCGAAACGGGAACAACAACAACAACAACAAGATTACATTTGTATAGCGCCTTTCATGTCAGGAGGACGTCCCAAGGCGCTGAAAGGGCAGCCAATTGCGCAGAGCGGTGCTGTTCCGGGTAACTTATCGCACCCCATTTTTCCCCTTTGAAGTGACGAGTTATCAGGAATCGATAGTATTTCCACCGCACTGCTCTGTCGAAACAGGGGCAGGTGCGTTGCGAACACATACAAGCTATTATTAGCTTCACAATCTGTATTTCAGGGTCGATGTAAGCGCTCCTGCTGTGACGGGCGCTATGTAAATGGAAGTTGTTGTCGGGGTATGATGGTGACGTAGGAAGCTGCAGTTAAATAAAAATAAAGACACCTTCAGGGCTCTCAACGCTCACCGTTTTAAGTTAAAAAACATTTTTAATCAGGCCACGGTGCAACTTTTTAAAAAAAAATCAAAACAATTGTGAGACACAATAATTTGAGGCGTGATATTTTCGTGCAGACAAGAGCAAAACCGGGATATAAAGCTCAGTGGGAGGTGTTGCAGACGTCTCTCACGTCTCAAGATCATGACTCATCTCGCGCAGCAACCTTTTCAAACCAAAACATTTTCCCTCTTTAACAGCTAACTTTGAGGGCATTTTGTCGGGAAATGACTGAAGCTTGTAAACGTAGGGACAATGTGACATGCTGCCTTTCAGGTTGTTTTTCTCTCTCTCTCTCTCTCTCTCTTAAAACGAGTTGATGATACTTTGAGTAATAATAATAATCCTTGCATTTGATACAGCGCCTTACCACGTCATTGAGACGTCCCAAAGTGCTTCACAGAATATGTCGTAAAGTGCATTGACTGTGTATTTTGTGGGCGAAACTCAGCCGTGAATTGCTCACAGCAGTGTTCCACAAACAGTCGTGAATTAAGCGACCACAAATTTTCTTAGGGTTTGTTACCCCCGAAAAGCGATCCGCCAATCAACTAACGACTGGGTTCCTACCTTCTGCTCGGTAAACAGAAGTGTGTGGAGTAAGGAAATTTGTCTGAGGTTTCGCCCCGCCCAGGAATTCAACCCGGGTCCTCTCGCTTGCGAGGTGAGGGTGCTAACCACCACTCTGCGGGACTCCACTAGACTGGGTTGGTGGGGGGGCGAGAGGGGAAGGGGGGGTGGAGAGTTGAAGGTAGAGGGTTGTGCACAGAATCCATTGGGGGTCTATGACCAGCCCACAAATTGCACGAAAGTTGCTTTGCACGAAACGCTGCCTTAAGGTTCTGCCTCACCTCGGAGTAGCAGATTGATGTGGAATGGCAAGGCACTGTGCACCACTTTGGTAAGGTAAACAAAGTGGAAATTCTGACTCCACTATCGGGTGAAATCATCAGAAATACTTGGTCGGGTGCCAGTGTCTTGCAGAGCATCAACCGTTTCAAGGTTCCTGTTTTCTCTCTGTATCTCTCTATCTCTCTCTCCCTCCGTCTCTCTCTCTCTCTCTCTCTTTCTCTCTCTCTTTCTCTCTGCAGCAGAATGCGTGTTGCTATCAGTTTATGTGACAGCAACATGATTCTTTCAGATATTCACTTGTTTTGTGTTTCTGCCTGGGGCCTTGTGACAGCCACGTCGTGGGGAGGGCTACACACATATCTGATGGGAAGTGTAAAGCCCTGATGCTGTGTTACACAGGCTCAGACAGGCAACCCGCATTTTCAATTTCCCATTCCATCATTCCTATTAATGGCTTGCCAGACAGTCTTACCTACTCAGGTGATGTCAGTCTTACATCTTGTTCAATACAGTGCTGGGAGAATTGGGGGGGGGGGGGGGGGGAGGGGGAATTGTCGTACTCAGTCACCACACTTTACGGTAAACTCCTGCGAAGCTCTTTGAGATGTGATTAAGGCACTATGTTGAATGCAAAAAAATCCAAAACATTATTAATATCAATGGTAACTTTGCATATGCAGGTGCTTGAGGCAAGTCTTAGTCTTTCTTGTCTGCCTGCTGCAGCAGCAGAAACTGGGTTCAACTCCTTAGTTCCAACCTGGCGACATGCTGAGTGAGACGGACAATAAAAGGGAGGACAGGTTTGCAGGGCTATGGGGAGAGAGCGGGGGAGTGAGATTGACTCGGATAGTTCTTTTCAAAGAGCCCAGCACAGACACGATGGGCCGAATGGCCTCCTTCTGTGCTTGTATAATTCTGTGATTCTATGAAAACAGACCTGACACTTGCCTTGCCAAACAGTGCGGGATGTGTTTTAGAAAGTCCTGCTGGGATGAAAGACCCGAGGTTGGAAAGCTCTCTTTGTCAGCTTGTCAGAGCACATTACTTCCCAGTGTTGATGAGCTGGAGAACAAAAGGAGTTGGCAGTTTGTAAGGAACTTTTGGTGTGTTTATCCTGTTGATGGCCAATCCACCAGCTATTATTCCACCGGCTGATATTCGTGATTTGCTTTGTTTAAACGGTTCTCACCTCACTGATCAGCTTCTCTTCTCTGCCCTTTTGCTTATTCACCAAAGTTGCAGCCTATTCGTATTAGGATTCATTTCCTCTGCTTAAAGTTCGACAGTTTCTGTTGATGATCCATTGAATAAAGAGTGCACAAGTGAAGCCCCGTTTACGTTGTGACTTAAGCTGTACTTACAGGAGTGAAATAATCCTGTGAGTACATTTGATATCACATCGTCGAGACATCTCAAAGCGCTTCATAGGATTGACTGCAGTGTGGTGACCGTGTGTTTTTGAAGCTAAATGCAGAAGCCGGTTTGCACACAGCAATTTTCCACATACAGCGAAGATGCTATTCGTAAAAGGAGGAGGGGGTTTCTCCTCCGGTATCCTGACCAATAGTTCCCACCCCCACCAGATAAAATCAAACATTCACTTCATGGCTGTTATCGGGACGTTGCTGTGTGCAAATTGGCTCATCTACAAAATACAGTCATTATGCACTACTATGCACCACGGTGTCATGCGAAGCACTTTGAGACATCCTGAGGATTATTACTGGTAGAGCTGGACAAAGAACGACGTGGCGTAAACCCAGCACATGGCAATGCAGAAGGTCACAGGTTTGATTCCACAGCCAGTGCTGAGTTAGCTGATCGCAGAGAGCAGCAGTTAGGAGCAGACTGCAAATAGCTTCACAGGTTGGATGATAGTGGTGGTGGGGTGGGAAATCGGCCGAGGCGCTTAGTCTATAAGTAGGTAATACACAGTCAGTTCACTTGTATATCTTGTGAAGTGCTTTGCGATGTCTCAATGATGTGATGTGGTGCTATATGAAATGCAAGGGATATTATTGTTATTATTATTATCGTTATTATAAAACCAGTCATTCATTTTATGGCTGTTGTTACATATAAATTGGCTGCTCTATTTACCTGGAGGATACAGTTTAGAGTAAATGTTGCAAAGCTCTTTCAGACCTCCCTCTGACATGAAAGGCGCTGTTTCAAAATACAATTATTTATTTACTTAATTATTTATTTCTTCATTGCCATTTACGTAGACAGCCGTCGAACTGATCAATTGATACAAGTTAAAAACAGGACATTCTCTCTCACGAAGTAGCAAGTAGGTTTTAAACAATAACAACAGGGGTCCCGCAGCTCGGTGGTTAGAGCGCTCGCCTCACAAGCGAGAGATCTGGGTTCGATTCCCGGCAGGGCGAAACCTTGGGCAAGTTCCCTGACTCCACACGCCCGATAATAATCCCTCAAGAAGAAAAAAAACAATAAAATTGGTCACTTCAATCCACGACTGTTTGTGGGACACTGCTGTGCGCAATTGGCTGCTGTGTTTCGCCCACAAATATACAGTCAATTCACTGTAGAGTATACCCTGTGAAGCGCTTTGAGACGTCGAGAAGACGTGAAAAGGCACTATATCAAATACAAGGATTATTCTTATTATATTATTGGCTTGCGCCTTCACATGGGTCTCGAAGTGCTTAACAGTGGTGTGGTTTGATGCCGAGGTGGAAAGGGGAGGTGACCGAAGGCACGGTCGAAGAGGAAACTCTACAGGTGTGGTTTGAAGATGGACCAAGTGGGGGCAAGATGGAGGGATTGAGGCAAGGAGTTCCAGAAATTGGGGGCGGAGGGACTGAAAGCACAGCTGACGATCGTGGATTGCAGAGCAATATTGCGGATCGGAGGGCAACGAGTTACGTGCGTAAGTTTAAAACTTATTTTAAGGTCGTTTGGTCGAAGGCGCTTTATAAATGCAAGTTGTTGCTGTTATCGCTCAAAACGTTGCTTGCTGATTCACTGCTCACTGAACTCGACCTAAATTCACATTGGGACTTGAGTGCATGTTGTTTACAAATCTCCTTCCTATAAAGAGAAACGTTCGGTGAAGAATATAGCACCTGGTTGAATGTTATATGCATTTTTGTTAGATCGTCTTGTAATTTCCTGTTATTCTGTGGTTGACAATACTATTGGCTCAGCTCAGTGTAGCAAGAGCAGAAGGTCCTAATGATGACTAAAAATACTACGTGTGTCTTCTCTGTCTTTAGATTGACGCTGTAATCTGCTTATTGTAAAACTGAAATCCTCTGTGGCGGTCTGCGGAGGTCTATTCCCCGGGCCAGGTGGGTTTGCACTACTCCACAGAATTGCTGATGGCAGCCCAGTCCAGCCTGGCTCGTCGGCAGGACTTGAAGAGGCAGAGATTCTGCCCTGGGGGGGGCAGGAATGCTTTCCACTCAACTCGTGTTAACTCTGTAACCCGAAGCCCTGATAGATAGGGTAGTCTCAGCTGGACAAGTAGCGGGATGCTTGCCAGACAATGCTTCCCATGGCAAGCTACCTGGTTTTAGCTGGTGAGACACCAACAGTTACCCCAACGCACACTCTTGTGTCCCCAAGCCTTGGCTCTTGCCAGCCTGTGCCTAATAATCTCCGGAATTAGGTAAGCAGGATGTGTCCCTCTGGAGAGAGAGGGCCTATTCCATGGGCTTTCCATGTGTAGGTGGTTTGCACGGAACCGGTCTGGTTTGGATATTCTTAAGCGAGGTGATGGATCCCAAACAAAATAGAACCGGGCTCTCATGTGCCAATGAAATTCACACCAACACCAGCTCTCATATGTTATCTCCCCCTAATTATTCGATATCAAGAAACCGGACGAGAGATTCCCATTCCCACCCAATTCCCACATCATCTGAAAGGAGTTATGCTTGTAATCCCTTAATTTTAGCCGTTGAGGTCAAGAGGGTTTGCAAAAAGCAACAACGTTAAGAAAGAGTAACTCAGAAATAAGATTCCTTCCACCTCTTATTCCCAATTTGCAATCAATCAGAGGGTTGAGGTCAAAATATCAGCAGATTCATTATTTGTACTAGGGCATTGAGAGGACATGAACTTGTGTGGTTTCATAGGCAGAGGAGATTTAGACAGCAGAGAAGCAGAATTAGATTACTGTTACATGTCGCTCTCAGTTAACGTGGAGACCTGCATTGAAGCAAGTTTGCATTCCTACTTAAGTAAAGGGGCTGTCGTATTAAACTCTACTTTAGTTTAAATAAAACTTTTAAAAAATTAAATGCCGGCCTGAAACTCAGTCACTGTTTGTGGGTTGGTTCATCTGAAATAAAGTGTGGGCTCCTTCACTGGCGGCGTTGATGTCAGTGTTTGATATTGGAGACAGTTTTGTTTCAAGAACAAATGAGATACTTTTCTGCGAGAAAATAATATCTACAGTGTATAGTTTGGGATAAAACAAGTGACTGCCAGGATGGTGGAAGGCGACGGACCTTGGTCTGTCTTCTTTCGTCAGCAAATTCCTGTGTTCGTATGTTCTTAAGGATGTGTATCTCAGAACATGTATCCCTTTCTGAAAGATTTACCTCACTCCAACCTCTACTCCACAATACACAATAACAATGATGCTTACATTTGACGCAGCGCCTTTCACATCAGGAGGACATCTCAAAGTGCTTCACTGTAAAGTGGAGTGACTGTGGGTTCCTTTCTCTCTGTCTCCGTATGGAATCTCGCTGGGGTTGATGAATCTCACTCAACAACGAAGGCAACTTTCACTCATTTCGTGCCTTTCACGTAGAATAACATCTCAAACCACCGGGGGAAGGAGGTCGCAGGGGGGAGAAAGAATTAGGGAGCTGGATGTTTTCTAATGCCTTCTGGAGCTACTGCTTAAACCTGTGACCATCCAATTTGGTAGTGAATCCAATATACCAGCCCTCGAGATATGAGGTCAGCCTTGCAAGACATTTATATTGAAAACACAGATCTTTCTTGACGTTTCTAGATATCTCTAGGCAAGTAGCGATGTTCGAAAGGAAGCCATGAGCAAATGTCAAATCCCTTGCAAAAATATACACTTGAGGTATTCATGTTTTGGTAAATGTGCAGTTTGGCTCGTGTTTAAAGGTTTAATTTCATTTCATCGGGAACGTCGGAAGCTCAGAGGAATGTGTGAACAGAGTAGCCAAAAATGTGACTCACAGAAATAGCCTCCCAACAGGCAGAGCACGGAGACCTGGTGAGCATCAGCTGCCCAATGCTGTCCCGATTCATCAGTGAAGAAACTGTGTCCTTCAGCTTTTTGTTTCGATGACAAATTTGTTAGGATTGGCTCAGTTGGTCGTACTGTCACCACGGAGTCAGAAGGACCCCATATCGGGACTCTGAACTCATGTAACTAGGCTGAGGGAGCACTGGATTGTCATAAGGTGCCATCTCTAACCTGAACAGACACAGACGCGACGTTAAACCGAGGTGCCACCTGTGCCTGTTCAGGTTAGAGATCCCAGGGTCCTAATTTAAAAGAGAAGGGAGTTTCTCCTGGTGTCAGGATGACAATCCTCCAGATTAAATGAGTCATTCACTTACACGGTTCTTTGTGGGAAGTTGCTGTGTTCAAACCAGCTGCCAAATTCAGCTATAAAAAACAGTCACTACCTTTTCACAGTGAATCATGTGAAGCTTTGAAATATTCCGATGATGTGATAAAGCAAGGTATCACAGCAGGCCGTTTCCATGCTGCTTCCCTTGTTACCTTTGCTTCTCGAGTAGCTATCCACCTCTTTAAGTACTGTACTTTCGTTCATGAGGCAGTCACTTTCGAGTGAAGTTTACAGCTTTTCCGGATTCACTCAGAACCGGCTCGGCTCTCGGGTGAACGGGACCGAATTCAGGGCGTGGAATCCCGTAGCGTAGTGGTTAGCGCGCTCGCCTCGCAAGCGAGAGGATCCGGGTTCGATTCCCAAACGCGGCGAAACCTTAAGAAGGTTTCCTTACTCCACACGCCTCTGTTTACCTAGCAGTAAGTAGGAACCTGGTTGTTAGTCGATTGGCGGATCACTTTCCGGGGGGGGAATAATCCCTTCCCCCTACAAAAAAATATAATTTCGTCACTCAATCCGTGACTGTTTCGCCCACAAAATACACAATTTACAGTATATCCTGTGAAGCGCTTTGAGATGTGCAAGGATTATTGTTGTTTTACGTCTTCCCCGAATGAGAAATTTCAAGGGAAATTCACGCCCGCTCGTGCCGTGAGAGACGAGTGAGAGACGACAAATCAAGATCTCAACCGCCTGCGAGGTCAGACACATTCAAACTTGAGATCATGGTACTGAAAGCAGCAACCAAAACAAGGGAGGTGAGGACAATAAGGAGTTTCACTCTGAACACAGCGACATGCCTGTACTGGTAATAGGGGAAGGCTATTGTAACCTGTAACCAGACTGTAACCAAAACAAGTTAACATATTATATTTTGTTGTTAACATTTATGGGGATTTTGCATGATCTCACCGTGACCTAAACTTGGTTTTCGGGAAGTAAAGGGCTGGAATAGCTGTTGGTAAATTCTTTCGGCTTTGCAGTGAAACCCCGTGTGTTTGAAGCCACGGATTTAGGATAGTTCAGGCTTGCAGCAAACCAGTTTCTTTGAGTGGACTGAACCCAACGACTGAAAGACTTCAACCAGTCTGAAACCCAAAGCCGCCACTTTGTAAATCAGGCAGCAGGATAAAAAATTAGCTCAGGCCACTCATTTTAAACAATAATAATTGCATTTTATATGGCGTCTTATCACATCATTTTGAGCCGTCTCAAAGCGCTTCACAGGAGAAAGTGCAGTGACTGTGTATTTTGTGCGCAAAACGCAGCAGCTAGTTTCGTGCAGAAGAATGTCCCACAAATAACCATGGAGTGAGTGACCAAATTTATTTGGGGGGACTTATTGTCCAGGACAGAACACCGGGAGAGAGAATAGCACCATGGGATTTTTAACATCCCACCTGAAAAGGCAGAGGTGCCTGATAAATTTACCTACAGTTAATTCCGGTGCGAGAATCAACGGTCTCAACTTTAATTAAATTGGACGGCTTTGGGGGAGGTGAAGGAGGGAGGGAGGAGGGAGGGGATGGAGAGACCCAGCCAGCCAGCCAGCCAGCCATCTGTGCCTCTGAACTGTCCCCTGCGGAGAGGACTATAAACAGTCCAAGAGTTTGGTATTTGCACCTGGGATATAACGACCAGGGGATGGTGGGGGCCAGTTAAGGAGGGTCCTGGAACTTTCACGACAGGCAAATGCTGCCACATGACCTCAAAGGATAATAATTCCACTTGTTTGTTTCAATGGGAGCCTGTTCTCCTGAAAGGTGCGATCTGAAGCCAAATGTTCCTCCCCACTGCAGGGCTGCACGGCCTCGGGTGCATTTCAGGAACTGATTAATTGCCTCGGTTCCTCATCTCTGCGAATGCTAATCTGTCATTTGTTCATCCGAGTAGTTTCACAGCTGATTTTTATTGCAATCGTTTCAGCCAAACCGTCACTGTTTCTACAGTAAGAATCCTTGTGTGACTTTTACCCCTCCCCTCCACTCCACCCCCACAACCTCTGAAACTCCTTGTCTCCATCCCTCCCTCCTCTCCAGAAGCGCTCCGGTATGCTACCCCGCGCGAAGGCGCTAAACAAATGCAAATTGTTGTACCTAACTTTCTTTAAACCCCACCTTAAAGTTTACGTCTTTGACTGTGCTTACGGTCACCTCCTTCTTTGCTCGGTGTCTGACCCCGCCACCGGGAAGCTTTCTAAGACGTTATCTTAGGTGAGGGGGGCACTACGTATACGCAAGTTGTTGCTGTTGTTGTTGTTGTTGTTCCTACATGAAAGAAATCCGGAAGGACAAAGGATGCCGAGTTCTTTAAGCCCATTGAGTCACTGGCTCTGTGAAGTTTCATTCACGTCAAGGTGTGAACTAGACGATTGTGGTTGCAGAAACGCAGCTGTAAACAACACACACAGCGTTGGTGTTGATGATCAGGCTCCCTGCCTTCCTCCCCGATTGAAGAGTTCTTTGAAGTTCGTAAACTTGAAGTTCAATGGGGTTAAAGTTTCTTTTTTGAGCGATTTTGTGAAAGTTGAAAGAACAAACGACGAGTTTGCAGGGTGCCAACCGGCTATGGAAACTCTTCTCTGTGAGGGGGTAGAGCGAGGGTAAAACAATAAAGGACAAAGACGGCAACAGGAGAGAGAGCACAGAGAAAACTGTTTATTTTACTGAAGTTAATGGTGAAACTTGGTCATTTTCACTGTTTATTTTTCCATTGGTTTTTATTTTATTTGCTCAGTCCTTTAGATTCCGTGCCGTCCGCACGTGTTAATCATCTTTGAAGATCGTCAGTCAGTCAAACTACAGTTGGAAAACGAAAGCCAGATTTTCGCCTCCCATGAATGCTTTGCAGGATGTAGCGTAAAGTGTCGCGACTGTGTGTTCTGCGGGCGAACGTTTAATATCTCATCAAATGGTCGCTATATCCGACAACACAGTAGTCTAGAGCATCAGCCAAAACTGTGAACTCAAGTCCCGACGTGGAAGCTTGAACCCCCCCCCACCCCCCAACCTTCTGGCCCATTCATAATAATCTTTGCATGTGATGTGATGCCCCATCATGACTTTGAGACGTTTCAAAGCGCTTCACAGAATATGCTGTAAAGTGGATTGCCTGTATATTTTGTGGGCGAAACTCGGCAGCCATTTCCACATATAATCAATCCACAAGTAGTCGTGGATTGAGTGACCAAATTATTTTTATGAGTTTCCTCTACCGCATTGTGATTCCGTGAATGTGTGGTGTTCCCTACCATTTGCAAGTGGGAAAAGCACGATTTTCGCCCCCAGTTGCACCAAAGGTCTTTGGAAGAAGACATTTCACAGTGAAAAATGTGAAACAAAACCAGCTTTCAAATGACTTTGAAAGGGTAGGTATTTGAAAAGCAAATATTTGCAGGGCGATGGGGTAAGAGCGGGGGATTGGGACTAGTTGAACAGCTGTTTCGAAGAGCTGGCACAGGTACTATAGACCAAATGGCTTCCTTCTGTGTTGTTAGGTTCTATGATTCTATGACGTCAGACGATGGGGCTGCAATCAATTGCACAGATTTGTCAGCCAAGACTATACAGTTCTTAGTTACCTTATTAATGGACTCCTGGTAAACAGCGTTTGAAAAGCCCCACAGCAAGACACACAACAATAGGTGCACAAAGTGAGAGAAATCAATTGGAATGCAATATATAAAGTGTACCTTTTCCCTGAAGACTGAATCGATAACTGCATCCCCGATTGTCAGTTAACATGGGGCGGGCGAGGGTGGGGGGAGCGGGAAGGGAACAAAAAAAATGTCAGAGAGTGTGGCAATAAGAAAGGAATTAACGATTGAGGCATCAGATGATTTAAAGATGGTACAAAACAATTTGAGACTAAGGGCTTCTTTGGAAAGGGCTGTGAAATTGCAGGCAGTGATAACGAAAGGAAAGTAAGTGGAAAATGCTGCATAATTATAGAGAGAAACTGAGACTGGGTATAAAGAGGAAGGGTTGTTAGGAGCTGAACACGTTAACATTGTTGATAACAGCTTCAGACGAGCTGAACACTTTATGTGAAAGGTCAATCATCAGGCTTGATTCCTTGTTAGTTTCTACCTTGGATTAAGTTGACCTTCAGGTTTAATCCCCGTCAAATGATTAAGATAACGGCTCCTTTTAAGGGATTTGTGTATACAAACTTGCTAGAGCTGCTCGACCGGGAGAAGATAAAAGTGAGGGAAATTGAGGTCTGGATAGCAGAGAGGTGTTGCTGGTTGAACGGTGTCGGGGGATTGGGGAAATACTACTAAAGGATGGGTTGTCTGTCAAAACTAAATCTGCATCTGCTGGGAAGGGGCGAGGAACAGGGAGGAAACTAGCATTGTATGTTTCAATGGGCCGCAAAAGCACAGTCACTATACTTCACAGTAAAAATCCAGAGGCCAGGAATTTCACCTCGTCTTATTATTATGCATTATTTTGTCCTAAAACTTATGGAATTGCAGAAAATCCTTAAATCCGGTCCAAATTTGGAAGCTGTCTTTCCCACCTCGTATATTAATAATAATCCTCGCATTTGATATAGGGCCTGATCTTTTTCATTGAGCTTCACAGCGGGTAAAAGTGTATTTTGTAGGCGAGCATGGCAGCCAATTTGTGCACAGTGATATCCCACCAACAGCCGTTGTGTGAGTGACTAATTATTTTTATTGGTGGGAGGGGCGAGGTGGATGGTTAGCCAAGACTGTCAGGCTCTTAAAAAGAAAACACAGTCTTAAACTTTAAGACAAAACTGGGTGAAATTCTGGGCCTTTGGGAGGTAAAATGGAGGTGAAAGGTAAGTTAATAGATCCTGTAATGTGGATGGAACTGAAGAAATGAATCAAGGAAATGAATTTGACAGAGCCTGTAATCCCTTGTTGGATTCATAGGCATCCAGTGGGTTTAAGAAACATTTTCCAAGTAGGGGTTGGTCATGGCACATTGCGATGTGTAAATGCAGATAAAACCCGTTGCAGAGTCCTTTCAGTGTAACAGCTAATGGAGATGTACCTTCAGGATTCCTTTATTACAGACTCTGGGCCAGGCTAACCATTAGCGGACACGTAATAAATAAAAAATAATCCTTGCCTTTGATATTGCGCCTTTTCACGTCTTCTAGTTGTCTCAAAGTTCTCCACGGAATATACTGTGAAGTGAATTGACTGTATGTCTTGTGGACGTTCGCTGTCCTTTTTTGCAAACATTTAATGGGACGCTTGATCCCTTCTTTAATTGAAACTGCAAGACAGAAATCATTGAAGCTATAGTTCCTTGTAAGTTATTTCCCCCCCAATGTGCCTCACTCAGATTTACAAGGCAAGGCTTCAGATATGCTATCAAATGAGCCACTGGCTCAGTTAGTACTAAATAGCCTGTAAAATTGTATGGAGGAGACAGCGGCTTTCATTAACAGGAATCAACTCTAAAAATGTATGATGGGATTGCTTGCCACCATCATAAATAATAATAATTATTATAATGATGGTGGTAATCATTCCGATTGATGTGGCCTCTTTTATATCAGGAGGATGTCTCAAAGCGCTTCACAGGAGAACGTCTCAAAGGACTTCACAGGGTTGACTGCAAAGGGTAGTGACTGTGCGGTGTGCAGGCGAATGATACCACATAACAGTAAATAATAATAGAGAACATGAAAGGGACAAAAATAATATAAATGATTTGGATATTTTTGGATACATTTGGATATATTTAGATATATGCCATTTGCCCACAAACACAGTCACTACGTTTTAAAGTATATCCTGTGAAGCCCTTTTGGGACGTCCTCCCGATGTGATGTATGGACCGCAAGGGTATATTTTTGTGTTGCTTTCATTATAAAAGATGAGGATTGTCATAATTATTATTATTTTGGGGGTCTTCGAGCTTGTAATATAGGGAAGGGAACAGAGGGGATGCGAAGAGAGTTGCACAGCCGTTTGTGTCAAATGTGGTCAGATTACACTGTGACACTGAGCTTCAAACTGCGAAAGAAACAACTCCTTTGTCATGCAAAAATGTACAGCACAGAAGGAGGCCATTCAGCCCATTGTTCCTGTGCTGCGCTGTCTCCCTCACTGGAGCTCTGCACTGCAATCCCATTCCGCTGCCCGTTCCCTTTAATGCTACTTTCTTTCTCGAGTATTTATCCAATTCCCTTTTTAACGCAGTTATGGACGAAGCACTCAAAAGCCAGCTGAGCGGAGTTTGCATTTGCAGACGGCTCAGCTTGTCACTGCGCAGCTAAATAAAAAAAAAAGCCCACTTCCTGACGATGTTTTTTAAATTGTCTGCGGCCTAATTTGGCTCATTGAGAAGTTACCAAAGTGAAAAATTCGATTAGAATCTCTGTTAAGAAACTGACAGACAATCCATTGCAGTGGTGGTGGGAGAGCTGGTGGGGGAGGTGGAGAGGGGTTGGGGAGGGGGGTCGGGGTAAGTGACGAGGGAGAAATTGCGTTTAAAATTAGAAATACATCGTCCGTTCCAAGGCAGAAATAAACAAAGTCCTGCCCTAGACCAGTGTCAATCAGAGACGACAGATTGCAAAGGAAATATTGCAAATCTGGCCACGCCATTTGAATCCTTGCTTACTCAGGAATGTTCTCCCGACTCGGGCGAAAAGCTGCTGATAATTTTTTTTCGATGCCTTCTTCGAGAAATGAACTTTACAGCCTGCGGATCAATGAAACCTCAGCCATTCACTCACCTGCTCCTGTGGTTCTGCAGCTCTTAACAATAGAAGCCTTTGAAAAAAAAATCCTATTCATTAAGAGTAGCCTGCGTCTGATTTACAAAACAATGAGGTCTATGTAAAAGGCTGGAATGCGTGTTGGCCTCATGTCTGGTCAAACAGTTTTCAAGCACATTCCAAGCCCCTACCCCCCCTCCCCTCTCTACCTCCCCCCCATTCCCCCCCCCACCACCACCACCACAAGGCCTGAATCTCCATCAGACATGGGAGGTCTAGTACCAATGAACAGCAGACACTCTCTCTCCCCACACCCCTTTGCTCCTGACTCCCATCCAGATACCCACAATCATATTTTTGCCCACAAAATACACAGTCAATCCACTTTACAGCACATCCTGTGAAGCGTCTTCAGACGTCTCGACGACGTGATCAGGCGCTGTATCAGTGGCAAGGAATATTATTATTATTGTTGTTGTTATTATTAATCCTGGTGCCACAGTCAGTGGTTGTCAAGTGAACGTGGAAATCTACAGCAAGAAACTCTGACCGAGCTCCCCTTCTGCGCCCGTTCAGATCCTGTATCGCTATTCGAGAGATAAGGGAACTTCTCTCCCTGTGTCCTGGCCAACAACTTAGACTATGCGATTCCAAATCCTGACATGGGGATTGAACCCACAACCTTCTGACTCAGAGGCTGAGAGCGCTACCAACTGAGCCAGGCAGACACAGTTGAGCTCTGCAAATGTTTTTTAAGACGGGGTAAGATACTCGGGTGATCTCTTAAGGCACAAACCATGTACTCTGAGATAAGATTAGCTTTTGATTTGCTTTCCGCTGCCTGTTCCTCTTTTTCAGTGAGTATTTACTGGCTCAGTGAATGAATACACCACTTAGCGTGTCCATGAGAAGACAGAACAGGAGGGCCCCAGATACAATCCATGGTCTGTGTTGAGTTACTGACTAACCATCAGTCGGTGGGCTCTGTTTGGCTTCAGAGCCCCAGGCTTAAGGTGGACAAAAAAATCAGCCATATTTCCTGTTCCTTGATCTTTATTCCAGCCCCAACCCTGCTGGAACATGTGTGCATCTGGATATTGAATCATGATAATCTTTGCAATTCGATCTAGCGCTTGTGTAACATTGAAACATCTCAAAGTGCTTTGTAAGTAATTGCTGTCAAGTTGTAATGGCTGTATTCATAGGCAAATCCAGCAGCCAACTGGAGGTCCCACAAACAGCCATTCATTAAATGAACAATTTATTTAAGAGATCGTTGGCTAGGATATTGAAACCCACCCCCAACCCGTGCTCAGCTAACTCTTGACTCCCCCCACACGTGTCCCCTTTATCATCATCGGTGGCAGAGCCTTCAGCTAATGTCTGGAATTTCCCTCCTTCTATCCCTCTGTCTCCTCATCCCCATCCACCAGTCTGTCTTTAAATCCTGACTTAAAACCCAACTCTTTGACTGGCCTATGGTCACCTCTTCCCCCCCACCCCAACCTCCTCCTCTTGCTCGGCATCCGATCCCCCTACCCCGCTTTGTGAAGACTCTTGAGACATCACCCTGCGTGAAGGGCGCTGTGTAAACAAATGCAAGTTGTCATTGTCCAGGAAAAACATGGGACAAATGGTGGGGTAGGAGAGATAATAAGATGTAGCGTATGTGGAAGTGTAACCCTCACCTCTGAGAGGAGTTAACATCTTCAGGAGAAAAGGTGAGAAGAAGGGGAAGTGTGGTGTGGTGTGGGTGGGGGGGGAGAGATAACTGGGCAATAATGAATACATGCTCTACTATTATGGGGGAGGGGCGTTATTCTATGTGTAAGTCCGTTCTTTTTTTGCACTGCATTGTAAACTGCTTGTGCGGTGAATGCTGCCTGTTCTCTATGCCCTTGATAAGTGATGATTTCCCGACATTCATGCGAAAGGGATTAATCATCGCTGACGTCGATCGCTGCAGGTTTGTGTGTTAAAAAAAAGAAGGGCAAACTGCTTGGGCGAGATTGAAGGGAGCAGCGAATTATAATACTCGATAATTGTTACACACCCACAGCCTGACTCTTTGTCTCGTGGGATTGGATCATGTGTGTTTCGTCGCAGGCAGAGCCTTCGAACAAAGGTGTTTAAGGTGTTTAAACTCCAAAGTGTCCTGGTCTGACAATCCCCTCAATCAAACGAATCAGTCACTTCAACCTTGCTGCGCTTGCAATTTGGCTGCCGAGTTTGCCCACAATACGCACGTAACCCATCGCTAAAACGAGTCGACTGAACAAAGGGTGGGAGCCTTTCACTTAATACAACAAATGGACAGATTTAGAATCGGCCCTTGAGTGAAATATGACAGGAAAGGATGTTTGTGATAACAATCTTTGCATTTGATACAGTGCCTTATCAGATTACTTTGCAGGATTTTACTGTAAAGTGTCGTAACTGTGTGTTTTGTTGGCAAATGCTTTAGAAGAAGGGGGAATAAGAGAACATCTTGAGAGAATGATTTCATAGTGAAAATTACGGATTCATGGTTATTCCTTAAAGAGTACATCAAGTGGAATTGAGCCCGGAATTGTATGAAGTGATGATTTCAGTCGATAGGACCCCCGGACACCAGGAAGTAAGTAGTTATTATTCCTCGGGGTGCAATCGATGTGATGATCCTCAGGCTCGCTTTGAATCAGCAGTTCTGTTTGCGAGGACTTTGTGTGGGTTCGGTAAAGTTGCTGTAAAGTTCTCTGTAAACTCCCAAGCTTGAGAACAGAGTGGATAACGGTTAGATTCTATCACACATCCGTTCAAACACTGCAGTCACTGCAGCTTGCCCACATTCGAACCATAGAAATCTCCCAGGCAACTAGGGTCATTCACACCATCCTGCCTCTATTCTGTCCCTCTGACTTTATGTCAGAACTATCTGCTCAATCCCACTCCCATGCCTTGTCCTCGTAGTCTCATATATTTGTGGCTGGCTGTTTTTGGGCAAGGATGCTCTGTCCAAATAGGCTGTGTTTACAACCAGTGTTTTTCATCAGACATTCCAGGTTGTACTGGAGGAGGTGCAGTTTTTCCAATGAGACATTAAACTGAGATCCCCTCTGCCCTGTTCAGGTGGACGTAAAAGATCCCGAAAATACGCAAATTAACTACCACGTTCATCTACAAATGCACAGTCACTGCACATTACAGAAAAATCCAGTGAAGGTCACATGGAGCCAATGAGAACTGATTCTGCAGCGACTGTTCCGTTGGAGATAAGAGTTGACTGACTCGGGTGTAGGACGCCAAGGGAAATGGGGAAAGGCGCAAATGACTGAGGAGGGAGGTGGGGGTGGGGTTGGCAGGAGAGGGGGTAAAGCAGAGCGGCTGCTTTAGGATTGGGAACGGCTCAGATGAAAACAAAACTTACGCACAAACACAGTAACCTCTGTGTAACCCTCCCCCTGGGAGCCGGACACACAGAATAATACTGCCGAGTGGCGAGAGCTTCATAGAAAATTAATTCTGCACGCTTTTCCCTTTCAATCGAAGAGCTACAGGGTAACGTCAGCGTTCCCGAGAAGCTTTGGTATATCGAGAGTGCAGACAGCGGACAATGAGATATCGAAGGCCTGTAATAAGATTAAAACTTAGCCCAATACTCTCTTGTAGGCAGAGCCCGAGTGTCTCCCTGCCAGATACCATGGGTGGTCTCTTGCGAAATATCCCTGTGTATGTAGATTAATTTAATGCTTATTGTTTGTTTGCTTGTGAGTTATGAGGTTCTGTGGCCTCTCGTCATTAGGTTAGTCCCTTTTTATTCAACGGTTTCTTTGCGATTTTTTTCTTTTACCATATAGAGGCCGGAAAATTCACCTAATAAAATCGGTCACTCACTCCGTGGCTGTTGGTGATATTGGAGTGAGTAAAAGAGCTGTGTAGAAACACACAGTCATTACAGTTTACAGAAATTGTCTGTGAAGTTCCTCTTGGCATCACAGGTGCTATAACCTTGCAAAGGTTATATATCAAATGCAAGGATTATTATTATTATTATTCAAACACAAGGATCATTGTTTTCATCATCAGTTGGTAACTTTTGTTTTCCCCCCAGTTGTTAGTTAGTTAGTTAGTAGTTCGCTTTTTGGGAGTTTAATAATCCCTTCCCCGCCCAAAAAAAATGTGGTACTCAACCTATGACCGTTTGTGGGACACTGCTGCGCGAAATTGGCTGTCGCATCTCAACCACAAAATGCACAGCCAATCCACGTTACAATACATTCAGTGAAGCGCTTTGAGACGCTGATAAGGCGCCATACCAAATGCAAGACCTGTTATGATTATTATTATTATTATTATTAACTCTCTTTGGAGTTCCCGGAGCAGGAAATGATGTCGGCTCTGACCCAGTTAAGTCGGCCATTTTCTTTCTAGCTCGGCGGAAACTGGTGCCAAGCGATGGAAACCCGGGACAAGGGGGCGTAAGGGGCTGGAATTTTACGGGCAGCTCCCCTTCTCCCCCCCCCCCCCTCCACCCCCACCTTTTACAAAACAATTGTGTTATAATGGGGGCGGAGGGGGGATGGTCCAAAGCACAGGGTTTTTATTGAGCGCCTGTTTTCAAGTTAACAATAGTCGTGCAAAGTTGCTTTGTGCGCGGTTACCTCAATTACCAGCGATAACAAATGCATTATGCTCTGTTAGTGGCAATTCGGTTCATTTTTGTTCGAAAAAAAATGCTTATCTTATGGCGCTCAGCAGCTGGGTGTACAAAGGCACTTTCAGCGCTTGGGAGGTTAAATGTTAAATTTGTATAATAAAAGGGCAGCCAGTGGAAGGAGATTGCTATTTGCAGCAGATGTCCCACTTGATTGTCAGCCTGACTCAGCACTATGTGATAAGCAGCTCATTAACAGCTGCGGCTGCACACAATCCTGCACAAAACAGACAACCTCGGAGCTGGCCACGGACCCTGCTCTGTACCGGTGGCTGTCTGTCTCCGTGCATGCCCCCAACTCCACCGCTGCTCCCTTGCAGTCGGTCCGATTTGCTGAAATAAATAGCTTCGTGCCTGTAAAGCTTTGTTTGCTGGCACACAGGAGGGTAGAACAATATCTCGGTCCCAACCTCTTGACGTTCACAGGGGTTGGAGCACATATGCAGAGTAGGTAGGGTTCCCTAGCCTCAGAGACACAATGTGCTGAGAGCTTGCTGCGTGTTTGGCTTGGCTCCGTTACATAAAGGCAGCTTATCTAGTCCCAACTGCAGGCTGTTGTTCGGTTGCCCCTGCTTTGTGTGTGGAAGGGAATTGCTTTGAAAAGGCTTGTGGTTGGGAGCGATTCTGAATAGGCTGAACGATGGCTGAATGGAGCGATGCACCAGGCAGTGTGAAACTAACGCACATGTGTTCCCCGGGCTGTGCACTTGGCTGTTCACAGCCAAGGTGATGTGATCCTCAGCCGCATTGCCGCTGGGCTGGGGTTGTTATACGGTTGTTATTATTCTTACCTCAAAGCGCTTCGCCAAGTTTCCTTGAAGTGTGGTATTTGTAGGTGAATCGCAAACGCTGCCAGCACTTCACTCTCAACAAGAATGAAATACGTAGCGAAGATCCCCCTCACATCAAAGGCACCAGCCTGGATCACTGGGAATGCTCTCGCCTCTGGCTTAGAAGGCCCACGTCAGGATTTGGCATCATATACGTTAAGGTGACATTCCAATGCAGTGCTGAGGGGGGAGGGGGGTGGGGGGGTGATGTGATGCATTATCGGAGGCTCCGTCCTTCGGATGAGAAGGTCCCATCTACCTGTTCAGGTTCGTGTTAAAGATCCCATGAAAAAGGGGTTTCACTCTCCTGGTGTTCTGGCCAACAATACCCCAAATAAAATTGGTCAGTCACTCCATGACACATTGTTGTGTGATAATTGGGTGCCGTGTTTCGTTCACAAAATATCAGGATATCCACTTTACAGTATGCCCTGTGAAGTGCCTTGAGTTGTCCTTCTGACACAATAAGATGCTATACCAAATGCAAGGACTATTCATTTGTGCAGAGCGATGCCCCACAAGCAGCCATGATGTGAAAATCCTTGTGCGAGAAATATAAACCCAGCTGTTTACAGCCTTATCGTGGCATCAACCCAACAAGTGCAGCCAATTTACGAGGCTGTTGTTTATCCTTTCTTTTACTATGTAGGAATCTGCCTAAAATTTAATTGAATGTCAGTGTATGTTTGTCTTGGACGAACAGACAATCTGGGGAAGGTGGGGTGGGGGGAATCACAATGGGGTATCACTACTGTACTAATCACTACTTTTAGCAAGCTCTCAGCGTGCTCGAGCCCATTGTCTTTCATGCGAAAATATAAACTGATGAGCATCAAAAGGTATATAATAATAGTAGTAATCCTGATATGAGGGTTTGATGTAGCGCCTTATCACATCTTCGAGACAGCTCAAAGCACTTCACAGAATATACTGCAAAGTGAATTTTAACTGTACATTTTGTGGGCAAAACGCGTAAAAGTCAATTGCTATGTCCCACAAACAGTCATTGATTGAGCGACCAAGTGTTTTTTTGGAGGGATTATTGCCATTCGTCATTCGACTAACAACCTGCAGAGTAAACAGAGATGTACAAACCCAGCTATAAACCCACTATGCTAGTATTACGGGAATATTAATATCATTATGAACAATAATCATTTGTAGTTGATGTAGCACCTTATCACGTTATCGAGACATCTCAAAACGCTTCACTGTAAAGTGTAGTGACTGTGTGATTGAAAGCAAAGCTTGCTGCAGCCCTTACAAAGGATGCTTTGCCTCTTTCATGTGTAAAATCTCTTCAAGATTGGAAAACTCTTAGAATCAAAATGTTCTTTTGGCTGCAGCCAAAATGATTCCCATTAATATTTAATGGAGGCTGAATTATGCATGACTTTCAGAAGACAACGGGGTGGGTTGTTTTGAAGCAAAAGTTTCATGGTTCTTACCCCCTCCTGTTCATAGATTACTTATTTGGCAAATATGATGAATTATTTAACAATAATGAAAATATTCCTTACGTTTTATATAGGGCCTTTCACCCCTCAAGAGAATATTACATAGGATTTACTGTGAAACGTAGAGACTGTGTATTTCTTAGCCAAATGCGGCAGCCAGTTTGCAGTCATCAATGTCCCCCCAAACAGCCATGAAGTGAAATGACCAATATTATATTGGGGATGATCGTTGGCCTAGACACGGGGAGAAACTCCCTTCTTATTCTCAAATAGTTGCCGCGGGATCTTTCACGTCCACCTGAGCAAATAGATGGGACCTTGGTTTAACGTCTCACTTCTGACAAAACACCGCAATTCCAGCACTGAATTGGAATGTCAACCTGGATAATGAGCTCAAAGTCCTAAACTGCACCCACAACCTTCAGCTTCAGAAGTGAGAGCACCGCCAACTGAGCCAGGCTGACACCTGTTGTGCCTGTACTGCGGTAGATTGACTCTCCTTCGGATCGAGTACTTTTGAGTGAATGTTGATATACCCTTTGACCACATCCAGCTGAACTCGCTTCTATTCTCGCCCAATGTCCATGCCTCCAGCAGGGATTAATGGAGAGCGACTAAGAGCGGAGCTGAACTCTGGCTGGATTCCCTTTTCTCAGCCCAGAGGCGCTGAGATCGATGTTAGTATTTCTTTGTATTTCTTTTACCATCACCCCTGCTGAGATCAACTAAATCAATAAATCGAACCTATGCCCTTCGTCTGTTCAGCTCAGCTGCTCACTGGATAATCTCACTGCACCATTAAGGAAGCCTAGTTGCTTATTTCGATGGTAGTTTCACAAGATTGGTTTGGGTGAAGAAGGCCCTTCGGCTCATCTGATCTCATCCCTCCTGAACGCCCACCCTACCATCACCCCGGCACAACATTCAGCTGTTTTTTAGATGAATCCCAGTGTCCTGGCTTCAACCACTTTTACTGAAAACCCTCTGGGTAAACAAAACCTTCCTGGTGTCTGTCCTGAAATTCCCCTTTTACGACTCTAAACCCGTGTCCTCTTGTTCTACTAGCTCAGTGCATCCTAAAGTATTATTGCAGCAATACTTTTGCAATCACATTTCAAATATTATACACCTCTGTGAGATCCCCTCTGAGACATCTTAGCTCAAGACTGAAGAGCCCGAGCTTGCCTAATCATTTGCTCGCAGCTCAGGACAGTCTGTAGGTTTTCTCTCTCTTGTGTGTGCGATTGCAGTGAGGAAAAGAGTCAGGACTCAACTGAAAGTATTACATTCACCCTTTAAAACAGGGAATGTTGGCAGGCACAGTGCATTAAACATCCCTTAGAGATCAGTCGAAACAGAATGTACAAATCCAATTTATAGGTGAGCGTGACCTGCAATGGTTTGGGGTGCACCGCAAGTGCTTGAGTTTCTGACAACCTAAATTTCCTATTCCTCACTATTAAAGGTGTGTTTTTTTTTCTTTGTCGTCAGGACGTTCTGCTGTGCATACAGAAAGCCGTCCTCAGCCTTACCCTTGCTGTGTTTTGTAGCTGTGAGACTGCAAGTGGGAACAGATGGCATTTTGAGGAGTAAGTGGAAAGCCAGCTCTTGTTTTATGAAACCTGAAACGCACAGCTCGTCCGTGTTGTTGTCGAAGTGTGTTGTAACACGCTTACCTAACCTGTCAAAGGATGCAATAATTCCTTCCCTTCACAGCGATTCCCAGAGAAGCGGTTTGAATTGAATGTTATATTATTCTAATTGCTGTTTTGTGGGACGTCACATTGCGAAATTCTGATCCCTTTTTTCCTACAGAATACACAGTCACTGCACCTCACGGTAACTCCTGTGAAGCGATGTCTCAACGTCATGTTTTATTATTAACATTATATCTGATGAGAAATCCTGGAAAAGGCAATCATGAAAGGCCAGTTAATGATGTCTTAAAGGGAATTTGATTCCCTTTAACACAAGACATCATTGACTGATGTTAACAATAAGAGGGTTTGAGGAAAGAGCAAGGGAATGGAATTAGAGAGAAGAACTCCAGTGGGAGGGAGGGGTGGGGATCTAGCACTGCCTGACCTCCAGCCACACACTGACTGACCTCCTTCAGACACAGGCTGAACTCTATGATTCTGAAAGGTTTAAAGCTGGCTTACGGCGCTAAACTCAGTCACAAAGCCGTCACTTGTGGCCTCTCTCACATAAGCCCCGCTTCTGAGCTGTGAACCGTATCCCACGCGTCCTCGGCATGCCTTATCCCATCAGCGAGACGTCTCAAAGCGCTTCACGGGATATAATCTAAAATGCAGTGGCTGCCTCCTTAATGCAGTGACCATCCCACAACCGGCCACGGAGCGGGTGAACTCCCTTCCCTTCGGAAAATAAAGACGAGCGAGAGGGAGCACATTAGCAGCTAAAATGCTTTGCAGGCGTGTGTGTAAAGGAGGGTTAGGGAAAGAGAGAGACCATTTCTAGTCTTTGTGTCAACTCCCAGCACAGCCCTGAGCGTCTGCTCAGTTTATGAGCAGCAAACTTGGAAGTTGGACTTTAGAGTCACTCTGGGCCCCTCCTTAGATGGTGAAGAGATTTAATCATAAAGAAAAAAGACGTAGCGTTTTCACCGCACCTTTGACACAAAGCGCTTACGTAGGTCATTACTATCAACACATAGTATTGATAGGCTGTTCGTGGGACACTGTTGGCTGCCAAATTTCACTCACAAAATACACACTCAATCCGCTTTACAGTAAAACCTGTGAAGCGCTTTGACTGGTCTCGACGACGTGAATAAGGTGCTATGTCAAATGCAAGGATTACGATTGTCTGAAAGTGTTCCAACTCAGGGCATCAGCCTTGAATTTGGACTCAAATCCCGAGGTGTGGGTGTGGGCTTGAACCCACATCTTTCTGACCCAGTCTCTCAGTAGTGCTAGCTACTGAGCCGGGGCTAACAGCTGTATAAGAAACCACTGGATGAAAGGGATGAGCCTTTGCTCTGGACCTAACGTACCCACACAGCACTCTGGACTCATGCTGGATGTTTCACTTTGAGCTGGAGGGAGAGGGGGGAGAGGAGGAGGGTTGGGTGGGAGGGGGGAGCGGGCGTGGGAGGGAATGGGAGTGGAGGGTGGTGGGGGGGGGGGATTGGAGAGGGAATGAAATCAATTCCACATTTGGCTGCGCAGAAAATAAGTTGTTAAAAAAAATGCCTAAAATCCTGGCTCATTGAGAGCAGACTCTTGCCTACAGAACACGATCAGGATATTAAGTTTCCACATCTGGAATATCCCGGGATTCAGAGAGTTGCCACTTAGCCTCGAAGTACAGATTTTGCGAATTAAGGGCGCTCAGAGGCATTGAAACGCTTTCACATTTCAGAAGCTTGTGGGCACCCCGCAATCTCTTTATGGTTTGCACGGTTGTTAGCTGAAGCTGTAAAACATAGCTTTAATGAAAGAGCGTAAACAGATGCTCTGGAAATGCACTGGTAACAGATACAGCATTCTCTACACTACCTGGGGACCTGTTCTGCAGCGACTGGTATTTCAAGACGGAAAAAAAAATCCCTCTCTACTCCAAGATGCTACAATGGCAATACAGTAAAACTTGCATAAGTCTGATTTGTATAAATCGTATAAAGTCGTACATCTGCCCAAGCCCCCGTTCGAGAGTTTATACTCTACGCAAGTTTGGCATAACTCACACTTTGCATAAATCATGTTACATGTCTGGTCCCGACTGATATGACTTATTTCAGGTTTACTGTAATAAAAATATTGTAATCCTTGCATTTCAAGCAGCCCCTACAACAACGACAAAAAACAACAACTTGCATTTACGTAGCGCCCTTCGCACGGAGCAGCTTCAACATCAAAGGGTCTCAAAATTATTCGGACGGGATACCTGGCTGATGCAGCGACTGTGTATTTTGCACAGTTTGCACATGGCAGTAGAATTGGCATTTATTACAGATTCTTTCATGTTGGGAGGACATTGACTCTTGTGGCTGGGCATTGAGCTGAGGCTTGTAGCAGGGGGGGGGGGGGGGTGGTGGAATGACGTCTTGATTCATCATTTCTTATAGACCCTCATTGCTTTAAACCAGAACCAGTTAATAGTTCAAAGAATTATCTATTGATCTATCGGCCTTGGTATCTGTTTCGCTTTCTTTCTCATCTATTTATGTTTCTGTGACTCAATCTGCCAATCAGTATTTGTCCTTCTGTCTCTCTCGCTGCCTCTCTATATGATTGCCATCTCTTTATCTGTCTGCTATCTTCTTATTTCACTATTGCTCATTTTCACTCTTTCCTTCACGTAAAAACTGTAAAAGTTTCCTTGCAGGTCTGATGATTTACAGGCACAGCCTGAGCCTGGGTTTGCAGTCTCTC
Source organism: Callorhinchus milii (assembly GCF_018977255.1). Lineage (NCBI taxonomy): Eukaryota > Metazoa > Chordata > Chondrichthyes > Chimaeriformes > Callorhinchidae > Callorhinchus > Callorhinchus milii. Next base: position 15,342,025 of record NW_024704751.1, read on the forward strand.
ACACTGAAGAGGATTTAGTCCTCAATGGTTCCAAATTGCCACCCCAGTACTTTAAATAAAGTCACGATTGAGATAAAAAAAACACAGTTACAATTGTTCCTAAAATAGACGCATGTTAATGCCTTGCTGTTTACAAGAACTCATGCAAGGGATATGACTCAGAGACACTCAAATCATATTATTCCAATAACTCGCCTGCACTCTGTACTACATTGAGTTCCAGTGGAGCTACTAATCCAACCCTGCAGGATTATGGCATACACACAACCTTGAATGGTTCCAGGCTTGTGACTGACCACATTGACCGTGCAGAATAGGCTCCTCTCCTCGTCTTTCCACCTCCCCTTTACTGTCACAGGGACCCGGAGACCAAATGAGCCAAATCGCAGTGGGTTGGTGGTTGGGCAGAGGAGGAGAAACTATAATAATAATATAATAATCTTGGCATTTAAAATATAGGTCCACAAAATATACAGTCACTACACTTTACACTTCTCTTTGACTGTGCCTTCAGCTCCCCTCTTGACTCTCTACCCCCTCCTCGCTCCCTCCCTTCCCTCACCCTGACCATTTCCCCCCTGCTCGGGTCCTGACCCAACTGTACAGCGCCTTGGGACGTCCTCCCGACGTGAAAGGCGCTCAATAAATGGAATCTTGCTGTTGTTGTTGTTGTATAGTCTGTAAGCGCTTTGAGCCGTCTAGAAAACGTGATAAGGCGTTATCAAATGCAAGGATTATTATTATTTGATACAGTACCTTATCATGTCATTGAGATGTCAAAAAGCACTCAACAAAAGAGATTGTAAAGTGGATTGACTGTGTATTTTGCTGCCTCCGCAAAATACGGTAGCCAATTGCGCACAGAAGTGTCTCACAAACAGTCGTGGATTGAGTGACTAAATTTTTTTTGGCGGAGTGATTATTACCGGAAAGCGATCTGCCAATCCACTGTCAACCATGTTCCTGCTTACTGCTAGTTAAACAGAGGCATGTGGGTGGAGTAAGCAAACTTGCCTGAGGTTTTGCCCTGCCGGGGAACCGAACCTGGGTGCCTCTCGCTTTCGAGGCGAGCTCACTAACCACCATCCTGTGGACGCCACAAACTCCGAATAGCGCCATGGGATCTTAAACCTCCACCTGAACAGACAGAGACGGGATCTCAGTTTAACGTTTCATCTGAAGGGTGGCACTTCTGATAATGGTGTAATGCTCCTACCCCCTCACCACCCCCGCACTGGAATGTCAGCCTGGACCGCGTGAGGTTAAAGCCCTGTGATAGGGCCTGAAGTCATTGCCTTATGACCCAGAGGTGAGATCACTGTCATCTGAGCCAGGCTGACACAGAAATTGCTACAGACACATTCGGTGTGGCATGCATTCAGTTGCTTCTTTATTTATTTATGCTCTTGCCCAACTCTTTCTTTAGTTGCTGAATATTTGGTCACATGAGAGGTCCCTGAAAGCCAAAAGAACAGTTTGAAATGCAAGTTGGATTTCTGAGTACAACAAATTAGTAAGGTCCTTATCTTTGCTAGATCAGCTCAATATCAGTTGACCCCAAAGCATTAGGTTAGACAAGAATCGGCCCCTGAAATTATGTCTGGCCTTAGGATGTTGGGCTGTTTTGTCTTAGAATTTAACACTGCTCGAAATTGTGAAAAGTTCTTTAATTTGTTGGTCGCGAATTCCAAGTCCTGACTTGCCGTGTGGGTTGGGTGGATGCTTGAACCCACAACCACCTGACTCCGAGATTGGGCCAGGCTGAGATTGAGCGGGCAGGTGAAAGAAGTGGTTGCTGAACGAAGAGGTTATGCTAGTCGCTCTCACGGAGTGATGCCCACATGGGGCAGGATGGAATGAATTGCCCACCATTCATTGCCCAGAAATATAATGCGCTGATTCTCTGAGTCAGGAGCGGAGGAAGCAGAAAAGGGAAGGGAACTGAAGAGGAAGAGAATTAGCAGGTGTCATCTCTGACTGCAGCTTGTTCACTGCCTGTCCTGTTTCTTGTTGCTGCTGTTTTATTTTTAACTGCAACCAGATCCTTCATTTGCTTCAGAAATCCTGACCACATCCTCCTTGAAACTGCCGAGCGGAACCCAAAGAAGATTGTGTTGACCGATTTATAATAACAACAATCCTTTTGGTACATTTGGTACAGCACCTCCCTCGTGTCAGGAGGACGTCCTAAAGCGCTTCACAGGATTTACAGTGAAGCGGAGTGACCGACCGTGTGTTGTGTAGGGCGAAACGCGGCAGCCAATTTGCACACAGAAATATCCCACAAACAGCCCTGGAGTGAATGATCGAGTTTTATTTTATTTGGGAGATTGTTGACCAGGACCAGGAAGAGAAACTCCTTTCTATTTTAGCACTGCGGGAACTTTAACATCCACCTGAACAGGCAGAAAGGACCTCTCAGCTTAACATCTCATCTGAAGGACGGAACCTGAAACATTTCAACACCCCCCTCATCTTAGACTGCGTGATTCCAAATCCCCAAGTGGGGCTTGAACCCACAACCTTCTAACTCAGAGGCGAGAGCGCTACCACTGCGCCAAGCTGAAATACAAGTGCTACTGCGGCTTCTATCCCCCCCCACTTTGGCCCGATTACCCACCCCAGCTCTGATCTGAGGGGGAGTGGGGTGAGTGAAGAGTTCGATTTTCAAAAATATATACATTTTTAAAAATCCTCATACTCGAACTTCGCCCACAATGCACGCAGTCACTTCACTATACACCATATTCCGTGATGGGCTTTGAGATATCCTCCCGACGTTAAAGGCCCTCTATCAATCGTAAAAATGATTATTATTATTACTAAAGCCCCTTAGTGTCCCAAAGTGTTTGAGGTTTTTCTTTGCAGTGTAGAGACTGTATAATTGGAGGCAAACACGGCAGCTAATTTGCCCAATAAGCTAGGAGGCCGGGAGAAACTCCCTTCTTTTTTCGCCATGGAATCAAGTGGGAGGGATTAGTTAGACTATTTCGTCATTGGGTTACCAGATTATGTAACGCTGCTTTATCTTTACCTTCGCTGGGCACCTCGCCCAGGTAACCAAACAGGGAGGGGAGCGAGCAAAGGTGGCGAAAACTCACTGTAAGAGAGCATGTGAGTGGGTACCCAAGTTGGTCGTTCTGCGGCCGAGAGCACTGGTGGGGGGGGAGGGGGGGTATTAGTGCGCGAGACACTTGGCCGGTGACCATCTCAGCCCTCTTTGTTTGATTAAGTTTTAATCTTGTGCGATCCCTCGCTAATAGCATTTCTGGGACTTTGTGTTCTGCCTGTGATGGAAAGCACCACTGATTCCCCATGGACTAACGCTGCCATTGTCACGGCACTGGCAGGCATTCAACCAGGGTGCAGCCCAGTGCAGCTGCAATCAATCCGCCCCCAACGCCATGCTGGGGAGCGAGCAGAACAGTGAGATGGGTCAACTCAAAGACTGAGGTCGATAGAGATTTTTGTTACGTAAGGACAGTAACGGATATGGAGAAAAGGTTGGTGAATGGATTTGAGGTACAGGTAATAATAGTAATCCTTGGATTTGAGATAGTGCCCTTGAGACGTCTCAAAGCGCTTCACAGAGTATACTGTAAAGTGAATTGACTGTGTATTTTGTGGGCGAAACGTGCCAACCAATTGCGCACAGCAGCGTCCCACACAATCGTGGATTGTGTGACCCCTTTTTTTTGAGGGATTATTACCAATCCTCTAATCGACTAACGACTGGGTTCCTGCTACCTGATAGGCAAACAGAAGTATGTGGACAAAGGAAACCTGCCTAATGTCTCGCCCGACAAGGGAATCGAACCCAAGGCCTCTCTCTTGCGAGGCAAGCACACGGATCACTACACTACGTGGATTCTATTCACGGCACTTGAAGTACATCCTCTTGAAACAGAGGCCTTGTGGAGTAAGGAAATTTGCCAAAGATTTCGCCTCACCCTGCCAGATCAGCCATGATCTAATAGAATCGTGGAAGAGGCTCAAGTGACTGACTCGAGTGACAGGCCAACTCCGGTTCCTGTATTCCTATGTTCCAATTATTCACATTCAATTTTTTCAGGGGGAGGAAAGAAAGAACTCACATTTTTGTAGGGTTTTTTACCACCCCTACGAGCTCTTTAGAGCAATTGGGCTGCCTCGTCTAGTGACTGTTCTCGCACACAAGCAATTTAAATTTGAGTAGAACCAGCGCCTGCGGACAGCCGCGGTGTGAATGACCCAATTTATCCTGAGGGGTGTTGGTTGGCCAGGGCAAACTCCCTTTTCTTTTGGTTAGAAACGCCTGCAAAGCAGCTTGAAGCAACATAAAGAAGGCAAGGTAGGCACGTTTCACATCTGCTCTGTCTACTCTGAAGGACTACACCCACCAACACTACAGCGCTTCATCCAATACTGTGCGAATAGTGTGCGAAAAGTAACCCTGTGGAGCAGGCTCCCTAGGGAAGATGGTTGAAGCAGGAAATGTTGATTCTTTCAAACACAGATTCGACAGTTTCTTTTAGGAAATTATGGGATACAGGACATAAGTAGTACATTGGGACACATGTGCATGTGATTGCCTGGAAGCTGAACTAGATGGACTTTGGTCTTTTTTTGCCTAGTGTTCCTTATGTTCTTATGTAATATTTTTATTATGGTGTGTCGGCCTGGACTGTGAGCTCAAGTCTCCACAGAGACACGTGCCACAACCTTCTCTGACTAAGGGCACAACGGTGCCCATGCTAACAGAGCCAGGCTGACACCTCTAGGGTTGAACAAGGCTACAGATTTACAGGGGATACAGAGTCACTAATTGCCTCATCAGTGCCTCCTTGAATATTCTTAACCCAAACACGTAGATAATTGGCAAAAGAACCAGAGGGGAGATGAGGAGAAATTTTTTTACACAGAGAATCGTTACCGTCTGGAACTCACTGCTTGAAAGGCTGGTGGAAACAGATTCAATAACAACTTTCAAAAGGAATTAGATAGGTACTTGGAAAAGAAAAATTTGCAGGGGGATGGGGAAAGAGCAGGCGAGTGGGACTGATTGGTTAGCTCTTCCAAAGAGCCAGCACACACACTATGGTCCGAATGGCCTCCTTTTGTCCTGTAATAATGTATGATTCTATGATTCTTTATCGTTTACTTTCCCCCTGTAGAAAAAATGGTGAAAGAGTAACACGGAGCAGGTTCAAGCTGCTTTTTTAACACACACACATGCAAGCACATACCCTGCCTCAATCACAGTCTTTCTTCCTGCTAATGTTTAGAGTCAGTTCCAAACCAATGGAGCCTGCTTCTCCTTCCACTTCTACTCTAATAACTATCTTCACTTTCACTGGCAAAGTCGCAGCTTAGAGTTTGCAACAGCAAACGCAATATTGTCCGTCGAAAATCAGAATACTTTTGTCTCGCCCACAAAACACAGCCAATCCACTTTACAATATATCTTGTGAAGCGCTTTGAGACATCTCAATGACCTGATAAGGTGCTATATCTAATGTAGGGATTATTATTATTATTATTATTTCAAAATCAGCAGCCGTCAACGGTATGTAACAAGTAGTTATAGCCACCAACGAAAGTGATCCGCAGAATCTGGGCAAGGCCGGTTTCACAAGCGAGCTATTTTTGTCTTTCCTTCCTGGTGCTTGTGCAACTTGATGCCCCCACTGTGCAACAGAATGAAAAGAATACAGAAAAAATAAGAATGAAAACGATTTGAAATAAAAATTCGCTGGCCCTTTCCGACAATTGTTGATATTAGCGAGTCTCCCATCTCCCATCATTAGCGGGTAGTGGTGTCAACCTCGGATTGTGGTTTCAAGACCCCACATCAGGCCTTCTGAGCTCACAGTCTAGTCCTATCCTGGGGGAGGGGTGGGTGGGGGGTGTGTGGTGGTGGTGGGAGTGCTGCATTGTCGGAGGCGCGAGCCTTTAGATGAGATGTTAAACTGAGGTCCTGTTCATGTGGACCTTAAGCATCTCCTATTGCGCCATTTGAAAAGAGGAGGGAGATTCTCCCACTGCCCTGGTCAGTAATCCACCTGGTATAAAAAATCTTTCACTTCATGGTGGCTTGTGACATGTTGCAGTGCGTAAATCTGGCCGCTGCATTCGCCCACAAACACGCATTACATCGGATTAGCAAGCGATGCACTTTACGGCCAGCTCTGTGAAACGCTTGGAGACGTCCTCCCGACATGAAAGGCGCTGCGTCAAATGTAAGGACTAATATCAATGTTATATCATTATTATTATCCTGCTTTGCTGTTAATAATAAGATATTTGCCGCTTAGCATATTTGGCAAGAGTGCAAAATTGGATCACAAGACCTCGGGGAGGTCAGATGAAGAAGGCCCTTCAGCCCATTTGATCTCATGTCTCTGATATAATTCTCTGAACACAAGACTGCAAAGCCTGCAGAGCACTCACTGAGGCCTAGCATAAGCTATCCCTATAAATAGCAATCTTTTGATTACGTCTCTACACTGGTAGTGGGATTAGCATGTGATAAACCTCAATGGGAGCACTATAAGTGTTGACTTGCTCATTGACATTCCTCTGCGTACACCCTCTTCCTGCCTTTGCCATGACTAATAGCCAGACGGGTCAATATCCCGTGATGTAAGCTCTGTGTGCATGCTCCCTGTCTGTTCCTTGCAGCCCACAAGAAATCAAATACAAAATAAGGAGCTGGCAGACACTAACCTTTCGTAACGATCCTGGTGACGGAGGTATTGTCTACCGACATGTTGTAATCCCTACTCCCCCCAAACCCCTGTCTCAGTCACATGCAGCTAAGCTTGTAGCTTGCCAAAGTTCCGAGTCACGTAGTAAAGCAGCAATGCAAATATTCCACCAATGTCAAGTCCCATTATTTTTTGCTGACGGATTGAGCTGCTTTGAGACGCTATCCTGTGCGAAGGGTCGTCGTGTAAATGCACGTTGTTGTTGTTCCGTTGCTTGGTGTTTCTAATAATAAAAATCTCTTAAGTTTGTCACAGAGCCTTAAATGGCAGAACATCTCAAGGCGCTTTAAGGGTAATTGCTGTCAAGTGCGATTGTGTATTTTGTTGACAAACGCAGCATTGATTTTGCGGACATCGACATCCCACAAACAGCTAGGAAGTACGGAGCTCTTTGAATCATTGTGCCGGTGTGAAAGGCATAATATCAAATTTGTGGAGTCCTGTAGCATATTGGTTAGAGCACTCGTGAGAGGACCCATCTATTTCTGGGCAGCACGAAACCCAGCAGCAAGTAGGAAGCCGGTTGTTAATCAATTGACAGATCAGTTCCCGGGGGTAATGGTAATAATCCCTCCAAAGATAATGTGGTCACTCAATCCACCTCTGTTTGGGACACTGCTGTGCGCAGTTGGCTGCCGCGTTTCGCCCACAAAATGTACAGTCACTCCACTTTACAGTCTATCCTGTGAAGCGCTTCGAGACATCTCAACGACGCAATAAGGAGCTGTATCAAACGCAAGGGTTATAAAAACACGTACGGTTCGGCATAAACCTCAGTAGCACCCCGGAACCTGGTCCGGGGGAAGGGAATGAGGTTGGGGGAGGCGAAGTAGGGGAAGTAGGATCAGCAGACGGATCGGGCAGATGCACTTTTGACATTGTGGAGAGTAACTGTACGTGACGAAAAGTACATATTGCACATGCAGAGAGAGAGAGGAACAGAGATCTCAGTGACAAAGTGTTCGGTTATTTTATTATGAGCACACAGTGTGCTTTTTGTTTCTGTCAGGTCTCAAGATAAGTCTCCATTGAATTGGGGAGAAGCTGTTTCCCAGCAAATGTAAATCTTGCCTCCCTCTGTTCCTGCCGTTCCTCTCCCCCACTCCCCTGACCAACTCTCCCCTCCGCAAACCCAAGGTGCTGTAGGAGACTGTCACAACAACAACAATTTGTATTTATACAGCATCCTTCACTCTTCCCAGAGCGCTTGAATAATTGAGCGCAGGAGCTAATAACACTCAGTCCAGCCAATTACTCTTTCAGAACCCAATTGTTCGAATGATTTAACTCTCGGACAGAAAAAATATAAGGTTTTTTGACTGCTAAGCAAATCGTCCACTTGCTAAATGATGGATATTGATGTCAACTGCTTTTCCAAGCCAATGGTTAATTCTTGTTCCGTTACTGAACGAGACCCGACAAGGGAGGATATATATGAACCTCTCTCTCAAGTCAGCTCCTCCTTCTCTTCGGTGCTCCCCGGGTTCGCTACTCAACAACTTCGAGACGTTCATTCGACATGAAAGAATCTGTGGATAATAATAATAATCATTGCCTTTGATGTAGGACCGCATCTCATTGTTGAGGCGTCTCAAAAGCGCTTCACAGAATATATTGTGGAGTGGATTGACTGTATTTTGTGGGCAAAACTTGACAGCCAATTGCTCACAGCACTGTCCCACAAACAGTCGTGGATTGAATGACCCATTTTTTTTGGGGGGAGGGATTATTACCCCTGGAAAGCGATCCGCCAATCGACTAACAGCTGAGTTCCTATTTACTGGTAGGTGAGCAGAGGTGCGTGAAATCAAACCCGGTTCCCCTCGTGCTAACCACTACCCTACGTGGATTCCATTCATAGACTTGAAATATATCCTAACAAGTTGTCACGCAGACCAGAGAGCGATAATGAAGAACAGCTGGTTCTTGTTTCTATTTTCAATGCCCTTTAATTATCGCATTTTGTTTGTTGCTGCAGAACAAACTGCCTTATTTTTCAGTTCACGGATTCTGTGTCAGACGTAACATTCGAGGATAGGAAGGGATTCAACGGCAGTAAATCAGCAATAATGCGTAAGCTTGGTATTATTTATAGAAGTTAATTAGCAGCACGTGTAATGGTCTCCGTATCTTGGTTCATTCAGTAGGGCTCTCGCTCTGGGTCAGAAGGTTGTGGTTTCAAGCCACTACGTCTAACAACTGCACTGTTAGAGGTGCCGTCCTTCAGATGAGATGTTAACCCGAGATCCCGTCTGTCTGTACAGGTGGAGGTTAAAAATCTCAGAGCACTGTTCGAGAAGAGAAGGGAGTTTCTCTCTTGCAGTGTCCTGGCCAACAATCCCTCAAAATAAAATCGGTTGTTCACTTTGGGGTTGTTTGTGGGACGTTGCTGTGCCAATTTGGCTGGCACGTTCGCCTACAAAATACACAGTCACTACACTTTACAGCGATTTTGTGACATTGTGCTTTGTGCTGTTCCTTGTGATCGATATAGTGCCTTACCACGTGGTTGAAACATCTCTGTGTTTCAGCGCTTTTACCGAAAATTGTGTAGTGACTGTGTATTTGTAGGCGATGCATCAAATGCTTGCACTGTTCTTACTAATTTCTGCATAATCCTGGCCTGTATAGAGAACTCAAATTGCTCGCTCACTTCGCGGCTGTTCATGGGACACTGCTGTGCGCAACTGACTGTTGTGTTTCATCTACAAAATCCACTTCCAGTATATCCTGTGAAGACATCTCAATAAAGAGATAAGGCGCTATATCAAATGCAAGGATTATTATTATTATTATGTCCAATCCTTCCTGGCAGCTGATATGCAAGTGAATGCATGTCAGCACCGGTAATGTGTGAGATTTATTTTATGGTCGGTACTTATGCTGTGTTATGATGCCTGCTCTCCTCTTTCTCAGGTCAGAAGATGTGTTAAAAACCCTTGGGGGGTCTCGAAACTGGTCTTCTCTTGTCTCGTTTAAAACCCTTTGATCAACTGACGACTGAGCACTTGAGCTGGGAGCTCAAAACTCCGAGGGTCTCCAGAGAGGGGGCTGAACGAGAGAGGGTGAATAGAAAGGCGCTTCTGTGTGTCACATCCCTTTGTGTGGGAGCTAAATAGACCTGCGTCCAACAATGACTGCAAATCATTGGTCATTGAGGCATATGGCAGTTTATTGCTCGACTAAAAGACTATGCAGCCAAAACCTATTTTGTGAGGAGACAGCTTTGAAATTTTATCTTAGGGCTCGGAATGTTTTTTTGTTGTTGAGGCTATCAAAAGGATTTATTTGGAGAGAGACCTTGACTTATTGACAGCACTCACCTCAGCTATACTTAGAAAAACACACAATACACTTACACCCACCCACACATATAAACACACACACCCACACATGGACTCACAACCACCCCCATACACATACTTACACACATACATACAAACACACAGACATATACCCACATATACCCACGTACAACTAGCCCCCAACCCAAAAACACACCCACCCACATTGCATTGCTACACTCACTCGCACATGGATTTACATCTACACACACTCCACATGCACACATACACACTCCCCCCCTCCCCACACACCACACACACACAAACACGGACATACACACACACGCATTCTGAATATCCATCAGGACAGTGAACCCCACTTTTCACTAAGCACTCCGAGATGCCGTCCGGCGTGTAGGGCGCTACATAAATGCAAGGTGTTGTTGTTGTTGTTCGAGACCCAGGAACAGGAAGACCAGCTGTGACTCCGCAGGTTGAGAGCAGCTCTCACAGCTCAGCCCAGGGACCTTCTCCACTGGACACCCACCTACTGAGCCACCAAACAACCACATCCAGGAACTCCAGAGAGAGGAAACTGAGCGAAATGTCACCCAACCCCCAAAAGCCACTGAGCAAAAAAAAAGGAGTTGAGATGTGACAATGGCCTCCCTGACTGGTTGGTATTCACATTTCCATGGCTTCCTCATTGTGGGGCCTTATTGTGTTTGATCATTTAGCTCGCCATCTCCCCTTTAATCCCTTTCATAAATAGATATTTGTCCAGCTCCTTTCAAACGTGGCTTGTCAATAAACCCACGGCAGCCTTGTCCATCTGTGTGCACCGAGTCCTTCTATTCTCCGCTCGCCTTGAGGCTTGTTCTTTTTGTCGGCTTGCATCATGCATTGTCTGCGCCTTTCACGATCTACCCGATCTGGATCGCGTTCCCTCTATTACAGCTTTTACATTCACGGGGGGGGGGGGAGGTCAACTGCGGAGGTCAGGACAGCTCTGTAGGCAATGCAGTGACGTGCGTAAGAGAGGGTCAGAACTCACCAGGTCCTGATTATCTGAACCTCAGACAGACTCATTCCTCCATCTCAACATAATAATAATAATACTACTACTACTAATAATAAATCTTCTATTTGATATAGCGCCTTATCACGTCGTTGTGTAGTTTGTTGCCGAAACACGTCAACCAGTGTCCCAACACGTACAGCAGTGTCCCACAATCAGAGGTAGCTTGAGTGACCACATTTTGTTTTGGAGGGATTATTACCCACGGAAACCGTTCTGCCAATTGACTAACAACTGGCATCCTACTTACTGCTGGTTAAACAGAGGCGTGTGGTGTAAGGTTTCGCCCTGCACAGGAATCGAACCCGGGTCCTCTAGCTTCAGAGCGAGCGCGCGAGCACTACAGTCCGGGACTCAAATATTCTATATTTTCTGTAGTTCACAGCAGAATGCCCTCCCTGGGAGCAAAGAGTCTCTACGTGTGATCCAATGTTAGAGAATAAACTCAGGTCAATTTCATTCTAGAAGTTTCGGGGGAAATCAATAAGCCACTTAAGAGCACAAAAAGACTGGTGTGAAAATCATGGCCCAAGTACACTCTGTGCTGCAGGACTGCATACAATGAGTTTTTCCAGTCTGCTTTATGATACATTGGAGAACAACTGCCAAAAGCAACAAAGGCTGTTTTATATTATCTAATGTTCGGACGGCAAAATTGTGGCACTTCTCAGATAGCGCAAAGGAGCTGAAATTGTGGGTTTTGAGCCTGAGTTGAGAAATAACATTCGCCTCCGATTAGCGCCGTATCAGACCTCACACAAAGGGCGGTACATTTAGCGAGCGATGTTCCTGTGTGTGAGTGTGCGTGTGCATGTGCGCGTGCGTGATTGTATATGTGCATTTGTGTGTGTGTGTGTGTGTGTGCATGTGGGTGTGTTTTAATGTATGTGTGTGTGTGTGTGTGTATGTGTCTGTGCGTTGGTAAGTGATTGCTGACTGTGACCACTGATTACTATGGTGGGTGGATGGGTGGGGGTGGAAGAGAGGGAAAAAAATTGCTTCCAATTATTCTGAGTAAAATTATCATAATTAAGTTTTTAGGACACACTTTTCGCAGTTCATCTGAGCAGCTGGAACTCGAGAGACAATATCTGCAAAACAAGGCTTTACTCTGCTTGGCATTATCTCTGCACAAATAGACCTTTAACATATTTACATGATAATGTGCGCTGAGACAGTTGAAGGCTAGCCACATGTGGACGGGTTTTTTGTTAGAGGTTTTTTTTACACACACACACACACTGCACGTGTAGTCTCTGGAGCCACGGTACAGCATCTACGTTATGACAAAACGGCTTCAATTCCCTTCTGTATATTTGTCCTGCTATCGCTTCAATAGTTGCTTATATATATATATATATATATCGCAGTCGAGACTGACAGTACAATGCAGTGCCGGGGGGAGTGCTGCATTGTCAGAGGTGCTGTCTTCGTTCTCCTGGGGGTATTGCCTTCACTTGCATCTCCCCATCTCCCCTCCTTACTCCCCGCATCCCCCCCCCCCCCCATTGCTCCCCCCCAAAGAAGCTAGCCAAAGCTTTCGGACCGGTTTCTCTTACCATCAACCAAAAGGGAACAAATAGCAAAGCGCGACGGGTTTCCACAGACTTCATCCTCTCTCTCTATCTCTCTCTAAACCCCCCCACCCCACCAAACTCCCCCACCCCACCCCACCCCCCGCCCGCCCACCCATCCCCATATCCTGTTTGTTCTTCAATGAAAGCTCGAGGAGAATGGTGAATAGGAGTAAGCAGCTGCCCATTGTGGGCAGGGCTCGCCCGTTAGCACCTGCAGGCCTCAGACGGGGAGGGGAGGGTGTGTGTGTGTGTGTGTTTGTGTGAATGGATCTCTCAGTGAGCAGGAAAGGAAAGCGCCTCAGGAAATGGAGCCAGGGTTATCACACAACCCAACAGGCCATGAACAGCAAGGGCGAGCAGTGACAGACAGTCAGGTCGCTGATACAGGGCTATGAACCCTCCTTGCCTGCCTGCCTGTTTGTGCTGAGTGGCTCTGCAAAAAAAGAGCCTGACCAGGACAGTGCAGTGCGTGTGTGGATTCGTTTTAAATAACACTCCCAACAGTGTTTGCTTTGTGCCTCTCCAGATCTGTATCGATCCTCTGTTCAGGATGGTCACAAGCACATTGCCTCTTCACCCAACACGCTCCTTCAATGGGTCTCTTTCTTCACTTCGCCCCCACCCAAAAAATTGTCAGCAGATTCCACGGAACCATCTGCACTATAGTAATCCTTCCAGTCCCATTTACCTGCCCTTCTCCCGCAAAATACACAGTCAATTCGCTTTACAGTGTATCCTGTGAAGCGCTCTGAGACATCCTAAAGACATGATCAGGTGCTATATCAAATGTAAGCATTATTGTTATTTTTATACCAAATGCAAGGACTATTATTATTATTATTATTAACCTCGCACTTGATTCTTTTTTTATTTCCCGAAGAGAGAATATTAGTGTTATCTTTGTTGTAGGACGGAATGCGGGGGGGGGGGGGGGGGGGGGAGGGGGCGGGGGGGGGATATGTGAATGTTTCTCAGTTGTATTAAAACTGCTATTTACGGCACGGGCCATTGACAATTTAATTCTAAACAGGATCACAAACAGGATATCTCATTTGCCGTGTTTTTGTTACCTTCTTGGAGCCAGTGGAGGATTGACAGGACTGGGAACTGGAGCTGTCAATAAATAGGTGAATTGGCATGAGAGGGGGAGAGAGAGAGACAGAGAGGAGACTGTGAAAAGCAAAGAGTAAATTTAGACTTGGAATGAGTATCATGACGCATCATTTATTTTATTTGATGGTGTTTCCTTTTGTCCCGGAGGATAATATTGGCCTTTCGGTGCCAAGTGGAGAGAGCGACATGGACCAGGCGGGCAGTGAATGAGTGTTGCACAGTGAACTGAATCGGGCCCATCCCCCCAAGGAGGAGTGACCGCCTTCTCCCCCACTCCCACCCTACCCCCTCACTCAACCTCCCCTCCCCTCTCTCCCCCCACACAATCAATCCCATTTCAAACAGCTTGGGACTGCAAGATATCTGGCATCGCTTCCTGAAGCATTTACCATCTGTTCTGGAGAACTGAAGGGTGGTGACCAGACTCCCATTAACAAAGCGAGCCCGGGAACTTGCTTTCTCAGCCAGCTGCACTGGAGAGAGACTTTAAGACACTTTACCAGGGTAGAGTGTGGGCTGGATAGATAAACTCCCCATTGAAAAGGGGGCCCTCACCGGTGAATGGAGCTTTTTGAGATGCAGGGCAGAGCTGAAGGAGTTTTGAATAATTTAAACCGGCCGTACTGTAAATATTAAATCAGCCTAAAAGTCTTTTGTTCGCAAAATCTGAGCGCAACACAATGGGAGACACAAATCAATTTACAGTCTAAGCGCTCTGAGACGCTATCCTGCGTGGAGGGCGCTGTGCAAGAGCATGTTGTTGCCGTGTAGCTTGTGAAGCTCTTTGAGACGTTCTCAACGACGTGAAAAGGCGCTCTATCAAATGCAAGGATTATTATTATCAATAATGTACACTTACACAGAGTGTTACACACAGCATCTCCTGGTCGCTCCCCCACCACCAGCCTCGCATGAGGGGGGGGTCTGCTAAACACAGGCTCTCCCACAGTCCAAAGCAAAGGACTAAGAAGTTTAGAAATTCCACTCAGCATTATAATAATAATAATAATCCTTACATTTTGATATAGTGCCTTATCACGATTTCACAGAATATATTGTCAAGTGGATTGACTGGGTATTTTATAGGAGAAACTCGGTAGCCAATTGCGCACAGCAGTGTCCCACATACAGCAGTGGACCGAATGACCAAATTGTTTTCTCTCTCTCCCTTTTGGAGGGATTATGACCCTCCAAAGCCATCCACCAATCGACTAAACAACCAGGTTCCTACTTACCGCTGGGTGAACAGAAGTATGTGGAGGAGGAAACTTGCCTAAAGTTTTGCCCAGGAATCGAACCCGGGTTCCTTCTAACTTGGGAGGCAAACGTGCTAACCACCACGCTATGGGTCTACACCACTACACAGTGTGATAAGTTCACTCGGTTCAAGTAGTTACTTCTTGTGCAAGTAACTGTCACTCTTGCTCATCGGTGCACACACTTCTCCTTATAATGCTTTTGGTTTCATTGCATAACACGATCCCGTCCCTGGGGAGAGATTTCATAATACAGTGGAGCCATCGAAGTTCCCAGTGTAGAAGGAGGCCATTCGGCCCATCGTGCCTGTGTGGGTCCTGTGAGATGGGGTCCTGTGAGAGGGCACCTGTTAGAGGTGTTCAAAATCACTCACTCCGTGGCTGTTTGAGGGTCACTGCTGGGAGCGACCGGCAGCAACGTTTCGTGCACAAAATATTCCTGCCTTTGAGATGTCTCAATGATGTGATAAGGCGCTACATCGAATGCAAGGATCATTATTATGATGATAAAGTGGACGTGAATTGGCTGTTTCCACTTGTTGGTGAGTCCATGACAAGAGGGACATTAAATATAACACAGCTGGCAGTTGGTCTAACAGGGAGTTTAGGAGGAACTTCACACAGAGGGTGTAGAGAATGTCGTACTCATTGCCGGAAGTTGTGGTTGAAGCAAAAAAGCATCAATGTATTTGAGAAGAAACTTGAGACATGCATGAGGGAAAGAGGAATAGACTTTGTACAATACTGTACGATATTTTAGGATTCCCCCTAACCTTTCCCTTTGCTCTTTGGTTAATTACGTTAATCTGTCCCCTCTAGTTATTGACTCACAACTAGTGGAAATAATCTCCCCCTGTTTACCTACCCTCTCCCCCCCACCACACAAGACATCTGTCTGCCAGCTGTCAAGCAACAATAAATCAACACAGTATATGAACTAATTAGTGAGGTCATTCCCACTGTTCAATTTAATGGTCGCATTAATCCTAATCTGAGAGTGAAAAAATGCGACGTTAATAATTATCACATCAAAGGCTATTCTGAAATGTCGCATTTTCATCCTGAAATCTCTATTCCTTTTCTTAGCCCACAGTGACTGTTATTCCTACGGAAGATAGAGCCCCCTCTAAATAAACCTGTGTCATTTTTTATAATAATAATACTCCTTGCATTTGATACGTCATTGAGACGTCTCAAAGCGCTTCACAGAATAAACTGTAAAGTGGATTGATTGTGTATTTTACGCACAGCAGTGTCCCACAAACAATCATGGATAGAGCGACCAATTTTTTTTAGGGATTATTATCCCTGGAAAGCGATCCGCCAATCGACTAATGACCGTTTTTTTAAAAAAATCACCAAATTAAAAGTGCAGAGATGTTACCTTGCATAGCGTTAACCTGCCTGAGCCTTTTCTCACCGAATCGGCAAGGCAACTGCTGTCTCTGCTCATTCTCAACGTCTTCCATTCACCTGCGAGTAATTCGATTAAAGTATCTCTCCGTCCGATTCCAAATTCAAGAAGACGGCTTTGATGGCAGAGCCATTCCCTTGTTGTTTGCTTAGAGCAGGAAACAGCAGTGAAGAGAGGCTGGGGGGGTGATTGGAAATGTGATACTGTATTAAGACTGCCTGACCCTTTTTCTCACTCTCTCCTGAAATTCAACCTTCCGAGTTACAATGTGGAATATCCCCAGCGCTGAATTAGCTGTAAACCTCTCTCTTGTGCCGCTGAGCACATGCACTTTCATTCGGCAAGTGATCTTGAAGACCCTGATTGTCCTTCTTTTAATACTGCGGGCAGCAATGTTAATCTTTTTCCCCGTTGCCTGGAAATTCGCAGCAAAGTAAAAACTCAAGGGTGTCACCCAGTCACCTTGCGGTGTTTCACCCGCAGAGTAAATCCTGCCTTAGTCAGCAGAGCTCTCGCCCCTAAGTCAAAAGGTTGTGGGTTCAAGCAAGACATTTGAGTCCTGTAGCTCAGTGGTTAGAGCACTCGCCTCGCAAACGAGACACCTGGGTTCAATTCCAGGCAGGGCGAAACCTTGGGCAAGTTTCCTTGCTCCACACGCCTGATAATAATCCCTCCAGAGAAAATAATAATAAATTGGTCACTTCAATCCACGACTGTTTGTAGGACACCGCTGTGCACAATTGGCTGCCGCGTTTCACCCACAAATATATACAGACAATTCACTTGATAATATATTCTGTGAAGCGATTTGAGACGTCTAGAAGACGTGGAAAGTCTATATCAAATGCAGGGATTATTATTGTTATCATGTTGGGACTTTCAGCTCAAGGCCAAGATCGGGGTGGGAGGGATCGCTGTATTGTCAGAGATACCGTCTATCGAATGAGACGCCTGTCACAATGCAACAGCGCGTGGGAGCTGAGCACAGCTGATAAGGCAGCACCTTTGAAGCATCCGTGTTAATAACCGTATCTGGAGATGCTAATAGACACAGTTCGTGCAGTCAGACACAATAACTGGCCCTGGCCAATTCTCTTAATTATGTCACGGCTGGTTACTGTTTAAGCAGTAATATTTAGATAAATCAACGGAGGCAGACAAGAGGAGAAAAGACAAAAGGATGTCAATTACAAGTCCTTTTTAATCTGTTTAAACTTCAGAAAAGGGGGCACCAATTGAAAGACGTCACATGCTAACAAGCATCAGCCCTGTAAGCAGGTTTTATTCGTGCTAATAGGCGTGTATCTCTGCTGCGGTCACATCTTTCCTTGTAGCCACCGGCATTTTCACAGGAATAATAAGCGCACACAGCAGGAAATGTTGAAGGAACAATTTAGAAAGCAGATCACAGAGCCTGCGATGAAGCGACGATAAAGGTGGTGACAGTTCTTTAGCGTTCAAGATGCCATTGCTCATAACTGCACCACATCATCAGAAGACCTTGAAGGCACTCATACTACCTTAACGTGCAGTCAGGTAGCTCAGTGGTTAGCTCGAAAGCGAGCGGACCTGGTTTTGATTCCCGGGCAGGGCGAAACTTTTGGTAAGTTTCATTACTCCACACGCCTCTGTTTACCTGTCAGTAAGTAGGAACCCGACTGTTCGTAGATCTGCGGATCGCTTTTCCAGGGATAATAATTCCTTCCAAAAAAGTAATGATAATAATTTGGTCACTCAATCCACGACTGTTTGTGGGACGCTGCTGTGCGCAATTGGCTGCCGGGTTTCGCCCACAAAAAACACAGTCAATTCTCTTTACAGTGTATTCTGTGAAGCGCTTTGAGACATCTTGAAGATGTGATGAGGCGCTATATCAAACGCAAGGTTTATTATTATAGCAACATAGGAACAGGAGTAGGCCATTCAACCCCTCAAGCCTGTTCTGCCATTCTATAAGAGCATAGCTGATCTGTACCTCAACTCTAATTACCCGCCTTTGCCCCATATCCCTTGGTACCCTGACCTAATAGAAGTCTATCCACCTCAGTCTTGAAAATTCGAATGGATCCAGCAACCACAGCATTTTTTTTTGGGGGGGAGAGAGTTCCAGATTTCTACAACCCTTTGTGTGAACAAATGCCTCCTGATTTCAATTCTAAATGGCCTAGCTCTAATTTTAAGACAATGTCCCCTTGTTCTGGATTCCCCACACACTCAAGACCATTTGAGAGCGAGCGTCTTTCATAAGTAACTTTTCCTCTGCTCGTCAGACTGAATAAACAGTGGGAAATGAAATATTCGTTGAGCATTTGAGCTGTTTAACATGTGTACTAATCTCAGCTTCCCCCACGCCGGACACCTAATGCTGCCTCCTGTTATTGTGGCTCCTCATATGTCGGTGTGATGTTTTAACGCAGTTGACGTCTCCGCTGCCAAAAAGCCAATGCTCTGTGATTAACAAGTAGGATGCACAACGCAGCAAAGCACAGCTTGGTTCCCGAGAGTTTTTCCTTATCTTGAATAATCCTCGCTTTTGATACAGCGCCTGTAACATCATAAACATCCCCAAGCACTTCACAGGGAATCACTGTCATGTGCAGTGCAATGTTTTGTAGGCAGCTCCTGTATTTCACACACACAAAGTCCCTCAAAGAACCATGCAGCGAACGACCTATTTATCGAGGAGCATCGTTGGTCAGAAAAACTCCCTTCTCTCTCCGAACAGTGCCACGGGGATATTTAATGTCCATTTGAATAAGCAGACGAGATATGAGTTTAGCGTCTCCTCCGAAATTGCCTGTTTGTCAGCATGTTAAAGATCTCACAGCACTCGTCACAACTGAGAAGGTTTTTCTTCTCGGTGTCTCGGCCAGCGATCCCCCAGATTGATAAAACATTGTCCAACAGAGCAAATTACTATTTCTATCGGTGGGGGGAAGGGGAGGGAGATTGGAGAGAGGAATTGTTGGCCAGGACACTGGGAGAGAAACTCCCTTCTCTTTCTCCTCAACATCCACCTGAACAGGGCAGTTTTGTGTCGGAATATTTGCTTACGTTACTTCACTATCTGTGCCGACATCCAAATTAACCTGCTCATTAGAGACTTACTCTCAGCCTCTCCCCTTGCCTCTGCCACCTTTGCTTGTCATGTTTCATTTCACACATGTGTAGGCAGTGTGTGATTAAACTGTGGTGACCTGCCCCTGGTCATTTGCACTTAATGATACCACGATTTGCAGCGTAGAAATTATACAGTCTGGGCAAGCCCACATGGGAAAAAGGCTTCAGCGAACCCAGTTGAACAGTTATGATAATAATAATAATCTTGCATTTGATATAGTTCAAGTGCTAGCACAAAGCATGTGCCTCTGTAGCTGAGTTAACCGTTCACACAGTAAGTGGATAATAAGGGACTAAAGCCTACGTTTTTAAACTTGGCATTTTATCAAATTGCAACCTGACTCTCTATTTGATTCTATTTGATTCGCCCACAAAATACACAGTAACTACACTTTACAATATATCCCGTCAAGCACTCCAAGACACTGCCCCACGAGAAGGACGCTATATAAATGCAAGTTGTTATTGTTGGGTGCAACACTTCACAAAATCTGATTTCATAACAACAATCCTTGCCTTTGATACAGTGCCTGTTCATGAGGCTGAGAGATCTCAAAGGATGTTACTGTAAAGTGGAGCGACTATATCTTCAGCCCATTGATGTCCCACATACAGCAGTGAAGCAGGAGATATGGGTGGGGGTGTGTAGAGGGATTGTTGGCCCAGGATACTTTCTCTTTTATAAACAGTGCCGTGCGATCTGTGAAGTCCACCTGGACAGCCCTGGGTTGGGTATCGGTGAGACATCCATCACCTAATTGTTAACTGCGCACAGACTCGGAGGGAAGGCTTTAATACAGAAAAATCACCGAAGGCGCAGGTGAGCAAGTTATTCAACGTAAATTGTGGGATTGTAAGACCACAGGACAAGGCCAGAAGACAGACAAACGCCAAGCAAGGCCAGAGATCAGAATCCCTCCGCTCTGCATAGAAACAGGAGGAGGCCATTCAGCCCCTCAAGCCTGTTCCGCCATTGTATAAGTTCATGTTTGATCAGCACTTCAAGTCCAATTACCCGGCCTTGACCGTTCCTTAATACCCTGACCTAACAAATAGCTATCCACCTCAGTCTTGGAGAAGCAAATGGATCCAGCATCCACAGCCTTTTGGAGGAGAGAGTTCCAGATTTCGAGATGCTCTGCAGAACATTTTGGGCAGATTGTCATTGGGAACAGATAGCGCTGGGTCACCATGAGAGTCTCGACCACTGCGGCTCAGGCACGCACAGCGTAGAACCACAGCAAGACACATCCTCGTGACTGAGCTGACAAGCCCATATCACTGCTGAAAGGAGAAGGTTGCCTTTCTCCACAATGTCAATCAAAGAGACACCAGCAAATTCCATTTCATCTACAGTTATATCTGAGAGCTCCGGCTTCAACAGCGCTGTACAGATTGGTTTTGATGTTGACTTTGCTCAGGTTAAAAACTGAATCCTGAATCTCACTATTATGTTGCTAATGGGATCTATTATCAAACCCGTTTTTTTTTTTTTGCGCAGCGATATTACGTTTCATAAATAGGAGGAAAGATTGCGGAATTCGTATAAATTAGAGAAATAGGAACCGAATGCCCTTGACGAGTTCACGTCATGTTAAATTATAATAATAACTTTGAAAAACCTTTTAGTCCGTTCTGTCGGTCTGTCCTTTGCGACTTTATTTACGCTTTGTAATGGGGGCAATTTCAGCTGCGAAATAAATCCTAATTTGCGGGGTAGGAGTGTTGTGGTATTTAAAGATGGGAAAATGCTTCATAAATTTCAGTTCAATTGAAGTTGCACATCCAATAAATAATTGACGATTTACTCGTTTAACCCTGAACCGAGAGGTAAATTGACACAACCGAACAAGTTGCTTTGCTTAATCCCTCGCCACAAGAACGTCTGGGGTCTCAGCGTATTTAGCAAGAGTCAATCTCAATTTAAAATTGCTTTTAATTAACGCACGTTTAATTTGCGTGAAGCAATTGCTGCGTTACAGTGTCACGGTCTGTTTGTGACACGGCAAGGGCGTTGATTAATGTCAGGGTCGGTGGTGGGTGGGAGGTGGGTTTTCCAGTTTAATGAGTCTAATTGTCAGCCAGGATTCCGGGACACCATCTTTTCGAGTAGGACCCTGGGATCTTTAACGTCCACCCAGGTAGGCACACAAGTCATGTCCTTCAGTCCCATTCGAATGAAAGCACCTCCGTCAATGCAACATACCCCAAATGCTGCACTGGGATGTCGTGGAGTCCTGTAGCTCAGTGGTTAGAGCACTCGCTTCGCAAGTGAGAGACCTGAGTTCAATTCCCGGCAGAGGGCGAAACCTTGGGCAAGTTTCCTTACTCCACACAGAGCCTAATAATAATCCCTCCAATACCAAAAACAATAATAAATTGGTCATTTTCAATCTACGACTGTTTGTGGGACATTGCTGTGCGCAATTGGCTGCCGCGTTCGCCCACAAATATACAGTCAATTCACTTTACAGTTTGTTCTGTGAAGCGCTTTGGGACGTCCTCCCGACGTGAAAAGCACTATATCAAATTCAAGGATTATTATTATTATTATTAAACGTGTTAAGGGGTCATAAAAGTAATAACCCTTGTATTTGATACAATAACAACAAGAACAACTTGCACTTATATAGTACCCCTCACGTGGAGTAGCGTCCTGGAGTGATTGACGTGTTTGACACAAGGGAGAACATCTCTAAGCGCTTCATAGGATTTTACTGTTCCGTGCGGTGATTCTGTATTTTGTGGGCAAACATAGCAGGCAAATTTGCGCACAACAATGTCCGAGATACAACCTTGAAGTGAATCATCAATCTTATCTTGTTGGCCAGGACACTGGGAGAATCCGCTTTCTCTTGTCGAATAATGTCACTGGACCTTTAACATCCATCGCTTACAAAGGACAACACATCAGTTCCTCCCAGCATTGGAGTGGAGTATCAGCCTAGACTGTGAGCTCCAATAATAATAATAATAATGATAATAAATCCGTCCATGTGTGGCTTGAATCTACAACCTTCTGACTCAGAGGCGAGAATGCGGCCAACCCAGCCAGGCTGACACTTGGGGAATTGAAAAATCTTGAGGAATTTGACTCGGATTGTCTAAATAAGAAACATAACGTTTACTGGTAATAAAGGCCTGTTGCGAGCGAGCGAGGTTTACTGTGGCACACCCAAACATGGTTACATTCAGTAGCTAAACCGTGGGGAATATTCTGTTGCCTCAGTTCCAACTGCTTGGAGACTCGATGTGATTCTTATTCTATTCGTTATCTCCTGGGTGTCTTTAGCTTGTCGTGTCCTTGGAAATCCAACTCAATGCATTTTTCATATGCATAATTCAATTATATATCGGGAACACAGTGTTAATTCAAACTGCATTGCTTATTTGTTAAGTGCACAGGGGACAAACCGGTTAAACATACTGACCAAAGACAAACAATGCTAATCTTAATGTACTTAAGCCTTCAAACTTAGAATAATAAATAATATTTGTGTTTCCCCCACAAAGTATACAGTCAATTCACTTTACAGTATATTCTATGAACCGCTTTGAGACATCTCAACGACGTTGGTAAGGGGCTATATCAAATGCAAGGATTATTATTATTATTTAACATAGTGCCTTGTCACGTCGTCGAGACATCTTAAAGGGCTTCACAGGAGTTTACCGTGAAGTGTAGTGACTGCGTGTCACGATTTATACTGTGTGTCTGCATTTATACTGTATCAGCAGTAGTTAGTGAGCAAATCCAGGCTCTAAGGAGTCTGTAGAATCGACAGGGACCTTCAGTAATATTAAGAGATTAATGCACAATATCGTGGGTCCGACCCTACAACCTTGTCTGGACGATGTTTTCAAGAGCGGAAAGTGTGTACCAGGCTTCCAGCTCCACTGCTGCCAAATGATGTCACTTAGAAATTGAACCATGTCCTCAGCCTGAAAGGCTTTCTGCGTGACTTTGGCAGTGCTGTGTGCTCGTTTTACCAAAGGGCAGTGACTCAAAAATAGCAACTGAGAGGGACTCCTGCAACAGCTCACATGGCAAAGGCAACTGAGCTATATCAGTCCTAGATTTGATTGCTGGTATGTGCTGAGTAAGCTGATATCACCCGGGGAGAACGAGAGATGCTGTAATTGGCTTTGGTGCCCCCAGCTTATTGGGAGGAGAGAACACAGCAATACATGCCTCTCCTTGATCACATCGCCTGATCCCTGCTGGAAACACAAGGCGTGGGTTTACCGTGTGAAGACAGCATAATTATAATAATAATAATAATAATAATTTTTGCATTTGAACCATCTCAAATCACTTGTCAGGATTTTATTGCGACTGTAGAGTTTGTGGGTGAACCCAGCGACCAATTTGGGCACAGCAATGGTCTGCAAACAGCCTTGAAGTGAATGGGGGGATTGTCAGCCAGGACACCGGGAGGAACTCCCTTTACTTTTTTTAACTTCCAGACAGACAAGACCTCGGTTTAACATCCTACAGTCACCACCACCCCCACACCACCCCCCCCCCCCCCCCCCACCCTTTACCCCCAGCTTGGTGTTAGGCTCTGCCATTGTTAAGTGCTCGAAGACCCTACTCTATAAAAAGGGCGCTAAATAAATGCAAGTTGTTGTATTTAAAAGATACAACAAGGCACAGCGTTCCCCAGCAATGTTCTGGAGCATCATCCTTGACTATGTGAGTTCAAAGCCCTGAGCTGGAGCTTGAACCCACAACCCTCTGATTCAGAAGCAAGAGCAGTTCCGACTGAGCCACAACAGAGTTTAGCTGTGTTGCTCCCCCTCTCCTCCAGCCCTTAGCCTGTCCTATGAATGGCCCCGTAGACTGAAGTACCTTGAGGTGGAGGTGGGGTGAATGTTGGAGCCGAAAGGAAATGGGTTGAACCGTGTGAAAGTGCTGAGACTCTGAGAGCATTGCACAGTCACAATGATTGTACCCAAGAAAGTATGGAACGGAAAGTGCTCGGCAGCATCTTTCTGCTAAAGCGAGCGAATTCTCGAGGCAAACAAAATACTAACCCCCCCCTAAAAAACACAAGCAAAGTAAAAATAGACATGCATTGTGAGAACGGGGAGAAAGAAAACAGAAGAGTTTTTATAGTGACGCGGACATACATTGAGTAGATAAATGAGGCTGTGCTCTGTATGATAGATGGTAATATGTAACATGGGTTGTTTGTCTTTGGCTTTCTTGGTCGTTGTCGAAGGCAGCAAGTTATTTTTGGGGAAGTGAATCATTTGCTCATATCTTTGCAGTGAGGTTACATTCCTTGTTTTGAAATGTAAATGCTAAAACCACCCTCTCGGCAACTGGTGAGGGTGTGGGCATGGTTCGGAAGAGCTAGGAATGGTATCCTATTCACGTGGCTTCTGTGGTATGCATCCCAGGTGTGAACTACAAAGGCTCGATGCAGCTGTGGGAGGTGTCAACTGCCTCGTGGGCTTTCAGTGGTGGATGGGGTGGGGATGAGAGTCACTTAGGGAGCAGAGTGGAGCGGGGTGGGGGGTGTACACGGGTGGGAAACCTCATTGCCTGAGTTCCAAACCCGTGTATGGCCAAGGAAAGAAAGGGCGGTGTGTTGTTGAGCATTGCCCCTGTTTCGCCCACAGAATAGTCACTCCACTTTACAATATGTTCTGAGCAGCGCTTTGAGATGTCTGGACAACGTGATAAGGCGCTGTGTCCAGTATAATCAGCTCGGCTTACTCTGTATTTGAATCTGTTTGTTCACTTTGCCAATCATATGCTCCCGTTGCACATTTTCCTCATGTTAATAGTTATAATAACACTATAAAAATTATCTTTTGATACAAAGATACACATAGCCAAAACACACACATTCACCACACTTTACAGTGTATCCTGTGAAGCGCTTTGAGACGTCCTTCCAACTTGAAAGACGCTGTATCAAATGCAAGGATTATTATTACAGCTCGTTATCATATTATTGAAACGTCTCAAAGGGCTTCAAGAATCTTACTATAAACCATAATATTTGTTGGTGGCCTTAATTTGGCATTAACTTTGACGTTTCTTCTTTTCCCTGTAGTTTTCTTTCAAGAAAACCAACCCCAAAGTTAAGACTGAATTCATCAATTTGCCAGATTCTGGACGCAGTGAAATGCAAGTAAACTAGACTCCGGTGGAATTTTTCCCACGGGACATCTGTCTCTTGTTCACGCTCCAGATCTATATATATATATCTCTACACAGCTCGCTCCATGGTTTTGGGTGCAGAGCCTTTGCTTGATGAACAACTCTAATAATATGATATATGATATGATATGATATGATATAATATAATAATCCTTGCATTTGATATAGGGCCTTATCATGTCGGTGGGAAGTCTTAAAGCACTTCACAGAATATATTCACAAAACACAAAATACCGCAGATGCTGGAATCTGAAACAAAATCAGAGAGAGCTGGGAAAACTCAGCCGGTCAGGCATCATCTATAGAGAAAGGAAAGTGAGTCAACGTTTTGGGTCCACGACCCTTCGTCAGAACTGTCTCTGTTTGTGTCACAGAATATATTATTCAATGGATTAACTGTGTATTTTGTGGGTGAAATACAGGCAGCCAATTGCGCACAGTAGTGTCCCACAAACAGTCATGGATTGAATGATCAAATTATTATTTCTTTTTGTTTGTTTTTTTTGGACGGAATTATTACCCCTGGAAAGCAATCCACCAATCAACTAACAACCGGGCTCCTACTTACTGCGAGGTAAACAGAGGCGTGTGGCGTAAGGAAACTTGCCTAAGATTTTGCCCTGCGTGGGAATCGAACCCGGATCCTCTCGCTTGCGAGGTGAGTGCTCTAACCAATACACTACAGAACTCCATATGCCAACTATGCCACATTGGGACACGAGGAGGGCACAGTTTTGAATCTCCCTTTGCGGATATCTGCTTAGCCAGAGTCACACGTAGCCTCAGTGTCCCTGGGACCGAGACTGGAAAATCAGCCCAGGATCTCTTCATGCAAAAGGTGGACTTGGCTATGATGTCCCTGTGGTTTAGTAGTTCCCAAACACTCACTTTCATGACTCGGATGTACAGTTGTAAAGAGTTAGGTCCCTTTGGAAGCGAAGGGTAGGAAATCGATGGAAAGAATAAAGATGTATTAATAAGCATTGGAAAGCATCACTGCTCATGAGGGGCTGGTAAGTACTTGGTGCAGCTGAATAAGCCCGTAGCAATCCAGCAATGGGCCAAGCAACCTGCTCTCCAGTTTAGTAAATTGCTCTGTGAATTTTACTCCAAGAGTGAACACAGATGCGCCATTGTGGCCCAGAAAGACATGCTCTGTGTTGGTTCAGTACAAGTCTACCTGGAGCACTGTGACATGCTGGCATAGCACAACACAGCACAACAATAGCATGGCAATAGCATGGCAATAGCAGAGAGCATAGCATTGCGGAGCAGAGAGAGAGAGAGCTGTGAATTCTGTAAGCGATCCGTCATGATTATGTAGTGAGGAACTTGTTAATTATTAAATGAACTTGACTGCAAGAGTGGCAGGAACAAGTGACCTTGACCGTCTTTCTGGCTTTCTGAATTAAACGCTCATTAAAGCAGGGACGCACAGCAAGGTGAACTTGCATCGAGTTTAAATTAAGTGGGAAACGCGGCTTAACTTCAATTAACCGTGCGGTTTTGCCAAAAGCCAAATTTCCCGCGCCTGCGGATCTCCCCCCTCCCCCCCTCCCCTCACACCAATTCATTTATCCCTGAAGTACGATCCCCTCGAAAGGAGGTGAGAGATCCAAGGTTAGAGAGAACAAAGAAATTGTTTCTCTTTGATGAGTTTTTTTTTGCTCGATAAAGAAAAAAGGTTAAAGGGGATGGGAGAAGAATTTCCGAGAGAGGACATAGAGCTTTGTACTGAGTGCTTATATCAAGCTAGAGTGGCTCTTCAGAAGTTGTTGATATTTTTTCAGAGCTGAGCTCCTGCCATGTGAACAAATGTAATCTTGTTGTTGTTGTATCAATGTTCCTGACATCCAACGCTGTAGTGTAGATAAAGAGGAAAAGAACTGGATCACTTCAGCTGTTTGCATGAGTCACAGCGTTGTTTGCTTTTTCATTGTAATAATATAATAATCCTTGCAATTGATGCAGCGCCTTATCGCACGTAGTTGAGACGTCTCAAAGCACTTCACGAAATACTCTGTCAAATGAATTGACTGTATAGCCTGTGGGCGAAACATGACAGCCGATTGCGCAAAGCATGTAACCAATGTCAGTCCAAATTGTTGTCGTTGTTGTCTCCGTGACTTTCCCACGTGTTAAAAAGTCGGGGTCGAACGAGTAAAACAAAGGGAGTTAATCAAGTCAACAAACTAAAGCTCCTGCAGTAATTGCATAGTTCCAGATTCGATCTCTCCCTTGTAGGAATTAAAAGCTATAAATTCTGCTTCCTCTCTTCACTGTAGAGTAGCTGCGTAACTGCACACGCAAGCCAAGAAAAGCAGACCACAGCAGGCAGATGTTTTTCCCCAAAAAATTCTCAAGTAAATCCTCGAGCTAGATTGCTGATGTGGGCAAACTTCGAAACGCTTCAGGGACCTGGCACTTTCCCACAAAGAGTACCCGTGCCAAAATAGCTCGGAGAATAACTGGTTCAGTTTCCATTTGCTAAGAATTTTCCAAGTTTTACAGGGTTTTTTTTTCTTTGATCGGAGGGGAAGGACAATGACATCATTTATGTTCTCAGTGAGGTAACAGAAATCCTTAGAAAAGCAATGATTTATTTTTAATTGTCCGGCAAAGCAGTGGGGAAACTAGCCAGGAAGTGCTCTCAACAGCCAGGTATGCTATTAGCTGGTTAAGTTCTAGCAGTTACCCCCTCATCCCCTTACCAAGCACACTCTAGTATTCTCTCCACCCTCCTCCTCCTCTCCCCCTGGTTCTCCAAGTCTTTGGCGCTTGCCAACCTCTCTGTCCCTCTGGAGAGAGAGAGAGAGTACACATTGCATTCCAGACAAGGGGAAATTTCATGTGTTGGGGGCGTACTTACCTGGAACTGTTCTTGGATACAATAATAATGGCTTTACAAAAGGGAAGTCATGCTTAACAAATCTTTTAGAGATTTTGAGGATGTAACTAACAGGTTAGATAGCGGGGGATCCAGTAGATTTAGTGTATTTAGATTTTTAGAAGGTTTTCGGCAAGTTGCCACATAAAAGGCTGCTACACAAGATTAAGGCCCATGGAATTAAAGGCAATATATTAGCATGGATCGAAGAGTGGCTAACGAGAAGAAAACAGAGAGTAGGGATAAACAAGTCCTTCTCAGATTGGCAAGATGAGACTAGTGGAGCGCCATAAGGATCAGTGCTCAACTATTTACAATCTATATCAATGATCTAGACGCGGAAATAGAACTTAAAATATCTAAATTCGCAGATGCTAAGTTAGGTGAGAGAGTAAGCTCTGAGGATGTCACAAAAAGATTTCAGCGCCTTGGGACGTCCTCGCGACGTGAAAGGCGCTCAATAAATGGAATCTTGTTGTTGTTGTTGTTGCAATGGTATATAGAAAGCTAAGTGAGTGGGCAAGAAGGTGGCGGATGGAATATAGAGCGAGGAAGTGTGAAGTTGTTCACCTAGGTAGTAAAAACAGAAAAGCGGGTTATTTTCTAGAGGGGAAGAAACTAGATAGTCAATGTTCAGAGGGATTTGGGTGTCCTTGTACACCAGTCACAAAAAGTTAGTATGCAGGTACAACAAGCAACTAGGAAGGCTAATGGCATGTTGACGTTTATTGCAAAAGGGTTAGAATACAAGAGTAGGGAAGTCTTGCTGCAACTGTATAGGGCCCTGGTGAGACCGCACCTAGACTATTGTGTGCAGTTTTGGTCTCCTTATTTAAGAAAGGATATCTCGCCTTAGAGGGCGTGCATCGTAGATTCACTAAGTTGGTTCCTGGGATGAGGGGGTTGACCTATGAGGATAGGTTGAGTAAACTAGGCCTATATTCTCTAGAATATAGAAGAATTAGGGGTGATCTTATAGAAACATATAAGATTCTTATGGGGCTTGACAGAGTAGACAGTGTGAGACTGTTTCCCCTGGTAGGAGAACTAGAACCAGGGTCACAGTTTTAAGATTAAGGGTCAGCCTTTTTGAACAGAGTTGAGGAAACACTTTTCACTCAGAGGGCAGTGAACTTATGGAATTCTCTATCCCAGAAGGCTGTAGATGCTCAGTCCTTGAACATATTCAAGACTAAGATTGATAGATTTCTAAAGGATAGGGGGATTAAGCAATAAGAGGATAAGTAAGGCAGATGGAGTTAGGTTAGAAGATCAGCTATGATCTTATTGAATGCCAGGTCAGGTTCAAGGGACCAAATGGCCTACTCGCTGCTCCTATTTCCTATGTTCCTATGTTCCTTATATTTGACCCAGCACCTTTCACATCAGGAGGACTTGTCAAAGTGCTTCACTGGATTTAATTTAAAGTGTAGTGACTGTATTTCTTTTGTGGATGAACGCGGCAGCCAATTTGCACATAGCGATGCTCCACAAAGAGCTGTGAAATGAAAGCCCTCAGCCAGGATACCAGGAGAAGCCCTAGTTTGGATGTGGGTTTGAACCTACGATCTCCTGATCAGAGGCGAGAGTGAGACCAACTGAGCCAGGCCGACGTCACTGTTTGACTAGGAGGGCTTGTAGCAGCAGTGAGAGGATAGACAAGAAATCTAACATTCACACACCAACACGTCGCTTCTCTCTCCTCTCCCTTTCATTCCTTGACAGGCATTATACAAGTCGTTTTGTGAACACACGTGATACTCTTAACAAAATGGTCCCCCTGTGTACACAGAAGGTGTGACATTCAGCAGATTGCCCTACTGTGCCTGTGCGGGGCCTAAGCAGAGGTATTTCTGAATCCAAGGTGTTAGAATAAAGCCCCAATCACAGATTAATCCAAATTGGCTGCCTTTCGGAGCGCATTTGGCTGTCAGCACTTGTGATGAATCGCAGATGAGTGAGATGTGACTTCTCACTAATGGATGTGGACAGTATCCAAAAATATGTACGGGCAAAAAAAGTCAGAATAAAGTCAACCACACGACCCGGAGAAGGAATATCGCTTTCACTGTTGAAGGCTCATGGAATCGCTTATGATTTCGAATGGATTTCCACTTGTTGTTCAAGCCCAGATCGAGGGGAGGATGGGGTTAGTGGGGAGGGTGGGGTGCATAACTATAAGATAACCAGCAGCAGATCTAAAAGGGAGTTTAGGAGAGTGTTGGTGAGGTTGTGGAACTCACTGCTCTAAGCTGTGGTTGATACAGATATCATCAATTTATTTAAGAAGAAATCTGATACATACAATAGAGCAGGAATAGAAGGAGTGGAGTCTCAAGTGGATTATAAACACCGGCACGGACTTGTTGGGCTGAATGTCTTGTTTCCGTCTATATGATTTATATATTTGTGCCATGAACAATTGATCCATTGTGTTGTAATATTAAATAAAGCTGAGATGGTTCAGAATCAGAGCAAACTAATTACTGGGGAATTAGGAAGGAGGGGAGCTGAGTCCTTCAGATCAGACGTGAAACCATCTACCTGTCCACTGCCAGAAGGGAGTTTATTCACTTTACAGTATATTCTGTGAGCATTTGAGACGTCTTGAAGACGTGAGAAGGCACTATATCGAATGCGAGGATTATTATTGTTATTATTACTATTATTCTCTCCCAGTGTTCTTGACCGCAAATAATATTGGTCACTTCATAACTAGTTGTGGCGCATTGCTGTTGTCTTAGCTTCCACGCAATACAAATACCCACGTTAGAAAGATTATTTTAAGAGAGGAATTTGCATATGGGCATTCTTTAAAAGCAAAACCCTTGCCAAGGACATTCTCAGATCTGCAAGGATACGAGAGCAGTGAAACAAACGTATGTTGTTTAAGCAGCTTGAAAGCCTGTTGACCTTAGAAGGTCAAACATTTCGGAAGTCTATCTTGAGTTTACTTCACATATGGGTTACCAAGTACCGATGTAGGACTTGAACCTACAACCTTCTGACTCAGAGGCGAGAGTGCTACCGACTGAGCCAGGCTGACACACGCAATTTCCAATTTCTATTTAAAAAAATAATGACGCCTAACACAAAGGGGAGGGAATTCACGAAGAAAGTATCTTTTAATATTTGCTCCCTCCCCCCATCACCCCCCCCCCCCCCACCACCACCGCGTGAAAAATTGAAAAGCACCCTGATATGTTCAGAATCGGAGCTGCCATGCTTCAGATGAAACATTAAATCAAGGTCCCGTCTGCCTGTTCAGTAACATTTCGCATTTGTTTTTCAAGGCTCCTCGGCCATTCCTGAAAATACTGAGGGGAGGAACGCTTCCAGTAGTGATGGGAGAATGAGCAGTAGCAGTTGCCATGGTGACAAAAGCATGTGCGTTGATAGATATATATATATATATAAAACTGCGCAAGAAATAGATGCGCAAGTCTAAGGCAGAAGAAGCCTGGATCCATGGGTGCAGCAGTGGGTGTGCTGGTGAAACCACCCAAAGCTCGGAGGTGATACTCTGCCCACTATACTGCTGCTCCTGTTCCTCACAATCTTCCAGCACCGGCCTCTATCCAGTGTCACCTCATTTACAATGTGTTCCCGCCTTTCGTGAATGGCAAGCTGTGCGGTTTTGGCTGCTTAGACTCCAGCTGTTGCCCCAACCCACACTCTGGGGTCCCCCAAGCCTCGGCTCTTGCCAACCTGTGCCTAATATTTTCCGGAATTAGACAAGCAGGATGTGTCCCTCCAGGGAGAGAGTGCACGTTCCATCTCGACAATCGCTCTCTGGAATTTACACGCGTAGATGGGACGCATGGAATTCTCAGTTTGGTTCGGATACTCTTAAGCATAGTGATGGGTTTTCTAGGTGTCAGATATGCGGCTGATCAACATACAAGTGACAGCCTCTGAAGTAACTCTAAGTGTAAAGGAACACAGTTAGACTTCACTTTAACTGGATGATCTTACCGTACAGAGACACAACATAATACAATTTACATTTACATAGCCCCTTCCACGTCAGCCGGTCATCTCAACTTGAACAGGCCTTGGTTTAATGTCTTATCTGAAGGACATCGCCTTTAACATTGCTTTCCCCCTCCCCAGTACTTCACTTGAGTTTCAGACCAGACTATGTAAATTCAAAGTCCCGATGTGGGGGCTTGAACCCACAACGGTATGACTCAGAGTGCCATCGTCCGAGCCAGGCAGGCACACAGACTTAATTGTGTTGCGCGGACGTGAAGCAAACCGAGTGTTGTCGGTAAGTGCAACAAAGCATCAGGTTTCATCATAACCTCCCTGTTCAGTGCTGTAAAAATAATATGAGTCACAGAGGGGATCTTGGATTGGGCAGGGAGGGTGCGTGGCCTGGTTTTAAGAGTTGATGCAACAAAAAAAGGGTCTGGCAACAGAGTAGGTCCCAAAATTCCATCCAGTCTTAGCCTCGAAGACCATTACCGCGCTTTGAAATTTTATGAAATAATATTATTGTTGAATGCAGACCCAGGTAAAATGTTACCCTATTAACCCTGTTTCATCTGCTTAACAGAATACATTCGGGACATGACATGTGCTTGCGAGTGTCAGGATGGTGGAAGGAGAACTGGATGGACCTTGATCTTCTTTCGTCTGGGAAATTCTTGTGTTCTTAACAAAACCAGGTTGTTTCAGGCAGGGCTAGTCAGTGTCTGTAACCCCCACCCTCCCCCCATATCCTTATTGCATTCCAATGATATCACCTAAGAAGCCACACACCAAGTCTGCTCTGCTTCCATCCCGTCTGCGGGAAACAGAACACCGTTCTGCTCCGAGCTTCTGTCTCGAGCTTCTCTCTCTGAGCTCCAAACCCTCCCCCTCCACCATCTCTAAAAGTTTCAAGCGCGTGCGTTTGTTCTTTTAAAAGACGAGGTGTTGCGGGGGGGGGGGAATATTCAGCACAAAAACACAACCGAAAAGGCCATTTCGACAACTTTTAAATGATGGGAGTACACAACCACTCCCTGACGGAGAACAAGCTCTCGAACAAATCTGGGTCAAGTGCAGTCACTGTCTGGCACCAGATCTGAGAAGACCGAGTCTTTAATACCAATTACTCGGAATTTGTAGGTTAAGATGTATTTCTTTACTTTGCTAAATGCAGCCACCACCCACCACCTTCCCCCATAGTCCGCCCACCCCCCCACCGCCCCCCCCACCCCGCGTGCCATGTGCAGTCACTAAATAAGAATGTGAATTGAGTGTGAGTGACAATAAGCACAGTGTTCAGCGGACATTGAGTTAATGACTGGGAAGCGTGAGGTAATTTGTGGTTCTTACCTCCTGGCTGGTTGGTTGATTGACTGACTCGCTGTATTCTAGTGTTGTTTCAGCCACTGCACCGCACAGGCTGGGAGTCATTTGCATCCACACCTCAGACCTCAGACCCTTGGCATTTTACCCTCTGGGCTTCCTTTCTTTTGCTTCTTACTTCCCAGCTCCACCTCGTTTCCCCTCGACTCACAGATATCATAAACCTGTCCACTGGTACTGTTCCCACCCCATTAAAAATGACTGTCATCACTCCTATCCTTGAAAAACCCTCCCTGGACCCATCACTGGTCTCAAACTATTTGCCCAATCTCCAGATGGTCTCTTTCCTCTCCAAGGTCCTGGAACAAATCATTGCTTCCCGGCTTCGTTCCTTCCTCTCCTTGCACTCCCTTCATGAAACCCTTCAATCGGGTTTCCGTGCCACGCACAGCACAGAAAAAGCCATGGTCAAGGTGACAAATGACATTCGTCCCATCTGTGATCAGGGCTCCCTCTGCCTCCTCGTCCTCCTTGACCTCTCTGCTCCCTTTGATACCGTTGACCAATCTATCCTCATCCACCGCCTCTCCTCTCACCTCAACCTTCACAGCTCTGTCCTTGACTGATTCAGATCGTACCTCTCATACTGTCTGCATTTCATCCCCACAAATGGTTTCTCCTCTAGCCACCCGCACCATCTCATGCGGTGTTCCTCAGGGCTCTGTCCTTGGTCCCCTCCTCTTCAGTATCTTGGTGACTTTATCTGCAGACATGGGGTCAACTTCCACATGTACGTGGATGGCTCCTAACTTACCTCTCTGCCTCCACTCTTGACTTCAGAACCACTGCTGTCCTGACAGACATCAAGTCCTGGATGAGAGTTAACTTTTTTCAGTTGAAAGTCAACAAGCCCGAGGCCCTCCTGATTGGCTCCTGTCAGCGCCTCCACAACTCAGGCACTGACAGCATCACTATCCATGGATGCACACTCCACCTTACTGAGTCAGTCTGGAACCCTGGCATCTTGTTTGACCCTCAACTATCCTTTCTACCCCACATCCGTGCCATGACCTGCTCTGCCTTCCCTCTGCAACATCGCCCAGCTCCGCCACTGTCTTAAACCGCAGGCCACCAATACCCTCATTCACACATTCATTACATCGAAGCTCGACTCCTTGCTTATCGACCTCCCCAATTCCTCCCTCCACAGACTGCAGATCATCCAGAACTCTGCAGCCCATATCTTCTCCCGCACTAGACTTTATCATCCTATCATCCCCATCTTTCCCCAGCTCTACTGGCTACCCATCATACAGAGGATACACTTCAAGATCCTGGTCCTCAACTTCAAAACCCTCCATGCACTTGCTCCCCCCTAACTCTGTGACCACCTAAACCCTACCATCCTGCCCTCTATCTCCGCTCAGGGGGCTCTAACCTGCTTCACGTTCCCCCGCCACTCCATTGGCGGGCAGGCCAGCTGCCACTCAGCCCCACACTCTGGAATTCCATCCCGGTGTCCCTCCGCCTTGCCCCCTCCCTTGCCTCCTTCAAGATCCATCTCAAGACCCTCTTCCTCGACCATGCTTCCGATATCCCTGCTTCCCCCACTGCCATCCAACCTCCCCAATCCCGACCCCCAGCTCGGGTCCGAAACTCTGATTGTCCAGTGCCTTGGGACGTCTTCGCGATGTGAAAGGTGCTATACAAATGTAATGTTGTTGTTGTTGTCTAACCTTGGCCCAAGAGAGCCAAGAGTAGTTTCTTCCAGTTGCGTGTTCCAAGATGGCATCAGCTGATGACAACACACAGACCACAACTTCCTCACATCAGTCGATGACTTTACAACAACATCAACAACAAATTTCATTTGTATAGCGGCTTTTAGCAGCCTGGAATGTTTTTCAAGTGTAATTTGTTGTTGTTCATGTCAGGAGAACGTCCCAAGATGCTGAAGATTCAAGGATTTGCATGAGCAGGAGTTTGAGATCAGGAGGCGTGGGGGTGTGTGGTAGGGAGGGTTGGAGGTAGGAGGGTGACTGCAGTCAAAGAGGAGGGTCTTAAGACGGGCCTTGGAGGAGGCAAGGGAGGGGGTGAGGCAGAGCAATAGAGGCAGCGATCTTACAATGCCATGCGTGCATGCGTATGTGTGGTGTATAAATCAGTCAAGAATCCTAGGACCCTCTGGGTCAGTGTGGCGCAGAACGCCAGGCTGTGACATTCCTAACTGACCAAACTACTGGAATAATCGTTTTTGCAACCCGATTAAACGTCAATGAAAGTAAGAACGTCAGGGGTATTTATTTAGCTGGATTGCAGCTGAGATTACAGCTGGAATAAAGAACAATCACAGACTCCATCGTGGATAAACATTATAATACTTCTAACAGACCACGGCAAGCTCGGGCTGAACCACAAGATTATTGGGGTGTGTAGTTCTTTTTTCTCCTGTGCAAAGTGACAATAAAATCCACACCCAAAGCACGATCAATGAATTGAGCACCAAAGATTCCTCAACCATCGGAGTCATCACAACCCTTTGAACCCAGTTAAGCTTCTAATGATAAAATATGTATAATCCTTTCATTTGATCCAGCGCCTTTCAAGTCGGGAGGATGTCTCAAAGTGCTTCACTGGAATTACTGTAAAGTGCAGTGACTGTGTTTCTCTTGCCAGCAGTGACGGCCTGGCTCATGAGCTCAAAATCCTGACATGAGGCTCAACTCATAACCCTCTGACTCCAAGGTCCCAAGTGTTACAATTGAGTCAGACTGCCCTTGTGTACCTACCACAGATACCACCAATGGCTCTTTAAATAGACATCAATTGCTATTGTCACTCCATCTGTATAAGAGGCCCGAAATTTCTCAAGGTCTTAGGCTGAAGACCATTCGTCTTAAAATTTAAGATTGTGAAGAATCTCTTGTCAATTCTTGCCTCCCAAGTGAAACTGGTTTTAAGAATGTTTCCCAACAATCTCCGCAGTCACATCTGCGTCTGAAAAATAAAAGCCTGTCTCTAACCGCTGTCCCTCTGCCAAGTTCTGCACCTCATCAAAGAGAATCCAAAAACATTCCACCTTCCGCAAGGGACGAGCTCTCAATCCATACCAGGCTGCTTCTTTGCAAAAAAGGAGACATAAAAATGAGCCACGTTGATCATCTCCCTTTCACCCTCGTGCAGGGTGCAAAATCACAGTCACTAAATGCTGTGACACTAAAATACACAGTCACTAAATTACAGTAAACGATGTAAAGCACTTTAAAACGTCCTCCCGATGTGAAAATTGTTACATCAATGCAATGATTAATATTATCATCATCACTAAATCAATCTAAATCCGTCCAGGAGAGTTTAAATGTGTCACAACAACAACTAGAGGTTTTTTTACACCCTTCACTCAGGGTAGCATCTCGATGTCCTCAGGTATTTCGCAAAGTTTGCAATGAGCTCAGATGTCCTGATAAAAAAGACTTTTCTTCAGAATAGAAACAATGCATTGGATCTCATCGCAAACCTCTCCCATTTGTTAGAGTCATTTAATTTGCGGTGTTCTGCGAGGGAGAGGCTGGAGCTTGCATTAACCCAGCCCTGGAGCAGGTGTACGTTTTCATGTGTTTTGTTTTATTTGGGCGACGCACCCATACTACTGTGAACGACATGATGCAAAACAAGGTGCAGAGGATTACCAAGTGGAATGATTTCACCGTTTAAAAAGAACCACACACACACACACACACATACATACACAAACACACAGGCATCCACACACACACACACAAAAGCAGTTACACACACCCATCCATACACATACACACACAGACACAAAAACATACACATCCACATATATACACACACACGCACATACCTTCACATGCGCACACACACAAACACACATAAATACATTCATACACACATAATACATACACTCACACACAAACACACTCACTCAGTTCCTCCTTAAGGTCCTTCTAAGTTCACATACCTTTTGATCTTTTGACTCATTCTTCCACACTGAAATAAACGCCTGAGCTGAGAGCCGAGCTCAACAACTGGGCCTCACAATGGCTTTATCAATATTAATCTGGCAGTGAAAGATGGATCTTTGTGAATCCGAATACAGTGCAATAATACAAACATGAAGGCCTTGGGGCACGCCAAGGCAAAACACATTGGGCGGTGTCTGTGCTGTAATGCATAATAGATTTCAATCCGATGGATTTAAGATGAGTTGTGTCCATGGTGTTCACTGAATCAACATTTGAAAGAAAATCGCAATGATTATAGCATTTGAATAATGTTGCATTTGGGAGCCTGTTTGTAACCTGTTAGTTAAATGTGGGCTGCGGCTAGGAGTGTAGGTGGCCAGCTCAATCTGAGCTTTATTAAAGCGTTTTGTTGGATTTCAGTGTTTTTTTTGTCTTTTGATTCCTCTTTTGGTTTTTCACTTGTTTTTTCTGTCTCCTCTGCT
The DNA here is from genome assembly GCF_018977255.1 of Callorhinchus milii. NCBI lineage: Eukaryota > Metazoa > Chordata > Chondrichthyes > Chimaeriformes > Callorhinchidae > Callorhinchus > Callorhinchus milii. The sequence goes on from NW_024704751.1 coordinate 15,380,444, forward strand.
CGCCCTCCCTCCTCCTGCATCAGGAGGTTGTGGGTTCAAGTCCTACATCGGGCCCTTTGAGCTCACGGTCCAGGCTTACACTCCATTGCAACCCTAGTGGAGGGGAGCATTGCATTTGTTGGAGTTGCCATCCTTCGGATCAGACATTCAACTGAGGTCCCGTCTGTGCCTATTCAGGTGGACGTTAAAGATCCTGAGACATTATCAAAGACAAACAACAACAACTTGTAATTATATAGCGCCCTTCACGCGAGGTAGGGGCTATGCAACGCCACAACAAGCTTCTTTCATGTTGAGTGCTTTGGGGGAAAAGGGAGTTTCTCCCTGTATTCTAGTTAACAAACCTCCAGGTAACTTGGTCATTCGCTCTATGGCTGTTTCCGGAAAGTTGCTGTGCGCAAATTGTCTGTTGCATTCCCTTAACAAAATACAGTCACTCGATTTTACAGGAAAAAAAATCACTGGGAAGCGTATTGAGGCAATATAGGCGCTGTATCACATGCAGGAGTGTTATTATTATCACTAGAACAACCATTTTTCTCATGTGGAGCCTTCCTTTTCGCTTGGCTGAGTGAGGATGCTGATTAATGCTGAATTTCGGCCACTTCGTGCTGTGAACTCATGGCTTTTGGAGCGGGAACTCATTCAATCCGGACTGTTTGGAGAAGGAGAAGCCTTTCATCCAAACATTGTGGTTTGGATTCGAAGTGAAGGTTGGAGGGGAGCCCCGCTATGCCACTGCGCAATTCAATCCTGTGACCAAATAAGTGCATTGAATTGGCTTTTTTGTTTAGCCGATCAGCTATTAAACTGGCTAAATTATAATAATCCGGCCATTTAACATAGCGCCTTATCATTTTGTTGAGACGTCTCAAAGCGCTTCACAGAATATATTGCAAAGTCGATTGGCTGCGTATTTTGTGGGCGAAACGCGGCAGCCAATTGCGCCCAGCAGTGTCCCGCAAAAGGTCGTGAAGTGCTAATCAGTATGGATTGCAGATCAAAAAGGTGGGATCGCACCAAAGTGGACAGTTTTCCCGGTGACGAGTACGATATATCACGAGTTGCCAGGGGTATCTGAAGCCAAATATAGCACCTGCTCTCTATTGCTACCCAGCAGAGATCTGCTAACTCAACCCAGGCTCCAAATAGAACACTGGACCTATTCTGGAACCCATTACACCATGTGTTATATTTACCCAAATGAAGTGTCGGAGAGTTGGAGAGAGGAAGACAGAGAGAGAGAGAGAGCGACTATTCTTTATTTTACATACCTTATAAAACTGCTCCAGCACAGTCAATTACTATTTATAGTTGCACTGCATTGAGCTGTCGGTAAATGGACCAACAGTGTCCCACAGTAAAAAGCAGAGTGCAATGGGGCATATCATTATGACAATCATAGCTTCTACATAAAACACAGCGGAAATAGAAGTGAACGAATTCTATGCAACGCCACAACAAGCTTCTTTCACGTTGAGTGTTTTTGGCGTTTTTTTCATGAAAGAGATTAATGCGAGTTTTGATAAATTAAATACTAAGTGCCGAGGTTCAGAGGCCTTTTCATTTCGTTAGAAACGCGCCAGGAAAATGGGTCAGACGGGCTGAGATCCCGGGACCTCAGCGAGACCTGGCTCTGTGATGTAGAGCCTCCCAACTGCAATCTCTCAGTTGCTTGAGTGTTAACCCGGCGAAACAATTTCCTGCTGAAATCTAGGTGCGACTGTGAAAAGGAAGCTATTTTCAGTTATAATTGGGATGGCAGCCTTGCTTGTCAATGTGATTGTTGTACTGTGTACCTTACAAATTGCAGCTGAAATCTTTTTAGGCTTAGTTTATAATACTTCCCCTGATAGCCTGATGGTTAGAGCTACTGTCAGAGTCAGGACTAAACCCTCCAGGAACCTTCTGATGCTTCCTATGGCTGAGGTCAACTAACTCTGTTAACCCTGCAAGCCAAACCCTAACGGTAGGATGTCCTGGTTGGATAAGCAGTGGGAAGCTTGGCAGGCAGAGCTCTCAATAGCAAATCATTGCCCTCAGACCAAAGGCTGATTAGATCTCAATTGATAAACTTGATGATGAATCAGGGGTCACAACCCAATGCTTTGAGGCATTTCAGCATGATAAGGCAAGGATTATTACTATTACTATCATTATTTAACATTGGTGAGTTTACTCTGTTTCACACTGAAAATATAATAATAATCCTGGCATTTGATACGGCACCTTATCAGGTCATTGAGACATCTCTAAGCGCTTCCCAGGATTTGACTGTAAAGTGCAGCAATTTGCGCACAGCAACGTCCCGCAAACAGCCACAAAATGAATGAGTGATTTGATCAACAGTTATGGAGCGAAAGTAATTTCGAAGAGAACTAACACTGTACATTAGTTGCGCGATGGAGCAGTTTTACTGACGTTTAAATTAATTTCTACAAATGACAAATCAGTTCGTAACCGCAAAAAATGGTAGCAATAAATTGCCCATTATGCCTTCGAGATTAATTGCTGAATTTAATGGATGAAAGGCAGCCAAGATACATTGAGTCTAAATGGTACATTCAAAAGGGCAGCATTTTTATTTTATCAGTATAATCTCAGATCATTACATTGGCAGCAGGCAGAGCTGTTGATTTAGATAGAAAAAGGAAACACAAAAGTGTTTCTAAGATCAGTTTATGTTTTAAACTCATGAGGATAAATGTTAATGCGGAGCCTGGAAGGAAAGCAATATTTGCTATTGTACAGAGGGAGAGCTATTCATTTGGTGAGCATGGCACGGATTAACATAAATACGAGGCTTAATAGGTTTTTATTTGATATTCGCAATCCAAATCCTGGGCTCAGTGAAAGATGGCTACAAAGCGGGGCTGAATAGATCAATGTTAACCATTGTACAGACAGATTCGACTGTTATACCGGGACATTACAAAGCCACCAGCCTCTGGGCCACTGCTTAAGTGTTGGTGCAACACCTGGCTCCCTTTACTCAGAGCTTTTGTTCCCGTCCTGGGCACGTTCCAGGATGACGGCACCGTGTTGGGAACTGAATGGATCGGTGCTTCTCCCGAAAGATGCGGGCTGGCTGGCTGGCTGGTTCGCTCATTCTGTCACTGAGCAGGTTGCAGTTTGCACATGCCATGAGGTCACAGCCGAGGATTAGCATCGGCTGATTGTTTCCTTTGTACGTGGATAGCTGTGGAGAGCTCGCCCGCCAACCCGCCCACCCGCTCGCTCGCTCGCTCTCTCGCTCTCTCGCTCTCTGCACAGCTTGCTAAACATTGCAGGTGATGTCACGGAGATGCCTCCCATCCTTGTAGCGATCGGGATGGAGGGCGGGATGGATAAATCCGAATAATAATCCTTGCATTTGATACAGCGCCTTATCACCTCTTCGTGCCGTCTCAAGGCGCTTCGCAGAATATACTCCAAAGTGAATTGACTGTGTATTTTGTGGGCGAAACGCGGAGAAACAATTGACCCACAAATGGTCAGGGATTGAGGCGAGCAATGTTTTTTTAAGGAGTTATTATCCCCGGAAAAGCGATCCACCAATTGACTAACAACTGGTTTCCTAATTGCTGCGAGTAAACAGAGGCATAGGGAGTAAGGAAACATTTGCCCAACATTTAGTCCTGCCTGGGAATTGAACCCAGGTCTCTCGCTTTCAAGGTGAGTGCTCTAACCACTGAAGTCTCCACAGGAAGGAGGGCGAGCAGGGAAGGAGGGAGGCAGGGAGGGAGGGATGGATAGGGGGAGGGTGGCAGGAATGAGTTTCCTAACCTCCAAAGTTCCTGAAGTAGTTCTTAAGACATTGGGGTCCAATTTGTGATATTTCTTATTAAGGAATCTATTATCAAGGAATTCTACTGGGGTCGAGATTTACTCAATTAACGTAGCGTTTCGGAAAATATGGTAAATTCTTTGAATTCGATCTCGACTTTGAAGTCGTTTTTCTGCAGTTCTTGAAAGAAACTCATAGATTAAACGGCTTCAAAATTAAGGTTGCATTTCTGAATTTGCCAAATTCTGGACACTCTGAAATGTGACAATAATAGGGAGGAATCTAGACCTGGGTTGGGTTTCCAAGTATACGTCAAGTCAATCCGAGCCCAGGAGAAGTTTCCCCGGACAAAATCCTCTCCAGTAGCTGACTTTGTGAGGCTGAACGGGAATTTTAGAGGGATTTCTTATTAAGTTGTTGGAATACTGGGCAAATTAAACCACACCTCCCACCACCCCACCCACGTTGTCTTCTTATTGGAGCCAAGAAAGGATCTTGTTACCGTGAAATTTATCCCTTTAAATAATGTTCATGTTTACAACTGTGAATGTCCTTGAGTTATGGGTACGGTTTCCATGTGATTGTTTTCAGTTGTGGGTAAAAACACGCCTCCCACATGATGGAGTAGGCACGTAAATTAAGCTGGGCGCACGTTCCTCTCTTTGGCCTCTGACCTCGGGCATTGATATTGATGTCAGAGGTTTGCTTTAAGCCCCGATCGCCTCCGAAGCGAGTAGAGCGTCTGTCGTGCTCAGAACAGGGACCCCCGCAATCCATCTTTCCAATTAAAACAAAATCAATGAGTGAAAGGGAACAAGGCTGTTTTAGTGACTGACTGTCCGCTTCCGACACCCTTGCCTCTCATAATGGCACTGTACATTGATTTTAAATCGAACACTCCAAGGATTACAATGAAGCAAACACAGCATGTCAGCCTGGCTCAAGGGATCGCACTCTCGCCTCTGGGTCAGAAGGTTCCGGGTTCAAGCCCCGACAGCGAGACTTGACTTTGAGCTCATAGTTATGGCTGCGTCATCTGTGGTACTGTCCTTCAGTAGAGTTAAGGGAGGATAAGATATTGGATGCATTACGCACAGCGTTTGGCAGAGACGTAAATTACACAGAAGTTCTCTTCATTCTATGACCTTGCGATATTGGTTTCAAGGATTTGTTCTGAGCCAAATTAACAGAAAGTTGACTTCAGGATTAAGACAATTTGCCAAAGGCTAGACCCGAGACTTGGAATTTTTTTCTGAATAGATTTCTCACTAATTTTTCCCTTTCCATTGTCAAATTCCCGCAACGATTTTAGAAATGATTAGAAAATACAAGCTGGACTGGGTTTTGACACATCTCTCATCTTCTTAGGTCTGAATGGTGGGAAACTGAATTGCGTTTAGATACCAACAACAACAATAGCAACTTGGATTTGTACAGGGCTTTCACGCGGAGTAATATCCTAGGACATTTTATTTTGTTTTATTTTGAAAAAACTATTACCCCCCCCGAAAAGCGATTCCCCCAGGATAGGTAACACACAGGTTTGTGGAGTAAGGAAACTTGTCCAACCTTGTTTCGCCCTGCCCGGGAATTGAACCCAGATCCTCTCACTCGCGAGGCGAGTGCTCTAACCACTGAGCTACATGACGCCTTGCAACATGACTCATTGCAAGGCGAATGCTGAATCGCTGACTGTGCTTTGATGGATCGATATCTGGCACAGTGGGACCCGCTCACCAGCCCGACCGGTCACATGATTCCCCGAAGCCATGATCAATTACCGGCTGTTTCGTCATGACATGGTTTCATTCTATCGACTGCTCATTAAGACTCATCAGCCGTTCAGGATGAGCCCTATGGTGAGGGATGCCCATTGACGTGCCTGTCTCGCTCTCTCTGCCCTGCTTTAGTCTCAGTGTAAACGGAACCAACTCTGGTTATCAGTGCGGCTGACACAGCTGCTGTGGCAGTAAAACAACTCTCTGAGTGCTTGGTCAACAATCAGGTGCCTCTACCTCTCCCAGTTCCTGGGTGTGAGAGGTTCCAACACCCCAACAGCACGTATTCTTCCAATGATTGATTTGATTAGTCTGAAATATTTAACCAGGGCCTGTGTGCAGAACTCCGAAATGTGTTTTTCTTTCTCCGCCTCGTCTCTCTTCCTTGCCCGTCTTCAGACCCCACCTGAAGATTTTCCTCTTCGAAAGTGCCTTCAGTCACCTCCCCTCTCCTTCCTCCCCGGCTTCAAACGTCAAACACCGCCGCTGTTAAGCGCTCCAAGACGCCACCCTTAAAGGGCGCAGATTTGACTGAGAGGGGAGGGGGGATGTAGGAGAGAGGCTATGTGAGCTCAACGTCCTGACGAGAGGGCTTGAGTCCAAACCCTTCTGCCTCGGCGTGCCACTAACTGCGCCAGACTGACACACTAAGAAGAGGTGACATTTCGGGCCATATATACCGAGTATAGAGTGAGGAGATAGAATAATGATTGTCGGACCAGTTTTCGTCATTGCTTGCGGCTGTTCAATTTTTTCGAATCGGGGAAGCAACTGAAGGAATTGAAGGAAATGAGATGCCCATCTAGTTTAAGAGAGGACAATGGAATCTCTGGCTCCCTTTTTCTTCTGTATTTCCAATTAACTTAACACTAGTTACAATCAGAGCAAGGTAATCGCGGCAGCACATTTGCGGAATCATCGCGGGGAGAAAATGTCAAATGCCTGCCACGTCCTCTGACTTGAATTATTCAAGATCAGATGCATTTTTAATATTTAACTTTTAGCACAAAAGGGGAATGGTAAATGCACATTTCAAAAAATACCCTAACCGTGCCATCAGGTGCCGCAGGTTAGAATGATTGCCAACCCAAATCAGATTTTGTGCATAATAATAATAATACTAACAATCCTTGCCTTTGATATTTTGATATAGCGCCTTATCACGTTGTCGAGACGGCTCAAAACGCTTTGCAAAATATACTGTACGGTGAATTGACCGTATTTTGTGGGCGAAAGGCATGATTCATTCCCACCCCGCCCCGCCCCGCCCTGCGTATTAATCTGATTCTTAATTTTTTTTTCGCCTTGCAGAGCTTCTCTGAGGTGAAAGGTCAGGAGTGACCTGCTTAACATTTTACAGCCAATGTGTTTTTTATCAGGGTTATTGTACACAGCCAGGCAGGTCTGAGTCACATTATCAGAGAATGTTTCTTTCACCTCTGTTCCCCTCCTTCCCCCTCCTTTCCCGTTTCCCCGTTCCCCCCTACCACCAAATAAAAAAAGGAACCTAACACTAAAAGATCACATTTCTCCGAGTTTATTACATCTAAGTAGATGGTAAATCGAGATTAAAAAGTTTGCTCTTAAAAGAACCAGCACAAACACGATTGTCGAATGCCTTTCCTCTGTGCGGTAAATATCTATGGTTCTTTCTCTCCATGCTCACTGGAAATAACCCTCTTCCCCCCTACTCTCACTCCACCCCCAACCTCCCCTAACCACTCCCATTCTCATCACTTATCCCCACCCCACCGGACAAGCATTTTCCTTTGTTTCGTTCAACCACAAAATACAAAGTCACTTCACTTTAATGTATACCCCGTGAAGAGTTCTGAGACATCCTCCCGGTGTGAAGGGCACCGTACCAAATGCAAGGAATATTATTATCATCATCATTTATTATAGCGTCAATTGTCGGACCTGTCTCCGAGGGTAAAACTCGGGTCAAAAGATTCCCTATTTCGATTCTAAAGCAAAGAGCTACAACAACTCTGTCCAACCTTCAAGCAAACTAACAAAACATGAAATCAAAACATATCAAGGCTTTGCTTCTGCTCAAAAATCCATTGCTTGTCCTAGTTAGGAGCGATTAGGCAGGAGGATGAATACTGACTGCGAGAGGGATCTTTATTTGATCAGCTGGGTCGCTGACACACACACACACACAGAAAGTCATCTCCATGTTTGAACGTATCCAAACCAAACGAATGAGAGTTCTGCAAATGTATTTAAACTTCTGCACAGTGTTTCTCTCTCTCTCTCTCTCTCTTTCTTTCTCTCTTTCTTTCCTTGGAGGAATGCACCATGCTCAACCAATTAGGCAGTATTAGGCACAGGTTGGCAAGACTCGAGGCTTGAGGGAACCTAAGATGTGTGTTTGGGGTGCGGCTGGAATCTGACCAACTAAATCTTGCCAACTTCCCATTGCAAGCATTGTCTGACATAGAGGATTCATTTCGCACTACTTGATAGACTCATTTTTCAATTAGTTCATTTTGCCATAACACCTAGAGTTATCCTATTAATTCTCAACGTAACAATAAAAATAATAATAATCCTTGCATTTGGTACAGCGCCTTATCACGTCTTCGAGACGTCTCAAATCGCTTCACAGAATATACAGTAAAGTGAATTAACAATCCTCCCATTTGATACAACGCCTTATCACGTCGGCGAAATGCCTCAAAAGAGTATTTACCGTGAAGTGTGGTGACTGCACGTTAGTAGGCGAGCGAGGCAGCCAATTTGACATAGCATCGTCCCACAAACAGCCATGAAGTAAACGACCAATTTTTTTTATTTGGGGGATTGGACGCGGAACTAAGGTGGTGGGTGAGGAGAAACTCCTTTCTCTGTGGAAAAGAAACCGACAGACACCGGGACACAAAACGACTATTAAAATGAACGGTGAGGTGGGTCGGTGGGAGGGGGGGGAAGGGGAGAGGGAAGGAGAGTGGAGGAGTGAAGCGATGGCTCAGTTTCATCTGATCGCCACCAATCTTATTGTAACTGAAAGTAGTCAAGTACAAAATGTGCTTCTCTCCTCCAGCTCCGCAATGTCAAAACTCAACTCACTGCCAACCCAGGACTCTTTCCAGCCGCTTGTTAATCATTGACCAGAAACTAATTCAAATCTCTTGAAGCCAAAACAAATAAAACACTTTTTTTTGCCAGCCTCAAGGCTCTTTCGGGGGCCTTGAGAAGAGAGTTTGGATTTTCAACTTGGACTCGGACCTTTGTGGGGTTGCGAAATGTTCTGCCCTACAAAACAGTAGAGGCAGAATCAAAAGGGATGTTTTAAAAGAGGGATAGACGGGGGTATTAAAAGGGGTATGAAAAGATATGGCGAAAGGGGTGTGGCGAGGAAGCGATTGGGATTAAAAGAACTGCCAAGATCTGAAATTGGGTCGTCTTCCTGATGTGGAAGGTGCTATACAAATGTAAGTTGTTGTTGTTGGTGGTGGAAAGGATTCGATACACAGTCACTACACTCTACTGAGAAACACTTTGAGGCACATTTCACCGAGTTGATAAGCGACTATATTTCTGTAGCGTTTTACTGTCCAACTCCCAACTCAAAGAGCTTTATAAGAAACTTCCTTTGAAGTTATCTCCTGCTGGCAGGACTATTGAGGGGAGGTGGTGAGGAGTGGGGGGATTTAAGATTGGTCAGCTAACCGTCTAACCGTCACTGCCAAGTGTAACTAGCTCCTGGAATTGTTAGCTGATTAGCCGCTGGATAGATTTCCTCTCCAGGGACTCGCAAAGAGAAGATGGCAGCAGCTTTGAAATAGAAACAGCCGAATAAGATTGAGAGAATCTCTGGCCAATGTTGCTCAGAGCGCGCTAACGTATTTCACTTTATTGACTGGTATCCTGGAGAATAGAAGACTGCAGGCAACTTCCAGGAGCTTTCAAGTGGAATTACATCAGCCTGAACCTTTCCATTTCTACCCCCGAATCACAGTAATCTCCAACGAGACCGTACAAAAATGCTAACGGGGAGAAATTCCATCCAGGTCCAGATTTACTCTATTTGTGTAGCATTTCAGAGCTCCCAGAATTTGTCCAATTGTTGCCTTGACTTTGAAGTCAGTTCACTGCAGTAAACTGCACCAACTTAAAAACCACCAACTCCCCCCAAACTTATGGCTGAATTTGAGAACCTTCTGCTGACCTGCGTGACCTTACATTTTAAGCCACGGGGTCTCGCCGCCTGAGACTAGGTGGAATTCCAGGTCCTGAATTGCTATCCAGCGCTTCTGTTCGACATGTGGTACATTACTTGTCATTTGGAGAGAGGACTGGACTTAGGGTATGGAGGTTCGAAACCAGATCTTCTGTTGAACCCAGGTCCTCTCGCTTGCGAGGTGAGCACCCTTACCACGACATGAGTTTAACTCAGAAAGCGGAATTTTATTCACCCTGTTTTCCGCCAAACGCTTGGGTCGGTTTCAAAATTGGAACGGTGAAGGGGTTCGGAGCAGAGGAAGAGACTAGAGAAGGAATTAGATAGCTGTTTGACAAGCGGAGTAGAATGAGCCAGAGCGATAGCGGGATTATTTACTTGGAATCATGATTTTATATCAATTTAATATAAAAAAAATGTTTGGGACCACATCAACTAGGTGACAAACGCTGTCTAGTCCCTAAAAATACCCCGATGAGATTAATTTTGCCGCATTAAGTTATCCTTCGCAAGTGAAACCCTTTCCTAAATCAGAAAACTCTTAACCATGATTGGAATAAAATGGTGTGGATGAGGTGTAATTTCTACACATTCCTTATTCCTCTCTCACTCTTTCTCTCTCTCTCTCTCTCTCTCTCTCGCTCTTGCTCTCTCTCTCTCTCTCTCTCTCTTGGCTGTATATGTGCAATAAAATGTTAATAACCTTCAGAGCACAATTGTAAAATTGCTTCCCATGGAGAACGCTGACAAAGACTAACGATTTGGAGTCTGCTACAGATTATGTGATTTCAGCTCAAGGTTATGCCCGAAGCAACGGCCCTACAGAGTATCAAGCTGTATACACCATGTGGTTTGTGGCTTACTGCAGTATATTGCAAATACTTGATTTTTCTTTTTGCTTACCAGTGACCCTCTGTTACTATGACTACCACGCTCTCTCCCTCTCTCTCTCCTCTCTCGCTGTACCAGTAACAAAGTGTTGCTGCGAGCCCCAGGAATGCATAGGCTAAACTCCTAGTCCTGAAGCTTGGAAACCCGTGCAATCCCAATGGAGTCCGAATGGGCACTTATAGGGGGCTCGGGCCTTTGAGCTCACCGTCCAGGCTGCCATCCCAGCGGAATAATTCTGCGGCGCTATTCGAAAAGAGAAGGGAGTTTCTCTACTTCTGGCATCCCAGCCAACTATCCCCCAAATTAAATTGGTCACTCATACCTTCACTGCTGTTTGTGGCTCCTGGTTACCTGCGAGCCAAAGTCCTAAAGAGTAAGGTGGTCGTGGGAAAGCTTGCCAGACAGTGGTATCAATGGCAAGCTATGAGGTTTTAGTTGATTAGACTCCAGCAGTTACCCCCAACGAACACTCTGGGGTCCCCATGCCTTGGCGCTTACCAAGTTGTGCCTAATACTTTCTGGATTTAGGTAAACAGGATGTGTCCCTCCAGGGAGAGAAAGAGAGAAAGAGAGAGAGAGAGAGAGAGTGTGAGTGCGCATTCCATTCCGAAAATCGAACTGGAATTTCCATGTGTTGGTGGGATGTATGGAATTCTCAGTTCGGTTTGGAGACTCAAGCACAGTGATGGATTTCCGCGTGCGTCAGACACACGGCTGACTTCAACAAAATGTGTGGGTCGTTCGTTGCTGGGCGCAAGTTGTCACTAGCGGAGCAGAGGGAGTAAATTGATGAGAAAAATCCTTCCCCAATGAAACTCTCTCAAAATTTAATGTATTTACATTTTGACCCCATCCCCAATTCTGGAACTTTAGTGACGTGGCTGCAAGCAGGAATTTCTTGCTTATTTTGCCTTTAAAGGAGACGTCAACCCAAGGGATAACGTGGTGAGTGGGGAGGGGGGGGTGGGGTGTGGGCTGGAAGGTCATTCTCTGCCAATTGTTAGTGTTTGTTTGGCTGTAAAATGCAACTGCATTCCTAAACTTCAAGGAAACCAGTGTTTCGCTCTGAAGCTCTAAACCACAATGACCTGTTTCCCCAGTGTAAGAATGTGCACAATCAGGAAGTGTGTGCAAGAAGGAATGAAGCCAAAGATGCAACTCAATGTGAAATCGGTGAGAAAGGAACACTGTTCATCTATCTGTAGATAGGATGGAATGAGGCAAGTCTACATGAAAAANGGCTAAGTGGGTCAATCATGGGACACTGTGTTCGCAGGCGTGAGTGCTGTAATCGTCAACTCAAAAGGGTTTTAATAATAATCCTTGCATTTGATATAGCGCTTTTCAAGTTTTCTAGACATCCCAAAGCGCTTCACAGAACACACTGTAAAGTGAATTGACTGTATATTTGTGGGTGAACGCGGCAGCCAATTGCGCACAGCAGTGTCCCACAAACAGTCGTGGATTGAAAATGACCAATTTATTATTGTTTTGTTTTTTAGAGGGATTATTATTAGGCTCTGTGTGGAGTAAGGAAACTTGCCCAAGGTTTCGCCCTGCCTGGAATTGAACCCAGGTCTCTCACTTGCAAAGCGAGTGCTCTAACCACTGAGCTACAGGACTCCACAGTTTTACAGCATTATTAATTAATTAATTATTTGGTCACTCAGTCCACTGTGGGACACTGCTGTGCTGCTGCATTTCGTCCATAAAAATACAGTCAAACCACTTTACAATATACTCTGTGAAGCGCTTTGAGACGTCTCAACGATGTGATAAGGCACTATATCAAATGCAAGGATTATTATTATAATTCACATAACAGCTTTTTATGTGAAAAATCATATGTTTGGAACCCACATTGGCTCACTGAGTTTATTTGGTGAATAGGAGAGTCGTGCAGACAAACTCCCAACTGCTAACAGCTGATCTCTGATCAATGAGTTGTGAGCAGCAGAGAATAGAAGCAGATGCGATGTAAAGTACTCATTCTTATCATTCCTACTATTGAAGGCATGAGCTCAGGTTAATTGCTAAAGAGAGCAATACAGTGAATTCTAGCCAGACGAGTTTGACCAGCTTTCCAGAATAGGGAGTGGGGAGAGGAGAGAGAACCCGGGGCGATTTATACAGAAGAATCTTTCTAAAATCAATAGAATCGATAGAACAAAAGAAATAATGCTTAGTTATTTTAACGATTTTTTGGGAGGTTAGTCACAGGGAGAATTACGTGCAAAGCTTTTTGCCATGTGGGTCACCAATGAAGGTTAGCGCCGACATCAATTTATACAGCGTCTCTCATGTCAGAAAGACGTAAGATGAATAAAAAAAACATCCCTTGCTTTTGATGCAGCGCCCTTTCACGTCAAGAAGACGTGTCACACACTTCATAGGATTTTACTGAAATGTGCAGCGACTGTGTAATTTTTGGGTGAAATGCGACAGCTAATTTGGGCCCAGAGACATCTCATAAACAGCCATGAAGTCAGTTTGGGATCCAGAGCTGTGCATTGACAAAGGCCCTATTTGTAATTCTCAACAAAATTCCCGCTCACAACCGTTTGCAAACTGAAATGCCATCTTTCCGACGTGATAAGGCCCTATACCAAATGCAAGAATTATTATTATTGTTATTATTATTATTACAGTATCCCAGTTTTAACATATATGGCGCTCTGCGATGTGGACATTAATATTGCACTTATTATTGAATTCCTGCTGGATAATTACAGAGCCCCAGATTCCCAAAGAAAGTTGTCTTCACAGACGGTGAGGTTTGCTTGGGATACATGGCCTGGTAGTGTTTGTTTGACAGGAGGCAAGCTCTAGCACGTGTGTTTCCATCTTGATATCAAAGATTATAGATGGTTTAACTTACATTAAGCAAAACCTAAACTGGGAGACGTTGAACAGCCAGCTAAACTAACTAAGTGCTCAGACCCCTCGAAAGCATAAAGACCTTTTCAGACATGTTTCATTAAGTCAGGAATTCAGGGCAAAAATTTCTGGTATCCATGTGTCTCTGTGAAATATTATGCAACTGATATCTTGAACGCTCGTGTGAGAAAACATGTTGACATTACTCAGTAGAGCTACCTTGGCAACTTGCCGGGGAATGAAAGGATTTCAAAATACCCAGAGTATGTCGATCTGGTACATTTCGGATGACATAACAGGTGAAAAATGACCAGGACAGGAATGAACACAACTGCTGCCTATTCACATTACGACTGCAAAGGACACGCTCACTTCTCCCTCTTGTTTGTAGCGCCCGAAAGCTTTCCTTTCAGCCACTACGCCCCAAAGCTCTCTCGCTCAATCCCTTCGCTTTCTCCCCATTTTCAGGTCGAGCTAGTAGACCTTCCTCTTCGACGGTCATCCTCCCCCTCCCCCTGGAGAGCTCCGAGACGTTATCCTGCGTGAAGGGCGCTATATAAATGTAGGTTGTTGTTGTTGTCTTTCCTTTCCTCTCGTCTGCAAAACACACAGTCACTCCACCTCATATTAAAACCCCATGAAATGCTTTGAGACATGCCATGAGACATTTGCTGTAGCAAATGCAAGAATTCTTCTTATAAACACCCACTTTCTTTTCAGTTTCCAATGAATCACGTAATCTATAAATCCCGTGGAGCACTTTGAGACCTCTCGACGACATAATAAGGCGCCGTATCAAATGGAAGGATTATTATTAGTATTACAGTTTTAGTCTACAAATCCATTTTGTCTTGAAGTGATTAAATTGGCCCAGAATTGTGCAAAATTCTTAACCTGGAAACCGAACCGCTTTAAGAGCTGAAGAAAAACAGCTCTCAGAGTTGAAGAATTTGGCCAACTCTGAAACGTTCTCATGACATCTTAATAAAAATGGTCTGACAGTCTTAGAGCTGAGTGGAATTTTAAGATTTAATTTGAATGTGTGCGGTGAACTCAAAACTGTGGCCCGCCCTGTTTAGGCAGGTCTACTTATTCCTTGTTTTTGTATAACATGTGTAATATTTACATGTCAAACACTGGGGCATTCTATTTGGATGTTGGATGAGAACTTTGCTGTGTATATATTTAGAGAGAGAGCGAGCAGCCTGAGAGTGATAGACTGTGTTAGTGATAGAGAGTGATAGAGGTTTGGCTGTTACTGCTCACTTCCCTCTTTTCATTTGTAGCATCTGAATGCTTTCCTCAATCCACATCCTCCCCTTCCTCTCCTCTCGTCTGCAAAAATACGCAGTCACTACGCCTCACATTAAAATCCTGGGAAGTGCTTTGAGAAATAAGGTACTGTAGCAAAATGCAAGGATTCTTCTTCTATACATCCACAATGTTACTGTGTTGAGGCATCTTTACTGAAGTGGCTTGAGATCAGATGACTGATGCTTGTCTCCTGTGGTGGTAGAGGCGATCAGAGAAATACAGTGATAAAGTAAATCCACCTATTTGATCCACAAAGAAAAGACTTGGTCTAAATACTTCCTGCAATCAAGCAGTCAAGTCCAACTCAGGAAATTATAAGGCAAAAGTTCTGATGAAAGGTCAACGACCTGAGATGTTGACTCTCTCCATAGATGTTGCCCGACCTGCTGAGCGTTCCCAGAAACTTCTGTTATTATTTTACGAATAATTTTGCCATCTCATCACAATTGAATGCCAACCTACTGTCTTCTATGACATTGAGTTCCACGACCCACACACCCACCCATCCGGCAGGAGCTATGCTATCATGTCCACAACAGGTAATTTCAGACCATGATAACCTATAAGAGATATTTTACACTTGATACAAAAGAAAAAGGCTTTATCAAGTGCTGAGTGGTAGAGGAGTGATGCCATTTGGAACCATGTAATGTTACAGCACAGAAATGGGTCACTTAACCCAGTAAGTCTACATTGATGTTTTTCTACACAAGAGCAAGCAACCCAAACTGATCCCACTCTCTTGTTCGCATCCCATTCCTTTTCAAAGTCCTCGTTTCCCAAGCCCCCTGTCTGCTAACTCTGTTATCAATGTGGCTCACTGGCTTGCTTCTAACCAGGGTGAATTAGTTGCTTGGTTGATGAAAAGATTCCAATACCACCCACTCACTCTCTGTGGTTCACCAAAGAATCTGCAAAACAACAAGAAGAACAAGCTGTCACCTTGTTCAGCGATGTCAACACCTGGGCTTTCACCATTATCAGAGTGAAAGCTGTCTCACACGTTCGAGCGCCATTCACAGCTTTCTTCTGCAGTAGAGCACAGTCTGTGCGACTGATCCTTGTAATGAGTCTATTTCAGGCATCGTTCACGACTCAAAACATCACCAGCCACATGCTCACAGGAGGGCAAAAGCAAGTCTTATTGTCAATAAGAATAAGAATAATCCTTGCATTTGATAAAGTGCCTTATCGTGTCATCAAGACATATCAAAGCGCTTCACACGATACACTGTAAAGTGCAGCGACTGTGTGTTTCATGGGCGAATGGAGGTCTTGTCTCAACATCTGAGAAATATCTTGCAACACAAACCAATTTACACGGACAGTGGAAACTACTTTAACTGAACGACTGTTAACCCTGGACGCCACCTAAATCAGACAAAGCACTCAAACCCAATTCACTTGTATTCTTACCTGTTTTTAAATATGTCAGTTAATCTGGACAAAACAGCCAGTCGATTTGTCCTCTTAACTGGCTTCTACTATATATAGTACCTTACAAGTCGGGAGGATGTGACAAAGCACTTCATACAGTACTAATACTTACACTTGTCATAGCACCTTATCACGTCTCAAAGTATTACATTTGCCTCCTCTATCCAGCTCTATCTACAGGCAGTTGCACAGGTGGGAATGGAGTGATGCCATAAAAACGTCTGAATGAGGATGGGAACCTTGAACTCAATCCATTGGGAAATGGAGAGGGAGTCAGTGAAGCCAACAATCTTGTCCCAATTTAATGAGGATGTTGAGTTTTGGAACAGTGTTTCCCAAATGAAATAATGTACCCAGGACACACCACCATTCCAAACACTGGATAATTAGGTCAAAATCCTGCTCCTTGTTCCACAAAGCTATTAAATCTCTGCCTAATTACCTGAAAAGACTGAATCTTGATCCCAAATGAGAAAATGCCAAGGAAGGAATATCTGATTGAGAAGATTCCACCACAGTTCAGTTCGCCAAAGAATCCTTGTGTTGGACTTGGGGCGTAAAATGTTGAAAGGACTCGATAATTACTATCAACTTTGCAGGCAAAAGTGGCAGCCAGTTTACGCACAGCATGGTTCCACAAAAGCCGTGAAGTAAATGATCAACTTAACTGGGGAAAGCGGTGGGATATATTTTTGGCCAAGACACTGGGAGCAACTCCCTCCTCATTTCGAATAGCATCACGGGATCTTTAACATCCACCTGAACATGCACAGGCGGTATCCTGACTCAATGTCTCACTCAATGGACAGCAACTGCAACGATGGGACACTGCCCTCAAGGACACTACCGTAAGCTCAACAGCCAATTCACAACTCAAACCCACAACCTTCTGACCCAGAGGTAGGATATTTTACCCACAGAGCCAAGCTGAGACCTTACTAGGATCTTGCTAACATATCAAGGCACACAGAATGTCATAACCGCTACCACAGCCATCATGAATATACAATACGTTTAGAAGCAAACTGATAGTACAGTGTCAGATTTTTTTTCCTACATGCTTTGTATGTCAACTGGGTCTGGCATGTTACTGCACTGCGTTAAGCTTTTCATTTATGGCATGAAGGGCTGGCAAAATATTATGTGGTAACGCTGGCAACGACTGTGTAAACGAGCTGGGCTTAATGTAGTGATGGAATCTTTGTCTTGAAAACTTCAGTTTTTTTTCCTTTAAAAATCCCGCACGTTTCGAAAGATACAAAAGCAGCATTGTTTCCCCACAAAAAATGTAACGAGACTCGTTGTTGGTAATGGGCCAATGTAAACATGCCAACCACAGCACACTGAAAAATGAGCAATTTGCATGTCAAAATATCCCTTTAAAGAACCACAATTGTAAGTCAATAGTAACGAGTTTTCCTTTCTTCCACCCCCACTCTCGTGTGCCACCTGCATAGTCTGCACCGGACCACCTACCCCTCCATTTCCCCCCCACCCCAACCGCCCCTCTGCTCAGCCTATCTGCGAGACAGACATCATTCCCTCCCAGAGGCTATCAGCACAAATGGGTCCCATTGCAAGGTCATTTTGTCTTCCTTTATCTACAAGTATCTCTTTATCTACCAGTTCCATTCCTAAACCCCAACAATCTGCACCCCTTCGTTCAGAGGAGTGCCAACTGCTTTTAGTTGGTATCTGTTTCTTGTGGTTTCTGCCAACGCAATGAGAAAGCAAATGCAGAATTACATTTTGCCGCGAACTGTAATTTTTTGCAGTTATCAATTAATTTCCTCTATAATTACCACGTCTCTTGCATTGCGGTATTCACCCTTCAAATTCGCAGCTGCCAACCCTCGTGCCTGTTCAGACATCCAAATATTTCCCTGAACTATAATAATAATCCTTGCATTTGATATAGGGCCTTATCATGTTTTCGAGACGTCTCAAAGCGCTTCACAGGATACGGGATAACCTTAAATCTATGGCGCTAGTAAAATCCTTCACAAACACTGAGGGCAACAAATAAGCTTGTACAATTTTTATAAATGTAACTGCTTTTTATTATTATTAATGATAATAATCTTTACATATGACATCTGACTGTTCGGCGCCTTGGGACGTCCTCCCGACGTGAAAGGCGCTACACGAAGGTAATTTTGTTGTTGTTGTAGTAGTGCTTTTCTTGGCAGAAGGACATCTCAAAGCAAATGTTGTGACTGCGAATTTCTGTAGCCATTTGGTTGCAAATAGAATATATAATTTAACGACATTAAAAGGAAATGATGTCTGTCACGACCTTATGAACAGAAGTCGGCCAATTTTCTATTTCCAAACAATAAAAAAAATGTTAGCAAAACCTCCAATGTTTAACGGTGAGAATTAATTTTCCTTGCTTTGGAGTTGTTCTCCCAAAGTGAAAGTGTTAAGAGTGTTCGTTTGCATTTAAGGTGTGATTTGAAGTAATCCTTGCATTTGAGATAACATCATACCACGTCGTTGAGTTGTGTCAAAGCGCTTCACAAGGATATACTATAAAGTGGAGTGACTGGGTACTTTGGGAGTGAAACGTGGTAGAAAGATCCACAGAAAGAAATGCTCCTTTTTTGTTTTTTTATATTAAAAAATTGCTCACTCTCATTGCTTTCCCCCTTCCTTTCATTGAAATGAAAAGCCTCGCTGTGTTTTGGCCAGGAGTTGACTGTGTGGGCAGATGTAACTGTGATACGCATTGATCAATAATAATGATACAGAGAGGTCGGGGACAGTTTATGACTAAATGTCAAATCATAAGTGCGTCAATAAAACATATTCCACTCTATGGCCTCATGTCCCTGAGCTAAATAAATATTTCCATTTCTAATTCAATTTAGCGCTGTCACTGGAGGTTGTATTTGTTCACACTGTTAACTGTGCTCTTTCTTTCTGAAGGGCATTGTTAGAATTTACACTTTTTGTATAATGTTAGAATCATAAGAGATGTTGCGAACGGGTTAACTTTTAAGTTAAGTGTTGGGGGGCAACTGGACTGACACTCATGATTAACACTCAAGAGCAACAAAAGGCAACCCTCAAGAATAGCAGCTAATGAGTGAGTTCCTTAAACTAGAGGACCTTAGTACCATCCCAGGATACTGATAAGAAATAACCAGTCACTTAAAAGGAATGTACTAATGATCCCACCTAACAAAATAACAAGCGTCAGATAACAGGGGTCTTAAGGACAATGTGTATGTGTGCTGAGGCACGTACACCCCCATGAGTTGTTCACGTGAACCCAGCATGATTTCGACCAGGTGATCTAATGTCCGCACCATGATTGGACGAACATCGGTATAAGAGGTCCGTTAACAACAACAACAACAACAAGATTCCATTTATAGAGCGCCTTTCACTTCGGGAGGACGTCCCAAGGCGCTGAAATCTGTTAACTTTGTGAACGGGGCCGTTCCGGGTCGCGGAGACAAGGGTACGTACGGGAGATGCGGCCATCCCGGGTCGAGGAGACAAGGGTACGGGAGATGGGGCCATCCCGGGCTGCGGAGACAAGGGTACGGGAGATGGAAGACTGAGAGCTGGAAACACTAAGACTGAGGATATCAGATGGAAGATTGAAAGCTGTCAGCAAGGAGACTGAAAGCATGAAGATCAAGCTTGTGTGCTGTACAGACACAGTGTTGAACTCGAGATATCTACAGTGGTATTATTCTGTTATTAGATCTGTTGATTATACCGGCCTTTGGTCTGACCCATCGGGATATTGGGGAATAACGAACGAATAATAATAAAACAGTCTGATATCTGGTTGCAAACGGATTATGGCTGATTTTATTTTGTAACAGCATTCGTTTAGGATTCAAAAATATTCCCTTATCTGAGGTGCGGGGGACGTGGGGGGGGGGTATCTCCCCTTTCCCCTTCCCCTGGCATCCATCATTGTGAAGCACTCCCAAGATATTATTGCACTGGGTGGATGCTGTAAATAAATGCAAGTTGTTGTTGACCCAGGATCCATCTCTAGTCTGTGTGTTGCCTGATCCCAACTGGAACAAACCTGAATGCTTCTAGGTTGGGGGAGTGGGGTTGGGGGTGGAGGGGGGGGGGTGTGGTGGGGGGGGAGAGAGAGGTGAGGGGCTGTGGGGGAGGGAAGGAGGCATGCTCTTAAGAGTGGGGGGAAAGGGCAAGTGGGGATATCAGTCTGTTCCTGATTTGGGACGTCCTCCCGAAGTAAGAGATGCTGTACCAAATTGCAAGAGTTATTATTTATTATGAGGACTGCGCAAAGCCTCCCGAGGAAAAGTGGAACACAGCTGCGCTTATTAATGAAATGAAGGCCAGCGTTTTACCCCGTTTGTTTTAATAAGATCCTCTCTGTTGAAAGTCCGTTTTGCGTGTGACCGGCAGATTCCAACAATCTGTTTTGCTTTAGCAGAACGCCGTGATTGCACAAAGCCTGTTCTGTAAAAGGCAGGTTTATATCCTTGTGGAACACATCTCGCTCGCTTCTGTCAAATTCCTTCCAGATGTCTCTCCAAATGCAAGTTGCAACTGTTGATATTGTTTCACCCCCACCATCACCCAACAGATCTTACAGACAATTCACCAAAGTCCAATCAAGCGTCAACAAGACTTACTCCTTTTAAGATAAGACCATCTTCCAAATGTGTGTATAAGAAAAGTCCTTGGAAAAGTAAAATCTTGTTGTAGAGTCACTTACAATGCTTGTTCTACAAGTGTTGGGGACAGTATTATCGGCACCTGTGTGATTAAATAGAAAACCCAATCCCCCCGATAGCTGCAGAAGTTTGTGTTATTGGAGGTAATATAAGAATTGTAATTTTACACGATTTAGCGAGGTACAAGCTAATGGTAGTGCAAATCTGGAACTCTCTCTCCAAAGTTTGTGGATGCTGGATCCACTGATTTTTTAAAATTTTAACACTGAGTGGATAGATTTCTGTTATATGGGGCAAAGGCAGGTAATTGGAGTTGAGGTACAGATCAACCATGATCTAATAGAATGTCTGCACAGGCTCAAGGGGCTGAATGGTCTACTCTTGTTCTTATATTCCTAGGCATGTTGGTTTTATTCAAAGACAGGCTTTCACTACATTTCTACTCCGAGCACCTCCGCGAAATGATGGGGTGGGCTCATGTGCCATGTCTCAATAATTATTATGGTGATAATTATTCTATCAGCCAAATATGTGTCAAAAGCAGCCAATGGCTAAGGACCAATGACAGCTATTGACTGCTTTAGAATGCATTTTTTGGGGTCAAAATGCTAATTATCACATGTTGCATTTGAACGCCCCCCACCCCCCCCCCCCCCCCCCACATCCCCCACCCCTATCAGCCAGAGTTTAGATACAAACACACTGTCAGTACACTTTGCAGTAAATCTTTCACAGCAAAGCCCTTTGAGGCAGAGCGCTGTATCAAAGCCAAACATTAGTAATATTATTATAGTAATAAACAATTTCTTTATAAATTGCACATTAAGGTTGCTCCAGGTAGTTTCTTAAGCACTGTCCTGTCAATCCAGCACCTCCTATTATCATACAGAAGTTTATTTGTGCATTGCAAGTGTGTTTATTTAGAATGATTGTGGATCGGGCTTGATAGATGGTCTTGTCTCACGACTCTCCTAAACAAGCTGATGTATTTTCTTTGTTAATGACTTCACTCGGAGCAGTAAGTCTGTCTGACAGCCTGCTATTCACCAGAGACTGGGACCAGCATTGCGCACATACCTTGCTTTGTCAATTTCCAAACATTCATTGACGATAATTTGTTCTAGTGGGAAACCCTTTGCCCTGAACACCATTAGATGCATTTAAAGGGACTCATTTAGAATGGGAACTTTGGACCTTCTCCCCTCCCCTCCCCTTTAATGAGATCGGAGGGTGGTGAATTGACGGATAGATCTTAATAATAATAATCGTTGCTTTTGATACAGCGCCTTATCACGTCTTTTAGACATCTCAAGGCGGCTTTCACATCACGAGGACGTCTCAAAGGACTTGACAGGATTTGACCGTAAAGTGTAGTGACTGTATCTTGTGGGCAGTTAGTATTATAAGTGAATAAAAACAGTCACCTCCTCAATGGCTGCCGAAGCTCACAATTAAATAATTGACACACTTTCTCTTTCAGATGCTTAGACTTAAGGTCGCCTCTCTGATCGTGTTTCAGTCATCTTCCCCCACCCCCACCTGTTTCAGATCCCCCCCCTCCCTGATTCAGGTGCCCAGTCGGCTGTTGAAAGCACTTTGAGATATCCTCCTGATGTGAAAGGCGCTATATAAATGGAAATTGCGTATTGTACTCTCGTATACGTGCTATGAGTTGAAAGCGCTTTTTTTTAGGTTCAGATTTCCAGCATTTCTCTTTTATCTTTTGATCTCCTCCGCATGCGACCCCAATTATTTATCTTCTGTATATTTTCGGACACCTGAAGGCATTGATGTATCAGGCGAAACCGTCGCTGTGTGAATTTGGGAAACATAAAATACTTCATTATTCATATGCGTGAAAGATCGTTAAAAATAAATAGCTCCATCCTAAAATTTGCTCATGCAGATTTTCCCAGTGCTTTGTACACGTGAGGTGTAATATAATAGCCAGACATTTTAATGCATCTAAATACAATGACATTCATGTCTTCTTGTTTAACAATTTATATGAGTTCCGCTGCTATGGCAACCGAAGGGTGATTCACGCTGGGGAATGTTTCCACCTGTGTTGAAAGCTATCTGCTACCTTACTAAACTGATGGTATTTTAGATGTGAGCATGGAAAGTGAGTCAGTGAGTATTAATAGGCAACTCCACCACAAAGCCATCACAGCTGAACCGAATCCTGATATCACCTAGTACCCACTTACAGCAAGGGTTCCCCTGAATAAATAATATTGCTCGTGTTTGATATGGCACCTCTCATCTCAAAACGCCCTCAATTTGCTTTGCAAATAATTCCTCTCAAGTGAGTTGTCTGTATTTGTGGCAAATGTTCACACAGTGACAACAACAACTTGCATTCATATAGGAGGGCACCTCATGCAGAGTAGCGTCCCGGAGCGCTTGACTGTGGCGGAGAAGCGACTCTGAGCAGCAGGGAGGTGGGGAGGTTGACCATAAACACAGAAGGTCTTCAGGCGCGACCTGAAAAATGGGGCAGGAGGTGCAACAAATGTCCCACAAACAGCAGTGAAATGAGTGACCAATATTATCTGGGGGATTGTTGGCCAGGACACCGGGAGAAACTCCCTTGTCTCTTCCAATAAGGTCATGGAATCTTTAACGTTCATTTGAATAGACAGAGAGTTGGGGCCTGAGGCTCAGTTTAATGCTTCATCCAAGAAGACCGTTCCTCCGAAAATGTTGTGCTTCCCAAGCACTGAGCTGGACAATCAAGTCAAGTCCGAGTTGTGGCGTTTGAACCTGTAATCTTCCGATCCAGACCCAGAGTGCTACTGACTAAGACAAGCCAACCCTTATCAATCAGCAGTTAGGAAACTTGTTCATTTCCTCCCTCAATTCATCTCTAGGCCACAGACTTCGAAGCTTAGATGTTGCAACCCCATTTCTGTTGGTGGTGAGAGATGCGTTAACTTAGTCATCCAGTCGAGGAGTCAAACCAGGGATTTTCTTGCTCTTTGTATGACTTTTGTAACATATCCTCTCAATGTGAACGGCACATATTTGATTCAATAAATACTAATCATGATATCAAATAACAATAATTAATCAATGTAATAATCAGTATGTGATATAATTACTATTTATTATTCATATATCAAATAATAATTATTATTGATATTTGATATAGCACCTTTCAAGTTGGGAGGATGTCTGAAAACACTTCACATGATTTGCCTTAAAGCTCAATATCTTTGTATTCTTGTGGGAGAACACAGCGACATCCCACAAACAGCCACAAAGTGAACAACTGATTTTATTTGGGGAGGATTGAAACAACTTAAAAGTAAAAATAAGAATAATCCTTGTGTTTCACGTCGAGAGGAGGTCTCAAAGCGCTTCAACAGGATTGAGGGTAGCGTGCAGTGATGGGGTGTTTTGTCAGCGAAGGCAAAGAATGAAAGAAAAAGGCACCCTTGAACTCTTTATTAGCAAGAAAAAGAATGCATGACAATCATTCTTCGACCTTAAAAACGTCCGCTGAAAGTTATTTTCAGTGTGCAAACTGTAGCAAAGACCACATCATGTACTCTCAATATTAAACAATGTGCTGTTTACACAGCACAGGGCAGTACAAACAGGATGTGATTCATTGCAGTTCTACCTTGCTTTGTGAAATATTTTGTACTGACATTACTGTGTAGATGAAACTCTTCAGGAAGTTCCAACCGAACTTATATGCTTGAAATTCCAGGAAGAGTACAGAACGGGCAAATAGAGTACCCTGTGGCTGAGTGCCACAGAAAACACAAAGTGAGCAGACTTTCTGAACCATGAGAATGACTGTTATAAGATTGCCTTTGATAACGTGGGGTGTCGGACTGAATTCGCCTGATTGAAAACACATAATGAACAAGAAATGCGAGCGCTGTTTCAATAGGTTTGCCACAGGATCTTACTTTCACATTGTCGCAGACACACTCACATGCACTGCATTCAAGTGATTATAAATGGGTTTTACAGTCTGGGGAGAAAAGCTTTGTTTGAGATGATTTGTGTTGAATCTTCAGTTTCAGGAGCGAAATGTTGGGATGAATAATAATATTACTAGCAATAATAATAATAATAATAATCCTTGCATCGATATTATATCTTACTACCTTGACGAAACACCTCAAAGCTCTTCACGGGATTTTTCTGTAAAGTCTAGTCTCTGTGTATTTGTGCCAAAAGCGACAGCCGGTTTGCTCAAGGCAGTGTCCCACAAACAGCCGTGGAGTGAATGACCAGGTGAGAGAAACAGCCTTCTCTTTCCCGCATAGAGTCATGGGGTCTTTAATGTCCACCAGGAACCTCGATTTAATGACTCATCCGAAGGAATACTGATTTAGTTCCCATCAATTTCCAATCGTCCTTCACTTTTAATCGAACAGCCTGAGCCCCTTGCGGTTTTGCTCTCCTACCCTCTCCTCTCCTGAAAATAATCTGCACTTTTCTAATGTGGTTTTACAGGTGGTCTGCAGTTTCACACCCACACGTCGATTACTCAGTGCGAACTGGGACACCGGTGGGGGNAGGGTGGGAACCGAGCTGAGCCAAGTTCTGTTTTCATATCACCCGACAAAGTGGACATTCCACATCTCTGAACAGCGATCAGTAGCCAGAAGACTCGCAGACAATTATAACGTCTTAAGTGTCACGCAGACATCATCTTTATTATCATTATCTCTTTATTATAATTGCTCTCCAGCCAAGAGAGCTGAAATGGGCCCAGAAGAGGACCTATGCTGTAATGTCTCCCATTGGATCTTGTCATTCCATCCCACGGGCTATGCTTTTATGGTCTCTGCAATGAATATCTCTGCACGTTCATGTGCAAACAATTATTTAAACTGGAACGGGTACAGCAGTGAATTGGTGGTGGTGGTGGGGGGTGGGGGTGCGGAGTGCAGCGAAGGACAGAATAATCATAATAATCCTTGCATTTGATGTAGCGCTTTATCACATTTTCGAGACGTCTCAAAGCGCTTCACGTAATATACTGTAAAGTGAATTGACTGTATATTTTGTGGGTGAAACACAGAGGCCAATTGGGAACAGCAGTGTCCCAGGATGGGCAGGTAGGGAGGGAATGGGGAGGTGGGGTTTGGGGGAGAAAGGGGAGATGTGGGGGAGAATGGGGAGGTGGGAGGTGCGATGGGCAGAATTGGTGTGGCTACAGATGGAGAGGCTCTGCTACAAATCCCCTGTAGGCTTATGCCAGCATCCGACTGAATTGGCATTGCCACACAAAACCATCTCTCCCTG
This sequence comes from Callorhinchus milii, assembly GCF_018977255.1. NCBI lineage: Eukaryota > Metazoa > Chordata > Chondrichthyes > Chimaeriformes > Callorhinchidae > Callorhinchus > Callorhinchus milii. Next base: position 15,406,661 of record NW_024704751.1, read on the forward strand.
CCCCTCTCCCCCTCCCCTCCCTCCCTCCCCCCGAGGTAGACCTTGTTTACAGTGGCTCTCATTCAGATTTAGAACAGACTGTTCCAAACTCAATGTTTTTTTTTCTCTCTCTCTACATCAGTTTTCAGGCATTTCGTGGCTGACGCAAGGAGTTTTTTTTTGAAATTTGGTGCAATCTTTGCATTTCGATACGATTTCTGTGATCGTTTAAAGATTCCCACAGCCCCATTCGTAAAGAGCCTTGCATTCTTTCCAGAGCAGGAATTCATTGCTGTCCCCACTCAGCCACTATTGACACATTAACGTGTGTCAGCCTGGCTCAGTGGTCGCACTCTCGCATCTGAGTCAGAAGGTTGTGGGTTCAAGTCCCACGTTGGGACTTGGAATGATCTAGTCTAAGATAACACTTTAGTGCAGTCCTGGGATGGTGCTGCTTGTCGGAGGTGCCGTCCTTCAGATGACGCCATTAAACCGAAGTCCCGTCTGCCTGTTCAGGTGAACGTTAAAGATCCCATGGCACTGTTCGAAAAGAGAAGGAAGTTTCTCTTTCCCAGTGTCCTGGCCAACAATCCCCCAAATAAAATTGGTCACTCACTCCATGGCTGTTTGTGAGACATTACTGTGCTCAACTGGCTGCCGCATTTTTTGCCAACAAATACACAGTCAATCCACTTTACAATATATCCTGTGAAGCGCTTTGAGCCATCTCGATGACATGATAAGACGCTGTATCAAAAGCATCCCACATGAAGGACGCTATGTAGTTGCAAGCCGTTTGCTGTCGTCGTGTTTGTCTTGGGGAAACAGACCAACAGAGAGCGGAATGCGTGAACTGGTGCATAACATTAATTGAGGAGACGGGTGGTAACACAGCCTGAACACAAATTGCATCCTTATGTCAAAGAATGCGAGTTGTTTGGACGGAGGCTGAGAAAACAGTTGGCTGAATTGCAAAGTGTGTTTGTGGGTAGCCTCGGTCAAGGCTTTATGCTGCCACATGAGGCAACTATCACACAAGAAACCAACTCGTTCAGCTTCATTTGATTGCTCTTTATAAAGGGGAGGCGGGGTGGGAGGGGGTTGGGGGAGGAATACATAGGTTTAAAAACTAATTATTGCACGTCCTACCAAGTGAACATGAGTAATGCGTTCTCATCAACGCTTGCCTCATTGCAGGACGCTCTCCTGCTCTTCTGTGGTGTTTCAGGAGGGCAGTACATCCTGACAGCAAAAGACACACAATCGAGATGATGATTGACTGGCAAATAATACTGCAGCTTCGTCATCGCTGATGGCAAAGTGGTCTGCACTCAATCCCAGAACAACGCCTTGGAGACACGTCAGGTCAGCTGATAGTAAATGGAAGAGCAGCAACAATTTACGTTGTTGTTTACGTGCATATATATATATATACATTAAAAAAATGTCACTCCAATCATGACTGTTTGTGGGACACAGCTGTGCACAATTGTCTGCCCACAAAATACACTCTGTAATTAGGTGAACAGGGTGCGTTCTGCCCAAGGTGCAGGCTTTGTCTCGCAGCCCTTTCATTCATAACTTTGGTTGCTTTTGGTCACACCCTGGTCAAAATCCACTTTACAATATATTCTGTGAAGTGCTTTGAGATGTCTCAACGATGTGATCAAATGCAAGGATTATTATAATTATTGGTGTGGAGTCTTTCACGATGGGTGGGAAGACATCTCAAAGTGCTTCCCAACGACAATAACAACTTACGTTTATATAGCGCCCCTCACTCAGGGTAGCGTCCCAGAGCGCTTGCCAGTGGCGGAGCACGACCCCGAGTTGGTGGGGGGAGAGGAGGGAAGATGACCGCCGACACGTTCAAAGAGGAAGGTCTTCAGAAGCTTCACCCAACGGACTGACAGCCTAAGCTGAGGTGCGGGCGGGTGAGCTGAAGAGAAGGGTGAAAGGTGACCGAAAACGCAATCAAAAAGATAGGTCTTTGGGTTTTGAAGCCGAGGAGGGTTGAGCATAGATGGAGGAACTCCAGGATGGATTCCCAGAGAGCAGAGGGCAGAATGGCTGAGCAGAAGAGTGAAGAGCTGAACAGAGAGAGAACACACCATCCTGCTCTCAGCGCTAAGCAAAGGCGGTGTTGGAAATTTACTGGCCATCACTGTGGAGCATCCAATAGGAGTCGCCTGCGCTTGGCTGCCTTGCGGGATGTGAATAGAAAAGGTGATATGGGCACCATTAATAAGTCAGAAGGGATCTCTCATTGAACTCAAATGGCTTTGGCTTGGCAAAGTGCCCTTGGCTAATCCTCGTGTGGGTGAGATGCAGTATAAAAAGCACCCAGTGTTATTTATTCATTGGGATTTCAGCGTGTCGTGTTGTTTTGCATTGAATTCGAAATGTTATGAATACTCAGTCAACAGAAAAGCCAATGCTAGGCTTGGAAGCATAGCATTGCATCGCCTGTGCATTGGTTGTCCCAGGACCACATTTACTATCAGCACTTCATATGTGTGTGAGGGATGGGAAGGTGGGGGGGGTGGGGGGGGGTGGGGTGGCGCTTAACCATTTCACGCATGTCTGCCGGCAGATTAAGGGTTAATTTCCATCCAGATAGAACAGATTTAGTTCTGCTGCATCAGATCTCCAAATCTTAAAACCATTCGAGCCGGGGTCATTCACTTCACCGACAACGACTGCAGTCCTGGCCGGCTATACAAAATAGTTCATTCACTTAACGGCTGTTTGTGGGGCATCGCCACGTGTAAATTGACTGCCGTGTTTGCCCACAAAATCCGGAGTTACTGCACCTCACAATAAAATCACGCGGAGCACTTTGAAAGATCTCGACGATGCGATAAGCCATTGTACTAAATTACAGAGGAATACTATTATTAGAATAGTACCATATCGTGTCTCAAAGCGCCTCACGGGATTTATGCTGTGAAGTGGAGTGACTGTGTACTTTGGATGCGAAATGCATTCTTATTAATCAAAACAAGCATATTGAAACATGCACTGGCTGGTTTGAATCTTGGCTTGGATTCTGTTGGCCTGCTTTGAGGTCTTGTTCTAAATTCACCAGGAAAAACAATCAGCGGATAACACTCTCTGTAATTAGGTGAGCCGGGTGCGTTCATCACAAGGTGCAGGCTTTGTCTCACAGCCCTTTCATTCATAACTCTGGTTTTCTTTTGGTCACACCCTTGGCCCATCAAAACCCATCACCATGACTTCAGAAGCACTCTATTTTGAAGAAGGCAGGTAACTCTAGGATAACTACAGTGGTGACTTCAAGGATCAACCAGCCACATACTGGGATGAGCGGCCATCCCTACTGGAGCTATTTGGACGATTGTTCAACTCTTTTGTTTGGAATTATGCCACATTGTGCTTCGTAACAAGCGCGAAGAGCAGTTTAACTCAATGCACGTCAATCATGTTTGCTCTTTGTTTTAGCTCGCGAGCGCAGGGTATTGAAACATCAAAGTTACAAAAGAGACTCAGATCAAATGCAGACACTCTCTGGTTGCTGTCGACTCCCAATTCGCTTGAAGGAGAACGAACGCTAGCCTGTTCTTCAAAGGTGTTCAGCACCAAGAAGGAGACCCGAACGCATTCTGAATTGCGAATTTTCTAGTGGCTTATTAACAACTTGTTTCTCACCGAGGGCTTGGCCTGTTCAGGTGGCTGTTAAAGATCCCATGGCAGTGTTTATAAAGAAAAGGAAGTTTCTCTTTCCTCGGTGTCCTGCCCAGCAGTACCTCCACATCATGAAGTCACTCACTTCACCGCTGTTTCTGGGATGTTGCTGCGAGCAAATTTGCTGCTATGTTCAAAACACACAGACATTTAGAATAAATGTCAGCCTGGCGCAGTGGTAGCACTCTCACACACAGTCTCCCAAATAAAATTGGTCCCTGGCTGTTTGCGGGACATTGCCGTGCGCAACTGGCTACCGAGTTTCGTTCACAAAAAACACAGCCACTCCACTTTACAGTATATCCTGTGAAGCGCTTTGAGAAGTCTCGACAATGTGAGAGGTGCAGTATCCAACTCAAGGATTATTATCATAATTATTGCGATGTTATCATCCCTTTAATACGCCGTGTAGCTCCGTATAACACTGCTCGATTACGGATGACAGCCTACGGCAATTACTGCTGCATCTGACTTCATTAAGAAAGATCATTGAGACTCGTGGAGCGTGGGGGAGAGAGGAGGGGTGGGGGAAGGCAAGAAAGATGGCAACAAACGTAATAGACTTCAGTGAACCTTATTGCAGGTTTCACTACAAGAAATAAACGATTAGAACAATTCTGAACATAGTTGATTTCACGGTTGAAACATGTCAGGGGATTAGTGCTTGAATGATCTATATCAAAAAAGAGAGGGCCCTGTTTGTCTGAATCAAGGATTCCTATCTCTCATTAATTAGCTGATGTTTTTCAAGGAGACATTAAACCATCTGGATTGCTTTGCTGCAATTTAAACGTGAACGGTTGACTTAAAAAACAGTTAATTAATGCACAGCCATTGCCTGAAACTGTAGAAGTGTCAGATTCACTCAATTCCTCCCATTCAGAAACAAATCTACATTTAGGTATTTTCTCCTACCGTCCTGGATAACAATCCCTGCCCCACCACCCCCCCCCCCCCTCCAGATAAAGTTGGTCATTCGCCTCATGGCTGTTTGTGGGTCGTTGCTGTGCGAGAATTTGCCTACAAAATACAAAATACAAAAGTCGCTGCGCTTTACAGTAAATGTTTGTTAATGTAAGTAAAATGTTACACAAAATAAAATAAAACCTGCAAATATATTGCTGTCACATCTGGTGCTACGAGAAGGATCCCCAAACGGCAGAGCTTGACTTCAAGAATCCAATACTTTCTTATAAATATTTCAACGTTAAATGGAATGAATTCCTTCAGAAAAATTACGGATCATAACTCTGTCAGACGCTAGAAAGTGAAGTGTTGTCTCTGGCAATTTGAGGATATGGATGGGTTAATCAGCTTCAATGTGACAATTAGTCTGGCTTTTCCTCGCTCCGAAGCGCGTGCGGTTCAGGAAGGAAAGGAAAACATTAACCAGCGCGACCGTAAACGGGATATTTTATTACACGCTGTATTATGAATTAATAACAATGATTACTCATCTTTATCAAACATTTATAAGCTATATAGGGTTCCGGGTTTCTGGGTTGGTTGAGGGACTGGCTGACGATGTGGAACGTCAGCAGTAGTGATGCTGCTTTAATGACACTCGGGACAAAATGGGTTTGCGTGGAGCAGTGAGTGAGCTCCACCAAACTAATCGTACTAATGCTACGGATAACAGTACTAAATTTTTTCGCATTTGGCACAGCGCCATTCACATGGGAGCACGTCTCAAAGTGCTTCACATGCTATATACCATGACAGCGTTTTTGGTGGCAACCAAAACCGTTTGCGGCAGCAACTTTGCGCACAGCGACGGCACGCAAACCGAAGCAAAGAAGTGGACAACCTTTTTTTGTCTGGGTTGTGGTGTGGGGGGAAGTGGGGGGGGGGGGGTTTGATCCCCAGGACACGCATCACCATTAGGGACTCCTGTCCCTTTGTCTTCCCATTTCAAAATCCTATCCTTTTTTCTTAAAGCCAGCTCCTTCTTAAAAGTGTAACTGACTCAAAACGCACGCATTCATCGCCTTTCACCTCTTCCCTTTAAAGCCGACTGTTCCCTTTTCTTTTGCCAGCAGTACAGAGAGGGGGTGTTAGTGTTTCCCGGCTGCCCCAACCCCCCCCATCCCTTCCTTCCAAGTCCCCTCCTGAGTAAAACAAGCAGTCTATTGAGACTGGTGAATGACTCTTACGCTGCTAATGACAGATCTGCAGGTTGTAAAGGGGCCGAGAGCGTCATTTGCCATCAGCCATCTGGCAGTCAGTCTGCGTGAGGCTTTCTGCACGGAACCTGTCGTCTCCAGGAGCGATGGGATCGGGGCTGACGTCACCCGTGCGGACACGTGTGCGTGCGGGACATTGTGAGCCAAAACAAAACAGAACAGAGCAAGAGCAGCGCCTTCCTTTCACGCAAACAAAGAAACATTCTCTCCCTTTATTTTCAATGGAAAAGTCAACCGGCCAAAATCGCCGGGGGATTTGACATGAACATGAAAGCATCTTTACCGCATAAGTCATGGGCCGAGACGAGCGCTCCGCTCACCCGCCCCTCCACCACCCCCACTCCGTACCTCCACCCCCACCTGCCCCCACCCCATCACCCCACACGGGATTTCTGCACATCGGGTACCCAGGCTGTGCATGTTTGTCAACAGCGAAGAGCAGAAACTTTCAAACTTTGGAGCACGATAAAGAGAAAGACTTAGGCAAGAGTAATTTGATGCTTTTGTCATGTCAGGATCACTCAATGGGTCAAGAAACATCAATAGAAACAGGCCATTTGGCCCATCCAGCACAGCTGGTGTATATACTTCACTTGAGTGTCTTTTCCAGATCCTATCCCTTGTCCCATATCCTGGCTTTTTCTGCAGCTTGTGACACCTGGGACGAATTAAAATAATATCCCAAACCCCCTCCCCTCCCCCGCTCGCCCCCCCACCCCCGTCCCTGTGGATTCTAACGCTGGTCTCTGCAGGTTTTGGTTGCTGACACTGATCATTTGAACTGTGGCAGGAGGGGACTGGTGGGGTCAGCCATCCTTAACCCGGGGAAGATGGCCGCAGATTCAGAGGTCAACGGCCCTGTAAGTGAACCCACCCTCAAAACAAAGTGGCTTGTGTAACAGGGTTGGTTTTTGGAGTCCGGTAGCAGAGTGGTGAGCAGGCTCGCCTCGCGATTGGGTCACTCGATCCACCACTGTTTGTGGGGACGCATTTCGTCCACAAAATACTCAGTCAATTCACTTGACAATCTATACCGTGAAGCGCTTTGAAACGTCTCAACAACGTGATAAGGCGCTATATCAAAATGTAAGGATTATTATTATTACTGTATTCTGAATGACTGTCGGCGAGGACAAGGAGAGCAACTCTTGGGGTGGGGATATTTTTTGTTACATCTCCCAGAAGAATCCATTTGTGCGACTGTTTGTGTGGTGGGGAGCGCAGGGGTGATGCGAACCGGGACAAGAGATAATCATTTCAAGAAAAAAAATAACTAAAGGAGTGTGCAATAACGAGTGGTGAAGTGAGGATGTCAGCAATTCATGACGGAACCTCCCACTACAAGGCAGGCCAGACCCAGGAGCAAAATAAATATAACTAGCGCACAGACAAAGAGAGAACTTTCATTCTGAACCGTTTACCAGTGATTTGGTTTAACAAGGAACTCTCTCCATGCTTATGTAATTGCCCATTGAACGTATTGGTTATGCTCACTCAAATGCTCCTTTTCCACGTGTTGTTCTCATTAGCAATGAAAAAACAGCAAATAAAAGCTAAGCAGAGATTGGGATGGTAAACAGGATGGGCCCTGGTCCAACCTGGATTCAATATATAATAATAATAATCCTTGCATTTGATATAGTTCCTTATCGCGTCGTTGAGACGTCTCAAAGTGCTTCACAGAGTTTACTGTAAAGTGAATCGACTGTATATTTTGTGGACAAAACATGGCAGCCAGTTGCGCACAGCAGTGTTCCACAAACAGCAGTAGATTGAGTGACCAAATTCTAACCACTACACTACGGGACTCCACAGTTCCTTTTGGAATCTCTGTACTCTCCGCAAAATCCAGGCTTTCAAGGTTGAATGTAATTAGTGTGGATCTTTCAATGGCAAGCTATGGTGGCTTTAGCAGGTTAAACTCCAGCACTACCCTCAAAGCACCACTCTGGGGCCTCCAATCCTTGGCTCTCGCCAATCTGTGCCTAATACTCTCTAGGATTAGGTAAAACAGGGTTACCATTGCTCTGTGTAATTTTCCATGTGCAAGTGTGTACAGCACATGTATGAAACTCTCAGGCTAGGTTTGCGTGCTCTTATGCACGGCAATGGGTTTCCGCCTGTGTTAGACATCCGGCTGACTGGGGAGAAAATCCAGAAGGAACTATGGAACGCCCTGGAATCAAACAGAGATTTGAGTTGTATTGTGAGAGCCTATGTGCAGTTCGTCGAGTTTCCTCAAAGTCAGAGGCCAAGTCACCTCCGGCCTCTCATCAGCACCTCCCAGTGCCTGGATCAAGGCGAACACTTTACGGAGTGTGGAGGACTAACGCGCGGTCTGGGCAGCAATGCCTGAAGACGGCTGGAAAGAAAGACTGGGATACAAAGACAAGTCCTTGCCAAAAAAAAAACCCGACAACCCGACAGCATAGAATAAATTAGCGACGAAACGATTTGCAGTGCGATTGTGGTTAGCCTTTGTGTGTCTGAAAGCTCAGAATGCCAGAATAAAACGAAGCACGGCTCCTGTTATACATCTGTACATTACGAGAAGCAGACCCCGATGCAATACAGAGTGACTTCCAGCGCACAGAGTAACCAAAGTCCTTTTTCTTTTCTCCCCACCCCCACTGCACCCCTCGACGACTATTTCCTTGAGGTTGGGCTGACCATTCGTCCCAGATGTCCAACCCTGACCCAGCTTTTTAAGCTGCCCGAGACTCTATCCCTGGAGCCTAATGCCGTGTTTACATGACAGATGCTAATTTGGGTTTGTATAAAATTAGCAGCTGTTCTGAATTAGTTGGGGCCAATGAAACAAAGCAAAATTACCTGCTGTGACCTTCATTCAGATCCTGCCTCCAAGGTAAGCTTTAAAATTTACTCCACTGCGAGGTAATTATATTCAGAGCTCCACAGAGAGCCCAAAGTGGCTGGGTTAAATTACTCCACACCCCCCCTAACCAACCACCCTGGCCTCCCTCACTCCCTTCCCCCCCACTTCCCCTCCCCCCCACCCCCGGTTCATTATGGTATTCAGACCATCTGTTTTCTCTATTCCCGATTATCAGGATTTAGGGACTGGGATTGCTTAATTAGGGTTCGAAAACCCACTAAAACCCAGTAGGAACTCCACTCATAACCCCCCCCCCCCGGTCCACGACTGCAGAAAAGTCCCCAATGGAATCCAAAACACTATGTTGTCGGTGATTTTCTGATTAAGGAATCCTGTTGCGGAACGCTGTAAATTAAAACACCTCCATTCTAGAGCGAGTTTTATAATCTCTTTGGTTGCTCCAAAATTATTTCATAACTTAATAATCCTCGCCTTTGATATAAGGCCTTATCACGTCTTTGAGACCTCTCAAAGTGCTTCACTTTTCATTTCGGATTATCGCTAACTTTGGAACCGTCTCTCTGCAGTTCTTAAAATAACACGGCTTGAAAATTCAGGCTCTGTTCATGATATCTGCCAAATTCTGAATGGCCCTAAAGTGTTACGTAATTAGAGTAAAAGTAGTCTGTGGTGAAATTTCCCCTCTCCTCCACCTCCCCCACAACATCCCCATCTCTCCCCCCACCCACCCGCCTCACGTTGATGTTCGATTCCAGCAAAGATGTTCAAATTGTTTGGAATAACTGAAGTTGGGACTATCCCACGCAACACTTTATTAAGTGCCCCGCCAGACGTGCTGCAGTACATTGTATCAAGTGTTCGGAGATCCTAAAGCGAGGCAGCGTTCTGGCAGACTGAGTCCATTATCCTGCCCTGTGTTTGTGGGATGGAGCCCATCTGTGGTTATACAAAGCACTAGTTTAGCAAGGCAAAACCCTGATGACTGGCCTAATCAGCTGGATCAATATATCCTTTGGGAGATCCATTTGGCCCATCTCGGCAGGAACAATGGAGCATGTGAGACACAATTCCTAATGCCCTCACGCTTTCTCCCCCTCTACTCTCCCCCAGCCAACCCCCTTCCCCCACCCCCCACACCCCCCCCAGGCAAATTGAATATTGCCTGTTAGTGTCTTTGTTTCTCAGATCCCGACCTTGCCCATTCAGTGAATAGAGCTTTATCCGAAGGGGAATTCTAAGCAAAGCAGTAACAGTGTTGCTGCTGTATTAGCTCTTGGTGAGCACAAGAAAATAAGCAGCTATTTCTACACATTTTGGGGAAATGTGGGCAAAGTGAGGTTGTGGATTGAAGCGGAAAAAAAAGGTTTAGACGTGTTGAACAGATGTTGCAAACAAGAACATTAATCTCCGTTCCCAGTGACATTGGTCTGAGTGCTGAGCAATTAATCATTTTATGCTCGTCCTCGGTTTGGGAGTAATACAGAATCCAAATGCATTAAATCAGAGATGTCAACTGGATGGTGATTTTTTTTCCTGCACTGTTAACTCACTATGATACCCCAATGCACATCCTGGGGCCCCCAAGCCTTGAGTCTCTCGTCAACCTGCCCCCAATACTCTCCTGGAATTACGTAAGCAGGGATGTCCCTCTGGAGAGAGAGAGAGAGAGAGAGAGAGAGAGAGAAGAAAGAATACATATTCCATTGGAGCCACAGGGAAATTTTCATGTGTAGGTGGCTCACATTGAACGCTCAGTCTAGTTTCGATACTTTCCTGCACGGTGATGGGTTTTCGCGGGTGTCAGACGCCTGGCTGACCAAAAGCAAAACTACTTTGGGTTCCACCCAGAAATTTTGGATGTAAGTTTTGGCAACGACATGATAAGGTGCTATATTAAATGCAAGAATTGATATTATTATTCACCTCACGACTGTTTGCCGAGTACACATACAACATACAATGTGCGGTAAAATCCTGTGAAGGGCATTGAGACGTCCTGCTGACGTGAAAGGCAGTGTATCAAATGCAAGGATAATTATAATACTGACAGATACCCTCAAAAGATCACAGGGACAGGCAAATGGAGAACGCACGATTTTTCAAATTGCATCTATTTTCCCCGCTAATAAATTGAACCTTTTTTTCAAATATTATATACAACCAAACAAAACCCTTGGCGTGTGTCTGGGCTCAGATTCCAGCTGGAAAAACACTCAAGTGATCGAATATTGGCCAATTTCTGAATGGCTTTAAATGGGCCCTGCATTGTACAGATTGCTGTTTCAAAGGGCCATTCTATCTAGATTGGATTTGTCTGCTTGTATAGTGATTCCACTGTTATTAACCTATCAAATGATTCTTTTACTCCAATAACTTCAAAGAAAGAAGCACACAATGCAGCCTCAGTTCCTCCAGTAGAATGGTCCCTTCAGGCTTTGCTGGAGAGTCATCTTGACCCCATTTCAACAACAGCATGTGTTGAAGGCAGATGCATCAGGATCACTGCCACATCTGCTACTGTAACTGACCTAAGATTACTGCATTGATTTAATGGGGATCAGTGAGTGAGTGAGTGAACGAGTGAATGAGCGAATGAGGGGGTGAGGGAGTGAGTGAGGGAGGGAGGGAGGGAGGGAGTGGAGGAGGGAACGAGAGAGAGAGACAGGGAAGGAGACAGAGAAAGAGTGAGGGAGAGAGAGGAATGGAGAGAGAGAGAGAGAGAAAGACAGAGGGAGTTGAAGGGAGGAAGTTGGAGGAAGGAACGTCGACCAAATCGAGATTGTTCATCGCTGGCGAAATTGAAAATGAAAATGAAATAAAGATTCTGAGAAGGAAAACGTGAATTGAAAACAAAAGTACTTTATAAAGTGACCAGCATCATGAGGGGGAAGAAATTCCCCACCTCTCGAGCTTAATTCTATTTATGTATCTTCTCTAAGCATCCGGAATTTGTCAGATTCTTAAATACAGTCTTTCCTTCTGAAACCAGTTCCTCTAGCTTTTCTTTTGAAAAAAACGAGGTTGAATTTAAGACTGAAATTGGACAATTTGCCAAAATCTTGACACTCTGGAATAAATTTAGCCCCAGGTGGAATTTCTACCCCTAAGTGACTCAGAGTCATATTTTGGCATCAGTGTAGAACTATGGAACCAGAGAAACTTATAGCACAGAAGCAGACCATTTGGCCCAATGTGTCCTTGCTGACTCTTTGAAAGAGCAATCAATTCAGTCCCATTCACTTGCCACCCCCACCACCCCCACCACCCCAATACTCGGGTGACTGCTTTTTTGATGACTGCTTTTTTTGATATCTATTCAGTTCTCTGCCACTATCATCGCACCTGGCAGGGCATTCCGGAAAGAAGGTGACATTTGTTTCAAAAACAAATTAGTTAGATTTCTGCTAGAAAATAATATCTCAGGATAAGTATGTAGTTTGGGACACAACATGTTAAGCCACTGCCAGGATGGTGGAAGGCAAACTAGATGGACCTTGGACTTCTTTCGCTTAGGAAAATAGGAATTTGCTACATCCTAACGACTCTCTGTGTAAAAATATACTTCTTATTTTTCCCCTTTGTTCCTTTGCTAAGTACCTTAAAGTGATCGCCTCTAGTCCCAGGAACTGAAGCTGAGATCTCCATTCGAGTTGTGTTTTGGATACAGTCTGGATCACAGACTCGGGTGGAACTAAATAAATGAAAATGGATTTATGGCACCCCGTTTGCTAACACCATCTATTTGTTTAATAAGTAGTTATCATAGGATTTCCCCTGTTATAAACCTGCAATAAGAAGATTAGCATTTGACACGCCCAATGTGGTAAGGATTAACACAGACTTGTGAATCCAAAGGAAATTGTGGGATGGACTGTCCTTTGGGGGTATAAAGTTGTCATCACCCTTGCTCAGTTTCCTCTGAGTCACCCAGGCTGTGAGCTTAACACCCACATCAGGACTTTGAACTTAATCATCATCAGAGGTGCCATCCTTCAGATGAGATCTTAAACCGAAGGTGGCGTCTGTGACGGTTTGGGTGGACGATAAAGATCCCATGGACACTATTCAAATAGAAACGTGAGTTTCCCCTGGTGTCCTGGCTGACAAGCACCCCCACCCCCCCCACCCCCGCCCCGCCAAATAAAATCAATCATTCACTTTGTGTTTACGGGACCCTGTTGTGTGAAAATCCCATAAACAACAACAACGACTTGTACTTATATAGTGCCCTCCACGCAGTGTAGTCTCTCAGAGCGCTTACACCAGTTTCGCCTACAAAATACATAGTCACTGCACTTCACAGAAAAATCCTGTGCGATACCAAATAGGATTATTATTATTACCATTTTAAATCCTGTGAATTCTCTGCAGGTCAGAGGCAAGGATTTTGAAAGAGATGTGAATGTTTTTAGTCTGTGTCTGGCTCTCGTGGACTATGCCGGTTTATAGCTTCTCTGTGGGTTATTGAAATCCCCAGTGTAAATTACTGATAAACTACGTGCAATGCAGTCCTTCCAGCAAACCAACCAGAGGATTATGTTAACAAGCAGTCCCGGCACTCTAACCTCCAGGTATTGATGTTATCACACTGTGCACTGCGAGTATAAAGCTGAACAAATAAAATCTAGCTCTAGATTTAGCTGTGACGGTGGCGTTTAATAGTTCATTTCTGTCCGCAAGCAAAACACTATTAGGCTGAACTCATTAGTGTTGCTCTTTCAATGCTCGATTCGAAACCCCGATTTCTAAGCCAAAGGCCACGTTGCCAGGAAAAGCTACCCAGTCTGCAGGTGCCTTTGTTATATTCCCTGGATAAATGCTACACTATATCGTGCGTCAGCCTTGCCCAGTCAGTACCACTCTTGCCTCCGAGTCATTTGGGGGTTGAATACATCAATTTGGGGACTTTGAACTCACATAGTCTAGGCACGGTTGTCCAACTGGTGACCCGTGTGCCGATTTCATCCACTGTTCTTTTTTTTTGAAGGATTATTATCAGGTATGTGGAGTAAGAAATTTGCCGCAGGTTTCGCCCTGCCGGGAATCGAACCCAGGTCTCTCTCTTGCAAGGCGAGATCCACTGCATCTACTGACATTTCCCAAAGAGAACACCGTCAGAGTTGTCTCCTTTCACTTTTTCTGTCAACTCTTTTAAGAGCCGCAGAAGACGGAATGGAAAGCCAATAACAAGAGCAAACATTTTACATTTGATACAACACCTTTCGAGTCTGAAGGAGGCCACAAAGAGCTTCACGGCTGATTGGGAGCATGGGCTGGAAGGGGCGAGGAGGGGAGGGGTGCTGAGGATAGTCAGAGAGGGGTAAAAGCTCTGAAATCCAAGGAAAATTGAATAAATCTAGACCTGGGTGGAATTCTCCCCCCAAGCCTAGTTGCTAAAGCTTCTCAATAGGAGCTTGGCTGGACTGAGAGACATGCATAGACACTTACTATATTGATGGGAGCAGAGTGTATGTAAGAGAGAGAGAGAGAGAGAGAGTGGGGGTGGGGGGGAAATAGTTTGTTCTCTCTGCCATCATATTACGGGGTAAATTGTGTTGTGTTTGGTTAACATGGGGCCTCACCGAGATATCAAGCCAAAACTAACATCCATGCCATTCTTCCATTGGAATCCATGGAATGCGCTGTATTTAGCCCCTTAGTGAGCATGAATAAGCAATAAACCTTGCTTCTTGGAACACAGCTGGGACACGTTTAAAGGTTAATGACTTTCACTTTGTTAAGATGCTATCAATTTTGGGCAAAGCAAAGGGAAGCAATTCACCAACAATAAGACATCGCTCCCTCTTCAACTGTATCCATGTAACTTTCCCCGCTGCAATAATAACAGCAAAACTGTTCTTATGGTTTTCCTTTTTTCCCCTCTTTCGCTCCCCCCTCTCCACCACCTCTCCTTTCGGAGTCCTGTAGCTCAGTGGTGGGAGCCCTCGCCCCACCCTCGGTTCAATTGCTGGCCAGGGCGAAACATTTGGCAAGTTTCCTTACTCCACACCCCTGTTTACCCAGTAGTAACTAGGAACCTGATTGTAGGTCGATTGGCAGATCACATTTCCGGGGATAATAATCCCTTCCCCCCAAATTAAAATATTAATAATAATTTGGTCACTCAATCCACGACTGTTTGTGGGACGCTGCTGTGCGCAATTGGCTGCCGCGTTTCGTCCACAAAAATACACATTCAATTCACTTTGCAGTATATTCTGTGAAGCGCTTTGAGACGTCTTGAAGATGTGATAAGGCGCTATATCAAATGCAAGGAGTATTATTATTAACCCAAAAAGCTTCTTCCACCAGCACAATGTCACTGTAGCATCGCACTAGGCCAGTCCTTTACCCCCTCTCTCTCGCTCTCTCTCTTTCGGTCTCCGTCTCTTTCTACCACCCAAAACTATACCTGCAGCACATTGCTAAACAAACACACCGACTGGTTTCCTGAAGATCTCAAGGGTTTATGGATTAAGCTCGAAATTAAGAATTCTGTACAATTGCAATGAGAAAAAAAAACACTCTCACGGGTTAAGGCTCGGTGTAATTTCAAGGCCTCCGAAAATCAAAAAGTACAGTTAATATTTAGGAGTTGAATGAGCTTTTTGATGCGAAATGACTTAATTCCGCTCTCAATCCCTTTGCAAATCCCTATTCGCTCGTGTTTAGTGCAGGTATAATTTGTCACTCAACATAGCTCCAGCATTGGAGACGGTTTCTTCTGTCCTCTGTCGACCCAAACACTGCTGCATTCTTTGCTGCGTCCCCAGGTTCTCTCCCTGCTGGGCACGGGCGAGCAGTCTCGCAATAGAGGCTCAGCTCATCTGAACTGAGCAAAGTTCACTGAATCCAAATTAAGCCTCAAACCAAATCCAAATTTCTGCCTTTTCCAGCTCAGCCCATTAGACCGTAAAACCTGCCTCGGTAGCAAATTTCTAGTTTGCCCCTGGCGGGGTGGGGGGAGGTGGGGGGGGTGGGGTGGGGGGTGGGGGAGGGGGGTGAAACGACAACCGGTTTGGGCTGGCTCAATAAGGTGGTCAGGTTCAGCAACAAATTCAGGTTTGTTTGACGCTCTGTGCATCTAACGTACACTTACTTACTCCATGCTGTCTCTTCCTCTCCTTCCTTTCCCCCCCCCCAACCACCTCCCCCTTCTACCACCACCCTGATCCAAGCCATCAAGGATGCTTCTGCCTCTTGTTCCTGTAGCTCAGTGGTTAGAGCACTCGCTTTGCAAGTGAGAGACCTGAGTTCAATTCCAGGCAGGTCAGGGCGAAACCTTGGGCAAGTTTCCTTACTCCACACAGAGCCTAATAATAATCCCTCCAAAACCAAAAACAATAATAAATTGGTCATTTTCAATCTACGACTGTTTGTGGGACATTGCTGTGCGCAATTGGCTGCCGCGTTCGCCCACAAATATACAGTCAATTCACTTTACAGTATATTCTGTGAAGCGCTTTGGGACGTCCTCCCGACGTGAAAAGCGCTATATCAAATGCAAGGATTATTATTATTATTATTTGTTACCTGGACCGCACTCAGCGTTTTAAGGACCTTGATCCCATCCCCTCAATTTTCTTCTATCCACCAAATGTAACTCCATCGCCCCTTGATCACTGCACAGCATCTCTCTGAACCTTGCCCAATATATCAACGTCCCTGTGAAGGTTGAATGCCCAAAAGAACATACAGTATTCCAAAAGCAGCCTCCCCAGTCATCTGGACAAGGTTAGAGTAATTGCTTTCGACTTAAGAGTCAATTTAACACTCTATAATTTATCGATAGTAATAATTTCTATTTAACCTTGATTATAAATGTGCTCCTATATTTTGGTGGATTTCCATTAATGTGCGCCGTTCGTTACAGTGCATTGTTCAGCGCCCATTGTTGTGTGAGCATTTTGCCGTTGATGCTTCTCGGGAAAATGCCTCTTAATCTCGATGCCCGTTCCCTGTCCTTCCTTTGCAATAATTTTCTCCACTGTTGAAAAGTCCGGGACTGATAATGAATAAAATAAAGGTCATTAACACAGTCACGGGCGCACAGCCAACAGACAATTCTCACTGTTGCGGCTAAAGATTAAATCAACTTAAAACATTAGCACAAGTATATCTCAGTCACTGTATTGTCCCTGGCTTGTTCTGTTTATATATAGAATGTATTGTGATCCTTGATTAAACTTTGAGAGGAAGGTGAGAATAAGGGGCTGTTAAATCAGCAGAAATTGATCTCCAGTCTTATTTACACAAAGCGAGCAATTTGGAGCAGTATTAAAATCCTTTCAGAGAGAGAGAGAGAACAAAAAAACAGTGGTAGTCTTTCCACCGCACACTTTATAGACTCATAGAATTATACAGCACAGAAGGAGGCCATTTGGCCCATCCATGCCGGCTCTTTGAAAGCGCTGTCCAAATTAATCCCATTCCACTGCGCTCTCCTCATAGCCCTGCAAATATCTATCTAACTTGTTCGGGGAGTGAAACCAGGTCGGATTCCACTTATTTTATATTTTACCCACATATTTTATTCACTCCCAACTGGCTCGAAGCTCTCCATACTCTATTATAATTACAGATGCGATTAAGACTGGAACAGGTTAACAGAAGCGGTCGAGACCAGGACACTGAACTCACTCAAGAAACTTGATAACACCTAACGCAGTGCCGGTGGAGTGCCACATGTTTGGAAGTGCCGACCTTCGAATGAGACATTATACCGAGGCCCTGTCTGCCTGTCCAGGTGGATGTTAAGGATCCCCTTGACGCTATTCTCTCCTGGTGTCCTGGGCTGTTGCTGTGCGCAAATTGGCTGCCGTGTTCGCCCGCAAAATACACCCAGTTGCATCACTTTAGCATATCTTTTGAAGCACTTTGAGAACTGTAAGTGATGAAAGGACTGAACAAGATCGTGATAGGCAGAAACTGCTTAGAACTTTGCTCAACAACACAGTGTCCTCCAGTACTGCTGATATCGACGAGGATCTTAAAAAATGGAATGAGGTCCTATTTCCCTCCCACTATAGAATACTCAAATAAATAGCTGACAAAAGTCACAGTAGCAAAGAAAACCAGTTCGAGTTTCTGACAGTCGAGAGAACTCAGAGAGAATACCTTTCTAGTTCAGCGACTGTACTGTTTGACCTTCCCAGGCTGCTGGGGGAATAAATGAATAGCTAATATGCGATGAATCAGCACATCTTAGAATACATTAAACCTTTCAGAGGCAATAAGGGGAAAGTAGCGGATTTAGGTTTTGCGGGTGAGTGAGAGCGAGAGGGAGGAGGGAGGGGGAGGCAGGAGGGTGGGAGGAGGGAGGAGAGGGGAGGGAGAGAGGGTGGGAGGAGGAAGAAAAAAGAGAAAATGATCCGCAACAAGCAAGTTCGCTAAATTCCTGCTGCTTCTTTGCAATACTCGACAGAAAAGCCAGTGAGGACATGTCTTCACCAACAGATGCTGCCTGGGTGTGAGACAGAGGTCAAGGATTTCATCAGGAATGGGAAGGTGGAAGGTATAGGTGTGAGCGATAGGAGACAGAGAGGCAGATTGCACCCACTTCCAGCTACAGGTTACAGAAACCTTTCACTGCATTCAGCGTTATCACAGCAATGAGTTATATCTATACAGCGCCTTTCACGTCGGAAGGACATCCCAAGGTGTTGGACAGTTAAGGGTTTACACCCGAACTGGGGGGTTGGATTCATGGCACAGATCCGGTAGAGGTGTGAGACGGAGTGGTGTGGCTGGTGGGGTGGGGGGGGGGGTCAGGATGGTGGGGCGGGTAGGATAGTGGGTGAAGAAGGAGGGGAGCGATTTTGGCCGGGTTTGCATTGGGATTCCATTTGCTTGCACAGTCAGCTCCCCCACCGCCTGGACTCAAAGGGACATGACTCTACCCAAAGCTTGAGAAGGCACGGGGTGTTTGTGTTTACATGTGTGTGTGTGTGTGTGTGGGGAGGGGGAAGGTGGGGTGGGAGGGGAGTTATCTGATATCTTATCTTCTCAACCGTGTTGGTAGCGACAAACTCTTGTGTTTGATAAACAAAGCCATGAAATAATTTGTCACTTTGCAGTAGCCAGTGGTACATTTGTGTCAAAGCTATAAATCCTCCCCCACGCCCCCCCCCCCCCCCACCCACCTCTGTCGAAATACACACAAACACACACAAGCTCAGGGATGCTTGCTGCCGTGTACGCCACCAAAATACACAGTCACTACACTTTAAGGCGAATTCTCCGAAGCCCTTTGAGATGCCTCGGCGATATAAGGCACCATATTAAACGCAAGGTTCATCAAAACATCCAGTTTTACATCAATGTTGTGTTCCAATGGGTCAGAGTGACGCACTCTGGTTTCCCAGCGAGACACATTATCAATTTATTTTGCTTATAAATGACACAATTTCAATCCTTGGGGAACGGTGGGGGGGGAATAAAAATATTGTTTCGTTCGTCATAGACAAAATCAGATGAAAAGCTCCTGGCTCGAAACCATACAAGACGAGAAAGATCAAAGAAGCCACATTAAACCACTTGGCCTCTGAAAAGCTGAACTCGATCCAGACTGTCCATCCACTCATTGATAACAAAGACGATTGCACAAATGCACAAGATTTTCATTTCCGTTTACCACAACTCCAAAAATAAAAGAGGCAAATAAATCAAAAGTCTGGGAAGAGCTTCTTATTACTTGCTAGTCAGCATCCTTGAGGTTAGAGCGAAGCATCTCAGAGTCCCTCCAACTCACTCACCCTCCATCCCTCTATTCCCTCCCTCAGATACCTCGTTCACAAGGACCGTCCAGCAAGGGGGCGCACAGTGGGCATGTTCGAAGAGGTGGGTTTCAATCCAGGACTTGAAGACACATAGAGAGGGGGATGAGACAGAGATGATCGAGGGAGGGAGATCCCCAGGTTAGGAAGGGTACAATCGGAAAGTTCACAAGAGAACGAGACAAATATGTGAAAATGGGAACCCAAAAAGGAAGTGGGCAAGGGAGCGGGACTGAGCGGAGAGCTCTTTAGGACAAGAGACATAGACATGGGTGAGAAGAGTGGCCTCCTTCTGTGCTGTAAGAATTGTATGATCGAATTCCTAGATGTGGATGTACTTAGTAAGGATATTTTTTTGTCTGCAAAATACGCAGTCATTACTAACGTCCTTAGAGGTAACACTTACATATGTTTCCCATATGTTACAATTGCTTGCCACGTGTTGGGCCAATAGTTCAAGTACTTGAGCCCTAAATGCAGGGAAATCCCAATCCAGTGCAGCTCCCTTGTAACACGTTTCTTTACACATAAATTCCGTTACAACCAGGTTATGCCGTGGATCCCATTCACGGCGCAGGCCTGCTTGCTTCCTGTTTGCCGGCCGGGCATTTGTGCTAAAATGGCCAGCTTCCAGATTGCCAGGTCATTGCTGACATCACTTCCGGCTTGACTGAGTGCGTAGCAAATCAGTAAGTGACATCGGCTGCGAGCTAATGACCTGGACATTGACCCTCTTTCGCCTTCTAGAAGAACCGATGGGAGCCCATTTGATCTCATCCTTCCAGAACACCAACCTTACCGTTTTCCCATTGCATCTAAAAAAAATTTAAATGACTCCCAATTTCCCTCATGGCAACCCTGTACTAGTCGTTAATTACTCTCTAGCTAAAGAAATACTTCCTGGTGTCTGCCCGAAATTGCAACCCTAAATCTGTGTTCATCTTGCTCTGCAAACCATGGACTGTCCAGCACCTTGGGACGTCCTCCTGATGTGAACCTGAAATGCGCTGTATAAATAAATGTAAAACTCCATGATAATTTGCATTGTATTGCACAGAACAAAAAGAACGTGCACTGTTAAATTACATTCGTGACATCAATCACGATCTTTAAGCAGATTGCTGTTATGATTAATTCCAGAAAAGACACTAGTCAGTCAGTTGGCTGTTTGTGTGATGTCACCGTACTAATAATCCCTTGGAAAAATAATGTCGCTCAATCACTGACTGTTTGTGGAACTCCCGCTCGCAAATTGGCTGCTGTGAAATACACAGTCACTACGCTTTACAGTACAATGACAACAACAACAAAATTACATCTATAGAGCGCCTTTCACGTCGGGAGGACGTCCTGTCGAGCTGTCGAGACCCGAGCATGGGGGAGGGGTGGTGTAGGGGTGAGGGAAGGCAGAGAGGTGGGAGGGAGACCAAAGGCACGGTCGAAGAGAAGGTTCTTGAGACCGGCCTTGAAGGATGCGAGGGAGGAAGCGAGGCCAAGGGACCGTGGGATGGAGTTCCAGAGTGTGGGGGCAGAGAGGCTGAAAGCTCGGACACCGATGGTAGGACGGGTCAGGCGGGAGACATGGAGCAGGACAGAGCCTGACGAACGGCGGGAGCGGGCAGGGTGGTAGGTAATCCCTGCGAAGCACTTTGTGATGTCTCATTTGGGCTAATCGTTACTTGTTTTGGCTGTGCCCAATTTTGTGCATTTTGGGAATTAGAATTTTCCTTGTCCCGAAGCTGGGTTAATTTATTGCTGGTTTTCTGCCCGTATTACATTCTTTCCTCCTGACCGACCTTTCTCGGTAAACAGAAACAGGATATCAATTTTTTTTTTTGCTTGGCCGGGTGCCCTCTTACTTTAATTTTAGCAGTTGCTCTTCTGTTGTAATCGAGGCTGCAATGGCTTTTTTCTCAAGATTAAGCTGAGAAATGCGGTCAACAGGAGGTCAGCTGGTTACAAAACAGTATGGTTGCAGCTCTCTGCTGTCTTTCCAGTAACCGTCTCATGAGACAACATTAGCCACTGCACATTTAATAATAATAATCCTTGCATTTGATGTAGAGCCTCAGCGCGTCGTTGAGACATCTCAAAGCACTTCGCAGAATACGTTGTAAAGTGGATTGACTGTATATTTTGTGGGCGAAATGCGGCAGCCAGCAGTGGACACAAACAGATGTGGATTGAGTGACCCAATTTTTTTTTTTTGGCTGAATTATTACTCCCTGAAAGCGATCCGCCCATCGACTAACAACCTGGTTCCTACGTACTGCGAGGTGAACAGAAGTGTATAGGGCGCTGTGAAATGTCTTGACGACGTGATAAGGCACTACATCGAATGCAAGGATTATTATTATTTTTATAATAAGTTAAGCACAGAGCACTGGGTTACATAGTGTGTCCTGTCAGCGAGATACCGAGACCTGTGTGTTGTGAATGTGCGAGGGCATGATGAATCTTTGGGAGGGAGGGAGGGAGGGAGGAACGGGGAGCAATGGTGGGGGGTGGGGGGGGGGTTGGGGAATGAGCTCCTTGGGAACCATGTGAGAAGGAAACCTGCTAAGGTCAAGTCAATGAAAGGAAAAAGAACAGATAGCGACACGGGGAGAATAAGAGAGAGAGGGGGGCAGCCAGAACATTGCTAGGAGACGCGAGGACAATGCAATGAACCTCCCTGGGAATTGAGAGCATCACCGGGCATCCTTGCAAGAATGTGAGCATCCTGGGCAAAGCTTCTGAGGAAATCACAGGGAAGAGCTTCAAATGACTCCAGTATTTCCCTTTAGACGGGACATTAATTTCACTCGAGCTACGAGTGTTCAGGAGTTTTCCCTCCACCCTCACCGACCGCACCATCCCGTTCCCCCTTTGTGACAGAAAGACAGAAACCATAACGTCAAACATGATTCAAAGCTCTTCACCGCGATTACTAGCAAGTGTAGTGACTGGTTTTGATGACGGCTTTTTGGCCATCTGTTGGGGTGCTCACCCGAGCAGCTCTGATACGGCAGATGCCCCCTCCCCTCTCGACGCTGTCTCGTTTGCCCGCAAAACGCACGGTCATTTCACATTACAGTACATCTCGCGAAGCGCTTTGGGATGTCCTCCTGACGTGAAAGACACTGTATCAAATGTATTTATCAAAGGAGTGGATGGGACAGATTAATCCAGTTGGTCAGTCTGAGGTGAGTTGTTGGGTCTCTCATTCAATAAATACGTCCAATTGCTTAGCGTATGCATTGACAACGCTTAACCAATGTTTTAGAGCTCTAAAACGAAACTCGGATAGGATTTGTTTTAGGGGAAAAATGGGGATTTTTTTTTTCAATTCGATCCACTGACGAGATCGGGCGAAAGTGATTCACTTTGGTGAGGGTTGGCATGGTAACAGATGTATATATAGAGCGAGAGAGCAAGAGACAGAGAACAGTTGTTCCTTTTGACATTGTGTCTCCTTGCAGTGAGGACGTTACCAGCTTGTCCAACTAGGACCACCTTACCTGTTAGGGCTTTGACCTGCAGGGTTAACGGGAGCTGAGCGGGGAGGATTCCCTGCCTCCAGTGACTGGTCTGCCCTTCCGAGTCCTGCCCATGAACCAGGCTGTGGTGGGCTGTCATCAGCAGTGCCCTGGAGCACTGTGGACCTGCCTGGCTCAGGAATCGGACTAGAGACCGTCACAGATCCCACGGCACTATACGAAAACAGAAGGGAGTTTCTCTCTCCCGGTCTCCTGGCCAACAATCCACCGAAACAAAATTGATCAATAAAATGGCTGCTTGTGAGACATTGCTGTGTGCGCCTGGCTGCCACGTTTCACTCATAAAATACAGTCAATTGCAGTTCACGGTATATCCCGTCAAGTGCTTTGACGACATGGTAAAGCGCCGTATCAAATGCAAGGACTAATATTATTATGCCATAGGGATTAAGCAAATGTAGCGTTGAGTGGAGTAACCAAAGGCATCGGTTTCCTTATTCTCGTCGCTGTCGCCCTTGTGTTCTGAAGCGGTCATGTAGCTCCTGAATGACTGACGCTTTCTGATAACTAAAGTGACATCTGTCGGACCTCAGGACATCGATTGTCCCACTTATTGACGACTTTGTGCGAGCACGAACCAGGGCACACTGCTCAGTACATTTCCAAATGGCTAAGAATGGGAACAAGGCAATCGGATGCACCACATTGACCCTTTGGGGTATTGATTGCTTTCAAAATATCAAAGGCATTCTGCGAATACCCTTGGTTATCATCCCGGCTAAATATATAGTCCAACCATCTGACCTTGTCCTGCCCTTTTAATAGCCAGTGATTTTGTAGGGTCGCTCATATGTTTTTCATACATGTAAACAAATCAGTAAAGTCTGGCGGGGGCAGGGGTGGGGTTTGGAGTGGGGGGGAATATAAGCCTTGGAAATAACGTAAAGAGGCTTCTCAACGATGTAAGCAGAAGTACATTTACAGAGAGGTTTGAAACCCGCCAACAGTTTACTTTATGGAGAAAAAAAGTCAAAGAGAGCTCCGTAGATGTTCTCTGGTACAAATAAATGCTGCAAAAACACAGTCACTACAGTTCAGTGTAAGGCCAACGAAGCACTTTGAGAGACGTCTCCCTCCCCTCCCCCTCTCCCCACCACCTCTCCCCTCCCATCCATGCAAGGATTATTGAATACAAGAAGAGTAAGCCCAGGGCAGAGAGAAGGAGTGAAACATTGGCATAAAAAACATTTTATACAGATGATTGAATTGAATTTAGATTAAGTGGGTCCCTGTCCAGTCCTGGCTGCTGATATCACAGCTGATATACTGAAAGAAGCTCTAAGCTTTTCTCTTGTGCTATATACATGCCTTCTTATAATAATAATAATAATAATAATAATAATAATAATAATAATAATAATAATCGTTGCATTTGATACAGCGACTTATCATGTCTTGGAGGCGTTTCAAAACGCCTCACAGAATATACAGTAAAGTGAATTGACGGTATATTTTGTGGGCGAAAGGCGGCAGACAGTTGCACACAGCAGCGTCCCACAAACAGTCGTGGATTGAGTGATCAAGTTATTCTTTTTTTTAAGGGATTATTACCCTCGGAAAACGGAACGCCATGCGATTCTTCATTCCAATCGTGGTTGAGAGAGAGAGAACAGCCAACAGCCACTGCATCGACATTGAGGGAAAGACATTGAGCGACGTTCTAGAAAATTTAAAGCAAACCAACAGAAGATCAGGTGGTCACAGCTGTGGCGTTCGTCTCGTGCTTCTTCATATCCCGACAGACCCGCAGTGAGTTTCCAGAAATTCAGCTACAAAAAAACAGTCACTACACTTCAATGTAAAGCCAATGAAGCACTCTGAGAGACATCTCCCAACCCTCCCCCCTCCCCCTCCCCCCAGATTGTTTCATTTTGATGATATTTGTTCCCTGTGACAACCCCACCGTGTGAATGGAACGGGTTCACGAGCCGGAAAAAAAAGGTGGACATTGGATTCCTGCTCCGGGTTTCACATTCAATCAGCATTAAACAGTCATCATCAGTTGGGTTTGGTAACACCTCCCAACTATTTCTCCTGCGCATGACCTTGAATGTTCGTTCAACGGGCAAAACTGCTCCACATGTGTCTATACTACCAGCAGCCGATTGACCTCTGTAGCCCTCCCTAATCCTGGTGGGGGTCTCCAGGATCAATTGTAATGCCTCAACCCAACCGAGATCAGCTAGCGTAACCCGCCCCAGGATCCCCTTATGGGACATTGCTAGTCAACCTGTCTCGGTCCACACTGGGTGGTGGGTTAGGCCCCTGAGACATGGGAGGAGAGGGGATGGGGGGGGGGCTTTGGCTGGGAATTAAAGAATTAATTTTGTCGGATCGAATCTTCACGCAGGATGCAAGCAGCCAACACATTAGCACAGCCTGAGATCTATCGCGGTTAACGCTTTAAAGGAGGCAACATGGATATGTTATACTGCAAAGTATCGCTGGCCTGGAATAATTACAACAACTTGCATTTATAGCGCACACTACACGTATGGTAATGTCTTCAAGGTGACGGGATTGGACGCTGAGCAGGGGAGGAGGGGGATGTGACCATTCACACGGACGAAGAGATGGTTTTCAGGCGGGATTTGAAGACAGATAAGAGAGCGGATCGAGAGGTAGGGGCTGAGAGAGAGAGAGAGAGAGAGAGAGAATTCCAAAGAGTTGGGTATAATTGCTGAAGGCTCACAAACTGATGGCAGAGCAATGGGGGCCGAGTAGAATAAGTATAAGGGTGTTATTTTACCAGAAATAAATAACATGTCTTTATGCTTTACTAAATAAGCCCTCGCTCGTTTGTTCATTATTTTTTTTCGTATCCTGCCTCTAAGCTGCCTCCAAAAGCAAGCAGAACATTTGCATATCAAGCTGTCAACTTCCATTGACATGCATTGATCTGATGTATGGATTTTGCTCAGACGCAGGAGACCTGTTTAGTAATCTCTTTGTTGCTGTGCAGCCATATTGGATTCTGTTCCTCCCTCCTAATGAATTCATTGGAAATCTTTTGCGTATTCGCCTGAACTCGCTTTATCTCTCAGTTTGTTTCCCGTCGAGCCGAGTGTTTTGTTTTGCAAACCAAAAGGTTAATAAGTCTGTGCTTTCTTCCACTCCGCAAATAAATGGAGACTTAAATCTACAAAAGTTACAATAACCTCTGGTTTTGAAACGGCACCTCATAAAGTCGAGATCCTTGATTCCAGCTAAGTGCAACCACTGTATTTTGGAGAGAAATGTGGCAGCCAATTTACACACAGAAACATCCCATTAACAGCAGCGATTTTAACTGTAGCATATGTTGGCTATGACACTGGGAGAAAATCACTTCTCTTTTCCAACAGTGTCAATACGGTAATAATACTAATAATAATCCTCGCAATTGATACAGCACCTTTCACTTTGGAAGGGCGTCTCACAGTGCTTCACAGTTTATACTGTAAAGTGTAGCGGCTGTATATTTGTAGGCGAACGCAGCAGCCAATGTGTGCACAGTAACTTCCCAAAAACAGCCATGAAGCTAATAACCATTTGTTAGTGTGGGTGATTGTTGGCCAAAACACCGGAAGGGAGAAACACCCTTTAAGAACACAGTTAAGTCCAAAGCTATAGTTTGTGATGAATAAAAGTAAAGCTCACACCACACATACATACACACACACACACAAACTGTCTAAGGTGTGGTTGTACAATCACAGATGTTTACTTGCACAGAAACATAGGAATTAGGAGCAGGAGTAGGCCATTCAGCCCCTCAAGCCTGACCCGCCATTCAATAAGATCATGGCTGATCTCTAACCTAACTCCATCCCCGTATCCGTTAATCCCTCCCACTCGTGAAACAACTTTCGCTTCCCCGGTAACAGTGAAAGGTATAAATTTCCGAATTACAATGTCACACCTATCCTCCTGCCTTCTATTGATTTCAGGGGAAGGTTAGTAATTGCTCCAGGCAACACGGCGATGTGAAGGTCAACAGCCAATCTTTGTTTTTCTTCTAAACGTTGATGGTTTTGTTGTTAGTGGTAACATAGGGACAGGACAGCAATGTGATGCCATGCTCTGGGCAACAGCAGCTTGAATTTATATATCACCCTTCTCACAGGACAATATCTTGGAGCGTTGCACAGTGGCAAGTTGGACACCGATCAAGGGAAAAGGGGGAGCGGGTAGTGACTATAAAGGCGCAGTGAAAGTGGTAGGTCTTCAGGTAGGATTTCAAGATAGATAAAGAGGGGGCAAGCGAGAGGGGTTAAGGCAGATCTGCCTCCAATTTATCAAAGGAGCACAAGGTTGGTTCGGGTAAAGAAAGCCCTTTTGCCCATCTGATCTTCTCCAGAGCTTCCACCCATCGCAGCATCGAGCTATTCTTAAATGAGTTTTTCCCAGCCTCCGGGTCTCAACCATCCTTCCTGGCGATCTGTTCAGGTCATTAATTACCCTCTGGGTAGAAAAAAAACTTCCTGGTGTCAGTCCTGAAATTGCGCTTTACAACCCTAAACAACAACAACTTGCATTTATAGTGCCCTTATCGCCGGACGGGGTCTGGGAACACTTGACCCATGTCTTCTTATTCTACAGCCTTGTTGCTCCCTAAAGTATTGTTCTGGGTTTACTTTTTCAATCCCGTTAAAAAATGTGTACACCTTTATGGGTCATCTTCTCTCAAGACCAAAGGAGCCCGAGCTTGTCTAATTGTTGCTTACAGCTCATACCTCTTACCATTCTCGTTGCTCTCCAATACAATGCCTCCAAGCTCACTTACTGGCAGTGACATGCACTCCCTCTGCATGTTAGCAGCTGTGTGTGTGTTATTTTTGCTAGAGAACTGCATAAGTGATCAATCAGCTGGGAGATGGGATCTGCTGGGTTGGATGAGCACCAGATCGAGCACAAAATAACACCTCACGAGGTCGGATCAGCAGGAAATGAAGATTTCCTTAATCTTTCCTGTGCCTCAGACAGACAGATCATTACATAGTATTTATACTGACCGCCAATGGAACCATACCCCCCACTGTCAGCCGTGGAAAGAGGAACCTTTCTAGAGGGAGAAAATTGGAAGAGGTTGAGGGATTTATTGTTATTATTATTATTAATAATAATATTAATAATCCTTGTGGAGTCCTCTAGCTCAGTGATTAGAGCACTTGCTTTGCAAGTGAGAGACCTGAGTTCAATTCCAGGCAGAGGGCGAAACCTTGGGCAAGTTTCCTTACTCCACACAGAGCCTAATAATAATCCCTCCAAAACAAAACAATAATAAATTGGTCATTTTCAATCTACGACTGTTTGTGGGACATTGCTGTGCGCAATTGGCTGCCGCGTTCGCCCACAAATATACAGTCAATTCACTTTACAGTGTGTTCTGTGAAGCGCTTTGGGACGTCCTCCCGACGTGAAAAGCGCTATATCAAATGCAAGGATTATTATTATTATTATTATTATTTCACATAGCAACTTCTCACATCGTCGAGACGTCTCAAAGCACTTTGCAGGGTATACTGTAAAGTGGAATGACTGTGGGTGAAATGCACCAGTCAGATTATGCACAGCAATGTCCCACAAATAGCCATGCAGTGAATGGATGATCTTGGGGGACTTAAATGAACCGAACACATGGCATAAAAAAAACTTAATATCAGCCTCCTGCTCGTCTCGATATTTAAAACGTGCGATTCTCACAGCTCACAACCCAAGACTTGTTATAGACCTAAACTCGTCAAAACCATCACGATACAAACCACCCAACTTACATCCGCAAGCGAATGTCAGCAAACACATCGCCCGGTTTATTCAGGAAACCTACAGTGGAAGTTCCTGCCTCTATTCCTCCGCCTCACTCCATATTTCTTGCTTCCTCCCTCCCTCTCCCTTCTCCCTTGCTCGGTGTCCAACCTCACCGCTGTGTAAACCCTCTGAGACGCTACCCCCACGTGAAAGGCGAAACGGGGAATGAGACAAACGAACAGTGTCAATTCGTCTCCAGCTCCGCGAGGCAACCGGGAGGTAAAATCTGGGAGGTGAAGATTCCTTTGAAAGAAAACGGCTAAAATATTCATCAGCTCGCTATTCGCCTTCGATCGCTCGGAGCCCTGAATCGCAGATCACGACGCCAAACGGAAAACGAACTCTCTATTGTGACATCTGCACGCTGACTCTGTGAAGTTGCCACTCCAACCACACTTTACATTTTAATGAATATTAATGAAACAATTAGGAGGTGTCTGTACCAAAATATGCAAAGAAACCTGCTGACGTTCAGATAGGTAGGCAGAAATTTGTCATCCGTAAACTAACAATTGATTGATTAAAATTTCATAACTGTTTGTAATTTACGATATTACCCGTAATCGGTACACCTTTAGTCACTTCATTTGTCTCTATAAATGAAAGATTAGCACCCGTTTCTGATTCATTTTAATCGGCAAACCCTGGTTTTATGAGCCGGCAATGTTAATTAACCTGAAAGCTTCTTTTTCAATGAAATATGCATGTGCTAGTTTTTTTACTAGAGCAATTTCTTAAAGCACCAGAAGGTGTTAAGGTCTGAATGAAGAACTTAATCAGCACAATGTTTTAATGCAGGCTTAACCAGATGGCGTATTTACACTTTCAATCAACCTTGGATTGAAATACAATCATACAATTAATCAACTTTTAAATCTGCTGTTTATCTCGCAGACAGCAAATGCAGAGGAAGCGAGTGATAATTAAGCACTTTCAAAGCCGGTCGATAGCAATTAGGGAAATGTACATTCTGGGTGGAAGTAAAATCATTAGGGTACGTGTGGCGAAAGGTTAAAAATTACAATTTGATCTTTAGGAATAAACATTTGCATGTCTCAAACACTTGTGCGTCTCCGCATGAAGTACAGTTTTCGCTCAGAAAGCTGAAGGAGGCTTCGCAGATTCGTAATACCACAACCCAGTGGTGAGCTGTATAAAGCAGTTACTCCCAAAACAATTACAATACAATTTACATTTATATTTACATTTACACAGAACCTTTCATGTCAGGAGAGTGTTTCAAAGCACCTGCTATCCCATGGCCGGGCACCAGAACTGGGTGTCAGAGCCCAAGGTGGCGTGGAGGGGAAAGATGAAGGAAAGCGAGGTCAGAGAGATACATCTGGAAAGGGGCCTTGAATGAGATAAGGGAAGGAGCAAGTGGGAGAGACTCCGGTGCGGAGCTACAACAGCAACTTGCATTTATATAGCGCCCTTCACGCACCTCGGAGCGCTTAGATTAACCGTGGCCTCGGTTGTGGGTCGGAACATTTACGTGGAGGGTGAGGTTTAGGGAAATCCGAACAGATGAGGCAAGAGGACTTAAGGTGATGGTTGAAACCAACCAACTGGGATATGAACTGGCTCCAAGGTGACATGTTTGACAATGGAATGTCAGAATTGACCTAACTCTCTGTGGTCGGCTCGGTTAGTCCAATTCCTGAGCCAGGTGGGTCCGCAGTATTCCAGGGCACTGTTGACGTCAGCACATCCAGCCTGGCTCATCGGCAAGATTTGGAAGGGTAGACCAGTTCCTGGGGACAGGGACTCTTCCCAATCAGCTCCCATTAACCCTGCAAGCCAAAGCCCTAACAGTGGCCCTAACAGCTGGACAAGCAGCGGGAAAGCATGCCAGTCAGTGCTCTCAATGGCAAGCTGTGGCAATTTTTAGCTGGTTAGACTCCAGCAGTTACCCCAATGCACACTCTGGGGTCTCCGAGCCTTGGCTCTTGCACCTAATCTTTTCCAGAATTAGGTTAGCAAGATGGGTCCCTCCAGGGAGAGAACGCGCATCCCATTCCAACAGATGCACAGTTTGGTTCGGATACTCTTAAGCACGGTGATAATTTCCTGAATGTGTCAAACCCCGGCTGACCAAACAAAAATGAAACAGGCCGCGTATTTACTGAGCGGAGCTCCTCGGAAGTGTAATGGAATGTGCAAACAAACAAAATCTGATCCCATGATCTTTCCGAGGACGTTTCTGAACTCCCCGCATTGACTGCGGATTGAACCTGACCTCCTCACTACAAGGATGCGAGGCAGCCTTTTCCCTCATGGATGAATTGAGAAAACAACTTCAGATGAATGCACAAGTGCATTGCCTTTGGGTAAGAAAAGACTCAACACTGAGCACCGCATGAGGGAATTACGCCACAGAAAGTGCTGATTTTTTTTGTCTTGGCTCTTGAAAATTCCTAATTAAATCAAAGCACAAGACAGCTGTGGGGGTGGGGCTGTCAGAGACTGATGATTATCCCTGACTCCCCCCTCACCACCCCCCCCCCACCAATACAGCTAAATTAATATTAACTCTTTCACCGCATCAAGCATATGAGCTGCACAGCTCAGTCTTGCATTGAGCTTTTCCTGCAAACAATTCTGCCCCAGAAAGTTAGAATATAATGATACAGTGGATAACGAACAAGGCCTCAAAGCGCTTCACCGTAAAGCGTAGTGACTGTGTGTTTTTGTAGGTGAACACGGAGGCCAATTTGCGCACAGCGACGTGCGACAAACATCCCAAGAGGTCATGACAAAATCTTATCTGGGTGATCGTCGGCCATGACACTGGGAGAAAGTAACATGTGGAGTAGTGCCATGGGGTCTTTAACGTCCACCTGAACAGGCACAGATGGACCTCCGTTTGATGTCTTACCCACAGGACAGCACCTCCAGCGCTCCCCCACCACTGCACTGGAGTGTCAGCCTAAATTATGAGGTGAAAATCCTGAGTTAGCTCAGGGCCAAACAGCAGCATTGTAATGACACATGAATTCAACGCACTTGATTTAGATCTGCACTAGTGATACAGGGAGAGGTTCAGGTACAAATAAGCAGGTTGCTTCAGAGAAATATCTCTTCCGAGTTTAACAGTAGTCTTCAATCGGAAAGTATCAGCATGGGCTCTAAACTATGGTAAATGATCCACGTGTCACAGTATTTTCCCAAAGAAAAGTTTCACATGTAAAACATCCTCATTTTGTGAATTGAAAATGTTGAATTAGAGGAATTATTAAGGGAGACTTCAATGACTGAATGGGTTCTGGTGTAAACATATGTCCTCTGTTAACCCATTGTCTTCACTTAGTTTGTGTACATCAACTGTAGATTGGTTTATATGACTGCAGTTTTATGGCGGTTTGGATAACCTTTTAATAGAAAGATCGACCAATGTAATAATAATAATAATAATAATAATCCTTGCATTTGATATAGCGCTTTTCACGTCGGGAGGACGTCCCAAAGCGCTTCACAGAACACACTGTAAGTGAATTGACTGTATATTTGTGGACGAACGCGGCAGCCAATTGCGCACAGCAATGTCCCACAAACAGTCGTAGATTGAAAATGACCAATTTATTATTGTTTTTGGTTTTGGAGGGATTATTATTAGGCTCTGTGTGGAGTAAGAAAACTTGCCCAAGGTTTCGCCCTCTGCCTGGAATTGAACTCAGGTCTCTCACTTGCAAAGCGAGTGCTCTAACCACTGAGCTGCAGGACTCCACAATGTAATTGGTCACTAGGACTCCAATAATAATAATAATAATAATAATAATAATAATAATAATAATAATAATAATAATAATCCTTGCACCTTATCACTTCTTCGAGACGTCTCAAAGCGCTTCACAGGATATAAATTGACTGCATATTTTGTGGGTGAAAC
The DNA here is from genome assembly GCF_018977255.1 of Callorhinchus milii. Classification (NCBI taxonomy): domain Eukaryota; kingdom Metazoa; phylum Chordata; class Chondrichthyes; order Chimaeriformes; family Callorhinchidae; genus Callorhinchus; species Callorhinchus milii. Next base: position 15,439,378 of record NW_024704751.1, read on the forward strand.
GTGGCAGCCAATTGCACACAGCAGTGTCCCACAAACGGTGGTGCATTGAGTGACCAATTTTTATTATTTTATTAGTATTATTATTTTTTTAAGGAACTATTATTACCCCAGGAAAAGCGATCGGCCAATCGACCAACAACTATCCTACTTACTGCTAGGTAAACAGACGTGTGTGGAATAAGGAAACTTGTCCAGTATTTCACTCTACAGGGAATCTAACCCAAGTCTCTCACTTGCGAGGTGAGCGCTCTAACCTCTGAGCTACAGGACTCCAATAAGGCTACAATGAGTGATCCGATGTGTCCGACTGTTGGAGGAGGGAAGAGAGAGCAGATTAAAGCACAAGGTGACAGATAAATGAATACTTTAATTGGCTCGGGGACTTGGATTTATCCTTCAGTGAAAGTTAAAGGAACAATTAGGAAAAAAAAATTAAAAATCCCTAATACCCAGAAAGGAAGATCTGTGATTAGTGGCAGGGCATGGGGTGGGGTGGGAGCAATGTTATTGACCCTGTTCCAAATGGCTCTTTCTTATAGAAGGGTCGTCTTTAAAAGAGCAAAGCATTTCATTATCGACCAGCAAGGACCCGGGAAGCATGAGAGAGCAGTGATGGGGATTCTGCACTGTAACCAAGCTGCTATTTTAACATTATCGCGCTTATTTTAATCAGATCTCCAAGTCCCTCGGTAATAATGTATAATTTATTGTACATTCCTTCGAATGCCTCTAACTATCTAATCAGTCTCACGTTCTTTAAATATTGGGGATGAGGGAGGTGAGGAAGGATATGAAAATCCTCTCTGTACCAAGTTGTTACAGGAAGGAGTGTGGGGGTGGGGAGATTGAAAGAAGACTATTTGATGAAACTCTGAGTAATTGCAAGGCATATCCTGTAGATCTACACAACGTTGTATAATAATTATGACATCATTTGCATTTGATGTAGCGACTTTCATCTTGGGAGGACGTCTCAAAGTGCTTCACAGGATTTACTGTTAAGTGGAGTGATTGTGTGTTTGTAGATGAATCCAATTACGCACAGCGATGTCCCACAAACAGCCATGAAACTAATGATCAATTTGGCCTTACTCCACACGACTCTATTTACCTATTAGTAAGTAGGAACCTGTCTGTTAGTTGATTGGCGGATTGCTTTCCAGGGGTAATAATGCCTTGAAAATAATAATAATAATAATAATTTGGTCACTCAATCCATGACTGTTTGTGGGGCACTGCTGTGAGCAACTAACTGCCGCATTTCACCTGCAAAATATACAGTCAATTCACTGTACATATTCTGTGAAGCGCTTTGAGACAAGGCTCTATGTCAAATGGAAGGATTATTAGCCGAGATACTCTGCACAAAGGGTCTACAGGACATAGAGGTTAAGTGAGTCCGGGAGATTCCAGCCTATGGAGCAGATGCATTTTGCTCTCTGGGTGGATCACAAGAGACAGGATGATGGCTGAGGCAAACTAACTTCAATAGGACATACCTGAGGCTATGGAATATAGATCCCACTTAGCTGGGTGGAGAGCTGTTCAGTTCCTTCCCTTTTCACAGTAGGTATTTATATTATCAAGCTGGTTGTCTCAGAAACCGTGCCCCGACTCAGACAGCATTTAGTGGCGGTGGTGGGGGTGTGTGCAGGTGATTGTCTTCTTATTGAGAGGGAATCAGAGCAATCAAAAGGAAAACGTGTTAGTTTGGAGGTTTTTTTGGTGTCTGACGTTGATGGCTTAAGAGGTAAGAGATCTGAGGGAACAATGCCTCTCCACTTCAAGGTATTAATGTTGGGAATGTACTTGATGTTGGTCTTTACTCCCGCGAGCAGTAGAAGGTCACAGTGGGAGAATCTAAGATGTAACAAAAATAAAGTGGTCACTTTATCTACGACAGTTTGTGAGACGCTGCTGTGCACAATTGGCTGCCACGTTTCGCCCACAAAATATACAGTCAATCCACTTGATTAGATGCTTAGGAGAGGTAAAGATATTGGATGAATAGGAGAGAAACAAAACCATCAAGGTTGCTATTTAGACTTTGCTTCTTTTAATGTTCCAGTAAATGACATTTCCCCCTTTGAAATCAAGACTGGATAACGGGCTCTGATAAAGTGGAGCACATCGATTCCCCCAGGATACCCTCCGAGCCACTTTTATTTGATGTGCTCCATTGGAATAACAGCGACTGATATTACCCTAGAAATAGCAGGTGGACAAGGAATACTGCGTTAATGGTTAGATTTAATGACGCTGGGAAATGGGCCATGCTACTTAAAACGATCAGGAGTGGCTATGTTCTGTCACCTCTCTGTTTATCAATGGGACGGGCAAAGCGTTAAAGCATTGTGTTATTGTTCTCCCCATTATAGGCGCACAAATCACGGCAGGTTTATGAAGAGCAGCTACACAGGGGATAATAAGATGAAAATAGTCATTATATGGGTGGGGCAGGGAGGAGAACAATCATCCGTAGCCATGATCATGAAATATATATTTCTTTAAGCTATGGTAGTGAAGGAAATTCGCTCCTCTGCACCACAGCTTAACACAAGACAATATACATTAGGCCTAAGGCAAGCATCATGACCAATTGGATCATCTATTCCCTGATGAAATGCGGCTGGTATTGGTTTACATACAAAGCTTTCTGAACTAAGTTTCACCACCTACTTCCTTGCCCAAATTAAAGACTTGCTCATTTTCAGTTGCAACAGGAGGAAGTGCGCAAATGGAAATTCAGTCAAAGTTTGGACTCAGTCACCGATGTTAAAGCCCATAAATTTATCACCTGTTGATGAAATCCCAGACACATTTCTCTTTGTACCTCCGCCCCCTTCTGACTGTTTCACTTCTACAATAATGGTGCAATGAGAAACCTGACACTCTCATCTCTCTCCGATACTAACAAAGGAGTAAGATTGGCTCGGAAAGCCAACTGGGGCGATCAAAGGACGAGTAGGTGGGAGGGAGAGACGCAAAGCCTGAGGAGGTGGGAGGGAGTATCTGATGCAGGAGCTGACACAAAATCAATACACCATAAAGGAAATGAATCGGCTTCACTCCACATCTGAAGAGACTCCATACATAAGAGAAAATTGTTACGGGGTGGAGTGGGGGTGAAGGCGGATGGTTCTCAGTGGATTCTTCATTGGTTTAGCAGATGTAGGGTTATGTAAACAAACCAAACCCTGAACTGGTTCAAGCACAACTTAAAGCTGTTATATGAGCTTGCAAATTGGATGCAAGCCAACAATACATAGTCCTCTGCTACTTCAACAGCAAATCTGAACAGGGAGGTCCAGGAACACCTGACTTGGAACTCAAAGGTTTTTCAGGTCATAATCACATGAGTTTTACTTCAGGATGCCCCAAGACGGTAGACAGAGAGAATAGGGGTTTAGAGTTTCAAAGGGCAATTTCAGCACAGACCAGGGGAAATTTTTCTTTGCTCAGAGGGTAATCAATGACTGGAACAGGTTTCCAGGAAGAGTAGTTGAGGCCAGATACTGGTACTCATTTAAAAATGAGTTTGATGCTGTGATGGGGGGGGGTGGGGGGAAACGGTAGGGTGGGTATTCTGGAGGCACGAGATTATATGAGCTAAACGGCCTCTTTTATCCATATAATTTTTGTGATCTTGTGAGGCCAATATCTCATCGATTGGCACATACATGCTTTGGGTCACTTGAGGGCTTTATTTAGTTCAAGAATCGCTCAGTTTCTGCGGGGGCCGGAGTCAAACAATTGAGCTTTGTCAAATATTGAGCTATTTCTCTATAGCATGGGCAGAAACCGCAAACGAACAGCAGCAATTTATGTCCTGATTTTTACCCGATATACTAGTGCGTTTTTTTTTAGCTGATTTGCTTTCCCCTTCTATTTTCCCTTACAGTGAAAAATACACCCCGAAGAAATCCCCTGAAAAATACTTGGGTTTTTATATCTTGGATTAACAGAAACCGACAGAACTCTCATGGTTTTCTTATCTACAAAACTGATGAAACGGAAGGGAGTTTCCCCAAAGAGAGCAATAAGCCCAGCACAACCCCTTCACGCACAACACACACGGAAATAGGAGCTTTCATTTCCCGAATACTAATAATTCCTTGCATTTGATATTGCGCCTTATCACATCATTGAGACGTCTCAAAGCCTTCACAGAATATACTGTAAAGTAAATTGACTGTATTTTTGTGAGCGAAACGGGCCAACCAATTACACACAGCCTGGATTCAGTGACAAGATTATTGTCCATTTTTTTGGAAGGGATTATTACCCCCAGAAAGGGATCCGCCAATCGACTAGGTGTTGTAATTGGCTTCCTACTTACTGTAGATAAACAGGAATGTGGAATAAGGAAACTTGCCTAAGGTTTCGCCCCACCCGGGAATCGAACTAGGGACCTCTTGCTTGCAAGGCGAGCGCACGAATCAATACTCTACAGGACTGCACAAAAGAAAGAGCCCAACCATACAAAGCAGGACAAATAATTATAATCCTCGCATTTATGAGATGTGCTCAAAGCGCTTCACAGGATTTTACTACGGTGTGTAGTGACTCGTATTTTGCAGGTAAATGCAGAAGCCAACTTGGACACAGCGCTATTCTCGCAAACAGCTATGAAGTGAGGGACTTTTAGGAAATCGCTGGCCTTCTGGCCACTGGGAAAAAATCTCCCCGGACTTTTCGAATAATGCTGCGGGAATGGAAAGTGCAAAGCATCGGTGGAAGGCACGGAGGAAGCAAAAATATGTTTAGTATTTTTTGGAGGTCAGCCAGGTGTCTGACACATGCGGAAACCCCATCACAGTGTTTCAGAGTATCCAAACCAAACTGAGAATTCCACGCATCCCACCTACACATGGAAATCCCAGAGATCGATTTCTGGAATGGAATGTGCTCTCTCTCCCTGGAAGGACGCACCCTGGTTACCTAATTCCGGAAAGCATTAGGCACAGGTTAGCAGGAGCCAAGGCTTGGGGAAGCCCAGAGTGTGCGTTGTGGTAACTGCTGGAGTCTAATTAGCTAAAACCATATATGATTGATATCACTCTGGCATGTTTAGTATAAATTGGTGAGTCTCTGCTTGTTAGCGGTTCCTATTTTAATATGTTCGTCCCCATCCCCCACCACCCCCTCCGAGCAATGCTACTAATAAAAATTCCAGAAGAAGTGAGAAATGACGGGTTAGATTTGTGTCTTTTGGGGAAATGCCACAAAAGAGCCACTCTCAGCATCATTCGCTGCATCACTTCCTGTTCTGCTAATAGCCAAGGGCAGGCAGATTATTTTCATTCGTGGAATTAGGCTACCTTGTCCTGAAAGTATTTTTTAGACAGAGGTATCTTACTATATGACATTAGACCCAATGGCCCCAACATTCATAGGCAGGCTTTACTGCACAGTGACTGTGTTTTAACCTTATTATATTATTGTTAGTGATAATCATTGCATTGCATTTGTTATGTGCTTTATCATAAAAACTATTGTGTCAGCCAGTCTGACAAACACCACCGATCCATTGTTTCTACAGCAATGCTCCATAATAATAATAATATAGCGCCTTATCGCGTCTTTGAGATATCTCAAAGCTCTTCACAGAATTGACTGTTTCCTTTATGGCAGCTAATTGCGCACAGCAGTGTCCCACAACCAGTCGTGGGCTGAGTGACCAATTTATTATTATTATTTCGAAGATTATCTATAAGATGTCTTGAATTCATCTATTCTATATCTCCAGATGACTATCAAGATGGCATTTAAGTTCAAATTGTTACCTGTTAGAACGGGAAATTAAGAAAGCATCAATTTCGGACATCACAGAGGCTTATTAGCCAATCTAACTTGAAAAGGCTCAGAAATTCTTAAGGTAATGTTGCTTTTATGTGTGCATAATACACATATTGAGATATGAAACATGACAGTGCCTCGTGAGATTTAATGTGCATCAAATCATGACGAAGGTCAGATTTCACTGCAACAAGTAAGGCAATTGATGTCACACGCCATCGTTCTCAGCCTCACTGTGCCAACTAAGCAAAGCCTGGGTCAGCAAGCGTCTGCCTTTGGATCAAAATCAGTGACTTGAGTACCTTTGACTGACTATTTCTACTGCTGCTTGGAAGAGAGAAGGGAGATTCTCTCAGGCCAGCTAACAAATCGCTCCCAGATGTAATTAGTAATTCATTCCCTGGCTGTATATGGGACAATGCTGTGTGCAAATTGGTTGCCATATTTGACTACAACATACACAGTCATTATACTCATGAGCCAAACTTTAGCAGAGCTGCATTTATAATATACCCTTCATTCTCCTCCAGGTTGTTTGCAGGTACAGCGGAACCTGCTCTTGAGGGAGTCGAAGCAGACACGAGGGGCCGAGTGGCCTTTCTCTGTGCCGTAAATTTCTGTGGTCCCGTATGTTAGCTCTGCCACTGCTTTGGGCTCCTATCAAGCCTCTGTGAAGGCGCGATCCAAGTTCATCTCGGAGACGGGCATATCCTGTGCTGTGTTAGCTTAAATTTGGCATCGTGGCTGTTTCTAGGGGCACGTGACACAGACACACACACACATACACACACTGTTAGAGAAGTGCAGAATGCATCAAGCTGCCAGCTGCTGGATAAATGAGATCTTGGATCAAGGCTTTGCCCGGGTTTATTAAATTCCTATCAGAGTCCACCTGGCGATGATCCAGCCTGACACCAACCCAGAGAGAGAGAGAGGGAGAGAGGGAGGGAGGGAGAGAGCAGCATAGTGTTACAGTGAACTGCACCCACACCTTGCCCCATGATGAGCATCTCATTTCATTGGAGCACTTTGAGCTTTCCATGATGAACAGATAAAATCCCTTTTGTGGGACGTCTCGCAGTGGGTTGAGTTGAGCAGCTAAAATCCTCGAAGGGTTATAGGCCCCACAACGGGGTTTTATCAAACGGTTAAACGCATCCCCCCCCCCTCCCTCACTCCACGATATAAAACATTTGCCATTGAGTTCATCGCTCATTGAGGGACAATTGCTGTGTGCAAATTGTCTGCTCTGTTCGCCTACAATTGCAGTCACCAGACTTCACAGTATGTCCTGCGAAGAGCTTTGAGACATGATGTGAAAGGCGTTTTACCAAGTTCAAGGATTAAGAATAAGTGTGCTCCTTCGAATAGTAATTTGTGGGCAGTGAACAGTAGCGGGAACCCAGATTACACCAATCCCCTCGCCCAACCCTGGGCGCAAACATTAGCTCCTCCTCCCCCACCACCACCCGAATCCTCATCAGGTAACTCAGCAAACTCGAAAACTACCGCAAGACCCCATCACATTAGCCTGTAAAGGGCTCAGCTGCTCATTTATCTCTTGCTTTCATGTAGAGAAACCTGGCATCCTCTCAGTATCTCCTCTAACATGAAGGTTCAGATTAACAACTCGGCATAAGGAACCTATCAATCACAGCCTGGTTTGACTCAGTTGCTTTACCCTTGTCTGTGGGTCAGAGTATTGTGGACTTGAACCCATACATAATCCAGCCAACGCAGTGCTGGAAGAGCTGCTTTGCTGAAGGCGGATGGGTCATTAAATCAAGACCTCATCTGCCTGTTCCAGTAATTCTGGTGGGCATTAAAAATCCCTTGGTACTATAGTGAACAGGAGCAGGGAGCTCGCTCTGGGTTCTTAAAGGAGAACTGTGGAAAAGTAGCTTCTAAATTTCAAGATTTTCCAAAATTTACCTTAAATGTTAAAAGAACAGTCTGAAATCTCCTTCCTTACTCCACATGCTTCTGATTACCTAGCAGTAAGTAGGAACCCGATTGTTAGTCGATTGGTGGATTGTTTTGCTTTCCTTAAAACAAAACTGTGGTCACTCGTTCCTTGACTGTTTGCAGGACACTGCTGTGTGCAATTGGATTAGGCGCTGTATCAAATGCAAGGATTATTATTATTATTAGAATGGATTACGCTCAGGTTGAAACCTCTCTAACAAACGGTGAAAGGACGAAAATGCAGAAATGTGTGTAAAACAATGTGCACAACTGAGTCGAGCTTTGCATTTGGAGAGGTTGAAAGCTTTCACGTCTTTCGAATCAGCTTCTGCTTCCATTGTGCGAAAGGCCATTCCCTGCCCGTGACAATTTGGCTTGTTTTTGATTGAGTGGCTAATTCCTGCTTAACTTTAATATGCAAATCACCTTTCACTTCCTCAGGGACCGTGGAGCTAAATGATCGAATGTAAATTTGATCGATCCCTTTGCGACAGCGCCAAACGTTTTGGTAAAAGATTAAAATTTGCCTGTGTTCTTTTCGATGATATATATACAGTAAAATGATAATAACCCTCGCATCTGATACAGCGCCTTTCATATCGGGAGGACGTCTCAAAGTGCTTCACAAGATATACTGTAAAGTGGAGTGACTGTGGATTTTGTAGGTGAACGGGGCAGCCGATTTGCACACAGCGATGTCCCACAAACAGCCATGTAGCATATGACCGATGAAAAGCTCTCGTGTGAGAAAAGTGCTGATGAGAATTATTACATCAGTCTGGCTGATTTCAAAAGGTAATCATATGACAGATCATTGTTGCTGTTAGGTTTACTCATGCTATTGACGCCCAACCTAATCTCCTCATTTTGTCCTGAAGGCACTGGTTGGTTCATATGTGCAGTTGTACAGAGATTGGCAACCCTTCAGCATGTTGGCCGAGCAGCTATCTCGATGTGGAGTCTTCTCTGTGAGCATCGACAGCTACTCAACTGTGAGAGAAGAGAGGGAGAGCTTCAGAGCCAAACCGAATACTATCCTCAGCCACGTTGGACCTTCCATCAGGAGCTCACTGGACATGATCAGGAGCACAAACATAGAGTTGCACACAGTGACACGGTAGGGAAAGAGGCCATTCAGCCCGACTAGTCCACGTCCTGTTTATACTCCAAACATAGGAACAGGAGTAGGACATTCAGCCCCTCAAAACTGTTCCACCATTCTACTAGATCATGTACCTCAACTCCAATAATCCACCTTTACCCTATATCCCTTGATACCCTTACCTAACAAAAAAATCTATCCATTAGCTCCCTTTTATTCCCATCTCCAATACCACTCTATTCGCTTCTCCCTCATGTATAAACTAACCTTAACCTTAAATAGGCTGATGCTCTCCAGTAGCGAGCTCCACATTCTCACCATCCTCTGTGTGAAGACTGTGTGAAGAGATTCCTGCTAAACTCTCTTCCCGGTCTACTACTGGCTAGATTATATTTAAGCCCCCCCACCCCCGTTTCAAGCTCACCAATAAGTAGCGGTGGTGGTGGGGGAAGAAGAGTATTAACTGTTAACCTCGATTGAATATTTGGGTGCCCTTATCCACAGGCCAACTGTGCAGTCCCTATGACATTGAACAGTGTCTATGGCACTAACTCAGTACAGACACGGCGACTGATCATTGGAGATTCTTGTCCTGTGCAGTTCAATGTCACGTAACAGCACACAACATCAGTGGCCTCTAAATACCAGAGCATTAACCTGGAATAAGCACGGTCAATGATTTAAGAACTCCCTAAATACCCTGTCGATTTGCCGAGGTTTCCCATCCGTCTTGAGGCACAAACTGCCGAGTACCAACAACATTCAAAAAAGCTGAGCTGGCCTGTTACCTATCTCTTCTTGCTAAGTTGTTTAACACCGCCGTGCGCAATTGGCTGCTGCGTTTCGCCCACGAAATACAGTCAATTCACTTTATAGTATATTCAGTATATTGAGTCGTCTCGAAGACGTGATGAGGTGCCGTATGAAATGCAAAGGGTTGTCGTATATCATAAACGGACGCGGTTGGAACCCAATTACGGGTGAACTTGATTTCAAATTCACGCCTTTTCGAACTTCTGCCAATTGCGGGAAATATGGAAGTTCATACTTGCCTCGTCCGCAGCTCGGACTGAGGAGCGATTGAGCCGCGAGATTGCGGTCGTTAATCACTGTCACTTTCATTCAGCCCAGCCTCCGGTCGACACATCAAAACACGCGCCTTGCACTCGGATGAGAAGTCTTGTCCTGAGCTCGTCTCACAGCAGAGAGAGAGGTCAAGGCAGGAACATGTTGCAGGATGGATTGACTCGCAATGCAGGCCAGGGTACATCAAATAAGGATCCTCGCAGAGTGGATCAATTCAGTACACACGCAGGCCAAAGCCATCTACATTCAAACGACATTAAGGAGCGGATGAGCTTTTAATTCTGCGGCAAATCGCGTTAACCCCTCGTTGATCGTGCTCCGCGGAATGTGTTTGCACCACGCCAAATGCCTGTTGCTCTGAGTCAACACCCCGCATATAAAGGATGCTATATCCATGCAAGTTGTCGTTCACTGCCGCACCTCTCCTCCAAGGTATTTATCTTAGGTCGGATTTCCTGTGTGGCAATTAAAGTCTATTCATTTTTTCGCAGGAAATAACTATAACAATCCTTGCATTTGATGTAGTGCTTCATGTCGTTGAGACATCTCAAAGTGCTTGAAATCAGCACAAATTTCAACGTATCTTGATGATGAAATGCCATTTGTGCCACTTTGCCTTGTTTTATTTGTGAGAAAGGGGTTTGAAGGGGTAAGGCAGGGTGGTGGGTCTGTAGTGACCTCCTTGCTTTGAGAGCAAGTGTAGACTTGAAGGGCCGAATTGGCTCCTTAAAATAATAATAATAATCCTTGCGTTTGATATGGCGCCTTTTCACATCTTCGAGTCATCTCGAAACGCTTCATAGAATAAACTGCACTGTACATTTCTATCTTTTTGTTTTAGTTACTGGCAGCCATAGGGCAACAACAGGGAAACAGCGAAAGGGCTTCAAAGTGTTGAATTTGATTCACAAGAGCAGAAAGGGTCTGAACGCAACCTCTTTCAATCATGCCTGGCTCCAGGCCGGAGTTTTGCTGCTGTTCTGTGCCACCGCAGGAGAAACACTGAACCTGATGCAGTGATTTATAGTCTGGTGAAGACTTGGAACATTACACATTGATCTGCTTCACAGGTCAATTATTCCTGCCACTTGATTTAATCGGAGTCCCTCATATCTCCCCCATCTCAGCGCAAGGTGACTGCGTATTGATAGCTGATAGCTCCTCTACACCGTGCTTTCAATCCTCAATTGAAACCCAGCTTCTTTCACAAATTCCTTCTTATCGCAACCTTTTGTCTATTCTACAAAAGAAGTTATGCGTAGAGCCTTTCCTTACCCCACAATGCTTCTGTTTACCCAGCACTGTGTAGGAACCTGGGCGTTAGTCGATTGGGGAGGGGATGGGGTGGGGGGTAATAATCCCTCCAAAAAAAGAAAAAAAAAGTGGTCACTCAGTTTGTGGGACACTGCTGTGGCACAATCGGCTGCCGCGTTTTACCCACGAAATACACACTCGCTGGTGTTCACGTCAGGAAGACGTCTCAAAGCGCTTGGCGGGATTTACTGGAAAGTGCAGTGCGGCTGTGTGTTTTGTAGGGGAAAGGCCTAAATTGTCAGCGGACACTCACTACGCAGGCTTAGGCGTGAAGAACAGGCCACTTGGGTGAAGGTTGGACCACCTTTGGGAGAGGAGGGAAGAAAAAGATTAGGAAAGAAAAAGATACGGAAAGGAAGTGAATAATGACCCGTATCATTACTGGACGGTTATGGGTTCTGAGCCAAAGTTCTGACTGTCATGTAAATCCACCAGCTGTACTTGTGTAGTCAATTCCCAACCAGGGCATGCACCAGGTGAAACAGGTTACAGGAGCACTCTTCTTCAGAGCGGAAAGGGACTGACAGCAAGTGTTAAACCCAAGGGGCTGAAGGGGGGGGGGTTCAGAGGAAAATCCCATACCGCGCTCATCTCCCCTTCAAAATCCCCGCATTTCAAGAGAGAGAGAGAGAGAGAGAGAAAGATTCAGTTTACACTTCCTTTGTCAATTCGTCCTTGATTGCCAGCGAGATGTGACTGCTCGCTCTCCTAATCTATTTATAGTCAAGTAGTTACAGCCAATTTGACTGCTTTCCAGCTTTCACAGATGAACATTACATTTTTGAGCAACAAATTTGAAGTCAAGGCCTTGCCTTGCCTTGGCTATTGCTTTGCCTTGTTTACACAAAAAACAAGGCAAACTTTGATCGCCCAGAAATCACGCAAATTCCTCAGAGAACATGAGAGATGTTTATTGCTTTGCTTAATCCGTCCTCAGGCAAAAGCACACAAAAGGCGTCTGCCCTTGCAAGGTAATCTCAGATCAGAGGGAAACAAAAATCTAATTTAACAATAAACCGGAAAACACAATCCTGCTGCTTTCAGAATCTTTCAAAGCGGATCTTCTGCTGAAGGTGATTTTCAGGGATACTGTGCAGAGGCTGAACTGCTCAGGGTGATATTTTATCACTCGGTGAAACCGGCTGTGAATTTCGATGCGTGTCTGTTCATTTTTTTTCTCAATGAGATCCAGATCTTCAAGTGTTCCTCTCACAAACCAAACAACCAACATGAAATAATAAGAATAATCCTTGCCTTTGATATAGCACCTTTCGCATTGTGAGGACATCTCAAAGCGCTTCACAGGAGCTCCTGTAAATTAGTGAAAAGATGCCATATTGTATAGATGAAAGTGGCAACCAATTTGCACAAAGCAATGTGCCACAAACAGCCATGGAGTGAATGGCTAACTTTATTAGGAGGATGGTTGGCCAGGACTCTGGGAGAAACTCCTTTCTCTTTTTGAATAGTGCCGTGGAATCTTTAACATCCACCCGAGGTGGCAGGCAGTTCCTCGGTTTTACATCTCATCTGAAGAATGTCACCTCTAACAAAGCAGCTCCGACAACCCTACCCCACCCTACCCCAGCACTGGAGCAGCAGTCTAGACTGAACAAGTTCAAGATCCTAATATGGGGTTATGAACCCATAGCCTTCTGACTCAGAGACGAGAGCAATAACTGAAAGCCGAAAGACAGCTATCAGTTGGTAGAAACTTGGAAATGCTTACATTTAATCAGGCAACTAAGTATTTCAGCTGAATGAAATGTCAAGTGGAACAGTTTGTTATTCTGAAATGAATGCCAATGAATATGTATGTCTCACACCTCATGCTCTGGAAGAGAAGGTCCAAACCCAAGCCCAGAAAAAAGCAGACTGAGGGTGGGTCTCAAGCACGGCTCTAGTTACAGCTTATAAACCGTGCATCCTGCAGGGTAGAGGGTATAAAGGGCGACAGAATTTGTGGGATAGAAGTTTTTAGTTTTGACTGATATTTTACTGAGGTGTCATCCCCAGAAGGCAGAGGAGAAAGATTCTTGGTACAACAAGAGATTGGGTGGGACCCAATTACCAAACAGATCAATTTCAAGATTCTCTCACTCGCTTTCAATCCCTTCATGCCCTCACACCTCCTTTCCTCTCCGATCTGCTTACTGCCCATTCCACCACCCGCTGCCTCTGCTCGGCTGTCTCCGGCCTCCTGGTTGTCCCTCGTCCTCTCCGCTCCACCATCGGTGGCCGTGGCTTCAGCCTCTACGCCCCGAAACTCTGGATCTCTCTCCCTCCCTACTTTCAAATCCAGCCTAAAGACCTTGCTTTTTGGTTCGTGCTTAAGGTCACCTCCCCATTCCCTCTCCCTCTCGGCTCGGTGTCAGACTCCACCGCTACCAAGCGCTCCAGGATTTTGCCCTGAGTCAAGGGCACTATAAGTGCAAGTTGTTGTTGTTGTTGGCGGGGTGGGCGGGGGGGGTAATACCTCGATATTTACCGTGATGCCGGGGCAAATGGTACAGTGTTTATTCTGCGTTCTGGCAACGTTCAGTGGCTGGGTTGGCATGCAAGGCAAACAGAAACAAATGATTTACTATTAAGCATCCTGCTTATCTACACGACAGATTGGGCAGTGCAAGTATGAAGCTGCTCACTCTAACCCACTGTCCTCAGTTAAGAGTCTATCCAATGCTGCAATTCAGCACTTACCATAAAAAAAACTAGAAGTGACCCATCAGACACACAGACGCGCACACAAACACAGCTGGGTGTAGTGCACAAAAATAACATTCATCACCGATGTCAGGCATGTTGATAAAAATCCTTGCATTTGACACAGCGCCTTTTCTGGAGGATGCCTTAAAGTGCTTCAAAGGATTCATTATAAAGTGTAGTAACTGCGTATTTTGTCGGCGAACAGAAGAGAGCTTCTCTCAGTGTCCCAGCCGGCAATCCCCCTCCAGATAAAATTGGTCACTCTCCTCATGGCTGTTTGTGGGACGTTGTCGTGTTCAAATTGGCTCCCGCGTTCGCCTATAAAAATACCCAGTCACTACTGTGTATCCTGTGAAATATTTTGAAACATCCTCCCCACTGTATCAGCTATGAGGATTATTTTATTTATATCCAGTTAATTCCAAGGAGTTTTATTAATAAGATTTAATTTGCATATTACTCAGATTAATTTTCAGTTTGCCTGCGGACTAAAGGTTAAAGCAATTTAGAAAACCATGCCTTAGCCGCACGTCGGATTAATAGTTACCGTAATGAAAATAAGTGACAAAAATATTTGTTGATATGCTTGTTTTGTGGGTGACTGGGAATGGAAAACAGTTTGTGCAGTAGTCTGGACAAAATGTTGATGGATAGAAAACAACTCTTAACTTGACAAGGTGACCTTACAACACAAAACACAATTGGAGACAAAAGCAAATCTATTACCAACTGCTTTGAGTGTGTTTTCCATTATTTCAATTAGGGATTCGAAATTGGTTGCGAACTGTGGCTGCGATCTTTTATATGTGTGTGTGTGTGTTTGCGTGTATATTTATATATAAATTAATGAGATTATATTAAATGAGGCATTACCGCTTGTCGGGACACCGCGATTAATTGTGTGGTGTACTGCTGGAAATCTAAACACATCTCTGCTCAGTGGGGAAAACAGTGCATCAATCAGCCTCGTTGCTGGTGTGTGCCGAAGCTATCCGGGAACGCGAATGTTCACATGTGATTGTTATGCCGAGTTGTTGCTCTGTAGAACTCTCTCTTCCAAAAGGTTGTGGATACTGAATCAATTGAGATTTTCAAGATTGAGGTCGATAGATTTTTGTTAGGTCTTTGCACTTTGCTCGTATTAATCATCTCCTAACCGGTATCGTCCATCCCCTGCCCTCCATTACAGTAAATCCCTTGAAGCGCTTTGAGACGTCTCGAAGACATGATAAGGCGCCTTATCAAATGCAAGGATTATTATCATTATTATTCCTCCTGCAGTTTCCGGCCGCATTCGCAGAACAACTTCATATCCCGTGATTCAATGCGATGCCAACCCTTGTAAATGTGCATGCAGCGGCTGGTCAAGATGCATTGAATCGCGGTATCGCCTGCTCTCTTACCGTCTGCATTGAAATTACGCACGCGCAGTGTAGATTATCGATTAAATCAGATTTTATCCGATTTACACAGTTTGCCTACAACTCTAGGACTTCGCGCAAGTCATATTAAATGTGATGGTCCCGATTGATACGACTTATGCGAGTGGTACTGCAAATTTAGAATTCCCACAGTTACTTCCTGCGCGGATTACACAATCTCAGGGTTATTCCTCAAAACAATGAATGCTTATTTTAGAATGACTCGAGATTCAGCAGATAACCCCAACCAAAGCCCCCAGCTTTTTAACTTTTGGGGCAAATCGAATTAGTCAAAACAATACAGACATGGTTAGTTGAACAGCTATACCACCAGCTGTCAGCAGATTATAGTGGGGATTAGATGCTCACATCACATCATTAACAAGAACATATATACTCGTGTGAATCAGAGCTTCTTGTCCCAACGCACCTAACAGAACCAGCTCTGCAGGTTGGGGCAGATTCTCACACAGCCTAAAGGCAGAGCCAATCCAACCCACTCGTGTTACACAAAATGCTTCCCCTTGTGACCGTGTAATTTTGTGGGAAAAATGCGGCAGCCAATTTTGCACGCAGCAACGTCCCACAAACAGCCACGATATGAGTGACTGATTTCTATTTGGGGGATTGTTGGCCAGGACACCGCCAGAGAGAAACTTCCTTCTATTTTTCAACATTGTTCCGGGATCTTTAATGTCAACTGAACAGGCACATGCCTCAGGTTTAGCGTCTCACTCGAGGGACCCCGACTTCTGATAATGCCCCACCGCTGTAATTGGAGTGTCAGCTCACACCATGTGAGTTCAAAGTCTCAACGTGGGGGCTTGAACCCACAACCTTCTGACTCGGAGGCGAGAATGCTGCCAATGAGCCAGGCCGACTCACTAAAACTGTAAAGAGGGAGTGGTGGGGGGGGGGTGCCGGGGAGAGCAAAGCATCTTAACTCAAGCATCGTACATTTAAAAATAAGCCCCAATCAATTTTTATGCAGTTCTTGTTATCATTTATGTCACGAATCAATGATTTTCATGTAAAATAACCTTCTGTGAATGGCTGTTAAAATAAGGCTGCATTGATTTTCACTGGAGTGTAACACAGTGTTTCATTGCAGACAACACTGAGACAGGAAGGAATTGATTAGTGAGGAAAGGTACCCGGTATTCTAATGGCATGAGAAAGAACAAGTTACCACTAGTTGCTTTACAGGCATTTCAAAGTTGCGACCATCACACTGACAGAATATACTTACCGGTAAAAGAAAAAAAAAATCATTCTTTTCTACTTTCGTGCCATTAAGTAGGTTATCATTACAACCACTTCCTCATCGCGTGAGACGAAGGAGAAGCTCATTCTTGTGCTTTTCAGTAAATAATTTGGGCAGTGTTCAAAGTACGGTAAGTATCCCTAGTTTGGTTTGTTAACTGGAGGGTTTGGTATCACCACTACCAGCTAAGGCAGCCTGGCTCAATCAGCCTGGCTATCCCCTCCGAGTCAGAAGGTTGAGGGGTCCAGCCCCACGTTGGAACTTTGAACTTTAAACAGTCCAAACATGGGGCCAGACTGCATTGGTGGAGCATGGCACTGTCAGAGATGCCATCCTTCAGTTCGACCCACCAAAGTCTGTCTGTTCAAGTGGACGTTGAAGATCCCGTTTCAAAAAGAGAAGGGAGTTTCTCTCTCCCAGTTCCCGGCTGACAATCCCCCAGATAAAATTGGGTCACTCACTCCACGGCTGTTTGTGGGACACCTCAGTGCACAAATTGGCTACACTTACACATCCAGTGGACTTTGCAGTAAGACCCTTGAAGCGCTTTGGGATGTTTCGACGACGTGATAAGGTGCTAAGTTATATCAAATGTGAGGATGATTGATGTGTGTGCCAGACAAAGGCCATAGGGATTATTAAGACAACAAACAGTTTGCAAATTGAAAGATTGAACCACCCAGATGCGTGCCTGGTGCCGTGAAAGCAATGCTAGAGTTTCAGAGCAGTAACACAATGTCAGGGTTCAGCCGGGATTCATTCTTGCTGCTCGTGATGTTATCTAAACCCTTCATTTCTGAGAGTGCCACCTGCCAGCGCCAAACCTCAGCCTTTGTACTGCTCCTTCCCAGACAATAGACGTGGAGAACAGGTTCTGCTGCCAGATTTTGGCTGAGAACAGAACGTGCTGTTTTAGAAAGTGCCGTTTCCCTCATTCAATACTGATTCTTTTTTTGTGCTTTGAAATGAGAGGGCGGCGAAATCCGCTCAAGTCAGTCATTCACTGCGCTATTGATACCTGTTGTTCCAAATCAGCGTTATTTCAGTCAATGGGATAAAATAATAATCTTCACGTTTGGTACGGCGGCTTTCGCATCGGGGGGAACGTCTCGAAAGCCGTGTATTTTGGAGATATGCAGGCAGCCAATTTGCACCCAGCAGTGGCCCGCAAACAGCCAATGAAGTGAATGATCAGTTTTATTTCGGCAACTGCCAGCCAGGACATCGGGAAAGAAACGCTCTTCTCTTCTTTTGCGAATAGTGCTGCAGGCTCTTTAATGTCCACCTGAACTAGGACCTCGGTTTAAACGTCTCAGCACGAGGAGCAGATTGTGCTTTTCTGCTCTTTCCCAAGTATCCCTCTGTGTTGTTTTTCTCTGAGAGAAACAGAAGGGTTGTGTCATACGCCCAGGATAAGGAGTGCCAGTGTCCCCTGGCTAAATTTTTCTAAGATTGAAAAAACAGTGAGAAATCTAACAGAGGAGACCTACCCACCTATGCTCCTAACTTCTGATGGTAAATCTTTGAAGCACAGTATTCACGCCATGCTGACTCAGTATTGGTTGCATGTTTACACGAGTACAGACACATATGAAGCTGAAAGCCTCGCCCTGCCTGGGTGCAGTGACTGCCACAATGTTCAGTGGAATGTTTCTGTGCTAAACTCCTGTTGATCGGGAAAGGGGGGGAGTGGGTGTATTTCTAAGAACAGGGACCTTGTGTGTGCCAAACCAACACCCATCTCTTCCCTTCAGTGCCTGAATTCTGCGAAACAGATAAAAGCGTGGAAATACAACTGTTGTTTGTCGTATAATAAACACAACTGAGACATGTAAACTGGGAAGCTCTGGAGCTTTACCCCCAGTTTGTGCTGAGTTCTTGATCTCAGCCGGGTCGGGAATAAAATAGTGCTAAGATTCTGTTCAGTGATCTGAGCTCAAGAGGGAAGGATCAGGTTTGGTTTGCTATTCATTGGGGGAATGTTGGCCAGGACACCAGGAGGAACTCCCTTCTCTTTTCTAATAGTGCCATAGGATCTTTAACGTCCATCTGAACGGGTGGTTTAATGTCCCATCCTGTAGAGTAGTGATTAGCACGATCGCCTCGCAAGCGGAGGGTAATAATTCCTTAAAAAACAATCATTTGGATACTCGATCCATGACTGTTTGTGGGTTCACTGCTGTCCGTAATTGACTGCCAAGTTTCGCCCGCAAAATATACAGTCAATTCACTTTACGGCATATTCTGTGAAGCGCTTTGAGATGTCTCCACGACGGGATAAGGCGCTAAATCAAATGCTTATTATTATCTAAAGGATGAATGCATCAGACAATACAATGCTCCTCCAGGACTATAATGGAGTGGATGGACTATATGAGCTCAAAATTTTGGCATGACTCAAAACCGCAAGTGAGCCAGGCTGACATCTGAAAGCCAGACAATGAAGGAGAAATCACTTTAAGCAGCAGTCAATAGCGAGCAACAATACTTGTATGAATCAGTGTGTAAATCTTTACAACACTTTCCCCTGCTAGTTGTGGTTTTTACAAGTTGTATCACCACAGGACGAGTTGCCCAAGATTTCTGTGGGCAAAACGAGCCGCACTTTTCGCAACGAAAACAAAGCAGCAGAATGTGTTGCCGGCCTTTGGAGCTCTCTGCCCAAATGCACCACGAAGCCGGCATGTAATCACCAGAACCTTCTCCCCCACCCCACCGCCGCCCCCCCAAAAAAATTGATATCGTGAACCACAAAGAGAGATTTTCCTTTCAATTCAGAAACATTTCAAAATGTTTGCGTATGTCACCTAACAGGAAGATGTATCATCAGGTGTGGGGCTGGGGGAAGGGAGGAAAATATATCTCTCATGAACCACACACGACAAGGGATGTGACACAAGGATTTCCACAACGAGGAGGCATGGATGTGTGGCAACCGCAGGCTGGTTTGGACACTCTTAAACGTGTGTGACTTATATCAGGGATGTGTCAGCCATCTGTCACATCTGTCTACCTCCCCCATCCCTTGTCATTGAAACGTCTCACAGCGCTTCACAGAATATATTGTAAAGTGGATTGATTGTGTATTTTGTGGACGAAACATGGCGCCCAGCAGTGTCCCACAAACAGTCGTGGATTGGGTGGCTACATTTTTAGGGGAAGTGAGATTATTTACCCCGGAAAATATTCAGCCAATCGACTAGCGACCGAGTTCCTACTTACCGCTGGGTAAACAGAGACGTGTGGAGTAAGGAAACTTGCATGAGGGTTTTGCTCCCTCCAGGAATTGAACCCGGATCCTCTCGCATGTGCGGTGAGCGCTCTAACCACTACGGGACACTTTCGCAACACCAGACATGGGGCTACTGTTTCTCTTCCTAACCCCAAGGTTTTGCCACTTCCAGTCTTGTTCAAAATCAAACACAAACATCATTTTCTGTGTGGGGGTGAGGGTCGGAAAATACATTAATGAATCCAGAGGTTTCTTTGACAATGGCAGTTGTGTTCATCATATTCCCACCCCTCAGTTTGAACCCTTTTAAAAGGAGCAAGGAATATTTGCGATACTTAGCACGGAGCTCCCTCGAGCTTCAGGTCATTTTGCTGTCACATTTGGGCATCTGAAGAACTGGGATTTACAAACAGACGGCATAACTATGTGTAATGTGCTTTTAAGTGACTGAGGCATAAGGTGATTACGATTATTATAAGTCGAGGAAGAGAAAGTTTAGCTAAAAGGAAGGGAACGAGAGATAACTCCACAGGATGTGCTGAGCTGTCACACGGAGAATATAATAACAATATTAATAATAAAAATACATGCATTTCACACGGTGCCTTTCCCGTTGGGAGGATATCTCAAAGCACTTCACAGGACATACTGTAAAGTGCAGTGACTGCTTATTTTGTTGGGGAGCCAGATTGGCACAGCAATATCCCATAAACAGCTATGAACTGAGTACCAGTTTTATTTTGGGGATTGGAGTCCTGTAGCTCAGTGGTTAGAGCACTCGCCTTGCAAGCAAGACACCTGGGTTCAATTCCAGGCAGAGGGCGAAACTTTGGGCAAGTTTCCTTACGCCACACAGAGCCTAATAATAATCCCTCCAAAATAAACCAGTAATAAACTAGTCATTTTCAATCCATGACTGTTTGTGGGACGCTGCTGTGCGCAATTGGCTGCCGCATCTCACCCACAAATATACGGTCAATTCACTTTACAGTCTATTCTGTGAAGCGCTTTGAGACGTCTAGAAGACGTGAAAAGCGCTGTATCAAATGCAAGGATTACTATTATTATTGTTGTCAGCCAGGACACTGGGACAGAAATTCGCTTCTGTTTTCGACTAACGCTGTGGGATCTTTAACGTCCACCTGAACGGACAGATGGGACCTCGGTTTAATCCTCATCCGAAAGACGGCACCTCTGACAATGCGGCGTTCCCCTCAGTATCGCACTGGACCATCAGCGTAGACTGTGAGCTCAAAATCCTGATGTGGGGCTTGAACTCACAACCTTCTGACCCAGAGGCGAGAGTACTTTTGCTGAGCCAGGCTGACAGCATCGATTGAACGATCACACTTGATTCGGACGGGTGGGGGGGAGGAAGGGGCGAGGTGGCTACTCATCCAGTATATGTTCAGACTAGCAAATCAGTTTGCAATTGCTATTCACACGAGGCAAGTCCTCAAAATTACTATTGTTTCCTGTTGGTCTGTCATCTCTTAGCTCGCTTATCAAATTCTGGGCTGCTCACAAGGACCTATCTGCCTGTCACTATCATCTATCAGGTGAGCTCCAGCTGATCTTAGCAGTGTTGAGGCTGACATTTCTGTGATATCTACCCGGTTTAATCACCAGCTCTCAGCCACGTGGGGCAGGTTTACTGAACAGGAGCTAACCACAGGGTGTTCGCTCCACAATCCTGTCACATTTAAACATCGTACTGACGTTTAATTTTCATCTCAATTTCCGAAGAATCGCAATCTGTTGAGAACACTGCGGCAAAGAAGCAGATGTGAGCTTGGCAGTGGGGGAGAAGTGGGTGGGTGGTGGGGGGGAATGCAATATTTCCTCATCCAGTAACGCGTGGATAATTTAACCTTCGCGTCATTCGCACCCCAATCCGTTTCGCTTCTTCCCAGTCAGCAAAGGTTCAAAATAATAATAATAATAATCCTTGCATTTTTGATATAGCACCTTATCACGTCATTAAGAAGTCTCAAAGCGCTTCACCGAATATAATGTAAAGTGGATTCACTTTGTGGGCGAAACGCAGCAGCCAATTGCATCCAGCAGTGTCTGACAAACGGTCATGGGTAGGGATGGCCATATTTTTGGGGGGGAGGAATTATTACCCCTGGAAAGCAATATGCCAATTGACAAACAACTGGGTTCCAACTTACTGCTCGGTAAATAGAGGCGTGTGGAGTAAACAGCGCCTAAGATTTCAGCCTGTCCGGGAATCGAACTCAAATCCTATCGCTTGCAAGGCGAGTGCACTAACCACTATGCTACAGGTCTCCACTACAGGATTTCTCTGCAAATGTTGTCTTCCCCTCTTTCTCTTAAAAAAAATCTAGAGCAAGATAAAGGATTGGACTGAAAGAGATAGATGGCCCGGCGAAAGTCTTGCAGTCACAGATGATATAATAATTATCGGTGCATCTTTCAAATGAGGCACCTTGAGGGATTTTTCACAGTGGAAGTGGAATCTTAATCGGATGCTAACTTTAGCACTGTTTTCGCACAGCACCTTTTTTGGCCTGATTGCAGAGTGAGTGAGTAAGAGGCTGCGTGTCATTGGCAGCTGAAATCACTTCGGACCTATTTATGTTACAGTAATTGACCCAGCGAGTGAAATATTATGATACCAGGCTGTCAAACCTACTTCATCAGTGCATAGAATATTGCTAGTTTCATCTTCTGAGATGAAAGGGCTAGCGGCAGGGAAAAAAGGAACATGCGATTTAAGAGGTGAATTTACGATTGGCTCGGTTAGGAACCTTGCCAACACAGACATTAGCACTCTACATGAACAGTGAAATTCAAGTGATAAACCACTGACCTTAATCTCGTCCAGGGCAAAAGGAAGACCTTTAATTTGTCCAGTCCCCCACCTGTTTTACGTAGACAACCTGCGAAGATGTTTTTCTCACCTGTGCACACTTACCTGCGAATTAACAACCACAAGACAACAAGATTCCATTTATAAAGCGCCTTTCACGTCAGGAGGACGTCCCAAGGCGCTGCACAGTTGGGTCAGGACCCGAGCAGGGGGGAAATGGTTAGGGTAAGGGAGGGAAGGGAGGGAGCGAGGAGGGGGGAAATGGTCAGGGTGAGGGGAGGGAAGGGAGGGAGCGAGGAGGGGGAAGAGAGTCGAGAGGGGAGCTGAAGAATTAACTCATAAATTTCCGAGTCTCTATCCTTTCCATGTGGCTTCCCGTAGAGTAGTGGTTCGTGCGTTCGCCTCGCAAGGGCTAGGACCCGGGTTCGATTCCCAAACGGGGCGAAATCTTAGGCAAGTTTCCTTACCCCACACGCTTCTGTTTACCTAGTAGTAAATAAGAACCCAGGTGTTAGTCAATTGGCAGATTGCTTTCCGGGGGTAATAATCCCTCCAAGGAAATAATAATAATAATTTGGTCACTCAATCCACGACTGTTTGTGGGACACTGTTGTGAGCAATTGGCTGCCGCATTTTGCAGCCATAAAATACAGTCAATCCACGTTACAGTATAATCCTGTGAAGCGCTTTGAGACGTCTCAACGATGCGATAAGGCGCTATATCAAATGCAAGGATGATCAGATGTGTGGCATGAAACTACCCGCTGCTCTCTCCCGCCCTAAGGGTGTGACATTTGAGCTTGTGCTGCACTGAATAGAATACCGTTTCCTTCCTCCCGCCCATCCTTCCCTAAACAACATTGTTCTCTCTCGCCTTTCATTTCTGCCGTGACTTTAAGGAAGTGCGATTTGAAATGCTCTTGACTTGTTGTCCTATGCGAAAGACGCTGTGTAAGTGCTCTTTTATTTCTCGCTTGGCCGTGGTTCCTTAGCCGTCCATTCTCTGCCACTGAATTTTTTCGAATAGCGTTGTAGGATTTTTAACATTGACTTGAACAGTACACAGATGGGACCTTGGTTTAACATCTCATCCGAACGAGGGATCTCGACAATGCAGCACTCCGCTCCCCCCAACCCCCCCCCGCCCCCACCCCCCCCCCCGCCGACCAAACTACACTGGTCAGCCAAGACTGTGCGAATTCAAAGACCCCAACTTGGTTGGCTCGATTGAACCCGCAAACCTTCCGACTCAGAGGTGAGAGTGTGCTACCGACTGAGCCAGACTGACACAATGGCTTAATGTGAAGGACACTTGGCATTTAAGTGCAACTCCGCAGTTCTGTAAGTAAGCCATATCTAAGGAAGACATCAGCTGTCTCCTTCCTAGCCTTCTGGATGCTAAGTAGCCTTTGCTACTTCTGTAGCCAGTAGCATCTTACAGCTATTGTTAGGGACTAGTCTGCGGATTACAAGCATGTAGCTTGTATTGGAAGACTTGGTTATATAAATCCTTTACAAAGTGGGAGCCAAGCAGGAGATAGTTTTGACTCAAAAATGATCAATAATCACAGTTGCCATTGGACACCAAAGCACTTTCCCAATTGGATGCATTCCTCTTCAGAGACGTAATTCGAGTTTAGGCACCTGATTATATCTCGAGAGGAGGACGGGGAACCTGGAGAGAGATGACCAGTCTGTTGGGTGGCGTTGACTTCTTGCTGATGAGAAACCAGCTCATTGGGACAGAGTTTATTGGCTTGAAGCCCATTCAACAGTTCTCCAGTGTCACTCAAGCAAAAACAAAACTCCGCCCTATCTCACTGAGCCACTACAGCCACTCTACCTTATAGAAACCAACCAGTACATGCAAACACTGTAGGGAGCCAGTGACACACCACCACAATACGTTGGGTACGTGCCTGATCACAAAGGAACTTTTATTTATTCATATCCTACTATTACACCCCCCCACCCTCTCCCCATCACAGTATTTCAGACGTCTCCAAGACGTGATAAGGCACTGTATCAAATGCAAGCACCAAGGTAGCTGCTTTCTAAATGAGTCCCAGTGGTGTCCTGGCTGAGATAATGTCAGATAGACTCTTCACCTCCACATACTAGTCCATAGCAATCAGTACCAAGGCTATTATTTAGCAAATGTGTGGTACTCAAGGGCCATGTGTTACGGAAATGCACAGTGAATATGTAACCAGCGCCTTTGGACGTCCTCCTGATGTGAAAAGCATATGTAAGCACAATTTGTCGGTGTTTTGACCGTCCTGCCCCAAATAAGGAGCGAAGGAAGAATGAAGCCAGAGAGAAATGAGAGCCTGCTTCAAACATTCTTGCAGAGCTCCTTCAGCAATGTTGCTCCTCTGATATTTTTGGAAGGATGACAAAAAAAATACCAAGAATGAACTCAACAAGCTGCCTTTTTTTAGCCTTTACTCAATTGCCTAATCCAAATGAACACCGAGTTATACAATGGAGACATGCTTGCTTTATAGGCTCCAAACTGATGCAAATCCTTCCTCTTTTTTAATGAAATAAGGTCTATCTTTGGGAGCCATAAAATGCCCTATTGTAGCGAGGATATTTCATGTGGTTTCTCTGTTCGCAAGCAATCCATAAACAATATGTCAGGCAGCGCTGCAGTCGACGGCTGTTATACTACTACAGAAAGTATTCATGTCAGGAATCCAACTGATACAATATTTATCTGATGGGATGTACACTGCATGAACACCATACAAATCACTTGTCAGCTTGCGCTGGGATGTCAGTGTTGGTCGCTGGTTAAATCTGCTGCTTTCCCCTGTGAATCAAATGAGATTTTCACCTGAGTTTTGAAATGGAACTCGATGGAAATCTGTGGACACAGGACAGATGGTAGCACTCTCTGCCCCGAGTCATAATATCGTGGGGTCCCAGCCCAAGTCAGGCCGTTGAACTCACGGGCTCGGCTGACCCTCCAATGCGGTGCACTGCAATGTCAGACTGTTCAGGCGGATGTTAAAGATCCCGTGGTGCTTTTCGAAAAGAGAAGGGCCTTTCTCTCCCCGCGGTGTCCTGGCCAATAATCCCCCCCCCACGCCCCACGCCCCAGGTAAACTTGGTCACTCGCGTGTGGGACACTACCGTGTGCAAATTGACTGCCTGGTTTTCCTTCAAATACACAGTCACTACACTTCACAGTGAAATCACGCGAGGCATCTCGGCGACATGATAAGGAAATTGTATTAACGCAGGGATTATTATTATTTAAATTTGAGCAGATGTGTGCTCCTCAAGTGCCACGTGATACGGAAACGAACGTTGAATAAGTAACCAGTAGATGGCAGCCTAATTTGCCGACGTAAACAAATAGGATTGAGTGGACTGATCACACCTCTAATTGGGAATCCTTGATAGCCACCTGGTTTGTGATAGCCGTATAACAGTTAGTGGCAATTCACCAAAAGCACAGGAAAGAAACAATGCAATATACATTTCCATTTGTATGACGTCTTTCACTTTGGGAGGAAACAGACGATAATTAAACAGCCTTTTTTGGGAGAATCGCAATTATTACAATTTCACGACCAGAAGTTGCAATTAACGCATCTAATCTCATTTTGCGAATTTCGCACATTAAACGCACAGTGTGCCTCATTTTGTGAGTGCTGTGTGCTGTGTTATTAGATCATAATAATACTTCCACTTGATATAGCGCCTTATCACGTCGTCATGACGTCTCAAAGTGCATCGCACGATTCACTGTAAAGTGAAGTGACTGTGTATTTTGTGGACGAAAGGCGGCAGCCAGTTTCCTCACAGCTACATCCCCACAAACAGCCGTGAAGTGAGTGACTAACTTTATTGGGGGATTGTTGGCCAGGGCACTGGAGATTATACATTTTCCTCTAGGAATCATTTCTTTATCAGATTTGCCTTCTCTTGACCCACAGCGTTCTCTCTTGTTTTCTATCTACTTGCCTTTCACCAATGTCTCTTCCCATTGTGTAGCTCCTCAATGGGACTTTAATCTACTGATGGTTTGCTGTCACCTACTGAACAATTGGTGGTACTTCAAGAACCACCAAAAAATTAAAAGGTTTCCTTTGCAGAAACACATTTTTCAAAAGTCTTCCGACCGAAAACAACTTGCGCTTGTGTGGTGCCTCTCATTCTGCCTTTTTGGTTCACAGCACTGGACAGAGATGATAAGTGTCAGCGAGCAGGGAAGAGAGGAAGGAGAATATGGAGACCATTTAGAACCAAATGAAATTTACAGCACAGACGAAGGTCAGCCATCCAGTCCATCGTGTCTGTGCTGGCTCTTTTGAAGAGCCAAGATACCCAGTGTTAGAGGGATGAGCTGTGAGGAACGATTAGATAAGCAGAGGCTCTACAACCTCAAAAAGAGATGTCTCAGAGGGAGCCTCTAGAGGGGTTTCTAAGATCCTGAACGGCATTGGAAAAATAAGGCCAGAACAAGAGCCTGAGCAGACACGAGTGACCTTCTTCTGTGCCATAAATTTCCATGGTTCTATGGTTCTAATACCTTCAGCAAGTGTTTCCGTACGCAGTTGGGAATCGATAGCTAGGGCGAGACCGCTGGGCAAGCTGGTGGAGGATGCTGCACTTACCAAGGTCATTGCTTGACAGATCTCATCCTTCCAGGATATCCACTCTCCCGTCTTTCCATTACGGCACCAATGCGTCACGTCGTCCTGAGCTTCAATCCCATCCCAGTCGTTAATTATGAGAAAAGCTCCTGATCTATTCTAGGCCACTGGTGGCCAACTTGTGGCCCACGGGCCAGAAGTGGCCCCCAGGACCATCAGAAGCAGCCCCCCCCCACCCCCCCGTCCGTCCCGAACATTCGCATGAGTCTAGTTCGATCAGTTGTGCGTTTTCAGCTTCTTCTTAAGACCGAATAAAACTGCTTAAAAATAAATTTGAAACAACTATTTTGTGGGCCGACTGTAAAGTTTGGCCACCGCTAACCGTTGCTGACGCTTTGATGCAGCGCCATGGGCGGGGGTGGAGGTACTGCATTGTTGGAGGTGCCATCCTTCAGATGAGACCCCGGTATCTGCCCATTCAGGTGCCCCAACACCGGGCGAAAAGAGAAAGGAAGTTTCTCCCGGTGCTCTGGCTGAGACGGTTCTCCAGGGTGAAATGGAGTTCAGCAGGAACTTCTTGTTGTTGAGGCCAAAATGAGGCAGTACAAATATAAAACAGCCATCCAGCGGATCTGTAATGAATCTCAGACCACAAAACCGGCGTATTAATTCCTTTATTCTCTTCTCACAGTACATCAACCCTCACCCCAGTTCACTTCCCAGAATCATTTTATACTTCCCGCATCTATTTCATTGGCTCTTTCTTCATTGCCATATAACTTCTTGCAGAGTGCCCACCCTACCCTCTTCGCAAGATGTTGTAAAGTGGAGTGACTGTTTGCTTTGTGGGTGAAAATGGCAGTCATTTTTG
This sequence comes from Callorhinchus milii, assembly GCF_018977255.1. NCBI lineage: Eukaryota > Metazoa > Chordata > Chondrichthyes > Chimaeriformes > Callorhinchidae > Callorhinchus > Callorhinchus milii. The sequence goes on from NW_024704751.1 coordinate 15,467,581, forward strand.
TGCCCGGCGATGTCCCACAAACAGCTGTGGGATGTATGACCAATTTTTTATTTGGGGGGGGGTTTGTTGGCCAGGACACCGGGAGAGAGAAACTCTCTTCTCTTCAAACACCGTAAGAGCCATAAGATGAATCGTCAGCGTCCACCTGACCGGGCAAGTGTGGCCTCTGGGTTTATTATTTATGATAAATGATGTATTATTTATAATAAATGTTATATTTTCATGTGGCGGTATTAAACAAACATAGTGCCGAAAATCACTGGTGCAACAGCTACTTTTTCTAAGACTATTCGGAAATAGCTTGACAAAATCCCTGGTGAACAAAATAGCAAACTCCTGCAAAACCAGGCTATTTTAGGAAGTTGAAAGATACGAAGAAAAGTAACAGCTGTTTACATGTAACACGGCAGTGTTATTGGTCTGGCTGACCCATCACTGAAAACCACTCAGAAACTACCTCTAAAGAGTGATTTAACCACAATAACATAATAATAATAATAATAATTCAATGGTAACAACCCATTAAAAAATTATTATTATGATTCACCTGTGAGGAACCAAATCAAACTGACAGGATGTTTTCTAAGCAGGAAGTTAGAGGTGGAAGTTGATACAATACACTGATATAATGCTTTCAAACCACTAGCAAACAACACTAGGCACCAATCATTTGATAAGAGCTTTGACATAACCCCAGTTCATCTTCGTAGGGTGTTTTATTTTTAATCAGAAATTACGAGCGGTCTCCTGGCAAGACCATTGGAGAGAAATTCCAACTGGGTCTAAGTAAAACTGTGGATTATATAATGTGTACAAGGAGGGGAGGGGTTACTCAAGTATATTTGATCATTTCTACACAATTCTTGCATCCATGAACTCATTCCTATTACATAGCAAATCAAATGCAAGGATTATTATAGCGTCCGCCTCACATGAGCAGAAGTGGTTTCATAGTGCCACCCAGTGGTGGCTCTTACTTGAGCCATTATAACCAGCGATCGTGTCTGTTGCCGTTTGACGAGATTAAATTCTGATCGACTAAAATCGCTGCGGTGCCTCAAGTCACTTCGCCAAATACACTGTGAAGTGCATTGACCGTATATTTTGCGGGCGAAACACGGGAGCCAATTGCCCGCGGCAGTGTCCCACAAACAGTGGCGGATCTGAGTGACCGCGTAATGATTTTTTTTTAATGTTTCGCCCCTCCTGGGCATCCGACCTGGGTCCTCTCGCTTGCGAGGCGGGGGCGCTAACCACTACGCTGCAGGAAAATAAGGTTGCGAAGCATGAAGGCCCCAAAAAATCAGGAAAATGGAGCAATTTTTGAGTCGGAAGGGAGTTGTGGGGGAGGAAAAAGTAATCCTGTCGACAACAACAACAACAACTTGCATTTATACAGCGCCCACCCCGCCCCCCCCTCCCTTCACGCCGGGCAGCATCCCAGAGCGCTGTAACGTGGCCCTGCTATGGGTCGAGAGCAGACCTGCTTCTCGTATACGCCTGGATGCAGGTTTGAAAGAAGGCTGTGGTGTTGTGCTGCGGTTTAAACAGGATGACGTAGCATTTGGGGAGGAAATAGCCACCCGTGATCGCGTACGAGCACAAGAGGATGGCGGAAGCTTCGCCCACCACAGCGAAACTGGCCGAGGTGGAGAAGAGAACCAGGAGCCAGAGGGTCCAGGCCAGGAGGCACAGGGCCATGCTCAAGCTGATGGCCTTGGCCTCATTGTAGTTCTTGGGCAGGTCTTTGCTCCAGTAAGCCAAGGAGAAGCAGAGCAGGCTGAGCAGCACGAGACCCACGTTGGACAGGAGCACGTAGAGAAGCGTGGAGTTGGCGCACTCCAGGAGCATTTTCGTCTCCGAAAAGGAGTAGTTGGGCTGCATTTTGCCAGGATCGCACAGGAGCCAGATCAGGCAGAAGACAAACTGGACGGCTGTGCTCGCGGCGATGAACACGTACTGACCCCCGTACTTGACCCAGTAGTCGTAGGCCCTGGGCAGCCTGGTGGCTAGTTTGAAGATGCAGACCAGCTGGAAGGACCTCACCAGCAGGCACGAGAGGCAGAGGGTGAAGCTGACGCCAAATACCAGCTGCCTGACTCGGCAGACGGCAGCATTGGGTTTGCCGATGGAGAGGCAGGCGCTGCCATAGACGCACGCCAGCGACGCCAGGACCAGGAGGCACAGCCGGCCCCCGGCGGCCCTCACCACAGGCGTGTCCAGGTTGGCCACGAAGAGCGCGGCGATGCCGGCTATCAGCAGGATCCCGGCCCCCGACAGCGCGCCCAAAGCGATGGAGATGTTGCTCCCCCAGCTGAGGTACAGCAGCGTTCTGTTGTGGCAAACTACGCTTCTCGTCGTAGACCACTGGCTCGGCTCGCAGGCCGTGCAAACTGTAAGGAGAAAAGACGCCTGGATTTATTATTAATGATCCTTGCATTTGGTGCAGCGCCTTATCATGTCGAGAGGACATCTCGAAGTGTTTCGCAGGCATCACCGCGAAATGCATTGACACTGTGTTTGTAAGTAAACGCGGCAGCACAATTGCGCACAGCAATGTCCCACAAACTGCCCTGGAGTGAACGACCAATTTTATTTGGGGAGGGGAGGAGGTGGGGATTGTTGGCCAGGACACCGGGAGAGAAAATCTCCCTTCTCTTTTCTGAACAGCCCTGTAGGATCTTTAACATCCGCCCGAACAGGCAGACGGGGACCTGGGTTTAACGTCTCATCTGAAGGATGGCACCTCCGACAATGCAACTCACCCTCAGCGCAAATTGGAGCATCGTCTCAGACTGTGCGAGTACAAATCTCGACGTGGGCCTTGAACCTACAACCTTCTGAGTCAGAGGTAAGAGAGCTACCACTGAATCAGGTTGACATAGTATTAGTGTTAGTGCTCGGGTTCCTCTGTTGCCTGGATTCTGTCACCGGTGCTCAGTGTAGCCTATAAGCCACTCGCAAGCCTCCTCGCTGGGCAGGTGGGGTGGTGGGGTGGAGGGGAGAGTCGGAAGAGACAAAGCAGTCACAACCACCCCCCACCCCCCACCCATCCCACTCCCCGTCTCCCCCTGCTATGATGTAAGGATCTTTTCAGAGTTTGCTTCGTACAAACCGGATTGGTTTTGGAAAGTTCCCGCGGGGCAGTCCTTGCACGTGAAGCAACACGCTTTAAATCCGACGATTTCTTTAAACTGTCCCGGTTCACACTCGTTGGAGCAGTTTGACGTCGGAATCTGCTTAGAAAGACAATGAAATGGTTTAGAGTGTAGTATGCCCCTTGGAGGAGGAGTAAGTGGGGTCTCCTTCAAGCTGAACTGGCTCTAAGGTGGCATATGTTTGGCAACGGAATACAGAGAATCTAGCCAGCTCTGAGTCTCTAGTCCGGTTCCTGAGCCAGCCAGGTCCACAGTATCCAGGGCACTGCTGATGACAGTACAGCCCAGCCCGGCTGGACTTGGAAGAGCAGATCAATCGTCCCACTCAGCTCCTGTTAACCCTGCAAGCCAAAGCTCAAACAGATAGAGTGGTCCTAGATGAGTAAGCAGTGGGATAGCTTGCCAGACAGTGATATCGATGTCAAGCTGTGCGGTTTTAGCTGGTTAAACTCCAGCAGTTACCCCAACGCACACTATAGGGTCCCCAAGCCTTGGTTCCTGCCAACCTGCGCCTAATACTTTCCGGGATGAGATGAGCAGGAGAGTAATTTACCGTGTTTCCTTCTGAGTGCCACAGAATCGCCGTCTCGTCGATGTGAAGTTCCCGTGGGCTGGACGTGTAGGTGCCGATCACTCGGAAGGAACACTTTGGTTATTCCAAGCCCAGTGAATGATGTCGTACCCCATCGGAGGGTTCCCGTTCCGGTCGAAGTAAACCGAGGTGTTGTGGAGAGAGAAGCGGACTGCGTGCAGAGCCTCCAGCAGCTGAAACCCAACGGCGACAGAGGAAACGGCAATGAGACTTATCATGTCCGACCCAGGTGCATGCAAATCGATGCTGAATGCTGTGTGATTAATCGCTGCAATGCTACCCGGCTGGTGTGTCAGCCTGGCTCAGTGGGTAGCTTTCTCACCTCTGAGTCAGAAGGTTGTGGGTTCAAACCCCACATCAGGACTTGGAATCACAGCATCTAAGCTGAGACTCTAGTGCAGCGCTGTGCCCTGGTCAACAATCCCCTCCCAAAATAAAATTGGCCACTCACCTCATGGCTGTTTGTGGGACGTTGCTGAGCGCAAACTGGCTGCCGCGTTTCACCCACAAAATACAGTCATTACACATTGCAGTGAATTATTATTATTATGATCATGGTTGAGGTTGTTCCTCCTTAGACTTACCTGCCATGGATAGACCTCGGTGGACCTGTTGCATTCTCCGGTGTTGCATTGAAGTAACTGGTGCAGAGCGTGAGCTACAGCATAGACCGCGGTGTAGACATTGAACGCCACTCGCCAGTCCAGGTAGCCCAACACCAACCTGAGGCTTTCTGAAGGGATTGAAAGGTTCCTGTGATTAATGGGTCCGCAGGTCAGGTCACCGCTGGCCTGAGAGACATTCTGCAGCTCAGAGTATCTTAAATTCTCATAAACTGCCTCCTGCACGAATTGCATGTATCCCACGTCCGTCTGACCCCGCTTGACCCCGATCCCCAGGAAGGTGCCGATTTTCCAGATGTTGGGAATATCGGAGAGAAGCCTCTGGAGGGAGACGTCCTCGCTCAAGATCCACACTTTGCCCGTGACGTTGCGGCCGACTGCCACGCGGAAGAAAAGCTCAGCGCTCACGATCTCGGAAAACACCACCACCGCGTTGGCTCTGCTGTGCATGATGTTGCCGACGATCTCCGCTATCTCCCGCTCGGAATCCAGTCCGTGCTCTGGGATCGTTCCCTGGAAAGCCACACAGATCCCGTTGGCTAAGGCGCCCGCAATGACTTTGAGCTTCCCGTTCACTCCGTACTGATTGCTGCTCCCGATGACCGAGATCCAATTCCACTGAAACCTCCTGATCAATAAGAGAATGGCATCGATCTGGGTTTCCTCACTCGGGATGGTTCGGAAAAACGACGGGAAGCTCCTCTTGTCACTCAGTAACTCGACCGTGGCTCCATAGCTGATCTGTAAAGGCAAGGAAACAACTGGTTAGGAACTTAGGTTAGTAGTGGAGCTCGCAATGGGCCAGTGCATTCAGAGTTTCTGGAGCCGCAGTGTAGAAGACAACAGATAACTCCAACCTGCACTTATGCAGCACCTTTCACGTCGGGAGGACATCCCAAAGCACTGGACAGTAAACCAGAGATGTGAGCTGGCATCAAGAGGGGTGGAGGGCAAGCAGGGGATGGTGGTTGGAAGATGTTCAGAGGCACGGTCAAAGAGGAAGGTCTTGAAGGTGAGACAAGAGAGGGGGTGGGGTGGGGTTCTAGAGGGTGGGGGTAGAAAGGCTGAAAGCCCTACCACTGATGGTGGGTTAGGCAGGGCAGGGGATGTGGAGCAGCCCAGTGCCCGTCGAGCAGAGGTAGCGGACGGGTTGAAAAAATGATGGAAAGCGAGATTAAACCTGTTACGTTGAAAGTCCAGAAAGAAAAGGCAACGTCAGGGCCGAGACCTCGAGAGTTTACAGGGCCAAAGAGCGGCATTTCTCTTGCGAGAGACAAGAGCGAGAGGTCGGGTGCCCCGGACACGGAGAAATCACCTGCGGAATGAGGTCCAGACCCAGGATGGTGGCCGTGATGATGGCGGACTGCGACTGCCACGGACCGATCACGGCGGCCACAGCGGGATGGTGGGAGCACCGCGGGGCTCTGGTGAAGGCAAAACTGGCCAGGGTGTCGATGTTGATCTGGCAGTCATCGAACACCTCGTAGCCCAGGCTGACATTCGGCAGCAACGAGGTGGAGTTGTTGATCTCAGCCATCGCAAACCTCATGGCTTGAAAATGCTGGTATCCGTCGGCCGAAAAGCTGAAAGAACGCAGGGGGGGGCAGTTTAGCGCTTGTTTCAATCGTAATCCCCGATCGAAAACCCTTGCGTTCGACACGGTACGGCTTCGGCGCATTTCGGGGTGGGAGGACGTCCTGGCAGGGCTCGTTTGTGAGTGAAGACGGCGGCCGATTTGCCCACAGCGACGTCAGCCAAGGCTGTTTAGGTGGGACGGTGCTGTGGGCAATCGGCTGCCACGCTCCATCCACAAAATACCCGGTTGATCCGCTTTACAGTGCATCCTTTGAAGCGCTTTGAGACGGCTCTCAACGACGTGATAAGGCGCTGTGTCAAATGCAAGGATTATTATTATTATTATTATTGTTATCGTCAGTTATCATTATTTGAGTTGTTTTTTTTTACCTCTCGCACTTGGGAATCTCTGGCTTGGACCAGTCGGACTGTGCCTCCATGTGGATCTGAAACAAGCCCCCAATCACGTAGTCCGCAGGCAGCCTGCCCTCGCCCCCCAAAGTGGAAGACCACCCCTCTCCCACAGCCCAACCCTGGGCAGCGAAGCTCAGCGCCATTAACACAACACACTGCATTGCCGCTCGGTCAGAACTAGCCTGTGCCAGCAAGTGAGCGAGTGAGCGAGTGAGCCAAAGTCCAGAACTGAATGGACAAACTGAATGATTCCATCATCTCTCCTCCTATGCAAACATGAAGGTGGCAGGAAAATATAACCATAAGAACAGGGTTGCCTTAAAAACACAACATTTGCATTGCGATTACTTATCTACCGGACCAGGGAGGTCGGGGGGGGGTGGGGTGGTGGTGGTGTGTGGGGTGCTCAGTCGATAGCAATCTCGCTGCCACGTTAGAAAGTTGCGTGTTCGAGTGCTTCCCCCACTCCCCACCGACCACGACCACCACCAAGTCTTCTCACCCGGCCTCACAGAGATGTTCCCGGAGCTTTGTTTTCCTCTGAAATTTAGAGAATAAATTGGGATGAATTAGAATTTTAGTGTGCTTAACACTCCCCCTCTCCTCCTCCCCCCAATAGCCCTGCATTTGACTAAGCAAAGCTGTACACCTGTGGGTTCTTAGGAACATAGGAATTGCCATGACAAAAAAAAGGCCAACGTTCATCGAGTTCACCTTCCACTATACTGGTAGTCGCGTGTACAGTCATGGAGATGTTGATAGCAATTAATTCTATTTGGATTTGTCCACAACAGAGTAGGAGGATTTGGGAACTTTAGATCCAAAGTTGCCTTGGTTCTTCCAAGCCATACTACACTTACTATATTGTCCCTCACGTCTCAAATTACTCATATGCTGTATCCCCAAATATTATTTCCTGAAAGAAATTCATCTGATTTGCATTCGAATGAATTGACACTTTCTGTATATTCTGTGAAGCGCTGTTGGGATGTCTCAACAATGTGACAAGGCGTTATATCAATGCAAGGATTATTATTATTATTATTATTATTATTATATCATGCTCATTGTTCTCCTCTGAAGCCTTACATCATGGTGACCAGAAGCTAGAAACACAGAATCTTAGAACCATACAGCACAGAAGGAGGCCATTTGGTTCATCGTGTCTATGCCCAGCTCTTTGAAAGAGCTGTCCAATTAATCCCACTCCGCTGCGCCCTCTCCATAGCCCTGCAAATTAGTCCTCCCCAAATATATATAGCCCCTCAAGCCTGTTCCGCCATTTTATGAAATCATGGCTGATCTGTACTTCAAGTCCAATTACCCGCCCTTGCCCCGTATCCCTTAATACCCTGACCTAACAAATATCTATCTAAGCTGTGGGTGATACTCCAGGGGTTGCCTGACCGGGGTGGGGGCGCGGGGTGGGGTGGGGGTGAATAGAGGGGGTGTCTGGACGTACTGAGGTCATGATGAGGACCCAACGTCCTGACCTTCCTCTCGGTTGGGCTGTCCAGCTGTGATGTGCACTGACCCGTTGGCTGCACCTCATTTCTCATCACATTAATCACGATACGTAGCTTCCTTCCTTCTTGCTGGTCTGCCAACTTTCAACACACAGCAAGGTTTCCAGCAACACCAAGGCTCGATTCCAGCCCAGAACTGCAGAAAAGTTATCCCACCAGAATGCAGCCATAACTAACTAACTAGCTAACTAACTAACTAACTAATCAACTAACTAACAACAAATTGCAGTTAGATAGCGCCCTTCACCTGTGGAGCTTCCATCTCGCTGAGAAAACTAACAATTCCCACAGAAATAGACTTCTCGTGTCCATCTAGACACCCACCCAATTTCTCAATGGCATGATCCGGAGATAACAGAGGCGAGGAACATGAGACAATACGATTTACATTTATATAGCGCTTTTCATGGTGAGAGGACGTCTGAAAGTGGTCTCTACAGAAGAGGAGCAAGTGGTTGGGGGGCCACAGGATGATAATAATACTACTAATAATAATCCTTGCATTTGATGCATTTACAGAGAGTAAACTGTTAACCGCTGTCTCTGACCTCGTAATTGTCTCAGACGTGCGAGAAGCCGACTGACTGTTCGCTTCTCTCTCTGGACATTGTTTGATGCAAGTTCTAAACCACAGAGCAGAGACAAGGGTCACAGTTCCTGTGTCAGAAACACTATATAGATGGTAGGTTTTCACACCATAGATACCTCAGCCTTTGCCCCGTACAAACTTTCTGCATATACTGCGGTTGCAATTCTTTTGGGTGGTTTGCCGAATTGAGAAGAGTATAAAGATGCATTCATTTGTTTCACAACTCTAAAGATTTCAAGGGAGAAATGTAGACAGGTATATGACAGTGAGGGGCTGAACTAGGACTTAAGACCAAGAGGAACAGGAGGTTACAGGCTTGATTCAAGAATTTTTCCATAATTTAAAACAATAATAATAATAATCCTTGTATTTGATATAGCGCCTTATTATGTAGTTGAGACTCTCAAAGCGCTTCACTGGACATACTATAAAGTGGATTGACTGTGTAGTTTGTGGGCGAAACGCGGCAGACAATTGCACGCAGCAGTGTCCCATAGGCAGTCGTGGATTGAGTGACCAAATTTTTTTGGTACACAGAGGCGAGTGGATTCAGGAAACTTGCCGAAGATTTGGCCCAACCCGAGAACTGTTTGCGAGTGCGCTAAACACTACGCTACAGGACTCCACGACATAAAATATTTTAAGGCAGAATAACAATAAAATGATATTGTCGATATACAGCCTGAACGCGTCAGTCCATAATGTCTGAAAGTGATATTAAGAAACTCAGCAGGTAGAAGGAAATTAGCAGCAATAAGGCAATATGACTAAGACGAGGTGGAATGTTGGGTCTCAGATCGTTTTGTGTGCGTGTTTTACAGAAGCCGGTCAGGAGCGAGGATTCTGGACGGTCTACAGCCTCTGCAGGTGGATCATGTTCGGGTTGCTGATCACAGTTCCCGTTCCATTCTGTCACTCGTCCTGTAGCCGAGGTAAGGGCAGCTCTGGTGGATTGTTGGCCAGGACACCATGAGAGAGAAACTTCCTGATCTTTTCAAATAGTTCTGTGGGATCTTTAAGGTCCAGTAGAGAGAGCTCTTCTGATACTTCTGATCATTGAGGTTTCCAATTCCCTGAAGTTGTCACACCCCACGCGCACAGACACACCTCAACCTCTGCATCGGGTACGTTTTCTGCATACACTGCGGTTGTGTTGAAGTGAGAAAACAGATGCGATCATTTGTAATTCGGAAATATTTTACGCACTCCCCCACACCTGCCACTCGTCCCCCCGCCCCCGCACAGGTCATTCTTAGAAACGGTTTTGATATTAAGACTGGATGGAATAGAAATCCACAATTCTACACCATCTTAAGTCTTACAGTCGTCTCACAGGTCGAGTAGGATGGTGCGGATTGAATCCGATGTAACTTTCGAGAGAAAAATGTAGACAGTATATGAAAGTGAGGGGCTTGAAGTAAGACTCAGGCAAAGAGGAACAGGAAGTTACAGGCTTTGTGCTTTTATTCACAAGCAGCTTTACTCTCTGTGTGTCCAACCACTCTGTTAGATGCAGAGACGGAAAATCACCACCGCTGTTCCTTTTCCATAGAAATCTCCAGCGCAGGAGAAGAATGCCGTTATTCATCGCACGGTGGCTGTGCCGGCTGGCAGTGCAGCTCAGGAGAAAGCAAAGTTGCTGCGGTGCCTTCCTCCTACTCACGGTCCTGCTACAAACCCAAGGTGAGACATCGATGGGTAGAAATCGCCGCCTCGCCTGAGTTTATTAACACCGCACCTCAGGAAGGATATCTTGGCTCTGGAGGTGGTGGATCACAGGTTCACCAGAATGATACCAGCGTTTGAAGGGTTCAATTATGAAGACAGGCTGTATAAATTCCCTTGCGTTTAGGAGGTTGAGGGGTCATCTGATTGAGGTTTTCAGAAAAATAACAAAGGGATTCAATAGGGCAGATACAGATCCCGTTTATTCATAACTTAGCATATCGAAGTGCGCAGAATTTGACAGTGTTCAATTCTGTTTTAACCTCGGAATCCTGTTTTCCTGTAAAAGGATTTGCACATAAAAACGGCTTCAAAGTTAAGACCACTGAACTTGCGAATTTGACAAATTCTGGAAGCTCTGAAATGGCAAAGTGTTAGCCAATTCCAGTCTCAAACACTCTGGGTCAGAACGTTGTGGGTTTAAGCCCCATGTCAGGACTTTGAGCTCATAGTCTGGGCTAACGATCTTAAAATGCTGGGGGAGTGCCTCATCGCCAGAAGCCTCTGTCCTTGGGATGAGACGTAATATTAATAACCGTCATGTTTTGATAATGCACCTTATTAGACAGGGAGCAAAGGAACATAAAATGGTCGGATTAGGTTTCAAGAGGGAAGTAGAAACGTAGAGGTTTGAAGGGGTATGAGGACAGGATGGGATAGCGAGTTTGAAAGTACAACCGACTCAATTGTAGCTATTTTCATCTGATGAAATTGTGCTCCATCTCTTGAACATTGGTGACAAATTTGTTTTATTAAATGCACCCGTTTTGAACACAGAGATATATATGTAATTGACTTCAATCTAACAAAATAAATTAAAACAATATTAATATTTATAAACATGTATTGTATTTTATTCTAAAATTCATCTAAGTTATAATAAAACATATGTAAATCTGCCGGTCGGTGGTACAAACCCAAGGTGAGAAATCGATGGGTAGAAATGCCACCCGCCCTAACCTTATTCTGTTAATGTTCTTATAATAATAATTCTTGCATTTGATACAGCGCCTAATCACGTCATTGAGACGTCTCAAAGTGCTTCACAGAATATACTGTAAACTGAATCGATTGTATGTTTTCCGGGCGAAACGCCGCAGCTAATTTCGCACAACCGTCCGTGGATTACGTAATTATTATTATTATTTTTTAAAAGGATTATTAATCCCAGGAAGCAATCCGCCAATCATCTAACAACCAGGTGCTTATTTACTGCTCGGTTAACAAAGAGACATGTGGAGTCAGGAAACTTGCCTGAGGTTTCGCCCCGCCCGGGAATCAAACCCAGGTCCTCTTGCTTGCAAGGCAGCCGAAACCCTCATGTATGTGTTTGTCACCTCCCGCCTGGATTACTCAAACGCACTGCTAACCGGTCTCCCCAGCTCCACGATTCAAAAGATTCAGCTCATTCGGAACTCTGCTCATTCACTCCCCAATCCACCACCCAACGGCTCCGCTCGACTGGCACCGAACTCCTGCTCGTCCCTCGCGCCCTCCGCCCCACCATCGGAGGTCTCGCTTTCAGCCACTACACCCCGAAACTCTAGAAGACTCTCCCTCAATCCCTCCACCTTGCCCCCCCTATTTCCTTTTTCAAGTCCTGGCTATCTTCTTCGACCGTGCTTACGGCCCCGTCCGTACACACACGCACACACACACACCCCACCCACCCCAGCTCAAAGTCAGGCTCCGCCATTGTTAAGCACCCTGAGACATTACCCTGTGTGGACGGCACTATATAAGTGCAAGTCGTTGTTGCTGTTGATGAAATGCTACGACTTAATGTAATAAAGATATCAATATGCCCGAAGTTTATACACTGATCTCTTCTGCACCTTTTCAGCAAGTGCAAGTCTTGGCTGTTTGCTGACTGTACGGTCTGCCGAACAACTGCTAAATGTTTCTGTGGGAGACCAACTACAACTGAAGTGTACAGTTCAGTTCTGCGGCAAGAAGCAGTTGCCCGAAACCTACTGGTGTAAATTTTCTACAAATTCCTGCCAGCCGCTGAATGAAACAACGCGGTTATATCCTGGTAATCCAAGACGCACAGTGTTTGTGACGTACCGAGTGTCTTCTGTTCAGCTGAGTGATGGTGGCACATTTGTTTGCCAAGCAAAACATGGAAGTGAGACCGCAGTGGGTTATTCAATCAGAGTAAACGTGAGAGGTAACAAAGGACTTTAAACAGCAGAACTGCCATGAGTTGTCACCGGTGACAAGTTTATATTGCACATAGATTTCTACGATTTCGCCAGGTGGCCATGAGGTGGAATCTGTGTACAGTGAGATGGAGCCCTGTCGCTTAGTGGTTAGAGCACTCACCTCGCAAAGCGATTTGATTTGATTCCCGGGCAAAACGTTGAGCAACTTTCCTTACTCCACACAGCTCTGTTTAGCAAGCAGTAAGTAGGAACCCAGTGGTTAGTCGTTTGGCGGATTGCTTTTCCGGGGGTGATAAACCCATCAAAAAAAAATAATAATTTGGTCATTTAATCCACGACTGTTTGTGGGACGCTGCTGTGCGCAATTGGCTGCCACGTTTCACCCACAAAATATACAGTCAATTCACTTTACAGCATATTCTGTGAAGCGCTTTGAGACGATTCGAAGGTGTGATCAAATGCAGGGATTATTATTATTATTATTATTACAGTAGCTCCTTCACACAGCTTTATGTGATAAAGCTTAGTCAGCGTTTATGGCTTTGTGAGGGGAAGACGAGCACTGGGCATAGACTTGAGTGTCACCCAATTTGCTGATGTTCTTCAGACGCTCCATTGATGTCTCAATGACGTGATCAGGCGCTATATCAAATGGAAGTTATTATATTATCATTGATGTGCAATTAAAAAGTGTGCGAATAATGCCTAAACTAACCACCGTCCTGTTTCTTTTCAGACACTCCTCTGAGTGTACAAATTTCCAAAGCACCGTTAAACCCTTCTGTGGGAGAGAGTCTGTCTCTGAACTGTACAGTCAGGTTCTATGCTAAAGAGGGATCATTGCCAGAAGCCTTTTGGTGCAAACGTGGTGGAGATGGCTGTCCCCGACTGGCTGGAACGATCCACTATCCAACCTTTTCGAAAAATAAGGAAATGTTCATTTTTGTGATCTACACAATTCTCTCTGTTGAGCTGAGTGACAACGGCACCTTCCAGTGTTGGGCAAGGCAAGGCAACGCAAAGGCAGGGAGGTCGATCACTGTGAACATACAAGGTGAGGACGGACTTTAGAGAACAGCACCATGCACTTTGTCATGAGTGAAATAAAAAGGCGATGTGTTTCCGAACCCATTCTTCCACGAATCGTCAAAACATCTATCGTTAAAAAAAGTTTCCAAATGAATGCTTGATTCAAGAATTTTTCCATAATTAAAAACAATAATAATAATAATCCTTGTATTTGATATAGCGCCTTATTATGTAGTTGAGACTCTCAAAGCGCTGCACTGGATATACTATAAAGTGGTTGACTATATTTTGTGGGCAAAACACGGCAGCCAATTGCGCACAGCAATGTCCCATCAACAGTCGTGGATTGAGTGACCAGGAGTATTATTGTCCCCTGAAAGCTATCCGCCAATTGACAAACAACCGGGTTACGACTTATTGCTCGGTACACAGAGGCGAGTGGATTCAGGAAATTTGCCTGAGATTAGGTGCTGCCCGAGAATCCGACCCGGCTCCTCTCGCTTGCACTAACCGCCAGACTACAGGACTCCACAATTTAAAATATTTTTAAGATGCCTTACATCGTGGAGTCCTGTAGCTCAGTGGGTGGAGTCCTGTAGCTCAGTGGTTAGAGCACTCGCTTTGCAAGTGAGAGACCTGAGTTCAATTCCAGGCAGAGGGCGAAACCTTGGGCAAGTTTCCTTACTCCACACAGAGCCTAATAATAATCCCTCCAAACCAAAAACAATAATAAATTGGTCATTTTCAATCTACGACTGTTTGTGGGACATTGCTGTGCGCAATTGGCTGCCGCGTTCGCCCACAAATATACAGTCAATTCACTTTACAGTGTGTTCTGTGAAGCGCTTTGGGACGTCCTCCCGACGTGAAAAGCGCTATATCAAATGCAAGGATTATTATTATTATTATTATTATTTTAAGGCAGAATAACAATAAAATGATATTGTCGATATACAGCCTCAGCGCGTCAGTCCATAATGTCTGAAAGTGATATTAGGAAACTCAGCAGGTAGAAGGAAATTAGCAGCAATAAGGGAACATGACTAAGACGAGGAGGAATGTTGGGTCTCAGAACGTTTTGTGTGCGTGTTTTACAGAAGCCGGTCAGGAGCGAGGATTCTGGACTGTCTACAGCCTCTGCAGGTGGATCATGTTCGGGCTGCTGATCACAGTTCCCGTTCCATTCTGTCACTCGTCCTGTAGCCGAGGTAAGCGCAGATTAGCCTTTTTTTTAATGCTTCAATACAATAATAGTTCTTGCATTTGATACAGTGCCTTATTTTGTCGTACTGACATCTCAAAGCACTTCACTGTATAGTGGATCGACTGCGTATTTTGGGGGCGAAACGCAGCAGCCAGCTTGCGCACAACAAATGGAGGGAACAAACTCTTGTATTTGGGGGATTGTTGCCCAGGGCACCATGAGAAAGAAACTCCCTGGTCTTTTCAAATAGTGCTGTGGGATCTTTAACGTCCACCTGAACAGGCAGATGGGACCTCGGTCTCATCCAAAGGACGGCACCTCTGACAGTGCAACCCTTCCCCCAGCATTGCACTGGAATGTCAGCTTACACTGCGTGATTCAGTATTCAACAGAGCTGGAGCAAATGCTTTGTCGGTAACAGCAGCCGTGTTCTCTATATTGTTAGGAAAACGAGATGGAAATGGACAACACTGAGACAATGTGAAGGAAATTAATGAACCTCGATACACAAAGAGCCCAGAAACATCAGCATTGACTCAAACCACCTCGTCAAGTTGCTTCTGTATTATCGCGTATCTTGGGCTTTTATAAAAGCCGCTCACGGAACTTTATCTAATGTCGTCTTTTTTAAAAAAAGCATATAGCTGACCTTCTACCTCGGAGCCGTGGTGCATTTAATTACTTCAGGGTCGTTCAACTGGCAGCTCGTAGTGAGGGGAGGCGAGACGTAGAGAGAGTGACTGTGAGAGAGTGTGAGAGGGGAGAGATGGTGTGAGAGGGTGGGGGGAAGAGTGACTGAGAGAGAGAGAGAGAGAGAGAGCATGAGGTGGGGGGGTGGGGAAGAATAAGAGAGTTAAATGCTTTGAAAAAAATGTGCTTGACTTTTAGAAAAAAACAGTAAGTAGACTGGACATTGTTGGTTGGCGGGATGAAAGTTGGAGGAATGTAAAGTGGTGTGAGGTGGGGTGGGGGCAGAACTCAGCACAGCCTTATATAATCCAGCCCAGACCAGCAAACAACCAAACTGAACCAAACCCAACCCAACCTATAAGCAGGGAAGAACAGCCCAACTCAACCCAACCACGCTGAACCAAACGTCCAGGATGGCACTCCAGTGCAGTGCTGGGGTGGGAGGTTGTGCTGCTTTGTCGGAGGTTGGAAAAGAGAAGGGAGTTTCTTACATTCTATTCTATCTTGATATTTAAATACCAGTATTATTAATTTACATCTACAGCCCCTCACGCAGCGGGAGGACATCACAATGCGCTTCACAGAATACACTGCAGAGTGTAGAGACGGTGTGTTTTGTAGGCCAACGTGGCAGCCAATTTGCTGCACAGTAATGTCCCTGTAAAAAGCCACGAGCGATTTTATCTGTTGGTCAGGCCACTGGACATTCATATCTATATAGATACCCATCTCCTAAACCACCACCCCCCTACACATAAACCTCAGTTCCCCCAAGCCTTGGCTCTCACTAACCTGGCCCTCACACTCCGAGATTAAGGGGAGTAGAGTGTTTCCCTCGAGGGAGACAGAGAAAGAGTTGGTCACTCTATTCCAGGCACAGGGAGATTTCTGTGTGTAGGTGACCTACACATGTGGGACTCAGTTTAGTTTGAAAACCCTTAATCACGGCGATGGATTTCTGCATGGGTCAGACAGACGGCTGGTCAAAAATAAAACCCAGCTCAGTTAGACGGGGCGGGGGAGAGAATTTTATAAACTGAGGTGTGCGGAAATGTCTCAAAATGCTTCACAGGAAAGTATTGCAAAGTCTAGCATCAACGGCAAGTTTCTGCTGTGCAAAGTCCGGTTTACAGACAAAAGAGAGAGAAAGACAACACACAGTGAGACACACACACACACACACATACCTAAGTATATTTTAAGTGAGACACAGACACACACTGAGACAGTGAGAGACACACACGCATATACACTGTGCGTACACTTGCGCTCAGCTTTCCTGAAGCTTTCCTCTTACTATTCCCGGCACCGAGCGAGAACATCAGGCTGGACTGAAAGGGCTCGAATCTACAGCCTCCCGACACAGTAGAGAGAGCTCAATACCTTTTGCTCAGTGAGGTTTCCAACATCCCCCAAGAGATCAGTATTTATTTCATGTAAAAATTAACAGAAAAATAACTCTTTAGGGTACAATAGCCCCATTTTTTTTAAAAAAAAACACACACACACACAACAATATCCAGCTTGAAGTGTCCAAAATTACATTTTACAAAAGCATCTCAGAATTTTAAATAAAAATTGGTTGCACTTTTTTTTTAAGCGTTGGTACCATACGATGACAGGAATGTGCTGTAAACTCATTCCAGTTATTTGGGTAATTCATTGTGAAATACACATTGTGAAGCTTTGACCTCCTTGCCGCCCCATCCCCCCCCCCCTCTTCCCCCATTTCTCTCCCCCCTCCCCCTAACCCTCCCCCCCCACCCAACTTTATCCCCCCACAACTTTTCCACCTCCCCCCCCCCCCTCCCCATCCTCCACACTCCCGGGTGCTTCTCAGATGTGTTTAGCCCAGTGTTTGTATCCGACACAATGCCTACGCATTGCGTCAGGAGGACGTCTCAAAGCGCTTCGCGGGGAATGTGCTGTAAAGAGTGTAGTGACTGTGTTTGTAGGTGAAAACCGAACATTGTAACATTTGTCAATTGCACATCTCCTGTTAAGAAATACCACAAATCGGAAACCCGACTTAAAAAGTGCCCCACGCCTGCATTTCGGTCGTCGGCTCTCAAATCAGGCACGAACCGGTCACGTGGTCACTGCAGTAGGTCTGAGGCAAAACACAGCAGACTGTGCCGACACACAGCACGGCTAAGCCGGGCACCACCGAAACACGGCTCAGGCACAATCAAAGGCTCGATCATCGCACTATTGCTTTAGGCCAGGGTGGTCCAACATTTTGAGCAATATTTTATCCTTTGCTGGCCAGCACTGTTGCCGGTTGGTGGTGGGGGGGGGGGCGCGCGGGAGACCTAAGCCCCTGGTGACCGCCTGCGGACAACGAACTTGGAAACGGTTCGTGTGATGAAATCATCCCCGGCCCGCTTGTGACCAGTTGGATCACCCTGCTTTAGGCTAACACTCTGCACAGTCACTCTCGTAGCTTTAGCTAATAGGACGGAAGAGCAGGGCCCAAAGTCGTCTTAAACAACCTCCGACTTTCCCTGAATATTTTAAAATGGTCCTTAAATAATTGTCTTCCCCTCTCTCGTTTGGTTTCGGTTGGCATCTGTGATTGTTCTTCCATTCCTCTCCCAGTGACCGTTCAGAAGGCACGTAGGACTGGACCCTTTCCTTTCCGTCTGTTCTTCGCTCTCCGCCTGTTCTTTGCTCTCCACCTGTTCCTTTCTCTCCGTCTGTCTCGGTTTCTGTGGCAGCACCAGAACCAGGACACCAGTGAGGATGTGAAAACAGAAGTACCAAGACCTGAGAAGGGTGGAGATAATGAGATGACATCCAGCGAGTGAGTGTTACTCCATAGTGCGCAATCGGGCAACTAACTGCCGGAGTTAAACCAGCTAAACCCGAGCTACTGGGGCTTTGGCTTGCAGAGTTAACAACAACAACAAATTACGCTTGAATAGCATCAGGAGGACGTTCCCATGGCGCTGGACAGTCAGGGATCCAAACAGGAGCTGAATGGGAAGAATCCCTGCGCCCAGTGACTGGAGTTACCAAATCGGACATTTTACATAGCGGTGACGAGCTGAGGGATGTCTTACCTGTAGAACGCGAGCGAAGAATCAGCGAAGAGGAGCACGAAGGGGGCCACGGTGTAGCTGACCATCAGCTGGGTGGTCGCCCAGGTAACCATGTCGTACAGACACCTCCTCCTCCGCGACACCAGGAAGTGAGGCCTCAGGTTCTTCCTGACCTGGAGGGGAAAACACAGATGGAATTCACACACACACACACACACAAACACGGAGATCTCACAAAACGCAGGCACCAGCTTCCGAACTCCCACCACCACCCCCACCCCGACCTCTCCTGAACCACCTATTCCAACGGGGTTGGGGGATGAGGGATGGACGGAGGTCTGAAATTCCAACTAGTCTTAGCCTTCAGAGAGCATTCTGCCTTAAAATAAAATGAACTAAAGATGGCGCAGAAGGGCAGAAGCTTCTTGACCCTACATGTGGCGCCTTAGCACGCCCTTGCGGCGTCTCGAAACCGGTTACATTTGGAAGCCGGTTTCTCTGAGAACCGCAGAAAATGGCTCCCAAATTAAGGTCCGGATTTAAGATATTTTCCGCAATTCTGGAGTTTTAAGGGTGGGTGGGGGAGGGGGTGGGGGGGTGGGGGGTGGATGGCGGGGGCGAGGGAGCCTGAAATTGGTCGGAATTAAAGGGAAAGGCTTGTAACTTACCGAGCGGCTAGCCAGTGTCATGAAGGAGCCGGTGATGAAGGTGAGGTAATAGCCGGGATATACACCGTGCCACACCGCAGACAGAAAGAAGGTGGTGATGGTGGGGCTGAAGGAACAGCGGTCGTAGCAGATCCTGAGAGAGAGCAAACAGCTCATGATCACTGGTTAGCGGCGCTCAGGGTGAGCTCACCTCATCGCTGTGACCCCACCCCCCCTCTGCCCCTTTAATAAAACATGGAAAGTCCAAGATGGATCCAATAACATAATTTGCATCCCTGCTCTCTGCAATTCCGTCCAGGAGTCGTTCCAAACTCTCTCCCTCCGTCCCTCAACTCGTTCAAAGGTCTGCCTCAAGACCTTCCTCTTCAACCACCACTTCGGTCACCGTTCCCCGTTCCCCCACACCCCCCCCTCCCCCCCACCACCACCCCTCGGCTCTCACCCCCAACACGGACACTCACTCTTTGAGCCACGCAGCCGTCTGAATGTTCCAGTTGTCGATAAACTGCTTCATGCTGGTCGCGAACTGAAAAAACACAAACGAGGGCCAAGTCTTAAACTTCGGACCTTTGAGGAGAAATTCTACCAGGCACTGCCACAGTTTCTCACAGATCACTCCAGCAGTTCTCCCAACACACACTCCGGGGTCACCAAGCGTTGTCTCTTGTCATGCGACCCCTAATGCTTTCAGGGATTAGGTAAGCAGGATGTTTCCCTCCTTCAGAGCGAGAGAGCACGCGCATTCCATTCCAACAATCCATCTCTGGGATTTCCATGGCTAGATGGGATGCGTGGAATTCTCAGCTTGGTTGGGATACTCCGCATGTGTCGACTGACCCCAAAAAAAACTTACGGAGAAAACGGTTCACCGGGTTTAAAGCTACACGTTAGGGAACAGGTGGTGGGAGCCCAGCTCATTCCAGGAGGGGAGATGGGACAGGACCCGTAAACAATGCAGGATCCAACTCCCTTCATTTCCCCACCCACCCCACCCCCACCCAACAGTCGTCACACGTCCTGCTCCGCATAGTGCCAGTGAACGGAGAGAGAACAGAGTCTCACTTTTTCCTTACCTCAATCTTCATGATGTTCAGGTTGCAAGTCAGATCCCACCGAGCTCTTCCGTTCTCATCGTATCCACTGAACCCAAACCCTGCAGCGTTGTTGATGGCATCAGCTGTCAGAGCACAACCATCGAGTGTCAGTGTGGTAATCCTGGCTCGTTCAGCACAGGCGAGAGGACAGCGAGCAGGTCAAGGCCCATCCAGACCCACAACAACAATAATAACAATCCTTGTGTTTCATATAGCTCCTTATCATGTCGTTGGACCATCTCAAAGTAAAGAGCTTCACAGAATACACTGTAAAGTGAATTGACTGTACGTTTTGTGGGCGAAATGCAGCAGCCAATTACGCACAGCAGCGTCTCACACACAGTCATGGATTGAAGTGACCAATTTTTTTTTGAAGCAATTATTACCACCGGAAAAACGATCCGCCAATCGACTAACGACCGGGTTCCTACTTACTGCTGGTAAACAGAGGTGTGTGGAGTAAGGAGACTTGCCCAATGTTTCACCCTGCTCGGGAATCGAACCCAGGTCTCTCGCTTGCGCGGCGAGTGTTCTAACCACTGAGCTAGAGGACTCCACAAAGCATCAACCACCCTGAGTCTTACCCATGGTCCAGACAAAGTAGTACTTGGGTCTGCAGGCCAGGAGGGAGGCATAGAGATAGAAGCAGCGTCTGGGAAATGAAGCCGTGCGGACAAATTCCTCATCTGTGTTGTAGGCGAGGGGAAAGGTCTTCAAAAGCGTAAGGTGCATCAAGAGGGACACACTGCTAGACAGCACCTTACGCCCAACTGCACTCTGCGGAGAGAGAGAGAGAGGGAGAATGAGATAATAATCCTCTCAGAACATCTCAAAGCAGTTCACAGGAAACTGCTGTCAAGTGTAGTGACTGTGAACGCGGCAGCCAATTTGCGCATAGCAAGGTCCTGAAGTCGCAAACGCCCATGATGCGAATAGACGATTGAGCTGGACACTCCTTACTCCCTTTCTCTCTTCCAATAGGATTTTTTAACCACGGGCTGTGCACCTGTCCCTAGCACAAGCCGATGACAACCTGTGAGAGGCAGAAGGGTGTAGCTACTGGTGCAACCTCTCCCGAAAAGGTTGACGTCTTCAGGCAGCACTGCAGGATCACAGGCCAGAATGAACTCGCCTTCGAAGGTCCCAGTGTGAAGCCAAGCCCTGGAGCTGTGTCACTTGGGGCAGGAACTCTATCTGGGTTATCAATGGCTGACTACAGAGAGCCATGGAAAGAATGCAACTAATTATTTCACCGTTGTCTTTTAGATCTTTCTCTCTGTGTTTCTCTCCCCCCCCCCTCACACTTCCCCAAAGTGTTAAGGGTCCGATGACTCTGGGAGCAAGACGGCTGTGCAGATGCCTTTAAATCAGTACATTTCAAGGACACATCCACTAGAGGGCAATCCTCGCATTGAGTTGCATTACAGAGCCACCAGGTCTACAATCCGATAATAGTAATAATAATAATAATCCTTGCATTTGACATAGCATCTTATCACGTCGTCGAGACGTCTCAAAGCGCTTCACGGAATATGCTGTAAAATACTGTGTATTTTGTGGGCCAAACGCGGCAGCCAATGAATGGCTCACAGGAGTGTCCCATAAACAGTCGTGGATTGAGTGACCAAATTTATTATTTATTTATTTATTTATTTGGATACAGGCAACGTGTGCATTAAAGGTCAGCAGTGAAAGTAGCCAATGGCAAAATTAAAACCTAGCGATTTTGAGCCATTCGGGATCTGAAGAACCTTGATTATCGCAGCAAATGTTTAAAAATCTCATTTTAGACCCCAAAAATCAGTTCCTTCGTTAAAACAAATTCTGCGATTTGCCAAATGCGCCACAGCATTTGAAGAGTCACATACATTTCTGGTGGTAGCCTGTAGCTTGCAAACTCCATTTATTATAGTAATAATAATAATAATTTTTGCATTTGGTAAAATCTTATCATAATAATAATAATAATAATCCTTGCATTTGATATAGCGCTTTTCACGTCGGACATCCCAAAGCGCCTCACAGAACACACTGTAAAGTGAATTGACTGTGTATTTGTGGGCAAACGCGGCAGCCAATTGCGCACAGCAATGTCCCACAAACAGTCGTAGATTGAAAATGACCAATTTATTATTGTTTTTTGGTTTTGGAGGGATTATTATTAGGCTCTGTGTGGAGTAAGGAAACTTGCCCAAGGTTTCGCCCTCTGCCTGGAATTGAACTCAGGTCTCTCGCTTGCAAAGCGAGTGCTCTAACCACTGAGCTACAGGACTCTGATGGTTAGAAGGACACCTAGAAGCGCTTCACGGGAATCACTTTGAAATGGAGTGACTGTGTATTTGTGGGCAAAAACAAAGGTCAAAGAGGGGGTTAAAAAAAAGTCAGTTAACAACCTTACCAGAGGTGAGGGGTCGTGCTTCTGGCAATTATCGCTGTTGATCCCCGGGGGACAAACCGGTTTCACCTCGACTTTGCTGCCCTCGATGAAGTCGATGTAATGGTTGAAGGACACGGCAGGTCCTGCCAGGATCCCCATAAAGTTCAGGTTGTAACTCAGATACTCCAGGAGGCTCGGCACTCGCCTGAGAGAGTCCGAAACATTCCTCATCAATCAGAACACAGCGCCTTCTCAGGAGACGGGGGGGGGGGGGGGGGGGGGGGGGGGGGATTTCTAGCAGTTATAGGAACCGGTTAAGATATGCCATCTTCCAGGGGTGGGGTGGGTGGGTGGGGAGAGAAAGGCACTTGGCAAGTGTCAATAATAATACTTTCATTTGATGCAGCACGTCATCGAGATGTCTCGAAAGGCTTCGCAGGATTTTACTGTCACTGTGTGTTTTGTAAGCAAAAGTACGAGGTGTAACGTAGTGGGCTAACAATGCAGTCAAACCAGCCAATAATTATCAACTGGCTGCAGGTGTGACCATCCCACCTTCCTCCCCCACCCTTTCCTCCCCCCNAACTTGTTTGCCCACAATTTTTGCCAATTGCATGTTGCATTTCCATCCCCCAAGCTGTGACTTTAGTGATAATGAAACGAGGATGAGCATCAGCTATTCACTACAGGCTAACCGCTCGCAATTTCTTTACCCGCTCCTTACCCACCTCACTGCCAATCGTTTCTGGGATGGACTCAGTTGAACGTCATCGCGAGCCAGACCTGAATCAAATGAAAGTTGAAAAGGTTTTGAAAAGGTCAGGAGATTTGGACACTACTTGATATATTTTAATATAAATTAAATATTTTAATACCTATAACACACACATATATATAAAGGATCTGTATTTTATATTTTAATATTATTTTAAAATTATATTTTTATAATGGATTTTAAATGAAATATTATATATACATATATTTGTCTACAGTAAGGAGTCAGTTAAGATCAACCTGGGGTTTGGATACCCTATAGTAATGATGAATAGCTCCATGAATACTAGCAGAAAATCACTGAAGGGATTTAATGGACCCTTTGCCCCAAAAGAATAGGGATGAACAAACTTCGTCACCTCGGCTCAGTTGGTTATGTTTTACCTCTGGACCAGAAGGTTGTGGGTTCAAAAACAATATCAATTCTTTGAGCTCACAGTCCGGGCTGACACTCCAGTGCAGTACTGGGGTTGGGGGAAGTGGGAGGGAGTCTACATTATCAGCAGTGCTAGCCTTCGGATGAGAGATTAAGCCATCATCTGCCTGTTCAGATGAACTTTAAGGATCCCATGAGATATCTTACCATCATGAATTTCGAAGGCCAGTTTTGTTACTTTCTGTGTGATCACCATCAATGGGCTATAATGAAAGGAGAACACATTGTCACGGAGTGGGGAAGAGGAGGGGGACAATAATCTCAGATCAAGATTCCTCCCATCATCTGATTATCAGGAAGTCCATGAAAAAGACAAAATGCAGGTCCTCACGATTTTCGATTAATCGCTTTGTTGGATAATTTTCCTTTAAAAATATTTAGTTCTGCTGATAAAAATGCTTTGAGACAATTGGATCTGGTAATGGGAGCGAAGCTGAAACACACACATCCATTCAGAAGAGCTCTTCACTTAATGACTCAATCTCCCTCACTGTTTTAAAGATTTAACAAAGCCAATACCAGGGCGTTGTCAAAAGAATTACTCAATGTCAAAGGAATGATATCCGAATGCCAAACACATGGGGGATGTGATCAATTATTAAATCAAAATTCTTTGCAATGGGAAAGGCAGTAGGTGATGATGTCCCTGCTTTACATATGTGAAACTCAGGTCATTGCGTTCGGCAACATTTAAAGCTCATCCTTGTTGGCTAGTTTTACCGTCGTCAACACAAAATCTTCCTCCTCATCTACTCACCCAGAGAAGTCCGCTGAATGTTCTTTTCCGTCCAGGGCGTAGACTCGGATAATCTGGCAGACGGTGAGATATCCCATGGCTGCCACAAAACTGTACCTGGAATGACAGGGTTTTACGTCACCCATCAAAACACAGGGCTCGTCTGCTCGTTTCAGATGGACATTCAAAGAACAACAACTTGCATTTATGCAGCACCCTTCGCATTGGATGAGTGGTGATACTTTCTCATTAAGGAATGCCACTAAGCAATTTCACAAATTAAACCCGGCTGGTGCAAAGCTGGTTCAGGAAAATGTCTTCCAAGTCTCTTCTCCTCTCCCTCCCCCACCCCAGCCCCACCCAGAATTATACATCCATCAAAAATGACAACACAGATAGAGGCTTTTCTATCCACCCGTTGTGCTGGTTCTCGCTCCCCCACTGGAGCTCTCTACTCTTATCTATATTATCTCCCACCCATTGCTTACATCATTGCCTAATGATATGGCTGTATGCTTTGAGTCACCGTTTACAAAGGTTGGAGGAGAGACTTGACTGTTGGTGTTTATGGAGTTATTGCCAGGCGCGTTACGAAATGAATGACACGCTGAAATATTAACACACAGGAAAGGCACAAAGCAATAATAAAGCAATCGCGGTGGTTACAGATACACTGGGAGAGGCAGTACAGGGATTGCACAAGGGAGAGGAATGCAATGTGAAGTTCAAGGACAGAGTCTACTTGTGATTTTTAATATCTTCCATATAACTTTTATGCGGGATAATAATCCCTGCATATGATACAGTCCTTCACGTCAGGAGGATGCCTCAAAGAGCTTATTGTAAAGTGTGGTAACCCACCCTCCCAATCCAGCATTGAGCTGTTTTTTTTATTTTAAAAAACAAGTCCAATGTCCTGACATCATTCATCCTTCTTGGCAACCCTATTCCAGTCGTCCATTACCCTCTGGGCAAAGAAATACTTCCCGGTGGCTGTCCTGAAGTTGACCTTTGCTCCCCTGACCACACCCCAGCCCCTCGTGTCCTTCCCCCTCGGCGACTCGGAAAGAAAAAAAAACCTCACTCACTTGTGAACACGTTTTACGTCAATCGTGACCAGAACACAGTACGATAGCATCACCTCCAGCAAAAAGTGAACAACAAACCTGCAATGGAGACAGTGTATTACACAACAGCCTCACAACTTGTATTTATGTAGCGCCCTTCAGACAGGATAGTGTCTCAGAGCACATAAACTAGAAGCGTCATTTATTAAACTAGAATGATCGGTTAATAAACTAGAGTTATTGGTTTTGACTCACCATCTAGAACACTGAGCTGTCTTAAAGCGCTCAACAGGAACTTATTGTCAAGGGAGAGCAGAACCAAAGCCTTTTAATGTTTTTATATACAGTAACCTCCTGATAATTCATCGCTCATGGGGGGAAAAAAAGGTTCAGTGACGAGTTATCAGAAGTGTCGAGTTAGACATAAGAGAATAATTGTTCAGTGCAGCTGGGACGTTGACAACTTGACGTCTTAGATGGCAGTGACAAGTGAAGCCAGGGTTGAGTTATCAGATGTTTACGGAACATTTCCACAAGCCTGTAACCTGGAAAGTGCAACCAAACATCAAGTCTTGGCAGCTGGTGGAGGGTTAGATCGTTTGAGAGTCAATGGGACGAATGGCCTCCTTCTGGGCTGTGTGGAGTCCCATAGCCAAGTGGTTAGCACACTCGCTTCACAAGCGAGAGGAAAATAAGACGTACCTTCCAAAGCAGAAGAAGGCAAAGTATAGACCCAAGAGTGTGGCCACTGTATGCCTGACGATGGGGCTGGTTTTGCTGGGGTGCAGGTACTTGCGAAATAGGAAAGCTGTCAATAACCCAAAGAGCTGACACACCACAAAATTCACCTGCGAAAACATGAATACATAATTATCATTTTTGTAATTAATAAAAATGAGAAACCTTCCTTTCGACGTTACAGCCTTGCATCTCAAAGCTCTTGGCTGTGAAGTGTCCTGACGGTGCGTTCTAAAATAAAATTGATGACTTGATGACATATCTATATATGTGTAAAACTTTTCACCAACACCGAATAATGCAGAGAGCGTTCAGCTATTACAGGAGATGCGTTTCATCGCATTCCTGAAAATTTTTCTACCGTGTCTGGAGCACTTGAAAGTGGTGGAGCTCGACCAAAAGAGGGAAGTTGCGAAGCGCTTTATAAAAAGATACATGACTCAAGCAAAAGAGGGGAAGCTAACTGCCTTACATCCAACGAAAGATCAGCTGCCAATGATTTGGACTTTGCGGGTAAATTTTGGACGAGGAGAGAATATAAACCGGGATAACTGACTTTACCTTCATTGTAAGAAGGTATAAGTCTATTAAAGTCTAACATCACGGATTAAGTGACCACATTGTTTCTGGGGGGGATTATTATCCTCCGATCAACTAACAACTGGGTTCCTACTGACCGCTCGGTAAATAAAGGTGTGTAGCCTAAGATTTCACCCCACCCAGGAATCTGACCTGGGTCCCCTCGCTTGTGAGGCGAGTGCGCTAACCATTACACTACAGGACTCCTCGTTAGCTAATCCCGTCCTCCCAACGCTTGAGTTTCCAGGAATGTTGGTGAGATCCTCTTGCTTATCATAATGGGGGTGGGGAGAAGGGGTGATAAGTGCATAAGGAATCAAAGACAGTTCAAACAACAACTAATTACATTCTATAGTGCCTCTCACATCAGGAGAACTCCCAAGACGCTGAAAATACTGGAAAAGCCAAGCAAGTCACCCATTCTAACCATTCCCAGATGATGTCCAAACATATGCCTTCCAGCATGGTTATTATTAATTAAATTAGCTGATTTAACAATTATATTATTCTGTCGTAGTAGTGAGTGAATGATCAGAAGTATCTCAGTTACAGTCCTCCCTCCCACCGACATCAAAGCGTATTGTTGTGCACCACTTCCCACCCCGTCCCCAGTGACAGGAAAAAAACGAAACGTCAAATACTGACAGATACCAGCAGACAGAGAATGCTGGCAATACACAATGATTGAGAGGGGAGAGAGTGCCGTCCATTGCACTCGCAACTTCTCTCCCCTAATCTCCTTGCTTTGGTGATGTCCATCCTGGTCCGAGGGGATATCAAAGATCCCCGTGACACATTTTGAAAAGAGAAGGGTATTTCTCCCAGTTTCCCAGCGAACAATTCCATCCCCCACTCCTTCCCCTCCTTACCCCACCAAGGTTAAAAATCAACCAACCAGTCACCTACCCCATGCGGTGTTGGCCGGCTACATTGGCTACAAATTCACAGTCACTACACTCAGTGTTTCTTGTGAAGCACTGGGAGATGTTCATGCAGCATCATAAAGATACAAGGTCATTCAGTCAAAAAAAAATCAGCTGACTCTCATCATGCAACCCAGACAGAAAATCCTGGAACTCTGGCTGTTTCCCATTAGCTGTCAAAGTTACCCACAACTCAAGAGAGAAAGAGAGGGAGGGAAGGAGATAGAGAGAGAGAGAATAAGGGAGAAACTGAAATTCTGATCATCCCATCACGAGAACTTGTTCTTCCACATGGGTTTGACTCATAATCTCCCTGACCCATCAAACCCAACCCCTTGTCATTACTGAGAGAGAGAGAGAGAGGAACGTACAACCTCATTCCACATCATTTCAATAAAATAAGATCATTTAAACCACTACAATTTTCCTTAATTCTCCAGTAACTGCGGAGGGTTAAATGATAAGTCGCCAAATGAATCTCCTAAATTGACCGTAACTTTTAAGACACAGTGCAACTACGTCAACTAATTACGTTCAGTTAAAAACTCCGCTACGTGATTTATTTAAAACAAAACAAAGTGCATAACTCAGCACTTCAGTCGATTTCAAATCACAGGCAGACAGACTCACACACCCTCTCCCTGTCTTTCTCTCTCTTTCTCTTTTTCTCTCCGATCAATACAGAAATAAATCAAAATACACCGTTTTTTTAAAAAAAAATCGTACAATATCATTTTTTTAAAAACTCGGATCGTGAATGAAAACGCTGTAGTTAGTACCTGCTCTGTGGGGAGATGAAGTTTCTCACTGAGAGGCACAAACTGACCGGTTACGCCTGAACCCATGCTTGGAAGCTGTGTGTAGAGAGGTGACAGGTAACAGCAGCTCACCTGAGACAGACTGACTGACACACACACAGACACAGACAGACACACACACCAACCTAAGCCCAT
Source organism: Callorhinchus milii (assembly GCF_018977255.1). NCBI lineage: Eukaryota > Metazoa > Chordata > Chondrichthyes > Chimaeriformes > Callorhinchidae > Callorhinchus > Callorhinchus milii. The sequence goes on from NW_024704751.1 coordinate 15,496,257, forward strand.
AACCTCAGCAACCTCCTTCTTCTTCCAAAAAAAAATCTCCTCTTCTCACTCCTATTGGCCAGGGCGAGTCATTTTTTCCAGCTCACCAAGGAGTGGCCTGAATAGAAATCCCTTTCAACAAAACAAATCACTTGAAGGGTGTTTCCCAGAAACTTTGTCCAAAAGACGTAAAAGGGAGGGCTGCTGCTGCTCTGCTCTTAAGTTCATTTTAATAACAGTGAGAGTCCTCGGGTTTGATGCAGCGCCTTATCGCGTCGTTGAGACCTCTCAAAGCGCTTCGCAGAATATACTGTTAGGTGGGGTGACTGTGTATTTTTTTGTGGGCGAAACGCGGTAGCCAATTGCGCTCCGCAGCGGTTCCCACAAACAGTCGCTTGTGATCGAATTTTACTTTTTTTTTCTTGGGGGGGGATTATTACTCCTGGAAAGTGATCTGTCAATCAACTAACAAACCCGTTACTACCTAATGGTGCTTACTAAACAGAGGCGCGTGGAGTAAGGAAACGTGCCTATGGTTTTAACCCACCTGGGAATTGAACCCGGGTCCTCGCGCTTGCGAGGCGAGTGCGCTAACCGCAACGCAAGGCGACTCTCGTAGCCCTAAATACACAGTTTCTAGTCAAATTCCCCTGTTCTGATTAATTGTCACCAACCCATGGTGTTTAATGTCCATGCTCCAGGATATCTAAGCTCCTGGCAGTCAGTTTTTGGAGGACGACATCAGTGTTTCCAGTGGAGGAGAGATCCTAAGCTTCACAAAGAAGCCTGGAATGTGCTGATCACAGGACTTCCATTTTAACCTCACCGGACCTTAAACAACATATATTTATCCCATTTAAAGTGCTCCACCCACCAAAAAAAACCCCCACATGAATAAGCATGGCATTTGATTTAGCGTCAACTCAAAGCACCGTGTGGTTTGAGTGTAGTGACTGTTTTTTAGACAAGACGGTAAAAATTACAGCATAGAATAAGGTCATTTGGCCCCATTGAGGTTTATACTGTTTCCTGAAACCCACCAGACCCTCAACCCATCAAAGCTCAAACACGGAGCAAGACCACTGAAGGAGGGATACAGACAGTGTGACCCCAATGGAACCAATTCCCTCCCTCTGCTTCCAATCCCCCCCCCACACACACAACACACAAATCAATCAATCCCCTCAGGAGAGGAAAGGGGAGGAGGAAGTTGACCCAAAGATTCGCAGAGTAGCTGAAAGTTGTTATTATTTAATATTTAGCTAAGGGACAAAAGATTTATGGAATCGGTTAGAGCACTCCCCTCACAAGCAAGAAGACCCGGGTTTGATTCCTGGTCGGGGAGAAACCTTTTCTTACTCCACACGCCTCTGTTTACCTAGCAGTAAGTAGTTAGCCGATCGGCGGATCGCTTTCCGGGGGTAATAAACCCTTCGAAAAATGAACGATAATAATAATTTGGTCACTAACTCCACGACTGTTTGTGGGACAGTTGCTCTACACAATCGGCTGCCACATTCCTGCCACAGAAGTACACAGACGATTCATTTAACAGTATATCCCGCGAAGTGCTTTGGGACGTCTCGACGACATGATAGGGCACTATATCGAATGCAAGGATCATTATCATTATAAAAAANGTTTTATTGCTATAAGTCATCTTGTTGTTATCGTGCGAGAGACCCTGTGTGTGTGTGTGTGTTACATATTGTTGGCCACAAGATGTCGATAGAGGTCCTTGTTCTGATTGCCGGCAGTAATGGGTTCCCCGCCTGACTGACACCTGAGGCCCAGCGATTCCCACGCTTTAAACTCAAATGATTGAAATTGAACTAGTTCTTAGATCCCCTCTTAATCCGGAAGCCGGTCCGCCCGGTGTCTCTTAAAGAGAGCTTTTCCGGATTGAGGCGGGACTTAGGAACTTTGCCGAACCGCTGCGCGATCCAACAGTTACCGGCAGTCGTGTGGGACGCAGTTGAAGCATTTCAGGCCCTGACCTGACTTCCTTACAGAACCATAGCTCTGACTGAACCCAGGCTCGCAGGATGGGGAGTCCCTCCTTGAGGCATCCCAGCCCCCCACATCTGCCTGGATGACGCCTTCACTTGATCCACCTCTCCCCGCATAGTCATAGTCACTTTCCAACCAAATCCTGTGAAGCACTTTGAGCCGTGCTCCTGATGCGAAAGGTGCCGCACTGAACTGAGCAAGGATGATGGCTATTATTATCATGAACAGCAATAATAATAAATCGTTGAGCACTTTTATTTCCTGGCTTCACTAAAATGCACAAAGAAATGAGCAAATGTTTGCAGATTTCCTACGAAGCGTAGAGAGAGAGAGAGAGGAGAGAGAGAGGTGAAGGACCTTGAATGAAGATTTCGGTTGAATTCGCCTCTTCCCCCACTCATTTTTGCCCCTTTTCCTGAGGGGGAACGTGAGTGTGGGGGGAGGTGAGGGGTTGTAAATGGGTCTGAGAAGGATTAAAGAAAGAAACTACTGTGAGACGGAGAATAGATTTTGACTTAAGTCTGGATGCGGAGAGACTGGCATTAAAGTCGCCATAAAGTTAGGAAAATTGGAGATTTATTAGTGAGCTGCCTGACCGGGTCTCCGACCCTCTCTCTCCCCCACTTCCCTCTCTCTTACTCCCTCCCTCTCCCGACCCCCCCCTCCCTTCCCCCTTTCCCTCTCCCTTCCCCCTTGCTCTCCCTCCCCCCCACCCCACCGCCCCCCACACACACACACACAACAGGACAGTGTGCTGCTGCCGCATGGCTGAAAGTCAAAGGCTTGTTTAAACATCTCTCAGGTTATTAACTGAAACGCTTTCAGAGTCCTGAGGCCTAATGCTCCCCCCCCCCACCCCCTCCCCAGCCCCCACCCCCTTCTTTCTCTCTCCCGCCTGTAAACCCTTCTATTGCTCTTGGTCTTTGTGTGCTGAACCTATCATTTCCACAGTGTCTGGCGCTGGAGTTGGGAGTTTATCGCCAGACGTCCGAGAAAATACGGCAGATTCCCAGTGTGTGCAGTTGTCAGAGTTGGCGGCCGTTTGCTGGTTTCTTGAATGTACAGAAAGAGTCACTCATCTGAGAAACACCAGCAAAATAACAGCGGGTTATACATGGCTCTCTCGCTCTTCCCCAGACACATTGAAGCAAAACACAGATCCCTTTCTCCCACGTGTTCAGTCATTGGGAAAATTACGAGGCACCAACACCCTCACGTTTGCTGAGCTTTTTTTTTAATAACAATAAGCCTTGCGTTTGATATCGCGCCTCATCACATCGTCCAGATGTCTCAAAGCGCTTCACAGGATACAATGTAAAGTGCAGTGACTGTATCTTGTGGGTGAAACATGGCAGCCAGCATGCGCACAGCAAGAACCCACAAACAGCCATGGAGTGCGTGGCCATTTTTATTTTATTTGGAGGATGTGTTGGTCAGGACATCGGGAGAGAGAAATTCCCTCGAAACCTCCCGCTGGACAGGCAGATCGGACCTCGATGTAACGTCTCATCTGAAGGCCGGCACCTCTTGACAGCGCAGTGCACTACCCGCCCTGCCTCGGAGTGTCATCTTAGATTACGTCCCGACGTGGAGCTTGAACCCCCAACCTTCCAACTCAGAGGCGAGAGCACCGCCAATGAGCGAAGCTGATACCAACGCTTGGCAGATGCCGAGACGGAATTGGTTGTCAGTGTGGTGTCAGTGCCACCGTGGGTTTCTAACATCATCCTATATAGGACCCTTCGCATAAGGTGGAGGGGGGGGTGGGGTGGGGGTGGGGGGGGGGGGGTCCCATAGCACTGAAACCTTCATAATAATAATCCTTGCATTTGACGCAACATCGTGTATCACGTCTCAGAGCGCTTCACAGAACGTGCCGCCGCTGTCGAGCGCGCGACATAAATGCAAGTCGTCGCTGACGCTGTCGGACCCCAAAGGGTATTTTGTGGGCGGAACGCGGACCGAGTGACCGAAGAGCGAGCGAGCGAGAAGGAAGGAAGGACAGAGAGAGAGAGAGAGAGACAGAGAGAGAGAGAGAGAGAGAGAGAGTGAGGGTGGGAAGAAGGAGAAGAAAAAAAAGAGAGATTTTGTATTAAAATAAAAAAAAACGCGCGCGCGTGTGTGAGTGTGTGTGAGTGTGAATGAGTGAGTGTCTACGTGTTAAAGAGTTGTTGAGCCTTTAAGGGGCCTTTCCCTTTAAGGAGAGCCGCGGGGGGGGGGGGGAGGAGGAGGAGGTGGGCGGGGAGAGAGAGGAGGGGGGGGGGCGGGGCGACACCTGATTGGTCGGGGGGAGGTCCGGGCGCGCATCAACCGGGGCGGCGGCGGGGAGCCCCGCGATTGGTCCGCCGCCGCGTATGTTGCGACCGGACGGCCAATGGGAGTCGGGGATTCCGAGCAGATGGCGGGAAATATGAATTTGGCGGCAGCGGCTTTGGCGCCACTGAGAGAGAGAGAGAGAGGAGAGAGAGAAGAGAAGAGGAGAGAATCCGCTTCATTCACAGCCACACAGCGGCTCGGGCTTCGGAGGCGTCTCTGAGGCCATCTCTCCGCCCCTCCCGGGGGCCCGGCCCGCACCATCCGTTGCATCCCGCCTCGCCCCCGCCCCCGGCACCGGCGGGACCCCCCGGAGCCGACGGCGGGTACCCCCCGCGCCCGCGCCGCCCCGACATTTGGTCCCCGTTCCCCCGATTTCCCGCTCCAATCCCGGTTTGAAATTGACCCTATTTTTTTTCCCCCCTTTTCTCCTCTCTCTCTCTCTCTCTCACACACACACACTCACTCTTTCTTTCTCTCTCTCTCTCTCCTTTCCTTCCTCTTTTTTTCTCTCCCCCTCTCTCTCTCTCACACACTCCCTCCCTCCCCCCCCTCTCTCTCTCGTTTCTTTTTTTCCCCCCTCTCTCTCTCCCCCTCCTCTTCTCCTGTTTTTATCTCTTTATTTTCTCTCTCTCCCTCTCTCTCTCTCTCTCTCTCTCCCCCCCCACTCCCTCCTCCCGCGCGTGTGACCCCCCCAAAAAAGGGGGGGGGGGAGAGATTTAAAAAAAAACTCTTCCTCTCTCCCCCCCCCATTCCCCCCCTTTTTGTGTCCCCCCTCTCTCTCTCTGTCTTCTCTTTTATTCTTTTTCCTTTCTCTCTCTCTCCCTCCATCTCTCTCTCTCTCTCAATCACACACACACACAAAAAAAAGTGGGGGCAGTGAGTGAGTGAGTGAGTGAGTGGGGGGTTGAGAGAGAGAGAGAGAGAGAGGGGGAGAGAAGGAAGGAGGAGGGAGGGGGGGGGGGAAAGGGGGGGTTAAAAAAAAAAGCAAAGCTATGCCCCGGGGAGGGTCCCCGGCCCCGGGGAGGGGGGGGTCGGTCTCGGGCTCCCACAGGAAAGTTGCGCCGCGCGGGTCGGAGAACGGGTTCGGCGGCCCCGAGATCCAGAGCTGCTTCGGCCAAATCGCGGTGGGGGGGTACACCCACCACCACAACAACAACAACAACAGCAGCAGCAGCAACAACAACAACAGCAGCAACAACCGGGGGGGGTCCGAGCCCCGGGGAGACTGTCTGTACACCACTCCGCGGGGACCCGAACTCCGAGCCGTCAGGTCCCACAGCACAGGCCGATTGCCGGTAAGAGCATCACTGTGTGTGTGTGTCTATATATTGTATATATATATATCTATGTATGTACTTCTATGTGTGTCTCTCTGTGTATATGTGGGTACATTAATGTGTATTTTTGGGGGTTTCTGTGTCGTTGCAAATCGATGGGGGTTCTCTGTGGCAGTGCTTCTGTCAGAGACGGATCTCTGCTGTTAAGATGGACCGATTTTTTTTTCAACGCTGTCGATTTATTGATTGATGGATTTATGTATTTATTGATTGATTTATTTTTAAAAATATATCATTTTTTTAAAAAAAAATGGTAAGAGGTTCCCCCCCCCCCACTCCCCCCCCCCCCCCACTCCCCTCCCCCCCCACTCCCCCCCCACTCCCCCCCCCCCCCCCACTCCCCACTCCCCCCCCCTCCCCACTCCCCCCCCCCCCCCCACTCCCCCTCCCCACTCCCCCCCACTCCCCACTCCCCCCCCCCACTCCCCCCCCACTCCCCACTCCCCCCCCCCCACTCCCCACTCCCCCCCCCACTCCCCCCCCACTCCCCCCACTCCCCCCCCACTCCCCCCCCACTCCCCACTCCCCCCCCCCCCCCCCCCACTCCCCCCCACTCCCCCCCCACTCCCCCCCTCCCCCCACTCCCCCCCACTCCCTCCCCACTCCCTCCCCGGCGTTGATTGTGTGGTTGAGGTCAATCCCTCCCACTTCCTCCCCACCCCCTCCTGTCTCTCTCTCTCTCTCTCTGTCCTCTCTCTCTCTCTCTCTCTGTCCTACCCCTCTCTCTCTCTGTCCCCCCCCCCCACCCCCCGTGTGTGTGTTTGTGCAAAAAGATTTTTTTTATGAATCTGATGGTTTTTTTTATTTTTGAAACTCATATAGGAAATGAACCCCTGTGTTGAGCGGCTGAGACTGGAAGACACTGTTGAACCGGTTTTTATTTAGTGAATCGATCCAGTGTGTAAATGAGAGAGACACAGAGAGAGGCAGTCAGTCAGACAGAGAGAGAGGCAGACAGACAGAGAGACAGAGAGAGAGAGGCAGACAGACAGACAGAGAGAGGCAGTCAGTCAGACAGAGAGAGAGGCAGACAGACAGAGAGAGAGAGAGAGAGAGAGGCAGACAGACAGACAGACAGAGAGAGGCAGACAGACAGAGAGAGGCAGACAGACAGAGAGAGGCAGACAGACAGAGAGAGGCAGACAGACAGAGAGAGGCAGACAGACAGAGAGAGAGAGAGAGAGAGGCAGACAGACAGACAGACAGAGAGAGGCAGACAGACAGAGAGAGGCAGACAGACAGAGAGAGGCAGACAGACAGAGAGAGGCAGACAGAGAGAGAGGCAGACAGAGAGAGAGGCCTGCAGGCAGGCGGATACAGAGTCAGGCAGGCAGGCAGATGGACACCGGGAGGGACAGACGGGCACAGAGGCGGGCAGAGGGACACATGGGCACAGAGAGTGAGACAGGCGGACGATCGGGCACAGGGACAGGCGGGCGGACAGCCGGGCACAGAGACAGGCAGGCGGACAGACGGGCACAGAGGGAGAGTCAGGCGGACAGACGGGCACAGACAGGCGGGCGGACAGACGGGCACAGAGACGGGCAGGCGGACAGACGGGCACAGAGACAGGCGGGCGGACAGACGGGCACAGAGGGAGAGTCAGACGGGCACAGAGGGCGAGACAGGTGGTACAGACAGAGATACACACACACACAGATAGACGCACAGAGACATGCACACAGACACCGACACACACACAGAGAGCGACAGGCGCACACGCACGCACAGACGGAGAGACAGACACACACATACATGCGCGCGGAGACACAGACACGCACAGACAGACAGACACAGACAGACAGACAGAGGCAATCAGAGACAGAGAGAGAAGGGGTCAGGTGGACGCTTTGCATCATTTTTTTAACCGGACGAGAAAAAGTTAGAACGAGAGTACTTTCTCTCCCGCCCGAAATGTATATTTTATTTTTTGTGGCGTATCCAACGCGACATAATATACAACAGGACGGGGGGGGGAGGGAGGGGGGGAATATCGCTGACCATTTCGCTGTCGGAAAGTGCCGTCGCCTCGAAATGCAAATGATATAAAGCGCTAAATTTAGATCCGTTTCAACAAAAAAAAAGGGTCGTTTATTATCTGTTGAGTTTCGAGTTGCAGGAGAGAGGGATAGAGAGAGAAAGAGAAAGAGAGAGGGGTCAATGTTCAGGACTTTGCTGCAAGAAGTTCTTTGCTCTTTCGCTCCCTCCCTCTTACCTACTTTTTTTCGCCCCCACCCCTCTGCGAAAGTGAAACCGATCGGCCTTCTGTGGCAAATATTTTTTTTTGGGTTGTCGTTGAGCTCTGGTAAACAAAGTGGGAGACGAAGAAGGGCTGCGGAGAGGGGGGCTGGGGGGGGACGGGGGGGGGACTTGGTCAAATTTAACCCTATCTGAAATCTTTAGAGTCCGCCTCTTTATATCTCTACCCCGCAGAACAGGATCTGACTTGATGTTCTACGTTTCTGCTCTTAATTTATTTATGGTGGTGGGGGGGGGGGGCGTGTGTGTGCGTGTCAGATATCAACCTTTTATTTCCTGGAAGATATTCGCAGACGATGACGACAACGACAACAACAAGTCGCATTGATGGAGCGCCTTTCGAGTCGGGAGGACGCTAACCATTTGCAGGACCTTCTACTCGCTGATAGTTCCGAGGGTGGAGGTGGGGGGGGGGACGGGACGGTGGCCTTCAAACCGGAGCTTAAATCGAGCTTCCCCTCAACTGCATCTGTTCGAGCCGGGGGGGGGGGGGGTGTTGAAGCTCCCACGGCGCTAAAAGAGAAGGGAGTTTCTCTTCCCCCCCCCCACCGCCACCACCAGATACAATTGGTTGTCTACTTTGGGACTGTTTGTGGGACGTTGCTGGGCGTCACTACAGTGAAATCTTGCCGAGCGTGTTGAGATGTTTTGACGGCCCTGGTGCTGTGTGAAATGCCAGGAATATTATTAAATGAGTCCTGTTAGACCTGATTGGTATGGGGGCGGTGGTGGGGTGGGGGGGGGGGGGGGAGGAAAGAGAGAATCTGTTTGAGAATGGGAGAGTTTTCCCCTCCTGTATTACAGTGAGGCTGGGTGGGTGGGTGGGTGGGGAGGGGAGGGGGGGATACCATCAGTCTCTCCTGCGCTGTTTTCAAAATGCAGTCAGTTTACTGTGAAGCGCTTTGAGACGTCCCAACACCGCGATGAGGCGCTACATCAAATCCAAGGGTGGTTATGTGTTCCCGGGTAGTTTCAGCTGCTGGTGGGAATGTAGAAGGGGTTTGTTAATGTCGTTACATCCTTCTGTTACGTACCTGTGTCAGGATTACTCCAATCACCTGTGATTAGGGCACTTTAACGCAGCGCGTTACCTTCCCCTATCCCAGTACCCCGTGTAGCCAAACCCTGAGGGGGTGCAGCGTAGATTCACTCGGTTAGTTCCTGGGATGAAGGGACCGACCTACGAGGATAGGCTGAATAAACCAGGGCTGTATTCTCCAGAGTACAGAAGAATCAGGGGGTCTGTTTCCCCCGGTAGGAGAAGCTATAACCGGGGGTCACAGTCTTAAAATTAAGGGTCAGCCTTTTAGAACAGAGTTGAGGAAACATTTCTACACTCGGAGGGCAGTGAATTTATGGAATTCACTCCCCCCCGAAGGCTGTAGATCCTCAGTCCTTGAACATCTTCAAGGCTGAGACTGATAGATTTTTTTAAAAAAATAGAGGGATTCGGGGATATGGGGATAGGGCGGGTAATCAGAGTTAGGTCAGAAGATCAGCCATGATCTTATCGAATGGCGGGGGAGGCTCGAGGGGCTGAATGGCCTACTCCTGCTCCTAATTCATATGTTAAACCGACCGTCCCTACCCTCTCTTACCAGTCCTGCTTCCACAATCCTCCTAATCTTTGTGGCTGAACCTTTTTGATTAACTCCTTCTGACTCTCCCCCTCCCCCCCCCCCCCCCCCCCACCCTGCCCACACACCGTTCAGGATTCCCCAATGTCCCCATGAAGCACACCTACTTAACGCTGGTTAAATGGACGGGTACGGGACTAAGGAAACTGGTCCCAAGGTTTTGCCCGTCCCGGGAGTCGAACCCGGGTCCTCTTGCTCGCGAGGCAAGCGCGCTCACCGATTCACCTGACTTTGAGATGGACATAAGTGTTCTCTCCTGCAATTTCTCCCCTTCCCCCCCCCCCCCACCCCCGGGGTGTGTTTCTGTTTCTAACTTAAATATCTGAAACTGAGAAATATAGTGTGGGGGGGAGGGAAGAGGGGGAGGGGGAGTGTAGAGCAATGGGACTAAGTTGATCGCTCTTTCTGAGAGCCAGAACACGATGGGACAAATTGCCTCCTGTGCTGCATTTTTCTATGGTTCCAATTTGAGATCGATCAGGTTGATGGGGTGACGAGCGATTGGACTGGAAGTGACGGGTGCCTTAGATGATTGAACCTGTGATGTTCCAATGAAGAGTCAAATATCCTCTTTGTCTTCTCTCTCTTTATGCCCTGCAGCCCACCCCCAATTTAAAACATTTCAGAAGATTGCATGTCTGTAAGGTTATTGTCCTTGAGGCCTAGTGACTGAGGGTTGACTTGGCACTGAGATGGGTAATGAGTGAAATGTCAACTTGGACCGAAATCGGCCCATCACCGGATCGTGGGTGAAGGAGGCCCTTTTTGGCTCATGAGATCCCACCCGGACTCCCATCACAGGGCCAAAGCTACGTGACCAGCACAGGGTCCAGTCCCCTGGCTGTGTGGACCTGCGTTGGTCTTAGTCTCGGTCTTGTTGCCCTGGAGCAGAGAAGCCCCGAGAGAGTGAGACTGGCCGGCGCAGCGAGGTCGCCTTGTGTGGGCTGCATTATTAAGAGGGGAAATCTCTTCCTGGTCATAGTCGGGCACTAATTAAATTTTTAATTACCCCCCTGGTTTATTTGCTGGATGATCCTGCCCCTCGGACTTTTGCGGGACACCATTTGGAGCAGTTATTTTAATTATTACAATAATCGTTATCGTTGCATTTGTTGCAGCGCCTTTATGTCAGGAGAGGGCGTCTCAACGTGCTCCGCGCGATTTGCTCTTGAGGGTGCAGTGGCTGTGAATTTTGTGAACGGATCGGGGAAACAATTTGCTCAGCGACATCCTGCAACCAGTCTGAACGTGAGCGAGCAATTTTATCCGTGGGGGTTGGGGGTGGGGGGAGTAATTGTCGGCCAGGACACCAGGAGAGAGCAACTCCCTCTTTCTTTTCTTTTTACTCCCCCTCCCCTCACATTGCTTGCGAGACTTTTAACGTCCACTTTGAACAGGCAGAGACAGGACATTGGTTCAACCAGTTCCATCTTTATTCCCAGCGATTATTTTCAACCTGCCGAGCAGGTGACGAGGTTTGCTGGCTGTTTGCCGCGTTTAATTAGTAATAATAATAATAATAATCCTTGCATTTGATATAGCGCTTTTCACGTCGGGAGGACGTCCCAAAGCGCTTCACAGAACACACTGTAAAGCGAATTGACTGTATATTTGTGGGCGAACGCGGCAGCCAATTGCGCACAGCAATGTCCCACAAACAGTTGTAGATTGAAAAATGACCAATTTATTATTGTTTTTGGTTTTGGAGGGATTATTATTAGGCTCTGTGTGGAGTAAGGAAACTTGCCCAAGGTTTCACCCTCTGCCTGGAATTGAACTCAGGTCTCTCACTTGCAAAGCGAGTGCTCTAACCACTGAGCTACAGACTCCACAATTGGCTTGTGGGAGGGATAAGGGGGGCTGAAGAGGGTGGTATTAAATCCCCCCTCCCCCCCCCCCCATTCGCTGCCTGGTGTAGTGACTGTAACTGTGTAGGTCGGTAATTCGCACACAAGTTGGGTTCCTATTGCCAGTGGCCGTGCAGCGATGCAAGGGATTGATTTACCCGGGCGGGTTCATTGGAGAATTGCGGAAAGATTTTTTTCAATATATATATATATGCGTTGTTCCTTAAATTGGGAATATTGTGTTATTGACCAGAACTAAAGCCTTGTAGGTTGGGGTGGGTGGGGGAGAGCTCCTCATCGCAGTGTGTGCAGACTGACGGCCTCACGCTAATCATTCGGGGTGGGACCTCGGCAGACAGCGAGTAGCCTCCTCACAGTCGGACGCTGTTCCTTCCTAAGTTCCCACTTTGCTGTCGTCAATTCTCAGGGTGGGGGGTGGGAGGGGGGGGGGTTTGGGGGAATGTTAAGGCAGCTCCTGAGTTTCAGTGTGTGTGTGTTTTTTTCCCCCCACCGGTGGGTCTTGTCTACTCGCTTTTGCTATTGCAGTGAAACGATCCTTTATGCCTTGGGGTGGGGGGAACAGAAGGTTGTGGGGTTCAAACCCCACTTCGAGGACTTTGAGCTCATGGTCTAGGCTGACGCTCCACCACAGTGGTGGTGGGGGGGGGGCAGCATTGCGTTGCCAGTGGCGTTGTCCTTGGAGTGAGACGTTAAACCAAACCGAACCGCTCCGTCCGTCCGTCTGTCCTCTGTTCTGGTGGACGTTAAAGATCCCGCGTCACTTTTGGAAAAGAGAAGGGAGTCTCTCTCTCTCTCTCTCTCTCTCGCGCTGTATATCTCTCGCTCTGGACCGGTTCGGGGGGGGGGGGGGGCGTCGAGAGAAAAGCGCCGGGTCCGGGTGCCGCGCGGTGTCGGGGGTGGGGGGGAGGGGGCAACTCCGTTCATTCACAAAGCTCCGCTCGGATGGAGGGATACTTTCATGTAAAGAGGCCTCTTCAATGTGCAGCCCCTCCCCCCCCTCCTGTCCCTGTCCTTTCCCGCCTGATCCGTCCCTTGGGGAGGAGGGGGGGGGGGCGCTGGAGTAATTTCCGCGCGGGATTCCTTGTCACTTGTTCAGGCGGGAATGAGTTAACAGCTGCTCTGAGTACACAAAGGCCCTCCTCTGGGTCCTAATGTCTCTCTCCCCCCACCCACCCCCACCCCCCCCCCCCTCCTCTTGTCCAACGACAGATTGTTTGTATCACAGAGAAGGAAGGAAGAAAGGAGGCCATTCGGTCCACCAGTGCGGGGTCTGTGAACAAGCTCTCCGCTCGCTCCTCTGCTCCCGAGCCTTCGTCCGCCAACGTTTTTCCTTTCCGGTATTTTCCGGGAGGAGGGGGGGGAGGGATTCACTGTGAAATGATAAAAGTGGAGTGACGTATTGTGGGTGACAGCAAATAGCTATGGGGTGGATAACCCAATTTTATTGGTGGTGGGGGGGGTGGGGGTTGGAGAGGAGAGTTGTTGGTTTAGTTCGGACTATTTGCCAACAAATCCACAGTCGCTACACTTTGGGTTTGAGACTTTTTGATGCTGTATCCGGCGCAGAGATTGGTGTCGTTGACTTGTGATGATCCCGAGACTGTGATTTCCGAGCCCTGAGATGTTATGGGGATGGGGGGAGAGGGAGGGAGGGAGTGTGTGATGGGGGGGGGTATGGTGGGGAAAGAGTGTGAGAAAGAGAGACGGGAAGAATGAACGAGAGGAGAGAGTTGAGAAAATGAGTGGATGTGTGTGCGAGCGAGAAAGTGCGAGAGGACGCAGAGGGAAAGATGAACTGGAAAGTGAGCGAGCGGGTGAAAGAAACCGTTGGTGCGTGTGGCCAAGAGAGGGGGGAATTGGGGTAAGAGAAGGAGAAAAACAACAACAACTCGCATTTATATAGCGCCTCTCGCGCGGTGTAGCGTCCTAGAGCGCTTGCGAAACACACGCGCAGAGAGAGAGAGTGAATGAGTAAGTGAAAGGAGGAGTGAGAGTGAGTTGAGTGGTTATCAGGGTGAAGCCACTTCTCTTTTAGGCGCCAACAAATCAGCCCCACCTTTAAAACCTGTCCTTGGCCGAGGGAGTTGGCTGTACTTTGTCCCCCCCCCCCCGTGCGTGGGTTGGGCGAGGCCGGGTCAGCGAGAGATAAATCATCCGTCACATAACCACGAACCTGACACTCAACGGGAGGTCTGAACTCTTTGACCAATTCGTTCACCTGTGAGGGTGACGTGCGGTCAGTGAAACTAATGAGCGCGAAAAAAATGTCGTTAATCTCTCCCCCCCACACCCCTTCCCCGTCTTGATAATTACCTCCTAAATTTGTCTCTGATTCATTGGCGCTCTCTCTCTCTCTCCCTCCCCCTATCGTGTCCGTCCTGGTGCTCGCTCCAATAGCAATCCTTGCATTTGACGCAGGGCCGTGTCCCATCATTGAGGCCGAGCGAAGCGCTTCACGGGATATACCGTAAAATGGGGCGGTGTCCCGTGTTTTGTGACAGTCAGTTAGTTCACAGCGAGATAATCAGTGGTTGGGGGGTCTGGCTCGGTCCCTCATTACACGCACACGCATTGTGGACAGGGCGGCCTTGTTCAGTCTATGCACTAAATATAACAATTACAGACGAGACGGAGATATTTGTGGCCCTAAAGGGGATCCTGGTCTTTCTTTCTCTCTCCCTCCCCTCCCCCTTGAATTCCGAGACGGACTTGTTCTGTTTTTTTTTCCAGGCGAAGCGGAAGCTGGACTTGGAAGGGAATGATCACCCGTATTTACCAGAATTCCGAACTCCCAAAGGCAAAGGAAAGACGCCAGCCAGAGTTCCCAGCCCGAAGAGTGAGTGTCGGCGGTGGCCGCGGAGCGTGAGCACAGTACGGAGGGGGGGGGGGGGTGAGAAAAAGGGGGCATTGCGTTGTCAGAGGTACCGTCGCTTCAGGTGAGACGTGAAACCGATCTTCCCCCGTCCAAACCGCTCTGTTCAGGTGGACGGAGGAGAGGGCTTGGCGGGGGGGGGGGGATTGGCGGAGTGAGGATGAGGGAAGGAGAGTTGATGGGGGTTGGGGAGAAGGGGAATGGGCGGGAGGGTGAGAGTACCCTCCACGCGTGTTTCCTGACGATGTGTGTCCTCGACCGCAGCCCCCAAGTCCCCGGGGGAGAAGACCCGGTACGACACGTCGCTGGGGCTCCTGACCAAGAAGTTTGTGCAGTTGCTGAGCGAGTCCCCGGACGGCGTGCTGGACCTGAACCGGGCGGCCGAGGTGCTGGAGGTGCAGAAACGCCGCATTTACGACATCACCAACGTCCTGGAGGGAATCCAGCTGATCCGCAAGAAATCCAAGAACAACATTCAGTGGATGTGAGGAAACGGCTGGCCGGCCTTTCAAAATGTCCTGCCCTGGGGTGGGGGGTGGGCACAAGGCGGAGAGAGAGAGAGAGAGAGAGAGAGAGACGGGGCGGGGGTGGGTTTCCCAGCCACCTCGCCAGAACGCATTCCATCCACGGGGAAGGCAGCGGGCAGGCTGGCGGGGAGTGGGAGATGCGCTGGAGTCTCCCGAGGGCAACCATTTGCGTCCAGGAAGAGGGTTGGGGAGGTGGTGGGGGGGGGAAGAGTTCGGACATCTACCAACTGTATGGGGTGATTCTGATTTTGGGGGGGAACGGGGGTGGAAGAAAGAGCAAGCCTTTGCCCCCAATGGATGGGTGATGGAGTGGGGTGGGGGGGGCGATTGTGAGAGTCTTGATGTCCTGCTCTGCTAACTTTCTCCCTCTTCTTCCCCCCGCCACGCGCGGGGCGCCCCCTCCCCCACTCCCACCCCCCAGGGGCCGCAGCCTGTTTGAGGATCCAGCGGCTGTGGTGAGGCAGCACGCCCTGAGGCAGGAGCTGCTGGAGGTGATGCGGCGAGAGACGTCGCTTGACGATCTGATCCAGACGTGCAGCGCGCAGCTCAAAGAGCTGACTGACGACAGCGACAACCAGAGATATCCTTTTCCCCCACACGCCCACAGCAACGGCGACTTGCATTTACGCGGCGCCCCCTTCGCGCGGCTCGGCCGGCGCACAACGGTGGTGTGGAGCCTGACCCCGAGCCGGGGCGGGAGGGAGGGAGGAGGTGACGTAAGCAGGCGGAGGGACATTCGCCCGGTCTAATTGCTTGGGCGCTCGCCGAGACATGGTTTAGGTCCGCGTGGTCCTTTGACAATTTGGGCTGTGGAGTTTTTTGGGGGGTGGGGGGTTGGGGCGGGAGGGGGTTTGGGGTTCGTCTGTAAGGACAACGCTCCTCTAAGTGGAATGCATTAGGATAATGGAGGTGAGCCAAGGCCTCACTGTGGTCAGCAAATTTTTTTTATATGTAATGTCGACGTTCGCCCTTCCTGGGTGGGGAAACTCGGGAGTCCCTCCCCCATCGCCGCCCAGCGACACCTGCTGGACTGTGGCCGCCATTGCAGCCGCGGAAGCGACGGCGACAGCGGCACCTGCTGGCCGCCGCGGTTACTGCGCGGGGCTCGGGGCTTGGGGGTTCTGCAAGCCGGAAGCTGGTTTGGAGCTCTCGGGTTTTTCTCCCGCGGTCGATGGCTGGCGCTTCCCGCTGTGCGCGCCGTGCCTGGAGCGTGGACAGTAAGTTCCAGCGAAGAGCTCTCCGGGTGCGTGTGTGACACATTGAGTGTGCGCGTGCGAGAGAAACGTGTGCTTCTGTTGCTCCGCAACAACAACTTGCACTTACATCGCGCCCTCCCCGCAGGGAAGCGACTCGGAACGCTTAACAGTGGCCGAGCCGGTGGTGGTGGGGGGGGGGGGGGGGGGATTGAGGGAGACCTCTCTACACCTCTCCACATCATTTTGCCTCAACTCTCCCCACGCTCGCGTACGTCACGTACCAAGACATCTGCTCCGTCGGCAGCTTCAAGGACCAGACGGTCATCGCGGTGAAAGCTCCGCCAGAGACCAGGCTAGAGGTGCCGGACATCATCGATGTAAGCCCTTCCTGCTCCTCTCTGCACCACCTCCCTCCCTCTATCTGTTTAACAAAATGCACGGCCAATCCACTTTACGGTATATTCCGTGACGCGCTTTGAGACGTCTCAATGCGGTGATAAAGCGCGATATCAAATACAAGAATTATTATCCTTAATAAACTCCGAGTTTAACATGACCCCACCGCAATTTGGCTTATCGTCCCAATTCTCTCTCTCTCTCTTTCTGTGGATGGTTCATTCTTTCCACCAACATTGGGCTAATTATCAGATTGGGTGGGGAACACATCGGTTGTTTCAGGCTACTTCTCCTGGGGGGGTGGGAGGGGAAGAGAGTTAATCTTGACCCCATTACATGTTCAACCTCAAACCAGCCAGTTTTTTGGGGGTCAAGTCTACTTCCTGGGAGAAAATACTACAATAACTTGGATTTATATAGTGCCTCTCACGCAGGGTAGAGATCTAGAACTCTTAAATGGACAGAGACTCTGGAATTCTTCTCCTAACCCCCCCCCCATCCCAAACAAATTCTTCTGTGGGTCGGGGAGAGAGGGAAGCCTTGGCTGACAGAAAGCTTGTGTTGCATTGACAGGAGAACCTGCAGATTTACTTGAAGAGCACAAATGGCCCCATCGAGGTCTACCTGTGTCCGGAGGAGGTGCTGGAGGAGAGCAGCCCGGGCAAGAGCAGCACCCCCAAAAAACCCCAGCGAGGCTCGGCAGCCCACTTCCAGGGCGGGGCGGGAGCAGCCACGCCTCCCGTACAAGGTACGCAATCGGGACCCCCGCCCCACCGAGGCTTAGCTGGTCGCTGGGCTTCTGATTGGCAAATATTGGCTCCCCCCCACTGAGCGGTGGCTGACTGGAACACTCTGGATGCTTGGAATCGAGTTGGATTCAACGGGAATTCGAGGGTGTGGGGGGAGAGGGAGGTGGGCATGTGATTTTACCATCTGAGGTTAGTTGAGTCAGACGTTAGATATCGTAAAGATGTCTTCGTCCAGAGGGAAACGAGCAATGTTACTGGGGGGTGAGTTTTACAATGGGGGGGTGGGGGGTGAGAGCCGAGATGCCCTCACCTGACATTGGCTGTTAGTGTGTCGGGGGGGCGTTAACCCTCGGAAACCCGACTCGGTCCGTCGGTTGGGTTGTGCGAGTGGGTGTGAAGCGTGGGGTGATTTGTGCGACGGGTCTGTGGCGACAAGTGTCGGATTTCTGTGGTCGTTTGTCTTGCAGTGGAGGTGTCGAAGCCGGTGGCTGTGACCTCTCTGCTGGACTGCGAGGACGGGGTCCTGGGGCTGCCCCACAACCTGCTGCAGCAGACAGAGGACCAGCTGCCCTCCAGCTCCTACTCCGACACCCCCTTCGTCAGCTTCTCGCCCACGCTCGACCGCGAGGATTACCTGTGGAGCCTGGAGGACGGGGAGGGTGTCAGCGACCTCTTCGACTCCTACGACCTGGACGAACTACTTCAGAACTAGTCTCTGGCTTTCCATCTCTTTCCCCCTCCGCCCCCTTCCGCAGTCGTCGCTCATCTAACATTAACTCGTTATTGGCGGGGGGGGGGGGTGACCTCTTTTTTTAAAAAGAAAATTTGATGCGAGGGTGGGGGGCTCGGCGAAGAGAGCTGGTATCTTGTGTGGCCCGGTTCACTTTCTACTTGACGTTTGCAAAATCGTCGGTCCCTGCCCTCGCTCATTTGTTTTATATATAGGAAGAAAAGTTTTAAGTCTTACATTTTACAAATGTAAACGGTACAAAAATTAGTAGGTCTTTTTGCGCGAGTGTGGGGGCGGGAGGTAGGGGGCTGTGTGTGTGTGTGTTGTCCAGGAGGGGGGAAATGAATGCTGTTATCAACCTCCTGTTTAAATTGCTTAATAATCTGAAAATCACTCAGGACATACACTCGGTGTGATAGGGGAGGGCGGAACAGACTGATTAAAGCGTATCTATCAAAAGGCAAAATACTGCAGATGCTGGAAATCTGGATTAAAAGCTGAAGGAACTGGGAACACACCTGAGCGGGTCAGGCAGCATCTATGGAGAGAGAGAGAGAGCGAGAGGAAACCGAGTTGATGTTTCAGGCCGACGACCTTTCATCAGAACCTTTTGTCAAGAGAGTTCAGGTGCCGAAAGGTTATCGGTCAGAAACGTTAACTCATTTTCCTCTCTCCGTTAGACGCTGCCTGGCCGGCCAGTTGTTCCTTCGGTTTTTATTTCATAAAGTGTCCCGTGTCTATTCTGAGAAACTAGCCAAGGACTCAGTTGGTCAGTCCTCTTATTCCCCCCCTCCCCTGACCAAAAATCTTTTCCATTTGAAGAAATTAAGTACTGTATTTTTTTTAAGCCTAGCGGAGGAGTGGGGGGGGGGGCGGTGCTGGGTATCAAAATGCACCCCTACCCCCCCTCACCCCCCCAAAAAAAAATTAAGGTGTTTTCACTGAATCGCAAAATAAGATTTGAGACTCACTCGAAATGAGCATTTGTTGATGTGTAAATAGGAATTTTTTTTAAAAAAAAGAACCTTAATTTGTACAGTTATATTTTGACGTAATGGAAGGTGTGTGCGTGTGTGCGTTTACAGTGAGTGGGTTTCAATATGTAGAGAGATATATTTTTTTTTTGCTGCGTTTACAGTGCGACTCAGTGTTAGCAGTTGGAGCTCGGAGTCCCGCTCGGTCTGTTAGTTGGGTGGTGTGAGTGTGAAGTGTGGGGTGATTTGTGCTGTTGTCTTTTATAACGCGTGTAGGATTTTTTTAAAAAAAATATATGAACGTGGTTAACTGACCAAAGTTAAGCTAGTCACTGACAAACCTGACCTAGTTAAACCTCTATTTAAACTACTTTGAACAACTCGACTCTCTCCCCAACCCGTTATCCGTAATGACCCTTGACTTCGATGCAAGCAACGTTGAAACGTCTCGAGACTCTTTGGGGGGTGAATTGACGTCAGAGCGTAGTGACTGTTGGATTGGGGGCTGGCCTTGTAGATGGCAAGGGGTGTCCTGCCGACGGCCAGGCAGTGAAGGACCAGTTTGCCGAGGGGTTGGGGCACCCGGTCACCGGATCCAGCCACCCCATGGGGCTTCTTTGACTGGTTACCCGTCGATCGACGGGTTTTAAGGGGTGTGCTCCTGAAGTATTTGCTCGCTACCGCCAGAGGGCGGCAACGTTGCCTGGATTCTAGCCCAGGGTTGCATGGGAATGCTCCGTTGCCTCCAGCTTGCTAAACTGCTTAAATTGGGAGTTAGACAGGTTCCAAAACAAAAACCTCAAACCACTGGGGGCAACTGGACATAGTGGGGAGAGAGAGAGAGACAGAGAGAGAGAGAGAGAGGACTCCCTGGTACGGGCACCAGCTCCGATAACCGGTGACACGAGGGGCGGAAATAGTCTCTGTTTGGACTGATGGTGGATTTCTGGAGCTTGGTTGTAGTTGACGTCTTGCCTTGAGCCCCACCTCGAGTGGGGGGGGGTTCCTGTTTGGCTTATTCTTGCCCGACTTTTTACCTTTTGTTTGTTTAGCCTCGATCTTGGATTCAGCCAGGTGACTTTACACCATTGGTCGCGAACCCTCGCCAGGGTTACCCTTTGCCAACTTCACAGCCCAATCTCTCTCTCTCTCTCTCTCTTCCCAACCACCCACCCGCCCCAATCCATTTTGCACATTCTGTTTATAATTATCCTTGCCTTTGATTCAGCCGCAATAACTGATCAAATCTTTTGATGCGTTGAGTGCATTCACTCTATTTGTAGACCAACAAAGAGAGCTTTTTTTTAACTCCAATTCTGCCATTTTATGAATTAGTCGGCCAACCTTTTATTCATTCCCAATTCCCTGCCTTTTATCTGCCCCCTCCTTCCCAAATTGCCATTTTATTTATCGATCTATTTGTTTTTAAGCGTCCCGGTAGTATTCTGCTTCTGTGGCTGTGCTGCGCATGCCACGTTTTCACAATCCTCTGAGGGAGGAAATGTTTACTGAGTCCATGGAATCATACAGCACAGAAAGAGGCCATTCGGCCCATCGTGGCTCCGAAAAGAGGAATTCAACTTAATCCCACTGCTCCGTTTTCTCTCCATAGCCCTGTAGTGTTCTCCCCAAATACCCATCTGCTTCTCTCTTAAAAGTTGTTATTGACTCGGCTTCCGCTACCCTTTCAGGTAATGGTTTCCTGATCTGAACAACTCGCTGTGTGAAAAAAAAATTCCTAACCTCCCCTCTGTTTCTTTTAACAACTAACTTAAATCGGTGTCCTCGGGTTACTGACCCACGTGCCAGTGGAAACAGTTTTTCCCGGTTCAACCTATCAAACCTTCTCATGAAGTTGAAAACCTCTATTAAATCCCCTCTTAATCTTCTCTGCTCTCGGGAGAATAATCCTAGTTTTGCTAACCTCTCCTCATAACTAAGGTCCTTTATTCCTGGTACCATCGGGTAAACCTCCTTTGCATCCTCTTCAATGCCCGAACATCTTTCCTAAAGTGCGGTGCCCAGAACTGAACGCAGTCTCCAACTGAGGCCTAACCAGCATTTTATAAATATTAAACATAACTTCCTAGCTTTTGTAATCTATGCCCCTATTTATAAAACCTAGTATCCCATATGCTTTTTTAACCGCTTTATCTACTTGTGGACCCCCAGGTCTCTGTTCATTTGCCCCCTTTAAGGTTGTACCATTAGCTTATACTGTCTCCTCATTTTTCCTACCAAAATCCAACACTTCGCATTTCTCCGCATTAAACCTCACCCGCCAGGTTTCTGCCCATTTTCCCAATCTGTCTAAGTCCTCTTGGAGTCTGGTGCTCTCCTCCTCACCATTAACTACTTTCCCTAGCTTAGCATCGTCTGCAAATTTTGGAAATTGTGCTCGCTGTATCCCTGTAGATCAGAAAGAACAGTGGTCCCAATACTGACCCCTGAGGGACACCACTACACACCTCCCTCCAGTCAGAAAAGTAACCG
Organism: Callorhinchus milii; assembly: GCF_018977255.1. Taxonomy (NCBI): domain Eukaryota; kingdom Metazoa; phylum Chordata; class Chondrichthyes; order Chimaeriformes; family Callorhinchidae; genus Callorhinchus; species Callorhinchus milii. Next base: position 15,517,600 of record NW_024704751.1, read on the forward strand.
CTTACTACCGTTCTCCGCTTTCTGTCTCATAGCCAATTCTGGATCGTGGAATTCACGTGTCTGGCATTCACGTCCGGAGCCATGTGCCAGTGTCACATGTGGGACTTTTGACTGGTTCGGAGACTCTTAAGCACAGGCAGCAACGAGTTTCCGTGCACGTCATACACCCAGCGGACAAAAAAAAAAATACCGCAAGCCTCTAGGCTTCTCAACTGTGATGTTAATACAAGCCTCATCTGCCACCCTCTTGTCGTATAGCTAAGCCCTTCCCATCCTGGTTCTGATCCTGTAAATTTCTCCATGGACCCGCCGAGGCAGGGCAGACAGAGGTGAATCTGAGGTGGTCCCATCGGGAACTGCACCAATGATTTCGTTTCCCATCACACCTGTCGGTCTTGTATCCGTGGCCTGTTGCTTCACCCCCTCGCTGACTCACGGGATGTTTGAGCCTCGAGCAACTGTCTCGAGCACCTTTCCCGTCCCTCCTGCAATTGTGGGCGCTGCTGATTGCCTCGGTCTGTGGGACCCGCCTGCCTCTGTTTTCTGTGGCCTCTTGTTGCATAATTGTCTGGTCCCTGAACGCAGCCATTGGGAGTGTCTTTTCCTGCCTCTGTCCTGGTGACATCACTTTCTTCCCTCTGGGACCAGTTACGTGTGTGTTGGGGGTTGGGGAGGGGGGGGGGGGGGGAGATATTTGCTAAGAGATGATTGGGGGGGTGTGGGCTGTGTACAAACCGTTCCGTAATTATCCCAAATTGGGGACTTCCCTGACTGTTGGTCCATATGAATGGATTTTCCGTGCGCCTTAACAGCGGCATTGCTGACCAGAAATGGGTGGGTGGGGGCAGCTTTTGGTGAGTGGGGGGGAAGGGGGGGGGCTCGGTTGGCACTTTTATGTATAAACGGACGCTCGTTTCGAACACGACCGAATAATTAAGTTTCTCCTCTGATTCCCAAGCTAATAAAACAGTCTTCAAATCCTCTTTTGCTCCAGAACCCCCCGCCCCCACCCACCCAGAGAAAAACACAGTTCCCTGTGAATAGATTCTCTCCTTGACTTGATCCTAACCGGCGTTGGTAAACACCTTCACGTGGTGTTTCGAAAGGATATTTTGCAAGTAGCCGATGTCCTCTCGACGCCCACCTCCAAAAAAAAAAAATTGCCGTTGCCCCTCTCCTCTCTCCCCCACCCACCCCCCCCACTCCCCGCCCCTAACTCAGGCAACCTTTAAACTTGTAAGTTTTTGTTAATATGTTTTTAAAATACTGTCATGGAAAAACTGTAGATTAATATTTGCAGATGGCGTGCGTGTTAGGTTTAATATTGTGTGTGGTGCGTGCGCGTCAAAAGAGTTTTCTAACTTTTTCTTAAAGGTTTTATTTTTACTGTAGAGTTGTGTACAGTGTCGGCCAGTGATGACGGGCTTTAATACAAGGCTCTTGAGGCCGGAAACGTCTGTAATCTTCTGCGTGGATTTCCCAAAGGTTGGGGAGAGCCCAGTGTGTCGTCTTGTGTTTTACTCCAGCGCCTTCCTCTTGCCTTTTAACCTTGTTTATTTTTTTTATACGAGCGCACAGCAAACGAGGCGGGCACTGCCAACCAGCCAGAATCTGACCTCTGTGCCAGTTGAGCGATGGCATTAGAAATCCCTGCACTTTTTTTTCCCCCTCTCACACTGTGTTTCTCTCTCTCTCTCTCACACACTGACTATGTCGAATTTGTGACTTAATTTTTGTTTAAAAATCCCCAAACTGACTGACCGCGTCCCCGAGTTTTGCGTGGGACAGTCTCTGGGTTCGATTGTCGCTGTGTTTAACTCCATCCCTCCCCCTTGTTCCTCTTCCCTCCTTGATGGTTGCCACGATGACATTACCAAGTGTGCGTAAGTGAGCGCTGGAGACCCTCTCTGTAGTCACTGGGCTGTAGATCGCCTGTTAACCATTTTCCTGTCGAATCAAACCAGGAAAATCCTGGGTTTATTGACCAGTTTGGGGAGGATGTGTGGGGGTGAAGGGGAAAGAGTATGAACCGACCTGAGACTCACTGGGTAGCTGTGGTTTAAAGTCTTGTGTAAATACATCCGGTCTCAAACCAACGCTGCACTCTCTCTCCCTCTCTCCGTGGCTGTAAAATTGTACATAGACCCGGGCGGTGGACTGTATAGGTTTTTTTTTTATCCTCCGTGGTCTGAATTGTTGCCTTAGTTTCCACTAATGTATTTAAGATGATTTGTTTGTGTTGGTTTTCATCATCATCATTATTATAAAAAGGGAATGTTAGGATATCGAATTTGTAAAATTTGGGTTTCTTGTGCTTTTTTTTTTGCTTTTTTTAAAAAAAAATGTGAAGAATTAAGCGTGGCACTTGATTAGGACTAAAAATAAAGATCCATTTCCTCAGTTTCTCTGAGTCTCTCGTTTGTGGTGAAGCTTTCGCTCGTTTTAAAGGGGTGGGGGAGAGGATCCGCTGTTGTGTTTGACGTACCCCTCCTGCAAGCGCTTCTCGGGGTAAAAATCCCTTCCCAACTCCCCCTTCCCCCCAAAAAAATAGGTTACTCAATCCACAGTTGTTTATGGGACACTGCTGTGTGCAATTGGCTGCTGCGTATCGCCCACAAAATACTCAGTCACTCCTGTGAAGTGCTTTGAAACATCTCAACGATGAGATAAGGTACGAGGATTATTATTCTACAATAACTTGCATTTATGTAGAGGCCTTCATGCCGGACGGACTGTGTCTCGGAGCAGTTATCTATTCTATCTTATGTGAAGAGACCTGCATAAAGGCAAGGTGTTGTCTGGGGAGAATCAGGTTAGACTTTGAGCACAAGCCCTGGTGTGGTGGGGGGAGGAAAGCAGAGAGCGAGGCAATAAAAGTTCTTCCCTGGAAGGTGCAGGGCAGGTCGAGACACGAATTGTCACGGAAACCAGTTTAACTGGAGCAGCACTGCGGAGAAATGCAGAGCGGGGAAGAAAAGAATTTGGTGACAACAAACCCTGGGTAAAGAGGCAGTACATTGTCATTCAGAGAGCGCGAGAGAGAGAAAACTTAACCCAGTGAAATGCTTAATATGCTGTTAATGCTTTTTTTTTTTGGTTCGTGAACCCAGCAGTCAATTTGCACCCAGAAAAAACACAAGTCACATTTATACAGGGCTTTTCACGGCGGGAAGACCGTCCCAAGGCCCCTGGAGCAGAATTCGACTAACAGTAATACTTGCGTTCAACATTATGTCGTTGGGATGACTCAAAGTGCTTCATTGGATATATTGTAAAGTGTGATGACTATTTTTGTGGGTGAAACAAAGTCTGCACCTTCCAGCTCCACGGGTGTGACAGGCAGAGAAATAGGTGCTTGTCTGCCTCTGTGTCCCATGCACTAAGCTGCCAGACTCCCATCCCTGTGCTGTTCCTCCTGTCTCCTGTAGTGTTGACAACCAGCTTCCCTGAGGGGAAAAGGGTCAAAGATTCTGGGAGAAATTCCCTGCTCTTAACCGGTAGCTTTGCGGGATCTCTTTACATCCACCTGACTTATGGTCAGTTTAACGCCTCCTCTGAAGAACGGCATCCCTTATGCAACAGAGGCCTCTTATCCCCCCCCCCATCCCCAGGAATTGGACTGAGCTCAAATTGCATTTATCCAGGCCCTTGGGACGGACGTCCTCCCGACGTGAAAGAGTTTGTATCTGAGTTGGGATCCTGACAATGGGGCTTGAACCCATAAGTTTTATGGCCGAGGCGTTGGGGGGGGGGGCGGGCGGCGAGAGCGTGAATGACTCCCCTATCCATTAATAGCAGTGAAAGGCCTCGGGTTTTGCTCTGGTGACAAGTCATCTGTTGCTGGTGGTTAGATGCTATTCAATGCATTTGCTGGCAGTGCAAGCACAGAGCTATTGTGTTGCCTGTTGCTATCTGTGTCCCTGGTTAATTGAAGACTTTCTCTTGGCAAAGCACCACACGCTGGCCTGCCCGCAGCGGAAGTTTGATTAAACGTCTTGCCCTGAAGCTCGGCACCTCCGACAACACAGAGCCCCCCCCCCCCCACCACCACCCCCCCTCCCCGCCCTGGAGCATAAGCCCAAACTGCTCTCAGTCGCTGACATGAACCAGTGATATCCTGGGGGTGGGGTGGGGGGGGCGGGCGAGGAAGAGGGAGATCTGGAGTAGCTACAGCAAACACAGGTTTTTGTAGTTAGGGAGGGAGGAGGAAGTTACACTGGGACTTGATACCAGTTTCTGCAGCTGAGTAAATTGGCATCTTGCACTTGTGGAGTTAGCAGAGAGACATCAATGTAGACCACACACACATGAGTTTAGGGATATCTTCTCTTTCCCTCCACACCCTTCACTCGTCATTGCTCTCTTTCAACAGCTCTATTCCCTCACTCCTCCTCTAATTCCATTCCCCTATTCTTTTCCTGCATCGTGTCCATGCTGTTATTCACTCCCCCCAACCCTCCTCGCTCCCCCACATTGGAGCTCTCTACTGTAATCCCAATCCACAACGTACCCCTGACCATCCGAATCCTTGTTATTGGCCAGGACCCTCGATTTCAATGGAACAATATCCTCGATTTATCCTCTCGCTCTCTCTCCGAGCTGTGACATATTCCACTGAAGCCACATGTTATTAGTTTAAATGTTGTTTTATATATACATAATAGAAAATTATTTTCATACGCAAGGAAAAACTGGACAGAAATTGGCTCCAGAGTAGTCAGACCTCCCAGAATATCGTCCTTCCCTCGTGACTTGGGTGGAGTTCAGTGCAGCAGGTGCAGACTGACACCTGAAGGGAACTCCCCACAGTGACTCAGTGGGTCAGGGTAGTAATAAGGGTAATAATAAGCCCCAAATTCCACCCAGTCCCAGCCTCCGAGGCCGTTTCACCCTAAAAACGCTCAGCAAAAAAAACGGTTGAGCAGAACGGTCAGAAACTACAAATCCTGACTCCTTTCTGTTTCAAACCAAACCAACAACAACTTGCATTTGTGTAGAACCCCCTCACGCTGGGTAGCGACTCGGAGCTCCCTTCAACCCAAACCAAATCCTCGCGTTTGCATTTAATAATAATCATTAATAACAATCCTTGCACTGGCCGTGCGCAAACTGGCTGCCGTGTTTGTCCCGCAAAACACACAACCCCCCCCCACCCCACCGCACACGCACACACACCACACACACACACACAGTTGCAGCGTGAAGGCGCTTTGAGACGTCTCGACGACGCGATAAGCCGCTGAATCCAACGCGAGGATTTTAATTATCATTGAGTAACTTGAAATGGCGCGCGTTGGGAGTTGGGAGTTGGGAGCGGGAGGGAGAGAAGGGGAGGCTGGAGCGCGGCAGCGACCAAAGAGCGAGCAGAAGGGTCGTGAAAGTTTTCCTCGGCTGTAGGGAGGGAGAGGGTTTGGGTGGTGGGGAGTGGTGGTGAATCACATCACAAATTTGGGCTGTCATGTGGGTTGGCAATGTTTCTCCAGTGACCTGTGCACTCCACACACATACAAACACAGCTCAGCTGGAGGCAGTAGGAGCAGCTCACTATATTTTTTTTTGCTGAGATTGTATTCACGTGATTAGTTTGGCAGAAGTTTTGCAGACAGAGAGAGAGAGAGAAAAAAACTCTCCAGAGGCTGTGTATGTGACTGGTGGGGGTTAGAGTCAGTTTCTCTTCAGTTGCAAAAGGGATTGCCAGACACCTGGATCTCTCTATCTCTCTCTTTCTTTCTCTCAACTTCTGTCCTCTCTGTTCCCCAGACAAGATGCCAGAGTTCATCAGCAACCCAGACTTTGTGAGTGAGACCCTCCAAGATCTGGGCTCCCCCATCACCTCCAGCTTCACCTCCAAGATGATTAACTGCAGGAACACAGTGACTGTGCTGGAAGAGGTAAGGTACCCAAAAAAAAACCACAGAGACGAAGTGGAGTGGAAGAGGACCAGGGAGAAAGAGGGAGAAAGAAAGAGAGAGAGAGAGAGAGAGAGTAGGGGTGGGGAGGAAGGAGAGAGACAGAGGAGGAGAAGGGAAGGGAGAGAGAGGCAGAGGAAGGAGTGGGAGAGAGAGAGAGAGAGACAGGGAAGGAATGAAGGGGAGAGAGAGAGAGAACGAAAGAGAAAATGGGAAGGAAGGAGAAAGGGAAGTAGTGAGAGAAGTAGAGAGAGAAGTAGAGAGAGAGAGAGAAAGAGGGGGAGGGAGGTTCAAGCAGTGAAACCTGTTTATAAGGATCACTGAGCCTCACTGTAGACCACTTTTACTCTTGACCACTTTATACCAGAGGAGTGTAACTTAACTGCAGCTTTCTGCTAAACACACACACGCTCTCTCTCTCTCTCTCTCTCCCTCCCTCTCCCTCTCCGCCTTTGCCGCTTTGAGCAAGTTTCGCTCACAAAATATACAGCAAATTAACTTGACGGTATATTCTGCGCTGCGCTTTGAGACGTCTGGAAGACGTGAGAAGGCGCTGTATCAAACGCAAGGTTTATTATTACTATTAGTAGTAGTAGTAGTAGTATTAGTGTTTAGGAGGAGATAGACTTCCACCAAGTGCAGGAACCGTCTGATCAATTTCGTAGTGAGTGAGAGTGAGTGAGGTTTGGAGTGAGTGAGTGAGTGAGACAACAACAGAAGTCGCTGGGAACACTTCCGAGTGAGCGAGCGAGCGAGTGAGTGTGCGTGAGCGAGTGCAAGTTGTCACCTTGTTTATCAGGAGAGAAGACAGAAATCTGAGCCCTGGACTTGTGGGATTGTTTAACCCCTTCCTTGGGCCGATCCAGTGCCAGAAAGGCTCCGGCAAACAACCGCAGACAGTATCGTAGTATTAACCCCTGCACTGGATCCAGAAACGGTACAAAAGGGCCGCGCTGTCAAGTGTAGTGACTGTGTATTCTGTCGGCAACCGTGCTGGCCGGTTCGCTCACAGCCACGTTCCTCGATTTACCCGGGTGGGTGGGGGGGGGTCGTAGGTCGGGAACGCCGGGAGGAATTCCCTTCTTTTCTCCAACGGCCGCATGGGGATCTTTAACGACTGTCTGAACATTACTGGGATTGTCCCAATAGTCTCGTCCTTTGGATGAGACGTTAAACCAAGGTCCCGTCTGGCTGCTCAGGGGACGTTAAGGATCCTGTGGCGCTATTCGAAAAGCGAAGGGAGTTTCTCTCTCCCGGTGTCCTGGCTAACAATCCCACCCCCCACCCCCACTCACCCATAAGATTGGTTGCTCACTCCATGGCTGTTTGTGGGACGTTGCAATCGGCTGCCGCGTTTCACCCGCAAGATACACAAGTCACTACTCTTTACAGTATATCTCGTGGAGCGCTTTGGGTTGCAATTTGTTCCACTGGCCTCATCTTTCCAGAGAGGCACGGGAAGGAAGCTGTGACACACCTGTCTGTAATATAGAACAGACTCACTACTGTTGGGGCTGCAATCGGTCACATCATGGTTTATTCCAGCTCGGTTGCAGCGATCAAAACATGTCACACCCATCAAAGCAACCCAAAGGGTTCAGAGCTGCACAGGCCTGTCTGAGAGAGGATTCTCTCTCTCCTCTGTCCTCGCTTCCTCTTCCTCACGCTGCGGAGTCCAGTCTCGCCCTTCGCGTGACGGGCGACGTATAAAAGCGTCGCAACCCGATCCCGTCCCATCCTGACGCAGATAGCTGGATCGCTGAGGGGACGCCCCGTCTGCTCTTAATTCCTTCCCCTTTTCCCATTCCTTTTCTCCCCTTTCTCTTGTTGGCCGTGCTATCGCTTCTGAGTCAGGAGGTTGTGGGTTCAAGCCCCAGTGGTGGGGTTGCCAAGCTTGCTGTCTACTCCAGCACAGCACGTGGGTGGGTAAGAGGGGGAGGATAGAGGAACTTCAAGCCTCTCTCATCGCCCCACTTCATGAGTCCTTTCTCCATCACGAATGCACTTACAGAGAGAACAGAGACCGATTGGGAACCGAGTTGGGAGCAGTGCGAGAGAGAGGAATTTCAGAAGACCGTTCGTTCCAGAGAGTGAGAGGTGGTGGTGGGGGGGGTTGGGGTGGGGGAAGGAGGGAAAGTGTGTGGGGGAGAGGGTGGAGATTTGAATCGGCCCAGAGCTGGCAAAGCGGAGGATGTCGGCGATTTTTTCTAGTCAGTTTTTCGCAACCACACATCAAATCCAGCTGTCGTTTTTCTTTTTTCGGCTCAAAAGCACGATTCAGATGTCAGATTACACTCTCCAGCTTCTCTCTGGGCTTCTATACAAGCAGAGACTTCCTGTAAAACACGATCCCAGTGATTGTTTCACTGAGTGATCCGGAGAGCGCACAGAGCTCCTGATATCCCAGGAACTGGGGACTGGGTTGTCATACCTGGACTGAAAGGGAATACACTGGGAATGATCCCAGGTATGGAGTGGTGAGATGGGAGGAATGAGATGGAGGGGTGAGATCGGAGGGGTGAGATGGTGGGCGAGATGGGAGGGCGAGATGGGAGGGATGAGATGGGAGGGATGAGATGGGAGGGTGAGATGGAGGGATGAGATGGAGGGGCAAGATGGGAGGGATGAGATGGGAGGGGTGAGATGGGAGGGGTGAGATGGAGGGGTGAGATGGGAGGGATGAGATGGAGGGGTGAGATGGGGTGAGAGAGAATAAGGACTAAACCTCACATTTGACACAGCTCTAATCCTCTCCCGTTTCCTGTTCGCAGTCGCTGGAGGCTGACCAGGCCATTTTACAGAGGATGAAGAAGCTTGTCAAAGCCATCCACTCGTCTGGACTCTGTAAGTTCCCAGTGTTGGAGCAACCGTTACATAAAACTCGGGTCATAATAATAATAACAATCCTTGCATTTTTATATAGCACCGTATCGCATTGTTGCGATGTCTTGAAGCGTTTTTAACGGAATATATTGTAACGTGGATTGACTCTATCATATGGGCGAAACGCAGCAGTTAGTTGCGCATAGCAGTGCCCCACAATCAGTCGTGGATTGATTAACCACATTTTTGAGGGATCATTATCCCCAGAAAGCCATCCGCCAATCAACTCGCAATCGGGTTCCTACTTACTGCTAAATAAATAGACAGAGGCGCCTGGAGTGAGGAAACTTGCCTGAGGTTTTATCCTGCCTGGGAATCAAATCTGGTTCCTTTCGTTTTCTCTCTCTCTCTCTCCTCTTTCTCTCCTCACTCTCTCTCACACTCTCTCGTTCTCTCGTCCTTAGCCCACACGGAGAACGAAGAACAGTATATCGAAGCCCTGGAGCAGTTTGGGAGCCATCATTTGGCTCAGAACAAGAACGAGCTGTCCACGGGCTTCCTGAACCTCGCTGTCTTCACCCGAGAGGTCACTGCGCTCTTCAAGAACCTGGTGAGGCCCCTCCATCCCACGGCCGTGCGCCTGCTTGAATATTAAGATAGAATAGTCGCCTGGCGTCTGACTGGGTGGAATTTCAGACCGGGTGGGTGGGTCTCGGCTCAAAGATTGTGCTCGTGTGGCAGTTCATGCCCGTGCGGAGTGTACTATCCATTCCCTGGGAGAGGGTTGAAGGTCACCTGAGATTTTTTTGCACAGGAATCCGTGCGTGGTCTGCCCTCCACTTAGCAGGATGTAGCGTTCCCCCCACCCAGCCCAGCCTGCGCCCCACCATCAGCGGTCGGGCCTTCAACCTCTCTGCCCCCACCCTTTGGTACTCCAGCCCACATTCCCTTCGTCTCGCCCCCATCCCTTGCCTTCTTGAAGACACGTCTCAAGAGCCTCCTCTTCGACCGTGCCTTCGGGCACCTCTCCTACCCTCCGTGCCCTCCACCCTCCCCGATCCCAGCACCCCCCAGCTCGGGTCCCTGACTGTCCATCGCCTTGGGACGTCCTCACGACATAAAAGGCGCTGTACAAATGTCATTTTGTATTGTATTGCCCCTCGGATCCTGTCAGGCGCTCGGCAGATAATAATAATAATAATAATAATCCTTGCATTTGATATAGCGCTTTTCACGTCAGGAGGACGTCCCAAAGCGCTTCACAGAATATACTGTAAAGTGAATTGACTGTATATTTGTGGGCGAACGCGGCAGCGAATTGCGCACAGCAATGTCCCACAAACAGTCGTAGATTGAAAATGACCAATTTATTATTTTTTTGTTTTTTTGGAGGGATTATTATTAGGCTCTGTGTGGAGTAAGGAAACTTGCCCAAGGTTTCACCCTCTGCCTGGAATTGAACTCAGGTCTCTCGCTTGCAAAGCGAGTGCTCTAACCACTGAGCTACAGGACTCCACAGATCTGTTCCCGGTGTCTGGCTCGGCACGGCCCCTGGTTAACCTGATGTGGTCTCTTTCCGTTTATAGATTCAGAACATGAATAATATCATCGCATTCCCGCTCGACACTTTACTGAAGGGAGACCTGAAGGAAGGCAAAGGGGTCAGTCTCTCGCTTTAGTTTGCTTTTCTCAAAAGCCCATTGATTTTTTTTTTGCTGCCTCGTGTTTCTGTATGTGTCTGTGTGTACGAGAGTATGTCAGTGTGTATGTGAGTGTGTGTGTGTGTACGCGAGTGTGTGTCTGTGTGTGTTAGTGTCTGTATGTGAGTGTGAGTCTTGTGTATGTGAGTGTGTGTCTGTGTGCGTTAGTGTGTGTGGTGTGTATGTGTGTGTGTCTGTGAGTGTGTTTGTGTGTATATCTGTGTGAGTGCGTGTGTATATCTGTGTGTGTGTGTGTGTATATCTGTGTGTGTATGTGTGAGTGTGTGTGTATATCTGTGTGTGTGAGTGTGTGTGTATATCTGTGTGGTGTGTGTGTGTATATCTGTGGTGTGTGTGTATATCTGTGTGTGTGAGTGTGTGTGTGTATATCTGTGTGTGTGAGTGTGTGTGTGTATATCTGTGTGTGTGAGTGTGTGTGTATATCTGTGTGTGTGAGTGTGTGTTGACACTGGCAGTGTGTTTTGGAGTCGGTGCCAATAAAAGCTGCCAGTCTTGGCCTGGCACCTGCAGTTGCCTGGAGCGATGCCAACACTGATGTGGACGGGGGCGCTGGTTACCCTCTGCGGTGATGCACTGCAAATGGCTTTGAGTCGTTCCGGGCCTGTGTTGTTCCAACAACACAGCAGACGGCCAGTCCGAGCCGCGCTCCTCCGGGCTGGAAATAAACCGGGCCTCTCTTCATGTTTACAGGACCCGAAGAAGCTGGTTGAGAAAGCGTGGAAAGAGCACGAGGCTAAAGTGTAAGTAGACGTTAGACACTTGCGCCCGTGCGTGTGTGTTTCTGTCTGTGTGTGTGTTTGTACCCGTGTGTGTGTCTCTTTGTCTGTATGTATGTCTCTACATGTATGTGTGTGTCTTTCTCTCTGTCTTTCTCTACGTGTGTGTGTGTCTGTGTGTGTGTGTGTGTGTGTGTGTCTCTGTCTCACTATATGTGTATTTGCATTTTGGCTCATATTTTTTTCCGAAAGCAAATATTAGGCTTCTGAGATCCGAATGTTTCCAGTAAGTGAAACGCAGCTGGAACCAAACCCCGGAGTTTGTAATTATTAACAAGGACGTTTGCTAACGATTCCCCTCCCTCTGCGGCAGTGGGTATGACCTGTGTTGGGTGCCTGGCTCAGTGAGCACTGCCAACCTCCCATTTCCCCGTCCGAGAGGCCAATGTCCATGTGACTGTTGGCAGAGTGTCAACTGTAGAGCGCACCACAAACGAACGTGACCTCTCCTCTCTCAGCTGCCATACCCACGCATGCAGGCAATGCACACGCTCGCACGCGCACACAGTCAAAAGAGAGCGCTGTAGGTACCCGACTGCTAAACATACACATGCACACATAGAGACATAGCCGGTAGAAGGTCCTGTAAATGGACCAGGAGCAGGAAACCTGGCCGACTTTGCCCCGACCCTGGTTGAGACCACCAATCTCAGCACGAACCGGTATTCGATCCCGACTCATTTTTTTGTTAAATTCCCCCTGGAGAGAGCTAGTGGCTCTGGGTGTCTGTGAGTCTGTGTGACGGTCTCCCCTCCCTCTCCCCGTGTTGTTTACCCAGCGCCAAGATCGAGAAGGAGAAGAAAGACCGAGCCAAACAGCTGGGACTGACCCGAGCCGAGCTCAGCCCCGCCGAGGTCACAGACGACGTGGAGAAAGAGCGCAGAATCTTCCAGCTCCACATGTGTGAGGTGAGACGCCGGTCACATGCATATCTGTGGAGCCCTGTAGCGTAATGGTTTGCCTCGCGAGCAAGAGGACCCCGGTTCGATTCCTGGGTGGAGCGAAACCTTAGGCATCTTAATCCACGTTGCACTGTTTGCCTCGCAGTCAATAGGAACCTGGTTGTTAGTCGGTTGACGGATTGATTTGCGGGGATAATAATCCCTCCCGAAAAAAAGTAAATAAATTTGGTCACACTCAATCCACAACTGACTGCTGTGCGCAATTGTCTTCCATGTTTCGCTCACAAAATACGCATTTCACGTATGTTTTTTTTTCAACTCCACTACTGAATGTTCCGAGGTTCATTGGTGTATTTTGAGGGGCGGAGGAGGGAGAGGGAGAAAATGAGGCATGTGATGTGCTAATGTTTGCCTCTCTCTGCCTCGTTTGCAGTATCTTCTCAAAGTCAACGAGATCAAGGTTCGAGAAGGTCCTGATCTCCTTCAGAGTCTCATCAAGTATTTCCACGCACAGCAAAAGTGAGTCTCTCTCTCCCCGGGGAGGGAGAAAGGTGTTGTTTATAGCTGGCGAGGGGGTTAGGGTCTGGTTTAAGATTAGGGTTGAGGTTTTAAAAAAAAAGGATTGTCAATTCGGGAAGCGAAAGAGTACTTTAGCCCTACTCGGCCTCTCCCCTCCGAGGCGAGAGGAGAGGTTGTGGGTTCAAGCTCCCACTTCTAAGCTCCCAGTTAGGCTGACGTTCCAGTGCAGAGCTGGGGGGTGAGAGGTGAGAGGCAAGCAGCACATTGTCAGAGATGCTTCTCTTGGGACATTTACTCGAACTTCCCAACTGTGCCCTGTTGGGCGATAAAGATCTCGCGGTGCTCTCGGAAAAGAGGAGAGAGTGTCCGGGCTGACAATCCCCCGAATAGATTCACTTCACGGCTCTTTGTGAGACGTTGCTCACTTCGCCTCACTATTCCCTGTGGATCTCTGGAGTCCTGTAGCTCAGTGGTTAGAGCACTCGCTTTGCAAGTGAGAGACCTGAGTTCAATTCCAGGCAGAGGGCGAAACCTTGGGCAAGTTTCCTTACTCCACACAGAGCCTAATAATAATCCCTCCAAAACCAAAACAATAATAAATTGGTCATTTTCAATCTACGACTGTTTGTGGGACATTGCTGTGCGCAATTGGCTGCCGCGTTCGCCCACAAATATACAGTCAATTCACTTTACAGTGTGTTCTGTGAAGCGCTTTGGGACGTCCTCCCGACATGAAAAGCGCTATATCAAATGCAAGGATTATTATTATTATTATTATTATCTCGGAGGCATTTTTGTAACCGTGTAAAATATTTGCTCTGAAGGTAATTTATGGAAATAATGTCTTGCTGACTCAGCCTCGCGCTTTGTGTGAAGTTTTTTTCAGGACGGTCTCAAGGCAGCTGAAAGTCTGTCGCCGTTTGTGGAAAAACTAGCCACGACTGTCCACACGGTGAGGACTGGTGACACAGGGAGTGGCGGGGAGGTGTGTGTGTGTGTCCATGTGTGCGTGCGTGCTTGAGTGTATGTCTGTGTGTGTGAGAGTACATCAGTATGTATGTGAGTGTGTGTGTGTGTCTTGTGTATATGTGAGTGTGTGTCTGTGTATGTGAATGTGTGTCTGTGTGTGCTTGCGTGCTTGAGTGTATGTATGCGTGCTTGTGTGTGTGCTGGAGTGCATGCACTTGTGTGTGCACTGTGTGTGCTTGTGGACTCTTTTGTGTGCACATGCAAAGAGGTCTAATATTCCACCAGGTCTCAGCCTGTGAAAAGCATAGTTTATATTTATCTTATCTACACCCCCACCCATTGCCCCCGTCCCTGAGTTCTCGTCCTCCTGTATTTCTGATTCCCGACGTGTGACAGGCGGTGATTAACCCCTTGTGACTCCACAGCTCAAGCAGTGTCAGGACGAGGAGAGCAAACAGTTGACGCAGACCAGGGACTCGTTGCGAGCGGCACTGCAGGTGGAACAGAAGGAGGTCAGTGGTCGTGGCGCTTGTGACACACACTCGCACACTCTTTTTCTCCCAACACTCTCTCTCTCTCTCCATCCTCTGTAATGTACCAGAGGGTCTCAGGCCAAAACCCTACTCTTCGGCCAGTTTGATCTCGTCTTTACAGACTCCCCCTCGCGTTACAGAGTCCGGTTGTTTCCTACTATCTCCGCCTGTCCTCCCACGTTTGTCCCCTGAGCCATTGCTCTGTGGGCTCGATGCTGTGTGTGTGTGTGTGTATGTGTGTGAGAGAGACTGATCTGTAAGCTTCGCCTCTCTCTGTGTTCAGGATTCTTTAAATCGGAAGAACTCCGGCTACAGCATCCACCCACTGCCCGGTAACCGGCTCTACGGCACAGAGAAGTCTGGCTTCCTGAACAAAAAGAGTGATGGGTGAGAGTGGGAGGTTTTATTCTGTCTCTCTCTCTCTCTTTCTATTTCTGTGCCGCAGATAAACCGGGCATCGTCCAAACACAATTCAACCGATCTCCGGTCTTTCTGGCATGTTTGTGAGGCAGCTTAGAGTTCTGTTTGCATCGGGTTCTCTGTGGTGGGAACGGTGTGGTTCCTGTTAAGTCTTGGATGTCCCCTGTGCTCGGCCCGATGTCCCGGGTGCCAGCGTTCCCCTCTACTCTCTCTCTCTCTCACTCTCTCTCTCTCCCTCAGGATCCGCAGGGTTTGGCAGAAGAGGAAGTGCGGGGTGAAGTACGGTTACCTCACCATATCACACAGCACGGTGAGTAACCGGCAGCATGAGAGACTGAAACCCTAGTGGAATCCCATAGAGTAGAGGTTAGAGCGCTCGCCTCGCAAGCGAGAGGACCCGGGTTCGACTCCCGGGCGGGGCAAACCCTTAGGCAATTTTCCTTACTCCACGTGTCTTTGTTTACCGAACATTAAATAAGAGCACGGATGTTAGTCGATTGGCGGATCGCTTTCTGTGTGTGTGTGTGTGTGTGTGGGGGGGAGGGGGTTAATAATCCCTCTAAAATAAATAAATGATAATTTGGTCACTGAATCCACAACTGTTTGTGGGACGCTGCTGTGCGCAGTTGGCTCCCTCGGCTCGTCCACAAAATCCACTCACAAAATCCACTTTAAAGTATATTCTGAGACGTCTCAATGACGTGATAAGGTATTATATCAATTGCAATGATTATTATTATTATTATTATTATAAACTCGGTGGAAACTCCCAGGGCTCGCTCGCCACCTAGAAGCTTTACTCTCTCTCTCTGCTGCAGATAAACCGCCCGCCCGCCAAACTGAACCTGCTGACTTGCCAGGTCAGGCCGTCACCGGAGGAGAGGAGATGCTTTGACCTGATAGCCCGTGAGTAAGGCTAAGGCCTCGTTGAAACGGACTGTGAAATAGCGCTGGTTCGAATCCCGCTCTGTGCTGATCCAGCAGTGGGGGGGGGGGGAGGTTGGCGGTGCGGGGAAGGGCAGCAGCCCACGAGGGGAGGATGTGGGTGGGGGGGGGAATTGGACAGCTGTTTTTCTGCCCTTGTTAATTAACAGCCTCCAAGTTGTAGCTGAATTGAAGAATTTGTCACTGATTTTTCAGCTGCAGCTTAAATGCCGAGAGGGGATTGTATGACGGATTGAGACTGGGTGAAATCTCGGGCTTGGGGGAGGATTGGAGCGTGGCTTGGGTGTTGGGCTGCTGGTGGGGGTGAGAGAGGAGGCAAGGAGGGTGGTGGTGGGGGGGGGCGTTGAGGGGGTGGGCTCTCCGCGCTCTCTCTTGACACCATCGTTTCTTCTTCGGCTCCAAACAGACAACCGGACGTATCACTTTCAGGCGGAGGATGAGCAGGAGTGTCAAGTGTAAGTGAAAATGGCGGCTTGCACAACGGCGCGCGCCAGAATGCAAGCGTGAGCACGCGTAGAGTGAGCGTGTGCGAGCTCGTGGTGTGTGGCTATCCCCAGTGCTGAGCCGTGGGACAAATTAATCCACAACACCCACCCACCCACCCACCACTGCCGCATAGAGAACGGCTCTCCAGGCCACCCTGATCAATGCCCCCCACCCCCGGTGGTGGGGACATTAGTTGTCGCACCCCCACCCGCCTCACCCCCCCCCAACCCCCCCCCCCACTCACCTGCTCAGCCTAGAGCCCCGGGTTTCTGTTGACAGGTGGGTGTCGGTGCTGCAGAACAGCAAGGACGAGGCACTGAGCAACGCCTTCAAAGGGGATCTGAGCAACGGCTGCAGCGACACCGTGCAGGAACTGACCAAAGCGGTCATCGCGGAGGTCAAGGCCATGGCGGGAAATGACCTTTGCTGCGACTGTGGGGCTCCAGGTAAGAGATCACCTGTTACGGGAAGCTCGTCCTCCTCTGGTTGGGGAGAGGGAGAGGGGAGGCTGGAATTTCCTGTAACATAAATGTGACGACTCGAATCCACACTCTTGAAAGTTGACGTCGATGTCCTCCCCTCTCCGCCCCCTCCTCCGATCTCTCCTCAGACCCCACCTGGCTCTCCACCAATCTGGGCATCCTGACCTGCATAGAATGTTCCGGGATACACCGGGAGATGGGTGTGCACCACTCCAGGATTCAGTCGCTCACGCTGGACGTACTGAGCACCTCTGAGCTCCTGGTGAGTTCCTCTGGATTGGCATCACTGTTCCCTCCCCGCGTCCGCCATCCCCCAAACTGATCAGCTCCTCTCGTGAAACTCCTGACTCAGCGGTAGCTCTTTCGCCTCCACGTCAGAAAGTTGTAGGGTTCAAACCCCAGGTGGGGACGGGGAATCACATAGTCTGAGCTTGGGGGAGGAGGGGGGGTGCGGGGAGGTTACATTGTCGGTGGTGCTGTCCTTCAGATGAGACGTTAAACCAAAGTCCCGTCTGTAGCTGTTCTGGTCGACGATAAACAACAACAAGTTTGCATTTACAGAGCGCCTTTCACGTCGGGAGGACGTCCCAAGACGCTGGACATTTGGGTCGGGACCCGAGCAGGGGGGAAATGGTCAGGGTGAGGGGAGGGAAGGGAGGAGCGAGGAGGGGGGAAATGGTCAGGGTGAGGGGAGGGTAGGGAGGGAGCGAGGAGGGGGTAGAGAGTCGAGAAAGGGGATTAAAACATCCCGCGGCGCTATTCGAAAAGAGACGGGAGGGTTTTTTTTTTGTCTCTCCCGGTGTCCTGACCGACAAACCCTCCCCAACCCAATAAAATGGCTCTCCGCACGGCTGGATGCTGAGTTTCACGCATAAATACACAGTCGGTACACTTTACGCTGTAGCCTGTGAAGGACCTTGAGTCGTCTCGACCACGTGCTAAGGCGCTCTTATCGAACGCAAGGATTATTATTATTATTAACCCGGCCTGTGTCTCGCTCCCCAGCTCGCGGTCAGT
Organism: Callorhinchus milii; assembly: GCF_018977255.1. Classification (NCBI taxonomy): domain Eukaryota; kingdom Metazoa; phylum Chordata; class Chondrichthyes; order Chimaeriformes; family Callorhinchidae; genus Callorhinchus; species Callorhinchus milii. The sequence continues at coordinate 15,535,102 of NW_024704751.1, forward strand.
ATCGGCAACGTCAGGTTCAACGAGGTGTTTGAGGGCAATCTGCCCGTTTCGAGTGGCGTCAAACCCATCGCCAGCAATGACATGTGAGTGCTGCTCGCGCTCTGGCCCCCGCCCCCTTTGCCCCCCTCCCCGGTTCAGAACATTGTGGGTTCGAGCCCCCCCGGGTTGGGACTTTGGAAGCTGACACTCCAGTGTAATTGGGGGGGGGGGGAAGTTGCGATGTCAAGTCTAAGTCCTCCTTATCCGCTTGTAGGAACGCTCGGAAGGAGTATATTACGGCCAAGTACATGGAGAGGCGCTATGTGCGGAGGGGATTGTGCGAGGGGGGGGCGAGGCTGTACGATGCTCTGAGGAACAAGGAGCTGATGACCCTGGTGCAGATGTACAGCGAGAGAGTAGATCTCTCCACCCCACTCGTACTGCCAGACGGACAGGTAAGGGAGGGGGAGCGGGCGGGGGATTGGGGGTGGGGGTGGGGGGAATGGAGCGGGTGGGGGAGGGAGCAAGGTGGAAGGAGCAGAGGAAAGGGAGCGGGGAGGGGGAGTGTGAGCGATGGAGAAATGGGAGGATTTGTTGTTGTCGTCGTGGATGTTCTTCGCTGAGGAGAAGCGTGACCGTTCCCACCTTTTCCCTGGGTTTCCAGGATCTAGGAGAGACGGCGCTGCACGTGTCCGTTCGCATGGCTGACAGCGGCTCGCTGCCCCTGGTGGATTTCCTGATCCAGAACGGGTAAGTGGCGTTCCCGCAATCCCACATCCCCGGGCTGGAGGCGGGGTCGGGCTGGAGGCTGGGGATGGGGGTCGGGCTGGAGGCTGGGGATGGGGGTCGGACTGGAGGCTGGGGATGGGGGTCGGGCTGGAGGCTGGGGATGGGGGTCGGGCTGGAGGCTGGGGATGGGGGTCGGGCTGGAGGCTGGGGATGGGGGTCGGGCTGGAGGCTGGGGATGGGGGTCGGGCTGGAGGCTGGGGATGGGGTCGGGCTGGAGGCTGGGGATGGGGGTCGGGCTGGAGGCTGGGGATGGGGGTCGGGCTGACTGACCGACTGACTGACCGCTCGTTGCTGGCTATTTGCAGGAGTGTGGACCTGGACGTGAGGACAGTGAGCGGTAACACAGCCGTGCATTATTGCTGCCTATACAACAAGCTCGAGTGCCTGAAGCTGCTTCTGAAAGGAAAGGCCAATCTGCACACAGGTAAGTAAGCCCGGGGAGGAGGGAGGGGGGGGTTGGGTCTGGTTGGGGGCAGCTGGTTCGAAAGTGCCGTGGCGGTAGGGTGGTGGGGGGTATGCCATCTTGTGCCGCTGCGGGTTGAACCGCTGACGGATTTGTGGTGTGTGTGGGGGTGGGGTGTGGGGGGGGTCGGGGAGGGTTTGTCGATGAGCTTAAAATATTGAGCGCTGGCGCCTTGCGGTGGTGGGTTAATTGGCACCAACCCGGGTTGCCAACCCGACCCCTTTTACAAGCCACTGTTCGTGACTGTTTGTGTTGAACACGCGTGTGCGTGTGTGTGTGTTTTGTGTTTTTCACATTGTAGCCAATGGAGACGGAGTGACGGCACTGGACATCGCAAAGAAACTCAACCACGTTCACTGCGAGGAGCTGGTCAGTCGTGTGTTTTGTCCATCGAGCTCTGTCCTCGTTCCTCCCTCACATTGAGTTTGATCAGAACACCTCCGCTCGCTCGCTCCCGCGCTCGCTCCCGCGCTCGCTCCCGCGCTCGCTCCCGCGCTCGCTCCCGCGCTCGCTCCCACGCTCGCTCCCGCGCTCGCTCCCACGCTCGCTCCCGCGCTCGCTCCCACATTCACTCCCGCGCTCGCTCCCACGCTCGCTCCCGCGCTCGCTCCCGCGCTCGCTCCCGCGCTCGCTCCCGCGCTCGCTCCCGCGCTCGCTCCCGCGCTCGCTCCCGCGCTCGCTCCCGCGCTCGCTCCCGCGCTCGCTCCCGCGCTCGCTCCCGCGCTCGCTCCCGCACTCGTTCCCACACTCGCTCCCACACTCGCTCCCGCATTCGCTCCCACACTCGCTCCCACACTCATTCTCTCACTCACTCATTCTCTCACTCACACATTCTCTCACTCACACATTCTCTCACTCACACATTCTCTCACTCACACATTCTCTCACTCACACATTCTCTCACTCACACATTTACTCACTCACTCATTAACAATCTCTCCCACCCTCACTCACTCACTCACTCACTCACTCAGGGACACTCCCCCGCATGAGGGATGCCATATAATCGCAAGTTGTTGTTGTTTGGCAGGTGGAGCAAGCATTGGGGGGCAGGTTCACCTCCCCGGTGCATGTCGAGTTCGACTGGGGCTGTGTGCAGCAGGACTGCGCGTACGAGAGCGAGGAGGACACGGAGGTAACGGCGAGTGCTCTGGCCTGGCCTGCCCTGCGCACACGGCCCGAGCCACCAAATTCCACCCGGCCTTAGCCCGTGAGCCCCAAAACGCTTGTCTTTTTTTCTTTAAATTTAGAAACTTCTGTTAATCTTTCCGATGAACCAGCTTTGGATTGTTTAAGAATCCTGCACGATCTTAAAAGCAGCTGGAAGTTGGAGACTGGATTATTATTATTATTACTGTAATTAATACAATACGGAGAGCTGGGTTCGATTCCCGGCAGGGCGAAACCTTGGGCAAGTTTCCTTACTCCACACGCCTGACAATAATCCCTCAAGAAAAAAAAACACAATAAGAAATTAGTCACTTCAATCCACAGCTGTTTGCGGGGACGCTGCTGTGCGCAATTGCTGCTGGAGATTTCACCCGCAAATATACAGACAATTCACTTTACAGTTTGTTCTGGAAAGCGCTTTGAGACGTCGAGAAGGCGCGAACAGCGCTATATCAAATGCAAGGATTATTATTATTATTATTATTGTATTGAATGCAGATAAAAAGATTCTAATGCTTCCAATTTAAAGCTTGTTATTGGTAAGTTTGGCACCATCCTATGGCAGGATCCCGTCACTACACATGTCCAAAAACATCCCAGCCGACAGACTTAATAATAATAATAATAATCCTTGCATTTAATCTACAGCAATTTATACAGCGCCTTATCACGTCTTCGAGACATCCCAAAGCGCTTCACAGAATAATATACTGTAAAGTGAATTGTATATTATATTTTCTGGGCAAAACGCCCATCTTCTTCCCTCCCACACCCGACCTCCCCTCCTTCTGGATAAAATCGCTCGTTTATTTCGCGCCTGATTGCGGAACGTCGATGCGCCACGAACGGGCTGTTGCATTCACCTCCAAAGCGCACAGTCACTACGCTTCACAGTAAAGTCCTGTGAGGCGCTTTGAGACGTCCTCACTCCCATGATTTAAGGTGCTGTATGAAGCCCGAGATACAAAGCCGTTATCACACAAGTCACCTTCGCTCTAACCCATGTCCCTCTCTCTCTCTCTCTCTCTCTCTCTCTATTAGGGCAGCCCTTTGCAAAGGTCTTTCAAGTCCCTGGGGCTGGCTCAGGGCTGGTCGAGCCCCGCCAGCTCCCCGCTGCCCACCCCCAGCCCCAGCGGCGTCTCAAAGGATCGCTGGAGCTTCTCCGGCTCCAACATCATCAACGAGACCTACGGGACGGTCATGGTCCACCCCAGGACATCGCCACCCCACTCTGCGCCCGCCATGCCCCCACCGCCCCTGCCGGTGAAAACCTTCACCAGGTGTAAGTCTTTTAAACCGCGTTAATGGGGGTCGGATTCCTGGGGTGGGGGGGTGGGGGAATCAAACCTGGCGGATTAATTCACTTAGAATAAGGTCCACGGTTAGAATTCCTGTCGGCCATTCCCGCCTGGAGCAGACAGCGAAGGTCCCACATGGTGGGGGGGAGGGGGGGAGAAGGGTAGGGGCGGAATTTCGGTTACTGGAATTGATTCCCAATTGCAGGATCGGTGAGTTAGTGAGCTAATAGCTGCCTGGTGTGAACTCACTCTCTCTCTCTCTCTCTCTCTGTAGCGGGCTCCGCAGACTTCCAGAGCAAACAGCGGCCTCTGTCCAGTGTGAACGGCTCCTCACTGCCTCTATCCACGAGTCTCACGGCCTCCAAGGCTCCAGGTAACAACTGCTCTTCGTTGGGGCCGTTGGTGATGTTAATAACAACAACAACAACAATAATCTTTGCATCTGATACAGAGCCTTATCACGTCGCTGAGATGTCTGAAATGACAGTTTGCGCACAGCGGTGTCCTACAAACAGCCACGGATTGAGTGGCCAATTTTATTGGCCGCGGGAGGGGGGGGGAGGGAGGGAATTGTTGGCCGGGGAGAGAGAAAGTCCCTTCGCTCTTCGAACAGCTCTGTGAGGTCTTTAGTATCCACCCCAACAGACAGACCAGGACCTTGGTTTAACGTCGCTCCCTAAAGACGGCACGACCGACAAAATAAGTTTAACTTAGTGGCGATTCCCTCCGGAGAGCTTTGAGGCGTTTTGACGTAAACAGATTATTTTCTTACGCAGAAACGTATCGAGTAAATAAATGCCTTGCGTTAGGTGGTTGGCGACGGGGTTAAATCCCCTGTGTGTCTCTCTCTCTCTCTCTCTCTCTCTCTCTCTCACACACTCTCTCTCTCTCTCTCTCCCTCTAGGCCGCCCTGATGTTCCTTGGCGACCCTCGGCAGCCGGTAGCCATCAGGTACCTGATGCTCCAAGCTCTCAGCACCGCTCGTTACAGCACCGAAGCTCCCCCCCACCCCCTCCCCCACTGGGGGTTCTCAGATCCCGATCGCTCCCCGAAGCCCCCCAGCACAGCCTCCCTGGCCCCCCAGCACCCTCACCAGCCAGGTAGGTAGAATAAATCATACTAATAACCCTTGCATTTGATACAGCGGAGTCCTGTAGCTCAGTGGTTAGAGCACTCGCTTTGCAAGTGAGAGACCTGAGTTCAATTCCAGGCAGAGGGCGAAACCTCGGGCAAGTTTCCTTACTCCACACAGAGCCTAATAATAATCCCTCCAAAAAACAAAAACAATAATAAATTGGTCATTTTCAATCTACGACTGTTTGTGGGACATTGCTGTGCGCAATTGGCTGCCGCGTTCGCCCACAAATATACAGTCAATTCACTTTACAGTCTATTCTGTGAAGCGCTTTGGGCCGTCGAGAAGATGTGAAAAGCGCTATATCAAATGCAAGGATTATTATTATTATTATTTATTATTATTACATTGTGGAGACGCCTCAAAGCGCTTCACAAGATATACTATAAAGTGGAGTGACTGTGTATTTTGTGGGTGAAACGCAGCAGCCAATTTCACTATCCCAAAACAGTATTATTATTATTACGACAGCCCGACTAGAACGACGCTGAACAAAGAAGCAGGGAGGACGGAGCACAGAAGATGCCGAGAGGTACATGTCACACACGGACAACCTGTAAACTTCTTTGTGTCTTTGTCTGTCACTCTCTTTCTTTCTCTCTTTTACTGCCTCGCTTACTCTGCGCGCGTGCGCGCGCGCGTGTGTGTATGTATGTCTCTTTCTCTCTCACTGTCTCTCTTGCGCTGAGTGTGTGTCTCTATTACTCTCTCTGCCTCTGTGTGTGTGTGTGTGTGTGTGTGTGCGTGTGTGTCTCCCTCACTCTCTCTGCCTCTCTCGCTCTGTGTGAATGTGTCTCTCAATTTCCGTTTCTCTCTCACTCCCCCTTTCTCTCACTCTCTTTCTCTGCCTCTCTCTCTCTCTCGCTCTGTCTGACCGACAAGCCCCAGGCTTGTGGGGCGAAAGCTGACGAGACTGAACCACAGCCTCCGCCTTTTAACCAGGAGAGGTTCCCTGTGGCTCCGACTCTGGGACAGGAAGCCGAGAAGGATCCCATGTCACCAGGACTACGCCCATCCCTGTGCCCCTGCCCAGGAAATCCATTGGGGTGAGTGCTCGCCAAACTCGCTGGTTAACCCGTGTCGGACGGGGTAATATAATCCTATAATAATAACCCTTGCATTTGATACGGCGCCTTATCACGTCTTCCAGACGTCTCAAGGAGCTTGACCGTGAATTGACTGTCTATTTTGTGGGCGAAACCCGGCAGCCAATTTGCGCACAGCGGCAGCGTCCCCACAAACAGTCGTGGATTGAAGCGACCGAATTATTATCATTTTAATTATTTTTGAAGGAATTATTACTCCCGGGAAAGGTGATCCGTCAATCGGGTTCCGACTGACCGCTAGGTCAGTCAACGGAGGCGGGTGGAGTAAGGGAACTTTGCCAACGTTTCACTCCCTCTGAGATCTTCACGCACAGAAAGAGGCCATTCGGCCCAGCGTGCCGGCCAGCTCTCTCTCAGAAAGATGGGCTTTAAAGCAGGGGGTGGGTGGGGGAAGGGGCTAGAGTCGGAGTGACCTGGGCGTGGAGTTCCAGAGATATTTTGCAGCCATGAGTTTTAAAAATCTGCCCCCCCCCCTCGTTTCTCTGCGTCTCAACAACAGGTGAGGCTGAAACAGAAGCGAGTCAAAGCCATCCTGGACTGCATGGCCGACAACACAGATGAGCTGACCTTCGCCAAGGGAGAGATTATCGTGGTGACGGGGGAAGAGGATCCATTTTGGGGGGTGAGCGAGCCAGAGATATTTCTAGCGCTTCCTTTCTCTTTCGTTGACTCTTTCTCTCTCTCTCTCTCTCTCTCTCTGGGTTTTGCTCAGCATCACAGTGACGGCGCTAAAATTTTCCTCCGTCGTAATCGTGCACCTTCGAGCTCAGTCTTCGCTGACTACCGTGGTCGGAGACGAAGGTCCTGTCTGTGGCGCACATTAAGACCCCGGGGTACTGTTGAAGGGAATTTCTTGTCTGCCGTTGTCCTGGCCAATAACCGCCCCCCCTCTCCCCCAGACAAAAATTGCTCAATCGCTCTGTGGATGTTTTGTTGGGCAATTGACGTGCGGGAGTTGGCTGCCGTGTTCGCCCACAAAAGACTTCCAGTAGCTTTGTGAACCAAGAAAATGTTCCAAACTGTAGATCCATCAACTGCGAATATTATTATTATTATTATTATTTGTTGACGTACCTTCACGTTGAAATGCGATCCTCCGCAGGTTGGCCACATTGAGGGAGACCCGTCCAGATCTGGAGCGTTTCCTGTCGATTACGTGCACCTCTTGTCCGAGTGACCCAGGTGCGGAGGCCAAAGGTCATCGCCCAGCTGCCATGACAGGGTACCAGCGACCTTCGATCTCTCGATCACCAAAGACTCTCCTTGTGGGGTGGAGGGTGAGGTTTATCTCAGCCCAGATCGAGGACTTCGTAGGACGTTCTCTCCAGGAAGCGACCCTGACCATTGGGGTTGTGGGGGGGTTCTCCTGTTCCCCCAACCCCGAGACATTGCTGTTCCCCAACAGTTGACATGGATATTGGAACCTGGGACCTGGAGTAGGTTCTTTCGTAACCCATGACTTGTTTGATGGTGGTTGTGATGGTGGGGCGTTGAATTCCCTTTGCGGACCTCGGTCGTTGTCATGCAGAAATCACTTTGCTTGCCGTCCTGTAGTGTAGTGGTTAGAGCCCTCGCCTCGCAAGCGGAAGGACCCGGGTTCGAGACCCAAGGACAAGTTTTCGTTCACCACACGCCTCTGTGTACGTTGCAATAAGTAGGAGCACGGTTGTGAGTCGATTGGCAGATCGCTTTCCGGGGATAATAATCCCTCAAAAAAAATGGTCACTTCAATCCACCGCTGTTTGTGGGACGCTGCTGTGTGCAATTGGCTGCCGCATTTTGCCCACAAAATATACAATCAATTCACTTTACGATATATTCTGTTTCGCGCTTTGAGACATCTTCAACGACGTGATGAGGCGCTACATTAAATGCCAGGATTATCATTATTATTATCATTATTAGATCAACTGCAAGAATTATTATTTAATAGCTGAACTGCGAGACATTAGAGAGATGTCAGCGAGGCTGTTTTTGGGGTGGGGTGGTGGGGGGGTGATGAGGAACATGCCCAGACTGAGCAGAGTGTAGAGAGCGATGGTGGGACACCGGGGATCAGGGTGTGGTTGGTTTGGGCGGGCTGTTGCTCTGATGGGGGGGCTGTAACGCCTGAGACGTGTTCAGCCGTAGCTCGGAGAACCGCCACGAGCCAAGGTCGGCTACTGACTGAATGTGGTCGGCTACTTACTGAGGGGAAGCGGGTTTGATAGACGCCTCTGCTCCTCAATCTGCACTGGGTCCTGGTGAGTGTAATCCTTTTGAGGGGTGGGTTGGGGGTGAGAGTGGGGTGAGGGTATTGGGGGAGTGGGGTGAGAGGTTGGGGGGTGCAATCCAGATTGACGGTAAGAGCTGGATGGAGAAGGGTGTTTTCCGTGTCGACGTCTTAAAATGGGCTCGCAGCCTACGGCTAGGTGGAATTTGGGGCTTCCGCACAATGTTCCGCTTCGCTGGGACGCACGCTGAGCGCTGGGTGTTACGGTGAAGCTGGTTAATTTATGTTTGGGTCCGAAGACATTTTACTGTGTAATTTATAAGATAACCCACGACTCGTTTTGTAATTAAGAATACATTTTACACCTATTTTCGCTTTTCTCACGGTCTGTTAAAGCAGAGATTTTGTTCCTGTGTGAGTTGAAATGTCTGTCTGTCTATCTATCTGTCGGGTGGAGGGGGCGGGGGGGGGGGAACTGGGGATGTGGGGGTGAGAGAGAGAGAGAGAGAGAGAGAGAGAGAGAGAGAGAGAGAGAGAGAGAGAGAGACGGAAAGAGAGGCGGACTGGGAGATAAAGGCACCAACCATATCTGGGGCCCTTCAGACCTCCCAGGCCATGGTTTACCTGGTTTATTGGTTAACCCAACCTTTGTGTCAAGTCACAACACAACCGTCAATGGGTCAATGTGCAGACTCTTGCTCCGTGTCAACCCTGACACCTGTCGGTCGGGACCGGGCCAAGGTCAGCCTCTTCGAGGCCACAGTTCAAAAGAAAACCAACCGACATGTTTCGCTGACAAAACACACAGTCACTCCGCCTTCACGGTATATCCTGTGAAGAGCTTTGAGACGTCTCACCGAGGTGATGAGGCGGTGTATCAAATTGCAAGGATTATTATCGTTTATGTGGAGAAGGTGAGGTGGACGAAGGGGAAGGTATTGACCGAGACTAAGAACGCTCAGAAACAAATATAAATAAGTTTTTTTGAACAAAAAAAGTTACAGTGAAACTGGAAGGAGCGATAGCGGTGAAATCTTTCTGTTCAGTGGGTTTCCCAACGACTGCTCTAATGGGCCAGAGATCGAAAGTCCTGTTGAGCGTCTGCTTTTATCTCGAACCAAAAGAGATTCCCCGTTTCTGCGTAGGTTTATTTGGTTAAAAAAAAAACAAGATGTGTGTTGGCTGGGAGCCAAAACTTTCCCTGGGAGCCATGCCGCTCCCTCCCTGGTCTATAGCCAAGAGTTCAGGTGAAGGTTAGCTGTGCTGACTGGATTTGGCAGTTGAGCAACAACAACAAGCGACATTTAGGCGGCGCCTTTCACGTCGGGAGGCGCTGGACAAGTCAGGGATTTGGACCCGAGCTGAGGGTTGGGATCACGAGCGGTGGAGGGCAGGGAGGGTTTAGCAGGTTAAGAACGTAAGAATTTGCTGGCCGAACGAAGACCGAGGACCACCCAGTGTGCCTTCCGCCATCCTGGCAGTGGCTGGCGCACGCCTTGTCCCCAAACTATACATGGTTTCCCGAGATATTATTTCCTAACAGAAATCTATTGGCTCGCTGCAGGGACTTGTTGTAACGCAGTCCCTCGCTCCGCCGAAATCCCAGCCCTGCTTACTCAATTGGACTCCGACCGCAGATTGTTCCTGCGGGTTCCTGCAGCAGTAAAGCTGGGCAGGTCGGAGGGCAGGCCGCGTACACTGATAAACAAGGTGACAAGGTCCACCCAGAGCTCCCTATGTTTTGTTGTCTGTCCATGGTTAGGACGGTGATGATTGTTGACGTCACTTCCCGCGTGTTGTCCATGGGCGCTCGTACGCAGGAAGCGATGTTAGCGTTGGCTAGAGCGGGACACAAACACAGCCCGGGACACAAACACAGCCCGGGCTCCATCGCCGTAAAGTGCCACAAGACGTTCTCTCACGGGAATAAATGCCAACCGTTTTTCTTGTTGAACTTGACATTGGCAAACGCTTGGGGGGGGGGGTCAGGAGGGGATGGGGGGACTTGAGGGAGAGGGTGCAGAATTGGCAAGCTATGTGGTTTTAGACTCCAGCAGTTACCCCTGGGATCACTCCCTCCCCCCCCCCCCCTTCAACCTGCGCCTAATATTGTCCTGGATTAGGTAAACGGAGTGAGTGAGTCCCTCGGGGGTGAGTGGGAGGTGTGGCGGAGAGAGAGAGAATATATTCCATTCCACACACGGGTGATTTCCATGTGTAGGTGGCCCACATAAGTGAGACTCATCTACAAATCTCTTCACGCCCTGGCACCTCTCCACCTCTCCGACCTGCTTACTGCCTGCTCCGCCACCCGCCACCTCTCCTCGGCTGGCACCGGTCTCCTGCGTGTGCCTCGTGCCCTCCGCTCTCAGCCACTGCGCCCCCCAAAACTCTGCAAACGCTCTTCCCTCGATCAATCCCTCCGCCTCGCCCCCTCCTCCTTCCCCATTTTCAGACCCCCTTCCCCTTCGACCGCGCTTACACCCAGAACAGCTTGCACTTGTATAGCGCCCTCCACGCAGGATAGCGTCCCAACGAGCGCTTAACAGCAGCGGAGGCTGACTCCGAGCCGAGGTGGGGGTGTAGAGGTGGCTGCAAGCGCCGTCAAAGAAGAAGGATTTCAAGTCTTGTTTTGCTTTCCTTTGCGAACGATTTCCCCCCCGCCCCACCACCCCCGCCCCGCCCCACCACCACCGCCCCGCCCCAGGCCAATTTTTCGCTCCAAAGTTTTTTGGGGACAAGTTTTTCTAGCGCTTCCTTGAATTACAGCAAGAGCGCGTGTGTGTGTGTGTTATGGGGGGGAGGAAGGAAAAGAGAGATTTACAATCACTTCCCCCCGACCCACTTCCCCCACCCACCCACCCACCAACCACCGTCTCAGGGTCGCGTGAATCCCTCCGAGACCCTACAGTGGAAGTCTCTGCGTAAATGCGGACTCTTAGACTGGTTTTGGAGAGTCTTTGAGCGCGAAGCGGGTGGACGTGTGTGTGGGTGTGTGTGTTAGAGGCAAACCAGATCCACCAAAGAAAACAAGTCACACAGAGAGCCAAACTGCTCAGCTTCCCTTTCCCTTCTCCTTGACATGTATGTTGTGTGTGTGTGTGTGTGTGTGTGTCCCAATTTAGCTCTGGTGTAGTTATTTGTGTCTCTCTCTCTCTCTGTCTGTCTGTCTCTGTCCCTCTGGTGGCTTTGGTTGCCATGTGTTGAGGTTTCACAGCATCTGTTTCCATCAGAAAGTTCATCTCAAGTCTTTTTTTTTTGCCAGAGAGAGAGAGAGAGAGAGAAAGAGAAAGAGAAGAGAAAGAGGAGAGAGAGAAAGAGGAGAAAGAAAGAGGAGAGAGGACAGAAAGAGAGAGAGAAAGAGGAGAGAGAGGAGAGAGAAAGAGAGGAGAAAGAGGAGAAGGAGGAAAGAGAGAAAGAGGGGAAAGAGGAAAGAGGAGAGAGAGAGACACGCCTCTTCCCCCCCCCCCCCCACCCCCTCTCTCTCTCTCTGCATAACTCAGGGAAGCGCCAGAAAAACTTTTTCCCCAACGCAAAAGTTTTGGAGCAACAACAACAAAAAAGTTGGGGGTGTGGGAGGGGGAGAGGGGGTGGGAGGGGGAGAGGGGGGAGAGAGGGGGGTGTGGGAGGGGGAGAGGGGGGGGAGAGGGGGTGTGGGGAGAGAGGGGGTGTGGGGGAGGAGGGGGTGTGAGAGGGGGAGAGAGGGGGTGTGGGGGGAGGAGGGGGTGTGGGAGGGGGAGAGAGGGGGGTGTGGGGGGAGGAGGGGGTGTGAGAGGGGGTGTGGGAGGAGGGGAGAGAGGGGGTGTGGGGGGAGAGAGGGGGTGTGGGGGGAGGAGGGGGTGTGAGAGGGGGAGAGAGGGGGGTGTGGGGGAGGAGGGGGTGTGAGAGGGGGAGAGAGGGGTGTGGGGGGAGGAGGGGGTGTGGGGGGGAGAGAGGGGGGTGTGGGGGGAGAGAGGGGGTGTGGGGGAGAAGTGGGTGTGGGGAGGAGGGGGTGTGGAGGGGGAGAGAGGGGGGTGTGGGGGGAGAGAGGGGGTGTGGGGGGAGAGAGGGGGTGTGGGGGAGAGAGGGGGGTGTGGGGGGAGAGAGGGGGTGTGGGGGGAGAGAGGGGGGGTGGGGGGGGAGAGGGGGGAGAGAGGGGGTGTGGGGGGCACTGAGCAAAGTGGGTGGTGGTGGGAGCGCAGCGTTCGTAAAGGGGAGCGAAGCGCAGCGAAAGAGGAGGAGAGAGACACAGAGAGAGGTACAGAGAGGGGAGAGTTATGGAGACAGAGGAGGAGCTGATCAGGACTGCGAAAAAGTTGGATAAAATGGTGTCTCGTAAACACACGGTGAGCAAATCAGTCCATCGGTCAACTCATCCATCGGTCCTCCGTCCGGAGAGGAGTGCGCACTGCGAGTGTCGGAGCGTCCGTCTGTGTGTGAGAGGGAGTGTTGTGCTCTGTGTGTACTGTGTCTCTCTGTCTGTCGGTGTGTGTGTCTCTCTGTGCTGTGTGTGTGAGTGTGTTGTGTGTGTCTCTCTGTGTGCACTGTATGTCTGTGTGTCTGTGTGTGTGTATGTCTGTGTGTCTCTGTGTGTGTGTGTGTATGTCTCTGTGTGTGTATGTCTGTGTGTCTCTGTGTGTATGTCTGTGTGTCTCTGTGTGTATGTCTCTGTGTGCACTGTATGTCTCTGTGTGTCTCTCTGTGTGTACTGTATGTCTCTGTGTGTCTCTCTGTGAGCGCTGTATGTTTCTGTGTGTCTCTCTGTGTGCTGTATGTCTCTGTGTGTCTGTGTGCTGTATGTCTGTATGTGTCTCTCTCTGTGTGCTGTATGTCTCTGTGTGTCTCTCTGTGTGCTGTATGTCTCTGTGTGTCTCTCTGTGTGTACTGTATGTCTGTGTGTGTCTCTCTCTGTGTGCTGTATGTCTCTGTGTGTCTCTCTGTGTGCTGTATGTCTCTGTGTGTCTCTCTGTGTGTACTGTATGTCTGTGTGTGTCTCTCTCTGTGTGCTGTATGTCTCTGTGTGTCTCTCTGTGTGTACTGTATGTCTGTGTGTGTTTCTCTGTGAGCGCTGTATGTCTCTGTGTGTCTCTCTGTGTACTGTATGTCTCTGTGTGTCTCTCTGTGTGTGCTGTATGTCTGTGTGTGTCTCTCTCTGTGTGCTGTATGTCTGTGTGTGTCTCTCTGTGTACTGTATGTCTCTGTGTGTCTCTCTGTGAGCGCTGTATGTCTCTGTGTGTCTCTCTGTGAGCGCTGTATGTCTCTGTGTCTCTCTGTGAGCGCTGTATGTCTGTGTGTGTCTCTCTGTGAGCGCTGTATGTCTCTGTGTGTCTCTCTGTGTGCTGTATGTCTGTGTGTGTCTCTGTGTGTTTGCTGTATGTCTGTGTGTGGTGTATGTCTGCGTGTCTATGTTGTGTGTGTCTCTGTATGTATCGTGTGTGTGTATGTGTGTTGTATGTTTAGTCTGTGAGACTGACAAGCGTGTGAGTTTCAGGACAGCTGTGAAAACGCTGCGTTTTCTGCAACTTTTTTTTTGATGCCCCAAACTTTTTTCTGGCATGGAAATCTCTATTTTTTTTTAATCTAAAATAAACCAGTGAGGGAGTAAACTAAGTTTGCGCATAAAACTTCACGCCAAATAAACCTCTCGACTCAGTTGGTCAGTAAATAACTTGAAATCAATCCGTTTCCGATCTATCAAAAATATAATTAAATTCATTTTTTAAAAAAAAATAAAGCTTCGGATCCGCTTTTTTCAAAGTGCCGATCAGTGCAATGCTCCGTGTGTTTGCACTGTATTTGTCTGGGGTTTATTTTGGAGTGGAGGGGGAGGGGGGGGGGGCAGACAAGGGTGGGGGTTGGGGGAGTTGATAGTGTATGTTGGCTTCAATTGAGACTCCAATGGATGTGATGAACAGGTGCTGAGGGAAAAGCAGCTTTTTGTAAACCTGATAGCTTCGCTTTTCACCCACAACACTAATCTCCGCGCCCCCCCACAACCCCCCCCCCCCCCCCCCCGCCCTCCCCTCGGATATATACACACACACACACTGCCTCTCTATCTATCTGTTTGGGGAAGGGGGGCTTCGTAGCTAGAAAAGTGGGCGAGATTTGGGGGCTTTGCTCCCGAGTAACTCGAGACGACAAGCGAGAAAAGAAATGCGGTCACTCAATCCACGACTGTTTGTGGGGCCCTGTTGCGCACAATTGGCTGCCGCGATTTGCCCGCGTAACGCACGGTCAATCCCCTTTACAGTGTAAACACGGACGTGAGATAAACAAGCGGGTGTCACATTCCTCCTCCTACATTATTGTACCAAATTTCACTTAAAAGGTGCAGCAGCCGTATAAGTGTTCAGTCATCTTCCAGTAATCTCCCATCCTTCGGATGAGACGTTAAACCGAGGTCCCGTTTGCGTGCGCAGGTGGCTGTTAAAGATCCCGTGGCGCTATTCGGAAAGAGAAGGGAGTTTCTCTCTCTCCCGGTGTCCTGGTCGACACGTGCAAAAGGTGCCAGTCGGTTTGCGACAGATCTCGGTCTCCGGGGAGCTATCTGTGTGCAAGGATGGATCATTTGGGGGAAATAGTTTCTCAGGCTGAGGATGCCAGCCAGCCAGACAGACAGACAGACAGACACAGCTGTTGGGAGTGTTTCCTGTAGCCTCGAACACCCTGTTGCAGAAAGGGGACCCAGGGTGAGGGAGAGATTCACCGGCCTGGAGTGAGGAACGAGTGTTTCTGGTTATAGCGGTTCCTGGAGGTGAACGTGTAAGGAGGAAGCTCAGATTGAGGGTTTCCAATGGATCGATGGTTTTGATCAGGCAAATCGAGAGAGAGAGACCATTCCAGTAACGAGAGGGCACTAACCGCAGTATTAGCGTGGGCAGAAGGAGAAGGGCACCATGAGAAGTTTCGTCTGAAATCATTTTGTTTTTGGAGATCGTAGAAAGTCGCGGTTCACGTGAAGGGAGAGCAGTTTGACTTCAGGGAGTAGTTGTGTGAAATCCGTACGACTGCATTGTAATCGACCCCAACAAAGCCCGGGATCACACACTTACCTCTGTGGTTTTGACTGAAATGACTGAACGTGGGTTGCGGGGGGGGGGAGGGGGTTCAACGATTTAATGAGAGACTAATTTGGCTAATCTCTCTCTCCATTCTGGTGTAGGACGGAGCTTTGGTGCTGTTGCAGAAACTAAAATCAACTCAGATGACCTTGAAGTTACTGCAGGTAATAATAATATATTTTTTTAACTGGACGCAATTATTTATCGCTCTTTCCCTGAGGTGGTGTTTTGTCTGCCTCTTCCCTTGGCCTTGCTTTCCTTTCTGGGGGCTCCCGCCATTGGCCTGACACCAGCGCAGTCATCAGCAATGTGCACCTCGAAGGCTCTGGCAGCGCCTCCCAATGGCAGAGCCTACAGAGTAATGTCTGTAGGCTCTAACCCCTCCAACCCAGAGCGTGGGGGGAACTTGGTGGGGTGGAGGGTGGTGGGGTGTGGGGAGCTGACGGTGGCTCAGCCGGTGGCAACGAGTGGCATGTCTCTTCCCCGCAATCCGCCCCACAGTGGGCTTGCTGCCTGGTCGGCAGGGAGACAGACGGCCATGGTAAACAAGGGAAGGAATGCACGGTTGAATCGCGCTGTTGGATCGGACGCCTTTCTGTATCAGTAACATCTGCTGCATTCTCACAACACAGCAGACACACCAAACCAGCCAAGGAGTCTCTCGCTCAACGCACGTTTTTCTTTCTCTCTCGCTCGCTCGCTCTCACACATGCCTTCTTTCTCACTCTCACTCTCACCCGCACTCTCTTTCTATCTCTCTCTCTCTCTCCTCTTTCCTCACACACACACACACACACACTTTTTCTCTTTCGCAGTTCTCTGTCACTTCCTGTCACAACATCCACTGCCCTCTTCCTCTTAAATTTCCTGTAGTTTTGCATGGTTTTTTTTCTCACAGTCTCCGTCTCTGATATTTCTCTGCGTTCCTCTTACATCCTGCCCCCGTCACTTCCTGAATCTATCTTGATTTCTGCGACCCTTTCATTTCTCTCCTTCGGTCTCCCCTCTCTGTCTCACTGTGCATGGTTTATCTAATAGATATCAGCATTTACACATGGTTTGCACAAGCCGCCTGATAGACCGTAGTGTTTGCACGCGGTTTGCACGTTTCGCCCACAAAATATATACAGCCAATATATTCTGTGAAGCGCTTTGAGACGTCTCAAAGATGTAACGAGGCGCTATATCAATTGCAAGGAATATTATTATTATTAAACCAATGTGCACAATAGTCCCAATTGTTTGCGCATGTCCCCCTTCCTGCGTATGGCCGACCAAACATGTACGTACTCCCCACTACCCTGTCTTCTCTCCTTGTTTGACCAGAGAACGAGAATTGGAATGTCCGTCAACTCCGTCCGGAAACACAGCTCGGACGAGGAGATTGTCTCTCTCTCCAAGGTGCTCATCAGAAACTGGAAGAAGCTGATGGGTGAGACTCTTAAAGATTTTTGTGGAGAGGGAGGGAGGGAGGGGTGGGGTGGTGGGAGGGTGGGATGAGATGGGATGGGATTCCGGAAGGCTTAGATCAACAGGCTGAGATCAACAACCTGGTTCTTTATGTTCCCAGAAATTCCAGGTCATCAGAAGCACGAGAAACCGTCCGATAAAGGGCCGGAGACAAACGAGGAGAAACCGCACAAAGCCCCAGGAATCTCGCCTCCATCGCTAGCTCGTAAACACTCAAGGGACAAGCGCGCGGAGAGGTGAAGGAGTTTACTACCGCCCTCACTGCAAAAGCCGCAACTCCCCCAGCCTTGCGCTTTCTTTTCTGCTTCATTCCCCAAACCCCCTCGCCTGGCACTCCTGGCCCGGTAAAAGCAGGAGGGCAGCCAAAGTGGGCACTGCAGGCGAACTGTGACGCCAATCAATCACTCCGCAGGTCAAAGGTCTCGTCGAGCCAATGCTCTGGCTCCATGCGGAGGTCGAACCTCCCAGCTTGACATTGAGAGCGCTGTGATATTGACTGAGCTCTCGCCACCCAGTGGCCCTGATGGGTAAAGACACCGCCTCGGCCAACACCGAGATACGCAGCCAGAGGGCAAAGGTTCTACTGAGTCTCTTCTCAGTGTTGGCTGATTTGTGGGTGTTGGGAGCTGGGCTTTAACAGTGTTCCATCATGCCCCCGAGGAGAGGGTTAGGGCGGACGCGGTGGGGGTGGGGGATTGGGGAACGATTCAGGTCCCCAATAGAGGGCCCAGATTTAAGGTAATTACCAGAAGGGTACCTTCTTTCTAAAGCGATCCCGTTTCTTTGCAGACGAGACTCCTTGAGCTCCATGTCACCCAAATCCCCGTCACCGATGCCAAGGAAAAACTCCATGGACAAAGAGGAGAGGTAGGGTGGAGGCTACTGCTCTGTAGATCCCAGAATGGTGGCTGCACAGAGACAGGCTCTCTGACCCATCGAGTGTGCACTGGGAATTACAGGTGGGGCTTGAACCCAAGAGCCTCTGACCCAACTCAGCCGCCTGAGTCAAACTGGTTCCTTGTTCCATATCACACGCTCGTTCTTGGGTGTGTGAGAATTCTGCGGTAAAATCTGTGGCTGAAAGACACAAACTCTTCCCTTGCAGGAGACACTCCGTCGCCAGCAAATCGTCATCAGCCGCCCCGGACCCACCACGAAAATCCTCGACGGAAAAGAGAGCGAGGTAACCGCATAGCCAACACCCATTCCCTCGCTTCCAGGTTCGGTCGGGATTCAGGTCCCTAAACGTTCTCAGTGAGCACGAAGAAAGCAAGCAACAGCTTGCATTTATATGATGCCTCGATACGTCTGAAGGTCTCAACATGCTTCACCAAGGAATTCCCGTCACGTGTAGTGACTGTCTTTTGTTGGGAAGAAAAACCCAACCCCATCAGAGAGCCACGATGTGAATCATCGATTTTTACTTGGAGGATCGTCGAGCAGGAGACTGGGAGAGAGAAACTCCCTTCTTTTTTCTAACAGCGCCGCGGGATCTTTAACGTTCACCAGAGCAGGACGCAGATGTGGAGCTCTGTTTAACGTCTGATCCGGAGGATGTCGCCTCGGACCTCGCCCCAGCACTGGGCTGGAGTGTCAGCCTAGACTCTGAACTCAAAGTCCCCAATGTTAGGGGCTTGAACCCACAATCTCGTGACCCAGAGGCAAGGGCCGAGCTGATGCCTAAGAGATGAGATGAGCGAACTTGTCGTAACCCTGTGCGAGTGTGGAACACAATGCAGCAGAAGAGGGCAGAGATGCGGAACTGATTGTGACGTGCAAGTTCTCTAATTAACTCAGTGGTAGCGCTCTCACCTCTTGAGTCAGAAGGTTGTGGGTTCAAGCCCCACGGCGAGACCTGGAATCACACAGTCTAAACTGAGGTTCCAATGCAGGATGATGATTATTATTATTATGAACCTAAATTCCTGTTCTCTGTTACAGGAGGGATTTGCTCACCATTCAATCTCCGGCTCGAAGGGCTTCAGCGGATAAAAAGGATGAAAGGTGAGTAGATGGATGTGCAAAAACTGCCAACAATTTGGAGCAAGCGGTGAGGGTCGATGGAGTTGAGGTACAGATCAGCCAGTGGAACAGGCTCGAGTGTCCACTTAATCCTTACTCCCTCCCAACCCCTTCGATTCCCTGCTGTCCATTCCCAACCTTCACTGCGAGGAGATGCTGGATTTCCTTGAATCCAAGATCAAGGGAATCCGCTCCGCGGTCACTTCCCCTCCAACATCCACCCACCACCCACCCCTTCCCTCCCACACTCCGACTCCTACCCATCCTCCCCTACACACCTTCGTACCCGTTTCCCCATCCTCTGTCACCAAACTCATCCTCTCCCTGAAACCTACCACCTGCTCCCTTGACCCCATCCCCACTCCACTCCTTATCTCCCAGCTCCACCTCCTTGCCCCACATATCACAGACATCGTCAACCTGTCCCTCTCCTCTGGCTCTATTCCCGTTCCCTTAAAAACTGCCACCATCACTCCCACCTTAAAAAAACCCTCCCTTGATGCGTCGCAGCTATCAAGCTACCGGCCCATCTCCAACCTCCCCTTCCTATCCAAGGTCCTGGAACGAGTTGTCGCCTCCGTTCCTCTGGCTCCGGTCTGCTCCTCATCGCCCGCCCCAACCGCCCAACCATCGGTGGCCGGGCTTTCAGCCTCTCAGCCCCGAGGCTCTGGAACTCTATCCCCCAGTGCCTTCGCCTTGCCTCCTCCCTTTCCTCCTTCAAGGCCGGTCTCAAGACCTTTCTCTTTGACCGAGCCTTCAGCTCCCCTCTCGACTCTCTACACCCTCCTCGCTCCCTCCCTTCCCTCCCCTCACCCTGACCATTTCCCCCTTGCTCGGGTCCTGACCCAACTGTACAGCACCTTGGGACGTCCTCCTGACGTGAAAGGCGCTCAATAAATGGAATCTTGTTGTTGTTGTTGTTCAGTAGTTAGTCGAGCTAGGGTTAATGGTCCTCGGGATTGCCTGGTATTTTTGTGGTATTGGTCAGTACTCTTGGGGTTCCCTGTTAATTGAACCTCTGGCATTCAGCCAGGCTAGTGTCAACCTTTCCAATCTATCATCTTCTTGAGATGTGGCACAATTTGTACTGCAGGGACGGCAATAAAGGGTCTCCCACAAGCCCAACGAGCCCCAGCTTCTCCGGAGCTCCGAGCTTTCTTCCGCCTTCCCTTTCTACCGGAGAATCGATCCGGGACAAGTGCATCGAGATGATCTCGGCTGCGCTGAAGACTGACGGTAGGTTGTCTCCTCACGTTCTACACCGGGCCTCGGTTGGCTTACAAAAACAACAACAGCTTGCACTTATGTAGCGCCCTTCATGCGGGGTAGCGTTTGATATGCGATATGTGCTTATGGTTCCTCTTTGATCATTGTTACTCCCATAGAACAGCTGGGGTTTAGGGAGTGAGCCATTGCTTCACAAGAGGAGTGAAACGAAGAGTTCAACTAGCAGTTTAGGAGTGGATGTGAGGTGTGGACGTGAAGAGTTAATGGGGTGGAAGCGAGAACCCATTCCTGGGGTGTGAGATTTGATGAAGATTTGAAGATGAGCTAATGAGAATCCAGACTTTGAGAAGAAATACAATGATTGCAGAGATGCAATTCCATTTCTAACCTGCACAAGTCTCCCTGGAGTTAGCCCAGGCCAGACATAATACATTATTATATAATACATTTTGTAGGTGTTTTGCCCACAAAATGGAATATTATACAGTGAATTGACTATTTTGTATTTAGAGTATATTCTATGAAGCTGTTTAGACGTTTCGAAGACGTGATAAGGCTCTATATCAAAAGCAAGGAATTATTATTATTAATTTTCTTTTTCTCCACAGATGATTACAAACAATATGGTTCCAACTGTGATAAGATGGCGGCTGAAATCGAGGACTATATCCTTCCCAATAATCAGTAGATTATAGATTGAGGCAGAAAGATCTCAGGAAGGGATTGTTTCTCTACATTTACACCAGTGGTGAGCACCCCCAGGTCAGTTACTATGCTCGCCTACAAAATATACAGTCACTACCCTTTACAGAAAACTCAGTGAAGCGCTTTGAGACGTTCTGAGACGTGTTGCCAAATGCCAGAATTCTTATTAGTGGATTTGATGAGGGGGTGGGAATGGTGGGGGGGTGTCCTCAGGAGACTGAAGGTCCCTTTTGATCAACGCCAACAGCGAGACGTGCGTTTCTTAACGATTTCACATATCTACCAGGAGTTTCAGAAAACGGACATGAAATACAAAAACCGGGTCAGGAGCAGGATCAGTAACCTGAAAGATCCGAAGAATCCATCCCTGAGGAACAACGTTCTGAGTGGCATGATCACTCTCGTGCACATCGCCAGGATGACCGCAGAGGTGAGGGGGCAATCGGGTGGGTGCCCTCAGCGTTTCAACTCCCAGCACTCGTTCAGACTGGGTTTCTCCATCTTTTTTGGATGCCCAGCGAGCAGCTCTTGGCTTCTTCTCAAAACGCGGTGAGCGTCGGTAAGTAAGTGAGCCCGACGGGTCTCTCTGTATCTCACGAGACCCTGGGGTACGTTACTGGAGAGTAAGCGCTCTGGGACACTACCCTGCATGAAGGGCATCTATATAAATTCAAGTTGTTGTTCTTGTTGTCAAGAGAGAGCTCGATGGGTTAGTTGGCTGACAGCAGGGTGGGTATTCTGGAAGGATGAGATTAAAATGGCCAAAGGCCCGAATCTCTCCTCTCTCACAATCTCGAACGTCATGGATCTCCATGTCTCTGCTCCCGTTCTAAGGAGATGGCCAGCGATGAGCTGAAGGATCTCCGCAATGTGCTGACCCAGGAAGCCATCCGAGAGCATCAAATGGCCAAGACGAGTGGCACCACACCAGCCTGCTCCAGTGCGGCAAATGCAAGAAGAAAAACTGCACTTACAACCAGGTCTGGGGGCGGGGCAGGGGTTCTGTGGCGGGGCAGGAGGTCTGGGGGTTGCGGGGTGTGAGATCCCAGAGCAGGGCGGAGGGTTGCGGGGGTGAGGCCTGGAGGGCGGAGCTGGTGGTGGGTCAGAGGGGCTCCGGGGGCAGAAGATCACATGGCGGGAGGTCTGGGGAGTAGATGTTCTGGGGGCAGGGGTTATGGAGGTGGGGAGGGGGCTATGGCGGTGGGGAGGGGGCTATGGGACTGTGGCGGGGCTATGGGGCTGTGGCAGGGTTATGGATGTGGCGAGGGGGCTATGGGGGTGTGGCGGAGTCTATGGGGGTGTGACGGGGGCTATTGTCGTGTGGCGGGGGGCTATGGGGGTGTGGCGGAGTTCCGTGTACTTGTAGACAAAACGTAGCCTCAGTTAAACATCTCATTCCAAAAGTTGGCATCTCTGTCCCCCCACCCCTTCATTCCCCCCCCGCCACTCACCCCGCACCCCTCAGCGCTCCCCAGAACTGCACTGGAGCGTCAACAAACTTATCAACCAAGAAAGGGAGCAAGTGCCGAGGCCAAGCCAGGCGGGTCCCCAGGACTGGCTGGAATCTGCGGGTCCTGTTTCCCCGTGGGCTGGGTCAGTGGGCTCCTGAGTTCATGTAATTTGTTGTGACTGTGTTGGGTTGTTCCCCAGGTTCAGACCCGCAGTGCGGACGAGCCAATGACAACATTTGTGCTGTGCAATGAATGTGGAAATCGATGGAAGGTCAGTGTGTAACGGGACATTCACTGCCTTTACTGAGGCCCTTATTGGGGGCCACGCTCTTGTCTTCCCATCTCTCTCCCTCCCACTGTCCTCCGCCCCCTCCCTCCCTCCCCTCTCCCTCTCTCTCTCTCTCTCTCTCTCCCCTATCCCCACCATCTGCCGGCAGACATGTTGTTGTTGTTGTTATTTCCCTTTTTCTTTATCCTGTTCTTATTTTCAATCGTCTTAATTACAATTTTCTGGCCATTGCAGTTCTGCTGACGAACGAACGTGAGGACTTGTGAGGCACCGGGACTACATCCTGTTTTGAGGAGGTTCACGTGAACCTTGGCGGAAGCGGAGAGGCAGCCGAGCATTACATCAAAAAGGACCCGTCTGATTATGGCCCGTTAACCCTTTAAGGGTCTCGGAGCTCTGGCTTTTTAGAATGCTGTGGGGTTTCTGTTGTGTGATTTTTCTATCTCCCCTTCCCCTCCCCACACCCCCAACTCCCAACCACGCATACACGCACACTGAGGGTCTGGCTTCTACCCTCCGAGCACAGTGTATATTGTCAGAATCAAAGCTTTTAATAATCATTGAAGCTCTCTGTTTGGCTGCCCCAAATATTACGCTGGAAATGGGAGGGTTAATTTCCCTCTTTTTTTAAAAGGTAGGGGGGGCAGAGGGGCAGTCAGATAAGAATTGAACTACAGAACTTGAGGGCTTCACAGTTCTCAGCTCCTCCCCTGTACCCCCCCCCCCCCAACCCCACCCCCCAGGTGAACCCCCGATATCGTAGCAATTGAAGTTGGAAATTAAGGAATACCAATTCCCAGGGAATTTCCTCTCTCTGTCACTCTCGCTGCCCACGCGCCCCCATTCCCCCCCACTCCCTCCCTAATAAAATCATAATTATTTTGTTTTCACATAC
This sequence comes from Callorhinchus milii, assembly GCF_018977255.1. Taxonomy (NCBI): domain Eukaryota; kingdom Metazoa; phylum Chordata; class Chondrichthyes; order Chimaeriformes; family Callorhinchidae; genus Callorhinchus; species Callorhinchus milii. The sequence continues at coordinate 15,558,356 of NW_024704751.1, forward strand.
ACAGAACGGACGTGAGGTTGGGTGGTCTAACTCTTATCGACCGGTGGGGATGGGGGTGGGCGGGTGGGGGAATGTGGGGTGGACATCTGACTTGAATGAGCTAATCCTACTAAAAGCCAGAAATCAAAATAAAAGCGAGTGACTTTTTTTTAAAAACTTTTCTTATGGTGAGTTTATTACACCTTATGAGGTGGGAGAGGTGGGCCGTAGCAGATGGAATGCAGCGTTGGGAGCGAGTTGGGAAGGTCAGACTGTTTAGACCAGCTGAGCAGGACTCCCTTCACCCCGCCCCAGGAAGCTGTAGCTCCAGCCTCGGTCCTGGGCTTCATATTGTATCAGGAAATCGTATACAAAAAAAAATCAAGGAAGTGATTTTGAAATGTACGTAAGATGTCCTCTCCTGCACTAAACTCCCATCCCCGCCTGGCTTCACTGGCTCCCCATCCCCCAGAGCAGCGAGTTCAAGGTCCTCTTTTCCTTTAAAGCCCTCCATAATCGTGCCCCAACTTACGTCTGCCGCTTAGAGCGAGGAGAGAAACGTAACAGGGACTCAGCGAAAGTCTGTGATCTGAATGACGTTCGTGGTCTGTGAGAGGCATATTGTCTCTATGTGCCAGTAGATGGCGCGCTAATATCACCCATTGCTCTGCTCTTGCCTTTTTTTCTTGTTTTATTTCCGATTGCCGCTTCAAAACAAACACGCACTTATTGCCTCCCAACGTAAGAGCCTAAGAGAGGTTCGGAGTAAGGTGTCCCTTTGGCCAACTTGCTCTCATCCTTCCAGAATCCCATCCCTATTCTCCCATCATGGTAGCCAGCCGTTTCCTCAATCCACCTTCCCGGTGACCTGTATAAGTCGTCAGTTACTGTTCAAGGAACACAAAAGAAATCCTTCCTGGTGTCTTGTCTTGAAATGGTGTTTATCCAACCTAGGGTATTGGTTAGAGCACTCACCTCGCAAGCGAGAAGGCTCCAGGTTAGACAATCCCGCCAACAATCCTACAGATACAATCTTTTGTTCGCCTCATGGCTTGTTGCGAGATGTTGCTGTGTGCAAATGGGCCACAGTGTTTGGCTACGATAAGCACAGTCACGAGACTTAACACAACTTTGCAAAGTGCATTGAGATGTTCAGTGTTAATAGGCGTGTTGTCCAATGTGAGCATTATTATTATTGTTGTTACAGCGATGCTGATGGGTTTAATATGGTTTAAATTGCATTGAGTCTCCTTGACAAAGCATCAAGTCCGCCCTTTAACGGAATGTCTGCTTAATTAGCTCGGGAAGAATGATTCATCCGCGCGGGGCTGATTGCAATGTTTGCTCACATAACCCTTCTCTGTCACGCTGACTGTCACGCGATACACTAGCTCTCGGCCTCCCGCTCTGTGAGTGAACGAACACCCACATCGCTGAGGGAACTGACAAGCCAGCCAGAAGACAGCTCCCCTGACCCCGCAACTGAGACCAGATCACTTTTCCAAGCGAGAGAAAGGCTTGGGGTTAGGGCAGGGAGAGTAACTTTGAATGACGACTTGCTCTGAGATCTGGTGAAGACTCCATGAGCCGAATGGCCTCTCTCTGCACAGCAAATATCTCTCGAATGGTATTTTCATGTCACCTTTTAGGGCACAGAATATGGAAAGTTATAGAAGCAAGATACAATACAACATTACACTTGTATAGCGTCTTTCACATAGGGAGGACATCTCAAGGTGTCCCTAGATGTCTGAGTTGGGCATTTGAACCCGAGCAGGGGTTTGGGGATCAGGGAGGGTGGAGAGCAGGGAGGGTTGCCGAAGGCATGGTCGAAGAGGAGGTCTTGAAATGTGCCTTGAAGGAGGTGAGGGAGGGAGCGAGGTGAAGGGAATGTGGGATGGAGTTCCAAAGAGTGGGGGCAGAGAGACTGAAGGCCCGAGCGCTAATGATGGGATGGGGTGACCAGGGATGGAAGAGGTCATCTAATCAGCACCTTGAGGGGACAACTGGAGAAACCAAAGTAAATCGTGATGTGCACAAAGCTCCTGGATGATCCTCGCAATGCGGTTGATGCTGAATCGGTTACTAGGAGGTTCTGCCTCCATTATTCTAGGTTTGTGGAGCCTGCGAATGCTGGCTTTGTCCCTGTGAGAGGAAATTTTATTTTTGAGAGAAAATTATATCGCTCAAAACGTTCTTTCTCCTCCCTGAAGAATGCTGCTTTGCTCAGGCGCCGAGTGTGTTGCTCACACTCTGACAAGACAGCACCTTTGTAAGAGAGGGTCACTCGCCCACTGAACGTCCCACTGAGTGTGCGTGAAAGGTCAGAAAGCTAAAGAGCCGTTCAGGGACCTCCAAATGCACGTGAGAGAGGATCGGGCCAAGAAGACCTTTCAGATGCTTGGTCTTCATTCTTTCAGAATCCCCGTTCGACCATCCTCCCATCACAACCCGAGCCAAAGCCCAAGGAAAGTGGACCTTTCACACTTGATGTACTTATGGTCAGACATGACGACACAAAAACTTACATTTACACAGAGTCATCAGGTCAGGAGAACGTCCCAAGGCTCTTAACCATCCCTCCTTGGCAGCCGAGAGGGATTGGGTAGGGGTGGGGGGGGAAGATGTCCAAAAGTGTGGTCAAAGAGGAAAAAGGTCTTGAGACAGACATTGAGTGAGGTGTGGGAGGGAACGAGTTGAAAGGACTCTGGGATGGAGTTGAAGCGAGCAGGGGCAGATAGGCTGAAAGCCCGCCTGCCAATGGATCTCTCTCTCTCTCTCACTCTCACCCACATACACAAGGAAACATTGCATCTCGCCAGGCTCCTGAGCAAAGCCTCCTGTCACATTGCCCTAAAAACTCTGAAATGTAATTGACAACAAGAAACTCGTCGAACATTTGAAATTTCAAACTGGTCAAAAAAAGTTGGAATTGGATCTTGGAAGAAAATCATCGTCTATTACCATTCTAGTAAAAATCAGCCTTTCATTGGGCTGAGCTTGGCCACTCTCACCAAAGAAAAAGGAGTCTTTGCTCAGTACTCCGTCAACCATTCAAACATTCACTTACAAACACACAATAGTAATGTCCTGTGAAGCTCTTTGAGATGTCTTGATGGTGTGTCAAGGCAGCGTGTCAAATATCAAACCATCTGCAAACTTTAATCGAGTTTGAAGCTCTTTATTTTGTTTCTTAAACAGAGGGGGAATTGAAGACTGGGATGGAGTGGGGGTGACCCAGGATAGGGTGTACACTGGGACACAATAAAAAAAAATGCCCAGCGCTGTGATGGGATGACGGTGATTGGGTAAAGGATGAGATTTAGTTTTTACTTTTATTTTTGTTGGGTGATGGTATCAAGCGATACGGGGCAAAGGATATGGGGCAAATTGCAGTTGAGGTAAAGATCAGCCATGATCTAATAGAATGGTGGAACGGGCTCGAGGAGTTGAATGGCTTACCCTGTTTTATGTTCCTATGAGATCAGTTGGGCTGAACCGTAAGTAGGAACCCGGTTGTTAGTCGAAGGGCAGATTCCTCTCCGGGGGTAATAAACCCTCCAAAAAAAAAAAAAATTTGGTCACTCAATCCAGGACTGTTTGCAGGACACCGCTGTGCGCAATTGGCTGCCGCGTTTCTAAATCTCAGTCGCTGTCAGATGAGATTTTGAACTACTTTACCGAACATTCTGCTAATTGCAATCTCAGCAACTGAATGATTCACACTCAGTGCTAAATGCTATTGTTGTAGCTCGCAGGGGATGGAGTTAACTGAGCCGGGCAGTAATCTAGTCAGTTTGATTTAACGGGTGGAGGATTTATGAAATTGCAGTGTGCTAATTCAGACGAAATTAAACTTGCAATCTTTGTTAAATTGTTATTTGACTCCAGTGGGAATTTAGGGATCTAACAGTTTTTCTTCAACTAAGTGCTGATTTTTTCTCTTAAATTTCGCCCCCGCCCTCCACCGTCAAAACACACACACACACACACACGTCCTCCTCTTCTCTGTATCCTGAGTGGCTGTGTTGATACGAAGACTCAGTTCCGTCTCCATCTCATTTTCTTCCCACAATCTCCAGACTGGGGAACTCATTAGCTCGCACACTTGTTAGTTCCTACTTTGGGCTATCCTCAGCAACGAATTGGGGCAATGGTTTATGATGGACCGACCAGCCACCGGATAAATGGGGTGGGGAGGGGGTGCGGGGGAGTCTCAAACTGGTGGAAGAGGCTGATTGGACTGAATGGCCTCCTCCTGCTCCTTCTTCCAATCTTTCCCTTAGTGGCTGCACCCTCCCCCTTCACCCGCCCTCCCACACACACTGACACACAACAACACAACAACAAATTACATTTGTATAGTGCCTTTCACGTCGGGAGGACGTCCCAAGGCATGTGCACACAAGCACTCACACGCGCGCACACGCAGACTGACACTCAAGCGAGCACTCACGCAGACACACCTACTGACGCATACACACTGATACACACTCCCCGACACACGCGCGCGCACACAAAAAAAAAACAGTCACAGTTCATCTCCACCATCGCCTCCAGGAAACGATAGAGTCACTTATCGGTGATTAACAAGCATTGACTCCCGTCTGTCCCCGGGAGTAGACGAGAGGCAGAGGAAAGCTCCTCTCGGGGAAAGAGAAATGACAGGCTGAAATGTTCAAGCAGCATGTGGGTTGACCACCAGACTGCGTTAGCCTCAGGATAGATGGCTTTTCTCCGGCTTTCTCACCACTCAGCGCTAAACTCAAGCTCATTACCGTTTGTGCTGACAGGCCCGAGAGCAGGGAGCGAAAAATAAATTGTATATTGGAGCTTTTTAATCGCTCTCCTTCAGAATAAGATCTTAAATTGGCAGAAACTGTACAGAGACAGAGAGAGAGAGAGATCTGGTCAGAATCCTGAGAGGGTTACTGTCTGTAAAGATTCACAGTATATAACGTCTCAAAGAGCTTCACAATAATTATTGACGAATGTAGTGACTGGTTTCCTTGAGGCAAACGCACAGCCAAGTTCCCTAAATTGATTGATCCAGTAGAATTGTCGGCAGAGAAACTCCCTTCTGAAATTATATATAATATTAATTTGGTCACTCAATCCACGACTGTTTGCGGGACGCTGCTGTGCGCAATTGGCCGCTGCATTTCGCCCACAAAATATACAGTCAATCCACTTTACGATATACTCTGTGAAGCGCTTTGAGACGTCTCGAAGCCGTGAAAAGGCGCTATATCAAAATGCAAATTATTATTATCCTTTTTTTGAGTAGTCCCGCGGGATCTTTGACGTCTGCCTGAACAGGGCACAGATGGGACCTGGGTTTGACGTCTCATTTGAAGGATGGTGCCTCCGTCACCACAGTAAGCTCTCCCCCAACCCCGCCATCCCCACTCCACACCACCCCACCCCAACCGAGAGCCTGGACTGCGAGCTCATGTCCTCCAGAGCGGCTGTTGATATCGTTCTTGTCTGCACATGATGAGGTTGTCAAACAGCCGTCACCTAGTTAATCATCTGCTACCTCGACCAAGGTTTCACAAGGTCGCTCTTTTAGATTCTTTTCCCTTCATTGCAATCAATCCACAATCTCTTCATCACTTTCTTTTCTTAACCCAAACGTTTGAGCATGGCGGTGGGCTGATATGTACCTTTCAGGATAAGCCATCGCAGAGATGGTTACAGTAAGGCAAAGGTTTGACCTTTTCAGTTAACATCGCACCATCTTTCTAAGTGTCTGAGAAACAGCCAGAAGGCAGCACAAGTTAATTCGAACAAGTTTCTCGCCTGCGATGATTGGCTTTTGTGAATCTCATTTGTTCAATAGCTGGTGGTGAGGTGCAGGGCAGTGAGCTCACATTACCCTGCCACTGGCTCCGAGACATTATACCGAGGACAAGGACTCGGGGTTTGTACATCAGTGTTAGAGACTGCTGGGGAGCAGAAACCACACAGGTCTGGATCTAGGCACCATTTCCATGACCTTCAGAGCATTTTAACAGAAAGGTTGGATGCTTCTTCAATCCGATCTTAATTTTGAAACTATTTTTCTGCAGTTCTTAAAACAGCCTACGCTTTGAAAGCCCCCCAGCACCCAGCTCCCCCCGCACACAAACACACGCACTCAGCATCTGTTAAGAACTACAGTGATAAGGCGAAAAATTAATAACATGGCAGTCAGTTGCTCACAGTAATATCCCAGAAACAGCCTTGGAGCGAGTGACCAATTTGTTTGGCAGATTCTTGGCCAGAGTCACCGGGAGAGAGAAACTCCCTTCTCTTTTTGGAAAGTGCCACAGGATCTTTAACGTCCACCTGAACATGGACCTCGGTTTATTGTCTCATCTGAAGGACAGCATCTCTGACAATGCAACACATCCCCCAGTGCTGCATTGGAGCATCAGCTTAGACTGTGTAATCCCACGACCTTCTGACTCAGAGGCAGCACTGCGCCGGGCTGACACTGACTTGATAACTTTCAATCGTGCAGCATAAATTGGCGTAAAACTAATAGAGGTTCATTTGTCATTGTGAAAAGAAATTAAAAATGGGAATAGTTGAGCTGCTGTGGGATGAGTTATGTCAGCAGGGGAAAGATTTAACTGCTGTTAGGAATCATAGGGTGATCTTCAATGACTTCTGCTCCATTTACCTTTAATTTGCAGTAATAACGCTTCGCTGTTTCTATCTTAGCTCAGAGACCTTTGCTTAATCCCTTAAAGATAATAATGGAGAAATAAGAGTTTTACTCCTGGAATTAATATTTCCCTGCTGGCCTATCTTTTCCCTACATATACAACCTAAACATGGTTCGCTTCAATAAACTGCACCCAGTTGTTCTGTGAAACGATACCACAGACAAGGTATAGATGGTGGGGTGAGACTTGAAATCTTTTCGTGTGTTCGTTGACGTCTCTTTGCTAAATCGATGCTGCCAGCCGGAATAGGAAATCCAGCTTCCGAAAGCCAGACCGAATTGAATCGAACTCATTTCACCAGCCTCTGTTTGGACAATAATAATAATATTAATAATAATAATAATCCTTACATTTTGATGTAGCGCTTTATGACGTCTTAAAGATGTCAAAAAAGCGCTTCGTGGAATATATACTATAAAGTGAATTGACTGTATGCTTTGTGGGCAAAATCCTGCACCCAATTGCCCCCTCCACTGAGCTAAAGCACCAGCCTGGACCCTGAGCACAATGTACAAGTGGTTTGGACCCACCACAATTGTATCTACTTCAGAGGGTAACCTGACGTTGACAGAGAGGAAGAGACTGAGCTCGTCAAATATCGGGTGGTACATTAATATGAATTGTGTTCCCAGTGCCTCCATGTACTGGTGCTTTAATTTACTTTCTAGCATAGGTTTGAAGTACAGTAGCAAATAATTATTTTGAAGGAAAATATTTGTGGGAATTTGCTCTGGGGAGGAAAACACTTTTAATTTGATCTGGGCTGGGAGAATGGGGCAATCATTTATGCAGTGATTCCCCTCTCAGTCGTAAGGTGCTAATACTTTTCTGCTGTGACTTGTTAAGCAGATATTGAGATAATTGGCTGGAAGGTTCTAGAGAAAATTCAGTGACTCGGGGAGTTAATGCCTTGTTGGTTCGAAGATGTTGGGACTGAAGGCCTTTGTGACCAGCCATGGTATGAGGAAAGGGACCAACTTGGACCTAACAGCGTATAGCAGGTACCAGCTACCTCTTTCTTCTTGTTAGCCCTTGTTCCCCAAGCTCTGCCTCTTGCCAACCTGTGCACAATCCTCTCTGGGATGAGTAGATTTTTGGGGGTCAGCCGGGTGTCTGACACATGCGGAAACCCATCACCAGAGTATCCAAACCAAACTGAGAATTCCAGACATCCCACCTGCACGTGGAAATTCCAGAGATAGAAAATTGTTGGAACGGAATGCGCTCTCTCTCTCTCTCTCTCTTCCTGGAGGGAAGTATCCTCCTTACCTAAATTCCAGAAAGTATTAGGCACAGGTTGGCAAGAGCCAATGCTTGGGCACCCCAAAGTGTGCGTTGGGGTACCCGCTGGAGTCCAACCAGCTAAAACTGCATAGCTTTCCATTGAGAGCACTAATAATAATACTAATAATAATAATCATACGCCCTCCCCCAAAAAATTGGTCACTCAATCCACGACTGTTTGTGCTGTTTGGGCATTGCTGTGCCCAATTGGCTGCCGCATTTCGCCCACAAAATACTCTTCGAGACGTCTCAACGACGTGATAAGGGGCCATATTAAATGCAAGGATTATGATTAGTATTGTTCCAGTTATTTCGCCCTCTAAAGGAGCCGTCACTCTCCAACATTGTGCGCACTTTAATTTCACACCTCCACGGTCTCCATGGCAACCCTCGCTCAAGAAGCCCTGCCTCCGCACCTCAATTTATCGGCAGTCAGGGGCTTTAATAAGAGGCAGGCCACAGGGCAGCTCGGAAAATAATGACATTTCATTCACAGGCACAGAGTTTACGTCACTCGCTGAAGCGGGGCTGCTGTCTGGCTTCCTCCACTCCTGGACTGCCAGAGATGCTCAGAGTGAATAATAATAATAATAATAATAATAATCCTTGCCTTTAATATACATCACATTGTTGGACGTTTCGAAGCTCTTCACACAACACATAGTAACGTGGATTGACTGTATTTTGTGGGCGAACGCAGAGTTAGTTGCACACAGCAGCGTTCCACAAACACCCGTGGATTAATATTAAAACTAATATTTAAAATTTTTGGTGGGGGAGGGGGAGGGATTATTACCCCCGGAAAGAGATCTGCCAATCGACTGACAACCGGATTCCTACTTAGTGTAGGCGTATGGAGTAAGGATACTGATCGAATCCGGGGCCTCTCGCTTGCGAGGCGAGTTTCTTAAATAAGCCCCAGTGTCCTCCCTCGATCACACTTCATAAAATGGTTCCCCGTCGAGCTTCACCCCAGACAAATCAACCATTGCGTTATCCACTGGCCCCAACGCAGCATTCCACCATCTGGTCTGCTCCCGGGTTCGAGCCTATTGTTCTTTCACTGATAATAATAATAATAATCCTTGCATTTGATATCATGAGGTAACAACAATTCAAAAGATGTGAATGTTTTGCAGAGCTGTTAAATCGATTTGTTTTTTCCGAAAACGGTATTGTGTGTGAGTGGAGGCGTTATGCTGTGTGAGCGAAACGAAGGACGTGTCTCTGAGATCAATGGCCATTTACCTGGAGGCTCAGGAAGGATTCAGGTAATCATAAAGCATGGATTTTTAGGCTCTCATGAGAAGTGCGCTCTTGAAGAACGCTCAACATATAAATTTGCACAAGATGCGCAATTTCAACTCTGCTCCGGCTAACATCCAGAGGCTTTCATGGACCTTGTTTGTGGTTTAGATCTGTGTCAGATTGAAGTGCAATGGTTCTGATCCGATTGCCGTGTAATGCAATACCCGATCATTTCACATAATAATCATTCTTGCATTTGACATAGTGCTTCATCATGAAAATCGCTGCACAGAATATTATTGTAAAGTGGATTGGCTGCGTATTTGTGGGCGAAACGCAACTGCAATATCCAACAAACAGTCGTGGATTAAGTGAACAATCTTTTGAGGGGGAAGGAGGGATTATTACTCTCGGAAAATGGATTCGCCAATTGACTAACACCCGGGTTCTTACTTACTGCCAGGTAAATAGAGGTGTGCAGTGTAAGGAAGCTTGCCTAAAGTTTTGCGCCGTCTGGGCAATTGAATCCGGGTCCGCTCGTATGCGAGGCAATGCCACGGTTTTCCCCACAGCAAAAAAGTCTTGTGAAGCGCAAGCACTCAGTGCAGCATTGGTCCAGCACAGCTTGTTGTGTCTCCATAGGTAAAAGCTGACTCTATCGTGTCTCTATAGGTATATTTCTAGCTGGTTAGCATCCTGAAAGGCGCTACACAAATGTAACGTCGTTGTTGTTGTGGCACTTGTCTCACTCTCCCCACCAACCCTCCCACTCCAAGCCTCGACCGCTGGAGCAAACGCAAAGGAGCTATTTATCCCGAGTTATTCGAAAAGGGAAATGTTAATGACAGAACTCTCCGTATGTTGTTGCTGCGGGTTACCGTCCGTTACCAGGTGGTTTCACTTGGAGGGCTCCTTTTGCTGCTTTAAGGGCCTTCGCTCTCCGACACGAAACCAACCCCCGACCACTTCTCTTTTCCCCAGAATAAATTTCATTTAACGAAGTAGTAATAATAATAATGATGTTAAAAGATTGCATTTCACAGAAGGTAACGGAAGTTTTGTTCTCCTTTTGTGTTATTTCTAAGAAGAGGGAAAAAAAAATAGCCTCCACAATTTGAGTAAACGTTTCCTCCCCCCACAAAGCCCCGCCACATCCACCCTCAATAAATTGCAACAAGACATGCAGCCTCTCTGCCCTCACCCTTTGGAACTCTATCCTACAAGGCACGTCCTTCAAGGCACGTCTCAAGACCCTCCTCTTTGACCGAGCCTTCGGTCACCATCCCTACCCTTGCCCTCTCTACCACCCACCCCTCCAGATCCCAAACCCCGTGTCGGGTCCAAATGCCAAACTGTCCAGCGCTTTGGGATGTCCTCCCAACATGAAAGGCACTGTGTAAATCTCATTTTTTGTTCTTGTGTCTCCACCAGTTACCAAATGTAACCGTGCACTCGTGTTGTCTCTATATTAAACTCATTTAATCTGCTTATTATTCCTCCTCCGTGGGAGGGTGGTCACGATGCAACAAATGTTAATATTTTACACAAATTGAAACAGGGTCAGTTTGACTCCAGTATAAACCGTTGATCTCTCTCTGTGCCCCCCACGCAGGGTGGTCAGTCAGGAGCCCACAAGCGTAGAGGTGCACACCAGCAGAAGGGGGTGGCTTGTCTTTATTTGCATGAGGCTTGTTCTCAGCTGTGAAGTGTAGTGACTGTGTGCTTTGTAGGCGAGCGCGGAAGCCGACCTGTTAAGAAACCCTGTTTCGACACTGTCGATCGACACTGTGATGGTTAAAGAGAATGTCGGGCATTCTGGTCGGATGAGATCAAATAAACTGAATCTCAACTCTCTTACTTTGTCTCTCAGTCTTAATGTTTGATTGATGAGGTAGCAGACTGGCCAGGTCAGACCTGTCAGTGTAATCAGTAAAACTGTCACAATAATCCCTACTTACTGAACGCACTGAACTCGGTATCTCCTAGGATAGATTGCCGAGCCTTGTTGAGTGGCGGAATTAACTGTGGAATTTGTTAGCGAATCTGCTTCTTACTTTGGATGAACGATCATTGTGTCGAGATAAATCCAATGTGATTTTTCTTTTTTTTTTGCCTCCGTTGTCTTAATCTCTGAGATTAATCTACCCGTGCCCTTGAGGTGCCGTAAACCAGATTGCTTATGCAGTGATCTGTGCCTGTGCTTTTTTTAAGAGGCAGTTAATAAAGTGCGGACTCGGGTAACACAGCTGCGATGAAGTAGTTAGGTATAGGATTGCTTCTTTTTCAGATAGCAATTCTATACCTAACTATAGACCTAACTGTACCTAACCACCCCCTGCCCTTTCTCTCCGGCTCAATCTCTGCCAATATTGAGCGCCCCAAGACGCTACCCCACATGAGCGACAAACTGCTGTTACCATTGAAGGTGACATGATCTGAATTGTCAGGAGAAAAAGGAATTATGAATTTAAAAAATCCATGGAAAATTTGACAGTAAGTGGTTTTGGAAGCTCTAAGTTCTCTTTGGCAGTTGTTGATGTGTGATGCTCAGAGCTGTTTGCGGGTTGCCGTGCACAAAAAGCAGCTGCGATCTCTTCCCCAACAAATACACAGTCACTACACTCGACAGTGATTCCCTTTGAAATGCTTCGAGACGTGCTAGGAGTGGTGTGGGAGTGCAAGAATTAATTAACAACGGACGTTAAGTCTTGTGGTTAGCGATTTCCGCTGTCGCTGGAACAACGACAGTATCTCCATACAGAAAGCCATTCGGTACAGTCGGACAATGCAGTTGGGAAGCCAATGCGATATTCCGAAGTTTTAATCAGTTGCTTGGAGCAATGCGGCAGAAATGAAACTATTTGTCTTGTGGGAGGAAACTCATCTCCGTTGGGAGGCGAAAATGATTGGAAAGAGACCGTGAGATTGCACATTGCGCAAGCAGCATTACAACTGGAGATTTCGGACATTGTTTTCTTGTATTAAAATAGTGAACTATCTGTGTTGTACGTTCCAAGCATTTTACTAATGCTCAGAGCTGTCGGGCTTATTAATGAGGTGAATTTGCCGTACAAGTTCCATTCATTTATTCCTTCCAACTTTCCAAACACACCGACAAGTTTAGGGATAATAACAGTAATCCTTGCATTTGATGCAGCACTTTATCACGCTGTTGAGACGCCACAAAGCGCTTCACAGAATATATATTGTATAGTCCTTTCAAAGTATATACCGTAAAAGTTTGGTCACTCAATCCATGGTTGTTTGTGGGTCAGTGATGTGGCGTTTTGCCCACAGTCAATCCACTTTACGGTATATTCTGCGAAGAGCTTTGAGACGTCTCGACGACATGATAAGGCGCTGTATCAAGTGAAAGAAATACGATCATTGCTATTATCATTATTAAATGTTGATCCTTCAGGCTTAAAGCACTCCATTAGACTAAACTGATTCTGTCCCGGTGCAGTTACCGTTCATTGAAATAAAGCGTCATCTCCCCCGACAGCACGGATTGTTTCTTTTCCTTTAGCTTTTTTTTTTTGAGCGGAATAAAACTCTCCCTCTCCAGCTCACCGGCTTGTCAGCCCCGAGGCTCCCCGTGTGTCGAGTGCAACTCGTCGACGCGGTGATTCGCGGCGGCTAGAGATTTCCCGCTTTCCGGAGATGAACAGATGTCTGACAGATTTGCTTGAAAAGCCCTCCGTTTGGGGCTGTTGGAGCGCGCAGGCAGCCATCGCGCAGCACGTGAAAGGGAAAAAGTTTGACGTTTTAGAAGTTGTCTAACTGAGACGTGGGCGGAGGTTGGGGGTGGGAGGTCGGGGGGGATCCTACTCTAATTTATGGTGGTTGTTGGGGAGCAGGCTGACGCTCCAAAGCGTGCTGGGGGGAGCCTGTACAGTGTCGGAGTTGCCGTCCTTCAGGTGAGATGGTGCCTGTTCAGGTGGGCGGATTCAGACTGACAGCCCATTCCCCCTTTGCGCATGAGATATGATTGTCGGGGTGTCATTGCCTGGTTATGAGTGATGGGGTCAGGGCAGGAAAGTGTCACTCTGGCGTTCGGAATCTCTCCGTTTTAAACACGGTTATTTTTGGCAAAGATTGACTGGGGTTCACAGTCTGCAATGTGACATTTCCATCCCCCACGCCAGGCTGCTGATGGCCTCTCTGAATAGAACGGCAATTAGTGTCACAATTTAAGGCAATTAGTCCCCCGGCCTTCAATGCACTTGAACCGGCTGAGAGTTTGAGTTGAGATGAATCAATTTCACTAACTGGAAGCAAAACGAGCCGCGACAAGGCAGGCGCTTGCTTTGACGAGCACAGCCCACTGTCAGCAGAGCTCAGCTCAAAGCACGTCGGAAACGGGAGGTTCTTTGTCCGTCCTGCAATCCCGAGCTGCACGATAATGGGCTGAAATTCCGCTTGGTATACTTAAGTGTAGCTTCGCAGGACGTACTGTAAAGTGGAGTGACTGTGTATTTTGTGGGTGCCACCCAGCACCGAGAGATGCTTCGCCCCCAAAATATACCATCGATTCACTGCGCAGTGTATTCTGTGAAGCGCTTTGGGAGGTCTCAAAGACGTGGATAAGGCGCTATATCAAATGCAAGGTTTATTATTTTATTAAGTTGTTATCACGATAGGAAGGTGGTGATGGGTGGTTAGAGAGAGAAAGAGAGAGGTGGCGAGGTCACAGCAAGGGAGTTCAAGAGATCGTTTGACTGAAGGCTCGGTCACCAACAGTGAGACCGAGGGAATGGAAGGAAAGCTGCCTTTCGCACTGTCTTTGTAATGAGGCAACATAAAGGGGGTTTTTACAAAGCAAACGGGAAATGTCTTTGCACAGAGTGTTGACCCTGCCGAGGTGAGTGACTGACGCCAGTGTTGGAGGTCGGGACGTCTACTTTTGGAACAACTCCTCCGAGCGACAAACCTCAGGGTCTCGCTCAGTGGTGACACGAAGGGTGAAGCTCTCTCACCCGTTAACGGCAAAAGCGCCTTAGCTCTGGGCTCTGACAAGCAGTCTCTGGTAGTCTGAAACTGATTCCCGTTTTGGTATTTTTCTTCAACTTATTTTGATTTTTGGAAGCTTTCACTCCCAGGGATTGGGTTTTGACTGCCACGCGGCTGGACTTGGGGATTCTGTGAGCATGTAGCAGTCACATCTCATCTCAACTCAACTCATCCCATCCCCTCAGTCCAGACAAGATCTACCTGGGGTTAAAACTCCCCTTTGGCCGTGTGCCATCTCGACTCACTGCTCAGCGTAGCACTCTCACCTCTGGGTTTGAAGGATAAAGTTTGCTATGCAAACATAGCAATCGGTTTGCGCACAGCAAAAGTTCCGCGTACGGCTGTGCCGCAAATGTAGTGAATAACCGATTTATTGGCCAGGATACCGGGCAAAACTCTCCATAACTATAATTAAGGGGAAACCATAATTCCCTCTGTGCACGTGGTTTACACATGGTGCATAACTTTTGCCCACAAAATGTACAGTCAATTTCACTTTACAGTATATTCTGTGAAGCGGTTTGAGAAGTTTCGAAGATGTGGTAAAGGCGCTATATCAAATGCAATGATTTATTATAATAGCAGCCACTATATCTTTCCTCTGACATTCGCACTTCCTATGCTGTGTATCATTAAGGATTTTCAGACAGCTCGGTCGGTGCTGACTGTATTACTTTGATGGCCTTTTTTTTCATACCCTCATCACATTGGGTTTAAATTGCTTCAATGTGCTTAAGTCACACCTCTTATAGACTGTCAGAAATAAAATATCTACATATTATTTCTGTTGTCTAGCCAGCAGCATCAATGACTGGGTGGCTGGGTTGATATCTGTTCCAATATTAATCTGAGGATGACTGTTTCTTTCTTCCTCTGTGCAAAGGCTTATTGCAGTTTTCTGCATTTTCCAGGACCTCAACGCTGTACACTTCCTCAGAGCAGACACCAGGAGGTATTTCTTATTAACCCCCAAGAGGGTAATTAACAACTGGATCAGCGGGTGGTTGCCTGGAGGGGTGGTTAAGGCTGGTTCACTGGTCTTATTTAACAAACAGCTCGATGTCGTGTTGAGAGGATGGTAATGAGATCCCTGGCGATCAATTTTTGTGAAGCTTCTTTAACGAGAGACAGTAAGAGAGAACAGAGATGTGTCCGGGTAGTGTAGGGGGTGCTCTAGTCGTCTATGTGTGTGTGTGTGTGTGTGT
Source organism: Callorhinchus milii (assembly GCF_018977255.1). NCBI lineage: Eukaryota > Metazoa > Chordata > Chondrichthyes > Chimaeriformes > Callorhinchidae > Callorhinchus > Callorhinchus milii. Next base: position 15,573,798 of record NW_024704751.1, read on the forward strand.
GTGGGTTTACCACCTGGGCAAAAACTCCAATGCAATTCATTTCATGAGCTGTAAAATTATACCTGCCGCCCACACAGAGAGCGCAGCACTAACCAGCTCTTGTCATCACACAATCCTGCCTTCATCATCTGGCTTATTATCTGGAGTGGTGGTGGGGTGGGGGGGGGGGATAGTGTTTCCACAAAATAAAATTAACACAAAACTAGAAGATGTTTCCCCTCCCCCGCCCCCAAAAAGTAATGTTAAACTGCAAGCTTCTGACCTCGCCAAATCCACTTCCAAATAACTCGTCAAAAGTCTCTTCCTGCATCTTGGACGTTCAATCAAAGTTGGGTTGGTCCACAGAGAGAATGACCCTGAGTGTTGGAGACAGCTCGGATCCGACTGCGTCCCTAGCCCTCATCAACCAACTAGCAGAGCAGAATTGCTGTCAACCTGGAATCAGGCTAACAGTGTTCGATCGGGCAAATAATCCACGGAAAAGCATTGCACTAATTCTCTCCAACCTTTGAAAGCATGCTAACATCCAAGTACGTCAGTGATATGATTTCAACTGAGTTAATTAACCAGCACCACCCCCCCAGACATTAGATAAAAGCTAACTCTCTGTCTCTGTCGCTCACGCTCTGTCTCTTCCTCTCTCTCTCTCTGGAAGTGAATCTTTAATGCTGTAGTTTTTTTTCTACCCTATTTTTACCAAAAAATAAACTGTAACAGTGGATGAGAGAGAAACACCAGAGATCCTGGCATTCTATGCTGTGGTCAGCTGGTGCGGGGATGGAAGAGTGTAAGGGTTGGGGCTCAATGGGCTTTTCCCCATTCTACATTCTGCAATAATAATAATAATCATTGCATTTGATATAGTGCTTTTCACGTCTTCTAGACGTCTCAAAGCACTTCACAGAATACACTTTAAAGTGAATTGACTGTATATTTGTGAGCGAAACGCGGCAGCCAATTGCGCACAGGGGCGTCCCACAAACGGTCGATTGAAGTGACCAAATTATGACTTTTTGCTTTTTGGATAAAGTGAATCCATTGTGTATTTTTTGGGCAAAACACAGCAGCCAATTAATTGCACACGGTCGTGGACTGAGTGACCACATTTTTTTTAGTGATCTGTCAATTGACTAACAACTGTGTTCCTATTTACTGCTGGATAAACAGAGGAGCGCGGGGGTGAGGAAACTGAGGTTTTGCCCTGCCCGGAAATCGTAAATCAAACCTGTGAGGCGAGCGCTCTAACCACTACGCTACAGTTTATCTTGCGTTTTATAAACCGGGGGATGAAAGGTGGGCGAGCTAGAAACTTGCTGCTTTCCCCCCACGCTCTCTCTCTCTCTCTCGCTCGTTGTCAAAAGCATGTCCATGAGAAGACACACCGCTCCCAGTAAAGCTTCTTGTCAAGCACTTTACTGCTAATAATGCAGCAAAGGACAATAGACAATAAGACAATAATTGGCTGCTGCATTTCGCCCACAAAATATATAGTCAATTCACTTTACAGTATACTGTGTGAAGTGCAGGAAAGCAGACACTCTTTCCCGACATTAACACGGGAGCTCGATCTGGACGTGTGGTAAAAGACATGCAACATATTAGCAGCGTGTCCTCACAAGGCCCTCAGTAAGCTAAGTCATGAACATTCATATCAGGATAGGGCCTAATCGCCTCTAAATATCATTGCCCAGAGTTCCAGCCAACACAATAATTATAGTATCTTTTCATCTAATAGACAAACTGATGAAAATGTCACACCAGAAAGAGTGTTTAATTATCCCAGGCATTTATACTCCTGTGTACTCATTATAGTTCAAGGGGTAAAAAAAAAATGCTGCTTTCTGGGAGTAAGTGGAATCAATGAACTCAATTAGCCAGTTCAGCTCTGAACTCGCTGTCAACCAGCTCGATCAAACCAGAGCTGTTGTGAAATCGGTCTGCAGTTCATTAGCCACTTGTCGAGGTTAAACCGAGCCAAAGTCAATGGCTCAAAGAGCCGTGTTTTGTGCAGACACGAGTGGGCTACTGTGCATCAGGCTGTCGCTAGGGGTACAGCAATTTGTTGCCAGAGACTATTGCTGGAGGTAAGGGTTGTGGGAAGCCATCTTGGGATGTTTCCAATGGCTGACAGTGTTTTGTTGTTGATGTTGGGCGAACTCAACTCAACAGACTGGTTGACTTGTTCACTGGATCTCCCCACCATCAGCGGTCTGGCCTTCAGCCTCTCTACCGCCAACCTTTTGAGCTCCATCCCACAGTCCCTTCTCCTCAGCACCTCCCTCGCCTCCTTCAAGGCACATTTCAAGACCCTCCTCTTTGACTGCGCCTTCGGTCACCCTGCTACCCCCACAGTCCCTGCCCTCCACCCTTCCTGATCCCAAACCCCAGTTTGGGAAGTCCCCCCTCCAACATAAAAGGGGCTGTGCGAATGTAATTTGTTGTTGTTGCTTCAACGGACGAAAACAGTGCGAGCCACAAATCGGGGAAGGATGCAGAGTGTCCTAACCTGACCTCTTACATCTGGTAGAAGCAACGCGTGAGATCAAAGGGTGAAATCAACCTCAAACCAAGCGAAAAGAGAAAGAAAAAAAAAAAAAGCACCTCCCGAAACAGATGGGATTTCACGTCGCCGGTCTCTTGAGCTCCTTGAGGCAGGAAGACGATCTCGGAACTGAAATGAGCAGTTGCCGCGGCAACAAACACACGGCAATACTTTAAAACAATCTGGACCCTGAATAAAAACATACGTATTCTGGTTCACACAGACAAGGCTCTCCCATGCACAGTGATTTATTGCCTTTTTTTTTAATTACTTTTCTTGTTCGAGGTAAAACGCCTCCTCGTTTCAGGCTGGATTTTGCTGAATGTTTGGCTTTGTCGACTCTGGGTCAGAAGGTTGTGGGTTCGATCCCTACCCCCCCCCCCCACCCATCGAGGACTGTGAGCTATCAGTCCAGGCTTACGCGAGGTGAATCGAGAGTAAGAGACGGTGTGGGGTTGGGCTTGCGATTAATGAAACCAAAATTCACAAGGAGGAGAGGGGCAGTGATGAGATACCTCTCTGATCTACCCTTTAATCAGCCCCCAATAAAGTGTATTAATAATAATCATATTAATAATAATTCTTGCATTTGATATAGCACCTATCATGTCGTTGAGACGTCTTAACACGCTGCACAGATTATACATGTAAGTGAATCGACTGTGTATTTTGTGGGCGAAACAGGGCACAACTGGAACAAGGACATCAATTGGAGCAATCCTGTTATGCTTCTTAAGTGTTAAAGAATTTTTCTTTTCTGAAGTCATGATGTGTGCATTTCCCTTCCTCTACGCCAGGGACAAAGATGCAATAGCTCAGGAAATGTGTGGTGCGAGGCAATGAAATGTCATGACATTTTTGGGTTCCAATCGGAGAGAGAGAAAATATCAGTGTCCATCAAAGTGTTTCGTTCACAGTTCCCTTCACTCCAAAGCAACCTCTCACTTTATGATCTGTCTCAGAATGTGAGCATTCTGACTAAAATTCCACAGCTCTGATTTCTTAATCCTCAGAATAAACCCGAAGCATTTCTTCCACCGCAGTGGATTACTGGATAATAATGTTAATAATCCTTACATTCGATACAGCGCCTTATCACGTTGCCAATGTCTCAAAGGGCTTCAGTATGATTGCGAAGTGTCTTACTTGTGTGTTTTGCATGTGAATGTGGCAGGCAGTTAGCGCTCAGCGATGCCCTACAAAGCAGCAATGAAGCGAGTGATCAATTTTATCTGGGGAGATTGTCGGCCAGGACTCCAGGAGAGAAAAACTCCTTTCTCTTTTCCAATAGCGCCGCACGGATCTTTAACGTCTGCCTGCACAGGGCACGGATGGGATCTCATCTAAAGGACGATGCCTCCAACAATGCAGTATTGCCCCCGGCACTGGAGCGTCAGCCTGGACTGCGACCTCAAAGTTCACCACGTTGGTGGGTGGGTGGGGGGGGGCTTATTATTTTCTATCCCACAGAGGGTCAAAATACTGACCGTCTCAAACCCCACGCTGATGTGATAATTATCGGTACAGCTGGCTGTAACATGAAGTTTAATTGTCACAGGGATAATTAGCACATCCAAGTGGTTAAGAAACAACGCATGTTTGCACCCCCTTGCATTTCAAGAAGTCGAGCGGGCACTTTAAGAGCTTCGGAATCGTCTATTCTGCATCCAACCTTTGCTGTACCTGAACCAGTGGGTATTCTGGAGAATTTATGTGCTCGTTTGCTAAGTGAATTCCCATGATATTCCCTAGGCCTGTTTGTGCGTATGTGCAATTGAAATGCCAATTACATGCTCTGAGCTTCCTGTTCCACATTACAGCACTGAGGTGAAAGCCCCATTTGCATTCCCCGGACACAAATGTTTTATTCATAAACGCGAGCAAGATGTTTTTTTCAAGTCTCTGGCAGCTTTGTGAAGCGGAGACCCAAGTGGCAGGGAGCAAAGGGGCTTTGCCCTAATAGAGACAAAATCCACGCCAAAGTCCGTCACCATCTCTGTCAAGTGTTCCAAGGTTTTGATGTCCTAAGTGAGCGGAAGCTCTGCATGTGCCGGCTGTTGCTGTATTTGAAATACCCGCACTTCCTCGGTTGATTCATCTCCAGAGCGAGATCCTTGAGAGCAGGCGTAACCTAGCCGCTTAGAATGAAAGAAATCAAACTTTGACTAATGCAGGCATGTCAAAGCAGAATTAAGCTACTAGTTTGAAGCTCAGCTCAGTACAACTCTGACTGCATCAAGAGAGAGGGAGAAAGCACAGGGTGTACATCATTACAGATTGATGGTGCAGGGCACCACAGTACATTAAGATGCCTTTATTCTGCACAACAAGCACTGTGAAGGAGAAACACTGGTAGAAAAAGCCAGGGGTACAGTAAAAGGGAGAATGTGCAGGTTTAAAGAGGGAGTTGATGAAAATAACCGATGTAATGACTGTGAACTAGTGAAGCCTGGTGCCAGCTGGCCAGGACTCCAGGTTATTAGATATTATTATCTCTTGATTAATAAATCCTGCGAAATGGACCCTTTGCATCTCAAGACCAAACCCCCTCCTCATGGCCAAGGCCGAAGCAGAATTCCGTTTGCTCTAAACTTTAATGGTTTCCATCGCAACTCATTTATGCTAAGAGACTCTTGTTTGATCTGCATGCTGACCGAGCTAAATTAAAGGTCAGAGTAATCCCAGCAGATTTAGTCAATAATACTCGATTTCCTCCATAGTCCGGTAGTGTAGTGGTTAGTGCGCTCGCCTTGCAAGCAAGAGGACCCGGGTTCAATTCTTGGGGCGGGATGAAACCTTAGGCAAGTTTCTTTACTCCACACGCCACTGTCAATCCACGACTATATGTGGGACACTAGTGTGCACAATTAGACGACCTGTTTCACCCACAAATCACCCAGTCAATCCACTTTACAATATATTCTGTGAAGCACTTTGAGACGTCTCAACAACGTAATAACAAGCTATATTCAAGTGTAAGGATTATTATTAGATTAAGCCTTGCACATACCGCAATTGCCTGGCTTCAGAGACAACCCAATGGTTTACCACACCAGATGGAATGTGTGTGATCGACCAAAGCTCTTATCCACACTTTGCACATTCCTGTGTTCCTATTGATCATTCACTGCTACACTCTTCTTGCATGGAAAGGGCTCAAGGTCATTCACTGGTGCGGCATTTTGACACCTTTTCACACCCACAAATTCAGAGCTTTATAATCATTAATGTTAAGTGTTGCGAACATTGTGGTTGGCAGCAATCTTGGACCAGCAATCATGATAATAATCCTTGCATTTGGTATAGCGTCTTATCATGTCGGAAGGACGTCTCAAAGCGCTCCATAAGAATTACCGTGACTGTGTATATGTAAGCAAAAACGGCACCACATTGTGCACAGCAATGTTCCACAAATAGCCATGGAGTGAGTGACCAATTTTATTTGGGGGATTGTTGGTCAAGACACTGGAAGAGAGAAACTCTCTTCTCTTTTCACATAGGGCCATGAGATCTTTAACGCCCACCTGAACAGGCAGACAGGACCTCGGTTTAACGTCTTATCAAAAGGACAACCTACCTCCAGCACTGCATTGGACCGTCAACTTGGACTATCTGAGTTCAAGTCCCGACATGGGATTGGAACCACAGCCAAGAAGCGAGGGGTTAGTCTGCAGGGTCTTTGCTAGTTCATTGTTATTATTCATGTCTTTGCAAAGGGTGAGTGATTATTATTATTATTAACTCCCCTACTCATTGCCACACCCCATAACACTATGAAAGAGTTACATCTGATATATATTCTGCTTCAAAGCTTGCATTGATGACTAGGTTACATAGATATAATAATAATTAATAATAATAACAATTCTTGGATTTGATATAGCGCTTTTCACATCTTCTAGACGTCCCATATACAGAATATACTGTAAAGTGAATTGACTGTATATTTGAACAATCAATGTGACATGTGTGTACTTTCCCTGGTGTTTATTTGGGAGGGGGGGGGGGGGGGGCGGGGTGGCAGTACAGGAACAGAGAAGATGTGTTTTGTATACCAGGGTCTTTATATAGGCTCATAACTACGATTCATCTCACCATAATAATACTTGTTTCAGATGACTGAACCGAATAAGCGAGGATTCAACCTTTTATGAGTATGAAAGAGTGAGTTGTGATTGACCCAGTTGCGACTGTGGATCAAATCAACTCAGCAAGAGAGAGAATTGTTGGTCAGTCAACAGATGGTTTGTACATAGTCAACAGATGGTTTATACTATGGCTTCCTATAGATGGGATTAGTGGCACACAGTGGATTTGGGGAAATTTCATTGACAGAGCACAGAGCCTTCAGTCTCGTTTGTCAAGAGACTGCAGAGAAATTGGCACAGCTCTGAGGCACGACCGATTTCTCTCACATTACAGCTGTGTTCTTCACAATTAATGTGATTTGCTCACCCAGGACTTAGAAACACGCCGTCCCTTGAGATTGACTGTCCATATCAAAGACTTCCCGCGCTGCCACCTTGTAATATTAATCACTGCTTTGCCTTCTACGGTTCCATCTCGACGGTCAGCATGTTATCAGAGAATTGTTAATTAGCAGGATTCCTGCTCTGACAGATGCACAAAAACAGCGCCTTACAAATGTCTGCAATGACAATGAGACATCAGCTTCATTCGCTTCTCACCAACCTTTCCCCTTGTGAGTTTTGATTGAGGAAAGAGAAAGAGAGAAAGAAAAAAAACATGCCTTGTAATAATAATAATAATCTTGGCATTTGATATAGTGCCTTATCACTTCTTTGAGACGTCTCACAACGCTTCACACAATATACTGTAAAGTGAATTGACTGTATATTTTGTGGGCGAAATGCAGCAGCCAATTGCGCACAGCAGTGTCCCACAAACAGTCGTGGATCGAGTGACCAATTTATTATTTTTTTTAAAGGAATTATTATCCCCGGAAAAGCAATCTGCCAATTGGCTAACAACACGGGTCCTATCTACTGCTAGATAAACAGAGGAGTGTGGAGTAAGGAAACTTGCCTAAGGTTTCTCCCTGCACGGGAATCGAACCCAGGTCCTCTCACCTACAAGGAGAATTGGCATTGAAAATGTATTGGGAATCAGCATTGGAAACTGGGCTGGGGGTAGATAGCTCTAATGGAGGAGCTGGCACACACATCACCTCGATGGGCCCCCTCTCTCTATTGCAATTATAATTTCCGTAATAAATGAGGAAGAGGATTAACCCACTTCGCTCTCAGTTAAAATGTTAACACGTGCGTATTCGGACTTTTCCCAATCCACAAACTATTTTACCGCTTTTAAACCTCAATGCAGTAAGACAATGTATAGTTACAGAAGAGGAAATTCAGTGTTTTTCTAGATTAAAGGCTTCGCTTTGAACCCTGAAGCCTTTTCATGTTATGCTAATAGAAGTGTGGCTGAGGTTTCGCGTGGGTTTGATATGCTCTCCATTTCTTTTTAATGTCCCTTTAATGTCACTCAGCTCCATTGTCTGCTTAGCTTAGAGGACTTCATGCAAAGTGTGTTTGACACAGACCGCTACCCCCCTCCCCCTCCCCCACTCCCCCGTCCCACAAAGCTGGCATTTTGACAGATGTGCAACTGATCCGGGGAGAATCAATAGCTGATGTTTGAAGTGTTCAATAAATTGATTTTCTTGTTTAGATTTCACACTTCAGAGTGATGAATAATGGATTCTGTCGAATCCACCTGGAGAACAGTGGAGGAATTGCCAATATAGGAACCAAGCTGTCATTCTCATATGTAAAATCGCAGAACTTTTACAGCACAGAGGCACTATCCCCGACTAATTTATTCAACGTTGTCAGATCTTTCGATCCCAATGTCTCTTCCTTTCATCACATCCCTTTTTTGCCTCTACTTCCCAATACTCTCTCTTTCTATCTCTCTCTTAAACATCCCTATTGGTCTCCAGCAACATCTTGAGAGATCTCTTTCAAGTCCCGTCTAAAGACCTTCCTCTTCAACCCTCCTACCCCTTTACCCCTCCACCTCTCGTGACCCCAATTCCTAGCTTGAGTCCAAAACGTCCTGACTATCTGGTGCCCTGGGACGTCTTTCTGAAATGAAGGGCACAAGTGTGATTTGTTGTTGTTGTTGCTTCCTGACCTCAACTCTAACTGTCTTGGGTTCTGAGCAATGCAGTGTTTGTGTGGGGCTGTGTGTGTGTGTGCGTATGTGGGGGTGCCTTGTGTGTGCTGTGGGTGTGTGTGCTTATGTGTGTATGATGTGTACGTTGGGGTATCTACCTGATATCTCTGCAAGGTTACGCAAGCTCTCAGAACCCACAACAGGCCAAATTGGGAATTTGAAAGCAATCTTTTGACAAAGCAAAGCAAATTAGAAAGAAGCTAATCTAATCGTGGGATTTGCTATAATGCGAGAAAGATAATTATATTATGCGACAAGTCGTGTGTGAAATTTGTGTGTAAGGTGCATATAGAAAGAATGAAAAAAGTAGGATATTGAATTAGAAACATCTATTTCAGACCCGCAAGTCTATTCTGCACCCTTTCTGTCCTGTAATTACCAAACTCACTGGTAACTCCTCATCTCCACACTCATTCCAAGTTAAAAAGCTTGTGGTTGTCTGCATTTCCCATGCACCACATTGTTCTAAAGACTTAATGACTGAAATTCCGCCCAGTCTCAGCCTTGCAATCTTCTGACACACTCATCCTGCTCACCCCACCAACGATTGATTCCTTGGTGAAGAACAACTGCCCATTCTTTACTCCCGCAGCATATCTGATTTCCAACATCTTTGCCCAAAATACCATCCAACCACCCAATGCTCCGTGTGAATTTCAGCCCTTCCACCCCCATCTCTTCACCGTCCCACTTCCTCTTACATTCAAGCCTGTACAGAAATCAACAGAAGCTGGGATCTGGGCCCAAAGAGCAGTTAATGATAAGTGTAGATAAATGGCTTCTGGATGGCGAGGAAAGTGAGTTATAGATGACTGTAATAATGTGCGAGCAAGTGAGCCAGAATACGCCTGCTTCCAGGACTGTCCATTCTCACTAGCTCCGGGGGCTTTCCCATTATATTGCTTTCACATCTACCTTATAATTAGACGATCAGCCCCTGCGTTAAATTCTTTTCAAAACCTTCACAGCTTTTTGTTCGAATAGAACCGTGGAAAACCATTTATAGCATCCGGCCCATCATGTCTGCGCTGCTGTTTTTACGAGCAACCCTTTCAGTCCCATTTAACCTGACCTCCCTTTCCCCTACCCCCCCCCCCCCCCCCACTCTCCACACACACCCATACGATCCTGTTTGGGCTTATTCTCTGATATTTTTCCCTTCCTTTCCCCGCCCCAACTGCGCTCTGCAGAAGAGCGTACCAGCACATCAGAGAATCATTCCCTGCGAAGCTTTTTCGAGTTGCAGCGATCTATGAAACATTCTCGTCCAACCACCCCCCACTCCAAACAAAATTGGGAAATGAAAAGGAGCGTGTCATGTTGTTAAGCGTAATGGTAAATTACTTTCGTCCAAAAGCTGTGCAGGAAACAAATGAAATATTCAGTGTTTCTGTGAGCCAGAGTGTACTAAGCCGGGGCAGTCACAATCCCAGCGGAATTAAATCCTTTCCCTGCATCTCAAGAGCTCCCAAGTGTCACTTGCGAATGTTCAAAGCGTAAATTCCTCCACAAGGCAGTCAGTACTGAGTACCCGCAGCATAAGAGGTTTGGGAGAGGGTGGGTGCAGGGGGAGTGAATACCCCTTTGGCCCCTTTGATGTCCCGCAGTGCTAAGTTGTACTAAGTAGTAAGTAGGAACTCGGTCAATTGGCAGATCACTTTCCGGGGATAATAATCCCTCCGAAAAAGACAACATTTGGTCACTCAATCCACAACTGTTTGTGGGACATGCTGTGTGCGATTGGTTGCCACATCTCACCCACAAACTACCATCAATCCATTCAATACATTCTATGAAGCACTTTGGATATCTCACCATTTGATAAGGCGCTATCTCAAATGCAAGGATTATTATTATTGTTGTTGATATCAGCTTTCCAGAATCCCTGTTCTCCTATTAGGGCATCCAGCCTCAACCAGCCTTCCTGGTGACTTGTTCCAACGAGGGTGTAGATTGTCTGAATGAATGTAATGTCTCACAACCTTCAGAAATGGGCAAATGCTTAATTGGTAAGTCAATTGGTGAGATCCCGGGGTCTTGACAAGCTGCCTTACGGAAGCGTGCTATTTGATGACAGCTGCACGTAATTTACAGCAAATCCTCGCTGTGTCGAATGGATGATCTGAGCCTGTCCGCAAACTGACTCACGCTAATCGTTTGTGACAAAAGCAAAATTAATCCTGGCTCAGAATGTGCCGGGCAACTAATTTACGACCATTGCAGTGGCCTGGAATAAGCTGAGCCCTTACCAAATAATTCACAATGCCAACCACACAATTTACCTTGACACGGTGCATTTCATGCCGGGAGGACGTCCCAAAGCCCTAACCCTAATTGGCTGGGGGTTGGGAGCCGAGGGGAAAGATGACCAAGAGTGCGGTCAAAGAGGTAACGTCTTGAGACGTAACAAAGAGAGATGTGGGAACTTGTGCTTGTGTGGGTATGTGAGTCGTGAAGGTCTGAAGCAGCTGTGCAATTGGAAAAGATGAGGTTGTTTCACCTGACGACAATCCCCCCCCCCCGCCCCCCCCACCGGCAGATAAACTGGTCATTCAATTTGCAGCTGTTTAAGAGATCTTAAGATGGCTACAAACACACAGTAACCGCTTGATGAGAATGACAGCAAAGGACTTTTCAGTGGGAATAGGAGAACTATAAAGGCGCAAATATTTTCTCTCTACCCCCAGGCTGAACGCAGACAAACACTCCCCAGGGATTTCCATGTGTTGCAGGAAACTCTCAGTCATTAAGAGTTTGCAGAGCTGCAGATTGGATTGAACTAAGAAAGAATCAGCCATGCAGCAGCCAAATTGCGAGGCAGTCGAGAGAGTCTGTGTCCTGATTATAATGTGATTGGTACGTGCAGAAGAAGAGAAAAACAGCGACATAAACTCTTGCGCAAAATGCAAAGTCTGAAGGAGAGATTCTTAAATTCTTGATGGGATGTAAAGGTCAAGACATCTCAAAGGGCTTCACAGGATTTTGCTGAAAAGTGGTGTGACGGTGTGTTATCTTGTGGGCGAATGTGACAGCCAATATATGCACAGCAACGTCCCGCCAACTGCGTCTGATAAACAAATTGGCTCGATTTTGGAGGTCATCTGAGAAGGAGCGAAGGGAATAGGGTTTCGGAGAGAGGGGTTCACACAGTGGGATCTTTAATATCTTTTTAACAGCTTCCCAGCCCAAACTAGCACAATTGGCTGCCGGGTTTAATTCTTAAATCTATACTATTAGTAAAGATTTAAGAATTTTCCGCACTTTATGTCAAAATTGGCTGCCGCATTTCGCCACAAATTTACGGCCAATTCACTTTACAGTCTATTCTGTGAAGCGCTTTGAGATGTCGAGAAGACGTGAAAAGCACTTTATCAAATGCAAGGATTATTATTATTATTATTATAAATGTTCTCGGGGGCTGAGACCGGATGGAATTACTGTTGAGGGGGTGAGATAATGTCCTGATTCAATCCTGAGATTCTGTGAGTCAAAGCCCCGATACAAGAACCAGCTGTGTGCAATACTCCTTTATTCTAATTAAGAGCAAGAGATCTACCCTATAGTTACAATTAGGCTGTAATTACAAAGGCAGCAAATGAGATTTCTTAATTCCTGATAGTGTACACCCAGCTCTCTGCTCTTCGTAGCAACTCAAGCAAAAAAAAAAATTGCTAAATCTTTCCTGCTCTGCCGTGTCTGTGCGACTGCAAGCACACCGAGTGACGATCCGAGTGGGTTCTCAGCGAAGGAGACTGGGATTGATTCAAAGATCGTGTGGCGTGCAGCGGGAAGGAATGCAATAATAACCATAACAATCCTTGCGTTTGATCTAGCGCTTTATCAAATCTTCGCGACGTCTCAAAGCGTTTCGCAGAATATACTGCAAAGTGAATTGACTGTACATTTTGTGGTCGAAGGTGACTTTTAGGAGCAGGTGACTTTCCACGTACACCTGAAGTGCTCCAGGTGTCAATGGAAGGCACTGGGTTACTGTGGTTCTGTTCTGCCATCCAGACGTGTGTTCCTCTGAGAAACCAGAGGCATGTCTGCAAGGTCAGCTCGCCTGAAATTCAGCTTAATCTTCTGAAAGAATATTCTTTACCAGAGCCTCTAATCTAGGTTAACCAAACGTACAAGCGATCGAGCTCCTATCCTGTTATGCTAAGACATGTAATGAGAGCTTTGTTCTTCGGAAGGAAGGCAGGTTCCATTCAGCCCGGTCGGTCTCTGGGATATTCCATTAGCATGTGTGGAGTTTGTGAAAGGGGGAGTGAATGAAACACCACAATTATTTCCCCCGACCTGTCAGCATCGATCAATCAATGGTATCGGTTCTCCACTGCCAATAGGGTAAAAGGACATTAGATCTGTGAAAGAATAGGGTTAAAGCACCACAGGACCAAATTGCTACCAGGAGTAAATCCCAATATTTTTGACTTTATTTCCACTTTGTTTTCTTTTAACTCTTAAAGATAGTAACATTCACGGCGATAGCGATCAGATGGCGAGTTCTGTGCGCATTTGTGGCGTTCCCGTAGCGTAGTGGTTAGCAAGCCCTCGCCTTGCGAGCGAGAGGACCCGAGGGTTCAATTCCCGGACGGGAGATTGGCTACTGCGTTTTTCCCCAAAAATATACAGTCAAATCATTTTGCAGTATATTCCGTGAAGCGCTTTGAGACGTCTCAATGGTGCGATAAAGCACTTTATGAAATGCAAGGATCATGATTATTATTATTACTGTTTATTATTAACGCCTTTGGTCTATTTATCCATGGCATTGCCCGGCTGACAGGATGGCAGGCAACAACAGTGCAACAATTAGATAATTATTTGGGGAGGACAGGTTTGTAGGGCTATGGGGAGAGCGCAGGGGAGCGGGATTGATTTGGGTAGCTCTTTTCAAAGCGTCGGCACAGACACGATGGGCCGAATGGCCTCCTTCTGTCCTGTACAATTCTATGATTCTATGAATGCAATATTCCTTGCATTTAATATAGCACCTTATCTCCTCGTTGAGACATTTCAAAAGTCTTGACAGAATACACTGTAAAGTGGAGTGACTGTATTTTGTGGGCGAAAATATTTTGTGGGAATCAGGCATCCATTTTAAGTCTAAATTATTACTGAGTGGCAAATTACAGGAAACATTACACCACGTTACAGTAATCTTGTTTTTTTTTCCTCCGTGTGGCAATCTTACTGGTGTCATTTAACTATAATGGCTGTGTAATGGGACCCCAGTGGTTGTCAAGCAATTTTGTGGTCTTCTGTGGAGCCCTCATTAATGGGCTAATTAGAGGTAAACAGAATATAAAATAATTCTTTCCATCAATCCCCGGGTTTGTTGTTATGGTTTCAGGCAGTCTAGTGAGTTATATAGCTGGGACAACAGAAGCCAGAGTCCCAACGGTTAGAGCCGTGTTTTTTTCCTTCGCCTTTAAAGAGCAGAGAGGTACCCCATTGTATCTCTCTGTCTACTGCAGTTTAGTTATTTTAGTTGCCTACAAAACACACAGTCACCATACTTCATAGTGAAGCACTTCCTCAGATCTATAATCCAATCCCATTCCCTGCTCTCTCCCCATCATGTCTATGCCGGTGCTCGCTCCCCCACTGGAGCTCTCTACACTCTAATCCCATTTTCCTCCCATACAATTTCATATTCTTTCTCTTCAAATATTTACTCGATTCCTTCTCAGTGAGGAGATGTCAATGTGCGGAGCCAAATAGCATAGCTTTAAACCATTGGCGCTGTGTTGGGCGATGTGAATTATTAAACTAAACATGACGTGGAAAAATATTTTTAGTGTACGACAACCACTCTTGTGAAGACTTTTGATCCTTTGCCTCTCCGAATGAGGAGGAACATTGAATCTTTATCACTTCTCGTTCAGTCTGGAATTCACTTGTTCAAAGGATTGATCAGGTAGAATTTTTTAAAAGAGAATCAGATGAACACTCGACTAAATAGGGTATCAAGTGTGGGGAGAAACAGCAGGCAAATGGTATTGATTTACAGATCAATGGTGGGATAAGTTAACGGTACAGCAGGCTTGATGGGTTCAGTCACCTTACGCTTGTTCTTCTGTAAGGACAGTGGAGTCCTGTAGCTCAATAGTTAGTGTGCTCGCCTCGCAAGCAAAAGCCCTGGATTCGATTCCCGGCAGGGCAAAACCTTGGGAAAAAATAATAATAATGTCGGTCAATCCGCAATCATTTGTGGGACGCTGCTGTTCGCAATTAGCTGCCATGTTTTGCCAGCAAACATACAGCCAATTCACTTTATGATATATTGTGTGAAGCACTTTGAGACGTCCAGAAGACGCGAAAAAGCTCCATAGCAAAAGGCAAGGATTATTATTATTATTATTATTATAGAGTATGCCATCCACTAAACGCCTGGATTCACGCATTAGAAGAATCAACGGTCAGGCTGCATCCTCACCCCATCTCCCAATCTCCACCCCGACCCCCACACAAACACATCCACCCCTCCCTCTGTAATACTCTGACTGTGGACCTCTCCAAGGTTAGGATAAGATAATAATATAATAATCCTTCCATTTGATACAGCGCCTTATGTCTTCGAGACATCTCAAAGCGCTTCACGGACTATACTGTATATTTTGTGGGTGAAATGCGGCAGCCAATTGCGCACAGCAGGGTCCCACAAACAGTCGTGGATTGAGTGACCAAATTAGTTTTCAAGGAATTTTCCAAGAAATATTTCGACTGCACTTAGATCTCTCTGTGTGCAATCGAATGCCCTGAGGAGATGAGCCAGGATTTGATTAGGGTCGCTAACTCCGGCTTCACATTGTGTGTCTTTTTTATTATTGAAGGTTTTTTTAATCTAGAATTACATTTAGCAGAGACGCCAGGAGGGTTCCCTGCGCCGCACAGAGCTTCACAACCCGAGTGGGGCCGGCTTCAATCACACGAAATCTTCGTGCAAATCAGTCAGCCTGGCTCAGTGGGAGCGCTCTCGCCTCTGGGTCAAAAGGTTGTGGGTTCAAGCCCCCATGTCGGGTGGAATCACAAAGTCTAAGCTGACCCTGGGTGTGCTGTATCGTTGGAGGTGCCGTCCTTCGGATGAGACATTAGACCGTCTGACTGTTCAGGTGGTGTTTCAAGATCCCGATGCATCGTTCGAAAAGAGGAGGGCATTTCTGTCTCCCAATGTCCTGGTCAACAATCCCCTAAATAAAATTGGGCCGCTCACTCCATGTTTGCGGGACAAAGCTGTGCGTAACTGGCTATTATATTTATTTTTCTCTTTGCCCCAACCACTGCTGGCCGCTCACCTCACCCAGAGATCCAGTTGATTCTGGGTGTAAATGATTCTGGGTGTAAACCAAGAGGACACTGAGTGGCACCATGTTTACTGGAGCGTGTCTGCTGGCGATCGAACAGTAGTCACCCACCTCTCCTTGTCCCCTTGGCAGATAAGGACACATCAGCCTCGTCCCTGCAGCTCTCTGCCACTCTCGCTCTTCTTCACTGTTCCTCGCTGCCAATCCTGGCAGCCTGCGTAAAGGCAAAACAGAACTTGCATATTTATAACGCGTCAAAGCACTTGCTTCACAAGCACTTACCGTGGAGTGGCCTGACTGACTGCGTGTGTAAGCAAACATGGCAGCCGTTTTGAGGGGGAGAAAGGTGTCACATGCATAGCCGCGAGGTGAACGATTGATTAATCTGGTGGTGGGGATGTGGTTGGTGGGGTGGGGGGGCCTTGTCGGCAAGGACACTGCAATTCCATGCGGGGTCTGAAACTGGGCTATTCCGTGCAGCACAACAACAACGTACATTTATATAGCCACCACCCCCACCCCACCCCCACATAGGGTAGCCCCCCAGAGCGCTTGAAAATGGTGGAGCATGACATTGAGTCGAGGGGGGGGAGGAGATGACCGTAGACACGGTCGAAGAGGAAGGTCTTCAGGCGCGACCTGAAGATAGGGAAGGAGGGGGCGAGGCGGAGGGATAGAGGAAGCTTCTTCCAGAGTTTCAGGGGCGTAGTGGCTGAAAGCGTGACCAATGTTTGTTTCTCTGATGATTGGTCCTTGCTCTGAGAGCTGCAACGAGAGAGAATGAATAAAGATGTGGAAGGTTATTTGTCATTGCCTGTGAAACTCCAAATTACATTCTGAGTTAATGAATGAGCACGAGTTACTGGTAATCTTATAAGATGAATGGCGACTTGCGCAGAATATAACGAGACAGGTGTGACTAATGAGGCGATGCTCTCGCTGGCCTGGAGATCACAAAATGTTATGCTTGGGTTTGATACGACGTCCGTAACGTTGGTGAGGAGCTTTCAAAGCCCTTCACACAGTTCCCGCAAAGTAAAGTGTTGTGACTGTGCACTCAGCGACAGCCCGCAAACAGCCGGGAGGTGACAGCTCCAGATATGTGCGGTTCCATGTGTTGGGATGAAATGTGCACACTCTCTCACCCTATCTCTCTCTCGCTCTCTCTCGCTTGCACACTCTCTCCCTCTCGCTGACCTTTTGGTTATTAATTGGGACCGAAAGCGCGGTCGAAGGGGTTCGACTTGAGCCGGATCGTGAACGAGGCGAGGGAACTGACGAAACTTCCACAACAACAACAAGAACTTGCATTTATACACCGCCCCACACAAATCTGCAAGTCTCAGAGCGCTTGACAGTGGCGGAGCTGGTGTTGTTGTGAAAGTACTTCCTATTAACTCCTTAATCTGCAGCCTGATTTAGTGACTTGACGGACGACAATCAGTGGCATTTTTTAGCGAGTTCTGAGTTCATTCACCCCAGGACTATTCAATGAACGTTGTCATATTTTGAGCCAATAACCACTCTCGACGGATTCTTTGAATTCCGAGGAGGAACCGGATTACCAGAAATTAATTGACAACACACGGAACTGGCTTAAATAGGATTAAATAGATTGAGAAAGAATTGGTGTTATGGAAGCGTTTTAATGGTGAAACCAATGAGGGATAACAACAATTTGCAGAGTTCTGGTTGATCTGCAGCCTATGGATGGACCGAGTTTGGGAGGCCGACAAGCAAAGAGTTTACATAGTCAAGCCTCGACGTTATGAATGCGTGTATGAGGGTTTCGGGGGCCTGCGGTGTGAGACAGTGGCGGAGCCGGGCAATGTTTTGGAGGTGGGGGAAGGCAGAACGGGTCATGGCGCGGATGTGGGGTAGAAAGGATAGTTGAGGGTCAAACAAGATGCCAAGGTTACGGACTGGCCTATTAAGGAGGAGTGTGCACCCTTGGATGGTGATGTTGTCAGCGCCTGCGGTGAGGAGGCGCTGACGGGAGCCAATTAGGAGGGCCTCGTTCATGTTGACGTTCAACGGAAGAAAGTTCGCTCTCATCTAGGACTTGATGTCTGACAGACATTCTGTCAGGACAGCAGTGAGTCCTGGAGTCAAGGGTGGAGGTAAAAGGTAACGTTGGGTGTCATCCACATACATGTGGAAGTTGACCCATGTCTGTGGATAATGTCACCAAGAGGGAGCATATAGATATTGAAGAGGAGGGAACCAAGGACAGAGCGCTGAGGAACGCCGCACAAGACAGTGTGGGGGGCTAGAGGAGAAACCATTTGTGGTGATGAAGCGGAGGCGGTGTTAGAGGTACAATTTAAACCATTCAAGGATAGAACCATGAAGGTTGAAGTGAGAGGATAGATGAGGATAGAGTGGTCAACGATGTTGACGGCAGCAGAGAGGTCAAGCAGGACGAGGAGGAAGAGGTCGCAGGTGGACAGAATGTCATAATGATGTTAATATTAACAACAAAAACTTGCAGTATTCCTAAAGCACTCCTTGAATTATGTTGTCACTGATTAATAGTGTGTAACTAGTGTGATAATAGTGTTTTAATAGTACTTGAATAATGCGTCAGTCTGTGCCCTTAATATATCACAGCAATGTAGCATTTCTATGTTATTTCGGTCCCTAATTTTAGATCGAAAATGATAAATTAGCTGATCCGATTTCCTCAGAGTTTGAAACCAATTAAAAACAGATTTATTGCACTCAATTTGAATGCTGTATAACAGTGGTTGAAAATGAGCTAGCGCAAGGAATCTTTGCAGGTGGATGAGCATCATTTATAAAGGCTGTGGCCTCCTTTGTACAGAGAAAATTTTGATAAATAGTTCTGCAAGATTGGTTCACACTGTTGTGTAAAACTCATCTGAATTTCCATTAAGGATAAATGTAGACCAAGACAATAAATAAGTTTGGATAGAATTTAATAACGAATCCTTCTCATTTGGAGGGACTTTAATACCGAGAATCCTTCTGCCCTTGATACAACGCCTTGTTATGTGTAACCTGGCTGCCGCCTTCGCTTACAAGATATACAATCACTACACTTTACAGTGAACCCTGTGAAGCACTTTGAGGTGTGCTGATGCCCCACTTAGATCTCAAGGGTCAATCTCCTCTCTTACTTACATGACACCTCACTAAATACTCAATAAATTGGCCCTTTAAAGGGTGAAATAACTGGAACAAATATTAATAATAATCTTTGCATTTGATGCAGCGCCTTATCTTGTCTTTGAGAGTCTCAAAGCGCTTCACAGGATATGCTGTGAAGCGAATTGACTGTATATTTTGTGGGATAATCCCCAGATCCACAAAAGCAGTGCGTCCTTACTCCATGCCAAGGTAATTAGTTCCCTCCTAGAATCTCTTTCCCCCACATCGTGTTTGTGCCAGCTCTTGCTCCGCTCTCTGGAGCTCCCAAATCCCGTTTTCCCCGTGCTCTTTCCCCAGTGCCCCTCAATATTATTTTTTTCCCTCACTATTGTTTATCCAGTTCCTATTTTAAAGGCTGCTGTGGGCTCGATAGCTTTGCAACGTGGCATTCCACACGCTCGCAGCCCGCTGCTTAACAAAAGGAGCTTGTAGCCTCCCATTATTTTATGAATATAATAAATGTGAAGCGAGAGTCTGTGTGGGAGGAAGTCGTGCTGCAGAGAACATGCCCTTTTTTTCCTTTATTATGGCAGCCTTTGAGGATTTTTGTCGCTAATCAGTGAGATTACACAGGTCCTGTCCCCTCCGGCTTCCTGGACAAGGCAGTGTGCTGGCAACGACAATCACACATTGTCCACCGCAGCTACTTAACCCGGTCAATTTTGCGCCGTTTCTTAGTTAAGAAATCCGAGTTGGGGGAAACTCCATTGCGGTGACCGGGTGTGATGTCTCACCACCCCCACCGTCACCTTGCGCGCAACTCTGCCGGGGATTGTGGACTCAATTTTTTAATTAAATAATAATAATAATCCTTGCATTTGATGCAGCGCTTCGTCAAGTGTTTGAGACCTCTCAAAGAGCCTCACGGGACACGCTGTAAAGTGGAGTGACTGTGTGTTTTGTGGGCAAAATGTAGCAGCACAATTGCGCACAGCAATGTCACACAGTCATGGAGTGAGCCACCGATTGTATTTGGGCGGTGGGGGTGGGGGGGTGGGGGGGGGCGTCTTTGGCCGGGACAGACAGCGGGAGAGAGAAAAACTCCCTTCTCTGTTTGAATAGCTCCACGGAATCTTTGACGTTCGCCTGAACAGGCAGGTGGGACCTCAGTTTAACGTCTCATCCGAAGGGCGGAATGAGACGTAAAACCGAGACGTTAAATAGCGCAAAATTAACCCTTGAACTAACTCAGATAATCCCACAGAGCGGAGCAGGTTGGCAAGTTGTAAGTGGGTGAATGGTTGGTTGGCTGCAGATGGCTGCCTGACAAACAGCCTAAAGTTTTACAAGCTGCCTCAAGTCAGTCAGGTGAGTAAATGCCTGACTTACTGCGCTCCTCTCCACTTGCTGCTGATCGCTCCCAGTGACTGAGCTCCCACTGTTCACATAAATTGTGTGAGAGAGAGAGAGAGAGAGAGAGTGAGACGTTCTGTGCCTGACCATCACCAACTCTTAATGACTCAAGATTACATTGAAAGGAGAAGTGAGTTTCTCTCTCCCGGTTTCCTGGCTGACAGTCCTGTGGGTAAAATTGACCGTTCGTTTCATTGCTCTGCGGAGCATTACTGTGTGCAAATTGGTTGTCTGCATGTGCACAGCCACTGCACTTTGCAGAAACTTTCGGAAGTGCTTTGAGATGCTCTCAGGAGTTATTTATCTCGAAACTTAACCTGCTCCAAGTCCCCCACCCTGTCCGCCCGCAATCGGCGGTTGGGAGTTTAGCTTTTCTGCCCCCCCCCACCATCCCCACCCTCTGAAACTCCATCCCCGAATTGTTCCGACTCACCTCCTTCAAGGCCTATCTCAAGACCTTCCTCTCTTTGAGCTTTCCTCTTCCTCAGCCACTCTCTCCCACCCTCCAACCTTCCAAACCTCTTGATTCCAATCACCCAGTTCAAGTGCAAACCCTTCACTCTCCAGGGCCTGGGGACGTCCTTCCAACATGGAAGGTGCTGTATAAATGTAATTTGTTGTTGTTGTTGTTGTTTTGGGTTAGTTATTGGTGGCCTGACAACTAACATTCACTCCGCAAGGGTGACAAAAAGTGACCGGTTGCACACAGATGCTCCAGGTTTTCTGAAGCACTCTCCTCTTATAGGAATTAAGATTCATTGAATTTTTCATCGCCTGTTATTAAATATTCAGGCTCGTTCTCCGGAGTGCAAGGATGCAAATTTCCGACTATTAACATTTATAAATCCTTCGTCCTGACAAAGGAGATTCTTTCTTTGTGTGAACTTCAAACGGACTCACCCCTAGAGCTCCCCCAGAACAAGCCCCGTAAAATCAATTTTGCTCTTTTGTTAAAAAAAGCAATGGTTTATTCATGATTCAAATCGCATCCTGCATTAAAATCACAAGCCGAGAGCTTATCCCCTCTCTTTGTTGACTTGTAGCGACGGACACTGACACTTACATCGAATTGGTAACATGGACTCAACGGCCTGACTCCAGGGTGTAAATTGATTGATTTGTGTTGTTGATCAGGTGAGACATGGTCACTCGGGTTTGCCCTGGTCTCCACTCGCTCACTCTCACACCTGGTCCAACTGTGAGATGTGACTGGAGGCTGTAAGATCCACGACTACTATTAGTAATAATAATATTCCCATGCCATCCGCTCCCCTGTGCTGTCCTTCGGAAGAGTCATTAAACCGAGCTCCTGTCTGCGCCTGTTCAGGTGGACGTTAAAGATCCCATCACACGATTCGAGAAAAGGAGAGAGTTTTTCTTTCTCACGATGTCCTGGACAACAATTCCCCCCCACTCCCCACCACCCCAAATAAAATTGCTCACTCACTCCATGGCTGTTTGTGGGACATTGCTGTGTGCAACTCACTTTACTGTATATCCTGTGAAGCACTTTGAGACATCTGAATGATGAGATAAACCGTCATGTTATGATCAGTCGTAGTGTTATTATATCAAATGCAAGGATTATTATTAATAATAAATGAATCTCTGCCTCCAAATAAACCTGACACTACACCTCGTCACTATACTTGACAGCAATTACATGTGACTCATTTCAAGCATTTCAATGTTGAGGGCTCGATATCGAAGATTGAATTGATCGAGTTGGGAAGCAAGTCTCTAAGTGGAAAATTATCTTCCCAACAGTGGGTGGTTCATTTTAGTCGTTTACATTCCGGTTAGTCTAATATGTAGTAATGATAATAATAAAAATAATCCTTGCATATAGCTCCTTATCTTTGTCTTCGAGATGACTCAATTTGCGAATCTTTGAAAGAAATAATAACACGGGAAACAGTAAGTCTTTAAAATGCAAAGTATGCAGTCAATCCACTTAACAGTATATCCTGTGAAGCGCTTTGAGATGTCTCAACGAGGTGATAAGGCGCTATATCAAATGCAACAATTATTATTATTGTTTAGCCCACGCTTGACAGCAGTTCTGGACCAATATAGATGGTGTTCACAAGAACCAATGTCCTGTAAATCTGTTCTGATCAGCTCTGTGAGCTGTGCAGTGAATGATGAACCTCTCACCCAGCGATCAATAACAGTCCCACTGCTCAGTGAACAAATCAATTCACCCCCGCAGCATTTTAGACTTTACGGAAACACATTTTGTTTTCATCGTGGGCTGTGCTGTACGACTTGATGACAGTGCTAGTGCTGTGCGTTCTGGGCTTTGCTCTTGATTGCCACTTGGGGAGGGGGAAGTGCGTGTGTGTCTGGGTGTGGGTGGGGGGCTGGGGGGGGGGGTGGGGGATCCGGGTGGAGTTATGAGGACTTGAAATTTCACCTCGTCTTAGCCCTCGTGACCATTTTGTTCCAGGTTAAGCCTGGCTTGAGAGATTTCGCTGTTTTGGGTGATCTTAGATTTTAGAACACGGGTTTAAGTCCCGTAGAGTAGTGTTTAGAGCGAGAGGACCTGGTAGGGCAAAACCTGAGGCAAGATTCCTACACCTTTACCTAGCAGTAAGTAGGAACCCAGTTGTTAGTCGATTGGTGGATCGCTTTCCGGGGGTAACAAAATACACAGTCAATCCACGTTACAATATATTCTGCGAAACGCTTCGAGACGTCTCAACGACACGATAAGGTGCTATATCAAAACGCAAGGAGTATTATTATAATTATTATTATCCGCAGTTGGAGGTGTAGCCGCTCAGCGAGGCTGAGTGAGTGAGATCTTTACAGTCACGGTGTCTTTGCAGCATTATAGTGAAGGTGAACTGAGTTGTCACTCAGCATTGAGCTCTTTAGAGAGAGAATGTGTGAGACAGAGAGATGTCGCGTCCAGCCCAGTTGACTTGTTCAATGAAGCGAGATACATCTGATACTCACATTGTCAGAGCCTCAGGGCTCAGTGCACGTGAGTTGCACTGACACCAATAGCTTTTAATCTTCTCTGTGGACCCGATTGCATTCACACTCCACTGCCTTAAGCCTTCACCCCATGGAGATCAGGCTCCCGTGTCTGGAGTGTAAAGCTCAGTGCCACTGAAATTGGGAACAATCAATAGGCAATTACAGGTTGTCACTGTAACCACTGTGCACCTCACCATCAAACATGTGTCTGTCTCTGCTATCACCCATATGTGGAGTCCTGTAGCTCGGTGGTTAGAGCACTCACCTCGCAAGCGAGAGACCTGGATTTGATTCCCGGGCAGGGCGAAACGTTGGGCAAGTTTCCTTACTCCATGCGCCTCTGTTTACTTAGGTAGGAACCCCGTTGTTAGTCGATTGGCGGATCGCTTTTCCGGGGGTAATAATTCCCTCAAAATAAATAAATAAATAAATATAAATAAATTGGTCACTCAATCCGTGACTGTTTGTGGGACGCTGCTGTGCGCAATTTGCTGCTGCATTTCTCCCACTAAATATACAGTCAATTCACTTTACGGTATATTCTGTGAAGCCTTTTGAGACGTCTCAAAGACTTGACAAGGCGCTAGATCAAATGCAAGAATTATTATTGTTATTAAAGTCTACAGCTGTGGTGGGGAAATCTCTTTGGTTGAGATGGTTTCAATCTCTTTGGTAGCCAACAAAATAAATGTTTCTCGATTGAATATTTCTTGATATATGGCATAAATCAAAGCTTTGTATTTCGTGATCAAAGACCATACAATCATGGACTGAAATAAACCCAGTCTCGGCCTCGCTCAGTTGCTCGCCCTCTCGACTCTGGTTTAATAAAACTCTGCGTTAATAAATCCCACTGAAACCTTCTGAAATCCTTATCTCTCAAACCTTCCCCTGTGTCAGAGCAAAAGGGGCTGAGCTCGATGGGTAACTAACTCCCTTCGCTCTGCACAGAAATCTGAAACACTCTGACAAAGAGCTCGTCTTCTGCTCACTCCCTCGGTTACTACGCTGTTTTAAAGGTCACTTTAAACGGAAGGAAAAGAAAAGGAGTATTGAATGAAACTCAATACTATGTTCCTATGAATGAAATGCCTGAGAAGGTTACTCAGATGGTATCAGATGACAGGAGAATTGGCTTCCCTGTGCCTTTGAAACACGCCGGACAAAACGTGGAGCAATTTGAAAAGAAGTCTCTCGCTATTTTTTTTCCCCCATCCAATTTTCATCATCCCAGGTGATTGCACTCTCACAGTTTCTGGATAACTGCTCGTTCCCCCGCATGAGCAGCTTTGAGCTCAGTGTCTAGGCTGACGCTCCAGTACAGTGCGAAGGGGGTGTTGAGAAATTAATAAATTCTGGCCTCCTGTAGCTTAGCGGTTAGAGCTCCTGCCCCCCTCCCACACACTCTGGATTGAGAGGACTTTAGTTCGATTTCCGGCAGGGTTAAACGTTGGCAAGTTTCCTTACTCCACACGCCTCTGTTTACCTAGCAGTACGTAGAAACCCATTTGTTAGTCGATTGGTGGATCGTTTTTCTGGCAATTCCTTCAAAAGAAAAAACAATTTACTCACACAATTCCACGAATGTTTGTGGATCGCTGCTGTGCACAATTGACTGCCGGGTTTGGCCCACAAAATATATAGTCAATTCACTTCACAGTATATTCTGTGAAGGGATTTGAGACGTTTCGAAGGCGCTGTATCAAATGCAAGGATTATTATTATTATTAAACCAAGCTCCCCATCTGCACCTAGTCAGGCAGACATTCGAAAAAGAGAAGGGAATGTAATTGGGCATTCTGCATCCTAATAACCTGTATGAAACATGTATGTATTTATATACATTCACATGGGGCATGGAATGGCCTGTGATATGAATAGTCTCCTCCTGTGCTTATGAAGTCTGATCACAGTGGATCAATGGAGTCTGGATTTTAGAGGTCGCTGAATGGTGTACAGCAGGCAATCAGTCTGATAAAACCCAACTAGTTTGATAGCGTTTGTGTAACGCAGGAAGAAAAATGATCTGTTTTGGAGAGAACGAAAAAACTGGACGAATAAACTCATTATACGGAATTGCCTTCAGCCACAGGAAGTTTGAGATCAAGAGGGAGTGCTGGGTTGAGCAGGAGAAAGGTGCTTAGTGTAGCTTTTCTCTACATTTCCATCACAGATCAAGAGATAAAATTTGCTGAACCATGATATATGAGGCAGCGCATGCAAATAGACTGT
Organism: Callorhinchus milii; assembly: GCF_018977255.1. Taxonomy (NCBI): domain Eukaryota; kingdom Metazoa; phylum Chordata; class Chondrichthyes; order Chimaeriformes; family Callorhinchidae; genus Callorhinchus; species Callorhinchus milii. The sequence continues at coordinate 15,599,595 of NW_024704751.1, forward strand.
AAACTGTGGGGTCATTAGATTATTTGATTTGGACTACAGTATTGCTTGCCAGTAACTACTGGTTGCTGATTAAAAGTCCTATTGGAAAATTGGAAGGAGTTTCCCCTGGTGCCCTGGCCAAAGTTCCTTGGAAATTTCCGATAAACTAATAATAAATAATAATAATCCTTGTATTTGATACAGCACCTGATCAGGTCTTCAAGACGTCTCAAAAGGGCTTCACAGAATACACCGTAAAGTGAATTGACTGTATATTTTGTGGGATAAAGGCAGCAGCCAATTGTGCACAGTGGTGTCCTACAAACAGTCGTGGATTGAGACCAATTTTTTTTTAAGGAATTATTAGCCCAGGAAAAGCAATCCGCCAATCGACTAACAATCGGGTTCTTACTTACTGTTAGGTAAAATAGAGACGTGCGGAGAAAGGAAACTTGCCCAACGTTTTGCTCTGCCGAGAGGTTGCTTGCGAGGCGAGTGCTCCAACCACTGATCTACAGGACTCCGGTGAATTGAAGTGAAGCATGGACTCCCCCTCACTGACAGTTCAGTTCAGGCGATCCAATTTGCTTTGCGCCTGTATTAATGTTCATAAATTATTCAGTGTACAACACCTTTGTTAACCATCATTAATTGCATAGCCAGTTAGTAATTAAAGTATGTGAGTGATTCACAGAGAGGCAAATTGACAGCTGTCCGGGAGAGCTGCGTTGGTTAATCGACTGATTTAAAATTCATGTTATTAACCCTTTCCACGATGACATTCCACCCCTCCCCCCCCAAACGCTGGAGATTGCAATCTGTGCAATTATTATTTTGAGAAATTTATTTCCTGTGGTTTACGCACGTCCCCAGAGTAAAGGTTGACGTGTTAATTAACACTGAGAGTACAAATTAGCACTTCAACAGATTTAAACAGCGACCTGCTGCTGTTCAACACCGACTGGTCTCCATCTGAGTAGAGGGACCACTGACCACTTCAAAGCCATGTATAAAGGCACATCTACAGGCAACTGAGCCATGGGGTAGACATGTGGCTGATTAGAGGGATACTGGCTTTGTTCTCATCGCTTTTTGTTTAATTCTACCATTCTGCGGTCGGGGTTTGAAGCCTATCTGTCTCCACTCGCTGGAAATCCATCCCGGAATCCCTTCACCTCACCCATTCCATCGCCTCCTTCAAGGTCCGTCTCAAGGCCTTCCTCTTTGACCGTGCCTTTGGCAATCTTCCCACTCTCACCCACCTTGCCCCCCTCATCCCTGCTTTTCTCTTGCCCATCCAGTTTTCGATCCACCTGACTGATTTACGCTACACACACACACCCCCCACAACACCCCCACACCTCCAAAAAAGGGGAGTTTCAACTTCTTAGGGCACTTACCCAATTCTTTCTGAAAATAATTAGAGTTCAGCAAACCCCAGGGGGAAACAAACAAAGAAATGCATCAATGGGGAAGAAATGGGGAAGAAAAAATAATAATAATAAAAAATTATTTTTAATAATTTGGTTTTCTCGAGACGTCTCAAAGCGCTTCACAGAATATACTGTAAAATGAATTGAATGTATATTTTTGGGGTAAAATGTGACAGCCAATTGCGCACAGAAAAACGCACAGTGGGGAGAAAGATGCTTTTCAATGATTGTTTACACCCGACGTAAGCAGTTGCCTTGAATGATTTCTAATAACATCATTAAAATCACCGAGGCCAGAAATACAAACTCCGCCGCTCAACGCCAGTAAATTAACAGCTCATCAGGGACCCTGATGAGATCGCAGCGATGGGAGATTCTTTCTTCCCTCTATTACTCTGCCTGAGAAAGTATTCCAAGTATTTTCCAGCTGGCTGAGTGGACAGTGACGGATTAGACACAGAACCACAGGTGGGAGGTTGGACCTTTTCCCCACACCACACTCGGCGGTGATAAATCAGGGTAACAAAGTTTACAAAGCCTGCTGCTTCAACTCCCAGCGATTTTTAGTGTTGTTAATGTTAGCAGAAACTTGTCTCCACCGTCCGACCGTTTGCAAAATTGACTCCACTGGAGTATCAGCCCCGATTTGTGAGCTCAAAGTCTCAACGTGGGTCTTGAACCCACAATCCTCTGACTCAGTGTTGGAAGTGTTAACAACTGAGCCAGGCTGAGGAATCCCTTTGGACGCTGCTTAACGTTAGACCCCCCCCAACAATAATACTAATAATCCTTGCATATGATTGTTGAGACGTCTCAAAGCACTTCACAGAATATCTTGTAAAGTGGATTAAAGTGGATTTGTGGGCGAAACGCGATAGCGAATGGCACAAACAGTCGTGGAATGGGTGACCATTTTGTTTTTTTGGAGGGATCCACATTGAATGCCCCGTTTCGCCCATAAAATATACAGCCAATTCACATTACTGTTTGTTCTGTGAAGCGCTTTGAGACGTCTCGAACACGTGATAAGGAGCTATATCAAATACAAGGATTATTATTATCATCGTTATTTTAACAACCGGGTTGCTACTTACTGCTCGTTAAACAAAGGCATGTGGAGTAAGGAAACTTGCCGAAGGTTTCTCCCCAGGGCTTGAAGAATTTCAAAAGAGTTCTCTTCATCCTGGAAGACCGGCGATCTCCTCAGACACAATTTTTATTGTAAAGGTCTGTCCAGGTGGGAACGCAGCGCTGAGGATGATGCTTCACAGTTACCGTAATCATTCTGCTTCCCTGGGGGCCAATGTGTGACCTTCAACGAGCAATTGATCACCAGATAAATGTCAGCCCTCCAATGTGCAAGCAACAGATATCAGTCTAGGACAATTGTCCGTTTACAGTTTAACTCAAAAGCATTTCCCTGTTTGACACTGAGTGGCACCGCCATGTGACACCTCATTGGAAAACTATACAAACATCAGAAGTGGCCTTATCATGAATATCCTCTTACACGGATGTCACTGCTAAAGCAGTTTGCTGTAGGTTTCACCCACATCAAGCCGGGAATTCATCCTTTGTGCTCACACAGAGAAAGACAGAGACACACTTCGCAGGTGAGTAAAATATCAAATCTCGTCCCACACAGGGAAATTGTAGAACTGAGAAAGACATTAGAAAGCCCTTCAATTAGTTAATTGGCTCATTACATAATCTAACGATCTGCATGTATTTGGCACAGTTAGCCCTGTAGTTAATCCACTGTTAGCTCACTTTTAGCCCATAGTTATCCCATTGCAAACTCACTGTTTGCCCAACGCAGATTTCAGTCCCAGCTTTTGGGATTTCAATTGGCAATGAATCAAATACTTTTGCTTCCATTAAATTGGCCTATCATTTGAAACATTAATGCTGAGTAAGGGCTTCTCAAATTGGGGGGTGGGAGAATGTGAAGCGAGTTGACTGAAGGTGTATTCATAGAGGAAGGTTTCCAGAAGGGCTTTGAAATCAACGAGGAAGGGTGCGTAAGGGATTTGAGAGCATTCCACAGAGCAGAGGGAATAGTGACTGAAAGCTCGACCAAAAAATAGTCACTACACTTGGACCATGATTATCTGTGAAGCACTTTGAGATGGAGCCACATGATGAAGCGCTTATGGAAACTCAGATTTCTTAGGGATAGGGTTAATTTTGGTATCGCAAACAATTAAAATAAATCTGTAGAATGTTTACTTCGCAAGCTCTCCGTTGCTAAGTATTTTTTCCGGCTCTGTGTGTCTTTGGGTCGACTGTTTATCTGAGGAAAATAAAAGCTCTCTGTGATGTGATGAGTGTCTGTGGGCTGAGATGTTCATTAATTTTAAACTTATCCCACTCACCATCACAGACTCCTGCAGCGGAAAATACAGCTGCCGGAGTAATTAGTGGGAGATTAGACAAGTTTAAAATTGATTTGGAAAAGATGGATCTTCATCGTGTCAAGTGCTTCCCAAGTATTTCAGATCAAGTGGAACAGATTGTTTTAAAGGCAAATAGGACAGTAATTTCACAGGCAGCAAAAGAGGAGAACAATCAATTAATTTATCTGGAGAATTGTCGGCCGGCACATTAGGAGAAATCTCCTTCCCTTGGTCTTTTATGTTCTCCCTTCCTCTCCCCCCACACCACATACGCACACACACACGGAGGCAGAATGCTAAAAGATTTTTTGCTAATTGTTGAAATTCAGCCTTATCTTTGAAGCCAGTTTTCTGTGATTTCTTAAGGTGCAATACACAAGAGAAACCAAATCAAAATGGTGCTGGCATTTAAGAATTGTCCACAATTCTGCCCCAATCTTCAATTTTAAGACCAAATGGGCTAAATCGAGGCAGAATTTAACCGCAAATGCTCTGGGCCGCTACCCTGAGTGAGGGCAGCTGTATCAATGCAAGTTGTTGTGGTTGTGTAGAATATCAGTGTGTGATGCATTGCCAAGTGATGGCACACCAATCCCCTGTAGATGTCACCCCCCACCCCAGTCTATCAGTGCCCACCCCTGCCCTCACCTGCGAGCACCTTCCAGCGGGTATCAGTGGAGGGTGATCGGGGAATAGGTATCGCGGCTGATTTGATTCATCACGAGAGTCCGTCAAGTGACAATGAAAAGAGACACAAGTGCATCTTCCAGGTCTAAATAGTAATGTCCCTCTGGTGCGTCTTACTGGGCATCAGACTTGCATTTCTTCTCCAACAGTCCATCCCAATTTGCCCCCACTCTCTGGCGCTCCTTCAGTAATCTTCTCGAGCCCTTCTTCTTCGACATTGCCTTCCCATCATCTTTCTTCTCCACTCCCTTGGTTTCCGAACCCCTCTCAAATCCAACTCCCCAGCTCGGGTGCAAACCCCCGACCTTCCAGCGCCTTGGGACAATGTGAAGCTCACCACATAAATGCAATTTGTTGTTGTTGTTGTCTCTGAGAGCGAACTAGAGGTCAGCAGTCATCTCAGCTGCTATAAGGACTATGGTGCCTGTTTGCCCCAATCTCACCACCGCCCTGTTCAGTCCTTTGCAAAGCAACTGTGCGAATATACCTCTGTGTCTGTGTGGGGGTATTTTTATATGCTGTGTATTTTTATATATAAAACGTTTATAAATTAAAATATTCTTATGGGCAGAGGAACAATGGGACGGTTCAAGTTATATCGAATGCTTATTTATTAATATGGTTAATAATAAATAAGCATTTACAATACATACTTAAGATTAATTCATAATAATACTGTTTTTTCCTTATTAATAACTCACAATCCACAGTCACTGATGGACAAATCGAGGTGTTGCCTTTTATCCACGTGGCCTTTTGACGTGAGTTAAATTATCACATTTTAAAAAGGAATCACCATTCGGCAGAGAGAGGGAAAGAGAGAAAGAAAGAGAGAGGGAGGGAGAGAAAGAGAGAGAGGGGGAGAAAGAGAGAGAGAGGGAGACTGGAACTCAGAGAGAGAGAGGAGGAGGAGGAATAGGGAGAGAGAAAGAGACAGAGAGAGAAATACACACACAGACACAGACAGAGAGAGTCATACGAAGACAGACAGAGACACACACACACACACACACACAGAGAACAAGATAGAGAGACAGAGATAGAGAGACACACCAGACAGACAGAGGGAGTCACACACACACACAGACACACAGACAGATACAAAGACAGAGAGAGACATACACATAGAGACAGACAGACACATACAGACAGAGGTAGACACAGACAGAGAAAGACACACACACACACACGAAGATAGAGCCAGACAGAAACACAGACAGACAGAGATACAGAGAGGTACACACAGACAGACAGAGACAGAGACACACAGCCAGACAGAGACACACAGAGAGACAGAGACACAGACAGATAGAGAGAAACACATACACAGAGAGATAGAGACAGAGAGACACACAGAGAGACAGAGACACAGACGGACAGAGAGACAGAGATACAGACAGAGAGAGAGACACACACAGACAGACAGAGACAGACAGACAGAGACACAGACAGAGACACAGACAGAGACACAGACAGAGACACAGACAGAGACACAGACAGAGACACAGAGAGGATGGAGCTGTTCTCCACACCTGGTGCTGAAACCCACTCGGATTTGCTGCTCAACTCCTCGGATGGCGACTTCCCATCGTCGCCTTCGGGATTCAACGGGAGTGTGAACGGCAGCTCCGAGCCCTTCCCGGTGAGAAGCTTCACCTCCACGGCCATCGCCATCGCCATCACCGCCCTGTATTCCGTGGTGTCGGTGCTGGGGCTGATCGGCAACTTCCTGGTCATGTACCTGATAGTCAGGTAAGGACATCCAAGAATTTGCCAGGCAATTAAACAAAAAAAAAGCGCCAAAGGTTCCATCCAATTCATCCTGGTAGTCGCTTGCACACGTCCTGTCGCTAAACTAAATCATATTATCATTCTATTTATATGTATTGTATCCCGAGATATGATTTCCTAACTTGAATCGCTCCAATTCAGGTAAGAGACGAGCGAGCGAGCGACTGATGAGTGAGTGAGCGACTGATGAGTGAGTGAGCAAGTGATGAGTGAGTGAGTCGGTGATGAGTGAGTGAGTGAGTGAGTGAGTCAGTGGAGGATTATTACTACTACTATTATTATTATTTGTGTTGTTATTGTTTTGCTGTTATTATTAAGAGACGAGAGAGTGGTGACGTCAATTTGCGTTCCCGAAAATCTGGAGGTGGGGAATCAATCGATCGATCGATCGATCACTCAATCAATTAATCAATCAATCAATCAATCAATCTTCTTACTCGGCTTCTGTTACCCCCCCCCACCCCACCTCCCACCCACAAGCCACAGCCCGAATGGGTAGGGTGGTCCGAGCTGGACAAGCAGCGGGAAAGCTGACCAGACAGCAATATCGATGGCAAAGTGATGTGGTTTTAGCTGGTTAGACCCCAACACACGCTCTGAGCCCATCCCCTCCCCCCCCCTCCCACTCCCCAAGCCTTGGCTCTCACCAACCTCCGCCTAATACTTTCTGGAATTAGGTAAGCAGGATGTGTCTCTCCAGGGAGAGAGAGAGAGAGAGTGCGCAATCCATTCCATTCCAACAATCTATCTCTGGAATTTCAGTGTGACGTTGGGATGCATGGAATTCTCAGTTTGGGATATTCTTATAAGCACGTAGCTGACCCCCATAAAAAATGCTTTGTTTCCCCCCCCCCCCCCACCCCCCAAATCCCCCACTCCCCTGGGGTTAACCTTTCCAGCCCTTCTTAAATCTGCGACCGAACTTCTGCCCCTATCTCTCCCGCCCTCGTCCCATCTTCACAAGCGCCTGAGAACGCTGCCCAGTGAGAGTGGATTAAAATTTAAGATGCTGTTTTATTTATTTAAAAAAATGATGAAGTCACCCCCCCCCCCCCACGCTCCGTCATTCTTTTTAGTTGTTTTGTGTATTTTAATAGAAAAGTGTTTTATATTATACTTTTTTTAAAAAAATGCTATTTAGCTTTTAAGGGAAGGGAGGGGGAGAGGGCAGCGGATTGTTATTTAAGGCTTTGCCTCTTGTGATTTCGTTGCTAAAGCAGCTCTGTAAGGCACAGGGATTTTCTCTCCCCGGTGTCCTGGTTAACAATCCCCCCAAATATAATCGCTCATTCACTCTATGACTGTTCGTGGGAGTATACAGTCAATCCATTTCACAGTACACCCTGTGAAACGCTTTGAGACGTCTCAAGAATGTGATAAGGCGCTATATTAAATGCAAGGATTATTATTATTAATTTATAATATGCAGTACTATACTCAGTGATTCAGGCTGGCTGCTTGTGTGAGCTGAAAGGCAGCTCTTTGGAACTCCCCGTCTCTACCTTCGAAAGGTGCTGCATACAAATATAAATTGTTGTCGTCGAAACTGATTCCCGTTTCATGTTTCATGCAAAAAAAAACACCACAAGTCTGTGTTTTTATTTGATTAAAAAAAAACTCGTACCCGCCCTCTCTCACATTAGTCAGTGCTCCCATTATTGCTGGGAGAAAAAGCTCTCAAAAGCAACCATTCCTCTTAGTTCGCTCTGTTTTGAAGTAAGTATTGGCTGTTTGTGTCTGCCTCGCCCGGTGTTTGGAAAAAATGTAGGACCCGGGAAGGCTGGGAGGAGGGGCAAAGTTATTGCAAGTAAGTAATGCTGTGTATTAAGAGGACGAAATTGAGATAAATCACTCTGCCAGTCTACGCTAGTCCACAAAGTGCACTGCCTTGAGGTCCTGATCTTCATTAACTTCACCAATGCAGAGTTAAAGAGATTAATCGGTCAGCTTCTCGGGTTTCTTTTGTTTGCTTTATTCAAAAATCGATTGAGTAAAAATCTGAAACTCAGTCCTGTTGTGTCTCTGAAGCTCACGGTGTTAATTAACAGCCCACAAAATGCACAGTCACTACACTTTACGGTATATTCTGTGAAGTGTTTTGAGATGTCTGAACTACGTGATAAGGTGCTATATCAAATGCAAGTGTTATTATTGTTATTATTATAATAATATAGTGCCCCTAAAGCATCTCAGAATAGAATCTCACAGGGCAATAGCACAATCACAGGGTAATAACACTGATCAATAATAATAATGATAATTCTAGCCTCTAAATTCTCCCCACTATCACAACTTCTCCCCGCTCCGCAGCCCCCCCAAACCCCAAATCAAAATAGGTTGAACCATGACAAAGAGCCCTTGTATTAAATAGCGTAATACGTAATTAAATAGCGTTGGGGAAACCAAAACTGGCTGGAAAACGGATTTCCTTTCTTATCCGCTGCCTACAATCTCCCTGAAGATGGTGCAGAACTGTGGAGAAATTCTTAAATTCTATCTCGCTTTGGTAGCTAGTCGTTTTTCAGCACTGCAGATATTTCCCACCGTACGTTTTTAATACAAATTGGTCTTTTTACAGGCTAAGAGGAGCTGGAAGTCTGAGCCTTTTTAAAACAAAGTTTATGATTGGCAGATTAGAAATGTGGAGTTTGACAGCAGATTGAATTTTCTGAGGTTGTAAAACTAACTTGAAATCTGTACCTGGAAGAAAATTGATGGCAGTGCCAGCCTGACCTGATGAAAGCAGCATAAGATGCCCTATCAGGCTTCACCCACAAACACACAATCAATCCACTTTACAGTAAATCCCGTGAAGGTCTTTGAGATGTCTCAACGACGTGATAAGACGCTGTATCAAATGTAAGAATGATTATGATTATCATTAATATAATTATATACACAGACCAGAAGATGGCAGGGTCCCTGGTGTGTGTTACGTTACCTTACCTTGAGCCAAGATGGCCTCGGTAATTGGCCACAATTGGTGTTAGCTCATGCTTATGGCTCTGTAACAAGAGGTTCTTGAGCTGTAACTTGCCATGGTTCTATGACTTTAACTGTACGACTTTTGCTCGATTTACAGATACACCAAAATGAAGACGGCCACTAATATTTACATATTCAACCTGGCTCTAGCGGACGCTTTGGCCACAAGCACCCTGCCCTTCCAGAGCGCCAAGTACCTGATGGAAACCTGGCCGTTTGGGGAGCTGCTGTGCAAGACGGTGATGTCCATCGACTACTACAACATGTTCACCAGCATCTTCACGCTCACTATGATGAGCGTCGATCGCTACATTGCTGTCTGCCACCCCATCAAGGCTCTGGATTTCCGCACCCCCTTGAAAGCCAAGATCATCAACGTGTGCGTGTGGATCCTTTCGTCTGCCGTTGGCGTCCCAGTCATGGTTATGGCGGTCACAAAGAACGAAGAACACGGTGAGTCCCTCAACCACAACCACCCTTTGTAAACAGAGTTGGTTAAATAATAATAATAGTCCTCGCATTCGATACAGCGCCTTATCGCGTCATTGAGACGTCTCAAAGTGCTTCGTAGAATATATTGTGAAGTGGATTGATTGTATTTTGTGGACGAAACGTGGCAGCCAATTCCGCCCAGCAATGTCCTACAAACAGTCACAAATTTTTCTGAGGGATTGGCTGGAGAGCAAACTGCCAATCGATTAACAACCGGGTTCCTACTCACTGCGAGGTAAACAGAGGAGTGTAATAAAGAACAGGAGGTGGGATTAGAGGAGACAGCTCCAGGGGAGGAGTGAGCACCAGCATTCACACAAGGAGGAAAGAGAAGGGGAATGAGATTAGAGAGCTCCGTGCTTTAAATTTGGTAAAATTCCAATCAGAGGCCAATCACTGCTGCAGAAGGTCGTAGGTACAGAAGATGGGACTTACCATATTAAGGGATATGGAGAAAAGGAGAGGGAACTATGCTTAATATTTATGTAGGTATAAACTTTGATTTATATATATATTTATGCTCCTAGTATTCAATATTTTGGAGAATAAACATTAAAGATCACAACTACTTCTCCTGAGCTGTGAATGGGCAATTTTAATAATAATAACCCTTGCATTTGAAGCACCTTATCTTCGAGACGTCTCAAAGCCCTTCACAGAATATGCTGTAAAGTTAATTGACTATATTTTGTGGGCGAATTTTATTTGAAGCATTGCTGGCCAGGATACCGGAAGAAACTCCTGAAGTTTTTTTTTACAACACAAAGCAGACTTTTTTTTAATTAACATATATATGTGTACATGCCTTTCACCTCGCCCACCCAGGTAAAGTGAGCTGCATTCTCAAGTTCCCTGGGCCCACTCGGTACTGGAACAACGTCACCAAGATCTGCGTCTTCATCTTTGCCTTCGTGGTGCCCGTTCTGGTCATCACCATCTGCTACGGGCTGATGATCATGCGGCTGAAGAGCGTGCGTCTCCTGTCGGGCTCAAAAGAGAAGGACCGCAACCTGCGGAGGATCACCAGGATGGTCCTGGTGGTGGTGGCCATCTTCATCATCTGCTGGACCCCCATCCACATCTTCGTCATCATCAAGACCCTGGTGAAGATCAATCCCACTCCCCTGGTCACGGCCAGCTGGCATTTCTGCATCGCGCTGGGCTACACCAACAGCTGCCTGAACCCAGTGCTCTACGCTTTCCTGGACGAGAATTTCAAGAGGTGCTTCAGGGAGTTCTGCCTGCCCCTGCGCTCCAGGCTGGAGCAGAACAGCTTCACCCGGGCCAAGAACGCCACGAGGGACTCCGTGTGTGCCTGCACCCCCTCCGAAATGGTCAACAATCCCGTATGACTAGGCGTGGACAGACGCAAGGCTGCGTCGCACTTTAGGAGAGGGCAGGAGCTCAACTCTGAAGTGACTCAGATCACGACCGAATTCTAATTCGCAGTCTTTAAATTTGGCTTTCGGAGAACTTTTGCCCAAAAAAGGACTCGTTCACCAGGAGTTTCCCCCAAACCGTACGAATCACACGCGCACGTTGGCTGTCACGTCGACAGGAAGGGAAGCGATTGCTCATCGCTGTGATGATCTGCTTAACTAGGAATCTTTTGACCTGCTTTAGGGGGAGTGGGGTGGGGGTGGGGGTGGTGGGGGGAGTGGAGGGGGAGGATTTCCTGATTCCAATAAGGTTTTGCACAATGCCGCATCCTTTCCACAATTAGGAATGAATATGCTCACGGGACAAAATGCAGATTTAAAACTTGACTACGGTGCACTATTCACATCGCCTATTCCCGCAGCACTTTGCTGTGTGTGGTACGAAATGTTTGACTCGCACTATCCCATCTTTTTGTAAGCGAGATTTCAAAGAGTTTCTGGCTCTCGTGGTGAAAAGTGTCAGACGTTTCTGTGCTATGATCAGTGAACAGCCTTCCAAGATCACTGCGGTATTAGGATATTCCTTGCATTTGATACAGCCGGTGGAACGGCTCAAAGTGCTTCACCCGGGAATCGCTATCAGGATCTGGCGACATCCTATACTTAATCATAATAATCCTTGCATTTGATATGGAGCCTTATCACTTCGTTGAGACGAGGCAAAGCACTTCACAGAATATGCTGTAAAGTGACAATCAAATTTGATTTGGGTGGCTGATTCACTTCGGCCACAGAGCGAGATGGAACCATCAAACAAACCCGAACGGAAGTGAAGTCTTTTACTCGAGTACGACCTCGCCGGACCCAAAACTGACTCTCCGATATCGAATAGCTCGTGCAGATGCTGAGGTTTCAACTTATTTTTAAATGCATAATCGCTGTAAGACTTGCGGTGAATATGACGTTCAGAGTGGTCCACTGCGCCCAAGCTCCGTCTTTAGATGAAAACGCTTTTCTCTGCATGTTTTTTTTTTAACCCGTTCCAAACCAGAAACTTGCATCAATTGCCATTGTCTCGAGGACTGCTGCCACCTCATGGAAACAGATGGATTCTGCTGAACGCAATAATAGAAGGAAATAATAGTGGCATTGCCCTCAGAGCGATCTGCCTTGCACCACTCTTCCCTCTAGTGGAAGTTTTCCAAAACAGAGACATAGTTTTACAGTAAGAGCTAACACAGTTGGAAGTGAGATCAGCAAACATTTTTTTCAGAGGGATGTGAGAGCCCACCACCCTTCACATAAGGGGTAAAAATCTTTACAAAGATGGAGTAGGATGGAGGAAATCAACTGGCGAGGCAGACTCAATTGGCTGCATACAATACAATACAAAATTACATTTGTATAGCGCCTTTCACGTCGGGATGACGTCCCAAGATGCTGAATGTCCTCCTCCTGTTCGTGTATTTGTTCAAGGTGAATTTTAACAGAACGCTACACCTGTGATCACAGTTTGTCAGGAGCAATAGTTTTACTACTCATCGGGGAGGATGCAAGGCTAGAGTTGGATCAATTTTAAAAATGATGAGAAGAGCTTTCAACTCATGTAAAATATTTCAATACGCTCAGTTTTATAGTCTACCTAGGCTCTGTGTATGAATAATGGTCTCTCTTTATAGCCTTTGGTTTTAAAGTAAGTAATAACGTCTCTGACAGAACAGTCATGTTTGATAGTTAACAGACGGAGCTTGGCTTCGCTATAGTAGTTGACGTCCTGTCATTTCCTCTCAAACCCCAACCTTGGATACAACGCTCCCAAGAGGCATCTTTGTGTATATTTATTGCAGTTCAGGGTTTTTTTCCCCCCTGAGGAGTAAGTTCTGAAGATGCTTCACAGTACTTGATGTGAATCACTGCAAACGAGCCCAACCTGACTCCTATTTTACAGTTGAACAGGTTTAACGGCACAGACTAATAGCCAACGGGCACGGCTCCATGAAGAAATATGAGAACACTTATAAAATCAGGAATGGCACTTGCTGCTGCTGGATTCAGTCAACTCTCCATCAATGCCTGGATAATCTCCAGGACAGCCTTACAGTAGGTGGAAGTGTGAGGGCATCAAACCCTGTCCTCAGCTAGTTAGGGATGGAGGGAGGACAGTCACTGGATTGCCCTCAGGCTCCCTGAAATTCCACTTGATCTTAGTTTGGAAGGATGCAGAAATATTTATTTGTTTTATGTTTGACCTGAATTTGACATCCAGTTTTTCCATAGTTCTTAGAAAAAGACCAACTTCCAAATTAACCCCGAGTTCAGAATCTCGGGCAATTTAAATGAAGTTGAGATCTCCAAAAGTGTTCTCGGAGCCTAAGGCTGGGTGGAATTTCAGGCTTCTTGAATGCGCACGCGCACACGTAACTGGTACAGGTTCACTCACACCACGAGGTCTTGCCTCAGTTCACACTGCAATGTAGCGCTGCTGACCTGGTGCAAAAGAGGTATTTTCCTCTCCTTGTCCTTGGCCAAGTGGCACCAAGGTCAGTTACACAGTGAACACAGACTGAGATTCAGAGCTGAAGCCACACAGATCAACTCTGCGCTGGGAGTTTGAAGAGCAGCAAGTATCAGCTTCATACAATAAATAGAGCAAGGCATCAAGTTGTGAATTTGATAATTAGGGAGTGGGGGGGAGGAGGGTTATTTTCTGCTTTGGTATGAATTAGATTTTCTTGAAGTAACTGTGAGCTGCATTGCAGTAAATTCCTGTTCACTGCACTCTGCTATGTAAGTTGTGTATGTAAAATAAATCTCTTTTCCCTTTCCTTAATGTGCCTGAATGGTGCTTTTACGTTTCAATGAAATGGTCTCGATCTGCACAGAACCAGTGTGTAGCCACATGACGTGTAGACCTTTCCACACAGGTGACTAAATCTTTCACGAACGCAATGAAAGACACCTCCTGTCATAACTGCACATTCTCTACCAATGTTGTCTTAAAAAAAATGAATCATCAAAAACTCTTATTCGTAAAGGACTTGATTCACCCAGTGTATAAAAAGAGAAGCACACAGGACAAAACCCTCAGTCTCGGTCGGTTGGAATGACTGCAAGACACCAAAAAAACCTTATTTAATAAACTATCACAAAAAGTATTTATTTGATTTTAAAAGAATATGCTTTTTTTTCTCCTTTCTCTAAATGTTATCCCTCCCCATGCATTTCCCCCCCTGCCCAAGCACCCCCACCCCCAACCCCAATCCCGAGGGGGTGGGAGATACACTGCCCTGTGCTACAGAGCACCAGTCGCCTCTCACACACGCGCACAGTGAGCGACTGATTTCAACGCCCCCGTACCGATCGGAAGAGCAAAAAAATTACAATTATAAGAACAACATTAGTATTAAATAAAACAGGGAGTTGCCATTCAGGAGGCAGGTAAGCCTTAATCTTCCAGTCGGCTTGCTGCTCCTAATACAATGTCCCTTCGCAGCCTTTCACCTGAGAGCGAGAATAAGACGGAGGGAGTGTTGTATCCCGGCTCAGTCACGAGGCCGAAACTTGGGACGGCCGTAAATAGAACTGAACAGTTGGGCGAGGGAGGTTCTGCTGGGGTGGATGGGGGAGGAAGAGGGAAGATAGGAAAGGGGGCACAGGTGAAGGGAAAGCAGAGGTCCCAATGCCAACCCCCCACCCCTCTCTCGCATCCAGCCCCTTCCCCCCACCCACCCCCTCACTCCCCCAGCCCATGTAAACGAGCACCACGACTCTACAGCATCGAACATTCAAAATTAAATCTGGAGCAACACAACGTGGGGACAAAGCTGAAATGTTCGTGCTCATTAATACAACAAAATGAATTAACTCTACTGGCGAAGAAAATAAAATCATCTGAACAGGAGGGCGGGGCGGGAGGGAATGGGGGGGAGAAATAACGTCAGAAAATTTACATACGAGGATCAATTTGTATTCCAAACCCAATTAGAAGACAAATGCTTTCCCCCTTTGCAATAGCTGAGCTTTGAGTTACGGAGCTGAAAAGGCACAAGGCTCAGTCTCTGGTGGTTTTGGCAACAGCATGTCAGGTGGCCTCACGTTATCAGCTGTGTTGCTTTTCTTGAACAAGCAGCACAGTGTGTTGGCCCCCGCTGGAGATGGACAGCACTTCCCTGCTCGCCAGTTGCTGGCCTGACATTTCGATTGGGCTCCACACGTCCTCCTCCTCACTTGTACTCAGCTGGAAGTTTGTTCCCATCCCCCAGGCGTAGGCCTGCCCTAAAGGTAGATAGATGCACAATATTAATAATAATGCTCCTTTATTTGATGTAGTGCCTTATCATGTCGCTGATACGTCTCAAAGTGAAAATTCTATTCACAGAATATACTGCAACATGGATTAACTGTGTATTTTGTGGATATCGTGGATTGAGAGACCACACTGTTTTTTGAGGGATTCTTACTACAGAAAAATGATCTGCTAATCGACTGACAACTAGGTTCCTACTTACTGCTAGGTAAACAGAGGCGTGTGGAGTAAAAAAACTTGCCGAAGGGTTCGCGCTGCCCGGGAATCGAACTTGGGTCGTCTCCGGTTCTCGCGAGGCAAGTGCACTAACCACTACCCTACAGGACTCAATGCTTATTAGGCTTTGGAACGTCTGACTAAATGCAGTGATTGAAGCAGAATCTGTAATAGCTATTAGTGGGAATTGGATACACTTGAAATCAGAATATCAAAAAGTGCGCGGGAAAGGGGCAGAGCAGACTGAACAGAGAAGACAGTCAGAGAGGCACAGCCACAATGGGCTGAATAGCCTCCTTCTAAAATTCTAGGATTTTGCGTACAATCTCAGTAATGGATGGGGACGTTGTTGGGAGACTGCCAAGCACTTGTCTGTCCCCGCTGATGTGTGCAGCCAAGTGCATTTTGCACTTGCTGTCAAAGCAACAAAAGGCTCATTGTATCTGCAGTGGCCAACTCACAAACCTCATGCTCCCACCCACTCCCCCGAGTGCACTGGTTCATTCCTGGTTGATCAGGGACACTTCAACAGGTGCAAAAGTGTAGGAGAGAGACAAGCACAGGCTAAGCAACGCTAAGGAAGGAAAGAGAGATACCATGCTGGATATCTAAAGTATGAATACAGGTCTCACATTGTTCTACCTCTTAAGAGATTATCGTACAAAGAAGAAAGGATGGGAGAAACCAGAGGGGCTAAGATCAAAGGGTGATCAGAAATAAATTGTTCGATTTCACCACCTTGAAAGCCACATTCCTGAGCCTACCCGGCGCTGAAATGGTTACAATCTGCATTGAGTCTCGCCAGCTTTAATTCCCCACCCCGCCCCTCCCCAGATATACTTTGCGGTTAAGAGAATTCACAGCAATACTAATAATTCTTGCATTTGATATAGCGCCTTATCACATCTTCGAGACGTCTCAAAGCTCTCACAGCTACGAATGGAGGCAGGTTCCCTTACCATCCTTAGTGACAGCGTAACTAACGGCAGTCCCACAACACACTGACTTCACGTCAGACAGACCAGGGACGAGGGATGGCTTGCTCCTCTCAGTGGTGTCCTCTCCCAAGCCCAGCCGGCCGTACTCCGATCGCCCCAGACTGTACACGTTGCCTTGTGGGAAAGAGGAAAAGTTTGAGGCTTCCTTACACTGAGGTGAAAAAATAAAAACCTCTTCACAGGCAAACGGTTTTGTGCAGAACAACTAAATATTCACAAACTCCGAGGGAGCAGTTTCTATGCACGACAATGTAGCTTTTAACGCATTCCACCCCAAATTCACTCTTTGATGCTTGTGACGTTCTCCATCTCTCTATCTCTCTGGCTAAGGTTCCCTCTCCCTCCTTACAACCTCCTTACTACCACTCCATCATGTGCCACCTCGATCCACCTTCCCCAAATTTTCAGCCCCCTGAACGTAAAAGGCACAAGAAACCCACTTCCAGAATTCACTCAGCAGGAAATAAACCCAGCAGCCAGACTCCGCCATTTAAGAATTAAACTTAAAACTTCTATCAGATCCTGTCTTCTCTGAGCAAATCCCTACCAAATGCTGTCGGTCGTTAGGACATCATAGGATTATATTCATTTACGCTGTTTTACAAAGTCCTTCGCTATGAACCGGGTTCAGATTTCCTTAAAAACTGACCTTCTGAGTCCAAGCAGATTGTATGATGTAAGCCACCAGAGAATTTGACCCAAGACTTTGCAGAGTTCTTGAATGCTGTCAGCTTCTGGGCTACAAAGCAGAGTGTTGGGCTTGGTGTTCCTGTAACAGCAAAACATACCTCAGCCCACTTGAATTCAAACACTCATTATCACCTCACCCAGTTTGGGGTCCGATATTGGGATATAGACAGTGAACAACAGCTGCAACAGTATACCAGTGGGATCGCAGGGGCCACTTGATAACCCAGCAATATTATTACACGCTGCTGCATGCGCGTTTCACCCACAAAATACACAATCAATCCACTTTACAGTATATTCTGTGAAGCGCATTGAGACGTCTCAACGACGTGATAAGGCGTTATATCAAATGCAAGTCACTCGGCTGAGCTCCCAGATGTTCTAGTGGGTAAAGGCACTGGCTCAAGGCTGCACTGGATGCCGTGTGAGGCAACTGGTCTCAGCCTGGGCTTTAGAACAGGCCTCAGAGCTATGGGTTAAGGAACTCTTGATCCAGAGGGCTGGCTGGGTGGAAGGTGCGCTGTGTATATGGACATCAGGCAGGCGAGGGCAGCTTTGGGCTTGCCTTTACTGCCTCCCGCACATGCCACCCCTGAAGCTTAAACATGGGTATCTCAGAGTGCTTTACAGTTGAGGATCTCGGGACCGAGCCAGGGGGAGAGGTGGTGGGGGCGGGGAAGGTGACCAAAGGCGCGGTCGAAAAGAAAGGTCTTCAGCAGAAACCTGAAAATGGCAAGGGAGGGAGCGAGGTGAAGGGAGTGAGGAAGGCAGTTCCAGAGCCTTGGGGCATAGTGCCTGAAGGCACGGCCGCCGAGGGTGGACTGGAGGACTCGGGGGACGAGGAGGCCAGACCCGGAGGAATGAAGGCAACGGGTACTGTTTTGAGGAGAGGAGGTCAGAGAGGTAGAGGGGTGCAGAGGCGTGCAGGGCCTTGAATATACAAGGGTGAGGATCTTGAAATCGATCCTCTCTGGGATAGGGAGCCAGTGCAGTCTGACAAGGACTGGGGTGATCGGGGAGTGGAGTTTGGTGCAGGTGAGAATGCGGGCGGCAGAGTTTTCAATGATTTGGCTTTTATGGATGGTAGTGGATGGGAGACCGGCGAGGAGGGCGTTGGAGTAGTCCAGCCGAGAGGTGACAAAGGCATGGAAAAAAAGTCATAAACCTGGGGGCGGTGTGGAAGAATGAAAATAAAACAAATGCAATTCTCTACGTTGCTCGTGGAGCTGACGGATTAGTGCTTACCCAACTGGTGGTAGTTCGAGAGCCCGAAACCGTACACGTGTCCTTCCTTTGAGATGGCGAATGTCAAATAAGCTCCACAGAAAACATCCCGAAATGTCACCCGTCCGCCACCTTTGGCTCTCAGGTACAGGCTTTTTGGAATCAGGAGACGGTCTAGGAGGAAGGGATGGAGGGATTACACTCAGTTCACTGGCAGAGGCAACAATGGATTGCAAGGGTGTCCTGACACTCTGAGCACCTTCGCATTCAGACAATAATAAATTGTTCACTCAATCCACAATTGTTTGCGGGACACCACTCTGCGCAATTGTCTGCCGTGTTTCGCCCACAAATATACAGTCAATTCACTCTACAGTATATTCTGTGAAGCGCTTTGAGATGTCTCGAGGAGACGGAATAAGGCGCTATATCAAATGCAAGCAATATTATTATTATTTATTATATTATTCTGCATTGTGCTCAGGTCTCAGAAATCCTCACTCTAAATACACAAGAATGATTTTGCTCCATTGCCACTGTTCCAGGAAACGGTGCTGCTCTTGCATAGAAAGTTTCAGCCCAGAGAGAAGTAGTTAAATCCATCCTGTCCGTACCTCTATCTAAGATCTTTTTTTTAAA
The DNA here is from genome assembly GCF_018977255.1 of Callorhinchus milii. NCBI lineage: Eukaryota > Metazoa > Chordata > Chondrichthyes > Chimaeriformes > Callorhinchidae > Callorhinchus > Callorhinchus milii. The sequence goes on from NW_024704751.1 coordinate 15,618,810, forward strand.
TCACCCCTTTTGTTAAACACCCCTCTGTCCACTCACCGTCCTCCCATATTCCTCAATATTTGAAGCTTACCTAAACCTCGTCTTCCTCCGCGGTTTGTGAAGCACTCTGCCACTCTCCCCAGTTGTCCCTGATCTCCACTACCCGAGGTATAAATGTCACCATCAATAGACAGCATGGCCAGATGGTCATTACCTACAAAGAGAATGGAACCTTTAGTTTATATTGTTGTTATTGTTATTTATATTGAACCTACAGATCAGATTATGTTGGGAGTACTGTGGCGTAGTGGTTTGTGCAAGGGTCTTGAAGGAGGCAAGGGAGAGGGGGCGAGGCGGAGGGCCTGTGGGGTGGAGTTCTACAGAGTGGGGGCAGAGTAACTGAAGGCCTTCCCGCCAATGATGATAGGGTCGCGGAGCCAGGTGCAGGAAAAGACATTGGCTGCAGAGTTCTGCATGAATTGTAGCCTATGGATGGAGGCGTTGGGGAGACCGACAAGCAGAGAGTTTGACTAGTTGAGCCTGGATGTTATGAATGCGTGTAGGAGGGTCTGAGCAGCTTATGGTGTGAGACAGTGGCAGAGCTGGACGATGTTGTGGAGTTGGGAGAAGGCAGAACGGGCCATGGCATGGATGTGGAGTAGAAAGGATAGTTGAGGTTCAAACAAGATGCCAAGGTTACGGACTGGCCTAGTAAGGTGGAGTGTGCATCCTTGGATGGTGATGCTTTCAGCGCCTGAAGTGAGGAGGCGCTGACGGGAGCCAATCAGGAGGGCCTTGTTGGCGTTCAACTGTAGAAAGTTAGCTCTCATCCAGGACTTGTTGTCTGACAGACATTCTGTCAGGACAGCAGTGGGTCCTGGAATCGAGGGTTTAAACTGGTTACGATCGCAATACATACCCAGTGCGTCCCTTCAGTCAGCAGACACAGAAAACACCCTCAAATCTCTGCCGAACCAACAAAGTTTTCTCACCTGATGATATCTTAACTATAGCAACATCGAGCGGGATTTTCAGAGGCAGGCAGCTCTTCTTCATTGGTTCCAGCAATCCTATTATCCCAGTGTTATCCTGTAAGGGAACCAGAGTGGATATTAGACAGCATGTTTGGAGCCCGTTCAATATTTCTTTTAAGGCCCAAAAGTTGCTGCCCTCGATACCTACCCTGAATGAGCCCCAGATGTAGACTTCACCGATGTCCGTGAGAGCTGCTGTGTGACTGTCTCCAGCAGAAACCTGAACCACGTGCTCGTTCAGGATGACTCTTTCTGGGACCATTTCTGATCCCTCCTCCGATGTTTCTCGTCCAAGGGCACCGTCATCATTGCAGCCAAAAGTGTAAACCTGCGCGTCGCACAATCAGACAACAGTCATTTCAAAGCAGTTCATGCACCAGCAATCAAATCCTCCAATCCACTTCCCAGACCACCCCATACTACATCTCTGCCAGAAGTATTTAACCCCAAGGTGACCGGATCTCAAGACTGCTCTGGGGAAGCACTGTGGAGCGGACCAGTACGTCACTCAACAACAACAAAATGACATTTATAGGACGTCCCAAAGCGCTGAACAGCCAGATGTCAGGGCCCGAGCATGGGAGAGGGATGGCGTAGGGGTGAGGGAAGGCAGAGAGATGGGAGGGAGACCAAAGGCACGGTCGAAGAGAAGGGTCTTGAGACCGGCCTTGAAGGATGCAAGGGAGGAAGCGAGGCAAAGGGACTCAAGCGGCAATTCGTTATATACGAATACAGATCGTGAGGTTGGCCAGGCTGTTAGATGTTTAGTGAATGAGGGAGGGAGAATGGACAATTGAACCTATCCTGCCCTCACCAAATCTATGCATTCCAGGCGCTGATGTTGGAAATGCACCACACAAAACAGAAACTTGCAAGTTTTCCCTGTGGTAATGCAGAGAGAACTCGCCCAACCATTTGAATTCTCCATCCTGACCATAACAGTTCCCTGTGTACCGTATGGTACTCACATTCCCAGTGACACTCAAGCACACGGTGTGCATCCCCCCGGCTTCAGCCTGAGTAATCTTCTCCGGCAGCAATTTGACGAAGGCTGGTTTCTTCCGCACCAACACATTCTCCCCAAGCCCCAGTTGGCCCACGTCACCCTGGCCCAGTGTCAGCACGATCCCCGGGATATTTTTGTGGGAGGAATGGGAGACTGAAACAAAGCAAACGGACAATTATTGAGGCGCACAATTCGTAAAACAGAAAATGCTGCAAAGGAACAGTTAACACAACAAACGTCGGGAGTGACGTCCCTCAAATCAGACGTTAAAAAACCCCAAACCCTGCTCAGATGGATTTTAAAGATCCCACGAATCGATTGAAAAAGAAAGTTAATTAATCTCTCCTCGGTGTCTTGACCAATAATCTAGCAGGTAAATTGGTCACTCACTTTGTGCGATTTTGTGGCTGTTTGTGGGAGCTTGCTGTGTCCACATTGGCAATTTTCCTACACGCACAATCACTGCACTTGTGAGCAGTTACAGTGTTATATGCAATATCAGATATATTCGCCACTTACTCTCCAGCTGCCCAAAGTCTTCAGTGCAGTTACACGTGCTTTCCAGTTCATGCTGCACACAGTTAAAGCATGGCAGCCTTAAACACTCACACTCTTTTCCACATCCTCGTTGCCAGGAGTGAAAGTCGACGGATTTCCTCAGCTGTACATAACCAAAATACATACGTCGAGGCAACGTATTGAACGGACAACAAGGTCGGGCTCCTTCAGTGATGTTTCAAGACGTAACTATGAACGTGGAGGGCTAGCACACGGGCTCAACAGCTGCGATGTCACAAGTGCGGCGATGCTACTCAAGAGGTAGGGAGCAACCCGGATACCTGTGAGCTGAAGCTTTGTGATGCGAGAGCAAGCATCATACTCGGGCGTATCAAGAGAATGCACACGGACGGATATAGTGGGTCACAGTGTTTATAGAGAGAACTTAAGATAGCGAGCCACGCTGCGTTTAGAACAACTTCTTGCATTTATATATCGTCCCTCTTGGGGTGGGGCGGGGGGTTAGGGTTTGAGAGCGCTGATACAGAGAATGTGGATAGGTAGCCACGCGGCGTTGATACAGAGATAATAATAATAATAATAATAATAATAACAATAATACTTGCATTTGATCCCCTTATCACGTTGTCGAGACGTCTCAAAAGCGCTTAACAGAATGCACTGCAAAGCGAACTGATTGCGTATTTCGGACCGGAACGGGTTAGAAACGGGGAAGGTCTCGTCGACTCACTTTTTACTCTCTTGCTTTCTTCCGGCTGCTTCTTCTGGTCGGGCGACTTGTTGGATCGTTTGACCGTCTTTTTCCCGGACATCGTGTCCCCGTCCTGCTTTTACAACAACATACACAGTGGCGCGGGGGTGGAATCAGTGACAGGTAAACACGCGGAGGGCGATATATCTATATATGCGCTGTATAGAAAATGAAGAGGGGAGAGAGAAAGGGGGGGGAGAGAGAGAGAGAGTTCAGCTGTCGAGAGAATATAACCGCCGCCTTGTACAACGCACTGAAATGATACGGTTCCCAATATATAGAATAATATTCACAATTAATAATACAAGAGACTGTGCGTATATATATATATATATACACACACACACACGCGCGCGCGGACACCAGGTATATTATTTAACAAAGTATAAGCGATATAATATAATGTTTTTTTTTAAAAAATTGTCCTAAAACCTGGATGATCCTTTCGGAAAAGTTCCAAATGAAAAGTTGAGAGAGACGGATTTACCTCTATGTCTTTTTTTTTAACAAATGACTCTTTAAATACTTTTTTTCATATTTAAAAAAAAAGGTTTTTTTTAAAAAAAGGAAAAAAAAATAGCCTAAAGGGGGAGAGGAGGGGGAGAGGGGAGAGGGGGGGGGGGGGAGCAACAGCTTTAAATGTAAGGCTGATTTTAACCCCCTTTTACCCCCTCTTTTACCCCCTGATTCCCCCCCTTTTACCCCCTGATCCCCCCCTTTTACCCCTTCTTTTACCCCCTGATCCCCCTCTTTTACCCCCTGATCCCCCCTTTACCCCCTCTTTTACCCCCTGATCCCCCCCTTTTACCCCTTCTTTTACCCCCTGATCCCCCTTTACCCCCTCCTTTACCCCTGATCCCCCCCTTTTACCTTCTTTTACCCCCTGATCTCCCCCTTTTACCCCTGATCCCCCCCCAGGGCCCAGGCCTCCCTCCCTCCCCCCCTCTCTCTCTCTCTCCCGGAGACTGGAGGAGGCCGCGGGCGCCAATTTCAAACCGAAAACGCGGGCGGAGAACCGCCAGGAACAGGCGGGGCCCGACCCCGAGCCCTGAGCCCTGAGCCCTGAGCCTGACCCTGGGCCCGGAGCCTGAGCCCTGACCCTGGGCCCGGCCCTGACCCTGGGCCCGGAGCCTGAGCCCTGACCCTGGGCCCGGCCCTGACCCTGGGCCCGGAGCCTGAGGCCTGAGGCCGGGAGCCGGCGCTTGAAGCCGAACCCTCGAGGCCCGGGCCCGGGGCCTGTGTGGCCGGTGGAGCCGCCGAGCCCTCCCTGTCCTCCCCCCACACACTGACCCGCGGCTTTTACAATCAATACACACATCACCCCCACACCCCACAGCCCACAGCCCCGACCCCACAGCCACCCCCACAGCCCACACCCCACCAGCCCCGACCCCCCCCCACCCCACCAGCCCCGACCCCCACAGCCCCACCCCCCACACACCCCACACTGTACACACTCCGCACATCGCCCTCAGTCAGTGGATCACCACCGGTGATCTTCACTCACTCACTCACCTGAATCCTCCCCACACACACACAGCCTCTCCCGCCTCCCACAGCCCCACACTGAGCACTGGCCCTCCTCCCGCTATCACTCGTATGTCCTGTGAATGCTCTCTGTCTCTCTCTCTATATATATATACAGTATGTGTGTATATGTGTATATATCTATATTATCCTGTGGATGCTCTATATATGTATACAGTATATATTATATCTACATTATCCTGTGAATACTCTATATATGTATACAGTATATATTATATCTATATTATCCAGTGAATGCTCTCTGTATGTAAATGTATACTGTGTGTATATATATCTATAAATGCACTCTCTCTATATACAGTATATATACAGTATGTATGCATATAGGTCTATATTATCCCGTGAATGTTCTCTCTATATATAGAGTACGTATGCAGTATGTATATATCTATATTGTGAATGTACTCTCTCTATATAGAGTATGTATATAGTATATATATATATATTATCCTGTGAATGCTCTCTCTGTATATAATATGTAATTGACTGTGTATATTAGTGGGCGAAACGCGACAGACAAATGCGCTCAGCAACATCCTGCAAACAGTCGTGGATTGAAGTGACTAATTTTTATTGTTTTATACATATATATTATAACGGTGAATGCTCTCTATCTATATATTTGAAGCACTCAGACATCTGGAAGACGTGATGAGGCTCTATATTAAATGCACGATTATATATATATTATGTTGTGTATGCTCTCTCTACTTATATATTTTATATTATACTGCTTTCTATATATATTCCGTGTATATATTCTGCGTATGCTCTCTAAATATATTCTATATTAATTGTACAATGTATGTTCTTACTATAATATATGTTCTACTGTGTATGAAACACTGGCCTGTCTGTTATCTTGCTGTATATAAGGTACCATTCCCTCTCTCTTATGTCCAGGTTTATGTGAACATACATACATATAATCCCGTCTATACATTATATAAGACTCTAACACCACTCTTTCTGAGTTTATAGTTTAGTGTATAAGGTATTAGTAATTATACAATCTATAACAAACAATGAACAATACTGACCCCTACACATACATTGCCTATATGAAGCCCAAATAACCCACTGTACTTTAACCATTATGTGTAGTATATTCTATCATATATATTAAATCCTACATAGTATATTCTAGATCACAGTACATATTAAGCCGTGTGTCACAGTATGTTGAGGGTTGCTGTATGTGATGTTTTGCATCACAGTGTATATCAAGTCCTGTGTACGTGCGTGTCTGTAGCATGTGTATAAGGTGTGTCTGTAGGATGTGTATAGGGTGTGTCTGTAGGATGTGTATAGGGTGTGTCTGTAGGATGTGTATGGGTTGTGTCTGTAGGATGTGTATAGGGTGTGTCTGTAGGATGTGTATAGGGTGTGTCTGTAGGATGTGTACAGGGTGTATGTAGGATGTGTACAGGGTGTCTGTAGGATGTGTACAGGGTGTATGTAGGATGTGTACAGGGTGTCTGGAGGATGTGTACAGGGTGTCTGTAGGATGTGTACAGGGTGTCTGTAGGATGTGTACAGGGTGTCTGTAGGATGTGTACAGGGTGTCTGTAGGATGTGTACAGGGTGTCTGTAGGATGTGTACAGGGTGTCTGTAGGATGTGTACAGGGTGTCTGTAGGATGTGTACAGGGTGTCTGTAGGATGTGTACAGGGTGTCTGTAGGATGTGTACAGGGTGTCTGTAGGATGTGTACAGGGTGTCTGTAGGATGTGTACAGGGTGTCTGTAGGATGTGTACAGGGTGTCTGTAGGATGTGTATAGGGTGTCTGTAGGATGTGTACAGGGTGTCTGTAGGATGTGTACAGGGTGTCTGTAGGATGTGTACAGGGTGTCTGTAGGATGTGTACAGGGTGTCTGTAGGATGTGTACAGGGTGTCTGTAGGATGTGTACAGGGTGTCTGTAGGATGTGTACAGGGTGTCTGTAGGATGTGTATAGGGTGTATGTAGGATGTGTATAGGGTGTCTGTAGGATGTGTATAGGGTGTCTGTAGGATGTGTATAGGGTGTCTGTAGGATGTGTGTTGGTGGCCACTGCCCTCTGGCTGCAGCTTCTCACCACTGCGCCTGCGCACTGACCCTGTGCGGGGGCGGGGCCTGGGCCGCTCACACGGCGTCAGCCAATCACAAGCCCGCGATTCGCTGAGCGTCTCAACCCACTCCAAAGTGATCTGAAGTCTTCATTCAGTAACCGGTCAGAGGGCAATGCAACAGCAACAACAGCTCACACTTAATAGACCCCCCCGCCCCCCCGCCACGCAGAGCACGCTCGACAGTGACGGAGCACGACACCGAGACGGGAGGGGGGGGGGGGGGGGTGACCGTAGGCACAGACGAAGAGGAAGGCCGTTAAGACACCAACCGAAGATGGGACAAGGGGCACAGCGGCTGAAAGCGCGGCCAGCGATGGCGGAACAGATTGTTTGAGGGACACGCAGGAGGCCGGAGCCAGCCGAGCAGAGGCGGGGGTTTGTAGGTTGGCGGGGAAGCAGGACGGAGAGGGTAGTGGGGGGTGGGCGGTGCCGGGGGCACGAAGGGATTTGAAAGCGAGTCTTGAAATCGATCCTCACTGCTTCCTCTCTTGGGTTTGCGCACAATGAATTGTGCGTTGTTGTTATGTAAAGTACTCCCGGTGTCCTGACCATCCCAAACATACCGATGCAGGTAGTACGCCTATACACAGCACCTGTGACCCATCTTACAACCACTTCCCCAGAACTGGAATGCCTCCTCAAAAAGGTCTTGCAAGCATATTAGTTGCTCGGTAAGTAATTCCCCAATATTCACCCGTAATGTGAAACCGACAGCAGTTACTTCGATTTGACTTTTATTTCAAACCGGCTCATACGCAGGTTCTTAACTGTATGCGGAGCTTCAAAACCAATTTAAAATTTCAACAAGTAGCTGATGGTCCATCTGGCAACATTGGACCGCTTTGTTCGTGGGCTGAAGTTGCTAAGACGAGCCATAGATCTTGAAATCTCGTTCGAAGATCTTGCAAGCTCGAAGAGGTCCCATACGATCTTAAAGTAAACAGAAACTGAATCAGATTGCACTCGATTACAACTAACTGGCAGATAGTTACCCCAATATTAATTTCTGAGCCCCCCCCCCCCCACCCCACAATGTTCAACTCCAACTCTCTGCCACTTGTATCACACCGAAACATGTCAAGCTGGTTAATATTCTTCCACCAGGTCCCAGAACACATTACACTTAAACGCATAAACTGAAACTTAAAAATTAAATGGCTTCCATGTTTCACCTATAATACAGTGAATTCACTTTACAGTATATCCTGAGTAGCGCTTTGTGAGACATCTCAACGATGTGATAAACAGCTATATCAAATGTAAGGATCATAATTATATCATTATTATACATGCACCAGAAAGTTTCTTCCACTCTTAAATTTAAAACAATTCCCTAGAAATTAATGATTGAAATCCATTTTCTTAGCATATCCTTGTCCCGAGGGTGAGTCGCGGATAAATATTCTGAGACTGAACAGATGAGGGGATGTACCCTGCATGGTTTATCTCCTCAGTCACTGCCCGCTGGGCTCTGAGAAGGTATAGGAATATACAGGCTGCTATCCTCACCGGCCCAAGGGCCGGGGACAGACACTCTCTCCAACGCTGTGGAACAGGACTATACGTCAAGGGCCCAGAGGCCTACGCTCCCATACGCCACGCGGACAGAACCATAGGAGTGACCTCCCATGGATGCCCTCGTTGGGTTTATACTTCCTCATCAAGCATGAATATTTACCTCAGAAACGATTGCTTTCGTCTGTAGTCCTATTGCTCCTTCGACAAGTTCAGGACAAAAACAATCTCTCGACTGCAGAATGAAGAAAATAGAGTTGAACATAAAGAATTATGTGGCCTTGCTAAACATTAAACCCCTAAATACCCACTAATGTGAGCCTAAAATTAGAAATGAGTTAAAAAGTAAATATAAACAGATTCTTAAAAGTCCTGAGAAAGTGTGGGGGAAAAAAACTGCATAAAGAATCAACCTAAAAGTTTGCATGGAGATGTCAGGTGTTACAGAATACACAATGATGTCCCAAGGCGATAAGACAGTCAAGGATTTGGACCCAAGCATGCCGGGGGCGCGGGTGGGAGTTTGCAAATATGGAAAAAGCAAGAGAAATGGTGAAGCAGGTTCAACAGAAAGCACTGCCTCCTACTGTTTCCATATCCTTAATGCTCATTTAATTCCCCAACAATGCTTAATAATGTAATTGTACCCTGCATGGTTTATCTCCTCAGTCATTGCCCGCTGGACTCTGAGAAGGTATAGGAATATACAGGCTGCTGTCCTCACCAGCCCAAGGGCCGGGGACAGGCACTCTCTCCAACGCTGTGGAATGGGACTGTACGTCAAGGGCCCAGAGGCCTACGCTCCCATACGCCACTCGGACAGAGCCACGGGAGAGCGAACTCCCATGGACGCCCTCATTGGGATCTTTCCTCTTTCTAAACAAAGCAGAACTTACCCCACAGTCCCAAGGAAGCTGCCATTGACCTTTCTTCCTGGCTTTCAGTTCATCAGCCAGGCAGAACCCAGGGTTACTTCAGCATCAGCAAGGAATTTGTCTGTAATGGTCAGAATGCAGGAAGGATTAATACACACACTCCAGCTAATAGTTTGCTAGATCACACACATCCAAACACTCACTCAACCTTTTTCAGCCTGAACAGAGGAGGGGATGTACCCTGCATGGTTTATCTCCTCAGTCACTGTCCACTGGACTCTCTGGGAAGGTATAGGATTATATAGGCTGCTGTCGTCACCAGGTCAAGGGCTGGGACAGACACTCTCTCCAACGCTGTGGAAAGGGACTGCATGCCTCAGGCCTAGCGGCCTACGCTCCCATATGCCACCCAGACAGAGCCATGGGAGTGATCTCCCACGGATGTCCTTGTTGGGGTTTAATCCTCTTGTTAATCTATTAGAGCTGAACAAATTGCTTAATCTCTATCCAACACCCAAAATTGCCTTAAGTGTCTGCATCTATAGATGTTCTGATCTAACACCGACACTGGTACCATCTGCTAAAACGACAACAACTTGTACTTGCCCTCCACGCAAGATAGTGTTTCAGAGCGTTAAGAGAGCCCGACTCCGAGCCAGGGGGGAGGAGGCCGTAAGCAGTCAAAGAGGAAGGTTTTCAGGCCGGACTTGAAAAAGGGACAAGGTGGAGCAACCGAGGAAGAGCATTCCAGAGATTCCGGACGTAGTAGCTGAAAGCGCGACCTCCGATGGTAGGGTGGAGGGCGCAAAGGGTGAGCAGGAGGCCAGTGCCAGACGAGCGGAGTCGCCCAGTGGTGGATTGGGGAGTGAGGAGATCGGGGTGGTAGGGAGTTGCCAGAGAGTGAAGGAATTTGAACACAAGTGTGAGAATCTTGAAGTTGCTCCATTCGATGGAACCAGGCCAGAATTGGTGAGATGTGGGTTTGGTCCGGGTAAATATGCAGTGGCAGAGTTCTGAAAGAGTCTAACTTTTTGAATAGTGGAGTTGGGGAAACCGGTGAGGAGTGCGTTAAAAAAGGACCTCACTTTAAAGGTTTTCAAATTGCACACAACCATTTCCCATTATGTCTCCAGTTACACATTCAAACACTGCCTCTATATAATATTGAGATTGTATGAGGCTGCAAGAACGACAACCTAAAGCATATACAAAACTTACCCGAGACATTGCTGAGGGGGCCAGCATATTCTTCTGGTCCAATTCTCAGGAGCCTCCAGACAGATCATTTCACTCTAATATGAGAAGGAAGCAAATCAGTTTGACTTAATGTAATTGAAACCAAACAACCATATAACACCTCTCCCGTCAAGTAGGAAAGCTTCTCCGTGCGTCTAACATTGCCTCGAAACGAAAATTATATCTTTGAGGTTCATCTAATTCCCCAATTATGCTAATAATGTAACTGTACCCTGCATGGTTTATCTCCTCAGTCACTGCCCGCTGGGCTCTGAGAAGGTATAGGAATATACAGGCTGCTGTCCTCACCGGCCCAAGGGCCGGGGACAGACACTCTCTCCAACGCTGTGGAACAGGACTGTACGGCACGGGCCCAGAGGCCTACGCTCCCATACGCCACTCGGACAGAGCCACGGGAGAGTGAACTCCCATGGATGCCCTCGTTGGGGTTTAAAATCCACCTTCGCCTACAGATAAACCCACAAAGTACACACGGCCTCACCACTGCACAAAATGTCCGGCAAAGCCACCTTGAGACGCCTCGACGGCATAAGGGGCTACATGACCATGCGAGGAGCGTTAAGATGCCCAGTGACGGCACAGAACCCTTGCAAAGCACCGAGCGACGCCCAGCACCAGGATCCCTCCACCGAACGCCGCGGTTATTCTTTACGCAAATATCGGCTGCATATTGGCGCAATATCAAATGCAAGAATTATTATGATTATTATTATGACTATATTTATATTGACCTCAGAACTCCAGTGCCCACGTGCGCTCCACAGTCTGGTCAATCCTTCCTCCAGCTCAGGGCGGGTACAATTAATAATAATAATAATCCTTGCATTTGATATAGCGCTTTTCACTTCGGGAGGACGTCCCAAAGCGCTTCACAGAACACACTGTAAAGTGAATTGACTGTATATTTGTGGGAGAACGCGGCAGCCAATTGCGCACAGCAATGTCCCACAAACAGTCGTAGATTGAAAATGACCAATTTATTATTGTTTTTGGTTTTGGAGGGATTATTATTCCATGATAACCACAGGAAAGTCACTGCAAGTAGATGAGGGATGGGGGGGATGGGGAGGGGGGATGAGGAGGGGGGGATCAGGAGAGGGGAGATCAGGAGAGGGGGGATTAGGAGGAGGGGGGATCAGGAAGGGAAATGAGGAGGGGAGGGGGGGATCAGGAGGAGAGGGGGGATCAGGAGGAGAGGGGGGATCAGGAGGGGGAATGAGGAGGGGAGGGGGGATGAGGAGGGGAGATGATGAGGAGGAATGAGCAGGAGGGGAGGGGGGGAAGAGGAGGGGGGATCAGGAGGAGGGGGGATCAGGAGGAGGGGGGGATCAGGAGAGGGGGGATCAGGAGGAGAGGGGGATCAGGAGGGGAATGAGGAGGGGAGGGGGGGATGAGAAGGGGGAGATGATGAGGAGGAATGAGGAGGAGGGGGGGGGATCAGGAGGAGGGGGGGATCAGGAGGAGGGGGGGATCAGGAGGGGGAATGAGGAGGAGGGGAGGAGGGGAAAAAGCCCAGTTTCACTTTAAATGATAACCTTTTTTATAATTCTACCAATGTTCGCTCGCGTCAAAACACAACTTTAAACGGTTTCACTCGTGAGAGAGTGAATCTGATCGCGATTTTTTTTTTTTTAAAAAACCCCCCACCACCACCACGAAGTCACCAGAAAAGACATTTAGAACTGAAGCGAAGAGAATAATTGATGTGAACGCAATAAAACTGTGGCCGTACAGGAGGCCACGAGCGGCGCCTCTTTTCCTCGCCTTCCCCCCCAACCCACCCCACCCCCCGAGGGGGGAGTCAGGCCACCAGAGGCCGGGGATCTCGGGCCTTCCCTTAGGGTCGCGCTCACCTCAGACCTTCTTCTCCGGGTTCCCGCCGTTGAAAGACTGAGCGGTCCTTTGAGCGACGCTTATATAGTGCGGGAGGACCCGGATGGGGGGTGGTGGGTGGGGGGGAGACCGCGTGTGTACTCAGCGTCAGCTCCGCGCACAGCGCCCCCCGCCGGCTGGAGGCCGCCACTGCCCCTGACCCCCGCAACCGCCTCCATGCAGATAGCATCGGGTGTAGTGACTGTGCGCGAGGCGATAGTGGGCAATCCTGGCCGTCCCAATGGTGATATCCCTGGCGTTCGATCCGGCGCCTTATCACGGCCTCGAGGCGTCCCAGAGCGCTTCACGGGGCTACACTGTAAAGTGTAGTGACTGTGCATTTGGCGGCCAACCCGGCAGCCAATAGCGCACGGCGGTGTCGCACGAACAGTCGGGGATTGAGTGGCCAATTTTATTTTGACACAGTGCCGTATCGCGGCACCGTCACACCCCAAACACTTTCGCGGGAGTATGTGTTGTAATATAATTTACAATATAATAATTATAATAATTATATTATATAATACGATATAACTGAATGCTGTGTGAGGCTACGACAATGTACTGCGTATTTTTGGGGGCGAAACGCGGTTCGATCACTGCCAGTTTGCTAAATGGATGTCCCATCCGACGTCCACGTCCATTGGTTTGATACGGACGTGCAAATGAATCAAGCGACACAAGAGTTCGAGCTCAGGGTACGGTTGTTCTTTTTATTCAAGGTTTAAAAATGTCACGTCTTACGGGAAAATGAATGAGCAAAGCCAAGATGTTAAGGCACCTCTCCCTTAAAAGAAATGGAAAAGCAAACGGTAAGCAGGTCATATGGGAGTCAGACATGACATGGATAGGTTTCTTTTAAAACATTAAAAGCATGGCTACAAACATCCAGTTGAACACAAAAGTTGGTTGCGTTGTACATAGAACATTTTGTCAAGGCCATTAATGGAACTTATGCCGTTTCCAGCTCAGCATTGGAAGTTTCTGCTCTCTGCTTGGCAGCCAAATTGGTCGGAGCCCAAACAGACCATTCCCCCCCCCCCCACCGATATGCTACGAAGCAGAAAACTACTTAAAACCTGAGTTACTGTTTGAGTTGGCCTCTGGATTCATGACATTCGAGCTCGGAAATACTGGCTCTGCAGCATTGGCGACGCAGCACCTATTTCCCAATAGGAATTGCTAGCGTCAACCAACTACTTCTATCAGAAATAAAGTTTGGACTTTCTCGTCTCGGCTCCAAGAAGCACCTCACATTTTATTTTTTGAATGGGGGGGGGTGGGGTCAAAAGAATAGGAATCGATGGGAGATGAATGTCGTTAATCACGTGAACACTACCAGACAGTGATTTGCGAACCAGCACCAGATGGAACTTGGAGCTGTCCACAGCCCAACTGGCCTGGACCTTCCAGTTAATGAGAAGTGGTGAGATGGTAGACACTGTGTGTGCAGATAAACATAGTGGGGGGTTTGGGGTGGGGGAGGGAAGGAGAGTGAGGAGAATTAAAGATGAGAAGCAATGAGGTTCGTTGGTCTTTATATTCACGGAAAGATTTGCCCTTCGGGGCTGGAAAGTTTTTCTTTAGCTATCACTTCCTCAGCTTTGTTGGGTCACACAGGTCTGTTTGCAGACAACAGCAACAAAACATAAAAGCTCCCCAACCAGGGAGGAAACTGGTTGGTACAAACATCAGAACTACACCAGTCAGTCAGATCTCTCCGCAGATGAAGAGCTAGCTTTACATTACAGCGCTTTGGCACCACAGGGGTGCAGGCAATGGAATGCCAAGTGTAAGGTTTACCTGAGTTAAGAGCAGTGCCAATGACGTATTTGCCCAATTAGAGATTTGTTCCAAGAATTGAATCAAATGGACCAGGATAATATGAGTATGTTACCCTGCATTGGGCCGCACCTCACTCCTCGGATCCTTAAATGCACATCAGAATGTAAAGTTTAAACCAAATCGCTAAATTACCTTTGCAGGTGACTTTAGAGTGGCTGTTAGCAACGGGGGGGGGGGAGGGATGTAATCTCTAATATCCTGGAGTGCATTGACTGACCGGATTATGTGGAAAAGTAGATGGTGTAGGTTTGATGTTGGATTCAGCCCCTGTCATGACAAGTAGGGAACTGCTTTTTTTTTTGTTAAAAAAATTAATGAGAAAGCAGCACTTATAGAGAACAAAATACATGAAATAAAAACAAATGTAAAAGCAATGTTCGATTATTTACACCTCATACGAAAATGTACATACATCAACTATACAGACTGCAAAAAATTAAAGTTGTTTTTTGTGGGGATTTTTCTTTAAAAAAAGACAATTCCTAAATTAGGACGCTGGATTTTAACCTGGTCTTTGTAACCTGCCTTCCGTACAGCTGTGTTTTATTGCCTATGTACAAAGCAGGCGGAATTAATATTCTTTCTATGTCAGTCAGGTTTAATGTGATAAAGCACACACCTCTGATGATGAATTTGCCAGCTGTATCAGAAGCGGTAAAGACAAGCTTAAAATAAGCCCCCAACTGGTTACAAAAAAGAAAATATACCAACAGTTTTGCTTTATCTTACATACATGTGCAAGCATTCTCTTTTCTAAAATGTGTGTCTTTGTTCTGCCTTATTCCCAAGCGCTGGTTTCAACCCAAAGGAGGTATTGAGCAAACGCCAAGCTGTGGCTCAACTCATAACTATTAACCAAATGCTGCAGAAGAGGGGAGGAAGCACGAGGCCAATGCACTGATTCAACCAGACACTGAACCAACCAGCGCTGCTTCTCTCTGAGCGGCCACCAGAGTTGCTGAGGCGGAATGCTTGGGATTTTCCAAGCTTATCCTCACGCTCTCTCTCCCCCCCACCACCACCACCACCCCATCACCTCTTCATACCTCCAATGGAATAGCGCTGTAGACAGAAAGAAAGCAGAACAGAGAGCCACAATGAACAGTGATGGGAGGAGGGTTGGGTGGAAGGTGTGACCCATGTCAAAGTGCCCGATCCAGACAGACTTCCATCGCAGCACAACCCGAGCCAGGGTCGCCCGCCCAAAACCCCAACAATTCTGAGAATGTTAACACAAGCCGGGCCCATGATAACCTGCTCGGCTAACACCGGGAGGTCAGCTGCGCTGCTCGCTGATAGAACACACACGCACTGGAAAAGCAACGTCAGTAACGACCTGAAGACCCATTTTTAACATCCCCCCCACCTCCTCTTTAACGTGGGTCTGAGTTTATGGACTGAAACTACTGCGTAATAATGCGATTGGCCTGTACACTGAAACCAGCCCGCATGTCCTTCACCTTCTCAGTCCGCTACACTTTTTGATTTCACCTTCAAATTCCCCCACACTCTCCCTGCTTTGCTGATTCTTATCAGTGAAGGGTTCCACATACTCAGGACAACCTCACACAATGCAAATAACATTCTTCCTACCTCAGTGCTACAGGTTCAACGCTCTCTCGCCAGTTGTATCAGAAAATATAGGCAGGTTTACAGAGCGTTCAAACGCAAGGACAGACAATGAGCGTTGACGGCCTATTTGATTGGGGGAGGGTGTCGGTTGGGGGGGTAGCGGGGTGGGAAAGAAGATGATGGCATTGCAGCACAATCCAATTCTGTCCTCACCCAGGGTCCAAACATGCCACTTGGGGTCACTGAACAGTTATTAAAATGGGGATCCTGGTTCATTATACCTTCCTTCTCTAAACTCCCACCCAGGAAACTCAGCGTTAAAAAGTTAAAACACCAAACGCGCCCCCATTTCCCTACATGGATAAAGATGTCATCAACAAGCGTTTAGCTGCTTGTGCCAGAAGGCCAAGCAGAAGCAAATAAAATCTAGAGAAGTGCCTCAATGGTGTGATAACAAATTGAGCCACTTAAGTAAATTACTTCAACTGATTCACTGCACGTCCCAGAAATACGCAATACAATAGGACCCAAATTTACCAAACCATCCCAAATTTAAAACACCCCTGCCCCCCCACCAAGAGTCTGTTTCTTGCTTGGTGGCACACGGCAAGAAACAGAAATGGGGAGAAGGGGTGAGGAAAAAAGTCACCATCTCCACACCTCCAGCCTGGGGGAAGCATATCAGCTTCTTAGCAACCGATGGAACGAGCTGGGGGTTAAAATGACAACACAGCAAAAAAAAAACGATCAGGAATTCCCAAAGTTGCAAACAGCCACATAATGAACCGTGGACTATGTTCCAGTAGCGTTGAAATACCCCAGTAGTGTTTTAAAGTGGATTCTGATATACACACATATATATATATATATATTTTTTAAAAAGCCACTATAATACTTTTTATTCAATATTTAGATTTAAAACAGGAAGACAGATTTACACATATTGACTTATTTCTTAAAGCGACACTTTATACAGTGGTCATTTGCGGTGGCATGGAATTTCTCCAGTGGCACGTGTATACTCTCCCGGCACAAACCATTTTCCCCACAATTTAGAGAGGGGGGGGGTGGAGAAAGGGGGTCGATTTGCACCGTGGTGAGGTCCTGGACCAAGATGCTCACGGCACGGAATAAGACGGATCTTCGAATGGAGGCTTCCCTCGATCTATTATTTTTGTTTGGAAAAGTGCTCCTCGATACAATTGGACGAAAAAAGCAACAACAAAAAAATGCTCTTGCACGGAATTAACGGCAGGAGAGCTGCGGTTTTGTCTTCGTTTGGAGAGCCGTGCATCACCTCAAGAAACCGAGATGTAAAGGCGCGAGGGCTATGCGTGTAGGAGAGACGGGACGGGGGGGGGGGGAAGAGAGGGTTAGGGAATCTGCATCACATTGCCGGGTTCAATTTCAAGCTCTACCTCCTCTCGCTCACTCTCTGACGATCCAAGCAAAAGATAAACAGCCACCACAGTTTAGAAGAATAAAAACCCCTGAAAGACAGCTAAAATCAGCGTTGTACTCACAAATCCCACCCCCCACCCCACCTCGCAATCAGTCCTTTTTTGCCTCCAGGGAAAAAAAAGTTAAGAGAAAGACATCACCACGAGCACTTCCAGCGTCTCCGCACTGTTTGCACTGTCGCGGGTTTCACCCGAATCGCGGGTGTTGGACCGATGTGAAGGTGTGGACAGACAGCAAGCGTTCGAGCAGAATAGGATCGGGGAGGGAATCCTTCCTCGGGGATGCGTTAACTGGTGGAAGCAGGATTTACGTACGAAACGGCGAAGCAAAGGATCGATTTCACCATCCGTAGCACCGGGTTCACTGAATGTGTGTTAAATGCATTTGTATACAGGTGTCTGCACAATGTGGCTTCCCGCACAATACTCTGGGGAATTCATCCCCATCTCCGCACAGACACCGACCGCACAGAGAGACGCCAGCTTCTAGCTTGTACTTGTCATTATGGTCGATGAAACCTACAGGCAGAAAGTGAAATTCAGACCAAGTGAGTTCATCCGAAACCCCAGACATCCTGCAGGTCACAAACCCATAACTAGTTACTAGTTGCCCTATTATCTAATCTGTCAGGTTAAACGCTGTGAGAGAGAAAGTGACAAAGTGTGAGTGAGAGAGAGCATGAGTGTGTATGTGTGAAAAGCAAAAGAATAAAAGTGTGTGAGATAGAAAGTGTGAGAGAGTCTGAAAGACTGTGTGTGTGTGAGAGTGTGTGAGTGAGTGTGTGAGCGAGAGAGAGTGTGAGTGAGATAGAGAGTGCGAGTGAGAGAGAGTGAGGGAAAGAATGTAAACGGTACCTTGTGTACATCCGACTTTCCTCATGCACCTCCATCTCTGTACTCTTGAATTCATTTAGCTCTTTTCGTATTGCTGCCTAAAACGGGACAATTGATTTGACAATAAGAAACTCGTTGCAACAGAAGGGATGGGACAGGAATGGGCCAGCGTTGAGCTGGAGTGAACGACCTTAGCCGATTAACTCAGGGCAATGTTCCAGCCCTTGTTAAAATCCACGCAGTGTTTTCCCATGCCATTCGTCTAACCTAGTGGGGCTTTATCGTGGGAAATCGATTAATTACCAGAAAAAAAACTTATTGAATCAACAATGACAATATTGGGATATAAAAGCAGTTTAAATCTCCACAACGCTGCAGGCAGGAGCTTCTCACCTTATCTGCTGGTGTTAGTTTTGTCCACGGCTTTTCTGCACGGCGGTCGTAATCATAGGCGTCCGTCACCTCGACGTATTCGTGGAAACGCAGGATATTTCGAGCCTGAAGCTCTGCCACCGTGGGTCTGGCGCTGAGCTGAATTAAACAGGTCGCGACAAAGCAGGACAGTAAGGATAACGTTCACGTCAACAAATGACATTTGTATCGTAGCGCCTTTTCACGTCAGGAGGCGCTCGACAGCTGGAATTTCAATCCGAGCTGTGGATGGGGAACAGGGAGAATGGGGGTAGGGAGACTTGCCGCGTTCAGTCTTCCCAACACAGACTTTCCCAGTTTTTGACGCTAACCAGACGTCACCAAAGTCAAACAGAAAAGTTCCCTCAAGGAACAACAGTCATGGCTCAATCCCCCTCTTCTTCCCCCTCTTGTGCCGCTACCCCCCTCCCTCCCGACACACACACACAACAACGACCATTGGGCCCACAGAAACATATTCCCCCCATTTGACTTCAGACAGCGAGTGTCGGTCACACAAGCACCAGACTCCACCCCAATCCCACATACGCTTTAAGCCCATCAAATGTAAGGTGGAGAAGAGTTGTGGTAAATCCTTCAATTCATTCTCAATTTGAAAGTCAGCACCTCACGTTTCCAGAGCTTTTCGCCTGAACACAAAGCTTTATGATGCCTGACTCTAAAGCCCGGAATGTAACAAATCATTTCCGTACCTTCCTAGTGAGCCGTCGTTTGATCTCCCGTTTCTCCGCCTGATGCTGTTCATCGTCCTTCTCTGTGAAAGGGGAAGGAAAGCCACATCCATCAGATTTCAGCATCTCGTGAGGGTGGGTGGGGGGGTGCTGACAAAGTACCCAAATAGCGCATACACCTCCGAAAGGTTTAAAAAAAAATCTTTGACTGCGCCATTGCCCACCTCCCTCTCCCCCCGCCCACAGAATGCTTTACGCAGGAAACGTATGTGGTACTTGTTGAGATATTTTCCTACGTGAGGGACTGTACGAGTAGCGAACTGTGCTGCTGAGTCTGCCTGACCCTCAAGAGGTTCCTGAGAGGAAAGATAGCTTATGCTGAGGATGCTTTTCTGGCAGTCACGTGGTTCGGGCACCTTTTACACCCACTGAACCTTTTGTGTCTCAGTACCTATTCCTGACACAAGTAAACCACTGGGCTTTAGGGAGAATGTGCGGGAATTTAAAATACAGCCAGTAAAACACCAAGCAGTTTCGCAACTGGTTAAACGCACTCAGTGATCAAGGGTGAAATAAGTACTAACGTTTAAGGATGTTCCTCTGCTCCAGCTCTTCTGCTGTCGGTCTTTGGCTCAGTCGCCTAAAGGGGAGGGAGGGGAGACAGAGAGGCGAAGGCTATTAGTCACACAGCGGCTTTTCATAACACTGACCCAGAGGTAAACACACAACAGACGTCAGGTATGGGTATCCGTTAAGATCCAAAGCTTCTTAAAATCTTTGGCCCCCCCCTTCACCCCCAGATATTGGACCCCAAGTTTCCAACACAAACGGTCTGGCTGTCTAAGTGGGCATGGAGTACCGGATGAGGGAGTGGAGCTGGTGGACTAACCCACCTGATCTTGGGCAGCCTGCAATGGTAGGTGTGCAGTGCTAACTGTACAGTCTCACAGTGCCACATCTCAGCTTTCAGGGACCTCGCCCCTTCCCTTGCCTCCTTCCAGATCCATCTCAAGACACCCCTCTTTGACCCCTCTTCGGTCACCCTCCTATCCCTAACCTCTCCACCCCTCCTGATCCCAACCACCGGTTTCGTTGTGGATCCCTGACTGTCCAGCATCTTGGGACGTCCTCCTACGTGAAAGGTATTGTGTAAATGTAATCGCTTTGGTTTTTTTTTTTACCTAATCAGCTCTGTCCCGATCTGCTGCCGGAGCTCCATTCTCTCTTGGTCTGACTGCTGAGGGAGGATATTCTTCTCTATCAGCCTCTGTTTTGTGGGCCGGTTGCTCAGTTTAAGGGCCAGAGTATCTTTTCGCTTCACCTTGTTGGCCAGAGAACCTGCGGCAGAGATTGGAGCAGACGTCACAAATGCAAGCTGGTATCAGAAGCAAACAAAAGCCCCGCCAGAGCCACCTGTGGCCAGACCCACGGGTGATGATTCCACGAGGGATTTCTCACTAAATGTCTGAGATAGCGGACAGGCCTGGCAGCGACCAGGAATAGGAAACATGGCACATTCACCATCCTCCCATCTGTAGGCCAGGTTTGCAAATATTCACAGACGAGTTACACGAGTCCAATCGCCATGTACTTTGGAATTCCACGCTGTCTCAGCCCACGAGACTCCAAACAACAGCTATAGAATTTAAGAGGCGCAGTGTGGAATTGTTGAAAATCCTTAAATTCAGCGTTAATTTGGAAGCCTTTTTTTTAAAAGAACAGCAGAAAACCTCAAACCCAGGCTAAGCTTTCTTTGACGGTCGGAGAGTAAAACTCTGGGCCACTGCTGCAGGATGTATACAGAGATACATTCACAGCTGACTTATGGCAGACATATTCAGGCAAGCAGCAGACCGAGAGTGAGTTACTGAATGCCAGTGTACGTACTGGCTTGGTCATCTTCCTCATCTTCATCCTCATCGTAGTCGTCTTTGTACAGCACCGGCCCGTCCTCATCCGAGTCGGTCGTCTCCTCCTCTTCCTGCCTCTCCAGCTCCGGAATGATGACTACCGAGGGAAGGAAGCTTGGGAAATTCCGTCTCTCTGGGCTCGGCTCCTCTTCCTCCTCGTCCTCCGTGGTCTCCTCGTCAGACGGACTAATTAAACAAATCACATGTGGCCGGTCAGATAGAAGAGGGCAAGTGGAGGGGCAGTGAGTGAGTGAGTGAGTGAGTGACGGAGGGGGCGATCAGAGTCAGAGATTGTGTGGAAGGGGGGTGGTAGGAAGAGAAGAGGATTAAAAGATCTACGGTAATCCACCAGAGGAACAGTTTTGGTGGCCTGAATGGCCTCCTCCTGTACAGGCACTTTCTGAAGAGCAGAAAAAAATATTGGTGGTGAAGAGGATGAAATATGAAATGAATCTGCTTCAAACTCTGGTGGGTTAGTCACCCGGGGAACCACCAAACTGGTTGTATCCTTTAGTAACTCGCATACACAACAACAAAAACAACAACAACTTGAATTTATACAGCCCCTTGATGAGGGGTGGTGTTTCGGAGTGTTTTAATAGTGGCGGAGCCTATCGCTGAGCCGGGGATAGGGAGGAGGTGACTATAAGCTCGTGTGCAAACCCCTTACTATCCAGCACCTGCCTTTGGACATCGTCTCGACGTGAAAAGCGCGGTATAAATGCAAGTTGTTGTTGTCAGTGCAGTCAAACCGCAGAGAAAACGAGCTCCCCACCCCGAGTTCCCCAAACCCACCCAACCACCCACTCACCACTTCAGTTTCTGCAAGGTGACCTGTAGAGCTTTGTTCTTACTGGCATCTTCGAAGCTGCTGTCAAACAGCAAGGCCTGAGCCGAGTTCGAGCCCTCGCTGGCCGAGAGGACGGGCCGAGGGCTACACAGCGCCTGCTGGATCATTATGTGCAAGGGGATCTGGGACTGCCGAGTTGGGAGGAGCTCCGGGTAATCGTCTGACGGAGGTTGAGACAGTCGTAACCTCTCCAGCTCTGCCGCTGTCCTGTCCTTGTCTGACTGTAGGTTTGGCTGCGTTAAGGATAGCGCTGGGGGGATGGTCCTGCCTGGCGGTTTTGCTGGAGGTTGCTGGGTGGCCCCGTCAGGAGCGGGAGGAACGTGCGTAGGCAATGGTGGAGACGGGGGCTGCTGGCAAAGCTCCTCGAGTTCAGGCAGATCTTTGGCGCAGCTGGAAACCTCGTTCACGTTCACGTTGAAGCTTATCCTCTTGTGGGGCAGCAAGGGCGACTGTTTGCTCAGCCTGGCAGCAGAGGAGGGCCCCAGCGCTTGAGTGAGCTCCGCTGAAAGAGAAAGTGGAAAGAAAAGTCGGTCTCTGCAGCTTCGGAAACACCAGCCGCATTCACTCAGGAGCCTCCTCGCACGAGAGAGGCAGCAGTGTCTTAGTCTCACTCTGGGTGAGCTGCACCAGAATGTCCCGCGCTACAGTGCTGACCTAGTCACGAAGGCTCGCCCTCAAGGTGCTTCCCTCCCCGATTCTGGCCTGGCGGAATCTCAAATCAATTGTGCATCATTATCTCTCACAACACACATTTTCTCAGACTCTCTCTCTCACACACTCTCTCTCTCACACACTCTCTCTCTCACACACTCACTCTTCTCATATCCCCCACACACACACGCACAAATTCTCTGACACACACTCACATACACACAGAAGCACACACACACGCACATACACACACACACACTCTCTCTGTCTCACACTCTCACACACTCACATGACTCCAAACTCTTGGTTGACTTGTGTGTGGGATGTGTGAATCAGTTTCTGTGTTCGCCTACAAGTACAGTCACTACAGCAACAATTCCCTGTGATGAAGTTATCGAAGTCGGATTGAACACTTCTCCCTTCCCCACCCACCTATGCTCCTGCCCCATGCGACAGCAAAGCAGACACTCACCAAATAGAGGATTGCTATTCCGGTTGGGTTTTGGCGGTGGGACAGGAGGCTGCTTGGCAGGGACGGTGGTGTTCGTAGTGGTGGTGGTGGTAGTGGTGGTGGTGGAATTGGTGGCTGTGGTGAAGGTGGAGGAACTGCTCGTTGAGATGGAGCTCGAAGCCAGAGGTATCGTAGGCTTAGTGGCAATGGTGATGGGAGCCAGTGGCGCTCTGGCCTGCCCCTGCCCCTCCCCCGCTTCAGGAATTGGAGCAGAAAGCGGTCTCTTCGGGGGGAGCAAGGGTTGCTTGTATGGATGTTCTCGGGGAGGCAACTCCGACACTGGCCGTCTCTCCGCCATCTCTGCTCATGTCAAAAAAAAATCCATACAGTAAAACTCACAAATCGTAAATACACAGTCACTTTACAGTGTATCCTGTGAAGCGCTTTGAGACGTTTCGAAGAGTGATAAGGCGCTATATCAAAGGCCAGGATTATTATTATTATTATCATTTCTTACCTCTGATTCTTCTGGGCTCCTCCACAGTGACAGCCTTCGGGAGGTTTAGTCTTTTCTCGGGCTCGGCTTCCACCTCCACTGGGGGTTTGGAAACGCTGTTTCTCTTCTCGCCTTCAGCCGTGGACTTCACATCCTCTGAGACGGGCAGGTTGCCCACTGGTACCGTGTGCCCGTTCTTCAACGCGCTGTTCTGGGTGGTGATGTCACCATCTGCAGCACAAAAGAACCGTGCGTGACCCCCAAAACCCCGGCACTGATTGAATCAGATCGCTCTATTCAATACACAGTGAATTCACTTTGCAGTATATTCTGTGAAGCGCTTTGAGAGGTCTCGCAGGCGTCATAAGGTGTGATATCAAATGCAAGGATTATTATTACATTACTACTAGTTCCACCGCCGAAACCCAACCAGAGCCCCGGAAAATCAGAGGTAAGAAATATTGATATTTCTCCCACAAAATACTACACTTTGTAATATGTTTTGTAAAGCATTTGAAACGTCTCAACGATGCGACAAGACCCTATATCAAATGCAAGGATTATTATTATTACTTTCCACACAAAGGGACAGCGGAGATTACTGGGGTCAGGGAGGGGGGTGGGGGAGGAATGGGGGCTGGGGGGGCGCAGCACTGATGGGCAGAACAAAACAACTAAACAACAAGAAAGATACTTTTCACAACGCAAATTAGACCCCAGCGTTTTCCCTCATCCCACTATCAGTGACCAAGCTGTCATCTGGGACTCTCTTCTTCCACTGCTTCTTCGACCGTGCTTTTGATCACCCTGCTTTCCCCCACTGCTTCCACCCTCTCCAATCCCGACCATCAGCGAGGGTCCCAACTCTGCCCAGCGCCTTGAGACATCCTCCTGACGTTAAAGGCGCTATGCAAATGTAATTTTGTTGTTGTTATTGCCTCTCTGCCTGGTGTCACATCAAAACCTGCTGAACACACGTTTCTTTGACGCTCCTTGGTCAAACATCTTTAAACCTATTTGTTTCCCTGCTCGGTGCAAAATGCTGTACTTGTGAAGCGCTTTGATACGTTCTTTTCTCAAACTGGTGAGGACACTTGTGTAGACTGTGTACATGGCTCAGTCCTCTCTCAGCAGGCGAACCAGACGCAAACGAATCAGCTCGCTTTCGCTCAGAAGAACTAAAACCAGAGATGTGACTACCGGCTCATGGATAAACTGGTCTGGAGCTGGTTTACGCAAGGATCTATTATATAGCTCCATGGTGTAAACCATGCGCAAACGTGTATGTACAGAAGGAATTACAGGTGCCCTTTAATGATGGAATGAAGGACCCTTCCCATTGTCTAATTAAAGAATTCCCTCTGTCCATATCTGTTTGCACATGATTTGCGCACGGCATACACCAGAGAAAGCATTTATCGTGCAACAATGGGTCATTTACACCTTAATGTGACAAACAGCCTTAATCAACACCCCGTGTTGCAAACGCAAAACAGCCTCTGAATTGATTTAATCCGCCAACTAATTAGTTCAGAAACGATTCGAAAGCCAAGAGATAGAAATTCTGAGTGCAAAGTTCAGGCCAGAGACCTGAACCCAAAGAGTTTCTTTTCCATTGCTTAGATAATGGAATTCCCACGTCAGGGACAGGCTCTCTACCCTGGACGCTGTGTGTTCAAAGACATGCGTGTTGCAGTCGTGTTCAATATGGCAAAAATTTCAGCTAAGGCTAAGTTACTGTGTTACTGTCCTGCACTACTTCAGCATGGAAACAAACAGCGATAAAATTGAACTGTCCAAAAGTACACAAACAAAACTAATGACGTCCCAGACTGTAATAAATAAAATCTCTGTACAGTGTTGTCTGCACAGGTTCAGCACTTCAACCGGTCTCAGTCACGCACAGGCAGGCGCAGACAAGATAGGGAATCAAAGTCAGACCGGGCTGGGCTGGCAGTGATGGGGTTAAAATCACTTCCAGGGAAATGTCTGTGCTCAAGAAATGGCACATTGACCCATAGCCCTCAGCGAAAGGACAGTCAGAATTGCCAAGCAAGCTGGAGTTAAGCAGGAAACGTGCAGAGTGAGATTGCTCAGGTATTTGGGAGAATGCCTAGATCTTTACTGACTGACTATATTCTTGTGGATCACAATCAAAGCCTAACCCGAATCAAAATCGCTCTCCATACTGTGCACACGTCATACTCACCCTGTTCAGGGATCTCTTTCAACACTCCCTTCTTAATCAGTTCAGCTCTGCTTTGCCTCACAGATAACTTCCTGTCCAAAACTGGAATTATAAAGAGACGTCTGTGAGCACGAACCAAGAATAGTTTCAGAAACTCATCTCCACAATCTCCTTGGGGTAACAACATGAAACACAAATCAGGACTTGGGTCACCAGCAACGGAACTAGCTGCGAATGCTTTCAACGTGATTAAACATTTAAGCTTCAAGAGATGTCTGCTCAGTTAAGTGGGGTAAATTACATATTCAGGCCATCTCTTCTCACAAGTCAAACCCGTTATAATAGCACTTGAATCCTCAGAAATTGGCCAAATGAGCTCTTGAACCACTCTCCCCTAAGACTGTAACTCTCACAACAACAACTTGCATTCGTAAAAAGGCTCCTTTCAAAGGACTCAAAGAGTCTGTCGAATGAGCATGGAGCACAGAGCATGGAGCCAGCAAAGGAAGGTGTTGACAAGATGTAGGGTAAAGAGGGTTCTGAAGTCAGGGAGGGAAGGCACAAGGCGAAGAAGGGATTTTGTGAGAATTCCAGAGAGCCGAGGTGAAGATTTGGCCAACCGCTGGCAGAGCAAGTTACCAGCAGCAGATTGAAGTCAAGAACAGCAGCATAGGACCACAGAGAGGAACTGAAGGTCGCAACGGGAATCCTGGAAGTCGATCTGCTGGGAAACTAATGGAGCATGGAAAGGATAGGGGTATACTGAGTGAACGATATCTAAACACTTCCAACACTGTATCGACCTCAGAAACCGCTCAAGACAATCTGCCACTCTGGCGAAACTTCACAAGTCTTACCCCCTTAGAAGTTCGATAGCTTTATCGATAGCTTGATGAATTTACCTCAACACACCTGCAGGTGCTAGCACATGGCACCTGTTGTAGCCCCGGTCGAGAAATCTGGTGCCCTAAGTTTGCCTATAGCTGTCTCATATATATGTCTCAAGGCCCTCCTCTTCGACCTTGCATATCTCCACCTTCCCTGGCCTCCACCACTCCTGATCCCAACCCCCAGCTCAGGTGCAAATCCTTGAAGGTCTAGCGCTTTGCGATATCCTCCCAACGTGAAAGGCTCTAAGTAAATGTATTTTTTTGTTGTTATAGCCAGAGCGACCCCTGATGGATCTCGTTCGCAAAATAAAGCAAGCGGAGCAGTCTACACCACACGGCTTTAGATTGAGCTTCTGTCTGAGTAAGTGAAACACGTACCGGCGATCCAGGTATCAGTGAGCATATCAGCAATAATCATAATCTGTGTCCCTCTTTTTTTTTCTCTCTCTCATGCCCTCGTCCTGATGTTAGGAAGTACTGTATTTCAATACTTGAGATTTCTGCCACAAAAGATCAATGGCATTTCCAGCTGAGTTTCACACAAGACCTGACTCCAGAACCTCAGCTCAGAGTCAATGTGTTTGTTTTGTCCACAAAATACAGTCAATCCTCTTTACAATATAATAATAATAATCCTTGCATTTGATATGGAGTCCTGTAGCTCAGTGGTTAGAGCACTCGCTTTGCAAGTGAGAGACCTGAGTTCAATTCCAGACAGGGCGAGACCTTGGGCAAGTTTCCTTACTCCACACAGAACCTAATAATAATCCCTCCAAAAAAACCAAAAACAATAATTAAATTAGTCATTTTCAATCTACGACTGTTTGTGGGACATTGCTGTGCGCAATTGGCTGCCGCGTTCGCCCACAAATACAGTCAATTCACTTTACAGTGTGTTCTGTGAAGCGCTTTGGGACGTCCTCCTGACGTGAAAAGCGCTATATCAAATGCAAGGATTATTATTATTATTATTATATAGCGCTTTTCACGGCGGGAGGACGTCCCAAAGCGCTTCACAGAACACACTGTAAAGTGAATTGACAGTATATTTGTGGGCGAACGCGGCAGCCAATTGCGCACAGCAATGTCCCACAAACAGTGGTAGATTGAAAATGACCAATTTGTTATTGTTTTGGGTTTTGGAGGGATTATTATTAGGCTCTGTGTGGAGTAAGGAAACTTGCCCAAGGTTTCGCCCTCTGCCTGGAATTGAACTCAGGTCTCTCGCTTGCAAAGCGAGTGCTCTAACCACTAAGCTACAGGACTGTGAAGCGCCTTGAAACGTCTCAACAACGTGATAAGGCACTATATCAAATCCAAGAATTAGTATTATTATTATAATATCATCACAGTGCTAATGGAGTACTGGCTGCATTGTCAGAGCTGCTGGGAGTGATACTAAACTGCCTGTTCCATAAAAATCATACAATTATACAGCACAGAAGGAGACCATTCGGGCCATCGTGTCTGTACCACCTCTTTGAAAAGAGTTGTCCAATTCAATCCCACTACCCCGCTCTCTCCTGAATATCCTGGACATTAAAGGACCCGCGATACTATTAAAAAAAGAAGTTTCTCTCGACCAACACTCCTCCAGATAATCTTTCATTCACTTCACAGCCTTGGGTGGGACCACGCTGCTAGCAAAATGGATGCCACGTTTGGCCGTAATAAAAGTCACCGCAACTTATCAATGACTGTAAAGCTTTTTGAGATGTTTGATGGGACTCAAAACGCTCAAAGCTTTTCGGCTGCAAATAACCCTGCACTCTGGTGACTGCAATTTCTGGGTGCGTCCAGCAGGCGCTGGGGGGAGTGGGTGGGCACTGTGCGTGGTGCTATCGGACAGGAACGGTCTGCAGGGCAACGATTATGTCGGGATCTGAAGAGCTGAAGCAAAGGAGAAACTTGACCTGCCCTCAATCCTGCCTAATAATCCCACGGAAGCATGCGAGTCTGCATTCTGCTGATAACCATCGCCGCAGCCTGGATGCCAAGTATCTTTCAGTCAGGGTTTGCATATAAACAAAGGTGAAAATGGAGTTGCAGTAAGTAATGAGAGTGGATAGTTTGCAATCCGCACTCAGCCCATATTTTGTTTTCACAACCCACCTGAAGCTCGAAATTCCACCTCAACTCAGCCCATGTGACCGTTCTGTCTTTTTTTAAAAAAAACGCGTGGAAAATATTCATAAGTTCAGTCCCAGTTTGGAAACCGGTTTTCCGCAGCTCTTTAAAAAGCAAAACTGCCTTTCAGAGAACTTAAGGCGAAACCTTAGGCAAGTTTGCTTGCTGCACATGTCTCTGTTTACTAGCAGTAAGTAGGAACTCAGTTGTTAGTCAATGGTGCTATCCAGGGGTAATAATCCCTTCCAAAAAAACTACTACTACTAATAATAATTTGATCATTTAATCCACGACTGTTTGTGAGACACTGCTGCTGCGTTTCACCGACAAAATATACAGTCAATCCATTTTACAGTATATTCTGTGAAGTGCTTCGAGACATCTCAGTGACTTGATAAGGCGCTATATCAAATGCAAGGTTATTATTATTAGTATAAAACTGCAATGCTGTGACAGGCAGACCGCAGACCTGACAGAGTTAGTGAAACATTTGTATAAAAACGTAGGTGTTCACTATGCTATTTGCCTGTCACATTTCACCAACAAGGCACGGTCACTACACTTTACACTGGTTCCCTGTGAAGCGCTTTTGAGATGTTACAAAGGTGATGGCGCTGTATCAGACGCCAGCATTAGTATTTATACTCAGCGAGGAAAGAGTGTAAAAAGATCCATCAATCAAGCGGAGCACAATGCCGAGCAGTTGCAGTGGTTCAATGTCTAAAACTTGGAGATTTAATGAGTTGGGAGCCTGATCTATCTTTTCTCCGTGACCCTTTTCTAACTCCAGAAACATATCCGATTCCCTTCAAACACTGCGTTCTTGGCCTTAATAGCCACCTATAGCAAAGCGCTCAGTGTAAATCCATTACTGGAGAGACTCAGTACCACCCCATCAACACTGGAAACTAAACCCCTTTAATTAAAAGATAGTTAGCCAAAGTTATACTCCTGTAAAACCTGCGAGAGACAGTCAGTAAAATAGAGGCCCAAAAGAAGGAGCAAAAGTTCACTTTAGATTTGATATGGGCTGTTCTATACCCTGCTTCCTGCTCAAGACAAACAGCAACGCCCAGATCCGGTTGATTTATAAGCCCAATTTCAAGTTTCCCAAACAATTTAAAGCTTGCTCATCACAACATGTTTATCTGGACCTAAATCACAGGAACTGTACCAAATACACTGTGTACAAGCAGCCTGGTATCAGAGAAATGAATGATTGCACAGGATGCCACTTAGCTTGTGCTGGTGCTAGCTACTAACTGAAGCTATTTACTGTATCCCAACTCACCTGCTCTTTCCCCCTTTTATATGTTCCTCTTCAACTACGGATTAATTTGTTTGTAAATGATGTGCGTCTTAACTACCGCAGCCACTTTCGGCGAATCTTTTTCTGCGTGCAAAGTGTCTTCTAAACTCCCTTCAACTCTTCCAGTGATAAACCCTTGTTACCCATTCAAGCCTGTATTGTTAAGTGTCTTGTCTAAAGTACAATTTAGATTTTGCTTGAACACTGACTTGCCATGCCACTTTGTGCACTTGACACCAGACTATCCAGACACACTTTTCTCAACAAGAGTCTGCACTTGTAAAACAATCCCTCACAATGGATCGAAGTGCCTCACAAAGACCACGGTGGAGATCAATCGCCGAGCAGGAGAGGAATTTGAGGACGTTAACCAAAGAATCGGCCAAAGTCGATTTAAAGAGGGTTTTGAAAGCTTGTTGTTGGGTTACTGCTAAGTGCTTGCATGGACGAAGATTCTCAGTCACTGAGATGCTCTAGAATTAAAGCAGGCAGTCACTCTCGAGGGTAGATGAGGTGTGGTCCACCACCGGATATCTTATGTTGAAAAAGTGGGCTTGGTGGACCAAACAGCTCCTTTACCTTCTTAACCCTCCAGCACCAAGGTCATTTCTTGTGATGTTATCCTTAATCTTCCAGTGTAGAAAATTCTTAAATCCAGTCTTAGTTTGGAAGTCGATTTCCTTTTCAAGAATTTGGGGAAATCTACCGCATTTTCCACATTTCTGCCCAATATTAAATTTGAAGGCAATGAGCTTAAGGCCGAGACCCTGAGAATTTCAGGCCTTTGGAGCGCAAGGGATGAAAGCTCTCAAATGGAAGCGTTAATTCTGTATAGAGAAACATATTCCAAAATGCCTGGCAACCCAAAACTTCACTGTGGTGATCGATTTGCTGACGGCAGTGCTGCCCGCAATGAAAGTGGCATCTGGGATACGACGTGCAGGTTGTGAGAAACAAGTCCATGTTCACACTGAGGGCTAAATAATAACACATAACATGGGAACCCGTGGCCGACTTACCTGTTTGCTGTGAGAGCGAGCAGCAGGTTAGCGAGGCCTGACCAGGTTGCAATAAACAACTCTGACCTGGCAACAGCCGCTTAGCACATCGTGACACTGCACCCTTATCCCTTCTCGCACGAACCAATGCAGCACCCCCACCCCATTCCCACCCCCAGCCCCTATAACCCACTAACACCAATTCGCTGAAACGTTCTGTGAAATCTCACCTCCTCTTTACACAGCGAGCAGGGGGAACAGGAACGTCTAACACCTTAGATAGTGGGGACCTGAGGCAGCAACTGCAGAAAAGTCACTGTGAGAAACCAAGTAGTCCCCATTATTATTCCACCAAAGTCCGTCACTGTCCTCTAAGGGTCCTTTGAACTGAAAGCTTAAATTGGCGAGATTCTTATATCAAATTGTTCGATCAAATGGTCCACAGACTAGTCCCCTCCCACTCTCTCCCTCCACACCCCACCCGCTACTCACCCGCAGAGGCTTCTTTGAATTTTTCGCTGCTTTTCTTTTTCCGCCACTTCCATGGTTTGAATATTTTCCCAAATCCGGGAAACTTCCCCTTCCTCCGGGACGGAGGGGTGGACGAGCTGGAGACATTGTCGGAGACCACTGGCGGAAGCTGTTCCTCCTCCTCAGCTGGAGAGGGTGGCGTGGGGGTCGCAGGGGGGAGAAAGAAAGAAAATAACAAATTAACGCACATTAGAGGGGCGGTGGAGAAACGATCTCTGCAGCAAATGGCCGATTAGATCCGTGCAGAACTGCAGCTCTCTCCAAACTCTCTTCAGAAGCAATGGTGTACCGTAGCGTAGTGGTTTGTGCAAACATGGTGTACCGTAGCGTAGTGGTTAGCGCTCTCGCCACGCAAGCGAGAGGATCTGGGTTCCATTCCCGGGTGTGGTGAAACCATGGGCAAGTTTCCTTACTCCACGCGCCTCGATTTAGCTAGCAGTAAGTGGGAACCCGGCTGCTTTCTGAGGTAATAATCCCTTCAACAAAAAAATGCGGTCACTCAATCCACGACTGTTTGTGGGATGCTGTTGTGTGCAATTACCTGCCGTGTTTTACTCACAAAATGTACAAGTCAACCCCCTTTACAATATAGTATGTGTAACGCCTTGAGACATCTCAACAACATGATAAGGCCCATATTAAATGCAAAGATTGTTATTATAAGATTACTATCCTGGGGCGACATGGGAACTGGCTTCGTTTAGCACTGCAGCCCTGGAATTTCCCATGATCGTAGCCTCACTCCTCAGGGCGCTGAGGCCCTCATACATGCATTCATCACCTCAAGGCTCGACTACCGAAACTCCCTCCTTGTCAGCCTCCCCAGCTCTTCCCTCCACAAGCTGTGGATCATCCAGAATTCTGCAACTCGTGTCCTCTTCCGCACCAGGCTCCGAGACTCCATCACCCCCACCCTCGCCCGGCTCCACTGGCTCCCCATCCTTACCTCTACCAACCTGTCCGCTCCCTCTGTTCAGTAGGCTCCACTTGCTTGATGTCTCCCGCCCGACCCACCCTACCATTGGTGACCGAGCTTTCAGCCTCTCCCCACCCTTTGGAACTCCATCCCACAATCCTTTTGCCTCGCTCCCTCTCTTACCTCCTTCAAGGCATGATTCAAGACCATCCTTTTCGACCTTGCTTTCAGCCGCCCTCCTCCCTCTCTACCCTCCCTCATCCCCATCTTGCCCCACCACCCTCAGGCCCTGATCCCCAACTGTTCAGCTCCTTGGGCCGTCCTCCCGACGTGAAAGATGCTTCACAAATGTAATTTTGTGGTTGTTGACTTAAAATAATAGTAATCATTGCATTTGATAAAACGCCTTATCATGTCTTCAAGGTGTCCCAAAGCTCTTCACAGAATATACTGTAAAGTGAATTAACTATAGTTTGTGGTTGAAACTCGGCAGCCAATTGTACACAGCAGTGACGCACAAACAGTCGTGGGTTGAAGTGACCAATTTTTTTTTCAGGAATTATTACCCCCGTAAAAGTGATCCGCCAATCGACTAACTCACTCGCATTCCTACTCACTGCTAGGTATACAGAGGCGTGTGGAGTAAGGAAACTTGCCGAACATTTCGCCCAGTTGGGAATCGAATCCAGGTCTCTCGCTTGCGAGGCAAGTGCTCTAACCACTGAGCTGCAGGACCCCAAAATCCTAAACTTGTGCATAATATTTTTGGGAGGATGGGATTGGGGGTTAAGAGTCTTCAATTCTAAGTTCTTAAACTTCTTCTGCAGTTCTTAAAAGGAACCATCTTCCAAATAAAGCCTGGATTTTCAAACTTCTCTGTGTGATGTCTCGCATCTCAGGTGTCAGAGGCTTCCAAACAAAGTCTGTACTTGGAAACTCGCTGACAACTCGCACACACAAACAGGCGGAAAGAAAAAGCGACTCTCTTATCTGCTGACTCCTCATGCTTGGCTCTCAACCAAAAAAGAATAATTCTATACCTGGAATGACGAGAGATCTAAAGCTACACAGTCACAGGTAAAGATCACAGAAAGTTACTGTAGCTCAGAAAAACGCCATTCGGCCCATCAGGTCTACACAAGTGCTCATCCCTACTTGAACCACACAATTTAATCCCACTTACTCCTACGCACTTTAATATTCTTTTGTCAAGCATCTATTTACTTCCCCTTTTTAAAAAAAAAAGAATTTAAAGACTCCCCCACATTCATGGTTTGTGGAAGTGAATTCAACATTCCTGCCACCCTCAATGTAGACTTTTTCACCCTTTAATTATTTTATTCATTATAAAGTGTTTCAAGACCCTTCTATTCGACTGTGCCTTTGGTCACTCTCATATCCCAACTGTCCCTATCCTCCACCCCTCCTGATGCCAATCCCCAGCTTGGGTGCAAATCCTTGCCTGTCCAGCACCTTGGGATGACCTTCTGATGCGAAAGGTGCCGCGTAAATGTAATTTGTTGGTGTAGTTGTTTCACACATGTTCCGCTAATAACTGAACCCCCCCCACACTCTTCCTCCCGCCAATCCGTAAGGGAAATAAACAGCTTGGATCAATTGATTTCACACTTCAAAGTACAGTAGAGATCTGTTATAATGCTGAGTTGTTGTGGTTCCGAGACGTTACCCCATGTGTAGGGGGGTGCTAGAGAAATACAAGTTGTTACTGCTATTTACACTGCAATCTCTCCCCCCCCCCCGACATTTTATCCAGAAAAAGCAACACAAACCCGGCCTACACCCGTGCTTCAAAATAAGTCACGTAACCAAGCAACATCACAATATGGCAGCGTTGACTGGCGATCGCGCCTGTTACTGGGGCTGGTTGGAAATTTATGAACTCTATTTCCCCCCCGAATCCGCAACTATAGGGCTTAAAACACTACTCTCCACCCCCAGTCCACCCCGCCTCCATGGAAGGATGTTATGCAGTAGGTAACAACAATTCAGTGCCAAAAACAGAATGCAATCAAGCACTTCTAAGCAAAGCAAAATACACTCAGTGGTGTTGGGTTTCGTAACAGGGTATTTTGGCAATAATGCTAGCGTTAGCTCCATGCCAGGCTCATGGCACCTCCTCCTCCAAACAGAGAAACCCAACACAACATGGTTGAAAATGGCTGCATCCCAACAAGAAGCTGGCTCATGGATCCAAGGAGTGAGTCACTCACACCACACCCAGGTCTCATACACAGTGAAGGAATCGCAGGAATGTCTCTCACACACAAACTTCCTTTCGCTCCCCCCAGCCCACACCAACACTCACAAACTTCCCCAAAGCTGTGCCTGCTCAATAAGAAACAAGTTGGAAGAAATGTAAGGCTTCCTCAGGCTCTCTCGGTCAGTCAGTGGATCCACAGCACAAACCACAAGCATTTCATTCACTGTGGGGTTTTTTTTGGTCAGCTGGGTGTCTGACACACGTGGAAACCCATCACCATGTTTAAGTGCAACCAAACCGAACTGAGAATTCCATGCATCCTGCCTCGTCATGGAAATTCCAACGACAGGTTGTTGCAATGCAATGCGCACTCTCTCCCTGGAGGGAAGGCATCATCCTGCTTATCTAATTCCAGAACGTAGTAGGCGCCGCTTGGCCAGAGCCAAGGTTTGGGGACGCCAGAGTGTGAGTTGGGGGTAACTGAAACTGTGTAGCTTGCCGCTGATAGCACTCAAGACGTGAAGGCTCACAGGAATGTCAGCTCAATGCTGCCCGTACTCTGTCCGACTTCCACCAGCTCTTGCTGGCAAGAGTCAACGGGCACCATTTCCACCGGGTCTCAACCAGCGACGACAGACCATTTGTTGTGGACAAACTGGCTGCTGAGTTTGCCTACAAACACACAGTCACGACTCTTTACATTAAAATCCTGCGAAGGGCTTTGACACGTCTCGAGGCCATGATAAAGTACTGTATCGTTTAAACTGCGGAAACATAGCTTCAAAAAGGTCTGCAATTAAGAATTTTCTAAAATTACTTCTGACGATATTTTAAGCCTTAAAAGCTGAGGCTATGAGAAATCTCGAGGCTCCGATCTCAAACGCAGGAACTTGTGCTAAACTTGTGCTGCCAAAGACTGTAATTAAAAGCAATGAACACTTTGAATGAATTTACTTTGCAGTTCCAGGTTCCCCAAAATATTAACACAGGCCCCCTTACTCCTCGGAGAGGGACATACTTTCAATCACCTTATAAAAAAAAGAAACATTCCAATGTTTTCAGGACAAGGTCATGGTATGTGCCATCGGCCTCAGTTGGTAGCACTTTCGCCTCCGGGGTTAGTAGAGTGTGGGTTCATGTCCCACAAGGAGACTTTTCACAGTCTAAGCTGATGCTCCAGAGCAGTGCTGGGCGGAAGGAGGGGGGGAAACTCTGCATTATCGGAGGTGCAGAAGCCTTCCTGAACAGAGGGAAGCCATTACCCCTGTCTGTGCTTGTTCGGGTGGTCGTTAAAGATAGTAATAATAATAATCCTTGCATTTGATATAGCACCTTATCATTTCTTCAAGATGTCTCAAAGCGCTTTAAGGTTATAAGTTAAAGTGAATTGACTGTATATTTTGGGGGCAGATCTCCCGCGGCCCTACTGGTAAAAAGAAGGGAGTTTCTCCCTGTGGCCTGACCAACAAATGTCCAGATAAGTTGTCCATTCACCTCATGGCTGGGCATAGGACCTTGCCGTGGGCACACTGGCTGCCGGGTTTTCCTACAGCAAAACCCCTGCGAGGATGTTTGAGACATTATCGGTGCAGTATCACGTAACGAAGATTATTCTTGTAACAAATCCAACCCAACCCAGTTCCTGCACCAGCAAGGAAACGGCTGCCCTCTCAGCCCTTCCTTCCAGCAAGCTGGGAAATTCTGCCCAGCAGCTCGCTCGTGCCTAGGTTAGAGACGTCACACCGCAAACAAGGCTGGCACAAGGCAAAAAAACACACAAAAGCCCCGATTAACTATTCAAGACTGCGAGCCGAAGATTCCTCTACCTCTGTTCGTTCCGCAGGCGAGTTAAATTTTAAAACTCTCTGGCGGCCCTTCGGCAATCGATCTTCACTTTTACGAGGAACTTGTCTAATTAAAAAGGAGTCAATCCAACCCCCACAACCCCCCCACCCTCGGGCAGTCACTGCTGCCGGCAATCCGTCCTGGTTTCAGCAGGATCCTGGCTCAACCCACTGTACTTGAGTCGTTCCTCGGGGAAGTGAAAACCACGGCTAAACTCCGAGACAGGGTGGACTCTTCCCTCTGAGCTGCGGTATTGAACAGCAGAGACAAAGTGCTTTACGAAGCAGCTCTCCTCCACTGACAGCCCCCACCACCCCCCCCCCCACCACCCCCTCCATTCACCCACCGAACGCATGCCTCAAAACAGCAGCTAAACGCGAATATCCTAAAGTGGCTCCTGTCTGGTGAAACCTGAGACACAGCACCATTCCACACAAGGCTCTCGATTCTGATCTCTTTCTCTCTCTCTCTCTTTCTCTCGCTCCCTTCACCTGTGGTAAGAGCACTCACTGCGAGTGCAGAATACTCACCGCTCTCGCTTGGCTCGGCCGACTTAGACAGGGAAGTCTGTCCCATTCCAAATGTTCCTCCTACTCTATTTATTCCGACCACCATACAGTCCTGGGATCATTTACACGTAACATCAGATGGTCAGGCTTTCCAGTCAAGTGATACAGCACAACTTTGCTCCTCTCTCTCCCCCGATCTCTCTGGTGTACATAAATAAGGTGACTTACTATTTCCTTTCACAGATGAATGCCTATCATTCCTCAATGCAGATTATTTGCAGTCAGAGGTTAGAGGGAGGGATCTGAGTTACAAATCAACTGCTCCGTTTGTGTTGCCACTACACACCCACAAGCGATGTGACTGCAAAGCCTTCGCAATACTCTCTGCTCCAGCACCAGAGAGCACCGGCTGGTCACACTGAACTCGTTATTGCATTCAACAAAGACAGCAGCTTGGATCCATTACGCAAACTATGGCGTTAATACCATCCCCATTCATTATTTGTTTCTTGTTTCTCACATCCCACCGCAAAGAAAAACATCCTAAGGCATTCCTGACAGGCGACAGTAATAATAATCCTTGCATTTGATATTGCGAATTATAGGGCCTTCGAGACGTCTCAAAGCGCTTCACAGAATATGCTGTTAAGTGAATTGACTGTGTATTTTGCAGGCAAAACTAATTCCCTGTTTAAAAACTGCTAGGGTAATGATTAGACACAAACGTTCATTTTAAAATTATATTTTTAAAAACTTTTACGAGCCATGAGAGAGGCTGCAGTTACGTGGAGAGGCTTAAACAGTCTGGGGTATTTTGATTGGAGCACAAATAATAATAATAGTCCTTGCATTTGATATCCCGCCTTATCACGTCTTTGAGACGTCTCAAAGCGCTTCGCAGAATATACTGCAAAGTGAATTGACTGTATTTTGTGGGCGAAACATGGCAGCCAATTGCGCACAGCATTGTTCCACAAACGGTCATGGACTGAAGTGACCAATTTATTATTTTTAAGGAACAAACAAAGTCTGTGTGAACGTGTGTGTCTGTGTGTAGGCGTGCGAACATACAGGTATATAAAAATTTGCATTCTTATACCACTACAAAACATCTCAAAGCGCTCACTCTCAAGTGTAGTGACTTTTTTATATATATAGGCAAACCATAATCTCAGTATCGGCTTGCAAAAATTAAGATTGTTTTTATACTGTGAATATTTTTACACTAGACTATTTCCACTGGCTGACACGTCAGTAACAAAAAGATGTAAACTGAGAATTATCAGAAGGGAATTATTATGACTTTTCAGGGGGCGCGACTGACAGTTGGGGAGGCAAGTTTTCTGGTCAGGGAGATGGAGAGCTCGGCAGATGTCTGCCCAAGTGCGTGTGTGTGTGGGAGGCTCTGCTTACCCAGCGCCCTTGACACCCTCTAATCATTCCATGTTATTAAAAAGCTCAGAGGTCAACCAGCTATTGAATAACTTTCTCATTTAAAAGTTTGACATTTGAGTGGGGTAAGGTCTAGTTTCCTCTCTGGTCTGAGCCTGCTTCAGTCCTGGGGTGGGGGAATGGGGAGGAGGCGGCGGTGGGGGGTGTGGGGGGCGTAAGTCTCGAGAATAACTGGTGATTTAATTCTTTCTGAGGGCTGGGTTTTCTGTGAGGTTTGACAGAAAGTGGCTCGGGCTGCCACAAGGATCCGCCCATAGACAGAAAAATAAACTGCAGCTCAGGATTCGCAGCAAAACAAAAATGTCCGAGTACTCAAGGCTGCTTCCTTCCCCGGACTGAGTCATCACCGCCAATACTATGAAGCATATGTAAAAACATAGGTTGAGTCGTGCGGTGTGTAAGCAAAGATTGTTTATACAATAAAAGATTTGTTGCTCTGCTGTTAGGTGTCAGCCCGGCTCAGACAGTCATATTGTCTCTGTGATTGTGTGTTTTGGCCCTACGTCAGCACCTGAGCTCACAGTCCGAGTGTTTTACTCTCCAGCGCAGTGCTGGGAGAGTGAACACTCGGTTAGAAATTTTCTCCATCAATGTCACATTTCAGAGTCCGCAGAACTGTTGAATTCCGTTCAAAGTTGTGACCATTTTTGCCCTCCCACCCCCCCGCCTCCCCCCCCCCATCAGCCGGGTGTCTGACACGCGCGGAAACCCAACGCTGTGTCTAAGGAGTATCGAAACCAGGCAGACCCCCGCCCGTGCATGCCATTTACGCATTGAAATGTCCCGCTTGGGCACGTTGTGCGAGACAATAAAGCAGGCAATGCAACGGCGTGAAAGGCTAAGCAACTGGGTGAGAAAAGTTCCCACAATGAGGACGATGTCCAGCAGATGGTGCACTGACACTACATCGCAATGATTCCCAGGTCAGGTCCGTTTAGCAGAGACTGAGAGGAGTCGGTCAGTTTTACAAAGGGCCTTGTTAAACTGTAGGGAATGTGCCCAAACAAAAATGCAGCGTTTCCTGCTAATTACAAACTACCCAGAGACCTTTCTCCAACAACGGAGTTGGTAGCCGGAAGGAACGAGGACAGTTAACAGCGCTTGAACTAGATGACAATCTGTCTGCACTGACATAATCAGTTTCATCAGTGATCACAAAGGAAGATTTTAAACCAGCGTTTCATCCACACAGTCCAAGGGGCCTGGAGGGCCTGCATTTTAAAGTTAATTAGGGACCTGCTGTCATTAAAGCATTCTAGGTCTTTCGAGGATATGGATTAGCACTGGAGCAATGGGATGAAACTGGCCAGCCTCACTCAGGATAAGAGCATCCTGCTGTTACACTCACACACATACACACACAGAACCACCTCCAGATCCCTGCATCTAACCTTTGGATAGTAATTTCTGGCAGCAAACTTTCTCAAGACAGGGTAATGGTTTTGACCCTCCTAATACTTCGCAATACCATGAGAATAATAATCTGCGCATTTAACGTAGCACTGTTACAGTAAAACATCCCCGCACACTTCACAGAAGAATGCTATAGAGTGAGACGACTGCGTATTTGAGGGCAAATGCGGCAGTGATTTTGTGTACAGCAAGGAAAGACCCACACACAGTTACAAGGATTGTCGGCCAGAAAACTGGGACGAGGTCCCTTCTCCTCTCCAATAGTGACGTAGGGTCTTATCGTGCACCTGAACAGATAGTCACGACCTTGGCATAATATTGCATCCAAACAATGCAGCCCTCGCCCCACTCAAATACTGCATTGGGTGTCAGTCTAGACTGCGAGACCTGCTGTGGTGCGCCTGGGATAACACCTCTCTAGTCTCTATAAGGAAGGGACGTGCAAGACAGCAGGAAACTACAAATGATCGAAACAGTGGGAAGAAGAATAAAATCTGCAAGTGAGCCGTCTGGAATAATTAGTAACTGGTATCGTGGTTCATCCCACAAGCCCTCAGCCTAAATTACACAAAGCAGAATACAGACAGATGGAGCTCAACTTGAAATAGTCAGTAATAGCTCCCAGGGCTGTGACAAAACCAAGGATCCTTTCCCGCCAGCGCTAAAATGCATTTACAATTGCTTTGAACACATACTGCACCGTCTTTGGGGGAGGGAGCTGCTCTAAATACAGCACAGCCATACAAGCATAGCGTCTATTAATTAGTGGAAACAGTATGAAAACAGTGCAAACATCAGGTGTCTGCACAGGTGTGCTAGCATTTGTATGTGTGCGAGTGAGTGGTATGTTTGTGAGCGCGAGCG
Organism: Callorhinchus milii; assembly: GCF_018977255.1. Classification (NCBI taxonomy): domain Eukaryota; kingdom Metazoa; phylum Chordata; class Chondrichthyes; order Chimaeriformes; family Callorhinchidae; genus Callorhinchus; species Callorhinchus milii. Next base: position 15,659,712 of record NW_024704751.1, read on the forward strand.
GTGTGTGTGTGCGTGTGCGAGCGAGCGGTGTGCGCGAGCGAGCGGTGTGCGCTAGAGACGGGTTGTGCGAGCGAGGGGTTGTGCGAGCGAGGGGTTCTGCGAGCGAGGGGTGTGTGTGCGAGCGAGGGGTGTGTGTGTGCGAGCGAGGGGTGTGTGTGTGCGAGCGAGGGGTGTGTATGCGTGAGCGAGGGAGGGAGGTGTGTGTGTACGAGCGAGGGGTGTGTGTACGTGAGCGAGGGAGGGAGGTGTGTGTGTACGAGCGAGGGGTGTGTGCGCGAGCATGTGTGTGTGTGTGTGTGAATGAGCATGTATGTGAGTCTCTCTCTTGCTCTTCATGCACAGCTCAGGTAAAGTTGCAAACCAGGTTACAATGCACATGCGCAGCAACTACAAATCTCCCCTCTCCCCCCCCCGTCACAGCCCAACTCTACTTTCACACCGAGTCTCTGACGTGAATTAGGAGCTAAGCGGCTGTTGCCCGGCAATCAGCGACATTTGAACGTTCCGCTGCAATCGGGAAATTCTTTGTGGTATAAAAAGGGCCAGAGTGTTATTTTTGGTGACAGTTCTGAGCTAGACCCCCATGTTTAAAAAAAATTCTTTTTTAATGCTCATTCCTCTGTGAGCGAGCGAGCGAGCGCGCACAGACAGTAACTCAGTAACTCAGCAGCCCAGCTCCCTGCGCTTTGCTCTCTGCCATACTCCAAGCAGTCTGCCGCAGCTCAATTTTAATTTGCACGGCTGTAGTCTTGCTTTCGTCACGTGTGGGATTAACACCTGGGAGCTGAGCTGCTCAATGGTGTCAGCCTGGCTCGGTCGCTCGCTCTCTCCCTCTCTCTCTCTCTCTCTCGCCTCTGGGTCGGAAGGTTGTGGGTTCAAGACCCAACATCGGGGTTTGAGTTAATTCACCATTCAGGTTGACACTCCAGCGTCAAGGAATATTATCAGCCACGGAAACAATCTGGATCGAGAAGCTACACTCCCGAGGATAGCAGATGCACAATTTCTCAGAAGGGTCTTCCGTTACTGGCCGCAGAGAGGCAGGCGTTAAGACATCCAGGCCGGCTGCTGGTGACTGTGGCTTGTGACAGCAGGTCAGCAAAATTCCCAAACCTACAGCCATTCACTACAAAGCAGGGGGCGGTGCGGGGGGAATTACAGGGACAAAAGGCACTGAGTGTATAACATGTGCTAGTTCACTGAGCACAGACACTGACTCTGACACAGCACTAACGTCACCAGAAACAATCGAAGCTTTACAGAGTGAGACGCACAAAGACAGAAAACGCACAGCCCAACGTTTACCAATCTCGGTCTCCGGAAAAACAAACGGCTTTTATTCCCAAACTCTCTTTTCAGACAGCAAACGGCACCATGGAAAGTCAGGACATTGTGATCCGATTTCCAGACTCGAGATTGGAACATGCAATTCATTAAAATGGATGTTTGCGTGATGGAGGGGGTAGGGGCAGGGGGGAAAAGAGAGGAAAGGGGTGGAGAAGAACACAAGGGAGACGTGCGAGAACGTCTCGAGTGTCAACACTCAAACAAATATGTGAAGCGCTTTGAAACATGGTTCTGACTATAGAGTTAACCTTACACCAAATGCAAGGATCATTATTTTTATTATTACCTCCAAATATAGCAAGCAGCAGCACAAAAAGCCAATCTAGAGAGCTACACGTTGCAGTCAGTCGATGTCCGAGTTAGCAAGATCGTCCAACCCTTCAGTCTCACAGTGTTGTCCGGGTTCCCGTTACAAAGCGGAATCCAATAAATCAAAACCAAAACAAGTTATGACCTCACACTGAGCCTGCAATTCTTTCTTGAATTTACTGGGCACAATCTTCCTCGACTGCCTCCCTCTGGCTGTGCATTCCATCACCGCTCTCTGCCTAAAGTGACTCAATTCCCCCTACCCCCACCCACATGTTCAAGACCATTCGGCGCAAATTATTAAACTGGTCGCTATTACTCATCCATCTAATGCCACACAACAAGTTCAGTAAAGCTTGAATACAAGAAGCAAACTTTACAGCCACGTTAGCACCATACAACCGAGGCCCCCCGGCTAAAAGTCGTTGATAATAGTTACCAACAAGCGAGAATTATAAGAGTAAAACAAATCACAGCCACTGACCATGAATGCCAGAGTGTCCTCTCTGTTTAATTAACACCTGGCGCGCCAGAGTTCCTCTCAGGGCAGGTTTCACAGATGATAATCCAACAAGGGGTGACAGGCTCCCTCTCTGTGTGTTGCTGCACCCAGATCCTTCTCAGTGTTGAGCTCCAGCCGAAACCAGGTAGTCACATTCCCTCGTTCCCTCCCCCTCCCTCCCTCGCATTGGGAGGCCTGCGTGACTGTTACATCATGTACTGTACGGCATTAACCACTAATGTGGTTACTGGGTAACAGAACTGGGAGTTCATTGGACTTTGGAACATGGAGCAGAACGAGCCTTTCAGCACTTTACGAGCGATTGAGCGACTACGTCAGAGGGCGAAACTCGCCTCCGACAGCGGCTGAGACAACTGCTGCCGTGTTTCCTTCTCAAGGTTAGGGTGACCCAGTGCCACACCAGCAGCAAAAGGTGTGGCTCACCTCACTGTTACTGTCCCAACTTCCCCTCTCTTCCACCCCCTCCCCTGTTAAAGCTTCATAACTGCACCTACCTGGAGCTCAGCCGCTCTTGTCACACTGAGACATTTTTGAAAAATAGGAATTAAGAAAAATAAGGGAACGAAAAGGACAATCAATTCTTGGGAGAGCAGGCGGCTACTCGCAGAACCTACAAATCTCGTTCTGTATGGTGGGCGGCGGGGAAGAGGGGAGTGAGAGAGGAGTGGGAAGAGTGAGAGAAGGGGGAGAGGGGGCAGGGGCTGGGTTCAGTTTCACTGAGGCTTAAAACCCCCTGAAAAGTAAGATTTTAAAAGAGGGAATAGAGTGTCCTGTAAATTTCTGCCTTCCCAAAGGAGAATCCATTAGGGCAGCGCCACGACATTGTAACTCAAGTGGTTGTTTCAGGCCTTAGCATCTCTCGGGGTTATTACACATCAGAAGTCAACAGGTTTTAATACGAGACACAGGCCAGGAGGGGAAGCATGGTAGATTTTTTTTTTAAATTCTCCTTAACCCCGGGGGAGGGTGAAGCCAATTGTAGTTCCTCACAGGACAGCTGAGATGTTGGGGGCAGCGTCAATGCTTACGGCAAAGCCTGAAAGCCAGTGCTTTGCTCACAAACCCGTAACCACAAACTACACCCGAGCATTTACAACCACGCCTCACGTTTCTCAGAATAAGAAGTCTACAGGGTTTTCTTTTGGCGAAACAATCCTAAGAGCGCCAACCGGTCGCTTTATCAGAGCTTCGAGGCAGCGAGAGGAGCGAGGGTGGGTGCCACTCACCTATGCGGTTTTCCATTCCCAGTTACACTTCTCTGGAGCGGAACTGCAAAGAGAGAGCGAGAGACAAGGTTACTGGGTCGCACTGGCTCAGTGTCGCACGAGAGCGGAGGCTGGGTGCTTGCCGGGTGCCCTGCTCCACAGCCCCGCAACGCAGACCGCCCCCAGCCATCTGGACCTGCACCGAGCCGAACGGGGACACTTGCTGGATTTCAGCGGCTTATAAGGGTTTTAGGGCCATGTTTTTTTTGAGGCTGGAGCGCCTGATGGTGCCCCGGGCAGCAGACATGTCACTGTTGCACTGTTCCCCTCCTGGTTGTGACGTCATGAATGGGCAGCAGTACGTTGTGGGGCTCTTCATTCATGACGTCACTGTGGGAGGAGCGCCTGCACAACAACCACAACAACTTGGGTTTATGCAGCGACCCCTCGTCTGCGGCGGAGGGTCCCAGAGCGCTTGACAGTGGCGGAGGCACCAGGCCGAGCCGGGGTGGTGGGAGGAGGCAGATGACCGCAAGCACTGTCGAATAGGAAGGTCTTCAGAAGATGGGGAAGGAAGGGGCAAGGCGGTGGGGGATAGAGGAAGAGTGTTCCAGAGTTTCGGGGCACCGTGGCTGAAAACGCGGCCACCAAAGGTGGAACGGAGTGGTCTCTCCCGTTCCCCCCCCCCCTCACCCCGCCATCGGCCCTCTCCAGATAGCAGCGGTCAAAGAGAAAAGCGCATGCACTTTAAGGGCTGAAATGAACTCCAACCCACTAACACTATTCTCGCAGACCCAATGCTCAATTTACATTACAATCATCCTTGCGCTTAAGGTAGCGCATGTAATTTCGAAACTCCTCGAAATGTTTTTTCACCTAATTGCTGTCAAGTGTAGAGACTGCATTTCTAGGTACCCGCGGCAGCCAATTTGTTGTACGGCAAAGTTCTGCAAACAGCCGCTGGGAATTGAGTGAACAGTTTATCACCAGGAGAAAAGACCCCCCCTTCTCTTTTCCAATTCTATCACTGTCCACCTCATGGCACCTCCTGCAATCCTGGGCTCCCCTGAAGTACTGAGCTGGAATGTAAGTGTAGAGTCTACACTGCCTACAGGTACAAATGAATCCACAACCTTTCGCCCCAAAATACAGTCAATTCACTTCGCAGTATATTCTGTGAAGCACTTTGAGACGTATCAAATGCAAGGATTATTATTATTATTTATTATAACCGTGAGGTCCTGGCCTAGAGGCGAGTGAGCTAGCGACTGAGCCAAGCTCACAGATAACTGTCCCAAACAGAAGTATGAACGAGGGCTGTAGAACAACAACTCGTACAAATCATGCAGTGAGATAAATTACAAAAACATGATCTGAAGATTACATTTTGGTCTTGCATGATCCAATTAGGGCAGGCGTCCTTGCACCACATTATCCTGCCACCTACTCCCTCCCCTCGTCTGCCCTTAATCTCAAAGCAAATGTTAGTCAGTAATCCACTCCTGCTCCTGCAGATTTTGGCTGTAGTTTCAGTCAGAGTCAGTCGCTCATCAACAATGCCATTAGTACAGACTGAAACTAATGAATACTAATCATCCCGGAGTTAAATAATCCGTTTAAAGACAGATACCGGAGATCCTCTCACTGATAATTAAAAGAAAAACGTACGTCCCCCGCCCCCACCAACCCCACAGATAAATCAGTGCTCGCTCCAGGATCTTTCCGAAATGGAAACATACAATTAATTCAACAGATACAATAAGAAAATTCATATCATAATTTCACAATTTCTTTTTGCCGCTGAGTTTCAGTTAGTTTTTTGGTTTGAGTTTTAGTTTAATTATTATTAGTTTTCTCCTCTGAAGGCCTCTATCTGCCTTTTTATCTCTTTTACTGTTCCCTCAAAATTCCCCCTCCTTTCCTTTCCTCCCCGCCGGTGACTCACATCGCTGATGTGAATGTTTCTCCTATAGCCAAGGCAACTTTATAAGTGGGGGTTGCTCTTATCGTGGCCAGTCATTCCAAACTGAGATTAGGGGATGCGGCAGTGGTTTTGTAGTAGTCTGTAGAGCACCAGGTTATAGCGCCTTGGGACGTCCTCCTGACGTGAAAGGCGCTTTATAAATGGAATCTTGTTGTTGTTGTTGTTGTTATAGGTGATCTTGTTTGGTACATTACATTTGGTATATTACACCGCTCCAGAGACCTCGACAACGTTAGAAAGAAATCATACAATCGCAGGATCGTGTCCCACCCAAAACATCTTTCCCAAACCAGGAGTTCTCAGGCATGAAACAGGCAAGAAAAAGACTCCTTAAACTTCCAGAACCAGGAACTGGGGCTAGCGCCAGCGGCTCTTTGCTCCACAGCTGTTGATTTATCTTCAGCACCTTAAGACAGGAATTGCCCGCACAGGCCTCGAAGATCTATCTCCTGATGGTAAACAAAGCGTGACCTATTGATCTGATTAACATCTGCTGCTATTAAGCGCTAACGTGACTCAGACAAGGAAGGTCATTGCGATAATATCAAACAAGGCACAATTCGAGCTATACTCATTAATCCAGTGACTTCTCTCGGATACAACTGACATTTACATAGCACTTTTCCTGTCGGGAGGACATCCCGAGTTAACGGCTGAAGATGTTTGCAGATACAAACATATATTTAAACCAATAGATCTTTTATATTTCTCCTGTGCTGCAGAACATGCTTCACGGTATCTCAATAACATTGCCTGTTTGGTAGACAATTACAGACATTGATCAAAAGGCAAAGTACTGCAGACAAAAACAGAGAGAGCTGAGAAAACTCAGCAGGTCAGGCAGTATCTATAGAGAAAGGAAAGTGAGTCAAGGGTTCGGGTCCACGACCCTTCGTCAGAACAGAAGTACTGCAGATGCTGATATTGATCTCATGGTAAAGATGAAAGATCCAATTGAGCAACTTTTAATATTATATTACAACTTCATTGCTCTTTTTTTAACAAAAAGCTTTAAAAAGTGAATGCAGCTGTTAATTTGCACGTCAGTTCCCAACTCCAATTCTTCATCAATTCACTCCAGACTCAAAGCTCTACGCTCAGTTAGACGACCAAGGTCGCTGCAGTTCAGCGCCTTGGGACGTCCTCTTGAGGCGAAAGGTGTTATGCAAATGGGAACTTTATATTGTACTGGGTGTCCACAAAGTTCTGGTATCCCATGTTTTTTTGCCTACAGTGCCTACTGACCAACTGGTGCAACATGTGGAAGAATGATGATAATTGGATTTAGAAGTACTTGATTGTATTTAGACGTCCAGAGGATGGGTATGTGTGTGTGTGTAAGTGAGCGCCATCATGGAGCGAGGAGGCGAAACGCATCTATGGCAGTTTGTTTCAGTTCCTCCATAGTTTCATATCCTTGTTTTTTTTTAACGGGGGGACGGTGGTTGGAATGGGGGGGGGGGAACTTAGTGGACACCCTGTAGTACTTCAATACTCAGGTAAGACAGATTTTAAACGTGGATTCTGTGTGTATTGCACTACTTCCTCTCACCTCCCCTCACCAGCCAAGGATCACGCCATCCAAACCACATTCTACACGCTACCCGGGAACCAATTAACATATGATTTCATTTGCATACAGCAGTGGCCACATCATTAGGCAAAGAGGAGCAGGTTGCGGGGGGGGGGGCTGGGGTTGGGGTGGGGTGCTGCATGTTAATATATTATTCTCTTATCAACTGTGAGGGGCTTCTTGTTAATTTGTGGTAAGAAAATAGAGAGGAAAAAAAGGAACAAAAATAATGGGATCACTTCGGAAGCCAATCTCTTTAATGGGCTCTTAAAACCCACAAGCTCGACAATTGGTCAAAAACCACAAATGCTTTAATTTATCTGCGAGATGCTATTTCAGGACCCTGTAAACAGAATATACAGTAAGTACGCTGCTTCAGAGAGCTGGGACTGGAGATTGTCGAACACTGCGGGGAGTGGTGTTGGGGGTGGGGGGGGGGTGGAAAAAATCGAGCCAGATTTTCAGTTAACCAAATAAAAATCCCAGTTATCAAAAGGAAATGATTTTAACAGCACAAATCTCTCCAGGTTTCGGTCACGAAAGGCTGCAAGAATCACAGATGTGGAACTGAAAATGGGGCGATTGCACAGCAGGGAGGGCGGGGACCTTTGTGTTAATAAAATAAAAAATGTCATTTGTATTGTGCCTTTCACGTCGGGAGGACATCCCAAGGACAGTCAGGGATTTGGACACGAGCAGGCTGAGGGGTGGGGGTTGAAGTAAGGGAAGGTGGAGGGTAGGGAGGGTAGAGGACAGAGAGGGTGGCCGAGGGCACACTCGAGAAGGGTCTTGAGATGTGCCTTGAAGAGGCAAGGCAAGGAGCAAGGTAAAGGGAATGTGTGATGGAGTTCCAAACGGTGAGGGCGGAGAGACTCAAGGCCCAACCGATGATGGCGTAGAAGTGAGACAGAAATGGCGCGGACCACCATTGAATCCAGCCCGTATGTAGTCTGTTGTTGGTTTTCCTGCGGCTTGGCTCAAATAGCTCCATTTTCGTCAACGTCCACTCAGAAAGGGATTGTGAAATCCCGCTCAGAGCGGACTTTGGGATGAGACCGGCCTGAGTGCATTTCACAAAAGATCCGGAGAGAGGGGGGAGGCTTTACTGGCCGCCGGTCAAAGCTGGGAGTCTGGAACGCAGAGCGGAGAAGCCAGTGCTTATCAGTAATGTGTCGCCCCAGCCCCTCTCGCTAATATGGATTTTACCGCTTTCCACTGCGCACACATTGGAGCTTCTGAAGATGACCTTACCAATTTGCTTTCCCAGCAACAGTTCTACTCGCTAATTGGGATGGTGCCAAGGTCAGCTCCGCGAGATGTGACTCTGAGCAGAGCATTGGGAAAACCCGTCGGCTGTTCATTCCGGATTACCGATGGAGGAGACGTGGCCACGGGACAAACCCGGGGAGCAAAAGGAGCACAAACCCCAAACTTCCCCAGGCCGTGAGGTAGAATGTTAGGTGATGCTTCTTACCTAACACTTTGTGCTGATAAAGGAAGTCGACAAAAAAAATCCCATTAACACGCTGTGCATCAAGCTGGCAGAGTGACAGCACTTTTGCGTGGTGTTGATCGACCAAAATAACACTCATTAAAATTCAAGTTTCCGAAGGAAAGGTACAGTGAAGCCTCTTAAATAGACAATGTCAGAAAAATGATAAATATCACCGCTTGTGACTCATGTCACGTCTCACGAGGTTGTTTGGTCAGCCTTTCTGCAGTGAGAGTTGCAGCAGGTGACTGGCCGTGGCACAACATCATTCAAGGGGAAACTTTTACTCAGGTTCTTTCGAACACACAGAGAAACTCGAGTTACACGCAAACTGTCCTGCTCCAAGAATCGAGAGACTTCAGCCTGGCTGCACCATCCCACTTGCAGGTAACCATCAGGCTTGTCTGTCGCCCAAACTGGTTTTACTAGAAACCAAACCGATTGAGTTTGATTGAGCTGCGAAACCCAAAGCCCCAGAGAATCCGCCTGGCGTCAAGACTCAACCTCAGTGAAACAGCTGTTCAGCAGAGACCATGGAAGCGCTGGGATTATTAATCAAAGCCCCGGACAGGAGAAGATGAAAGTGACCCACTTACCATCTACTCCGTGCTCGAATCAAACTCACGCTGCTGTTTCTGTCTGCTCGGAAGCTCTGGCGTTTTATACAATGGGCCTGCGGGCGTATTTTGGTTCCAGATTGGCCGCAAGAGAAGAAATGTACTGTAACATTCTCTCGCGCTCTCTCAACCTTTGTTCTCTCTCTTAAAGCTCCTAATAACGCTCACTCCTTCCTCCTCCACTGGTTGGTGGTGGTATCAAGTGAAGCCCTGGGGTTCATGCCCCAGTAGACAGACACTGTAAATGTTCCCACTACACCAAAGGCGCCATACTCGTGGTAAGTTAATATTGTTGAAGAAAGCGACTTACGTTTTTGACCACAAATATTTTTCAGGCTCGGCAACATAAAACATTCAAAGGATTCCTGAAACAAGTCGCTGCTTGCTCTGCCCACAACTGAATCTTCAATAAATTCTTTAAACCCATTGCGTAAAATCTCTGCCTCTCTTAGCAAAGCACCTACAGTTGACCCAAGTTCAGAGGGTCTTGCTTTAACATGTCTGCCAGCCCAGGAACGTTAGGCAGGTGAGTCAGTCTTTGAGCAGTTACACAGCCCTTTCCAAGTGCAGTGATCACACACAAGTTGCCATGTGCAATAAATAATAATAATCGTTGCATTTGAAATAGCGCACAGCAGTGACCCACAAACAGTCATGGATTGAGTGACCAATTTGCAGGGCACCATCTGTAGCTTGGCAGTACCAGCTTGGTTCAGCCGGTTAGCGCTCTCTCTCCTTTAGGTCATAGGTTTGCGGGTTCAAGCCCCTCATTGGAATTTGAGCTCACGGTCCAGGTTAACAGCCCAGTCCACACTTCACACACAGCTTGTGATCCTGTATGGCTGTGCAGGACAGTCTCCTTTAACTGCTAGGCCACGAAGAGAGAGAGAGCTTCACAAGTTAATCACAGGGTAAGGAACCCTTTTCATCGCAATACACATTCCTTGCTGGTGGTTTTACATCCAGATACAGGAAGAGAGTTCAAACAAAGCTTGCTCATTCTTGACATTAAACAGAACAAACTGATGGCCTGACCACCCCATCCTGCAACCAAGTACACAAGAATATTTTTTTTGGCCCATAGGTTTGTTTGAAATATCACCCAAACTAACAGAAGATGGGAATACAATGCAAGTACACAGCCAAAAGGCTTTCTCCCCTTGCCAATATATGGTCACTCGGTGAGGGCAGATTTAACCTTTTATCTGACAGTCCCACAGTCAAACAGCCTGCTAATTGCCCAGTTTACGTAGGAAGATGGGAACTTTTGGCATGGTAGTGTACAGTAGTAAGCCCCAATCACACCCAACATTACGTCTTCAGGAGAGGAAAGGAATTTAACGTTAAACTCTGAGGCAGTATAAAATTGGTCCCTTATCTCCTGCCAATACCAGTCTTGTATTTAGATCCCAAATAGCAATTGCACAGTCAATGTGACTTCTCATCATGTCAAAAAGCATTGCAGCTTCAAATTGAATTCCAAGAATAGGTTTCACGGAATTAGTCTTGCTCTCATCATCTTGGAATAAATATCCTGTCGCCCGTCACTCCAATATATCTTTTTCCAAGACTAAGAATAAGAACTCGCATTTTTACAGCTCTCTATTACGCCAAAACATCTCAAAATGTTCTCTGGCAAGTGTAATAGGCGTATTTTGAAGGCAAATGCAGCAGCTATTTTTGCACAAATCAAGGTCCCACAAACAGCCGGATGAATGAGTGATTTATCTGGTGGATTATTGGCCAGGATATGGTGAGAAACTCTTCTCGTTTTTGAACACTTTTGAAGTGTCACAGGATCTTTGACACCCAACTGAAGAACAGACTGAATGAAGGCACTGTGGTTGAAGCTTCCTCTGAAATACGGCAGCTCCAATAATTCAGAGATCTCCCCAAAAGTTCATTCTAGTGTCAGCTGAATCTGAGCTCAAGACTCAATTTGGCGATTTAATGCACAAACAAATAAACGCCTGGCCCAAAGGCAAGAATGATTGAGCCAAGCTGAGAACAGCAACAACAACTTGCATTTATATAACGCCCATCACGTAAGATAACATCCCAGAGCGCCGGCACGTTAAAGAGAGAAAAGTAAGTAGCACAGAACAAGCTTCCCTCTTGAAATGGGCGGCATCAGCAGCCATACACAGGCCTGTTACTCAACAGTCCAAGCCCAACTTTGCTACCAATGTGTGGCAGAAATCAAACGGCCCATTCCGAGAGGGAAGCACGTTCTGGCAGAGGCAGGAGGTCAGTGTTAAAAGTGCCAAGATTTCCCATGGGCCTGAGAAGGGAAACATTCGATGTGCGCTGGGCTTACGTTCTCACTTAAATCAGATTATTTCTGAACCATTTGTTCAACGAGGAAGGAACGTACTCCCAGCGGGGCAACGTAAAATCGGAGCCGGATAAGATGTAACTTCAAATCACCATGAAATATTAAAGGCCCGACTAACAAAAACCAATCCGCTCACAGCTGGGATCCCCATCTCCTGGGTCACTCACTTAACCAGAGGTCTGATAGCTGCAGGATTATTCTCACGCCCTCAGACCGGTTTGTACTTGGCTGTTCAAAGAATTCAGGTTATCCCCAATAACGCCCTAGTGTATTGAGAATGCCTCTCGAACAGGGAGTGCTTCAGTACTGTATTTCACACCGGACACCTGAACACCTTACAGATACCCCCCTACACCTATACCTCACCGCCCCCCAAACGCTAAAAAGGAAAAATGCATCAAATTTCATCACCAACAACAACCCTCACAGAGGAAATCAATAATAATAATAATAATATAATAATCCTTGCATTTGATATAGCGCTTTTCACGTCGGGAGGACGTCCCAAAGCGCTTCACAGAACACACTGTAAAGTGAATTGACTGTATATTTGTGGGCGAACGCGGCAGCCAATTGCGCACAGCAATGTCCCACAAATCGCTGCAGGATTGTCCTCGCTAGGTGAGGACAGGATTGTCCTCACCTAGCGAGGACAATCCTGCAGCGATTCTGCAGAATCAGACATCCCGGCAAAATGCTATCCTCTCTTACCCAATCCCTTAAGCCAATTACAGCCTCAACAGCAGCATGGAGCAGATTCAAAGCTGCGAATGTTTTGTTCAAATGACTGAGCGCTGCACCGGGTACGTGTACCGAACGATCATCAAGGGGCTCCAACAATAACGCTGGGCACATTCCGTGCAACACCAGCAGTTCCTTGATCTTCCCGAGGTTGCCCAATAGCTCTCATGCCAGCATGATGGTCAATCAATTTTCAGAAGAAGGCAAGGTCAAAACCAGCCATCCATTAACAGCGCCCAGCCAAGTTTAAGAACCGAGCAATGAGAAGCTCTCACATGGTAACCCTGAACTGTGAGCCATACAGTTGCAAAAGAACCCTTCCAACAAGTACAGTATTCCACGTCAACACTTCCTGCTCGCTTTACTCTGGTGGGTGTTTTTGTTTCCCTCCTCTCCCGTAGGTGCTGACACAAGGTGAGAGCCAGCCCTCCGCTACCTCACTCACCATCAAGAGAGCAGACAGACAGCAAAGCAACCGTCAAAAGCCATTCAACCCAGAAGGAGGGGCAGAGGGAGGAGAATCACAGCGATCAGAAGCAGCACAACCTGTTATATTTGTCCTCTTCCGACCACAGGTTCAGGGGCAGGAACCTTCGGCAGTTACTCCTAGAAAGACCATGTTCCCTCCACAGTATAATCCTTCCCCACCACCAAATTTTCTGGGATTAGGTTCCAGATAAGAGCAAGGCGTTTCTCTTTTATTAGCCATGCTGCACCCTGGCCGGGCAGACAGCACAGTCAGTCCGTCAAAGAGCTATAATTAACTACAGCACACTTTATACCCTTTAAAGGGGAATCGTGAATGCTGTGGGGCTTTAAAGACCAATCTAATTTACGCAACAACTTTCTGGTGAAAAGAAACTGCACTCAAACCATCACCATTCATGCCAGCCTGACCTGCGAGGTAAAACGTAAAGAATCCCACTTAATGTTTGCTTTCTGTTAATGATTTAAGGAGATGTTGTCACAGATTCTACAGTCTACAAATAACGATGGGAGTCACTCAAAACATCAGGTTGTGCAGACGAGCATGGGAGGTGCTTTGGAGGATTATTCACAAGCATCACTTTGTTCAGATGTCTCAAAACACTTCACAGGTTGTACTGTAAAGTGGATTGACTATATTTTATGGGAAAAACAGGGCATGATGTTTCCTGTTGACAGGCCCTGTGAAGAATCCCCACAGATATGCACTTTGATCATGAAGTATTTACCGGCCTGGAACCAAACAAGCTCCCCACCCCTCGCCCACCCCAACCTCACAAGTTTGACGGAGAGAAATGTGTCCAAAATCTCCTCATCAGGCCCCACTTTTGCATCCAAATGCCCCCCCTCCCCCCCCACCTCACCTCTTCCTGCAAATACCAAACACCAGGAGGGGGAGGGAGCTGGTCATGTATCTCTGAAGCTACGATGATCACTGGAAATGTGATTACTTTCCCTGGAGAGGCTTTGGAGACGCCAGCGCCTATGGATTTTAATAATATTAAGGGTTTTAACTGTGGGGAAAGCGGGTGGAAAATACACCTCTGTGATTTCCTCTCAGTGTTTCACACAGAAAATTGTGCAGGAAGCAATTTTCTGCTGCTTGGATCATCAGCTAGTTTTTACTGTTCCACCCAAATGCAATTACAGGGATCTTTTGTGCAGGAGTCTATCCTGCAGATAAATCGGACTTTCACCTCGTGGCTATCTGATGGACCCTTGATGAGACGACACGCTATAAATGCAACTTCTTGCTTTTCTTCCTGACAGATTCACACTCCCACCATTAGTCAACAAAGCACTTTGCACACTTGAATGTGATGTTTTCCCTATCTCTCTCTCTCCTGGGAACGGATGTACTCACTCCAGTTATCTGCATCTCTGTGCAGTGCAGTAATGTTCCGGGAAGCCGAGAGCTTTATACCCAAATCCATTAAAGCTTGACAACCTCATTAAGCCTTATGTGGACCATTCGAGCATCAAAATTAATCCAAGAAAGGGACTGCGGTTGGTTTCTGCTGCTCCACAGATGTGTGCCCCACAACAACAATAATAATCCTTGCATTTGATTTAGTGCCTTATCGCGTCTTCGAGACGTCTCCAAGCGCTTCACAGAATAAAGTGAATTGACTGTATAATTTGTGGGCGAAACGCGGCAGCCAATTGCGCACAGCAGTGTCACAAACAGTCGTGGATCAAAGTGACCAATTCATTTTTATTTTTTTAAAGGAATAATTACCCCTGGAAAAGAGATCCGCCGATCGACTAACAACCGGGTTCCTACTTACTGTTAGGTAAACAAAGGACCACATACACGTCGCAATGGCTGGAACCCAGCACAGTTACACCATCAATAGCGACAGATTGCTTTGTGCTTTATCTGCATTAAAGTAGCCTTGAACTGAACAAACATCCAAAAAAAAATGAAATCTCTCCAGTGACTGGTTGAGTCAAACCATTCCTAGTTTGTGCTGAGCCAGCAAATCTCTGCCGGAGGCTCATCAATGGGGAGAGAAGAGAAACAAATAGTCAGCAAAAGATCCTGCACCTGAACATAACCGAATAGTGCTAACCCACGTCAACAAATTCACTAACTGTTCTAAACTAAGGCACAAGGCTACGAGGAAAGCTTGGCTACCCTAGGATTTTTGTACGAATCAGACAGAACTCGACAGAGCTATTCGATTAGAATTGAGTTTGGAAAATTGGATTCACATCCGTTTTTCTGACGCCTACAAAAATCCATAACAAAAGTGGCTTTCATCTTTGAAAGGAGTGACATCTTCTCAGGAAGCGAGAGTGATTTATTGGTGGTTTTAGTAAAGAGCGACACGACGGTGGAACAAGAAAATACGATGGGTTTCAAAAAGGATTTGTCAAAAAGGACTGTCAACTGAAAAGATTCAGAGGTAGGGTGCATCAAAGGAACAGGGGAGGGAATGGACAGGCAAAGATGGAACATTGCTCAGCTCATGCCTGAAAGTGGCAGCGTTCAAATAGCTTCTACTGTGTATTCATTGATGTACGGAGCAGTTTGGGGAAATGTGCTACTTAGAAAGGAACATGCATGTAATTTACCAGTGCAAATATATCAAAGAGAAATGTTGCACCTTGACTGGGAATAAGATGACGGCAGCTACTTCAAAACGTGTTGTGACGTCTCTCCAGCTTATTACTAGGAGGTGAAGTATCAGATTTTTGGATGACACTCATTACAACAGCTGCAAGTCGAAGATGAACCCTCAATCCATTAGCTGGGCTAAATTACATACACTGTCTTTTCATTGGGCAACTGATACATGCGCAGCAGAAAATGGATTGTAGGATCTGTTGCTCACTGGGGCTCATTCAATGCATGACACTGACACCACAGTGCACGAGAATGAACGCCAAATGAAGAGATAAACGAACCGATTCTTCCTACAGATCCACCGCTAGCTCAGCTTGGATGAATGGGAGGGAGTCTTACACGGTATCAAAACGGCAGGCAGCAAAAGTAATAAATGAGTTCAACTGCTTTGCATTCGGGATGTTTTGAACTGACAAAAAGGCGAGCGGCTGCACGAAGATATCTGACAGAAATGTGCAGCACCTTGCTAACATTTGACAGCCGACTGCGCGTGTTCAAGTGGAGGAATATTTGTCAGATTTCCAGTGCTATTTCTAGGCGTGAATTTAGCAGCTTCTTGCAAATGAGGAGAACGGGATCAGGGTTCTGCTTGTGTACACTGACACCATTCAGCAGTGAAAGCTTTTGATTAATACTCAGCCAGTGACCTTTCCCGTCCACGCAGATGGAGTTCGAAGAATAACCTAGATTCTATTTAAGATGGGCGCGGGAGAAAACAAATCTACAGGCCCTGCCTCCATTCTTACCTGACGGGTCTGATTTCCAAAGCCTTGCTTATCCCATTTATATTAATTTACTGTTCGTTGATGGTCGCAGCTCTCAGCCGTCAGTGTCATGGTGGGAACGCTCAGCAATGGGCCAAGGGCATATCACCAGGATACTCAGGAAGCAGACACTTCCTGCAGAACACAACCTAGACTGATAGCTCTTATTATTCTAATCGACACCTCTCCCCACTCCTCCATTACTTACTTGTTGCAGTGGGGGTCGACCGTAAAACCAGTCACTACACTTGACCGTAATTATCTGTAAAGCACTTTTGAGATATTTTGACTTGATAAGTCACCATATCAGATGCAATGATTGTCATTTCTTATTAAAAACACACATAGAGAGACTGGCTAGGTTAAGCCTGCCTTTCTCTCGCTTGCGTTCACTGGGCAGCAGAGGAGTAGTAGCTGAATCCCAGCTCTGGCACTATTCCCACCATCAGTCAGGGCATGAATGACACACCGAGAACGCAGAGCATAAGGTCTGATGGCGGTCACGGGTCAATGAGAGGTGGCTGTGAGTGGATGCTCTGCTGTATTACTTCAACAGCAGTGAATAATTGGCAGATTTCGATCTATTAATAACATCGGAGACATACAGAGCTGATCGGGAGGCATTCACCGAGGGAGTAAAATCCCTCACTTCACGGCAGTGGGAAGAAATAAATCAGGACATCATGACCTACAGGGCCCTCGTCTCTAACCTACGGTTAAACCTAAGATCATCCGAGACAACATCAACCCCATGCCGGTCACCCAGTCAATGTACCTCCAAATACATCGGGCAAGACAGAAAGAGGGAGCCAAAATAAGACCGAAAATAACGAAGTGTGCAGGAGTAATATCACACCACAGGCTCACACAAAGCCCTCAGGCTAAGGTTGACATCCAGGGCAGCTACAGCTGTAGAGAGACAGGCCACACTTCCCCGTTTCATCACTCGTTCTTTGTTGTAGTTGGCAAATTAACCAGTTCACTGTCTACTCATCCAGGGAGGGGAGCAGGTAGCCTTGTGGGGGCGGGGGGGGGGGGGGGAGAGCACCAGGAAATTACATTTAGAAGCCCAGCTCCACTGAGTGTTGCATGGTCTTCAAACGCTGGAAGAGAGCCCAGAAGTGGGCAGAGCACAAAGAGAATGCATTTGAAATCAATACTGCTCAAAACAAGCAGACGGTCCTCCTACTTAATCATGACTCCATCTACTTAAATTAAGGGGGGGATATAATTTGGGTCAAACTCACATAATGCTGTTCTGATGAAAGGTCATCGACCTGAAATATTAGCTCATTTTCCTCTCTCCATAGATGCTGCCTGACCTTCTGCATATTCCCTGTTTTCGGTTCAGATTTCCAGCATCTGTAGCATTTCGCCTTTTGTTTTGCATAATGCTTTTCATCATTTTATGCAATGCATGTAACTTCAAACCACCGCAAAGTGCTACACGGGTAACTGCTGACGTGTAGCGACTATTAGCGGGTAAACGCAGACGCAGCAGCCATTTTGCGCGTAGTCAGGCTCCACAAACGGCCACGGAGCGAATGATCTGGAGGATCGTCGGCTGGGACACAGAGAGTCATGGGACCTTTGACGGCTACCTGCAGGCAGCGAACACACAAGCAAAGACGTGCTCGTCCTCTTGGTGTGACAGGAAGGCCTGCCCTACGTCATCAGCTCATTGAAAACCACTCGTCACAGCTGCACTGTGCGTTTAATTAATCTCCTTCACATTACCTTTAAGCCTTGAAATGAAACAAGAGAGGGTGTCAGAGAAAGCTCAGAGATATCGTACAGGAAACAGCTGGCCCTGTGATAAATACCAACTTCTTATTTGCAGCTGACATCTTTCCAGGCTCCAACGCAGAAGAAAAAGCACCAAAAAATCTGAAGACAAAAGTCACCCGACTGACTGTGCAGTCTGCCCTCCCTCTCACTTCCTGTGAGCTACACTGCCGTATCCTCAATCCTTTCACCTTGGTTACTCCCACCCCCCCACCATGGTCGATGCATCAGAATTTATTAATGTTGTGACTTATCATTTGTGTTCAAGTTCCTGAAATTGCACACCAAGGCATAAAGCTATCTCCACAACAACAAATTACATTTGTATAGCGCCTTTTAAGTCGGGCGGATGTCTCCTAAGGTGCAGGTAGAGAAGGTGCATAGTATCTGCATCAGGATTATTAGCAAAACAATCAGGAGAGAGAGGTGAAATGGGAGGTATTTTGGAGGTGGGTGTGGAAGTCAATTTGCGCACATTTGCTGTTGAGTTGCCTCGAGAATCCTTGATTCACAGTAATGTACAACATTGCACATTATGAACTCACACCAAAGTGCCACACTCATTAGCCTAGCTTGGCTGGTAGCGCCCTCGTATCTGGGTCAGAAGGTTGTGGGTTTGAATCAACGTCTCGAATTGAGCTCACAGTCCAGTCTGCAGTTGCAATGTAGTTACGGGGGTAGCAAGAGACATTAAACCGAGACCCCGTCTATGTCCGTTCAGGTGGACGTTAAAGATCTTGTGTCCAACTCCCTGATTGTCAAGCGCCTTGGGACATCTTCCCTCCCGACATGAAATATGTTATACAAATGTAAGTTTGTACTGTATTGTATCTCGCCGACACCAAACAAAAACAGAAGATGTTTTTTTCCTAGCATCTCGGCCAACGGATCCTCCAGGTAAAATGTTGGTGCGAATGGCTGCCATATTTGCTTAAAAAGCAGTGATTGCACATTTGAACGTTGTAAGGCTTCCAAAAATGCAAGCTCTTTCTGATTAATACTCTCTCCATTGCTTGGCAACATGTCAGCCTTCCCTCCTACACTGGTCACTGCCCTGCAAGTAAAGGTTTAGCTCCGCCACTGTTAGTCTTTCCGAGACTCTATCCCGCCTGAACAGCGCTATATGAATGCAAGCTGTTTTTACACAGCACCATGCATGCGCCTTTCAACCTTTGAGGCAGTCGCACCCAGTTCTTTTACGATGAACTCATCCCCCGCCAACAACCACCACCAACTTTCTTTCCAGTCACCGATTGAACAATTCACAAGTCAACTCAAGAGTCCAGACTTTGTCGGTTCTGATGAAGGGCCGTGGACCTGAAAAGTTGACTCACTTTCCTTTCTCCATAGACCTTCTGAGTGTTCCCAGGAACTTCTGTATTAGTCCAGACTTTGTGTTCACTGCCCTTCTCGTCAGTTCGCTGTAGACGCCCAGCTCGTTCATTCCTGCCAATAGAATTGGGACCTAGGCAACCTGAGCATAATTAAGTCTGGGCGACAACAATAAAAGCTCAATAAAAGGGAAGCTACTAAAAAGGGATTTAAACAAATGTTTAAACTATAAAATGACATGGTAAAAAGGCAGAGGAGAAGCGCCAAATGGCCTCCCTTCTGCACTGTATATGCAAAGCGTGTCAGCGCCTTGGGGCATCCTCCTGACGTGAAGGGCGCTATACAAATGTAATTTGTTGTTGTCGTATAATTCTTTGATTCTAAGCAACACTTGCAGCAACTGAGTAACACCTCAGGACAGACAGACAAACTGTGGTTTTAAAGAAGCCAAATACAAAGTGTGTAAGTTGACCAAAACCACCACCACGATGTGTAAATGCTCTGCTGCACGCAAGGACATCCACAGCCTTCTCCAGCTGGAGAGGACAACACTTCTGGGAAGTGGTTCCCCACACTGGGGGGGAGAGTTGGAGTGGGGGGGTGAAGGGGATGTGATTTCTTACGTCTCTCAATGTAGAGAGTCTCTATCGATATTCGTTCACACATGGGCTCGACCTTACTTTCTCAATGTTGGTCCAACTCAGTGACACAAGGAATTTGTGGCCCTCGATCCACTTTGCAGAGCAACGGTTTAATTAATCTCAAAATAAGCTAAATAAGGCCAGTAAGAATGATAGGTCCCACTGGCAAACGCTTTCACATTCTCTATCTGGGAGGGCTTGATAACACGATTCATTACACTGCATTGAAATTCACAATTTACAAAGAAACGAGTACGGAATTGGACCCACAGAAAACTTGATGATACAATTCGCACCAGAAAGGCTATTTATGAACGCAATATTTTGAGTGGGTGCCAAGGACATGATAAAATGTAGGTGTTTTATGAGATAAGCTTGGATCAGTAGTAATAATGATATAACATAATAATATAATAAGTCTAAGGTGAGAAATTTAAATTCAAATTTAAAGGCACTGAGTCTTGCGCTGGGTACCTATCCAGGAGCCCCTCTAGCTTTCACGTGGTGAGTTATAATAATAATCCTTGCATTTGATAAAGCGCCTTATGACATTTTCGAGATGTCTCAAAAGCGCTTCACAGAATATACCGTCAAATGAATTTACTGTGAAGTATGTGCACGAAACGCGGCAGCCAATTGCGCTCAAGCAGTGTCCCACAAACAGTCGTGCATTGCATGACCGCATTTTTTTTTAATTTTGAAAGGATTATTACACCTGGAATAGAGATCCGCTAGTCGACTAACAACCAGATTCCTACGAACTGCTAGATAAACAGAGGCATGTGGAGTAAGGAAATTTGCCTTATGTTTCGCCCTGCCCGTGAATCGAACCCAGGTCCTCTCGTTTGCGAGGCAAAAGGGCACGCTGCTCTCCCTGAGGTTACAGCAAAAAGCGGAGGGAGTTTCTGAGAGAATTACTAAAATTTAAGAAATCTTCCATTGCTTGTTGAGCGTACAAACTAGAAACAAAAACCCTTTGGTTTCCCCCAACTCAAAACCTACTGTTGTCTTGTTTCCGTTTGGCCTGGGGGCAGGTGAGGACCCGCTCAGATCAAGCCTCCAGCCGGCTGTGCAACTTGTGGCTTGCCATTCTCACCCTCAGAGACCGCCCAGACCCATTCTCCGCCGGAGCAGTCAAATCCACTAATCTGAAGCTAACTTTCCTGGATAAGCAGCACTGTCAGTCAGTCATAACCAGGTTAATCAAACCCAATCGTGCTCATCTCACTACACATTTAACCAGCCTTAAGTAAATCCTCCACCGCAACTCAACTCCTCTTTATCCTGCACCCACCCCCGTGTTTTACTTGATCCGAGCAAACATGTACATTCAGATAATCAATAGGCTCCTGCTGCTCAGCTGACAAACTAAAGGAGTCATACCGGTTACTGTATTGCGGGGGATAGGCAGGTGGAGAGACAAAATTTAAGGCTCTAATATTGGCAGGATACAGGATTCAAATGACACAGCTGTAAAGGGCTTGCTTGGTGATTTCTTCCGAGTTGTCGCTAGACCTGAGATTCCCTTTCAAACCTCTCACCTCCCTCCCCACGCCGCAGGCAAATTATAAGCACGTTCTGTGGGAGGGATTGGTAGACAGCACTTAGTATATCGCTCAAAATGGATGCTACACTGAAACTAGCTGTTCAATCAGAGACTATCGATTCCTTTAAAAGGGAATTTAATAGACGTTTGAAAAAAGGTTATGGGAGCAAGCGAGTGGGAGAATGGGATTACGTTAGGTAATGTGGAGAATAACACCAGTACAGACTTGTTGGGTTGGTAAACGTGTCCCACAGTAAAGTAGGTTTGCAGGATTAAACAGCCACTTCCTTGCTTTAACACTCCCTTTGGGAACCGTCTCAAGGAGTTTGGGATGTCTTTGCGACGTCTTTGCGACGTGAAAGGTGCTGTACAAAATGTAAAATGTATTGCGTCCACTCCAGGAACAGTCTCAATGTGGGGTGTGGCATGTTACATCAAGGTGGTGTTTCTTTTCACAGTGAAGCTGACCGCACATCGCCCGAATCCAAAACAACAAGCTCCAATTTTTTTAAAAAAAACACAGAAGAAACTTTTTCCGCACCCGAAAGGCATTGTCTCACACAAATTGCCTTTTCACGCAAAGGCTTGTGGAAATCTGGAACTCTCTCCCTGAAAAGATTGCAGACGCTGGATCCATTAAAATTTTTAAGACTGAGCTGAAGTGGGTAGATTTTTCTTAGCTAAGGGTATCAATTGGCTGACGCGTTTCGCCCACAAAATATGCAGTCAATTCACTTTACAGTATATTCTGTGAAGCGCTTGGAGACGTCTCGAAGACGTGATAAGGCGCTATATTATTATCAAGGGATACGGAGCAAAGACGGGTAAATGGAGTTGAGGTCCAGATAATAATTCTTGTACTTGATATAGCGCCTTATCACATCTTCAAAATGTCTCAAAGCACTTCACAGAATATACTGTAAAGTCAATTGACTGTACATTTTGTGGGCGAAATCAGCCACGATCTAATAGAATGGTGGAACAAGCTCGAGGGGCTGAATATCCTACTCCAGTTCCTATATCTCTAGGTCACAAGGCACAACTCCACTGCCCTCCAACCCCTACCTGAGTGACTTTTCTTCACAAGGGACCTCATCACAGCGCCTATTTGGGCACAACAGCCATGGCTAAGCCTTCTGTTTTCACTCCCACCTTACAGCAGGGGGTCAGTCACTGGACAGCAAACAGGAGCGGAAATTCTGCCCAACTCTTATTTTCTCCCTCCCAAGCCCAGTAGCACCAAGGCCAAAGTGTAGACGCTTTGAGACATCTTTTCCTTCTGATTGTCTGAGATAGACCAATTCAGCGCAGGCTGGGCTTTAAACCTGTATGGCTCACTGCGGGACTGATCAGATTCTATCCACCGAGTTCTGTAAGGCATAGGGGAAATCCAGCTCGACACAGGCAGCAACGGCCAAATTGTTTTTCAAGCGTGCAATGGGGGTAACTGCTGGAGTCTAACCAGCTAAAACCACATAGCTTGCCATCGATATCACTGTCTGGCAAGCTTTCCTGCCGCTTGTCCAGCTTGGACCACCCCACCCATTAGGATTTTGGCTCCTCCTCTACCCCACGCAAAGACACAGAGGTCACAGAGGCTATAAACCTTAGTTGTCGTATACCATGAGAGCCGGCAAATCATTGCTCCTTCAAGACCAACTGCTTAAAAATGGGTTTACAAGGTTAATAACAAAAGCTGCAGACAGCTGTGGGAGGATGCGCATCATTAAAAATCTCAGGAATTCTGACCTGCGTCCATCCTGCAATCACCATTAGAACCAACTCGTTTTTGGTCCCTAGCCTTTGGCAAACCATGGTAACAACTTGAGGGAAGGGAAGGGGGGCGCGGGGTGGTGAGAAGGAAAGGTCAGTATGTCAGGAAAACCATCACTGTCCATCCACACCGATGCCTCAAGTATATTTCCGGGGCACAAACACCTGTGCAAAGTGTTCCATCCACCCCAGTCATCACTGTCCATTACCATTGGAAATGAGAAAGTTCTTGTTCGAACAGCCTGGTGCCAGATACCAGCCCCAGTGCCACTCTCCCCACTGCCCCCATTGCCAGCCTTCTCATTGCCCCCACTGCCAGCCTCCCCATTGCCCCCACTACCAGCCTCCCCATTGCCCCCATTGCCAGCCTCCCCATTGCCAGCCTCCCCATTGCCCCCATTGCCAGCCTCCCCATTGCCAGCCTCCCCATTGCCCCCATTGCCAGCCTCCCCATTGCCCCCATTGCCAGCCTCCCCATTGCCAGCCTCCCCATTGCCCCCATTGCCAGCCTCCCATTGCCCCCATTGCCAGTCTCCCCAACACCCCCATTGCCAGCCCCCCCAATGTCCCCATTGCCAGCCTCCCCATTGCCCCCATTGCCAGCCTCCCCATTGCCCCCATTGCCAGCCACCCCATTGCCCCCATTGTCAGCCTCCCCATTGCCAGCCTCCCCATTGCCCCCATTGCCAGCCTCCCATTGCCCCCATTGCCAGCCTCCCAACACCCCATTGCCAGCCCCCCCAATGTCCCCATTGCCAGCCTCCCCATTGCCCCCATTGCCAGTGCCGGTCGCGAGGGGTTACCTGGGCGAAGCTGGCGCCTGTGTCGGGGGAGAGGAGGCGGCTCCCGGGCTCCGGGGCTCCTCTGTCGGCGTTGGCGGACGGGGATCGACCGCGGAGTCTCTCGGTGTCGCCGCCGAGCAGCGAACGCCTAACCCACCGGAAGCCGGTCGCGCGGCCCGCCGGGAGCTGTAGTCAGAGAGCGCTGTTCCGCGGCCGCAAACTACAACTCCCGGCGTGCATCCGCATCCGCTCATGCGCAGTGGAAGTCCTGCGGGCGGGCGTGAAGTTGATTGTTTGGTTCTCGGAGTCAATTTTGGAAACGAAAAGTGAGGCGGCCGGGTACCCTTTTTTTTTTGATCCCCCCCTCCCACCACCACCACCTACTCCCCCCACTCCACCATGAATTTAAGTGAGTTTCTCCCCCTGTCCTGGCCGAAGAATTTTCCAAATTAAAAAAAATTGTCCGCTGGGGGAGGGGCAATGACGTGTGCAAATTGGATGCCGAGTTCGCCTACACAGTCACTACACTTGTTATAAATAATTGTTAATCATCATAATAATCTTTGCATTTGATCACGTAGTTGAAACGTCACAAAGTTTCACAGGATTATTGCTGCCAAAAACACTGTGCGATGTCACTGCGTGAAGTCAGGCGCTGTATCTAACGATAATAATTCTCGCAATTCATATCGCGCCGTATCACGTCTTCGAGACGTTTCAAAGCTCTTCACAGATTATACTGTAAAGTGAATTGACTGTATGTTTTGTGGGCGAAACTAGTGCAAGTTTATCACTGCTGTGTTCTGGTTTTCAACCCATTCTCCAGACCACGTGTGAAGTCTATCTCTCCATCGCGGCCAAGCTCACTCCGCAGCCATGAACTGTGGCGCTGGTCCAGGGCATCAGGACAACAGGAGCAGTGCCAACCTCAGCCTCTTCCAGGCAACAGATGTTCAGACCCTGGAGAACTGCCATCGAGGACCCAAAGGCAATGCACAAACCAGCCTCCCCGCTCAGAACATCACCTCACTGGAGGGAAAGAGGCTAAGCACAGGGCAGAGCAAGGAAGGAGATACGAATCCTTGCCATTCGGCCTCCTGGAGTGTAGTGACTGTGTATTCGTAGGCGAACTTAGCAGCCGATTTGCAGACAGCAACGTTCCACACACGGGCGAAGAAGTGAATGATAATTTGTTTTATAGTGGCGGAATGATGAGAACTGTATTTAGAAGTAATTAATTGTATTCAGTACAAGTATTCAACTGCATTTAGAACGTCCAGAAGATCGGTATGTGTGAGTGCCATCATTTTCATGGCAGATAGTGATCTGTCACCACATATCAGACATTGTTACACTCGAGTCATCTGCCACAGAAAATAAAAATTAACTGTCAGTAACCAAATGGTGGCGATGGGGGGTGGGGGAGGCTTTGTGAATATCTTGTACAACATAACTCTTCGCCTCCCCCCACCCACCCGCTTCCAACCACTTTGCATGACTCACAACAATAGATGCGAGCAATAATGGGGTTAATGGAGCTCTTAAGGGGTTAATGTGGAGCCCGTTAATCAGGTCAGTGTCTTTCCGGTTGCCAAACCACTTACCACAGTGGTGTTTATTAATAAATCATGTTTTCAGGTCATATAATGTTGCTTTTTCTGAGGCTGAAGCTACCGTCTCTCCAGCCTGCTGTAATATGTTTCTCTCAGCTCCTTCTCATTTTCCAGACAGTCTTTCCTGTCCAGGTCAGGCTCTTGGATGCATTACGCGTTACACGTTCCAGGACAGAGTTGGGGGTGTACTTCATCGTTGGAGCAAAAGAACCAGAGGGGAGATGAGGAGACATCTTTTTTTTTTACGCAGCGAGTTGTAATGGTCTGCAATGAACTGCCTGAAAGGGTGGTGAAAGCAGGTTCATTGATAACTTTTAAAAGGGAATTGGATATTTACTTGAAAAGACAAAAATTGTGAGGCTATTGGGAAAGAGTAGGGCAGTGGGACTAATTGGATAGCTCTTTCAAAGAAGACCTGGCACAGGCACTGTGGGCCGGATGGCCTCCTTCTGTGCTGTACGATTCTATGTATCGTCATTGCATTTCACACAGCGCCTTATCACATCGCCGAGACATCTCAAAGAGCTTCACAGGAACTACTGTAAAGTGCAGCGATGGTGCATTTTGTAGGCGAATGCGTTAACCCGTCTGAACGCAGCAAAGTCCCGCAAACAGCCGTGAAGCGAACGACCAATTTTATCTGGGGGGTTTGTCGGCCATGACATATAGGGAGAAACCCCCTTCTCCTTTGGAATAATGGGATCTGTAACAGCCACCTGAATGGGCGGGACGGGTTTACTTCTCGTTCCAAAGGACGGCACCTCCAACAAAGCAGCACCCCAGCACTGTGCTGCGGGGTCAGCCTGGACGAGCTAGCAAGGGTAAATAAATAAGCCCTGGTTCCAGTTCTGAATCTTGGAAATCCTGTTTGATAACTGTGGGAATGTGCAGCGCCAGAGAGGCTGTACGTGGAGAATCCACTGGGATGCGTAAACGGGAGAGAGAGATGGAGGTTTGGTTACGTGCAGAGCATTGCCATCCAGTGGCCACTTTGATCGCTTACAGCCTTCGGGTTCGGACGGTCAGGGCACCATCTGGTGCACACCGTTAGCACTACAATTGGCCTGAGCGCCCCGAGGGGTAGAGAGGGCACCTCAACGCACAGCAGGGTCCTGCGGGCAATGGACGAGGTAGTAGTTCTTTCAAACAACCTGCACGGGCACGATGGGCCAAATGTGGCCTCCATCTCCATCTACGATTTCCGGACCTTTAGGGTCCTGAAGAGGCACAGACGGGACCTCCTTAAGACCCAGAGACAAGAACATCACTGACGGAGCCAAACTGACACGTGGAGCAGAACGAGGAAGCTCCTTCAGTGTTCTGTGATCCACAACAAAGCAAAGTCCATTCACAAGTGGTCAACAAGCTGGCTGTATTGCCTGTGCAATATTGCCACATCTTCCTAACTGCAATAATAACAAGGCATTTTAACAGCCCTTCCATTGACGCGAGGAATTCCAGGCAGGTTTTATATCTTTTTATATGCGCTGTTAAGTTTTACTTTTGGCAAATGATGTTTTTGGGATGTGTTTTTTTTCGAGACCCCGGAGACTGGGTTGCTGGATGATGTGTGACAAACATGCCATAAAAAGCTGCAAAAAATTCTCCGAGCTGCCCTTCACCTGTGATTGTTATTGAGATCGATCGCGCACTGCGGTGTCAAGTGTGTGCAATCCATGTGACGGTGTCAGGCCGTTCAGCCCCTCGAGCCTGTTCCGCCATTCTATTAGATCGCGGCTGATCTGCACCTCAACTCTATCTATTTACCCGCCTTTGCTCCATATCCCCTTGATGCCCTGACCTAAGAAAAATCTACATACCAACCTCATTCTTGAAAATTTCAATTGGTCCAGCGACTGAGTGAGCGAAGAGAAAGAGAGTAGAGAAAAAGAGAGAAAGAATAGAAAGAAAAATCCTTGCATCCCTTACAGCGCAGGAAGACTTCTCAAAGCGCTTCACAAGGTTTACTGTGTGGTGTGCTGGTCACTCTCACGAGCTCTTGTGATATGAGAACACGGGAGCTTTGGTTCACCGAGAAAATGCTTCAAAATTTGCTCCACACAAAAAAAAACACATGAAATTTGAAAGCCATGGTCTTAAGGCTGAGACCGTAAGAAAGCTGGGACCGGGAGGGGGTGGAGGGTGGAGCGAGGCTGCAGTTGACCATCGTTGGACACAAGTAAGTGCCTCCAGCAACCAGATCGCATTTTTGTATGATGAGTATCAATCAATCGTCACCCTCCTGACGGTTCAGTTACTGTAACTTGAGATCAGTTAAGGATGAAAACGATTGAGTTCTAAACTAATTGACCTCTGACAGCTCGCGACCAGGAGTTATCGCAAATGAAATATCCGTGCAATTTTTCCATCGGAAAAAAAAAGTCACGTCGTTACCGTGGGCACAATCACCGCTGAATCAGCCAGACGGAGGGGAATTGTGCTGAATGGCAATAAACTAGACTCATTCTCTCACGCTGTGTTTGCCAAATGCTCTTCAGGAAGGGTTTGAAGGTTCTCTCGTTATCTTACAACATCCCAGGCTCACCCCAACCTTCAACATTTCCTGCGATGTTTACAGGTACCCCCTCCCCTCCCCCACCCACCGCTCCCCAGCGCTGTGTCCCACCACCTCCAATCGCCAAATGCCCCAGACAGACACACTACACCAGATGTACACTATATACAATATATATCAATAAACCTCCCGCCAACAGCTATGAAATGAACAAACATTTTTAGCTGGGCCGGGGAGCGGGGGTGGAATTGTTGGCCAGGATTGTGAGCTCAAAGTCCCTTGTCCCGTGAAGCACTTAGTGACACAATAAGACTAAATTAAAGCCTGAATTATCGGTCCTCTTTCATATAACTCCTTCTGCCCTGCCCTTTTCCAAGAAACTCTGACTTGCATGAGGAGTGTATTATTTGAGAGGAAATTACACTGGAGCCTCACTCATCATTGTATTCATGAAATGACCTGGAACTCACGATCCGAGACAAGAATTCCATATCAAAAAGATCACCTAACACATTCAAACATCAACTTTGTTTGCAACACTTCAGCAAGCGAAGATTAAAGTGAACATTTTTTATGCGCGTGGGTTTACGATCGGGGAACGAGGTGGAACGAGTGTAGTTTCTTAATCGCTGATTCCCGAAGCAAGATTTATAATAATAATATTATTATAATAAATAATAATCCTTGCATTCGATTTAACACCTTATCACATCGTTGAGACGTCTCAAAGGCTTCACAGGATATACTGCGAAGTGAATTGACTGTGTATTTTGTCCCAACAAAACACACGGTGAAATGGCTAAATTTCCTCAGCCATTCCCTGCGAGAAGGGACTGAAACAAAACACTATCTGAGCTCTGCGTTGACACAGCCGCTTGCTGTTCCTCATCTAATGTAGTGCTCCCCCACTGTCAAGCGATCTGGGATTCTACCCTGCATGGCGGGGGGGGGGGTGGGGGGGGGTGGGGGGGCTGTTGTTGTGGTTGGTCTGTGACCTGTGGTGACAGTGAAAGGTGGTGACACATTCACTGAATTTTTCCGCTGCTGGAAAGTCATAAAGAGCTTCCCAGTTAGTGTTCAGTTTCGCTTGGCAGCAAAGCTCCCGTGATATGCAATTTTATTGTCCGATGTTTACAGATTGTGGCTTGGCTCACTTTGCAGTGTTCCACCCAACCCCATCAGAAGTTTGTGGGTTCGAGCCCCACGCCTGGGACTTTAAACTCACAGTACAGGCAAAGTGATAGGGGAGGAGGGGAGGGAACCCTGCATTTCCTGAGAAGCAGACCTTTCAGGGTGAGACGTTAAACTGAGCTCCACGTCTGCGTCTGTTCACGGGGGAGGTTAATTATCCCGGTGCGCTATCGGGAAAGAGAAGAGAGTTTCTTCCAGTCAGTGTCCTGGTTAATTTTTCGCTCCCCGATAAAATCACTCAGTCACTTTATAGCCCGTTGTAGGAACTCGCTGTACGCAAATTGACTGCCGCCTTTGCCAACAAAATGCACAGTCGCTTCCACTTTACAGTACAATTATGTGAAGCGCTTTGAGTCAATGTGATAAGGTTCCATATCAAATTCAAGGCTCACTATTATTGATGTGGTGCTGATTGTTTCGGCCTGGAGGAAACTTAATGGTGTGGAAACTTTGTTTTATTACCGTTAATCCTTGCTGCTCATATACCTTTGCCCCACGCGATAGGCTTGGGAACAGCCTACGGGGTCCGAAGATATAAGGCAAAAGCTCTCAGCACCTGGAGACCCTCAGGTCACACACACACAGACACCTCCCCCACCCTTCTCAATGTGGGGGTCCACCCTTTCCCGCCAGCTAATATCCAAAGATCGTTCATACTCCATCAAACCAAGTTGTCCACAACCTGTTAACATTTCGGCAATGGCAGCAGTGATGGGAACGGGCGAATCTTGGGTAAAATGGAACAGCTACCAAGCGATTGCACCGACACAAAGCGAGGCTTTATCAGCGACTGATAACGAGGTTTATAACTTTGTTCTCTGTCCTTCCCCTCTGCTCTCACCTCATGTGTTCGCTGTTGCCTGTTTGTGCCTGAATCTCTGACATTTACAGCCTGGCACTTGCCCTGACATGGACTTTACCTTTAATTCCGAACGTCTCATTCACTCCAAGCAAAGCAACAGCTCATTCCTCTATTCCCCCCACTCACTGGAGACCGGGAGAAACTCTTTATGTACAGCACTGTGAGATCTTTAACCATGTGAGATCTTTAATGCCTGAGCGAGGCGGGTGGGGGCAGGGGAGCTCGATTTGACATCTCATCCGAAGAACAGCTCCTCCGACAATGCAGGACTCCCACCTGCTGCACTGGAGCATCAGCCTAGTCAGTGAGGTTAGAGACTCAGATCAGCCATGAACTAATAGAATGGGCGCAACAGGCTCCGGGGGCTGAATGGCCTAATCCTATATTCCTGATGAAGGGAGAAAGGGGGGAGAGGGGCTTGTAACCACAACTTTCTGGGCCAGACGAAAGCGCGGGGCTGAGTCAGGGAGAGAGAGAGAGAGAAATATAGCGAGAGTGGGAACACAGAGAAGTCTTTTGTGTGGAAGGCTTATGAGCTGATGATAGAATGTCTGTCAATTTCCCATGTGAACTATTTCTGAAAGTGAAAGGTGTGCTCTCTCTCTCTCTCTCTCTTTCTTTCTCTCTGGCTCCCTGATCACTGATGACCTTTACAATGCGGTGATCGAAACTATCCGCTCACTGTGCAATCGGCTCAGACATTCCTCGAAGTGGCCACACAATAACCAGTCCGCATTCCTTATCGACCGCAGGGCACACAGACAAATAACGTCATTCTCCACAGAATGCAATGTGGGGTGAGAGGACGATCCGATGTTAAATGGGGAGGAGGAATCAGCGACAGGTGCCTTTGTTTTTACCAGCTTATTTCTAAGTGCATTCCTGAGCGGGCAATCTGACCCCTCTTTCTCCCCCCCACCCATGCCCCGCACCACCAAAATGAGACACTGGAACAATAAGCTCTCCACCTCCCTGAGAGCTCTCTGTTGCAATGTTGGGAATGGATGCCGTCAATTCAGCTCCTGAGATCCACTGCCATTCACTGATATATCTTACCGCAGCTCTGAACTAGTCTCCCCGCCCCGACCTTCTCCCCCTTCACCCTCTCCACTTAACTTTAAACCTCTCGGTCTTTGCCTCGGTTTACCTGGCAGTAAGTAGGAACCCGGTTGTTAGCCGGTTGGCAGATCGCTTTTCCGGGGGTAATAATTGCTTAAAAAAAATAATAAATTGGTCACTTCAATCCACGCCTGTTTGTGGGACACTGCTGTGTGCGATTGGCTGCCACATTTCATCCACAAAATATTAATTACTGCCTTTATACAGATTAATCACTCATCCGCACCTCACTGCATCTGGAATTGGCCATCTCCAAATACACAGTCACTACACTCAGCAGCCATCGGCCGTGAAGTGGGTAATGGATGCAGGGCTGATGGCATGGATGAGTGCTATCAGTAATTGCCGTACACTCTGACCTCTGTCCCCCACCTGGGTGATGACAGATCATGTGAAAATCCGTGTTTAGCCATTTTCTTTGGTGGCAGTGGTTGGTTGGGGGGGGTGGGGGGCGGTGGGGGGGAGGGGGCGGTGGGGGGGGTGGTGTGGTGGTTGAGGGCGAGTGGGGGAATATCGGGAAATACAAAAAATATCCTCAATTCAACCTGCGATATTTACACAAACCATTTCGTGCCATGTAACCACATTCCAGAGGGGAATATACCAAACCCACAGCAAAACACACGGCACTCGATGACAGAATACGTTGGGACCATCAGGTATTGATGAATGACAACAAGTTGTGTTGACAGCGAAAGTTGCACTTGGTATATAGAGCGCACACCCACCCAGCATGCTCACTCCCCCTGCCGTCTCTCTCGCTCTCTATCTCTCTCTCTCGCCCTCTCTCGAGTGAATCGAGGCAAATGTGTTTTTCTTAGCCATGCTTGGCTTACACGGCGACACAAAGGCATGCACGCAAATATACTGGTGCACTGGGTTTGCTAACATATTTCTGATGCATTCCTTGCATGTGATTTGGGCTTCAATGGAATTTTCCATTTATAATAACAATAATAATAATTCTTGCATTTGATACAGCGCCTTATCACATCTTTGAGCTGTCTCAAAGCGCTTCACAGGATTTACTGTAAAGTGAATGGACTGTACATTTTATGGGCAAAATGCGGCAGCAAATTGCACGCAGCAGTGTCCCAAACCAGTTATGAATTGAGTGACCAAATTATTATTTTATTTAATTTTGAAGGGATTATTACCCCCTGAAAGTGATCCGCCAATCGACTAAGAACCGATTACTGCTAAGTAAACAGAGGCGTGCGGAGTAAGGAAACTTGCTCAACATTTCGCCCTGTCCAGTGCTCTAACCACTGAGCTACAGGACTCTTCCACTGTCATTGATGCCATTCGGCCCATCGGGTCTGTGTTGTTGCTCTCTCTACTCCCCCCCCCACGCTACCCTCACCCCCAGAATTGTAGAAAGAGTCTCGGTTTTGGAGGGGGAGAATGTTAGCGTGCCGAGAGGCTGGCTGGGGACATGGGATATTAGAAATGAACATCACACAATGTGTAGCCCACATAAGAGGGTCGGCACGACACGCTCAGTGTATAGGGGAAGCTTTCTTCAGTTTGTTTGCAGAAGCTCCCTCGCTTGCCTGTAAGAACACGACAGCTGGTGTCACTGATTTTCTGACGGCAGCAGGATTGATGCCAGTCGCTGGAGCATAGGAGCGGATTGGGGGTGGGTTGGACTCTGCGTGGTTTAGATTCCGTTCCATCAATCCATCACACGCTGTTTGGCGGCCAAACTGCGTTCCTTTCCTTGACTTCACCAGCTCTGGGGAAGAGAGAAACACAACTGATCACCTTCCTGCCCTCTCCTCCACCCGCACCCCGTGGCTCAGTCTACATCTAAACACCAGTGTCTCATATCGTGTTAAATAAGAATCCACGCGTTAAATGCAATGCCCGTAATGGCAAAATGTCCCAAAACTTGCTGTCAAGTGTAGTGACTGTGTATTTGTAGTCAGAAGCGGGAGACAATTTGCACATGGAAAGGTCCTGCAAACAGCCAAGAAGTGAGATGCTGTATAAATATAAGTTGTTATTGTTGTTGTTGTTGTCCTTGACAGCTGTTTTTGCTGTATTGCACCCTGGACCCAGAGATTAATCAGTGTTGTATTCATTGGGCCTAACTCCAATTTATAAAGACCAAGGACACACTTTAATGACCTGATTATTCAATATTAGTAAGTCGGGAAGTCCAGGAGGAGTAAGGAGGATCCATCGTAAAGTGGCACAATCTCTTCTGGTTCAGAGATCACAATGTCAGGACTTTGAGCTCACGGTTTAGACTGACGCCCCAGTGCAGTGCTGGGTGGGGTGTGGGGGGAGAGGGAGAGGGAGAGCTGAGGGCAGCGCAGTCCTTCGACCGATAAGTTAAACCGAATCTTCGAACGAGTAATAAAAATCCTTATTTGTTCCAGATATTTTAGCCGAACTCAAGAGAACTCTCGAGGGGCTGAATGGCCTTCTCCTGTTCCTATGATTCCCCCACACCCCCCAAACCCCCCCATGCTCCACTTCTGAGGCTAAAAAGGTCCTCACAGCCAGCGAGCGAGCGAGTGGAAAACCACCCCCCAACCTTTTGTCAGAAAACTTCCTTTTAAGACAAATTTGAGGCAAACGTCGTCAAGTATGTTGAGAACAAGGTGACAGCCAGTGCAATACGAGGCTCTGGAGTCTGAAAATTGCGAGGAATTTACACTGAGCAAATTGGCCCAGGATCAAGGTAATTCTAGTTAATGGGGTGTGGAGCATCAGATGAAGTTAGTGTAATTGGAACAGAGTCTTTTGGTGGAACACAATAAGCCTTCAAGGGGGATTATTTTCTATTTTTCGTCCTTTGTTTTTGTCATAAAGAGCCTGACCTTTGCTGTGTTGGCTCTGAAACTGGAGCGCTTTCTCCTAACGGTCACCTGAAGCCTCAGACGAACGAATACAC
The DNA here is from genome assembly GCF_018977255.1 of Callorhinchus milii. Taxonomy (NCBI): domain Eukaryota; kingdom Metazoa; phylum Chordata; class Chondrichthyes; order Chimaeriformes; family Callorhinchidae; genus Callorhinchus; species Callorhinchus milii. The sequence continues at coordinate 15,693,778 of NW_024704751.1, forward strand.
AGGTCATTCTCGGATTCCTTCCTTCATTCCACACCGACGTTAAAGCTCGCTGATAACAACGCCTCTTAGCTAAAATGACGTGCGAGAGGGGAAGGCGAGCTGGTTTTTTTTTAATGGGATTCCCTTATAAGGAAACAATCGGATCTCGGAAATGTTCTTGCGCAAGTCACAATCTGACCTTTTTTTTCCAAACAGCAAAGTCCCCCGAACGAAGGCTGAGTTTGGGAATTTTCCACGATTGTGCGCCTCTCACTGACTCCAAGGCAAGATGGTCCCGCAGGCTGAGAGCAGAGGGAATTTGGAGAGCTGGGATTCGGGATAGGCTTTAGCACTCAGTGGTTTGTGTCAAGCATGCCATTATCCTGGCATTCCTACTCTACCCTACCCAATCCAACCCACACCAAACATAGCATCACTGTACTGTAGTGTAGTCATGTTACACGTTAGACCAAGTTCTTGAACGTTAAAGATCCCACAGTACTATTTGAAAGGGAAAGGATTGTTGGTCCGGTGCCTGGCCAAGAACACCCCCCCAAATTGGTCACCCACTCCACTCCATCTGTGTGTGGGCCATTGCTGCGTGCAATTGTGCCTCTGTGTTTGCCTACAAATACACTGTCACTCCATTTCACAGTAAATACTGTAAAGCTCTTGAAGACGTCCTTCCGAAGCTATACCAATTGCAAGGATTATTATTGTCTCTGTCTGCTCATGGGGGGGTACGTGGGGGGTGTAGGGGTCAGGTGGTGGGGGCGGGGGAAGGGGGGGTGCAGAAGTTGGAGAGCAGCTAGCACGGTCTGCGTACAAAGTGGGCCACAGGTTAAGGTTAGAGACCCATAAGCAAAGCGTGAGTTATAAACCACTCCAAGGGTTAGGGTTCTGGATCATGGACTTTGTGAAATGGAATGTTTATTAGCTGTATACTGCACAGCAAAGGGCACGCCTGGAATCAGCGAGGTATGTCTTGATGTGAAAGGGGACATTCATTTACAAACTACGTCTTAGGCTGGTGCAGGCATTTGCAAAATGCCACCCATAAAATCTGGCCGCAGATAGATGGTCATTGCAGGTTGGCATGTGTTTTCTTTTTGACAAGAGTGCAATTTGGATGAGTGGAAATGGGGTCGAGTCTTAGTCTCTCTCTTTCTCACCCTCCCACTACACCTGTGTACATTTGCCCCCCCAGCCCTATGATTCACACGCAACTCACAGGACTCTGGTACCCTGTTGAGCGAGGGCTTCCAATATAATGTACATTTATTTACATAATTCCTTTCAAGTCAGGAGGACCTCTCAAAAGTGCTTTGGCTGGCGCATCTCTCAGAGCGCATCACGCCAAATCAATCAAAGCACTTTGCACTGATTATGATCAAGTGCAGTGACTGTGAGGTTGGCAGCCTTTTGGCTAGGTCCCACACGCAGCAGTGAGGAAAACTATCATTTAAATCTGAGGCATTATCAGCCAGGCCCCAGGGAAGTGCTGGCTTCTCTGGTTGCAATAGCACCTCGCGATCTTTGGCAGAGAATTGTCAAAGTTAAAGTGTCATTTGGCCTCGGGACTTAATCAAGACAAGGATTAAAAAANCAATCCACAATGGTGAGAAATCTCAGACAGTGAGGCAAAATGGTTTTACAGGTGAAATTTTAAGCCTATGATTTGAGAAAGCTCCAATTATACAATGAGCTGATATTTGTCAATAAGAACGAACCATAATTGTTACCGAGCCTTCAATGTTGGTGATTAGATTCCAGTCTGTTAGACCTTCCCTATATTGCGCATTGTGCACATGAGGAAATGTCACCAAGATATCAGTCTAGAATCATGCGGGCAACAACCCAGCACAATCAGAAATATTTCTATAACTTACAGTAAGTTCAAGCCACGTGTCAGGGTCTCTGAGTTTATAGTCTAGTCTGACTTTCCAGCCCAGTATTGGTGTGAAGGGGGAGCTCTGCATTGTCTGTGATGCTGTACTTCAGATAAGACATTAAATCTGTCTGTACCTGTTCAGGTGGGCGATAAAGATCCTGCAAGGCTTTGGAAAAGAGACTGGAGATTTCCCTATCCTGGCGTCTTGGCCGACAATCCCAGGACTTGTTCACCTCGTGGCTGTTTAGGGTACCTTTTGCCCTGCACGCAATGGCTGCTACGTTTGCCTCCAAAACCCTCGCTTCACTTCATAGAAATGATGGGGAAATGTTTTTTGAGATGTTCGGCTTTGATACCGAAGTATAAAAAGAACCAGGTTATTATCTTTCTTCTCTTGTCTCATTTCCAGCAATGGAATCTGGCCATACACCAAGATCCTGTGAATTATGAGGTTTGGGTGCAAATAGACACGGGAGTGGGGGAGGCTGGAACGAGAGAGAGAGAGAGAGAGAGAGAGACAGAGGTTGACGAAAGGTAGCCTGGCAGATAGAAGGAGAAACGGCAGCCTGGCAGAGAACTGCTTCTCTCTAACTTTCCTGTGTCAATCGGTTTATGGTTTGTGATTGGATTGTAAAACGTGGGATGAAAGGCCATTGTTCTCACTGCTCTATTGGCCTTTAGGCGTTCACTTCAATATCAGCAACACCGAACAACGAGGCTCCACACGACACTATCGGGAATAAACAATCATTAACCACTGCTATAAATAGTACAGCCATAGAACGACACAATGCATACGCTAAGCTGTTCAGTCCAACTAATCCATACGGTGTTTATATCTCACACCAGCCAGCCTCTCCTCCTCCTAATCCCCTCGCCTATTCTCCCTTCTTTTTCGAATAGCACTGTGGGATCTGTAACATTGCACCTGGACGCTGCTCTGCGCAAGTGACTGCCACGTTTCGCCCACAAAATATACAGTCAGTTCACTTTACAGTATATTCTGTGAAGCGCTTTGAGACGTCTCAACGACGTGATAAGTCACTATATCAAATGCAAGAATTGTTAGTCTTAATCCCCAAGCGCCAGCCTCGACCCCAGAGCACAAAGTCCAGACATTGGGCTAGAACCCACAATTTTCTGACACAGAGGTAAGAGGGCTAGACTCAACCGAGCTGGATCAAAGAGAGAGATAGAGAGAGGTCAGAGGCTCAGAGTTAAACCAAGAACTGAATTTAGAAAAGGGAGAATATTTTCCACTCCTTAATGAGATTAGTAATCGCTACAATTCAGATAAAAATACTTTGATTGAAGTCCATCACAAACTACAAGCAGATGCCTGAAACCAAACAAAATACTGAGAATTACTGTTGCCGGAGGCAGTAATGGTGATTGTTACACCGGCTGGGTTTTTGCCCTTTTTCTCCCAAAAGAGAAGTGGTGGGGGGGGACAATGAAAACAAGGCAAGATCGGATGAGACGAGTCAAGGCAAGAGAGCAACATCCTCAGGGAAGTCAGATTGCAGATCCGCTGATCCAAATTGTTTCACTGTTGCCGTGAACGTGTTGAGTCAGGAGTAAACCTGGCTTGTTTTTTGTCGTCTATTCAAGATTCCTTCATACCATAGTCTCCCAACAATGTGACCGCTCTCACCTCACCTTTCCACTCATTACACAGAGGATCACAATTCACTTATATATTCACAGTATATTCTGTGAAGCGCTTTGAGACGTCTCGAAGACGTGATAAGGCGCCTCATCAAATGCAAGGATTATTATTCTTATTATTATCTCGCAGACTCAAAGTTGGCTTTTGTGCCAATGTTGAACAAGTCATTAGGAAATGGGCGAGAATTCCCAGGATGATTTTCTCTCGCTGACCACTGGGGGAAAGGGGGTGAGGGGGTGGGGAACTAGGGGTAAATGGGGATGGGACATTTTTACGGATGGTGCCTTGAAATTCCAAACACCGAGGCACACTTGCCCACATTGAGGTGGCTTTATTGGATGGCAAGGCTCAAGCGGATATCAGGAGCAGTTTACAATCAGTAAAACAGATTTTACAATCCAGATTGAAAGGTGAAATGTCTGTTCCTTGGAATAGTTATGTAAACAGTTGTTATTCTACTCTCGCTCTCCCCCTCCCTCTCTCCCCCCACGAACATCTTGTCCATCACGTAATCCGGTAAGAGTTGAGCAAGAACTGTTTACATAACTATTTATGTATTATGTATTTATGTATTACAGACAACTGTTTACATAACTATTCCAAGGAACAGACAATACACCTGCATAGAGCTGCAACCCCGCCTCCAACACACGTACCCCCCCCCCACCCCAACCTGGAACCAGCGGCCCTGAAAATAGAGCTTCACTGGCACCAAAAGTGGTCCGAGACCAAGCAGGAATGTTGCCCTTTGAGCACAATCTTTACAGAGATCTGCAATGTTCCAATTATAGCAGTAACAATGAAAACACTTGTTTGTCGAGATCTGCAATGCGAGGTGACGTTACCTTGTCCCAGCCCTGCTCTGTCGATCTGTTGATTGTAAACATTCAAAGGGGAATTATTACCCCCTGGAAAGCAATCCATCAATTGTCGAACAACCAGGTTCCTATTTACTGCTAGGTAAACAGAAACGTGTGGAGCAAGGAAACTTGCTCGAGATTTCGCCCTGCCTGGGAATTGAACCCGGGTCCTAGCGCTTGCGAGGAGAGCACTCTAACCGCTACGTTGCAGGACTCCAACCTGCTGCACTGGCCAGCATCAAACAGCAGCTCATCAAAAGGGAGGCCGAGCTCAGTGGCTCAGGACGCTCAACACAAACCCAGGATTGTAACAGGTTCTGCTCTCCTTGCTGCTGCAAGAGCAGTGACGTCACACTGAATATTAACGGTGAAGTGATGTGTCCTCAGAGACCACAGGAATGAATGAGGGTACGGGCACGGGGGAAGGGGGAAGCAGCCTGGAATGCACCATGCACTCCAGGTCCTAGTTATGGGCAAACCCCGGCTTTACGGTGCTCCAGGTTTCCCCCTGAGAGATCCCGTGTCGGATTGGAGCTATGCGACGCAGACAACCACCCAAGTTCCTAACTGTTTACAACACTCGGAGTAAACTGAAGGACATCCACTGCTGCACGTAGGCATTGAATAGACTCCGGCACAAGAGATGGTAAGCATTCCGATCAAGTTTCTGATTCCTCGTGAGCTGCAACATGAATATCTGATGGATATCAGCAGCCCTTATCTTAGCCCGCCCTGCACAAGGGGAGATGATTGCAATATGCAAAAATACTGGATTTGCATTGCACAAACTCAGACAGAGGCGAACGTCTCAAGTCAGCGAGGAAACACAAAGGGAAGATACCGTCTGAATGGTCCATCGGCAGTTATTTACTCAGCTCAACTCTCACCGAATTACGTGATGGGCAGGACATTCGTGGATGGGGAAGGATGGGAGGGGAGAGTGAGAGAGAGAGAGAGAGAGAGAGAGAGAATAACAACTGTTTGCATAACTATTCCGAGGAACTAACCTTTCACCTAGACTCAGCGTGACCCCCCATTCTGCCTCCGAGCTGACAAAAAAGCAGAAAGGTAACTTTGACCTTCCACCTCGGGAGGATATGCCAAAGGGCTCGAGGGTAAGAGGGTAAAGCCCTGGAGTTACTTTAAAAAGGGGGCATCTTCATGGGAGAGTGATTTTTGGACCCAAACAATTCTGATAATAAAATAATAATCCTTGCATTGGATATAGCACCTTATCACGTCTTCAAGATGTCTCAAAGCGCTTCGGAGAATATACTGTGACGTGAATTGACTGTATTTTGCATCTTCTGTTCTTCACGAACCAAGGGGTGAGGTCAAATACTGTTACGTATCACGCACTGCTCGTCTCCTGAGCCCTCTCAAACAAACCGTAATTGTCAAACAAGATCTTTAAATGGGACGGAGACCCTTTAACTAAGCCTACCTGTCTGTTCCAATGTTCATCTTTCAAGCTCCTTCCCTCTCGTTCTCCATCGCTCTTAATCCCTTCCTCCCTTCTGCTACCTCTCTCACCGACTTTTCAATGTTAGCGCCGACCGGATTATCTCTCCCACCACTTTGTATAAAAAAAGAGGAATTTCTCATTGCGTTACATCAACCCGCGGCCACTCCTGGCTTTCTGCTTGCGGTAAAGACACAAAAGATGCGTAAGCAATGTTGTGTCTGAGCGTGAGTGTTTGGTCGGGCAGACAGAGTGTGAGGATGACCCAGAACTTCGCACTTAGTGATAATAATCCTTGCAATTGAAATAGAGCCTTATCACATCTTTGAGTCATCTCAAAGCGCTTCGCAGAATATATTGTAAAGTGGAGTGATTGTGTATTTTGTTGATAAAATGCAGCAGCCAATTGTACACAAACAGTTGTGGATTGAATGACCAATTTTTTTTATTACCTCCGGTAAACGATCGGCCACTCGATAACAACTCGGTTCCAACTTACTGCTGGGTAAACAGAGGCATTTGGAGTAAGAACACTTGCTTAAGATTTCGCCCCGGCCCGGGAATCGAATCTGGGACCTCTCGCGCTAACCACTATGCTACGGACTCTACTGTGCGTGTGGCGTCTGGGATCACACACTTCCCCACTTAGGAAAGAATCTATATGAATTACAGGTTTCACCCGAGGACAGAAACGTTTCAAGAGTTTAAGTTGTAGACATTCAATCGTATATATCTAAATACTGACTACACACGTTAGTTAGTGACAACACACAGTGCTTTTATTTCCACGGTAGACATTTCATGTGGCAAAATAATTAGCTCGGAATTACATACAATAATTTACAGTGCATCATAAATTAATTAAATACCAGCAGATTTACGCAACAGTAGTTGTAAATAAATAAGGTTTACAATATTGAGTTAAGCTATTACATTAATATGGATACATACAGATTGTTACCACCTCAACCGCTATGTGCGTTACTAGATAACAAGAGAGGGGAGGCACTGGTTACACATTAACAAGAGTAATAATAATTATAATAATCTTTAGATTTTGCATTGCTCTATCACATTGTCCCACAGGAGGTACTGTAAAGTGCAGTGATTGCGTATTTATAGTGAGCCAATTGCACACAGCAACATCCCACAAACACCCACGAAGTGAGTAAGCGGTTTTACCGGGGTGGGGGGGAGCGAGGCAAGATCTCTTTTAGATTAGCTCCGAGGGATCTTTAACGTCCACCTAAACAGGCCACAGGTAGGGCATCAGGTTAACCTCTCATCAGAAGGACTACACCTCTGACGTGCACCTCTCCCACCCCAGCACTGCACTTGAGCATCAGCTTGGACCTGTGAGCTCAAACCCTGTGCCATTTCATCATGGTTTTAAAGAACTGCGGTAACCAAATCACAAGATTAACAAGTATCTGCCACGCATCAAATTCAATAAATATGGATTTCTTGGTTCTTTTTTTTAAAAAAATTGCAATTTAGGTCCCGCGGTTTTTTTTAATGCCGCCCCAAAAAGGGTTAAACTGCTTTGTTAACAGGCTTATTGTAAAATACATTTCACCCTGAGTAAAAGGTTCCACACAGGCGAATAAACTGAATCGGATTAACAACAACACAGTACCAATCACTAGTTATTTCTATAGCACCAATCAAAGAGCCAAAGGTATCCAATCAAATAGGTGCTGACTAAACATCGCACAGTACAGATTGTGAAAGTTCTCTCTCTCTCTCTCTCATAGACATTGAGAAGAATTCCTCGGATCGGCAGAGCAATGCTTCGCAAAACTGCGTCGAGTTTCCAGCCGAGGACAGAAGTGATCGCAGCAGCTTCAACTCACTGAACTTAGTCAGCCACAGCACGTCCTTTCGACGGGACTTTAAACCGAGTTCCCATCGGCAATGTTCAGGCGGACGTTAAAGTTCCTCTCTCCCAGTGTCCTGGCCAACAATCACCCCGGATAAAATTGGTTGTTCTTAAATTAAACTACCTGAGGTGCTACCCTGCGTGAAGGGCGCAAGTTGTTGTTGTTATCTCTGTGGCTGTGCATGAGACTTTGCTGCTGCACTTGCTTCCGACACGTCCCTGCTTTGGGACGATCGGACATTCAATTCAGCGGGTTAAGGTCTCCGCTTCCATTACTGCATCTGGGCCAGTGCGCTTGTCATCACTTTGGCTCCAGTTTGAGGACAAAATCTGCCTTTCCTGGAGTCTTCGCGGAGGGGGTCAGCCTTTTGCTCGCTGCCTTACCACCACTAGCGACTGAGTGTTTCCTGACCCTCCTCTCTGGGGATTTCACAGAACTCGACCGGATTCCCAGCCTCTCTACGTTTCTTCCCCCTGATGTCTGACACAGTCAGTGCCTTGGTGTCTGCTCCTTAGCACAGGGTGATGCGGATCTCTTGCTGGGAGCCCATTGCTCCCTCTCTGCTTCGCCCTCGTGCTCTATCTCGCTCGCTCTCTTTCCCCCAGTGCTGGGACGGCCATTGAGACCGAAAGCAAAGGTGCCGTCTTCTCTCGGGAACGAGTGCCATCGATTGCGGGAGAGTCATCTCCCCTCCTCTCCCCCCAGCCGCTTCCGTGCTAAAGGCACGTCTTCTCCCCACTTCACGGGGCCTTTCCTACGAACGGTTTGGGCGTTCGACGCAGAAATCCGTCTGTGGAGGGTCAAAAGCACAGCTTTAATCAGGGCCCGAAAGAACAGAGCATCAAGTGCATGAATCCCGAACTGCAACACTTCACAATTTCTCACTCAATCCGCTCAATGACCTCCTAAAATTGTATTTTCGCTGTCTCTCTCTCACGCTTGTCAAGCGCATTGTAAAAAAAAAGGTACTTTTAATGTGTTACAAGATCCCCAGCTCCTTGTTACTACTTCTAAGAAGCTTCACGCCTTTCACATCGGGTGGACTTCTCAAAGCGTTTCACCGAGATTTCCTGTAGAGCGTAGTGACTGTGTGTTCTGCAGGTGAAACGCGGTGACGTCCCACGAACCGCCGTGGAGTAAGTTTACAGGGATGTTCTTTGTTTCTGTGATTAACTTTGTGGGACGTCGCTGTGCGCAATTGGCTGACGCGTTTCGCCCGCAATATCTACAGTCAATTCACTTTGCAGTATATACTGTAAAGCGCTTTGAGACGTCTCGAAGACGTGATAAGGCGCTGTATCAAATGCAACGATTATAACTCTCATAACTCAAAACTGACCTTAAGATGTGGAGAATCCTCTCTCCCTCGGCCGCGCTGGACCGTGAACGATCCCCGAGCCCTCGGGAGTGGAGTGGGCGACTTTCCCTTCCAACACTTGGAGTATCGCTGCTTCTCCTGAGGGGAAACAAGGGCAGGTTACACACCGCCTGTCAGCACACAGCAAACCTCTGCCTGAAGCCTTTGCCAACTCGCTTCCCAGCGCTGATGGTGTCACTCGATGGAGCCTCGCTCCTTCTCTCTTAACAATCTCTCTCTCTCTCTTGACACTACTTTGGCCCACTCCCATTAATTTCTCTTCTCCCCCCTCCTCTTGCCCCCTCCCCGTCATCCTGTCCTCCGGATGATACGTTAAACTGAGGTCTCGCCTGCCTGGTCAGGTGGACGGTAAAGAACCCGTGGCGCTATTCGCAAAGAGAATGGAGTTTCTATCTCCCGGTGTCCCCCGGCCAACAATCCTCCCAATATAAAATGCGTCACTCATTTTTATTTTGTTGTTATGGTACACTGCTGTGCAGCAACTGGCTGCCTCGTTTTGCCCACAAAGCACACAGTCACTACACTTTACAGTACATCCCGTGACGCGCTGAGGTGCTGTATTATTATTACTATTATTATCCCTGCAAAGCCTGTCGAGACGCTCATTCTACTTGATCAAGACATCCGATCAGGGTAACTGGGTGCCATTTGGCAAAGGGTACACACTGCAGCATTAATGTTTAATCGTTGTCGCGTACCGGTTGTCTGACTGGCAAAACTGCGAGCACATTCCGTCCTTGGAATTCGAACACTGGCACCGGGCGCTGGATCTCTTGCGTCGCTTTGGTGGACTTCCCAAACCATAAGGCACAGTCCTTCTGTAGGAAAACACGGGTGGGGGGGGATATGATTAGCAACAACTCTAAACCAGCCTTTATAGCTCCAGAGTCTACAGTGCCCGGCTATCAGCAGCAAATTCAGACATTTAATTGCTTTTTATTGTACTGTTTTCATCTGCTGTGGTAAATGCCAATGCACCGAACTCCGGGGCAGCTTCTCTGAGAGTAATGGGACTGGGAATGTATTCTTGGAAGGAGGGGGGGGAAACTAAGGTATGTTTGTGTGGTGGGAGGGGGACGAGATATAATGCCTTATCGTGTCAGTAGGCATCTCAAAGCGGTTCGCAGAATATACTGTTAAGTGAATTTTGTGGGGGAGAAGGAATAAGGTTAAGCTCCAAGGTTAGGTGGAACAGCTTTCTCCTGCTCTAAAGTTCCCGCTGAGCCCCGACCGTCACCGGGAGTATGGTCAGTTTCCGGGGCACGGAGCAGGAATATTCCCTGGGACTTTCCAGATCTCCACATTTTGAATGTCAAATTCCCCAGAGCATCCGCCCATTCCCATCAGTTCCGCACCAGTGAGTCCCTCTGAGAGAGAGCTTGGAAACTCCCACACCTTGTCCTGGCCACGCTGAGCGGATTCCGAAACCCTTAAAGGTTCTTGACATAATTTATAGAGGTAATGGGGGGACGTTGGGGTTGGGGGGGGGGGGGGCGGTGTGAGGGAGAGCTGAAAGAGACTGCATGAAAGGCACTGCAACTCAACCCCTCCCTCTTTCTTGCTCGGCGTCTAACTCAGTCGCTGTGTAGCGCTCTGAGACGCTACCCTACATGGAGGATGGCGTATAAATGCAGTTACTTGTTATAAGAAACACAAGGTTTGCTATAGGATTATTAAATTCACCAACAGGTGACTGTTTCAAGGTTGTTTATGCGATGTATTATAATTGGCTGCTGAGCGCACAAAAGACAGTCCAGTATACCCTGCGAACTGCTTTGAGACAAACTTTGAGATGTCTATACGACGTGATAAGGCGCTATATCAAATGCAAGGATTATTATTATTGTAATCTTCACACTTAATACTGCACCTTATCAGGTGGTGGAGATTTCACTGTGAGGTGTAGTGACTGCGTATTTTAATGTCCGGCAGGCACACAGAATGCCGCAGACTGCTCTGCTCACCCTGGTGTGTTGATCCAGATGATGTCCTTGTGGCAGAAATAGATGCACTCCTTGTCTCGGAAGTTATTACAGGAACAGCGCTTCACACGCAGGTGTTGGCCGCTGGAGCCTCCCAGGCTGGATCCGGACAGCGGGAAGCCATGACCTGGAGAAAGGAATGCGGAAAGATTACAGCAAGTTATCGGGAGGGGAATATCCACCTTTTTTGTAGTGTAAGGAGACTGAAAATCTTTTTTCAAAATACTTCCGTTTTCATGTCAGATTCACACACATACACAGACTGAGACACTCACACACAGACTGAGACACATACACACACACACAGATTGAGACACACACACACACACACATATACACACACAGACTGAGACACATACACACACACACAGACTGAGACACATACACACACACAGACTGAGACACATACACACACACACACACAGACTGAGACACATACACACACACACAGACCGAGACACAACATACACACACACAGACTGAGACACATACACAGACAGACACAGACTGACACACCCATACACAGAGACACACATAGACCGCACAGACTGAGTGAGATACGCACATAGAGGGTCAGTTTCACAGAGAGCGAGAGATGTACACACAGACAGTGAGAGACACACACACACACAGTGTGAGAGAGGAGACACACACACACACGTCAAGTTTCACACAAGAGACACAGACAGACACACAGGTAGAGGGTTCGAATTACTTTATCCACTTCTCTTTCCAGACAGGAACCTCTCTCAGCTCTGTTGCCTTTTTTTTAATAGCTTTGCATTTAAAGGGACCGAGAAAAAAAAAACAACCCAACTGTGGCCAGGATTTCCCTGTGGTTATTTGCAACGTGAGTTTTTTTTTTTCCCCTTTCCCCTCAGGTCCCAATTGATGCACTCACAGCAGCTCCAGAGAACCTCACAGCAGATTTGAACTCCAATAAATAAAATACTCAATTGTGCAATTACTTGTTCCAAACAAATGCAATGCTGTCGAGAGTTTTAATCAGTTAAATATCGTCTTTTGATTATTATTTCTTTTTGCTTCATTTCTAGCAGCCACAGAAGATTTTTTTTGCGTTGCAATCAGATTTGCAACTCCTTCAGGAAAAGTTTTGCTAATAGAAATATCTTTAAACGTGTGTGCAATCTATTTTGTAATTGAGCAGCTTATTAAAGTGACTATTAAAGTGCCTGTATCTCATCGACACATACATACCCTGAGCACAGGCTTCGAGGAAGTGGTTCAAGCGGATTTTTTTTTAAAAAGGGAAAAAAAAACGATTTAATCTGTTATTTGTTAAATTAAAAAAACGTGCAACAACTCGGCTGAAAGGGTTTAGAAAATGCAATCGTTCTGCCAAGAGAAAATGCATTTAATAAATTGAATTAAACACCAATTAAATTTTAAAAAAAAAACAGCCTTGTGGGATAGAAATAGAAATAATCCTCAGAGGGGGGGAAAAAAAAATCATTGCAGATTTCTGCAACTACTGAATCCTGGATTCGCAAAGTCCCTGAGACGCGCTGTGCGCAAACTTCCCCGGATTAGCGAACCCCTTAGCGAACGGAGTTGGAGCCAATTGCAAAGCTCCGTTATTGGGGGGGGGGGGGGAGAAACGAAAGCAAATAAAAATAATTTTGCAATTCAAATAAAAGAATCTATTTGCCCTCCCCCTTGCCCTGCACTGCAAATTGAACTGCATCACCCCCCCCCCCCAAAAAAAAATATATATATAACAACGGTGCAAACAATAATGTGCAAATCCACCAACAACTCACAAAGACATTCATTGCATTCCCAGTGTTGAGGGTTTTACATCCAAAAATACAGCTATAAAGCAAACCTACCAATATCCAGTAAAATAACCAGAGTGGTGGTGACAGACAGCAGATCCTTCAGGTCGGGCATCATCATTGCTTCTGAGGAGGGGGTGAGTTAGTGAATCAGTGAGTGACTGAGAGGCAGAGACAGGGAGTAGCTGTTAGCAGTCGCTAAGTTTGGCTTTATGCTGTCCTCTGTGCTCCAGTGCCTCCTTTATATATGACTGAGTGAGGAAACACCTGCTGGCACACAGACTCTGAGAGAAACCAGCTTACTGGGTCAGTCCCCTCCTTCCTGGTACACAATCACCAAGAAATGTCAATCATATACAGAGCCATTCATCCCCACTCCCCCTCACCCCCCCCCCCCCCACTCTCCACACACACACACACACACACAGTCTTCCACTTTGCCATGAATTGCCATTTTTGGTGATCCAAGTTTGAGGGACAGATTGGGATTTTAAGCGCTCTGAGACGCTATCCGGTGTGAAGGGCGCTAAATAAATGCAAATTGTTGTTGTTGTTATAATAACTGACTTCCTCACACACACACACACACACACCAGTGAGTTTATATTGCGGGTGAAATGCCATTTTTGGTGATTTGTGTCTGAGGGACAGAGTGTAACTGACTCACACATTCCACACTGTCACCCATTTCCCTTCGCTCTCTCTCTCTCTCTCTCGAAATATTTAGAATGTAGAGAAGGGAATGTTTTACCCACATCCTGGCCAAGAATCCTCCAGGGGACAGAGAGGCTCACTGGCTCATTGCCTACAAAAAATAGTCACTACACTTGATCACAATTCCTTTTGAGGCATTTCAGAATTCTAGGCGGTCTCTCAAATCCGAGGATTCCTTGCAATTAATCAATGTAACCTTAACGGTGTGAAAACATCTCAGAGAGCTTTGCAGAGTTTTCCGGGAAGTGTAGTGACTGCGTGTTTTGGAAGCAAACGGATATATCATAAACACTGACCAGTACTGAACCTTTTTTTTTATTGCATCTTACCCAAAAATTACTCAATAGTCAATCAGCCTGGCTTTAGTCATCTTGCGAATCAGGACGTTGTGGGTTAAAATCATTGAGTTATTAGTGCAAGAGGTGAAATATTCACTGGGAATCCAAGCGAGAAAGCCACAAAATCTCCCACTTCTCAGTCAGCGAGGCGCTAGCCTGGAATCTCCCACTCCCGGGCCGGTGGGGCGGGGGGGGGGGGGGGGGGGGGGGGGGCCTCCTGAGGCCGGGCAGGAGGCCTGCGCTTGTCTAAACATTGAACGCTTTTCCCTCCACTCTGATTAACCCAGAGCCCCCTGTGTTGGGCTAGGTCGGATAGCGAAAGGTGGAGTTTTATGACAACAACAACAACATTACATTTGTACAGAGCCTTTCGCGTCGGGAGGACGTCCCAAGGCGCTGGACAGTGTACAGCATTTCAGACCTGAGCTGGGGTTGGGGGGCGGGGAAGGGGGTGGCCGATGGCATGGTGGAAGAGGAGGGTCTTGAGGCGGGAAGGAGGGTAAGGAGGGGGCGAGGCGGAGTGGCTGAAGGCTCTCCCGCCAATGGTGGGCCAGGTGGGTCGGGGGACGTGGAGCAGGCCAGAGCCGACTGAGCGGAGGGAAAGGGCGGGCTGGTAGGGGGTTAGGAGGTCGCAGCGGTAGGGTGGGTACGTGGGGTTTAGACATGGTTTACCCATAAATAGACCCCGAAACATGATGTGTAATAGGTCTGCCTCCAAACCTCGTCCTGAATTGTACAAGTTTCTTGTTCTAACCTTTCCAACGCAATGCAAAGAAATATAGAAACAGGAGTAGGCCACTCAGGCCATCTATTAGATCATGGCTGATCTGCACCTCAATTCCATTAACCCACCTTTGCTCAACATCCCTTGAAACAAAAATCTATCCAACTCATGCTGCTCATTACGGTACACCCATTGCCAGTCGATAGAGTTAAACTGATTATACAATCAGAATCATAAAACGAATTCATGTGTCACTCTGAAAAGCACTTGGAGTGAATCACCCCCTTTGAACACATCATCTGGCGCCTCTGTTGCACCTAAAAATGCTACTTTATTGTTGAACGATGATCAGATCCATATCATTTACCAATGATACCGACGCAATTGCAATATTCAAGCCATGAATGTGTGTGACTGGTATGCAGGTGTGTGTAACAAACATAGTTTGGGTCTGATATCAGCACTGATTGAGGTGAGTATTTCTTTAAAATCTGGGGGATTTATAATTCAAGTTCATCTTAAACACAGGATAACTCAACAAAGCCACTGAAACCAAATAAAGATTTATTTCATTACAACACACTTTAATTGATTCGCAACTCAGTAATATCTGCTTTAAAGTTCATCGCTCAAGTAAAACCTTACATTTGGTTACAGCGCCTTTCATGTCAGGAGGATGGTGCAAAGCGCTTCGCAGAATTTATTGCAAAGTGTAGTGACTGGGTTTTTGTGCGTTCCATAAATTTTCAAGCCATCCCCCTTGCCCTCCACCACGCTCTGATTCCCAAACCCCTCATTGTCCAGCGCCTTGGGACGTCCTCCCGACATGAAGGGCGCGATACGAATGCAATTTGTCGTTGTTGTGTCTGGCTGATGGATGAGAAGATATCTACCTTGAAAGCTTCATTATATCCCTCTGCCCACCCTATCCTTCAACTCCTTCAAGCCTCTATCTTTCATGTAAACTGTCCACTTCCCTCTCGAAACCCCACACTGGACTCTGCCTCCAACACTTTACTTGGCGACACCCCATCAAGTTTCGGTATGAAGACATTTTGTCCTAAGCTCTGCTTTCACTCATTGTATAACAACAATAAGAATTTGCTAGGTGAAACAAGACCAAGGTCCATCCAGTTCATCTTCCACCATCCTGGCAATTATTTTGACAGGTCGTGTCCCAAACTGTATACTGTATCCTGAGATACTATTTTTTTTAACAGAAATTGTCTAATTTGTTCTTGAAACAGATGACGTTTTCTACCTTCACCGTCTCCTTAGGGGCCCTGTTCCACATGTTTACTGCTCGCTCACCGAGGTAGTGTTTCCGCAGATTTGTTCTGAATTTACTCCCCTTTCAATCGTGTCCTCTGGTTCTACTGTTCAATACAAGCTAAAACAGCTATATAATTATTATGCTCATAATATTACTATCCCACCCTCCTACCTCTCCAGGTGCACTCTAGGTACACTCTGCTTCTTTTCTCACTCGCTCTCTCTGAAGTGCTTCCCGGATGCCATCCGGGTGAAACTTACTGCATAACTGCCAGTCACGGTGAGTTTGCTTGCATCCACATTGTGGCCTTGAATGTCAACAGGCAGAGGGAGGGAGCTAAAAGGAACTCAAAGCTCTGGGATGGTGTGAGCTTGGCTGATTTACCTTGATGTCTTTCATAATTTGTGGTTTACCCTCCCAGGGTTGTGAGATCAAAATCAGACGAGCAAACTCTCCTCTGTTTTGCCCTTGTTTCCTTGGTGACTTTCCAGTGTGAACTAGCGTGAGAGCACAAAGGATGGAAACAATTACATTCCTGGAATACTCACATCTCAGGAATGCATACACATGGGGGGGGGGGGGGGGGGGGCGGGGGGAGAATATACAACCCACGCCCCACGGGGGGAATATGGGCAAAAAATGCACACGGAGAAGTTATGTAGGAAGTTTGATTAACTTATGTTTTTGTTTTGTTACTTACTCCCCTCCCTCCCCCATCCGCCAATCCATTTGGTTTCGCAAACTCACCAGATCTCTCTTGGTCTCCTGAGACCATTCTGCACATGACGTCGCAGCTCACCTGCTTTTACACCCCCCCCCCCCACCCCCCACCTCCCAACCCCTCACGTCCCAGGTACATTGAGCTGACATTTACCTCACTGTTGCCCTCCAGTGGGTTAGCACTGACCCTGTGTCCCGGCCAGTAATCGACCCTGGTCCTTCCTGGAATTAGCTAAGTAGGATGCGTCTCTCCAGGGAAATAGTGCGCATTCCATTCCATTGCAACAAATATCTCTGGAATTTCCACCTTTCGGTGGGATGCATGGAATTCTCAGTCTGTTGGACACTCTTAAGCATGTTGATAGGTTTCTGCATGTGTCAGACACCCGGCTGACCATAGAAAAAACAAAAGCACCTCGATCAGAACAACCCTTTAAGCTCCTCAGCTCCTCCTCAGCACCAGGGAACATAAAGCAAGCTCCCCCCACCCCCACCCCACCACCAGCCGCTTATCACAGTCATCACAGTCACAGTCCAGGTATTAATATAGTCAATCTCATCATATACCCTCACACATCCTTCTCAGTCACATTCCTGCCCATGCAGTCTTGCTCTAAGTGCAGACTGGACCCTTTGAAAGAGCTTTACTTTCTATGGAAGTGCGTTACTCAGTGTATACTTTGCCTTTGATAATCTCACCCACTGGTGAGAGGCCAGAGTCTCGTACAAAGTGTTATTACATCCTGGCAGCCTGTCCGAGTGTTCCTGGGAGACTCCTGTTCAATCCCTGATTTATTGCCCTGTTATGTTAAACCTGAAAGGTTACTCAGTCCGGCAAGTGGTAGGAGCTGGCAAGCGGCTTCACCTTTATTTTCTTAACAGCGCAAATGTGTAGAATTTCACTCTGACTGCATGAAGCCACTGGGCAGTCTTGCCGACTTCTGAGAAGTTCTCAGTAATAATATCAATAATAATAATCTTTTGATATTTGATATTGTGCTTTTCACGTCTTCTCGACGTCTCAAAGCGCTTCACAGAATACACTGTAAACTGAATTGACTGTATATTTGTGGGCGAAACGCGGCAGCCAATTGCGCACAGCAATGTCCCACAAACAGTCGTGGATTGAAAATGACCAATTTATTATTGTTTTGTTTTGGAGGGATTATTATCAGGTGTGCGGAGTAAGGAAACTTGCCCAAGGTTTCGCCCGGCCTGGAATTGAACCCAGGTGTCTTGCTTGTAAGGCGAGTACTCTTACCACTGACCTACAGGACTCCACAATAGGAAACAGAATAAACATTGTAGATTTCTTAATTGTGTAATCTAATTGTATAAGTATTACAGTGGATTAGCAACAAAATTGTTTTACTGGACACTTTAGTACTTCACTATATATTGTGAGCAGCTCTTTGTATATGGTGCTTCCCTCTCGAAAACCAATTCATGATGGTGTGTAGCTTCCTCTACCCAAATGCCCACCGTGCCTAATACGCTAAAACAGACCAAGAATCAAACTCGGTGTCTTAAGACTCAGTTTCACTCCACACAATAGGTTTACCAACCGAGTCATCAAGGACATATTTTCCTTTTCAATCATCATGGTGTGCATGTAGCAAATTAAAACAGTTTGCAATATGGACCATCAAATCAAGCTATGGAACAAAGATCCTTCAAAGAAACTAAATCACATTTGGTACTACTATAAACTGGCTGAATGCAGTACATTTAGATCAACAGAAAGAGGAAGAAGCGGTTCTAGTTAGTGTTAAAATATTTCTCAGTGAAAATCATACACTGGATTAAAAACGCATCCAAGTTGGAATGCAAGTACAGCAATGTGTACAAACTCAGAATAAACCACACATCTGTGTACTGGAAAAGACATTGGTTTCAATTAATATGAGTTTATTTACAAGAGTTTGATACTTTCAGATAAAAGTTAAGGAAGTTATGTTTTTTATCCTTATAATAAGAATGCCCCTGTTTTTTCTCAACATGCATCCCAGAGCAGAAATCCAGTTAATTCTTCATTTAAAAATAAGTGAATTGAGGAAAGTACTACTCAGATTTCTAAGTAAATCTAGCACATAAAAAAACACAGTAAATACAGTATACAAGCAAAGCTACCTTCGGGAATTGCTGTTATGTCAACTACTATGCCTCGACCCTCTGGAACTCTCTGCCTCAATCCCTCCGCCTTGAACCTCCTGCCCCTCTTTACCTATCTTCAGATCATACCTGAAGACACACTCTTCAACTGTGGCTTCAGTCACAACAACAAATGACACTTAAACAGCGTCTTTCAAATCGGAAGGACTTCCCAAGGCACTGGACATTTAATAACTTGCACCTAAGCGAGGGTTGAAGAGACTTGGAGGGTAAGGGGCTGGGAGCGTGGCTGAAAGCATGACCAAAGAGGAAAGTCTTGAGACGTGCCTTGAAGGAGGCAAGGGAGGGGGCGAAGTGGAAGGGGCACTGAGATGGAGTTCCAGAGGGTGGGGGCAGAAAAGCTGAAGGCCTGACCGCCAATGGTGAACACCTCTTTCTTCCTTCAACCTGCCCCCACCGCCGCCCCCAGCTCAGGTCAAGTTATGACATTGTTCTTCTCGCCGAGGCATCACCCCCTCTCTGTGAAGGGTGCTGTATAAATGCAAGTTGTTGTTGTTAACATGTCAGGCTGTTATGGAGGTAAAACACAGCGAGATTCCAGATTCAGAGCAACGATACAGTCACTGGCCAGAAGAGAACATCTCAACAACACACACTTATGTATTATTATTATATATCTACCCCCACCTTGGGCAGCCATCCAGCATTGTCGAACCGTTGGAGACATCCTCCTGACGTGAAAGACGCTGCGTAAACATGAATTGAATTGTACCTGCACAAGCAATCAGCGATTATTCCAGTAGTTTTCAGCTCCTGACTCCACCTGCTGTTACTATAGGGTAATGTGAGAAGATCAGAGTTAAGAACATTCAATCAGCAGTGGATATAAAGTTTGCCAAAAACGTGCCACGAGGGCAGGAAAATCATCAAAAGTTCAGTAAAATCATTAGCTAATGTTCTGCTCCCTGGAGGGAGTGTCTCCCTGTGTCCTGGCCACCAGATAAGCCATCTCATGACTGTTTGGGAGACTTTGCTATGCGTTTGCCTGAAAATACAGTCACTATACTTGGCAGCGATTTCCTGTAAAGTGATTTGAGACAGCCGAATCCGCTTTGTTTTTCTGGGGTTACCGCCTCTCTCCCTCTCTGCCGCCCCCCCCCACCACCACCACCACCACCGCCCACACAAAGGAACTGAGAAAAATGGCTTCCAAATTCAAACCCAATTCAAAGATTTTCCGAAGTTCTGCACACTCATAATGTTGAGGTCAATGATATTGTGGCGAAGACTGTTTTCAGGCCTCTGCATTGGCATTAAGGTTGGTTTGTGGTTAATGAGTTAATCTGAAGCAGATCAGGACCGACCGAGGGTTTGTGTATTCACCCAGGGCACATCAAGGAGCTCAACAACAACAACAATTTGCATTTACACAGCGCCCTTCACGCGGGGTAGCGATCCCGGAGCGCTTGAACGAGTCGTCTACCATAATGATATTAATAATAATCTTTGCGTTTGATACGGCGCTTTTCACGCCTTCAAGATGCCTCAAAGCGCCTCACACAATAGACTGTAAAGCGAATTGACTCTGTATATTTGTGGGCGAAACGCGGCAGCCAACTGCGCACAGCGGCGTCCCCGCAAACAGTGGGGATTGAAGTGACCAATGTATTAGTATTGTCATTATTATTAATACTGAACATTTAAACTGCCCCTGAATTAACAAGCTTGTACTATGGCTGTTTGCAGAACACCGCTCTGCACAAATTGTCCTGTAGAAGTGCTTTGCGATGTCCTCCCGACGTGGAAGACCCTGCGCTGTATCACACGTACGTACGGATGACGATGATGCAGATGAACTCCCCAATAGGTGGCGCTGAATGACCAGTTCCCATCCCAAACCGCAAGAGCCACAGTCTCCTGAGTTCAAACAGAAACCTGCCCGAGGCTATTTTTCATAACTTGCAAATTAGCCGTACACTGCTTTTAATTGTGACATCTGCAGGTTATCAAAGGTGGACAGAGACCCCTTTGAGGCCCTGAGAGAGTTGGGTTGGAGAGTGTTTACCTTCCGAAGGCACAGCCACCAACGGCACAATGTCGCAAACAGCAACGTAATAAGAGCAACACAAAGGGACCGGGCTCGTGAGAGATCAAGTACCATTAAACTCGCATGCATCCTTGCAAGCTCATCGCCATGGAGACGGCTCCTTTACGCTCATTTTCTATTTCCTCCCTTTCCTGAGATTTCCAGGAAGGACGGCGCCAGAAAGAAAGGAAGATTCCTGGGTTTCTTTTTTGTCCTCGCTCTCACGTCCTCACATGGGCTGAACGAGGAAAAAATAATAACAATAATTTTGTCACTCAATCCACAAGTTTGTGGGACGCCTCTGTGCGCAATTGGCTGTGTTTCACCCTTAAACAACAACGAAATGACATTTGTATAGCGCCTTTCACGTCGGGAGGACATCCCACTTTACAGCGTATTGCTGTGAAGGGCTTTGAGTTGCCTCGAAGGCGTGATAAAGCGCTGTATCAAATGCAAGGATTATTATTATTGGTTGGGTTGAAGAAAGCTCTTTGGCCTCATCCTTCCAGAACCCCCGCCTGTCAGTCTGCCCTCCCTCCCAGTGTCCTGGCTCACCAACCTTCTAGATAATCTCTTCCAGCTGCTGATCAGTCATCATGTAAAGAAGCACTTCACGGAATCTGCCCTTAGATTTACGGCACATTTCTGTGCAATATTAAATCTTCAGACAAATCTTCTGGGTTTAGCTCAGGACGATTTTGCCCATTAAAATTCTCTCCTCACGCTCTGTTGGTTAAAACGTGTCATTAAAAGCACCCAACCAACCACTATTACAACTTGCATCTTACGTAGTGCCCCTCACGTTAGGGTAGCGTCCGAGCTATCTGGGCTGGAGATTGCAAGGAAAATCTATATTTTATTTCCTGAAGGTCCTGAAATAAATATTTTTCAATCGTTCAGAGCAGTGAAAGTGAACGTTCGATGGGAAAGTAGAAATGATTTAACACAGGTTGTAAAATAGGCCAGCGATCATTAGGAAAGGCTGTTGTTGGGCCAAAGCACAAGAGAGAGAGAGAGAGGGGAGAACAGGAAAGAGAGAGGAGGGAGAGGGGAATAGAGGGAGGGAGGCGAAGGAAAGACAGAGATATGGGAGGAGGAGAGTGAGCGGGGGGGATGGGGGTGGCTGAGGTAATGAGACAACCCTGGAAACACATTGAGTTTGTAAAATTTATTCCAACATGCTTTTAAAAAATATGCCCGATCTCTCTGCCATCCATAACTATGGCAGAGGCTGATCGAATACCTGGTAAAAACATATCCATTCACAGTACAGATGTAAATGTTACAATAAAATTACAGACATCCAATGCTGAATCCTAGCAGTTTTTCGTGGGGAGTTTTTTTTTCTCTAGTTTTTGATCCCTCTCTCCCTTTTTTTTTTTGGTTACATTTTTTTTTATATATGAATTAATTCATTAACGACCGGCTCCTGTGCTTTTTTTTTTCCACACACATTTTTTTTTTTTAAATACCTGCATTTTTCGCTTTCGAAGGTAATAACATCTCGTCCCCATGATCAAGTGTTGCAAAAAAGTGCAAAAATCTAGATCTATTGTCAAGACATAAAGTTATAAGATGAATCCAAATACACAGTTAGAACTATACATCATTTACACTATCATTTGGAATGTATTGCCTCAGTTTAAGAATCCCCCAAATGTATAGAATTATTATTTATTTATTCATTTTTACTAAATCAATGATTTTGTTTTTAAAGATTACATACAACCTTTGCAAAGGGGAAAAAACAATTCATTATTTCTTCCAAAAAAAATATCAAATTTACCAAGACATATTATATACTGACGTACACTTAAAGTGGGACTAAGTGCCATACTGTTGATATCATGCAAATGTACATTTTTTTTAATATATATATATATAAAAAAAGATTTTATTTTGTTTTTCTTAAAAAATAATAAAAGTCTTCAAGGGCGCGCCGGTAAACAAACAGGTATCAATTTGAGTTTGATGTTTAAAGAGATGAGATTCCCCCTTTCGCTGGCTTGCCCTATAACCCCGCTCTTCCCATTACACCCCACTCCCCGCACCTTCCCCAATAAAACTAAGCTGCGAACAGATTCCCCTTCCTGCTTTCCAGTTTTACCTAAATTACGTTTATTCCGAGTCATGGCCTCTACGACTGGGCTTTTGGTCGCCTTTCCTTCCTCCGCATCCACCCTCTTCGGCTCTCAACCCAACCTCTCTCTCCCCTCTCCCCCCCCCACCCCTTCCCCCGGGCTCGGATGCCCACCAGCAGTGCAAATGCTTTGCGACGTCCTCCCGACGTGAAAGGCGCTGTGTCAATGTAAACTGTGTCGGATTGTATTGCCAAATAACGGCGTTGATTTTGTTTTGAAAGAATGAATAATAATAATAATAATCCTTGCATTTGATATAGTGCCTTATAGAATAAATTCATATTTTTATTTCATATAAACAATTGTGCTCAAACCCGGTTAGACCTGGAAACAAGGTTCTCTGTCTCTTTAAGATCACAGAGCACAGTGGAGCAATACTTATCCGCCTGCAGAGATACACAAAAAGCTGGAGATAAAACTTACAATTTAACAACAAGAGTATTGAAATAATGTTTGAGAGACACGGTCGGGAAGTGAATCAATGATACTGCGTTTGCAGCTAGATTTAATGTAACAAACAGCACAGATAAGCTGTTGCACCACTGCTTTCTGATGGGGAACTTTTCTATTTTTTAAAACAAAGTTTCCCACTACCTAAATTTAAAATAATACTGTGCTTTGAAGCCATTATGTGAGCAGTCAAAGGTTATGGACTGCCAACCAGGGAAAATAGTAAGGACTCTTTTCACATCAACCAATTCCATCGGAAAATGTACCTGAAATAGTTCTCTAAGTGCATTTTGTTTCGAAAAAATATATTAAAACTTATTTTATTTATAAAATTACATTCGTTAAGCACTGACGAGAATGGCTCCAGAACGCTGGTCATGAGAAGTTCAACTGCGTTCTGAGGTATGTTGCTCTACTGAGACAGGGGTTTGGGGATGGGTTGGGGGGGGGGCTGCGGGGAGATTGGAGACGGAGAGGGAATCACGTGATTAAAAGCCAAAAAGATCTCTACCCACTGCCCGCCCTCACCTCACCCATCCCCACACTCCCTCTCTCACCCGTCATCATCAAGAAAAGGGACTTTGAAATAGATCGAAGGTCAAAAGGAAAACGAATGGGAAGAAGTCTTTCAAAAAAAAGAAACACAAGCTTATTAAAATACCCTTCTCCCCCCCGTCCCCCCAATCTCCCCCTCGTCTGCTCGAAACTGCGATTAAACGGGAGGAGACGGGCAAACGAGGATAGAATTCTTCAGAAAGGGAGAGAGCTGAACCGGCCGGCGATTCAGGATGTAAATGATTAATCTGTTAAATTATTTTCGTGAAGTCCCCCCACGCCCCCCCCCACCACCCCCAAATTGAGGCAGGTGGAGCAAATCTTTTCTCCCGTTACCCCCCCCCCCCCCCCCCCTACCCGGGTGCTCTTAAAGCTGTACCACTCAGGAATTCCTCTGTTCTTTTAGTTCAGGGGAGTGGGACCCATTAAACGGTAAACACCCTCCTACTCTTCCTCATTTGTTTTCTCTCTTTCTCTCTCTCTCTCTCGTCCGGATTAAAAAGTAACTCGTTTTCTCCACTCGAAAAAGCTACCAAAACGCACAGAGACCACCGGGATGCTGAAAAAATTAGCCATTTATAAAAACAATTAAATACAGGAATACAATAAATATGCATCATAGAATTATTTTCTGTACACACGGAAACAAGTTTTACAATGTTCTGTTTTTATCCATATAAAAATACAGCTTCAGTGCATTCATCACACAAATTGCTTTCCCTTTTATATTTTCTTTTTGCA
This sequence comes from Callorhinchus milii, assembly GCF_018977255.1. Lineage (NCBI taxonomy): Eukaryota > Metazoa > Chordata > Chondrichthyes > Chimaeriformes > Callorhinchidae > Callorhinchus > Callorhinchus milii. The sequence goes on from NW_024704751.1 coordinate 15,718,529, forward strand.
ATAGTGACTCACTCCCTCCCTCCCCCGATCCAAAGAGATCCCCCACCACCCCCTACCCAACACCGCTCCCCCCCCCAAAAAAAAGCCAATATGAATCGATTAAGTAGCTCCTTTTATATATAAAAAAAATTCACAGCCTCAATAATTTTATTTAATTCTCTCTCTCTCTCTCCCTCTCTCTCTAATACATTTTTATTTTTGGAGGAACAAAAAAAAATCAAAGAAGAAAGGCACAAGTAACTGCGTACATAATAATACTGGACTCGGAAATAGACAGGGGGAAAAACCTTGTGGAGATTTTGGTCATGCTGTACAATGCTTCACCTGACCAACATTCACGGCGACGTAGAGAAGGTATCTAGTGTTGAGAAATGTCCGTTAAGTTTCCTCTAACTTGCAGGGTGGTCCAACTGGCGGCCCACGGGCCGCATCTGGCCCACGAAAACCGTTTCCAACCTCCTCACCCCGAACGAGCAGGTATGGGCCCCACCCGCAGGCCTCGAGCCGATCGGCCGTCGCTCACCAGGGGCTCAGCCACTGCCCGGCAATGGCACTGGACAATCAAGTGTAAAATATTGCTTATGGGGCCCGCGAACGTTTCGGAAATAGGGGCATCTGTCCCTCAGCAGCCAAAAGGGTTGGACCACCCTGCAGGGTATACGTGTGGGTGTGGAGGTGGGGGAGTGGGCCAGGCTGGGGGGTGGGGGCGGGGGAAGGGAAGGGGCGGTGGGGTTGGTGCTATGAAGTTCCTGCATCACTGCTGTCCTTTTTTGCATCGAGCTGTGCTGCGCCGCTATGGTGCTCGCCCTGCGATGGGCCGGCGTCCCTGTGCGTTCTGAACGGGTGACCCTGCCTTCGGGGCAAAGTCCTGGCGGGCTGGAAAGAGTGCGAGGGGCTGGAGGGTTCCGAGCAGGAGCTGCTGCTGCTGCCGCCGCCGACTCCGTCTAACGGACGGCGTTTGGTGGCTAAAGTGCGGCCCGACTCGTAGCAGGCGACCGAGCGCTGGTACTCGCTCGGATCCTTTGAGGTTCCTTCTCCGCTGGTGGAAGGCTGGGGAGATGGCTCCGAGCGGTCGGGGCTGCCGTCCTGCCTCACCGAGCCGCTGCTGTGCTGCTCCAACAGACTCCGAGCGGATCTAGTGCTGGGTTCGGAATAAATTTGTACCCTGTATTCCTCCTGCGTGTACGCCAGCGTCCCCGCCACTCCCTCGCCCTCAAACCCGCTCGCCTTCGTCCTGTGTGGGGCAACGCTCTGCGTTCTGGCCAGAGGAGCGTGCAGCGAGGGGAACGGCTGGGGAGTGGCCGGACTGGCCGACCGCGGTCTCGGTAACGGTTCATCCTCTGAACGGGCGGCCGATTCGGATTTGGCGGCGGTGAAGCCGGTGAGGGAGAAGCCCGGCTGCAGGGAGCTCACCGAGCCTGGGGATGGCCACCGGGTCTGGCCTGAACCATCTGTATCCCGCCGATCGGGATCATGGGATAGGGAGTTCTTACCAGTTGCTGGGAGTGCAGGGGCAGGTGGCTGAACAGTGCACCCCCTGCCCGAGGGCGGAATCCCAGCCACGCCTCACTCTGCCCTTCCGACCCGCTGGGCAGAGTCCTGGTCGGGTGAGGACACCAAGCTAGGGGCGGTGGACAGACCTCCTCGTACAAGCCGCCTTGTCCGAATCTCCAGGTCTTCTGTGAAAAGCAAAACAGAAGAAGGGACAAAAGAGTTTATTCTGCACTCAGGTCCGTTCTATGCAAACTAACGTTTTGTTGTAGTTTGGGGCTGAAGTTGTTAAGGTTTCTCCCCCTGCACAGCCCTCAGAGAGAGATGAAGAAGTACCCTTTGACCCACTTGATCCAACCCTTTCCCCCACTCAAACCCCACCCCAACACCTTCCCCTGCCCTCACCCACACACTGGTACCACCTGCCCACACGCCACCCCACCCCTCCCCCTCCGTACCACACCCCCATCTTGCCCACATGACCTGTAAGTTCAGGCTTCGAACCTACAACCTACGAGGGCTGCGCACTCCCTTACCGGTTGAAGGTCAGGTGGTTCCAGCTCTTTGCCGGGCAGCCCGGGTGGCAGAGCTGCGGAGGGCGCCCCACTCTGCTGCGTGAGGAATGAGGAGCTTTGGCCGCTCGGTCGAGGCGGTGACTGGCACCTGGCATCCGGTGACTCCTCTTTCCTGGGGGACCTGGTCCGGACGGGTGATGCTCGTCTCCGCGGAGAAGCGTCCCTCCACAGGGACAGGTATCTTGTAGATACGGCGACACCCGGCGACCCCTTTCTCTCCGGTGACGAAGGCCGCCCGGGTGAGACCTCCCTCCTCGGTGACGTCTCTGTCCTTGGCGATGAGCAGCGCTTGGGCGACACCTCTCGTCCGGGAGACGGGCGTCTCCGTGGCGACGGAGCCCGTCCTGGTGATAACTCCTTCCCCGGTGAGAAGCATTGACTCGACGATGCCTGCCTGTGTCCTGGCGAGGGCTCCTCTCTCTCCGGTGATAGACGGCTTCCTGACGGCACCTCTCTCTTCGGGGACCACTGACGCTTGGGGGAGGCGTCTCTGGCTGAGGCTTCTCTGTGCGATGATGTCAGACGCTCAGGGGAGGTCAACGGTGACATTGGAGAACTTCCCTCCAGCTGAGCGTAAGAGGCAGCGTAACACACAGGCACCGTGCCCAGCTCCGACGACGCCATTAGTTGCCCGGCGTGAAGGTGAGATGAAGACATTGAGTAACTCATCAGTGAGTAGTGAGTGGTCAGGAGGGGCTCTTGCTTTGAGATGGTGTCCAACGGCAATGCCAAGCTTTCCCCCTTAGAGAACGTGGTAATTGTCCCAAGTGAATTCGGGCTGACGCTCCTCATCTCCGAAGACAGTTCCTCTTGGCTCTCCTCCTCTTCCTCTTCATCCTCGTCATCGTTATCTTCGTCATCGTCCGAATCCTCCACGTCTGAAAACTGATGTTCTTCCGTCGCGTCCGTGCCCTCGCTTTCCTCTGCTTTCTTGAGCTTCTCCTCGCTGGTTCCTGAAGGAGATACATGAGGGGAGGGAACAGTTAGCCACAAAGTCCCACAGAAACAAATGCAGCGGGATCTAATTCAGTGCTAAATGAACGTTATCCTTGCATTTGATACAACAACAACACAACAAAATTACATTTGTATAGACAGTGCCTATAAGCCCAAAACATCTCAAAGCAGGCAACTGCTGTCAAGTGTAGTGACTGTTGAGTTGACAATCCTTTCATCTCCGTGGTAACAAGGCCCTTCCTGGAATAAACAGTCGTGGATTGAGTGACCAAATTTATATATATATATTTTTTGGAGGGATTATTACCCCCGGAAAGCTATCCACCAATCGACTGACAACTGGGTTCCTACTTACTGCTAGGTAAACAGAGAGGTGTGTGGAGTAAGGAAACTTGCCTATGGTTTTGCCCCGCTCAGGAATTGAACCCGCCTATTCTGGCTTGCGAGGCGAGAGAGCTAACCACTACGCTACAGGACTCCACAATTCTCTGAGATATTTTGTGCCTTTACCGGGCTTGTGACTGTGGTTGTGAAAGCAGGCGCAAAGTGCGGCACAGTGGTCACATTTGTTCGTTGTCCCACTCGGCAATGCTTCTGAGAAACTCAAATAAAAGATGCTTTCAAACGATGAAAGGGAAAGAAAAAATAATAAATCCAAAGCCTATAATTTTTTACATGTATAATTAGGGGCTGAGAGAAAGCAGAGTGACTTAGAAAACATTCCAGAATCACTAACTAACAAACTAAAATCAACAAACAGGGGAGCGAGGATTCAGCTCTGCAATCCCTCTCCCCCGTACCCAGTGCTTCTGAATAACGGCAAGCAAAACCAACAGAGACAGGCAGAGACCGAGACACAGACACAAAGAGAGATAGAGAGACAGGCAGAGACAGAGAGAGACAAGCAGTCTTACCTTCCTCTGACTCCAGCTCTTCCATCAAAGCCACCGTCACTCCCATCTCTTGGCATTTCTTACTGTGGGCCTTGGACTTCATGTGTTTTGTCAGGTTCCCTGTGGGGCACAGGGCATGAGAGGCATTAGAATTACAACACGCACATCAAGAGGATGTCTCAAAGCGAGTCACAGAGACTCAGAGCAGCGGAGTGGGGTTAAGATTAGGATGTGGGAGGTGGGCGAGGGAGATGATCTGTCCTTTGCTGCCACAACACTAGGTGACAGCGTGATATTCCCTATCACTGCGGACAGGAAGACATCCTCGCCAAATTGACAGCAGTGACACTTGTGATCTGGCCTCAGGTTGGTGGGAAGGAAGTAGCTGGAAATTCTGTGCCAGGGGAGCAGGAGGCAAGTGACTCGGAAACACTGATTCTTGGCCTCAAGTCCAACGTGTGACCCGGGTGTCTCTCACTCTCCCAAACCTTCCGCCTCACCGGCTGCCGAGGGGGGAAAACTGGGATGGTGAAACACTCGCCCATCGCTCGCTTCAGGTTTTTCTCCCTGTGATGGAATCTCTATTGTCGACCTGAACAGGCAGATGGGACATTGGCTCAACGTGACATCCAAAAGGTTAGCAGTGCAGCGCACAGCCTGGACAGGGAGCTCAGTTGCTCAATTGTGGGGAAGAGGGGGGAATTGAACCCACAACGTTCTGATTGGGAGACGAGGCCAAGGCAGACTGGCACCTGAGGTTGGTTTGGGAATTAGGTTAAAAAAAAGTGTTTAATCTGAAAGAAACAAAATGCCTTCCGCCAACTATTATATTACTGACAAATCATTACCTATTTATTTTTCCCTGTGTAAGCCACCGCCATCCATCATTCCCACTGGGAGTGAGTGGGGGGGGGGAGGGGGATTAGGAGTGGGTGGTTGGGGGGCGCGGGAGAGAAAAGGCCAGGCTGACGTAATAAAAAGTTGAAAAATGCGGATTTTCTTTTTTAAAAAAAGGTCGAAACCGGTTCATTGCGCGAGCGAGTGTGTGTATCAAGACAAGTTAAAAAAAAATACATAACAATAATCGGAATAAAAGCTCGAACTAATTTCTGGACAGCTGGGGACCGACAGAGGCTGGCTGGAGGTACCACCCGCGAGTCAGGCCGGGCTGCCAAAGAAAACCACTGGTCTGTGAAGGGGAGATGGGCCTCTCAGTTAACAAAACAGCACAAAATACCCTTTATTGGAACAGGAAGAGCGCTCAGGTTGAAACCCAAATTCCCTGAACCATCTGTTTGGACCTTGCTCTGGGCATGCCAAATATTCCAATAGGAATAGCAACTGGGAAGCTCAATATTTGCTCTGGTGTGCGCCCAGATTTTCAAGCACTCACTCCGGACAGCGAGTGTTCCCCCTCCTCCCCGGGGCAGCCCGGCTACACAAAGCAGGAGCTGAGAAGCTGATCTCCCAGACTGCTCACATCAGGGGCTTTGTGAGGCACTGAGTTATTGCTATCGCTCAGCGACAGGGTGATGAGACCATTCAACTGAGGCTCCGGCCGCCTGTTCAGGTGGACGTTTAAGATCCCCTGGTGCTGTTCGAAAAGAGGAGTTTCATTCTTCCTGTGTCCTGCTGAGTTTCGTCCTACAAAATGCTTCACTTTATAGAGTCGATCCTGAGATGGGCTTTGAGATGTTTCGATGATGTGATGAGGCGCTATATCAAATGCAAGGATATTATTATATTATTATTACACTTGTTACACTGAAACCAACGCAAACTGATTCTGGGTCTGCTCCTAAGTGACATCCCTTAAAGACATCAGCCTGGATCAGTCATTGGCACTCACACCTCTAGGCCAGCGAGCTGCAGGTTTAAGCCACTAGATGGGACTCTGAGGTCACAGTCTTAGATCGGCACAGACTTGACGTCCGTCAGACGAGGTGTTAAAGCAGCTCTTTAAAGACCTTTCGATGCTCTTGGATGTTACGATTCCCCAGTGGGAAGCAGAAGGAAGTTTCTTCCTGTGTGTCGGTCAAGAACCCTCGGTTCACCTCATGCCTGCATTTAACAGGACTTTGTTGCTGTACAACAAAGTCACTACACACCACCCGTCAGCCTCCACTCAACAACAACAACAATAATAATCCTTGCATTTGATATAAAGCCTCATCACGTCGGTGAGATGTCTCAAAGCACTTCCCAGAATATGATGTAAATTGGATTAACTATACTTTGTGGGCGAAACACAGTGACCAATTGTGCACAGCAGTGTCCCACAAACAGTTGCGGCCCAATTTGTTTGGGGGGAAGGATTTAAGGAAAGCAATCTGACGATTGACCAACAAGCGGGTTCCTACTTACTGCTAGGCCAACAATGGAGTGTGGAGTAAGCAAACGTGCCGAATAGTTGCGCCCCGGCCAGGAATCGAACCGGGGTTCCCTTGTTTGCGAGGTGAGCGCGCCAACCACTACACTAGGGGATCTCCATGAGAGACGAGAGCGCTTACCGACTGAGCCAGGCGGACAGGACGGCGGGGCGTAGCACGTGCGGCTGGTAAAGAGCTCCCCCCCCTCACCTTTGGTTTTGAAGGCAAAGTTGCAATAGCTGCAGACATAGGGACGCAGGTCAGTGTGAGTGCGGATGTGTTTCTTCAGCATGCTGGGTTTCTTGCAGCGAATGCCACATTCCTCACACACATACTTTCCCCTTCCCCGTCCCCGCACGTAAACATAGTCTTCGTTGGATTTATACCTTGGGGGAGGGGGAAAAAGAACGACAGACCAAAAACAAAACAAACACAACAGTTAACGAAGCGGGCGGAGGGAACTTAAAGAGCTGACAGACAGAGGTGGGAGGTGGGGGGGGGGGGGGGGAGACGGAGAGAGAAGAAAGAGAGAAGTGAAGTGAAGTGCCCAAGAGCTAAAGGTGCAAGAGGTTAAAACAAGACTGTGAAAGTTGTTTTTTTTATAAAAAATATTTAAAAGAAAATGTGAAATGGAAAATAGTACATCTATGTAACAGTAGGACGTCTCTGGAAACGATCTCGTGTTAACCTGGCACGGGTTGTTCAGGGTATTATCCCGACTCAATTTAAAAAACAGCTGTTGCTTTCGCCTAACATAGAATTGTAGAATGTTTTACTGCACAGAAGGAGGCCATTTGGTGCTTCGCGTCTGTGCCGCTGCTCGCTCTCCCACTAGAGCTCTCTACTCTAATTCCATTCCCCTGCTCTCTTCCCATCGTGTCTCCTGCTGGTGCTCGCTCCACACTGGAGCACGGGTATTCTAATCCCCATTCCCCTGCTCATTTCCCCTTCTCATCTCACCCACCACAGTGTTGATCCAATTCCATAGTTCCTTGTCAAAAATTGGGATTACACCTCGCCTTTTATCCTTCTCTAGTGGTAGGGGCTATCCTGGTGAAGATATCTACCAGATAAACTGCAAGTTCACTTCTTGGCTTGCATGCGTGGGACCTTTGCCGGGCACAAATTTGGCTGCTGCCACATTTTGCCAACGGATACACAGTCACTACACTCGACAGCGGTTTTCCCTGCAAAGGATTTCGGAGCCATTTGTGGATGTTACAGGTGCTGCATCAAATGCTTTTGTTTAACCCTGTGACGGGCTTTCTGAGACCGACTGAAAAAAAACACTCTTGCACTGATTGAAAGAAAACAAGGCTGCTGAGTGTCTGGAGTGAGGCCACTGACTACCCCTGGCTGTTAATGGGCTGTGTCGCTGGGTGCTGTGAGGAGGTAGTGCGTCCCATTAATTTAACGACCACAGAACCAACATGTCAAAGAGTAAATTAAATCTTGATCAGGGCCCAGAAAAGGCTTTATAAGTAAATGGTGTTAAATGCCTCTTCACTGAGCCAGAGAGCCCTTTATGTACTCACTGTGCGTCAAACAAACCACAAGCTTTGCCCCGAGGGTGGCTATTCAGCCCCCAAGTGGCTACGTGGTCTTGCAAAGAAAAGCCTGGCTCAGTCGGCCGTTCTCTCGGCTCTGTGGCAGGAGGTTGTGAGTTCCACCTCAGGGACTTTAAGCTCACAATGCAATACTGGGGTTGGGTGTTACATTTTTTGCATGGGGGGGTGTGGGGGGCACCCTTCAAGAGAGATGTTAAACTAACCCCCTCCCCACAACAACCGTGCCCTGTTCAGGTGAGAGTCAACGATAGCCACGTGAAGCTAGTTTGACAAAAGAAGGTTCTTCCTGGTGTCCTAGCTGGCAAATTAGACAGTCACTACACTTGTTTCCATTTCGCGTGGAAACCTTTCAGTTTCTTGGCTGTTGGGGTGTGGGAGCACCAGCCTGGTCCGTGAGCTCAAAGACCCCGACTGGGTGGGGTGTGGCACTTGAACCCGCAAACCTTCTGATGAAAGAGTGGTAACAGGGGTGAAGTAAACATGCCCCTCACATTGCTTTAGCCAAAACTCCTCACTTAAGAGGCGCCAGCCAGACCCACAGCTCTGCTCCTTTGGGGCGTAATCTCCCAACATTTCCATAAGATTTGCATTGGAGAAACAAACACGTAGACACAAGCCTCTTTATCTCAGGATCAGATGTGACCTGGATAGAGCTGCGGCACAATCAGACGTGAGTCTGAATGTAGGAGCTGGTTTGATAGGCAACTCATAGGCAATTCTTCCAGAACATTTGAGTCCAATTTGTTACAGGCTCTCTCTGGCTCCTGAAAATGGGATTCTCAGTAACTATAGAGAAAATACTTCAAATTCAGCCCCAACAATTGAACTGAGGAGCCTTGGGCAATGTCAGTTGCTAATGGAATTTCGCATCCTTCCCCCCACACACCTACACCCCCGAAACGTTATAATTGGCACAAAGTGTTACCCTCAACACTGTCCAGAGTTTCAGCCCAAGAGCAAACAATATCCATAAGAGGTTTTCAGGAAGGTTGGGTCAGGGCAGCGTTACTCAGAAGGAGGAATGGGAAGAGTGTATTTTTGAAGGGTGAGAAGTGTGTCAGCCTGGTGCGGTGGTAGTACTCTCGCCACTGAGTCAGAGGGTTGTGGGTTCAAACCCCACGTCAGGACTTGGAATTATATTGACATGTCTCGGATGAGACAATGCACTTTCCTTTAGATAAGACATTAAGGTACCATCTGCCTGTTCAGGTGAACGTTAAGGATCCCATGGCGCTATTCGAAAAGAGAAGGGAGGTTCTCCTCCTGGTGTCTTGACCACCAATCCTCTGGATAAAAATTGGTCATTCATTTCACGGCTGTTTTTTGGGACATTTTCTGGGTGCAGATTGGCTGCCGTTTTTGCTGACAAAACACACTTCAAAGAATATTCTGTGTAGCGCTTTGGGATGTCCTCCCGACGTGAAAAGCGCTGTATAAATGTAAGGATTATGATTCTTCTTATTATTAAGCTTATTATTATTATATGCTGAGATCGTAAAAAGCAAGGAGCAGGAGCGAGGCAGGCACGAAACAGACGAGGTAAGGCCAAGTCGGGATGGAAATATGAGCAGAAGAGAACAATTTGCGGTTCCCTCAGGAGCCACTTAGAGAGAGAAAAAGCCGACCCACAAATAGAAAAGCGCCTTAGAAAGATTTTTAAAAAAGCGCACACCAGGTCAATTTTAGCTGATAATTAATACGCCACTTTCCGTCCACTCCTAGGGACCCCGATTCTAGGTTCTTATAAACTGTGGTTTAATTTTCTTTTTGTTGCTCGGTATAAATCTCGGCGCGAGTTCAAGCTCAGAACCAGCCTGGCGCCTAGAGGAGAAGTTTGGCGCAGTGAACAATGCAGCTTCTGACCAGCACTCGGGGGAAGCCGGGAGTGGACAGGCTGTCCCAGACTCATGCTCTATCCTGGCTACTAGACTTGGGCTAATTTGGCCTCAACCAAAAATTGCATTAAAACATATAATTGCATCACAACAACAAATTGGCATCCGTTCAGCGTGAGACACAGCGGCCTTCATGACAGCCACAATACCAGCTTCTGACGGCAGATAGCAAACCGTGATTTTTATATTTTTTTCTAGAAAAAATGCGAAGAATATATATTGGATTTATTTTATATGCCCATTGCTGAAATAAAATGAGTAATAATAATCATAATCGTGCCTGTGTTTCACACAGTGCCTCCAACGTGAAGGGCTTCACTGGGAATTGCTGTTAAGTATATTTGGGGGCAAATGCAACAGCCAATTTGTGTTCAACGAAGGTCCCACACGCACATGCACACACACACACACAGCCATGAAGCAAATGGCCAATTATGAAACCAGGACTGCTAACTGGAATACTTGGGCAGATTCCCTCCGCTTTTCGAACAGCGCCGTAGGATCGTTTAACATCCGCTCCAACAAACGGGCACTCGGTTTAGCGTCTCGTCTGAAGCAGAAGGTTGTGGGTTTAAGCCCCATGTCGAGGCCTTGATCTCCCAGTCACACCTGACACTCGTGCTCCTTGGGAAATCAGCACTGGAGGGGTTACGTTAATTCATCCAACTTACAATCAAGAAACCTTATGAAAATAGACATCTGTCTGAGAGTTACCATTATATGTGCTGCCTTGCCTCATTTAACCTCCGTCACCGAGAGCTGGGTTGCCCTACGTGTCTACTTAACCTGACACAGGCCATTAATCTACCTGAGACAGGTGACTTTTAAATGGATCTTAAGTGAAACTAATTTAAAAATGAAATATATATATATATATTATACATATACATAAACGGTTCTCGACTTTCCTCACAGATTGAATTCATGCCCCCTCACACCACCACCCCTCCTTCTCCAAAAATAAATAAATGAGGTTTAAAGAGACACAAATCTTTGAAAAGTAAACGCAGTGTCTGCAGAGCACAATCCAGGGCTTGTGCTCTGTTTCCGAGAGCTACTTTGCTGTTCTTAGCCGCCACTAAGGGCTGTGACTCTGGCAATGGCCTGTTTATTGCACTGCTCTGTGCTCAAACACTAATAAGCCTGATGTATGGTTTCCTGGGTACAGGAGGCCAGGCGGACGTTCAACCACTATTTTAGACTCTGGATCAGATGCCACATGTTTAGCGATGTTGAGTTCACGGACTGCAGGAGCAGCTCTCTGACTCGCTCTTCTGCTTCGCGCTGAGGTGTCATGACAGGGGGAATGGGCCCAGATAATAATACAGCAACAATAATCCTTGGATTTGATATAGCTCCTTATCACGTCGTTGAGACCATTCAAGCGCTTCGCAGAATATATTGTAAAGTGGATTGGTTGTGTATTTTTGGGCGGAACATATTTGGGGAGGACACGTTCGCAGGGCTGTGGAGAGAGTGTGGTGAGTGGGATTGATTTGGACAGCTCTTTTCAAAGAGTCAGCACAGACATGATATGCCGAATGGCCTCCTTCTGTACAGTATAATTCTATGAAAAGCAGCATCTAATTGCACATAACAGTGTCTCACAAACAGTTGTGGGATTAAGCGACCAAATTGTCTTTTAAGGGATTATTACCTGCAGAATCGATTTGCCAAAAGACTAACAATCGGGTTCTTATTTATTGCTTGATAAACAACAACAAGATTACATTTGTATAGCGCCTTTCATGTCGGGAGGACGTCTCAAGGCGCTGGACAGAGTACAGCATTTCAGACCCGAGCTGGGGTCGGGGGGGGAAGGGAGGGGAGGGAAAGGGGGGTGGCCGATGGCATGGTCGAAGAGGAGGGTCTTCAGAGGCGTGTAGAGTAAGGAAATTTGCCTATGGTGCTCTACCCAGGAATCAAACCCGCTTTCAAGGCGAGCATGCTAATGCGTATGGGACTCTATTTCTGCTCCTCTGAGGGCAATGTGGGCAAACCTGCCCATCATGCAAACTGCGCAAACCACATGTAAATGCAGTTGGGAGGATTGTGCGCTGTTATCATCCGTTCCTTTTCCTTTGGACCCTAATCAAGGCCGAGTGACAACGAGAGCAGTTCGGATAAAGAATGTCCCGTTGGCCCATTCCATCTCATCCTTCCCGATCACCCGCCCAAACGCATTCCCTCAACAGCATCAAGCACTCTCTCAAATGAAGCCTCGACCATGGTACTTCCAAGTCCTTTTGTTCAGTGACAGGCAGTTTGGATTTTCCGCAGCTAACACTCTCTGTCTGACTCGACCCATGATCACTGGACAGGTTGAGCAAGTCATTGGAGAGATGCTGAATCACACCTTATCTCAAGTCACTAATGGCCAGGACTGTACAACAGACAATAAACTTGCATTTATATAGCAGCCTTCGTACAATCAGTCTTGAATGATGATGAGAGTTTGGCACCAATGCCGGGGAAGGAAGAAATGGAAGGAGAATGAGTTGGACCAATTGAAAACAAGTGATACATTCCCCTCTCCCCCTACCCCCCCACCAAATAAAAGTATGGCAAATCACAGAGTCCGATGGCCTTAGGGAGCTGCCACATGGAAGACCTGCGATGGTGGAACAAACTCTCTCTGTGAGGCCATCTGCAAGCAATCACTGCAAGGCCTATCCAAATGCTATGCACTCTCAAGAAAAAGCACTTACACTGTACACAAGTTCTACACTGCTTAAGAATAACAATCTTGCCAGAACTTAATAAAGCTTCCCTTGTGGTCCCGGGGTTCAGTACATTCATTCTGCAGTTCTTGATTATACCACTGTCCCAGCAGAACGCCCGGCTTCAGGAAGACGGAAAGCCAACAGTCCCAGGGCTCTGTATCCATTCCGAATCCCAAATTAGTCATTAGGACTCGTTGAGATTTCAACCAGCACTCAATCACCCATATTACCTTGTGTAAAAAGATATTCCCTGCCAGGTCTGGCTTGCGATCGCTGACAAGTTTTCTACAGAGAAACTAAAAGTTTCCAATACCAAAATTGGCCTTAAACCAAAATTGTCCTTAAATATACTAAAAAAGAATGTCAGGAATCGGCAACCTCTCCTGAGTGCAGTGACCTTCCATTCTCTTGCCACAGCCTCCACTCTCAATGTGGCTCAAACCCACTATATCGTCAACACATCACTAATTGGCACCCAACACATAACCAGGCCCGATTCCAACGAGGCTCTGGCTCTCTCATACCATGAGCGTCTGCTGCCAGGTTCCTCCTTTGCCCACTATCTGGCATCAAGCGGATAGGAACATAGGAACCAGTAAAAGACTAAGGTCTATCCAGTTCACCCAACCATCCTAGTAGTTACATGCTGCAATACTACAATAATGGAGCCGTTGATAGCAATTAATTTTGTATGGATTAGTCTAATGATCTAATGTTCATGGTCAAAGAAGAAGGTCTTCAGGTGAGCCTAGGTAGGGAGGAGCAAGACCATGGACACAGCTGATGAGGGACGAGCCGCGTTCTATCTCCCGGGAACTTTAGACCAAGTAAATAAACAAGATTCAGGGGTGAAGTCAATTGGGAATGATTATTTCTGCACAGTCTTCCCGATTTGCAATTGATTATATGCTCAGAGAATAACAGAGCGTCTCCAGCAGTGAGAGAGGGCGTGAGAGTCCCCGAGACTATAAACGCTCTCTCTGACAGTGCTCGAAGCTTAATCCACCTCCCATGCTCCCACCCCTACCGCCGCCCCCCACCCCACCCCCACCCAACACGCTCTCTTGTATTGTGGGTTTTCAGACACTTTCCTAACTCCTTTTAAAAAGAATTTCGGGATTCTGCCTCATTCCTTTCCTTTGGTGGGGCATTCCATGTCGCGATGTGTAAAATTCACTGTTAACCTCTCCCCTTTGTTATTTTGGTGGTGATCTTAAATTGATGCCTTGACAACAGCAGCAAGTAGTATTTACATAGCAGCCTTCACGCAGGGTAGAATTTTGGAGCACTCACCGATCAGTTTCTTCTTACTTATTCCCAGGGGCTGTCCCAGCTACAGGCAAATTGGGCAGCTGCCCAGGGCGGCAGATTTAATAATAAATAATAATCCTTGCATTTTCCTTAGCGCCTTATCACATCATTGAGCCATCTCAAAGTGCTTCACAGGATCTACTGTAAAGTGGATTGACAGTATCTTGTTGACAAAACGAGGCAGCTATTTGTGCACAGGAGTGTCCCATAAACAGCTGTGGATCGAGAGACCAAATTATTATTTTTACTTATTTATTTTTGGAGGGATTATTATCCTCCAAAAAGCAATCTGCCAATCGATTAACAGAAGGGTTCCTCGTGAGTCCTGTAGCTCAGTGGTTAGAGCATTCGCTTTGCGAGCGAGAGACCTGGGTTCAATTCCAGGCAGAGGGCGAAACCTTGGGCAAGTTTCCTTACTCCACACAGAGCCTAATAATAATCCCTCCAAAACCAAAAACAATAATAAATTGGTCATTTTCAATCTACGACTGTTTGTGGGACATTGCTGTGCGCAATTGGCTGCCGCATTCGCCTACAAATATACAGTCAATTCACTTTACAGTGTGTTTTGTGAAGTGCTTTGGGACGTCCTCCCGATGTGAAAAGCGCTATATCAAATGCAAGGAAAAAAAACAAAAAATACCTACTAAACAGAGAAGTGTGGAGTAAGGAAACTTGCCTAAGGTTTTGCCCTGCCCGGGAATCGAACCTGGGTCCTCTCGCTTGCAAAGTGAGTGCGCTAACCACTACTCTACGATACTCTACAGGATTTCAGGGAGAAGCGATTATTATTTTGGACGCTCAACCGGAGCTGCAATCTGTTTTAAAGTAAATTTGTCTCTCCTGCTTGAGCTATGCAAGTTTGCAAGTTCTAAGCGGAGGTGGGGGAGGGGAGGGGGGCGGCAAACTGAAGTTTTCTCCAGGGTGGCAGATTGCCTGGAGTGGTTTCTGCTTATTCCTATTAAGCAAATCTGTCCACAAGTGTTCAGATACTGTAATAGTGACATGGCTCCAGCCCACATGAATTAAACTGATTGAAGCAAACGCAAGCAGTGCTACGGTGAACAAACCAAACACTCGGCTGGCCTTTGGTCCAGACTAATGTTGCCTTCACAAGTCTCTTATGCCCAGTAAAAAATACAGTACTGGGAACCACGGCACTAATAATAATAATAATAATAATCCTTGCATTTGATATAGCACTTTTCACGTCTTCTAGACGTCCCAAAGCGCTTTACAGAATACACTGTAAAGTGAATTGACCGTATATTTGTGGGCGAACGCGGCAGCCAATTGCGCACAGCGATGTCCCACAAACAGTCGTAGACTAAAAATGACCAATTTATTATTGTTTTTGGTTTTGGAGGGATTATTATTAGGCTCTGTGTGGAGTAAGGAAACTTGCCCAAGGTTTCGCCCTCTGCCTGGAATTGAACTCAGGTCTCTCACTTGCAAAGCGAGTGCTCTAACCACTGAGCTACAGGACTCACCACTGCAGTTAACCATTCCAATAATCTTCCACGTATTCTTAAAAAAAAAATTACGTTTAACCCCGAATGGAAAATACAGGATTGTCACTGACCCACAAAAAAAAATTATCTCAGGATCTCTGAACAGCAGTTAGCAACTTGACGTTTAAAGGTTATCAGCTTCCTTCAAGTCAAAATGCTGGCTTTATTCCATGGGTCTCTTAGTGATGCTTTGAAGAGCTTCTTGATTTCATAATGGCAAAGATTATAGAATTTACAGCACACAGACCAACTCTGTGCTACTTTTGCCTTGTTAGAGAAGCAGAGAGAGAGAGTGCGAGAGAGAGGGTGAGAATGTGCAAGAGATAGAGAGAGAGTTACAATGAAAAGCTTTGTCTGTATAAACACAGCCTCTGAAGGTCTGGAGTTCAAATGCCATTTTATGTACGAACGGACTTGGTGGACGGGCAGACAATACAGTGTCCCAAATACGCCGTTAGAATCATTTGGGGTAATATTCAAATAACAGCAGCGAGGAGGGGGTGGGTGGGGGGGGGGGTGCGCGTAGAGGGAATGTGAGAGGTGGGGTAGATGATATTCCTGAAAACTAGCTCGGTTACCAAGGTAACTATCCCAGACCAAAACTAGAAGAAGCCAAGTTCAGCGATCAGCCTTACCCGCCTTCAAAGATCCGGATCCTGGATGGTTCCATCCTCTTGGGCACAGAGGTGTCGTCTTCATGTTTCTCTTTCCTCTCCTCCTCCTTTTCGATTTTACACGTGTCTTTTCTACCTTCTCCGGAGTGAAGGGAGGGAGCGTGAATCTGTTCAGAGAGAGAGAGATTTATGCTATCTGTGCAATTACTACCCGCCTCTTTCTCCTTCGCATGCACAAAAATTACAATAATTATAATAATCCTTGAATTTCATATCACGGGTTGAATTACACCTATTCTAAGGCTGGGAGACTGTTTTGTCCTAACGTTTAAGTTTGCGCAGAAATAGTGCATTCATTCTGCCTTAATATGAAAACCGATTAGGCCAACAACAACTTGCACTTATAAAGCACCCTCCACACAGGGTAGCGTCTTTAGAACGCTTAACAGTGGCGGAGCCTGACTCCGAGCTGGGGAGGGGGGAGATGGCCATAAGCACGGTCAAAGAGGAAAGTTTTCAGGCAGGACTTGAAAGAGGCGAGGGGGCAAGGCAGAGGGATCGAGGGAGAATGTTCCAGAGTTTTGAGGTGTAGTGGCTGAAAGTACGACCTCCGATGGTGGGGCAGAGAGTGCGAGGGAAGAGCAGGAGGCCAGTGACAGTTCATTGGAGGCGCTGGATGGTGGATTGGGGAGTGAGGAGGTGCCAGGGAGTGAATGGATTTGAACGTGGGAGTGAGGATCTTGATGTCGATCCGTTCGGTGATGGGCATCCAGTGGATCCTGGCCAGAACTCATGAGGTGTGGGTACGGAGTTTGGTCCAGGTCAGTATGCGAGAAGCAGAGTTTTGAATGAGCTGGATCTTCTGAATGGTGGAGCTGGGGAGACCGGCTGCGATGGTGCGGCCGAGGGTGCTTGAGTAATCCAAGCGGGAGGTGACAAACGCATGCACGAGAGCTTGGGCTGCATTTGGGGCAAGGTACGGTCGGAGGCAAGTAATTTGGCGGAGGTGGAAGAAGGCGGTCCTGGTCAGGGACCGGATGTGGGGGAAGAAGGACAGTTGGGAGTCGAACTGTACACCTACGTTGCGCATTGGTTCGGTGAGTCTGAGGTAGAGCCCAGGGAGGTTGAGCAGTTTAGAACCACAGGAGTGAAGATATTGATGGGAGCCAAGGAGTATGGCTTCCATCTTGTCCCTATCCAGCTGCAGGAAGTTTACACTCATTCAGCCCTTGATGTTTGCCAGAATATCGGCGGACCTGGAGTTGGTACTGGAGGAGGTCAAATAGATTTGTGTGTCATCCGCATATATGTGGAAATTTACCCCATGTCCGAGGATGACATCGTTCAGAGGGGGCATACAGGTAAGGAAAAGACGAGGGCTAAGGATGGAGCCCTGGGGTAACCTGCAGGTGACTGGGCGGCGGTGAGGGGAGAATTTGCTGAGATGAAATGGAGACGGTCGGTTAAGTAGGACTCGAACCATGCAAGTGCGGTCCCACTAAGGTAGATGAGGGAGCAGAGCTAACGGAGGAGGATGGCATGGTCGACTGTGTCGAACACGGTGAGTAAGAGAGAACTGGTGAGGTGGGGGGACTCGTGTGGAGTATCAATCCGGCATTGGACTCACTGCGCCGAATGGTCTGCTTTTGTGCCTTGTAACACCATGTATCTCTGTGTAACTCTTTGCATCTATATGTATCTCTATGGATCTCTTCGATGATTGTGTATCTTTATGTATCACTATGTATTAATATGTAACTCTTTGCATCTCTATGTATCTCTATGGATCTCTTTAATGATTGTGTATCTTTATGTATCACTATGTATTAATATGTAACTCTTTGCATCTCTATGTACCTCTTTCATCATTGTGTATCTTTACGTATCACTGTGTATCAATAAGTATCTCTGTGCATCCTCCCTACGTATTGCTATGTGTTGTGGTCTCACCTCACTGACTCGGGGTTTTCTTGTACTCGATGGTACCAGTTTCCCAGTATCTCGCCGCGACACAGCTGCCATGGTGTACATTTCCCTGCTCGTCCTCTGCTTTGACCTGAGCAGAGCCAGGCTCAGCTTGGTGGACATGCCCGGCAGGTTGGGGTTGTACAGACTGATGCACCAACTGGCGTACACCGAGGCCCTTCGGTCCGTTTGCTGCTCATGATTTGGCTTGATGTAGTTTAGATAGCACCAACTGACATTAGTGGTTGTGTGGAGGCTGGGGAAGTGGAGGACCTGCTGTACGTCACTGACATCTGTGAGGAGAAAGGGGCTGGGGGTGTCCTCTGACGTGCTGGAGGTCGGTTGCTGAGGTTCTTGCAGTTGGAGAGAAGAGCGTTCCCTAGTGGTCTCTGGCTCTTCCTTCTTCATGGTGGCCAGGCTCGCTTTGCTGCTGTACTGGGAGCCCGGCCAGAGCTGGTACTTTTCGGACGACCCTGTTGACTGTTGGGTGGGCACCGTCAGCTTCGAGCCCGAGTCCCATTCCTGGCAGGTCAGGGTGGGTGATGCCTTTGACTCAACGCACTGTCTGGTGGCCAGTGGCTTGTGCAGTCTGCCGGCCACCGCGGGCCCGGATGGTATTGCAGTTGGACGTTCCTCCGGCTCGGATTTCTCTTCGGGCTCCTCTTCGATCTCTTCCTCCTTCACTCGCTTCTGTTGTTGACTCTCCATGGTGAGCTCCAAACTGCCCGCGGGGGAAAGCATCCTCTTGCTGCCTCCGATGGCAGACGGGTAACAGTCGCTCGCGTAAGCGCGGTCCGCGGGGGATCCCAGGGTTGCGTAGCCCTTTCTCTCGGTCATGGGGAATGGGATCCGTAAGTACGGGGCTTGGAAGACGTCTCTGTGGTGGCTGGTTATTATCTGGGACAAGTTGAGGCTCAGTCCCTGCCCGGCTGGTGTACACACTACAGTGCCTTTGGCTCTGCTGTCCTCGACTCTGCATAGAACCACTGTGGAGGGGCTGCCCATGCTCTGTGTCACCAGCATCTGGGAGAGAGTGGTGTACATGGCGGTGCCGTAGGTGGGCATGTGGGTCTGAACCCTGACGGGTACAACCACCGGTGCCAGAGGAGGCAGGGCCTCAGGGAAGTGGGTAATCAGCGGCAGTGGCAACGCCGGCTCGGGCTGAGAGCGGAACGGCGGGGAAGAGGAGGAAGAAGGGGGGGGAGCAGGCGGGCGACCCAAACGCTTCTGCTCCCTGAAGGGAGGGCCGGGATCGGGGTGCAGCTGGAGGGCGAGGTGGGGGCGCAGGGGGAAGGGGGCCGTGGCAACGAGGGTGGGGGCGGGGTGCAGCGGGGTGGGGTGGAGGGGGGTCGACAAATCGATCGGGTGTTGGAGGAGCTGAGCAGCAACCTGGAGGTGAACAGGCAACTGTGGGGAGGGGAAGAGGTGGTAGGAGAGTGGGGGCACCAGCTGAGCTGAAAGGACTTCGGTCGTCACCGGCAATGGCCAGCCTTGATGATGAGGGGCTGGGAATAGCGGCTGTGATGAGACCTGCGTCAGTTGGGAATGAGAATGGGTGTAGATTTCAGGCAGCTCAGAGTGTGAGTCGCCCGGCTGGCAGGAATGGGGCAGTGAGGGTGGGGGAGGCGGAGGAGGGGGAGGGGAGAGATAGCGAGGGGTTTGGGCCTGAGCGGACAAGGAGGGCGGAGGGGCTTGTTCGTGCCGAGGGACGGGTTTGGGGTCCGGCTCGGGGTCGGTGTAACTGCTGAGCGAGGCCTGGCGTACCAGGAAGCAGCGTCTACGTTCCTTCAGCGGGGAGAGGGAAGGGATGGGGAGTGAGGAGGAGGGGGGTTCGGAGGACAGGCTGCCATAGTCGAAGGACTTGCTGCGGGGTTCCGAGCCCTCCGAGGGGTGCTGGGCGGCGGGGGCCTGCTCGGACGAGCAGCGACGCATCTCCCTATGGTGTGAGTAATGGCTGGCGGGCACCGCCAGCGTGTGGAGCCCAGCGCTGGGCTTGCCACGGAGCTCCCCCGGCTGGCATGACACCTCCCCTCTGAGCAAGCCCTCGCCTTTGCCAAGCTCCTCCCTGTCGAAGGAGGCAGAGCGACTGGAGGCGTGCGACACGCTGCTCTCTTGGCTCGGGCTGCGGGTCAGCGAGATCGACGACTCGAAACTCGAGTCCCCCGAGGACTGGCTCAACTCCGCCAGCCGCAACCTCTTCTTCTTTGGTGGTAGCTTCTCGGCCGGGAACTGGGCCAGAGTTTGGCTTCTTTGCGGCCACTGGAATTCCTCGATCGGCTTCTCGGGCTCCTTGGCGACGACGGGCTCTGGCACTCTCTCCGGTTTGTCCGGCTCCTCGGTCACCAGGATCTCGGGCACTTGGATCTTGTGCTGCCGGACGAGCGAGGGGTGATGGTGGTGGTGATGCCGGGCGGGGGGCTGCCAGCTCGCTTCCGACTCGGGAATCTTTTGGCCGGAACGCTCAGCCGCCAGCGGCACGCTCTCCTGCACCAGCGATTCCTGATTCTCGAAGGAGCCGGGTCGGCTCAGCGCGTTGGTGTGTTGAATGACGGAGATCTCCTTCCCGGTCGCTCTCTTGCCTCCGCTCTCGCCGGCGGTCGCCGAGGCCGACGGGATCGATCGCATCGCCGCGTCTGAACCGAGAGAAGCTTCCGCCGCTTGTCGGCATTCGCCGGGGGCGAGTGACTTTACCGATTGGGTGCTGGGTGGTATATCGGTGTGAGTGTGAGGGGGTGGGGACGGGGGAGGAGCAGCCTGGCTAAATGTGACAGTAGCGCAGGGCGCGGGAGCCTCGTAGGAGGAGAGTGAGCGGCTGCTGTAGTCCGTCGGAATTTCCTCGTCGTCCCCGAGGCTCTTCTCTTTCCTCCGTTTCCTGGCTTGCGTGAGCTCCGACCTGCCCAGCTTGTAGTGCATCACCTGCGGGGGCAGGGGGGCCTGGTGGGGCCCGGCCTCGGTCTCCCTGGGACCCCGAGACAGGTACGGCCTCCCCTTGGGGCCGTGCAGCTCCGAACAGTAATACTTCTTGTGGGTTTCGTAGTTGTTCCTCTTGCGGTAACGGGCCCCGCAGATATCACACTCGTACATCAGCCCCTTGGCCCTGGGGCCCCTCCTGGTCTTCTTCACTAGGTCACTTTGTCCAGCGTCTCGCTCTCCGAGCTGGGTTGCGCTGGCCTGAGCCAGAATCAGAGCCTGAGCTGGGCTCTCTTTAGCCGAACCTTCCTCCGACTGGTAGTCCATACCCGAGGGCAGCTCGATGGCTTTTTGCCTCCTCAACATGCGGTGGTGGGAGGCCAGCGAGTGCCCGGAACCTCGCAAGACACCCTCAGCCCCCATCATCCGGTCGTCAAATGAATAGCTGCCCTTGAAGGCGTGGGGGAGGGCGGCGCTGCCTTCTGAGGGCATGGAATTGCTCCTCGTGAGGGGCACGGTTTCTGCGGAGCCATGGGCGAGACGCGATGTCGCAGCCCCGTCCCCGAAGGGGAACCTGCTGCCCGGGTCCGTGCCCAGGCCGCTGGGCAAACCCAGGGACTTGAGGTCGAACTGGAAAGCCTCCCTCGAGGTGCCAGCCTTGGGAGATTCCAGGCTGCCGCGTCTGGACAGCGAGGTCCGGCGGGGTTTGACGCTATCGATCTGTCTGGTGTCCACCACGGCCTCGTTGATTGTGATCAGTTTTGTGATGTGTTCGATGACGTTCTGTTCCATTTGGGTTTTGTGCACGGGGAAGGAGACTGTGCTGGGTTTCTCCTCCGTGGGCATGTGCTGAGAACCTTGGGTCGCGGTTGCCGCTATCATGGAAGTCCTTTGACCGTATCGACCATACTTGCCCAGTATAATCTCGGCGTAAGACTTTGCGCTGGTCTGCGGGGGGCTCATTTGCTGCTCTGCGCTCTCGGAGCGGGAGAAATACCCGGACTCCGTGCTGCCTTTACTGCCGGGGCTCAGGAAGGTCTGGGTCTGCTCGTCAGCCAATGCCCTCCTCCGCTCGCTCAGGCGAAGCGCCAGCTTCTGTTTGATCGAGTGGGAATCTTCGGCTTTGTGGCTCACGCAAAGGTCAAGGGAGGATTCGGAGGCGCGAGAGCCCTCTTCCCACGAGGGGTCCGTCTGAGACGTGAACGGGGGTCCGTGCGGGGGGCTGAGCTCCTGCGAGCCGAGCGAAACGGAGCCTGGAATGTGCTTGTGTTTATGTGGCGTCAAGTCCACCGAATGCCCCGACATCCCCGAGAGTTCGTCCTCCGAGTCTGTGCTTTCGTCTCCCTCCGTGTGCTCCTCGGGCTCGTCCCCACTCACCTTCTCCAGCTCCAGCCTGGCCGCGCCCGCCCCTGTGCCTGCGTCTACGTACGCCTCCCCAACGCCGCCCCCCAACACCAGCCCAGCCTTCAGCTTGTGAGCGTGGGACTTCCTGTGCTTGTACAAGTTGCTCTTGGTCTTGAAGGAGAAGCCGCAGGAGTGGCAAGGATAGGGTCTCTCCCCCGTGTGGGAGCGGATGTGTTTCTGGAGCACGCTGGGCTTGGCGCAGGGGCGGCCACAGAACTGACAGATGTACTTGCCGGGCTTCGGGGGCTTCTTGTCCTTTCTACCTGTCTCTTCCTGCTTGGAGGTGACCTGAGCGGCCTGGTGGCCGTACACAGCCTGGGGCTCCTCTTTGGGAATGATGGAGGTCTGGTGGGGAATCAGGTGGCTGTGAGGGTGGAAGCCGGGAGGGCCGAACGGTCCTGAGGGGATGGGGATGGAGCCTCGCGGGTCGAAGCGTTGCCAGGACCGTCTCTCCAGCCCGGGTTCGGGTTTCACGACCGCCATGAACGCTGGTGGCGTGGCTTGCGGTAGGAGCTGGGGAACATGGCGGGGCTGGTCGTACGGATAAGCGCTGGGGTGTTTTGGTGGGTCCTGCTTTGGCGGGGGGTGTTGGTGGGCCAGCTCGGAGGAGGGCATCGGCAGAAGTCCGCCAAAGCTCTGCTGCAACGGCAGGACTTCACTCCTGGGATGGAGCTGGCCCGGCTGATAGGCAACGGTTGACCTTACGTTTGGTGGAGATGCATCACTCCTGCTAGCCTTCCTGCTGGGGCTCGGAGCAGACCTTCCTGTGCTCTTCTGGTGGACAGGACTCGATTCTGGCTCCATGACCCTACGAAAGGCTTCCAAGTGCTACCTTCTAGGAGCTTGGCAAGGGCACATTTGCTAAATTTCAGGGACGCCTCTCGGGAAAACAACCCCGTTGCACCAATCGCATCAGTCCCCGGCGTCTAAAGTGCTGCTTATAAGTTGCTGCTTGTTTTGTGGTGATTCCAATAAAAATTCTTCCCGGCTGATATTGGACATAAAGAAAAAAAAAGGCGACGGTTCATTAAAAAAAGTTCACATTGGTAACCTCATGGCCAGTCCGTTGGAGGCAATCATCAATCATGTGCAAGTGTGCGATTGTCAGTCCGAACTCTTTCACTGTGATCTTCTTCACAGCTTCTCTTTTCTTCCATTCTCAGCTCCTGGTCGCGAACGGTTAGTCCTTCAAAGACGCAGACCGCAGCTCCTCGTCGTCGCACTCGTGCAGCACATTCTCCCAAAATGGTTTCCGCGCGCGCGGGCGTGACTTGTGCAAATAACTGAAGCTCACTCGCGTGCTCTCTTCAGGATTTTTCTTACGAGGGAAGCGAGAGAGGAGGAGAGGATCGATTCCTACGCATACCTGCGGAAACAAAGAGGGAAAATGTCAAGTCTCCTCACTTTATATATTGGGGTAAAGTAGGCGCTATTCGATCGGTTACTGGTCTTGATTAACCACCACCAGATGGCAGCACAGCCGTCTCTAGGTTGGTGACTGCAGTTTCAGATTGAACGCCCGCCATTTTTTTTGTGTGTTGGAGGGAGGGAAGTTTGTATCTTAAAGTGTAGGCCTTAAGAGTGGCTTCTAAGGGTTGTTGTTTTTTGGCGTCTTATTTATTTTCAAGGGCTGATCTGTTGAGGCGGCGTGAAAGCTGTGATAAAAATTAGCTTTTTTTTTGAAAAGAAACTGATCAGGTTCAGGGAGACTCAACCCTGGATTCTCACCGTCGCCGAAAGCCTCAACACCGAGACACGGATGATCCCAAATCTTTGAGACTTTCACTAATCACAAGATCGCTTCCGATGATGAAAGCCCTTTGGCTCAACCGATCCCAGATCCTCCCAGAACACCATATCCCCTCTCCTCTCCTCTAAGCTGCTTTTCACTATAACAGGTTGCGTTAAACGGGCTTTAGGGTCAATGCGGCACAACTGCTGCGCAAATGCAGTGACCGACTGCCTGTCCGGTCCTGGAGGACGGTTTGCCTGGACACAAGCACATCCCCGGATTTAACAGATATCAGTCCCCATTAATAGATCTAATTACGAACCATCTCTCCCCCTCCCCCCACTCAGTTAGACTACAAGGAGTCAGACAAAAGTGAAGACTGACAGAAAGTTACAATTTATTGACCGTATCGGCCGGAATCCACCTTACCACAGGGTCTTCACTCCCCGTTATTTTCCCGAATTCCTGGCTTTGTTTCCTTCATAAGTTCCTGTTCATTGATAGCTGCAGAGAGAGAGAGAAAGGAGAGTGTCTGCTGAAGGCATTTTGGACAGATGTGACCGACTGATGCCAGCTCCTGACAGCATTAATAACACCCAGTGGACTTCCTCACCCTCCCCATCACCTACTTTCTGACATTCGGGAATGCCCTGTGGGATGGCACGAAGTTCGAGAGGAGCAAAAAGTCACCGAGAGATTACAAGCAGGGAGAAGAAAGGGGAGAAAAAGCAAGCGCTTGGAAAGCCGAGAATTCCGAAAGTTTCCTGTTGTTTTTTAACAGTTATTTCAGCCGTCACTGGGCCTGACAGTACAAGCGGCCAATAACAACAGCTGCGAGACCGCGAAGAGCCAATGGCAATAACGACAGGGTATTTTGGGGGGCTTCCAACCTACAAACTTGCAGTTTTCTGAGCTCCGAAAAAAAAATCACGGCCAATGATTATTGTTGCAAAGCCGTCCCATCACCTGTACAGCAAAAGTGACCGGTGGCCAATGCTAAGCTCTGCCACGCACGCGCCCACAGGCACCATGCAGCCCACTGCCTGCCGTGATTTCGCACCACGTCAATCTCCCTTCCACCTGCGTTAGTTTTGCGTTCCGATGCAGTACTGGGGAGGTGTGTTGAGTTATCGGAGGTGCCGTCCTTTGAATCAGACGTTAAACTGAGGTTCCTTCTGCCTGTTCAGGTGGATGTTAAAGATCCCATGGCACAATTCAAAAAAGGGAAGGGTATTCCTTTCTCCCGGTGTCCTGGCCAGCAATCCCCCAAACAAAATCGGTCACTCACTCCATGGCTGTTTGTGGGGACGCTGTTGTGCACAACTGGCTGCCGTGTTTCGCTCACAAAATACACAGTCACTCCACTTTACAGTATATCGTGTGAAGAGCTTTGAGACGTCTCAACGAGCTGAAAGTCACCATATCAAATGCAAGTATTAAAGTACCAGAGAAACACAAAGAGTTGTAGCACAGAAGAAGGCCATTTGGCCCATCTTACATCTGTGCTGGCTCTTTTGAAGACCGATCTTTTCAATCCCAGATTTAAATCAACTCTCAAACGCTCGAAGGGTTAACTTGCCCTCTTGCCCTTCCTTCTGATGATATCTCAGTTGTTGCCCACTTCCCCACGCTCGGCTGACCAGCCACCTGCACGGACGGACGGGGGGGTGGAGGGGATGACAATGAACCTGTTACAGCCTGTGCCACACACAAGTTAATCAGTCACCAGCGCCTCATACAGAGTGACAAGCTAGTAATTCCTTAACGCAACAGAAGCACCATCTACAAACCAAACACTAAGCAGGTAATGCAACTCCCCCCACTGCAAGAGGCTGCACACTGCGGCTGCTGATTGCGAGGAGCTGTCGCTGAGCTGAGACAGGACTGAGTGTTCTCGGGTCAGCAATGCTGCATGTTGTATTCACACCAGCTACAAGCTCACTTCAAAGCTGATTAAATCTCTCTCTCCCTCTCTCTCGTTCCCTCCCTCCCTCCCTCCCTCTCTTTGTTCTCCCCCCTCGCACCAGAGAGCAAATGACAACCCATCCCGCCAACAATAATAATAATCTTTGCATTTGATCTAGCACGTTATCATTGAGACATCTCAAAGCACTTTAAAGTATATGTACTGTAGAGTGGATTGACTGTTTATTTTGTGGGCGAAATATGGCAGCCAATTGCTATAGCCGAGACCCACAAACGGTCCTGGATTATGTGACCACATTTTTTTTTCCAGTGGAGGAGTACTATTACCCCGTAAAGTGAGATGACTTGGGTTTAGGTCCTGGACAGGGTGAAACCTTAGACAAGTTTACTTTCTCCACACGCCTCTGTTCACCTAGCAGTAAGTGGGAACCCAGTTGTTAGTCGATTGACGAATTGCTTTCCTTAAGAATCCCTCCAAAATAAAGAAAAATTGGTCACTCAATCCACGATTCTTTGTGATCCTCTGCTGTGCAATTGTCTGCCCACAATATACACAGTCAATCTGCTTTATTCTGTGAAGCGCTTTGAGACGTCTCAACGACATGTGAAGGCGCTGTATCAAACGCAAGGATTATTATCAGTGGTATTATAAGAGAGCAATAAATCCATTTCCCTGAGCGTGCGAGTGTGAAAGAAAAGATACACCGCATTCAACATAGGAGACTTTGGACACAAAGCTGTGGTGGAGCCAAGTCCCACAGCGTTGTGGCATCCAAGCTTAGAGGCTGGGAACAGTTAGTTCTTCACGCGTTAAGGGTACAATCTCTACTGCGTCCAAATAATAACGGCGCTCCCCTCCGCCAGCATAGCAACGGCACAGAGCGTCACATTACAATGCTCTAACATCTCAGCCCTTCACCTCGCTCCCCCAAGAACTGTCGAACACAATTCAGCCTGGTCTCAGTCGTCTCATGTCGAGCTAACAATGAAACACTACTAATAGTTAACCTAAAGTTTGATGCTGCGCATCTTCATGTTGTCGGGAACACCTTTTTTTAAAAAAAATAAATTAAAGAAATCAACAACAAAATACCTCCCCCCCTTAATCCTAAACCAGTGTCAAAAGAACATGAGAAATGCTAGACAAAAAAAGACCAAGGTCCATATAGTTTGCCTTCCTGGTGGTCGCATTCACATATGTCCCGAAGTACATCATATATCCCATAATGTTATTTCCTAAAAGAGAACTATCTAATCTGTGTTTGAAAGAATCAACACTTCCTGCTTCAAAAGTCTCCCTGGGGAAGCCGTTCCACAGGTTCACTATTCGCTAATTGAAATAGTGTTTGCGTAAATTCGTTCTGGATTTACCCCCTTCAATCGCAGGAAAGAACCTTTCCTCCTGTGCTTATAATAGAACTGGCTTATCCCACTGTTCCACATGCTAGCTCACTTCGACACTGGGGTTGGCCTCAATGTGGCATGTCTTTCTGCTCGAGCGGAATGGCTTGCACACGTTTACGCTCCTGTGAAGTGAGGTGAGGAGAGGAGAGACTCAGGTGGAGTGACCAGGAGGGAACACAAGCTTCAGAAACACAGTGCACAGACAGGTTCTGACAAGCCGAGCCAGGACTGCTGGGGACCTGGGCTGTGTGATGGGTTTTGCTTGCCTGAACCGTAAGATTATTGCCAAAAAAAGAAGTTACCATACAAACACACACAGATACCTGCAACCACCTACACAAATACACAATGGCACACGCACAGAGGCAGAAGATTATGGCATGACCGGCCAAAAACCGAAAGTGCGGTCACAGAGGTAGGATAAAATGGATGGAATCGCTCACTTTGACCCTGTCTTTGGTCAACGTTCCCAAACCTCCTCCTCATTTCAGAGTTCCCGATCGCTCTTTATGAAGAGCTCCGAGATTTTGCCGCTCGGGAGAGGCCCTGGGTGGCTCAGCGAGTCTCAGCCTCAACAGGAGCCCAGACCCAAGCTGACAAAGGTGCCCTGGGATGCGAATCACTTGGAGATGTTGTGCTTTGGAGACAATCAGTGGGTGAAGTACTGTTCCACTGCTCGATGATGTATCCCTCCTAACTTCCTGGATTTCCCCCCCCCCCCGTCACCCGCTCCTGGTCAGACTCAGTGCTGGCACCTGGTCGGCACAGTCCGGTCCCCTCCCCACCACCCACATCACTCCCTGAATATTCAATACTCTCGTCAACAGCCTCAGAGAAAAGCGTAGACTTTCCCTCCACCAAAATGTCACCCCTTATACATTCCTCAACACGTCCGTCAGCTTGTCTCACACTCTGTCCTCCGGGCGAGACACAATAAGGCAGACGTTAAAGATCCCGTTTTGCCCGCAAAATACACAGTCGCTATACTTTTACAGTACATTCTGTGAAGCGCTTTGAGACTTCCCGAACACGTGATTATTATTTTTATTATTATCCCAACTCACTTGGCGCAGTCGCTCGGGTTTCCACGTCCGAGACACAGGCTATGGGCTCGAGCCCTACGTCGGGATTGAGCTCACAGGCCAGGCTTTGTGCTCCTGGAGAAGTAGCATTGATCAGCTGTTAAAGAGAGTCCCATTCTATTATTAAAGAGATCCCTCCCAGGACTCCAGTCGGCACATCCACATCCACGGCCGTGCGATGAGGCCATCTCGCGTGGAAACTGGTCACAAATGCACAGTCACTACACGTGACAATCGTTACCCATGAGACACTGACGATACAAGCACTGTATCAAATGCGAGGATTATTATTATTTTTAGTATTATAAATCGGCTACGAAAAAATCTGTCACATGTGCCTTGCTGAAAACTGCAAACAGACCCACAACAGACAGCCCGAAATAACTGAGCAATTGGGGAAACATTCCCTCCCCACTCCACACGTGCTCAGCAGAAGCTGGGATTCCTGACACGATACAAAATAAACATCCGTGTTTGGAACGGCTGCTCTCAGCGGATGCAAAGACATGCAAATAGGACAGTTAATTCATCAATCAAGTCCTTCTTCTTCAGCTTTGCCTGGACTGACACTGTGCAGCTCTGTCAGTGCCGGGAAGCTGCTGTTATCACACAGCTTTACTATATCACAAGGCGATTGCGTCATATACGCATTCCTCCCCCACCCGTTATCACATAGCGAGGGGGATATCACACTGAGATGCATCCATCAGCTGTGTTTCACTTGATCTGAGTCCCATAGTTTTGTTCGCCAGAGTTTTGTCTTTAGACGAAATAAAGACGACTTCTTTGGCTGTGGTCGAGAAGCGCTCTGAGACGCTATCCTCCGTGAGGGGCGCTATATGAATGCAAGTTGTTGTTGTTGCCTAGAATCAGTGCAGGGATCTCACAATCAGCCCTGGCCTCGGGTCTCGGTTTATAAAGGAAGAAAAATGGATCCAAAACGCGACTGGAGCAGAACGGTAAGCGGAGGCGGGCCGGGGAATTCAAACGGGGTGCGAGGGAGGGGGTGGGGGCTGTGGAAGAGTGGGAGGAGGGGAACTGGAGTGGGGGGATGCAGGGTAGGATAATTCCGCAGAGTGACAGGACACCCACAACACCTGAACCAAACCCAGCGACTCACACGCAAGCCAACATCAAAGACTAGACAATTATTAGTGCCCCCCCCACCCACACACCCCCGTATCGACACTGCACTTCGGCTACAAAACACACGGTCAACACACCATCACGGTAGGAAGCACTTTGAGACGTCCTCCCAGCGTGAAAGGAGCCGGGATTCGATTCGAAGGCGAGGATTTCATCAAACGTTTAGGCTTATTCAGAAAATTAGGAGCAAATGTTACAGGGGCAAAACAGTGGCGATGAATTTACTCCAGCAATGACCCTTCCCCCTTCCCCATCCCCCACACAAACCTGCCCCTCGCGCCCCCCAAATGATCATGTATATGGGAAGACCATTACATTGCATAATCAGCAGGCGAATTTTGGCAACAACGAGAAAGGAATAAAAGCCAGGAAAACCATTTGGTAAAATTGTGGATAGAGCGAAAGGGAGGAGAAGCTCGAGACAGGAGAGAGAACTCAATGTCCAAGGGGATTCACAAGGGAGGCGGGTAATACAATGAGTGGTCAATCTGTAGGTAGATAAATGTCTCAATCGCTCAGTCAATCAATCATTCTCACTCACTCAATCTCTCGCTCACTCATTCAATCACTCAAGTCACTGAATCGCTCACTCATGTCCTGTACCAGGCACATGCGTCTGGTGTGAGCCCACACACCATTCACACTGGCAGGAACTTGCGAAGCGCTTTGAGACGTCTCGGAAGACGTGATAAGACTTTACATCAAATACAAGGAATATTTCTATTATTATATAAACAAAACACAAAAATACTGCAAATGCTGGAAATCTAAAAGGAAAACAGAAGTCGCCGGGAACACTCAGCTTTTCAGGCAGCATCCAGCGAGAAAGGAAAGTAAGTCAACGTTTGGAGCCCACCACCCTTGATCAGAAGGGAAGTGGACCTGAAAGGTTGACTCATTTTCCTCTTTCTCCATAGATGCTGCCTGACCTGCTGAGTGTTCCCAGCCACTTCTGTTATTATTATTATTATTATTATTATTATATAACTTTGCTGCCATCAGAAGCTGCCGAGGCTGAGCAGACAGACAGACAGACAGACAGACACCTGTAGCCTGGCTGCGTTGGGGAAGTTGCTAAGAGAGAGAGAGAGAGAGAACATTACAGAGTAGTTAAGGTGCAGTACTTAGTTAAGGTGCAGTACTTACGCGAGCAGGGGCTTGGGTACAGATTTCAATGCGGAAACGCTCTCTCACTCTCTCTCTCTCTCTCTCCTGTGTTAATGTTTACACATCCCCACGCTGCCACCGGGGGTTAGCCTAGCCCAGGCTGATCACCGCCTTCAACCGTGTAATAACGGGCTGTACGTTCACACACAAGGGGTGGGGGGGGAAAGACACACACCAGGTCAGCCAGAGAGAGAGACAGGGACAGAGAGAGACAGACAGACAGTGAGACAGAGAGAGACAGGGACAGAGAGAGACAGACAGACAGAGAGAGACAGTGAGAGAGACAGACACACACAGACAGACAGACAGACAGAGAGCTAGGGACAGAGAGAGACAGACAGATGGTGAGAGAGAGACAGAGACACACACACAGAAAGAGACAAGAGAGTGATAGAGAGAGACACACAAACAGAGACAGAAAGAGAGACAAGAGAGTGATACAGAGAGAGAGAGAGACACAGAGACACAGTGAGAAAGACACAGAGAGAGGAAGATAGAAGTAAAGATGTTAAGCGGCAGCTACAGTTTGCCCAGTGTATTGCACTAAATCTCTCAAGTCAGCGTCTCGGTGTGAGAGGCGCCGCTATTACCTGTTGCTGGTGACACTGACACACGCGCACACAAGAGACAGATCCCTGCTCCACACACTCACACACACACACACACACACCCCGTCATGAGGTGAGAAATGCAACAACAAGGAAAATACAGTCATTGCCTTTTTGGCAGCGAAACTATTCCAAATTACCCTTATTTGGCTGTGATGTCAAAAGGAAGTTCAGAACAGTTGCCACCCATTCTTTCCATTCACTACAGACAGCATTTCCTGTTGTCACTTTTGTTCTGTTCTCTGTTACTTAACGCAGCGGCTCAAGACACACAGAGAGAGAGAGAGAGATTCCTCAATTAAAAGGGGGTTGAGTTAGGTGGTGGGGGGGGGGGTTCAGAGGAGGATGGGGCATTGAGGGGTAAAGAAGATCCTTTGCCCCCACTTGATCTCATCCGCCCATAAAATATCCATTCAATTCACTTTCCGGTAATATTCTGTGAAGCGTTTTGAGACATCTCGACGAGGTGATTAAGGCTCTATATCAAATGCGAGGATTGTTATTATCATTCCAGAACGCACGCACGGGCAACCCTCTCAATCGCAGCATCGAGCTGTTCTCCTAAACGGGTCCCAGGGTCCTGGCCCCAGCCGCCCATTCCCCTCCCACCCCCCCTCTTCCTGGTATCCCCATTGGTAAAACCCGCAGCCCCGCGCTACTCTTCTCTCAGACACCTGACCTCCCAGCACCAGCTGCGTAGGCCAGTGAAGACACGCTTTCTTTTTTGTATCGGAGCCTCCTGGCTGGTGAAATAATAATTAAATAAGAATAATCCTTGCATTTGACATAGCGAGTCGTTTAGACGTCTCAAAACGCTTCGCAGAATATACTGTAAAGTGGATTGACTGTGTCTCGTGGGCGAAACGCAGCAGCACACAGTGTTGTCCCACAAACAATCGTGGATTAAGTGATCACATTTTTTGGGGGGAGGGGTTACTATCCCCAGAAAGTGACCGCCAATCGACTAACAACTGGATTCCGACTTATTGCTAGGTAAGCAGCGGAGTAAGGAAATTTGGGTTCCCTTGGGTTTTAACCCATGACTCACAGGATAATCGGTTAAATTCCCTTCTCTTTTCCGCTATGTCGTGGGAGCATAAATGTCCACCTTAAATGTCCGGAGGATGGCGCCTCCAACAATGGAACGCTCTCCCACTCCCCAACTCCGACGCACTATACTGGAGCATCAGCCTAGAATGTGAGCTCAGAGACCCCGACTTGAGGCTCAAACCCACAACCTTCTGACCCAGAGCGTGTCCAGACCGAGTGAGCTTTCACCAGAGGGGAAAAGGTTTGTGTTAACTCATTTCCCTTCATTTCCGCAGGTTATTCCTCGCTCAATCGCTGTTTGTGTAAAAATGTTTTGTTTAGGAAACACAAGACGTGCGTTTCAAATAAACCGCAGCCTTTAATTATTATCACCTTGGTTTGGCGTTGGTGGGGTGGGGGGTGGTTGAACATTATGTGTGCATATCTGTAAACTGATCTTAACACCAATATTCATTTTACTTTTAAAACGTCCCGCCATAAAACTCTAACGCGGGGGCACCACATTGTCAGTGGCGCTGTCCTTCAGGTGAGTTAAAACCGAGACTTCCTCTCCCCCACCCCACCTGTCTGTGCTCTAGTGGAAAAAAGAAGGGATTTCTTTCTCCCAGTGTCCTGGCCTGACAATCCCCCAGATAATAGTGATCATTCACTCCAAGGCTGTTTATGGAACATTGCAGTGCACAAATTGGCTGCTGTGTTCACTTTTAGAAAGGGTTATATAGAGTCGGAGAGAGGATGTGACAGAAGGTCACTGAGAAAAAATTTGCATGAGTGAAAGAGAGATAGAGAGATATATAGAGAGAGAGAGGGTGCACATCTGCATGAAAGAGACACAGTTTGCAGGTGTGAGTGTGAGTAATAATAATAATCCTTGCATTTGCAATAACGCCTGATCACATTGTGGGAACGTCGCAAAGCCCTTCGCAGAGTACATTGTAAAATGGAGTGACTGTGTATTTTGTTGGCGAAATGCGGCAGCCCGATTACGCACAGCAGTGTCCCATAATCATAGATTGAATGATCAATTTTTATTTTTACGGTGTGGGGGGTGGGCAGGGAGGGATTATTACCATCAGGAAATGATCTGGCCATCAACTAAACCTGGTTCCTGCTTTCTGCTGGGTAAACAGAGGCTTGTGGGGTAAAGAATGTTGCCTAAGGTTTCGCCCTACGCGGAACCTCCTGCTTGCGAGGTGGGCATTCCAGCCATTACGCTAAAGGACTCCGCAAGAGTAGGTGTATGAGAAGCAGATTTACTGTGCACGGAGCCCAGTGAACCAGGTTAGTATGTCAATGGCCTGCATAGAGCTGAGGAAGCTTAGCATTGATCAGGGAGAGGGGGGGGGGGGGAAGGAGGGGGAGATAGAGGGATGCATGTTGTTCCCGAGGCTAAAGCTGAGAAGCTGACAGACGACGTGGATTATAGGCCAGCAGAACTGTTCTGATCAATGCTGAAGTGTGCGAGCTAATCATTTGTATCCACCGCATCACCCAGGGAGCTGATCAGCTGATAGCTTCTTGTGTGGCTGTGGTACCTGGGGGCGGCGGGAGGGTGGGGGGGGGGGGTTAGTGGTTGGTGAGCAGACCGATATCAGAGGGATTAATGAGTCATCGTAATGGGAGGGAGAAGTTACAATCAACCGCTTACGTGCTCTCACACATCATCGTGCTACCACCCCATCCCCGTGCTGCACCCACGTCAAGGGAAAGCCACATGTATCACGACGTGTCATAAACAACAGTGGAGTTCCCTGCGCAAGTCAGCGGTTCAGGATTTTTCCCCCCAAAACGCACCAATTTGCCGCTCCCGCTCTCGACTTTCAACCGCTTTCTTTGCAGTTCAACTCTCTTCTGCAGCTGTCACGAATTGCACAGTTTCGCTCACAACATATCCAGTCAATTCCACTTCAACAGTCTGTCCCGTGAAGCGCTTTGGGACGTCTCGACAACGTGATAAGGCGCCGTATCAAATGCAAGGATTATTACTATTAGCTTCGCTCCAAGAGGTTGGTTGGTTGGTGCTGCGCCCAACCTGCGAATGATAATCCAGCAGGTGGAGAGAGAGAAGCAATTAGTCGTTCACAAATTGCTGTTGCTTTTGCCTACAAAATACAGTCAGCAGACTTAACAGTAATTACTTACTAATTACTCAGATGAGTTGAACTGGTAAGGTTTCTTTGGTTCTATTTTTCTCTCTCTCCTCTCTCTCTCTCTCTCTCTCTCTCGTTCTCTGGCTCGCACCTTCCCTCCACTAGGCTACGTGCGGTGGATGACAATTTCTCGGTGGGTTTCACAGGGGCAGGAGGCAGACAGGGCACCTCTCTCAGTCTCGTAACGCGTCACAATGAGAAGGAATCTTTCCTATCCAGCAGTCTATCCAAGCACTCAAGGTTCTGAAGCAAGCTCATGCTCTTGATGCTCCTCACGAGGACATCTCAAAGCGTTTCCCAGGATTTTACCGTGAAGTGTAGCGACTGTGTATTTTGTAGGCGAATGCAGCAGCCGTCTTGCTCACAAAAACCACCCACAAGCAGCCATGAAGCCAAGGAACAAATGTGTTCGATGGATTGTTGGCCAGGACATCAGGAGAGAGAGAAACTCCCTTCTCTCGTTGAATTGTCCCATGGGATCTTTAACATGATAATAATAATAATAATAATAATGCTTGCATTTGGTACAGTGCCTTTTATGTTGGAAGGGTGTCCAAAAGCGCTTCACAGGATTTACTGCAAAGTGGATTGACTGTGTTTGTGGGCGAAAGCGGGAGCCAATTTGTACTCAGCAATGTCCCACATAGAGCCATAACAATGTAATATAATGATAATCCTTGCATTTGGATTGAGTAACCAAATTATTATTATTTATTTTTTATTACTTTTTTGAAGGGAAAAGCGATCCGCAAATCGGCTGAGAACCATGAAGAGAACAACCAATTTTTTTTAACGTGTTTTGAGAGATTGTTGGCCAGGACACCTGGTTGGGGGGAGGGGGGGGAGAGAGAGAGAGACTCCCTTCTTTCGCCAAATAGCGTCACGGGCTGCAGCCCTGAATGTCTACACTGGTGGACAAGCTGCCTCCCACGTTTCACTCCAGCTTGCCAGCAGCCAAAACCCCGAACAAAGTCCTCGCTTAGGTCAACTTAGGTTTATCTCACGGGATAGGAAGGGGGAGGAAGGGTACAAAGTGGGGACAGGCGACTGGGCGTGTAAAACAGCCCTCTCTTGTGAAATCAAAGCCTTTCGCCGTTGTCTCTTTCCGCCGACATGCCCTAAATGCACCACCTTCATCGCACTCCCCCTTCTCCCCCACCGCCCGACTGTCAAATCTCACCTCCCCGCTCGCTTGTTTTCATCTTCTTCAAAATCACTCTCCACAGACCTTACGATTCCTGTTATTGTAGAGAGACTGAAATTCCAACTCAAACAAAACTTCAGTCTGTTTACAGTTCTTCTAGACCAGCTACAGCACTAAAGGAGGAATGTTATTTTAGCTGTAGTTGGTGTAGTTTCAGTCTGTAAAAACCCACGTGCATAACCCCAAGAGATAACCCATAAAACCACCTGCACACTAGACGCAGTCATTCCTCAACTTAAATCAGAAATCAAGCTTCATGTGCAACTTTCTTCGTTTAAAAAAAAAACGATTTCAATAAAAACAAGGTTTCCCTTATTGAGCTCCTGAGCTTGTCACCTGTGCTATTCACCAACGCCGTGATCTGGGAAACATCCCAACGCGGATTTCCAGGGATCGGAACGGTCTTCGGAGCCCAGTGGACAGAGCGTCACAAACAAACAAACAGGAGGGACTCTCTGCAGAGACGAGAACAGATTTTGCTTTGTATAAACCGCACATGTCAAACATTTGGGCAACCAGCCCCCAACACTGGAGCAGGGAGATTCCAGCAGAGGTGCAAGCTATTTGGCTCATCGATGCTCTCTTTGTACCCCTCTGCTCCCTTCTCCCTCACGTACACATCAAGTTCTCCCTCAAATATATTGATGCCATTTGCTTCAAGCACAGCTTCCGCAGCCAGTTTCACATTCTCACCGCTCTCTGCCTGAAGACATTCCTCCTAAACTCCCACCTTTGAGCTGCTAGTGGCTCTCATATTTCTGAGACTCTAGTTACAGACTCGCTGACACATGGAAACAGTCTATCAACATCCACCTTATTGAATCAGCAAAATCAAAAGATTTGTTTGGATGAAGAAGACCCTTCGACCCGTCTGCTCTCGTTCAGCCAGAACACCCGCCCGACAGTCTCCCCATCACAGCATCGAGCTATGAATGAGTCCCAGTGTAACCACCCATTTCCTGGTCAACCTCTTTCCAGTCGTTAATTACCTTCTGGGTAAAGAAACTTCCCGGTATCTGTGCTGAAATTACCCCTTTGTAACTTTAAACCTGTATCCTCTTGTTCTACGAAAGAACACCCTAAAGGGTTTCATTTCCAATCCCACTTGACATTGTTTACACTTCTAATCAGATTCCCTCTGAGTCGAGACGTCTTCTCTGAAGTCTGAGCAGCCCCGAGCTTGTCTAATAGTTGCTCAGTTTGGATTGTATCGAGTGCCTTCACACAAGCGAGAGAGCGAGTGCTGTGTGGAAGGGTTGACTCAGGGAAGCGGTGCAGGCAGATCGTATCAGCAAATTCAAGAGGGAATTGAGAGAGCTATTTGGCGAAAAGAATCCAATTGAGAGATATCCGAGATGGAGCAACTTCGGAATATTTATTATCTTTAAAAAAATTTTTTTTAAAATTCTTACTTGGGGGCCAGCCAGACGGGCTGCAGAAGTCTCTTCCGTCCTCTATGTTCTCAGATTATTTTTCTTTCAGTAAAAACAAATTGCCCGAATTTCGGTTGGGTTAGGTTTGGAGAGCGCCTCGGATCTGGACGCTAATTTATTGAAATGGACACTGATCCTAGTTTTGACGTCACTCAGCCTGGTGCACGAGGCATTTCCTGGAAAAGGCCGTTTTCTCCGAATAACACACCACCTGAGTTAGGAGGCAGATCTCTCAGATGTGTGTCTGAGTCAATAGAGGTCTCATCACAGTGGAGACCTGTAGTGCAGTGGTTAGAGCACTCACCTCGCAAGCGAGAGGACCTGGGTTCGATTTCCGGGCGGGGTGAAACCTTAGGCAGGTTTCTTACTCCACACGCCTGTTTACCCAACATTAAGTAGGAACCTGGTTGTTAGTCGATTGGCGGATCGCTTTCCGGGTGTAATAATCCCTCCAAAAAATAATTTGGTCACTCAATCCACGACTATTTTGTGGGACACTGCTGTGCGCAATTGGCTGCCCATTTTGCCTACAAAATACACAGTCAATCGACTTTATAATACACTGTATTCAGTGAAGCGCTTTGAGACATCTCAAAGACGTGATAAGGAGCTGTATCAAATGCAAGGATTATTATTATCGCCCAAGTTGTGGGTTCAAGTTCCCATGTCAGGGCTTTGAACTCATTAGTCTGTGGGGAGCCACATTGTCGCAGGTGCTATCCTTCAGTTAAGATATTAAAATAAAGGCCTGTCTTTGCCTGGTCTGGTGAACATTAAGTCGCACGGCACGATTTGAAAAAGAGACATTTCTTCCTCCCAGTGTCCTGACCAACAATCCCTCAGGTGAAATTGGTCGCTCGCTTCATGGCTGTTTTTTGTACGAGTTCACTATGCGCAAGTGGGCTGCCATAAAAACATAGTCACTGCACTTTACTGTAAACTCTGTTCTTCAGACTCGAAAAGCGCTGTAACAAATGTAAGGATTATAATAGGTGCCACTAGGCGCTGGGTTGTTCGAAGTCGGATTAATTGTGATCATTCGTAATGTGTAGCGCAGTGAGCAGACGAGCGAAAGCTGCCCTTTTTCCTTCCTCATGGAGCTCAAATCAAGGACAGGTTGTATTAAACCCAAAGGCTGGTCTGCCATGGCACCGTATCTCTTTCCTTCCTTCCATAACATTCAAACAAAGTCCAGTTCCTGGACAACCAAAGTCATTGCCACAGAAATCAAGGGCAGGAAATCCAAACCCAGTTACACAACAGAGAGTGTAGTCATCAACAGCTGAAATCATCACCTGAGTATCATAACCTGAAAGAGAGCCCAATGCACATGGGATGGAGGAGAGGAACCAAGGTTAATCTCTGGTGTCAGAGGGATGAGCTGCAAAGACTAATAGATAAAGCTTTTCAGTCTTGAAAACAGGTGTCGCGGGGGCGAAGCTCTACATAAGATTTTTGGGGGTCAGCCAAAAATGTCTGACACAAACTCATCACCATTTAAGACTATCGAAGCCAAACTGAGAATCTCATGCATCCCACCTACACATAGAAATGGGGCTGAAACCAGGGAAACTTGGAAGCGTCCTATGAGAGGACATGGGAGATCCCATGAAAGCTAACAGCGCTGTTTGCAACAAGCACTCCCTGGGGCAATACTACCTTCTTGGAGAGGGAGGGGGGGATGGAACGAGAGAGAAAGAAAGAGAGAGAGAGAGAGAGAGAGAGTGAGGGAGAGAGAGAAAGGGAGAGAGAGAGAGAGGGAGGGAGGGAGGGAGGGAGGGAGAGGAAGGGAGGAAAAGAGGTAGTGAGAGACAGGGAGGGAGATGGGGGGGGAGAGACAGAGATAGAAAGATGGAGGGAGAGATGGAGGCAGAGTGAGTGAGAGAGAGAGCGGAGGGGGGGGGGATGTCTCATGGAACTCTTTGAGACCCGCGACATGGGTGAAGGGCTCTGTAGGAGCGTGGTTTATTGTAAGGTCCAGTCGCTGTAGTTGAGCGCTGTTGCCAACTCATTTTTCAAGCCAATATTCCCAAATCTGCAGTGACCACATTTTCTTGGATTTATCCTAAAAAAAATTGTGAGAGTTACCATGTATTTCCATCGAGGAAGTTGCATTGGCAACGAGTGGGGAATGGCAGCGTTACAGCAATGCGATTATGTGGACTCCTTGCCAACGTCTTTGTTCATGGAAAATTCACCATCAGCAGTTCATCCGCAACATATGATCAGT
Source organism: Callorhinchus milii (assembly GCF_018977255.1). Lineage (NCBI taxonomy): Eukaryota > Metazoa > Chordata > Chondrichthyes > Chimaeriformes > Callorhinchidae > Callorhinchus > Callorhinchus milii. Next base: position 15,757,847 of record NW_024704751.1, read on the forward strand.
CCCTACTTCTTTTCACGCTTAAACTTCCCTCTGAAGTTTGTTATTAATATTCTCTATGTTTGGTATAACAACAACAACGACAACACCCGCAATTGGAGGGCCAGCCCAGACATGATGGGCCGAATTTGCACACTACTCCTACAATGTTAACCCAGGGTGCCAATCCCGGGATATTGGGAGCGCCATTACTACACAGGAACCAATTCTGTGTCTCTGGTGTGAGGCTTCTGACAAAGGCAGCAGCAGCATTGTGGTTGGAATAACCACTCGCCTTTCTCCTACCCCACTCCCTTGACCTCAGTCTCTCCGTCACTCTCATTCTAACCTCAGGCTCTCTGTAACCTCACCCACTGGTGACGACGCACAGACACACACCTTGTGCGGTGATTCATCTCGCCGTGTGGCCTTGCCTTCCCAGACCCACTGTTCGAACCAGACAGCAGGGGAAGAGAGAGAGAGAGAGAGAGAGAAAAGGAGGGAGGGAGAGAGAGAGAGAGGGAGGTGAGTCGCCTCGACTCAGGATCGATTCCCAGTCACTTTACGCGTGAAAAGAAGAGAGAGGAGGAGGACTCTCCCCACCTCAGCCTCACTGTAAGAGTAAGTCTGGGAGGATTCTCGGCCGAGGCCGTCAAGAGTCTACCTGACACGGTAGAGAGCCGAGACGTGCATTATCAAACATTAATACGCACAGATTACGCGTAGAGAAGCTGGTGTTCCTTGCTGCGGGGGCTGTCGTCGCAGCGCAGCGCAGCATCAGGAACGCGACGGGCAACAAGATACTGGCTCGGAGCCTGCAGGAGGCGTGACCCGCGAGAACCGACCGCGGGGACTGTGCTAACACGGAACCTCTTCCTCAGACCCATCGACTGTTAATCAGCCCTGAGGGGCTCTGTTACTCCTGCACTTTCAGTCCCTATTAGCTGCTTTTTTTTTAATCTGCAAAATGAAATAAATGTGATAACGAGTGATTGAGAGGAGGTCTGTGATAGAGGCCTGTCGGCAACAGATTTTCACTAGTTCATTAACTCCTCTCCCTCTCCCGCGCGCCCCCCCCCCCCCCACACACACCCCTACCCTCCACTCCCCCAGACTCGGGCACCTGCTACCTAATTCCCAGGTTGATATTTGGAGATTTTTCTTGAGGACAATGGGAGTGAAGGAGAGAGTTCCAGTGGGAAGAGCGAGCACCCAGCACTGACAGGATGGGGAGAGAGAGCAGGGAATGAGATTAGATTTGCCCAACACCAGTCCAGGGAGCTGAATGGCCTTGTTGTAGTAATTTCTAGGTGACGTTATAAATTACTGGATTTTCCCGAATCCACCTACAATGAGCGGATGAGTTAAGACTTTCATCCGGACCATAAGGGGGGAGTTGGGGGCTGGATTCGAACCTAGACGTGTTGGACCCGGTGTACTAACCCGCTCCTCTTCTTACAGAAGATCAACAAGCTTTGAGAGCCTCACGCCAGCTTAACTCGGCTGTCAAACCCTCGGCATGTTAAATGCACCCTTCAGGTGAAAAACGTGTTGAAGCGTGCACTTAACTTGACAGCCATTCAGAACCCACAGCTCCGCTCAGACTGCATCAGAAACCAGCATTAATGGATGGAAAAATAGACGCCCCTGCTTTTAAAATGGCTTTTGGAAAGGAGGGAGAGAGCGAGGGAGGGACGTCACGGAGCAAAATAGAAATAGCTCCCTGCACAAAACAATCAACCGGAGTCTGACAATCCCAGACAAGGAATAGCACGACAGAACAACACGATCTGCTCCAAAACCCACCCCCCACCCCTACCCCCAACCACCACTTTCTGCTTGGCTCTGCCCCACAGAGATCTCAAGCTGTCAGAAAAAGGAGCGGAGAAACCCAGGGACTTTCAACACACGAGGAGGCCATTTGGCCCGTCGTGTCCGTGCCACTCTGCCCTCGCTCCACCCGTTTACAACGCCGTGTAAACATGCCAGGGCTGTGTGCCGGCCTGCCTCGGGGCAGCAGCTTTCTCGTCTCCGAGTCAGACGGTTGTGGGTTTGGATAAGATGTTAAACGGAGCTCCCTGTGTGCACCACCACCACCAACAACAACTTGGATTTATATAGCGCCCTCCACGCCGGACGGTACCTTAGAGTGCTTCACAGTAACGGAATCCCAGGGCCGAGCCCAGGGGGAGGGGGAGGAAGGTGACTAAAGGCGCGGTTCGAAGAGAAAAGTCTTCAGCCAAGACCTGAAAATAGGAAGAGAGGGGGCGAGGCGAATGGAGGGAGGAAGGGAGTTCCACCCTGTTCAGGCGGACGTTAAAGACTCCGTCAAAGATCCCATGACAAAAAGAGAAGGGGATTTCTCTCTCCCGGTGATCAATCATCCACACAGGTAAAAATTGGTCAGTCACTTCACTGCTGCTTGTGATGTTCGAAAAACTGGTTGCCTCGTCAACCTACAAATACTAATTGCTACACTTTTACTCAGACTTTACACAAATCCGGTGAAGCACTTTGGGACGTCTTGGCATCCTGACAAAGTGTTGTATCAAATGTAAGGTTTATTATTATTATTATTATTATTATGACACAACTAAGAACAAGAACTAGTCCTGGTTCTGCGACAGGGAAAAGCCCCTACCTGCTTTTTGGTAGAAAGTGCAGCTCGTATCATCTCTCCTTACAGTGCAACTGTGATCTGACTAACGTTTCTGCTGATGTTTGCCTCCTGATTACATCACCGCAGCGCCAGACTACGCCAAAGCTACCTCTGTGCATCCTGGGGCCGACAGCACTGCCCACCAAAGACAAACTTAAATGTAAAAAGGCCTCAGGGAGCATCGGGGAGTCCCTTAAGACTGTGCATAGCCGGAATGAACGAGATGCAATGCATTACATCACAAAGTATAATAACACACAGCCACACTGTGTCTCTGAGTGTTTCTCCAATACGGGTGAAAATAACACCTTGTAACTCGAACACAGAGCACGAAGCTGCCAGTGAGTGGAGCCACGCTCCAAGCAATAGCTCTGAGCGAACAGCCAACAGGGGCTGGAGAACGATTCCGATTCTTCTCACTTCTCTGATTCTCTTATTCAAGTAACGATGCGCCAACCATGGCGACCAAAGCAAGAGGAGAGACGCACGCCTCCCGACAATGAAACTCTTGCCCGGTAAGGAAAGCCCTCGCATTGGTGTCAGGCTGTCAGTCCGTCGACGTGCATCAAAGCCGCACAGTTATTCACCGTCAAGTGTAGTAACTGTTCGTTTACTCTCGGTTACGCCTTTAAGCTGGACCCGTTCTGCGCAGATTGCAAAGCCAGAGGATCCAGTTGGATTCCCGGGCGGGGTGAAACTTTAGTCAAGTTTCCCTACTCCCCACACACCTCTGTTTACCTTGCAATGAGTAGGAACCCGGATATTAGGAGATTGACGGATCGCTTCCCGAAAGTAATAATAATCCACTTAATCCACGACTGTTTGTGGGACACTGCTGCTCGTACTTGGCTGCTGCGTTTCGTCCACAAAATGCACAGCCGATCGGGAACGGTAGGCTAACATCTGTCCAGTCTTCTTGCCCACAGCTGGCCAGCGACACCGAATATTAATATTAAAAACCCAATCTATCTCTTGTTCATTATCCACACCCTCGATTTCAGCGACAAAAACTAATGAAACAGTTGGGAGCACAGACACTGCATTTAGCAACTGCTAAAAAATCTAATTCTCGCAGCATTTCACAACCTTGAAATTCACTTTTTTGGGGAAAATCTAAGTGAGTTTAGATCTTTAACCCCTTCCCCTGCTCTTATCCAGATTATTTGGGAAGGAGAATTATGGTTCGCTGTTCTGACCCCACCTCACCTCTCATAATTTAAACTACAGCACAACAGGGGCTGAAGAGGCCATTCTTCCCCTAACTCCTTCCCCCCTTTCCCCCCAACTGTCTTCACTGACTAAGCGTTCAAAAGGATAATACCAGAATGCTCCCCCGCACCACCCCCACCGTCGGACATCACACTCTGTCTGGAGATATTGACGACAAACATAAGCCATGCATTTGACACAGTTCCTGCAACATCCACACCACTTGGCAGGAAACTGCTGTCAAAGGCAGCTACTGTGGGTTGAACGCAGCAACCGACCCAATGTACACTCGCAATGTCCCACAAACAGCCAGGTAGTGAACGAGCCATTGATTTCTGGGGGGAATGTCAGCCAGGAGGAGAGAAATCCTCTTCTCATTTCCCAATGATGTGGAGGTATCTTTAATGTCCATGGGGACCAGATAAGACCTCGGTTTAACACCCTGTCTTTCAAATGGACATCTCCGACAATGCAGCGTTCTCCCCCACACAACCCCCCCTCGCAACCCACACACCCCACCCAGCATCAGCCTGGACAGTCAGAGAACTCCCAACCTCTGACAGTGCAAGGCTGGGAACCTGGAGTCCGAGTTCATGAACACGTTCGTACATCCAGCGCTTGGAATCCACCTTGATTGGTGCGCAGCGAGGTAAGCAGTTGTTGCTTAAACTCCGCACCGTCAACTGGTGGAACCATCGCTGAATGGGAAGGGACATGTGCCTGAGCCGCAGGTAGCAAGATGGTGGCAATGCTCTCACGTGTTTCGGGCTGAGCTGTGTTGCCCACCGTGCACTCGCAGGGAGCTAATGGTATCCAGTATCCACCTCATGAGGGATCAAACACACGCTTGTTGGATGTCAAAAGACAGTGTAGAATAACCCAGTCTCAGAATTAATCATCAATCGCATTGTCTTCAGCACATCAAACCAGGATGGTTACACGGTAACCGCACACATATAGATATGATTTTTTTTTCCCCTGTGTAAATGCCTGACTGAGCCATGTGGTGCCGTATACACAAGCCCAGTCATCAGCAGATAAAAGGAGTTTGTTCCATTCACCAGCAGCCTCGCCTGTGCCGTTGCTGCCACCCACACGCTGTTGCTTCATCACCGGCAGACAATGCTCTGCCTTTGTCTCCAGCGGGGCATTCATTCACAGCGAGATGTCGCTTATACTGATCGCAGCGAGACACAGACACGGAGCAAAACCGTTTCGCCGAGCCTGATTGTGATTCCGATTCCGCCAGCCAGCCAGCCAGCCAGACTGCGCACTCCCGTCCCACCCACCTCCGCCAGCCAGCACCCCCGCCAGCCAGCACCCCCGCCAGCCAGCACCCCCGCCAGCCAGCACCCCCGCCAGCCAGCACCCCCGCCAGCCAGCATCCCCGCCAGCCAGCCAGCCCGCCAGCCAGTTTACAAGAGTGATTTATTAGTCTCTGTCTCTCAATCCCACATGGCTCGAGCAATAGTAATAAATAATTCTTGCATTTGACACGGCGCCTTATCCTCATCGTCAAGACGTTTCAAAATGCTTCACAGGACGTACAGTAAAGTGAGGCGGCTGTGTGTTTTGTGGGCGAGATGCGATAGCCAGTTCACGTACAGCAATGTCCCGCAAACAGCCATGGAGAGTGAGTGACCAACCTCTTTTATTTAGGGGATTGTTGGCCAGGACAGGACACTGGGAGCGGAAAACTCCCTTCTCTTTTTGAATAGCGCCATGGGATCTTTAACGACCACCTGAGCAGGCAGACAGGACCTCAGTTTAACGTCTCATCAAATTCCGTATTCCCGCCACCCTCCGGGTTCAGTTACTTCTAAAATTCTCTTTTTACACCTGCGAGAATTTTGCAATTTCCCCCAAAACACAAAGAACCTTCCAGAGCGCAGAAATCCCTCCTAAGATCATTCCTGTAAACAAGTCACTGGTTACCCAATTGCCCAATAAAAGGAAATAACTTTTCCTTATTTACCTTGGCGCGCGGCGTGTGTGTGTGTGTGTATGTCAGCTCCCGAGACATTCATCTGACCACAAGGTAAGAGACGTGCAGAGTTCTCAGTATTCAATATGGGTGGTGGGGGGGGGGGTTGAAGGAATATATTGGTCATCCAAACACAATACTATCCATTCCAGTGGTGGGGAGGCAGGGGGACAGGAAATACTTTGATCTATTACTCAATAGGTAGCATTGCACCGTAAGCGAAATCTAGACTTTATCCTCCGTTTCCCCCCCCCGCACCACATTCCTCGGCACCAATAAATCTGCTGTATAGTGTCAACCGTTTAATTAATTTTTGGCCGAGATTTTAATGCATAAATTAAAGGGGAGCGGAGACCCAAGGCTTCCACTGAACAATCAAACTGCAGCAACAACTTGGGCTTGTATAACGCCCCTCACGCAGGATAGCGTCTCGGAGCGCCCTACGATGGATCCCCTGCGGGCTTGCTAACAAATAGTCACTTTCACTTGACTGGAATTACCGCACGATAATCTCTTCGAGGTGTTTCTTCACGTGGAAAGAAGCCTGCGCCACACAGTCAAATGCTTGCCGTGTTCGGTCCTTTTATAGGCGATTAAACGCCAACAATTATCTCCCTCCCTCAACTCCCAAAGCACACTCTGAGGTCCCCTCCCCCTAGGCTAGGCTCTTGCCAACCTGCACCTAATATGCTTTGGAATTAGGTAAGCAGGGTGTGTCCCTCCAGAGAGAGAGAGGGAGCCATTGCACATTCCATCCCAGAAATGGAAATCTCCATGTGTAGGTGGTGTATCTGTGGGGTCATCATAGACTGGTTTGGATATCCTTAAGCACGGCAATGAGGGGTGCTGTCCACCCGTGTCAGACACCTGGCTGAACTCCCCCCAAAAAATACTATTACTATAGTAAGATCATAAAAACCTAAGAAATGCTAGACGAAAATAAGACCAAGGTCAATCTAGTATACCTTCCACCTTCTGGCGGTCACGTGCACATATATCCCGAACTACCTACTATATCCCTTACAGTACTAATGATAAATTAACGTCGCCCCTGGGAATAAATAGTGCGATTTTTATAGTCAATGGGTTTAAAGAGTTAAATAGGCAAGTGAATTCCCTTGTTGTTGGCTGGCGAGGCAGAGGGAAAACATTGACACAGGGATCAGCGTGAACAGCGCACACACAACCAGCACAATGCAGTCTTATCACCAGGCGGAGAGTGGCGGACTGATTTGGCAGTCGAGACACCATGGGGGAGGAGAAGGTGGGATGACCGGGACTTTTCCAGCTGATAACACTCTCAGGGTCACAGGAAACCCTCAATGTTGCACTCCTGCGCTGGGTAAATCCAGGTGGAGGGTTTCGTCAATCCTCTGTAAAGTTAATGATAATAATAATAATCCTTACTTTTGATAGTGCCTTATCAAGTTGTCGAGGCGTCTCAAAGCGCTTCACAGGATATTGGGCAAAATGCAGAAGCCAATTGCGCTCAGCATTGTCCCACAAACAGTCGTAGATTGAGCGACCAAATTAGTATTTTTTTTGGAGGGATTATTACTCCCGGAAAGCATTCCGCCAATCAACTAACAGCCTGGTTCCTACTTTTTGTTAGGTAAACAAAGTCGCGTGGAGTAAAGAAACTTGTCTAAGGTTTCGCCCCGCCTGGGAATTGCACCCTGGTCCTCTTGCTTGCGAAGCGAGTGCTCCAACCACTAAGCTACGGGACTCCAGAATAGAGCAAAACTTGCTCTGAAAGAGGAGCCAAACCCAACAGAAGTGAAGTGACAAGATGAGAAATGAGAACATCGGCCTGGATGGCCAACACTGGATCACAGAGGCAAGAGTGTTAAAGACCGAGTCAACCACATCAATTTAGGGACGGCGCTGAATATTTTTCTGACATTTCTTTGACACTCGCTGGTCGGTTTTATTCTCGGTTGTAAAGAGTTTCCAAGGCAGCGGAATAAAAGACTCAGACTTGCCCTGAGACGGAGCCTTGGACGGAGGGAAATTCCGCCCCAAAGTGTTTTGCTACATCAATCTTTAAAAGAATCATAACTCATTTGCCTACTAAAATCGCTGATCACTAATTAATCCTGCTAATGTATAACCTTGAAACTCCGCTAACACTCAAGCACTTTGAAGCAGGAAGGGTGACCAAACAGCTTAACTCTCCAAAGTGCTTCACGTTGTCATGAGAGGCGATTCACGAATATCCGGACCTGAATTCTGGGACTTTTTTGTGTTTTTCTCTCTCTTTTGTTTTTATCTGCTTCTGTTTCAGCAAATTATTTTCGTATTGAATAATCATACGGATTTAAACTCAGATTTGGCTGGCAGATAAGAGCTTGCCAACGCTGGCAGCAAACTGGCACAAACAGGGGAGGGAGTTAGTGAGTGGGTGGTTGGGTGGGTGGGGGAGGAATGTGGAGAGTGTGAGGGAAAGTCCTCTGAAAGTCCTCGGCTCCCAGCCAATCTCAGCCAGTAAAGACCATTTTTGTTCTGAAGTATGAGACTGTCACAGATGAGCGGGAGCTACAATAGCACAAATAAAGTCCTGAGATAACAGCTAATCAGACTGCACTGGAGGGTGAGGGTGAAGGGAAGACAGTTGGGGGGTTTGGGGTGGGGGGGGGCGGGGAGTGAAGCACTTCTCGTTTCACTGCTCTCACAGAGTAAAATGCAGCTCAGAGGTACTGAAGCCTGGAACAATGCTGTACAGTGTTTGCCTGGATCGGGGATTCCTCTACTTAAGGGAATTCCCTGTGGGAATTGCAAGAACCAGCATTGACCCCTTGAGGCCACTCTGTGTTTGGGATTTGCAGAGAACGCTGGAAACAGGCGCAACCACTGACGCTGGCTACTTCCCACAGGGTTACTGCTGGTTTTAACTTACATTTCAGCGAGGCTGGGAGAGGGCGAGGGGGAGGGAGCAGGGCAAGGAATGGATCTGTTCCCGTCAGGAAGGGAAGGAGGGGAGCAAACAAGGAAAACAGCGGGAAGAAAGTGAAGGAAAACAGAGAGCGGGAGTCAGGAAATAGCTGCGGCAAGAGGGGAAAGTCGATATGTAAAGTGCAGAATCTAAGATCTCAAACAAAACAACGGAGGGGAAAAAAGGGGACACGCCTCGCAAATCTGGTGAAACACTTCAAGAGACGGGGGACACGATTTCCAAAGACGTGGACACAGCAATAATGATTATAATAATCCCTGCATTTGATACACGTTGTTGAGACGTCACAAAGCGCTTCACGGGATATACTGTAAAGTGTACTGACTGTGTATTTTGTGGGCGAAACTCAGCAGTCAGTTTGCGCACAGCCCTGCCCCAAAACCAGCCATGAGACTGATTTTACTTGGGGGATTGGGAGAGAGAGAAAAAAAACTCCCTTCTCTTTTCGGAAAGTGCCACGGGATCTTTAACGTCCAGCTGAACAGGCAGGCGGGACCTCGGGTCAACGTCTCATCCGAAGGACGGCACTTGTGGCAATGCAACACAATACAACAGGTCAGAGTGCGAGAGGCCGCTCACATCTTCATTCTCTGCGGCCAAAACCCGCACACCTGTCCTGTGACCCACCCCAATCCTTGCCAGGCTCCACTGGCTCCCCGGCTCTCACCCTCACCCACAAATCCCTTCATCCCTTAGCGCCCCCTTACGCCTCTGAACAACACATTTCAACAGGTGAGGCAGAGAGGTCAGACTCAGGCTACACACCAGGTGAGATTTACCTTTCCTTTCAGTTGTTGCCACACCTAACAACCGTCCGTCCCCTTCATTTACACCGCGAGGCTCTCCTGCTCAGCTGTGTTGCGTTACCTGTGTGCAGAGAAAGAGGTGGAGGGGGAAAGTTTTATATATATATACATATACATATATATATATACGTCGCGAGAACCTTGTGTCTCTTCATCAACTCTTACAAAATGGGTTTATTTGGACAACTGGCGAACTGTTAAATACCCAACACTGCAGGGAAACAAACAGTTTCTAAAAATTTAGGACTTCAAAATTTTCCCAAATTCTACAGCGCCTTCTGCTATCACTCTGACGTCGAGAAGCACGAGAGATCCCGAGCCTTGCAATCGGAAGTTCTCTCCGTTCCGGTGCCTCTATCCTCTTAACTGAGTGAGGACGAGGAGAGATTTGCCACATGTCCCGAAGTAAGATCTGCCCAGTGGCGGATTCTTAACCCACTCGCTGAGCCCCGTTTGCTGAATGACTGTAAAATGTACATCCCTTCGCAGGTTATGGGGTGGAGGGGGACACTGGACAGAGGAGTGGTTCTCCGCAGTGAATTCTCGGTCAACGCCGGCTCCACGTCACGGGAGATTCCTGTCAGTGAGTCAGGACTTCTTACCGACTCGACAAATAATACAATAATAATCCTTGCATTTGATATAGCGCTTTTCACGTCGGGAGGACGTCCCAAAGCGCTTCACAGAACACACTGTAAAGTGAATTGACTGTATATTTGTGGGCGAACGCGGCAGCCAATTGCGCACAGCAATGTCCCACAAACAGTCGTAGATTGAAAATGACCAATTTATTATTGCTTTGGTTTTGGAGGGTTATTATTAGGCTCTGCGTGGAGTAAGGAAACTTGCCCAAGGTTTCGCCCTCTGCCTGGAATTGAACTCAGGTCTTTCGCTTGCAAAGCGAGTGCTCTAACCACTGAGCTACAGGACTCCACAAAGTGTCGTATTGAACCCAAGGAATATTATAGTCCACCTCATCACATTAGCTCAGGAACACTCTCATTCCCAAACCATCCCCTGCCCCACCCTGCATTTTTCCAACATTTTTTAAAGCGAGTCCACACCTGACTCCACGCAGCCCCGGTGACTGTGATGATGACGCAGAACCTGCTCTGTTCGGGCAGACAATCGCTCAGTGACACAGACAATCACCCGTTCCCTTGCGCGAGCGACGCTGTGGCGAAGTGTCTGTCTCAAGCGCACGGGCGAACGGACGGGCTGGCGGGCGGGGTTGGGTGGGGGGGGGATACGAGGCAGGAGAGAGTTGGGGGGGGGGGGTGTCTGTGATTGATATGTGACTGAAACCATATGCAGCGCCGTGACTGCAGACTCCTCCCATCCACCTCCCACTCCCTTAACCACATCCTTGGGTTTTCTTCCTCGTGACGAAAAGGCTAAATATTGCACACAAGAGGATAAATATAGCTCAACACCCACGGACTGTGACTTGCGTGGGCCGGAGGGGCAAAGGGTGCGTGGGCGTGCTGAAACACAAGTCTTTTTTTAGGTTTCTCTCTCTATTCTCACTTCCGCTAATACTTTGTGACACGTTAGACAAGTTGCCGACAAGAATGAATGACTGACTTGGCTTTTTAAAAACACACACACACACTCGGACACACCGACACAGGCGCACAACCACACACTGACACACACACACGGACACAGCATCTCTCATTCACACAGGATGCTACGTTTGCTAACAGAGCGAGAGCAAATCATTGCGTACTTCACACAATTTCTGTTGCTTGCAACACTTCTATACAGCGCCTTTCACATAAGGGAGGCCATCTCAAAGTGCTTCACTCTGCTGGTGAGCAGGAGTGGGGTGGGGGGGGGGAGAGAAAGGTGATGGGGGTAGAGGGGAGAGCGCGCGGGAGAGTGGGATCAGACTGCGTGGCAATGAACGAGCGGTGTAAGCCTGATGGGATGAATGGCCATTTCTGAGCTGCAATGGTTATTACGATTGATTTTCTGAATCCCTGCCTCAAAAGGCCGTGACGTCAATTTCAAGGCATCTTAAAGGTGACCACAACCTCGCTGGCTTAGCCTTACAATGGGGTTGGGGGGGGTGAGGCGGAGGAGCGGAACAATATTACTGGTGCGTGTGTGTGTGGGGGGGGGGGGGGGGGGGGGCTCACAAGCTATTTTTGGAGTCAGGATTTGTTAAGTGCAAGCGGCAGCGACCAATGCATTTCAGGAAGGGTTTAAAAATAGACAGTCGGAATCAGGGGTGGAGGGGGGCGGGCGAGGGGGGGGTGGGGGGGCACGATCTCTTAGCCACTTTTAAAACGAGAGTTGAAACAGGAAACTGTTTCTCAGACAGGGACTAAAAATAGTAACAGTCTCAGCTCGAAAGTGAGTACGAAATAGTGTGGTCGAGAAGTTCCGGCTAGCGTGTAACCTTTTCCATTGAGAATTTCTACCGGGTTTAAAAAACCTTAGGTCTCAGTCTGTGGCTCAGTCGCTCGCTCGCTCACGCTCTCGCCTCCAAGTCAGTAGGTTGTGGGTTCGAGCCCTATCTCCTCTCCTCACCTCACCCACCCCCCTCCCCACTATTCCCCCACTATCCCCCCCCCCCCCCGCCACGCATTGTCGGAGTGGATGAGACGTCAAACCGAGCTGCCCATCTGTGCCCTGTTCAGGTGGAGGTTTAAAGTTCCCACACTGGACAGTTGGAAAAGGGAAGGGAGTTTCTCTGCCCCGAGAAAATTGGGTCATTTATGTCATGGCTGTTTGTGGGATGTTGCTGTTTGTGAATTGGCTGCCGTGCTCTCCTCCAAAATACATTTGCGGTAAATCCTGTCAAGCATTTTCAAACGTCTCAACGACGTGCTAAAGCGCAGAATTGCACGCGAGGATTACTATATTACCCGGTAGCAGAACGTCAGCTTTGGGTGTAACACCATCGATTCCGATCGCACTCACTCAGTAACAGGACAGCTTCCCACACACAACATCAGGGTTTTAGACATACAGAAGGAAAGGATTTAAAAGAGCCCTCAGATAAATAGTGATGGACAAAGACAGTCAGAGAGAGAGGGAGAGAAAGAGAGACACACACACATGGTGTGTGAGACACACACACACACACGCATGCACAGAGTGAGAGGGTCACACAGACAGTACAGACACACACACACACACAGACCTGGAGAGAGAAAGAGCTCTATTCAGGGCCGAAACACCTCTGTGAAGCAAAGCGCTCCAGAACTGAGCGCTTTGAAAATATGACAGAAAACGGAAAAGAAGATGGATAGCTGGGAAATCGCAAATTGCAACGCAAACGGTTCTAATTAGTGGTTTCTTTGTTTTATAAATATTTTCAAACACTGAACTTAAAAAACGAGAGGAGAGCACCGGGCGTATCGTGTTAAAGCCAGTGTGCCAACGGGTGCCCAAATATTCCACTTCACTTAACGGTGGTTGTAATCAAACAAGCCGAGCCATTGATTTCTCTTACTGGGCGAAAAAGCTGACGCAGGTATGTACAGCACTGCTGCCGATGGCATCTTTAAAGCCCGATCAGTAAGTTACAGTCTCGAGCTTCTCTACACAATGTCCCTCACCATCCAAACAAGACCCTTCTCCCCGCACCCCCACCGCCTCCCCCCCCACCCCCACCGCCCCGCATCCAGAGACGTTCGTAACACCCCAATATTTTGGTGCTGTTTGTTTTATTAATAGTAATAATCCTTGCATTTGATATACATGTAGCGCCTTATCAAGTCATCACAAAGCGCTTCACAGGAGATACTGTAAAGAGGATTAATGTCCCACAAACAACCATGAATTGAGTGACTGATTTTATCTAGGGGACTGTCGGTCTGGGGTATCTTTAACATCTGTCCAAACAGGTCATAGATGGGGAGTGGGAGCTCAATTTAACACCTGGTCCGAAGGATGGGATGTTTGGCCACATTCTGGGCTAATCTCTTCCCAAACTTGGAGAGACGTCACCAGCTCCTTGCACAGTCCTCACCGAGCAGCCAAAGACCAGCTGCTTGCTGTAAACCTCGAGGGAAACTCTCATCTCGAAGCTCGTGAAAATGTTAACGACGTTCGGCACTTAAATCTCACCAAAAAAGGCGACTTCGAAATAAAACTTCAAACACTCCCCACCTGTTATAGCCCTCACATCCAACGGGAGTTGCACCCAATTAACTAACGATTTCATCTTTCGCCAACGCTGCAGCAGTGATAGTAAACGATTTACGCGATTATTATTACGATTTCCGTGTTTAGCTCCAAAATTACAAACAAGCCACTCACTCCAAAATCAGATCCACGCACACAGAGCTGCACAATCGTGGGTATACACTGTTTGTACACGGTGACATTACCAGTGAGCAATTCTATATAGTCTGATATTAGCAGTGAGTACCTCTATATAATAATAATCCTTGCATTTGATATTGTGCTTTTCACGTCTTTTAAACGTCTCAAAGCGCTTCACAGAATAAAGTGAATTGACTGTATATTTGTGGGCGAAATGCGGCAGCCAATTGCGCAGAGGAGTGTCCCACAAACAGTCGTGGATTGAAGTGACCAATTTATTATTGTTTTTTTTCTTGAGGGATTAATATCAGGCGTGTGGAGCAAGGAAACTTGCCCAAAGTTTCACCCTGCCAGGTATCGAACCCAGCTCTCTCTCTCTTGCAAAGCGAGTGCTCTAACCACTGAGCTACAGGACTCTATAGAGGACGTCTGATATTAGCAGTGAGCACCTCTAAATAGTCTGATATTAGCAGTGAGAACCTCCATATAGTCTGATATTAGCAGTGAACACCTCTATATAGTCTGATATTAGCAGTGAGAGCCTCTATATAGTCCGGTATTAGCAGTGAGCACCTCTATATAGTCTGATATTAGCAGTGAGCACCTCTATATAGTCTGATATTAGCAGTGAGCACCTCTATATAGTCTGATATTAGCAGTGAGCACCTCTATATAGTCTGATATTAGCAGTGAGCACCTCTATATAGTCCGATATTAGCAGTGAGCACCTCTATATAGTCTGATATTAGCAGTGAGCACCTCTATATAGTCTGATATTAGCAGTGAGCACCTCTATATAGTCCGATATTAGCAGTGAGCAGCACCTCTATATAGTCTGATATTAGCAGTGAGCACCTCTATATAGTCTGATATTAGCAGTGAGCACCTCTATATAGTCTGATATTAGCAGTGAGCACCTCTATATAGTCTGATATTAGCAGTGAGCACCTCTATATAGTCTAATATTAGCAGTGAGCACCTCTATATAGTCTAATATTAGCAGTGAGCACCTATAGCAGAGAGAAAAGAGAGAGAGACAGAAAGAAGAGAAAGGGTCTGTCTCTATATTCCATGACTCTGCTGTCTGCATTGGCCGAGCACTCTTGTTGCGGAGCGAGTATCAGAGTTCGGCCATGATATCGGATCTCCCACAATTGTATTTTGTTAAGAAATATAATTAAAAAAAAATAAAGGTCAGACCTAAATAGATGGCAGCATTTTAGGGCTCAGCAGCCTGTGCTCACTCTCAATATTCGCTGGCACCAAGTCGGGAGTAATATTTTTACGAAAGAAAGAAATGTTAAACAAAAATGGTCAGGAGAAGCAAATTGGCCTCAGAGGAGCAGAAATGGAGACTCGTAGCCAAGTGGTTAGAGAGCTCGCCTCACAAGCGAGAGGACCTGGGTTCGATACCGGGGCAGGGTGAAACCTTAGGCAAGTTTACTCCACTCGCCCCAGTTAACCTAACAGTAAGTAACAACAACAACAACAAGATTCCATTTAAAGTAAGTTGTTAATCGAGTGTTAACCCAGTTGTTGGATCGATTGGCAGATTGCTTTCTGGGGGTAATAATCAATCCACGACTATTTGTGGACACTACTGTGCGCAATTGACTGCCGTGTTTCGCCCACAAAATACACGGTCAATCAATCCACTTTACAATATATTCTGTGCAGCGCTTCGAAAGGTCTCAATAAGGTAATAAGGTGCTATACCAAATGCAAGGATTATTATTGTTATGATGATGATTAAATGTGACCGAGGCTGGCTCAGTTGCTCATGCTCTCGCCTCCCGTGTCTCAGAGTTTGTGGGTTCAAGCCCCCACGTTGGGGCTTCAAGCTCAGTACCTGTTGACTGACTGACCGACTGACTGACGCTCCAGTGCAGGGAGGGCGGGGGGGGGGGGGCTATAGAGTCCTTTATGTGGGGGTTTGAACCCCCTGAGCCGCGGTGAGAATGAGGGCCACACCTGGGAGCGAATCTCTCACCGTTATCATATCTCTAGCGAGCCAGGGCAACAGGGCAACAGTTGGGTCTTATTGTGAACAAACCTCCTGCTATTAATAGCCCTGAAACTTTTACCTCATGATGGCAACAGAGAGAGAGAACCCAAATAAGCAGTCTAGACCGAGAGTTCGTGGGAGGCTTCGGTGATTTTTGTACCCCCACAAGTTCTCAAAACAGCACTTGACTAATTTAAATCCAGTACCAAGGATTTCCTTCACAGCGCTCTCACAATGCAGTGACACATTACCGTAATGTTTTCAGTTGCAATAACAATAATATGTTGACTTGCCTTACATAACCTTTGGAACACCAGCAAACAGCCTGTTCAATTTTTTTTTTTTGGGGGGGAGGGGGGTCAACACATGTGGAAACCTGTCACCATGGTTAAGGGTCTCTAATCCAAATGGTCACTCAATCCACGACTGTTTGTTGGACGCTGCAGTGAGCAATTGTCTGCCTCGTTTCGCCTACAAAAAAAATACCCAGTCAACACACTTTACTGTGAAGCGCTTCGAGATGTTCAACGGCGTGATAAGGCGCTATATCAAATGCGAGGATTATTATTAGTATTATTATTATTAATAACCCTTGCTTTTGCCGTTGGAACCAACAACAATGGAGCGAGGAGTGGAGAGGAGAAGACGGTGGGATGGGATGGGGATTGCGCGGAGCTTTTTATGGAAGACATTTCGCTACAGAGGTTTTCATGTCAGAGGTTTTTTGGTCCCCGAGCCTGCACCAAATCTGGCTTTCATTTCCCCCACCACCCCTCTTCCCCATCGTGTCCCTCATCTCCGCCCACCCATTTCTCCTGCGGGGGCCAAGTCAGGCTCGTATGTAACACTAACTGGGAATGTGAGCGAAACCCTCTCGAGTCCAAGAAAACAAGAAGAGGAGACAAAGCAGCAGGGATTTCGCCACCAAGGAAAACACAGGAAGAATGTAACAGTGTGTTAAACAAACACCTCTGATTCAGCAGCGATAAAAAGGAAAGTGGGGTTGGAGTTCAGACGCCGCTTTCACCTGCCGCGGAGATATCGGAGGAAACAGAACGCCGACTTGTCCTCCACTGGCTCATGTCACCTGCGCTGGAATATACACCGAACGGTAAACGTCGGAGCAACACAATGCGGTCACTCAGTCCACGGCTGTTTATGGGACGCTGCTGAGCGCAATTGACAGCCGCGTTTTGCCCACCAAATACACAGTCAACACACTTTACACTATATCCTGTGAAGCCCTTCGAGACGGCTCAACGACTTGATAAGGTGCTATACCAAATGCAAAGATTAATATTGTTACTTCTCCCTCAACCCCACCATAGTCCAAAACCGCTTTAAAGCCCTCTCTCCGCTCTCCACTCACCTCCGCTCGGACGCCCTATTAGGTTATAGCTCCATTAATACCCGCAGCGGGGGCTGTCAGAGCCAGGTAGGGGTGGGGTGGGAGAGGGGGGAAGGGGACAGGGTGCGGGGCATTGGATCTGGAATTTCGGCTTTGCTCGGCTGGAAGGCCCTTTTTGGTAACTTTTCGCTTCTCTAGTTGGTGGTAAGTTTTTCTTTTTTTCTCTCTCCTCTAAGAAATCAATTTGAGGCAGACTTGTTCGGCTGCCAGAGGGCTGTTAGCGCACCGTGGGCCCGGATCCTGCTATCGCCGTGCGTCTCTGGGCTGCAGATCATTTGGTCGCTCGGTCCACGGCCGTTTGCGGGATGCTGCTGCGCGCAATTGGCTGTCGCGATTCTCCCACAAAACGCAGAGTCAATCCACTTTACAAGATATCGAAGACGTGATAAGGCGCTGTATCAAATGCAAGGATTATTATATGATATAGTGTCACCGAGCCCTTCCCGTGTTTATCCTCTGGCCCCATACACCAGACACAACCTCTAGTTATTCCCCTGTTAAAGGCCATCTGAACGCTCTGAACAGGACTCCTCCTTGCCTCCTCTTCCCCTCCCACTCGATATCTCCCTCAAGATCTATCTACGCGAAGGGTGCGATGCAATCGCAAGTTATTGTTTTGCTCGGAAGAGGAGTTAAATCGAGCTCCCGTGCTCGTGCCTTGTCCAGGCGGATGTGAAAGCTGCCCGCGACACTATTGGAAGATATTATTATCTTATTATTACACTATTATCGGTTTCATGGCCGATAATTCCCCCGGGTAAAGAAAATAAAATCTCTCGTTCACTTAACGGCTGTTTGCGGGGCATCGCTGAACACAAACTGGTCGCTCAGCAAAATACACCGTCGCTACACTTGACAGTAAAATCCTGCGAAGCGCTTCGAAACAACGACGACAAATTAAATTTGTACAGCGCCTTTCATGTCGGGAGGACGTCCCAAGGCGCTGAAGATAATTCAGTAACAATCCACGTCTTTTCCCCATAATTTAGTTTCACAAATTATTCTCTCTCTTTTACACGGGCTCTAAAGGCAAAGTGTACAGAGTTCCTGGGTCGGTTGGGTTTAGATGGAGTTAATGACAGATAATAATAATAATAATAATATTCCTTGCATTTGATATATAGCGCCTTATCATGTCTTCGAGATGTCTCGAAGCGCTTCGCAGAATATACTGTAAAGTGAATTGACTGTGCAGTTACAGGGACGTGTGCACAGCAAAATAAAACGCACGCCCACAACGGGGCCGAGGGCAAGCGACACAACATTTCGGCAAGATGGCAGAAGGAACACGCTCCGAGCCAACAACTGGGGGCAAAATCTCAAACAGCTGTGTGTGCCATGTCGGCAGCAATCGCACAGGCGTAACCACGGCAACGCTTGCCGAATCTCTGCTGCTGGATGTGTGTGCGTGTGTGTGTGTGTGTGTGCGTGTCCTCGGTATCTCGGCAGAGGGCGAGGATGTCAGGCGCTGAGACAAAAGCAGCAACAGGGAGATTCCAGATCTAATCCTCGATCCTGACCCGTGTCGCTAATTATCCATCAACTGGAGGCCAACGCTTCACTGCCTGAGAGACAGTCAGCTACAGCTACAGCGACAGCGACAGCAATCTGTCCACTCGCACCAAGGCGCCCAACGCCAGAATCGGCCCAGACATAAAGACGGCTCCCATAACCAAGGCTGTGCCAGCCAATCTCTCCCTCCCTCTCTCTCTCTCTTACCCGCTGCTGAGCAAGCACCCTCCCTCCGTCTCTCACGCACACACACACTCACTCCTGGGTAGGACGCCTACTCCCAAAATTCACGGTCAATCCACTTTATAATATATCTTGTGAAGCGCTTTGAGATGCCTCAACAACATGATCAGGCGCGATATCAAATGCAAGGATTATTATTATTACAACCTCCTCTCTCTCTCTCTCTCTCGCGCACACTTACCCACTCCTAGATAGAACATATTCTAGCCCACCACCCCCTGCTCTCTCTCTCTCTCTCTCTCTTTCCATTTTATTAATATCAAAGCTATTACTCCTTTGAACATTCCCCACCAAGTGACATTGGTTCTCGCCAATCTGCATCCAATATACTGCGGGATTAGGTAAACAGGATGCGTCTTTCTGTGGGGGGAGGGGGCAAGAGAGAGAGAGAGTTTGCATTTTATCCGAGACATAGGGAAATTCCCACATGTCGGTGACATACATATGTGGAACTCTCAGTCTAGTTTGGCTACTTACTCTTAATCACAGTGAAAGGTATCTGCATGCGTCAGACAAAAAAAAAACACTACTCACAGTCACTACACTTGACAATATTTACTGTGAAGTGCTCTGCTGTAAAAATGTACGTTGTTTCCTTTAGCTCAGTTCCAAAAACGGCGCCAACTTATTTGCTCTCTTACACGGAACCCGAAGTGAGCAGTTTCCCGGTCAGGTGTGGGGTTAGCCAATGGCAACGACCAAGCTTGAAAACGTTTCTCTGACGATTTCAGTAAAAAAAGGATGAATTGGTCCCTTCTCCGCCCACAGCGAAAGGCAACGAGAGAGAAAGAGAGAGAGAGAGAGAGAGAGAATTCTCAATGAATCGTGCGCTTAGTCATAGCAGGGAAAAGAGACAGTGAATCATTTGTACCGAGCGACATCGAAAAGATGAGCCAAAGTTGTAAAGAAGTTGTAAAGAGGCAGTGGCCTTGTGGTTTGTATCTGCTATTTATCCAACCAACATGACCAGCCTCACCGTGAGCCAGACTGAGTAGTTATCACACCTAAGTCCAATCCATTCAACAACAACAAATTACATTTACACAGCGCTTTTCACGTTGGGAGGATTTCACGAGGCACTGAACAATTGAGGGGGGTGTTGGCGGTTAGAGTCAAGAGGGGCGGCGGCGGGGAGGGGGGGGCGAGGAGGGGGTATGATAACCAAAGACATGGTCGAAGAGGAAGGCTTTCCACGCCGAACCCGAACCCTTCTCGTCAACTGAACTGCACGTCAACACTCCCCTGAAGCCCTGCTCCCTGGCCCTCACATCATCTCCCTGCCACTGTACGAAAGGGCCAGTCTTCGCTCACACTGCTGTTGGGCAACACACAGTCGGTGACAAACGGTGTATTGGTGGTGGGGTGGGGAGGAGAGCAGGGAGGGGGTTGGGTTCATCGTGCGAGACGAAGAAAGATTTGGAACGTTATTCTAACGTGTTTTTTATATGCAAATCACATTCGTGTCGTCCAGTACACAACAGGAAACAGAGCTGCTCATCTCTGCCGTCTGGTCACAAGATCCTTAACACCCACCTGAACAGAGCACAGACGGGTCGCTCTCTTTTTAGTAACCTTTCGTCTGATAAATCGGGGCTCTTTCCTCGTTCCCCCCTCCCCCGTCACTGCACTGGAGTATCAAGTGGAGTGACTGTATATTTTTCGGGTGAATCGCGGCAGCCAATTGCGCTCAGCAGTGTCCCGCGAACAGACGTGGATTGAGTGACTAAATTATTACGATTTTTGGAGGGATTATTACCCCCAGAAAGCGATCCGGCAATTGACTAACAACCGGGTTCCTACTTACTGCTGGGTAAACAGAGGCGTGTGGAGTAAGGAAACTTGGCCAACGTTTCGCCCTTCCAGGGACACACATAACACACTGACACACACACCCCTTCGCCCTTAGTCGCTCCCCAGTACTGAGCTGAAAAGTCAAAAGATGCATCAATCCACTATCATGTCAGAGGTGAGAGCGGAGCCAGACTCAGACCCACACGGTGAGACTGCCCAATGCCTGGAACCTGACTGACAGACTGATTAGTTGATTGACTGACTGATTCTTTCCTTTCAGGGCAGGTTTGAAATAACCTTTCTTTTTGAAAAAAAAGCTCTAGGGTAAGGTGATAGTAACGGAAATCCTTCTGACCTTTGTATCGGGCGTTGCATTTTGTTTTGCGGATGGTGACAATTTTTTAAAAATTATTTGTTACAACGTGCGTGACTGTGCTTTCCTTTTCAGCTTCGAATTTCACTTATCTCCTGAAAATATCACACATGTTAACCAACATCCCCTCCCTCACACCCTCCCTCACCGAGCCAGAATGTCTCCTGAGTTACACTGTCCATCACGGCTGACGCAGGAGCAACACTGGGATCCGAACCGCTCTCAAGGTTCCAGCGACCTTATAAAAATCGCTCTTGCGGTTTATAGCGTCGTCAGAACCTCCGACTGTTGTCAGGACGCTAATGACATATCCCCAAACACAGGCGCAGAAGGTGAGGACTGTAAGTAACCAGTGATAATATAATGATAATCCTCGCTCGTTCCCCACGCCCCTCTCCAACGCTACGCCGGGCTGCAACTGAGGTAGTCCGACACCCGACAGACCGCAAACTCCTGATCAGACAATAATCTTCCTAATTATAATTAAATGAGAACACGAGTGCACCCGTGTGAGTAGCACACTGGTGCCTCCTGGTGGAAAGATAAGGGAGGACCTGTAGGCTGTGAAGGGCTGGAGAACTTGCAACCAATCTCCCACCTCCCCAGACATTCCCCACGGAATTCCAGCCGGGCCTCAGCCCGCGAGGATATTTCTGACTCAACTTTTCAGAATTGTGGAGAATTCTCCGTTCCAGCCATACCTCGCAAAGTAACCGACCTTCCACTGGATTCAAGGATTCACTGGGGCCAAGTGCACCATGTTTGGAATCTCAGTAGTTACCCCCAACGCACACTCTGGAGTTCCCAAGCCTCGGTTCTTGCCAACCTGCGCATAATACTTTCCGGGATTAGGTAAGCAAGATGCATCCCTCCAGGGAGAGAGAGAGAGAGGGAGGGAGGGAGGGAGGGGGGGGAGAGAAAGAAAGAGAGCTGAACAATCTATCTCTGGGATTTCCATGTGCAGGAAAGGGTAGATGCATGGAATTCTCAGTTTGGTTTGGAGACTCTTAAGCAGCGTCATGGGTTTCCGCTTGCGTCAGGCACCCGGTTGACCGAAAAACAATGCAAACGTACAATACAAATGGGAAGCACTTTGGAGACGTCTCAACCAAGGGATAAGGCGCTATATCACAAGCACGGATTATTATTCAATTTACATTTACAGCACCTTTCACTGTGGGAGGATGTCCCCAAGATGCTTACAAGTACACACAGAATGTATTTTAAAAAGGCGGGGATCGGTGGGGGCAGGGGGTTTTATTCCATCCGGATCCTTTGGTTCACGGATCCCGGTCAGCTAACAGCAGGCGATATTCACTCGGCAACTCTCCCTGAAGCGCGATGGAACTCTGCTTCCCGACGGAGGTAGCGGGACATCGGCAAAGAAAGAGACACGGCATCGGAGGACGCCAGCCTGCAGCTGCCCGGCACCGTCAATCATGGCACCCTGTATCGCCGGAGGCTAAACCCGTGCTCCCGTGGGTACCCACGACAGTCCACCTGGCTCCCAGACACGCTCACCCGCGCCTATAACTTCATACATCGTGCACGGGCGCAGCAGGTCTGAGTAGCTAACGATACCCGCGCTCAGCCAGTCCCTCGCTCTGGGCTGTGTAGCTAACGATACCCGCGCTCAGCCAGTCCCTCGCTCTGGGCTGTGTAGCTAACGATACCTGCGCTCAGCCTGTGCCAATCTCCCCAGACCAGGTGGAATCACAGAGCAGGGTTTGCTGCCCACCACCACCACCACAATGAATCAGCAAGAATGAGTTTTGAGTAAACGAACCAGGCCTCCAGTTACTGAGCACTGGCTACACCGGCTTCACACACACACATACACACACGGTGATGGAGGCATCCCATCACTGCGTGCTAAATAAATGGGCGCTGTGCAACACACGCATACATAGAGACAGAGAGACACACAGATACACACACACACACACACATATATATATAGAGAGAGAGAGAGAGAGAGATAAACACACAGACATAGACAGACACAAACAAACACATAGACAGTCACACGGACACGATACACACAAACAAACAGACACACAGACAGACGGACACACAGACAGAGATACAGACACACAGAAGACACACACGCGGTATGTATCTAAAATCACAAGTGTTAGCAGGAAATCAACTGGAGCTTGTGACGAAAAGGGAAAACGGCACACTGACTGCACACAAGCCTTTGCTAATCAGCAACGGTGCCAGGGCCTGCGAGGGACGCTCAACCTGCAGTGAAGGGGTTAAATAGATCACAGCTGAGAGCAGCTATACCCAGTTACAACCAGCTTGCTCGCTGGCACCGAGCAGAGACCAAGGGCTGCATATGTTAGGATTTCAGTTCAGGTCCACAACCCTGAGCCACAGTCAGCTTTCAGCCCAAACCCAGCCAGAACTTCCTGTTACAGTCCTTCAGTGCCAGTCTCTGGTTCCAGAAACGTTGTTCTAGAGAGCCAGAGAACGAGAGCGAGTGAGAGGGAACGAAAGCGAGAGAGAGAGAGAGAGAGAGAGGGTGACATACACACAGAATGAGTGACAGTAAGAGAAAGGAGAAACACACTGCGCTGATCGCTTACTTTCACAAACAAACAATAACTTGCGCTTATTCAACGTCTTTCATCAACAACAACAAATTACATTTGTGTAGCGCCTTTCACGTAGGGAGCCTGCCTCGAAGCAGCTTACAAAGACTGAATGAGCGAGGGGAGGGTGGGGTAGCAGGCACGGTTTAGCGGGCAAGGGAGAGAAGGGGGGGGTGGGGGGGGGGGGGGAGTCATGCCCCAAACGATCAACAATCTACGACGTCCAAAGCACCTAAAGGAAATCACGAGCCAGACACAATTACTGATGTACAACACAAAGCTTTACATCAATCGCCGTGCCTGGAAAAGCTGAAGCCGTGTACAGTTAGATAACCTTACCTCAATTGTATTAGCCATTTACATCATTATTTATACGATTTATATTGATATATTTACATTGGCGTTCGCCTAAAAAATACTCAGCTATTGCACTCCACAGGAAACCCTGTGCTGTGCTGTTGGGACCTGAAGTGAAAGGCTCTGTGTTAAATGTGAGGATTATTCTCATTCATAATAATCACTGTACTATTAGTGTTTACAGTCGATGCATTTTACAATACATTCTGTGAAGCGCTTTGACACGTCTCGACGGCGTGATAAGGAGCTATATCAAATGCAGGGATTGTTATTATGGTGCCCATGGAACGAAGAGGGTGTGTTATTTGCAATACTGAATGCAAGGTGAAAGCAATCTAGCGCTCGAGGGGTTAAAGCACAGCGCCCTCTCCCTCTCTCCCTCTCTCTCCCTCCTTCCCTCAATATTCTCGTCAATTCACTGCTGGGAGCTTCACACAGTCAATGCTGATCTTGAAACGTCTTGAGTTGCTGTGCTCAGCTCTTTCTCAAAGGTAGGCACACACGCACGGGCAGGATCACAGAGCGACACCAGAGGAGAGCGAGACGAGAGAAAATATAGGTGTCTCTCTTTCCATTCCCCCACCCCTCCCCTCTTCGCAACGGTGAATGGAACCTACCTCTCTCTCTCTCTCTCTCTCTACCTCCAGTTAGCATCTGAGTCCTAGCATCTGAACATCTCGTCACCAGCACAATTTATCCACCCCAGCCAGGCACCTGCTTTCACACAGAAACCTTGCGCTGCAGGCTACTGGGTATCAGTTGGGGGGAGAGAGAGAGAGAGAGAGAGAGAGAGAGAGACAGAAAGGGGGAGAGAGAGAGAGCGAGGAAGGGAGACCGAGAGAGCAAAAGGGAGAGGGAAAAGAGAGAAGGAAAAACAAATCAGTCTGAGGTGAGTGAAACGGATAAAGGATTTCTCTCCATCTACCTTTTTATCCTTCAACGTTAAAAAATCATTCAGCTCCGAAACCCCTCCAAGGACAGTAAGGGGGTGGGGGGCGGGGGGGGGGGGGGTCAGTGTATGTAGCCAGGGTAAGGCTGGAAAGACATCATCTGTGTGTATACGCGCGCGCGCGCACAAACATATATGTGTACACACGCAAATGCAAACAAACATGAAAAACACACACACACCACACGCAAACGCACACACGCACACGCACACACACACATACGCACGCACGCTTGGCTCTTGCTCACCTGGGTATCGTGTGTCCTCACAGCTGGGAGCTCACTGGGCTCCCCCACATGTTGTGTGACTTGAGCAGCCTGTTATTTACTGAGAACGCCCTCCGCCCAGGGCTCTCGCCAAACCATCGCCGGCAGCTGTGCTGATCTGCTCTCTGCGGCTCAGCCTCCACATTATACTTCATGTGTCGCTGCTTCGGCAGAGAGCGCTGCGCACTCATAGGCTGCCGCCCACAGCCGGAAATGTCAACACTCGAACAGCATCAGAGCTGCTTTTTATAATGAAGAGAGAGAGAGAGAGAGCTGGTGCAGAGAGAGTCAGCTCTCTCACACACACACACACACACACACACATGCTCCTCTCTCTCTCT
This sequence comes from Callorhinchus milii, assembly GCF_018977255.1. Classification (NCBI taxonomy): domain Eukaryota; kingdom Metazoa; phylum Chordata; class Chondrichthyes; order Chimaeriformes; family Callorhinchidae; genus Callorhinchus; species Callorhinchus milii. Next base: position 15,783,554 of record NW_024704751.1, read on the forward strand.
CTCTCTCTCACACACACACACACACACATGCTCTCTCTCTCTCTCTCACACATACACGCGCACACTCATGCTCTCATGCACACACATGCTGGCGCACACGCACACTCTCGCCTCTCACACACACACACACACGCTCTTGCACTCATGCTCACATCATATGCACACGCACTCTTACACACATGTTCTCACGCGCACACTCACCTTCCTCTTGCACACTTGTGCGCACGTGAAGGGGCGCGCACACGCACCCACCCACACGCTCTCACGCGCACTCCCACATACATGCTCGCACTCACGCACACACGCACTCACGCACGCACGCACGCGCGTGCTCGCTCTTGCACGCACAGGTTTGCTCGCAGCCGGCTGGAATACCGAGTGGCGCTCTCTGTTTCCTATTTTCTCCGCCCTGAGAGAAGCGTCTCAAAGTTCTCAGAAGAACACGGGTGGGTCAGAGATCGTTCTTTTTCCCTCCACACGCAGGGCCATGCGGGCATGTACGCATGCATGCACAGACACGCACGCACGCACGCTTGTATACACACGCACGTAAAACCAAGAGAGAGAGAGAGAGAGCGAGAGAGAGGGGTAATGTCCTCCACAATCTCAACGTGATGTGTAAAAACATGGCGGGAAGGGATGCAAGCAGTTGTTAGGAGCAGTCACTATCTGGGTTATAATAACCTTACAGAGAGTAATAATACACAGCGCCAGTGCAGACATACAGATACAGTCAGTGCAACATAAACTAGCATGTGTAACACTCCCTGAGCCGGTATTACCGGCATGAATGATGCACTCACCAGCGATGTGCGACCAAATCAAGTGAGAGAGAGAGACCCTTCCGACCTCGACCCACACACTCGCACACATACTCAATATTACTTATAATATTGTAATACTGAGTGTGTAATAATAATTATAACGATAATACTTGCATTTGATATAGCACCTTATCACGTTATTGGGATCTCTCAAAGAGCTTCACAGGATACACTGTAAAGTGAATGGACTGTATATTTTGTGAGCGAAATGTAATAAATAGTAAAGACCCAAATAAAGCCATTTAACCCTTCAAACATCGAGTCAGAGCAGCGTTTCTCCCCCATCGGCTGCTCGACAGTTTCTTGTGGATAGAAAGGGACCGGCGACGTTGCTGTTTTGTTGAGACAGGGAACCTTTCGCGCACACCACCACCCACCCCGCGCCCGCCCCCCCCCCCCCCCCCCATCACCTCCGCCTCGCCCCTGTTCTCCCGGTTTCTATTCATTCCTTTCCTAATCCGAATTTCCCTCCCCTCCCCCCCTTTCCCAGATCTCAGTGATTGTGTGCTCGTCTGCCTGGCTGTTGTTGGCGGAATGTCCATCACTGGCGCAGATGAGCTGCTGCGTTTGCCTGTGAAACGTTCAATTATATTTTCTAAAGCGCTTTCAAGGAGTTTATATTTACACCAGAGGCGACCGGCTGAATGCCACTCACTCACTATTGTACTCTTACAGTAAACGGGAGTGTAAAATTTGCTTGGTGTGTGTGTGTGTGTGTGGGGCACTGACATCCTTCCAAATCGATTAAAGACTCTCGTTGGATCCTAATTATTATTATTATTATTGGTGATAATATTAATTGCTGCATTTGGCACACAGGGCCTTTGATGTCCGAAGAACGTCTCAAAGCTCTTCACAGGACGCGCTGCGAAGTCTGGCGACTGTGTGTTTTGTTATCGAACGCGCCAGTCAATTTGTGCACTTGCGACGTCCCCACAAACAGCCGTGAAGTCAATGAGCGCTCCCAGACGCTACCCGGTGTGAAGGGAGTTGTATAAATGCACATTTGTATTGCTTTTGTACATAAGATAGCACATTGTTACCACATATCTCGGGACATGACCCTCTGAACTCGCTCTCGCGGGAATAAAGAAATGATTTATACACCGTGTGTAAAGGAGAGTACAGATTCCTGCAGTTATGCAACAGTCAAATCTTTCTGTGCTCCGTTCATTACATCATTATTAAAGACGCCTATAATGCCCTCGACGCATGTTTACCCATGGCGCATAATACACACGGGTTCACCCATGGCGCGTAATTGACCCCACAGCACTCCCGTTCTTTTACAAGTTGTTCACTCTTGCAATGACCGAAATGACTTAATTGCGTAAAAATAAAAGTGACACACCAGTTAACTGCTTAACGGTAATTCTGAGTGCCCACGCTCTCGTCCACAAAACACACAGTCACTACACTTCACAACGTCTTCCGTGAAGATCTTAAGAGGCGTCCTCCCGCGATGAAAGGCACTGGATCAGACTCGAGCATTATGTTTGTGCTTTTGTTATTGTACGGTTCCTGGGAGCAAGGATTACCAGCGCTGCCCTGTGAAACCCTGTGGAACTCATCTCCCAATTAAACAACAACAACAAATTACATTTGTACAGCGTCTCTCACATCGGGAGGAGGAGAAACACAGGAGCAAAGGTGAGTTCACGCTGTCAATGGAACGAAAAGTAAAGAGCTGTTTCATATCGATCTTCTGTCACTGAATATCTGCCACCATTGCCATGATACACAATCGCGATACAGACACCCAGTGGCTAAATGTCATTACTGTGCCCAGTGCATCGTATCCGCAGTTTATTGCTCTCTTTACTGCCAATTGTAGTGACTGTCAATTTTGTACAACAACCTGCATTTCCGCAGCACCCCTTCACGCAGGATAATGTCCTCAGAGCGCCTCACAGAGGTGGGCTCGGACAGGAAGGAGCAGGTGAGCACAGGCGCAGTCAAAAAGGTAAGTTTTAAAGTGGGATTTGCAGAGAGATCTATACACAAACGCTTTCTGGATCTCCACTGAAATCGCCACCAGGTTACTATCTGATCCTCCTTGTGAAATTACTGATACATACACATACACACACACAAGCCACGCGCGCGCACACACACACACACAAGCCACGAGCGCACTCACACAGACATGCACACATTCACTACTCTCTGCGAAAAGGATTAAATCTCTTCTGAATTCGAGTCTGTATCTCCAGGTTCTAGATTTTCAACCAGTCATACACAACGCCAGAGCTTCGGTTTGCTTCTCGCCTTTAGTATTCAGCAGTTTGAGATGTCTTCCCGACGTGAAAAGTGCAGTGTGAACAGAAATTGGGTTGTATTTTGACAATTTCAATACAATCAGCTGCAAGTCTCCGGGTCGTTGTGAATATTCTGTACATCTATTTGTAATTCCGACCCTCAGCCGCTTCGCACCTACACCGACCCCTTTTCCCAATCCCAAGACATCCTGACTGGGAATACGGAAACATCTGTGGAGTCATGTAGCTCAGTAGTTAGAGCACTCGCCTCACAAGCGAGAGGGCTTGGGTTGGATTCCCGGGCAGGGCAAACGTTGGGCAAGTTCCCTTACTCCACACGTCCCTGCTTACCTAGCAGTAAGAAGGAACCCGGTTATCAGTCAATTGGTGGATCGCTTTTCCGGGGATAATAATCGCATCAAGATTAAAAAAAAATTAAAAAATGACAATTTGTTCACTCAATCCACGGCTGTTTGTGGGGACGCTGCTGTGCGCAATTGGCTGCCGGGTTTTGCCCACAAAATACACAGTCAATTCCACTTTACGGTATATACTGTGAAGCGCTTCGAGACGTCTCGAAGACGTGGTAAGACGCAGTATCAAATGCAAGGATTATTATATTGTAAACCCTCGTCGACTGGTTTCCGTTCGAAACGGATGCTTTAAAAAAAAAAGCAAAAATTGCACGTTCGCGTCAGAGAAGCGAGAGTGACAAGAACATCAGAAACCGAGAGAAATGAAATAAATCCTGTAAGTATTGAAAGTCCGTCCACAGCAAGTAAGAGGCACAGAGCCCGTAAGGTAGTATAGTAATAATAATACTTGCATTTGATATAGCGCCTTATCGCGACTTCGAAACGTCTCAAAACGCTTCACAGAATACACTGCAAAGGAGAACGGGGAGAGCGAACGTACATTAAGCCTCCCCTCCCCCCCGCCAACGCCCCACCCTACCTCCTACCCTTCCCCAAGAATGGTATATTTCACATACAGATGTAGGGGAATAACCTGCCATGGATCACTTCGGAAACAAAGATTACTATCTTTCTCGTGAGACTCGCTGGCAAACAGGAAAGCGCGTTCATTCTGAAAGTGCGTTCATTCTGAAAGTGCGTTCATTCAGAATGAACGCACTTTCCTGTTTGCCAGCGAGTCTTGCAGGAGCTGGAGTCAAACTCACCACGTGTATGAAACACCCGCTTCGCAGGCAATTCGAGGCAGGAGCCAATGAAACTCGGGGACGCTGCCCGCAAACTCGCTTCAGACCAGGCGGGGCTGCCCCCATCCTCTGAGCTGCGAGTCCCCAGGAGAGAAAGAGAGAGGCGCATTTCCTCATTACCGTCTCAACTGCGAGCGTATCCGGTCCACTTAATTGCTGAACAGTACAAGTCGAATGCTCCTCGCAAAACAGCTGCCTGCTCAGGTGCACACTGAATACCCCACGACACTCTATGTGTCAAACGAGGAGGAGGTTTCGCTCTCCCTCGGCAGCTTGGCCGACAAGTGGAGTCCTGTAGCTCAGTGCTTAGCGGGCTCGCTTCACAAGCGAAAGGACCTGGGTTCAATCCCGGGCGGAGCGAAATCCTAGACAACTTTCCTTACTCCACACGCCTGTTTAACAGTAAGTAAACCCGATCGTGAGTCGATTTGCGATTGCTTTCTGAGGATAGTAATCCCGCCNAAAAAAATTGGTTACTCGACCCACGATTGTTTGAGGGACACTGCATGCACAAATACACAGTCACTACACTTGACAATAATCCCGGCACTTTTCAGATAATTCCCAATTTATATCCAAGGACTTATTATTTCAGGGGTGCGTACATTGAGAATTAAAGCTCCCAGTGACTAGATTCAGCACCCAGATGGCAAGGACTCAGCAGGTGCTATGTACGACCCCTTCAAGCAACTTTTTAAATTATTTGGAGATTTGGACATTAATTATCGCAGTGCCGATCTCCGCAGAGCAACATCTGGGAGTGAGTCACACTCCTAATGGCTGGAAAACACAGGAGCCCTGAGGCAAGAGCTACTGCGAATATTCATCCTCACTAATGAATAGATTTCGTGGCTGGCAAAAAATATGTTTATGTATTAAACACACACACACACACACACAAGCATGCATGCATAGACGCAAACATCATGCATGCACACACGTGAATGCTCACACAGAAACATGTACACGCTTACACGGGCGCACACATGCACGCGCACAGAATCACACACGCTCCCGCAAGCACACACGGGCACACTCTCAGGCACGCTGACAGTTGAGTTTGATGTAATAATACTGATTCCTGTGTTTGATACAACGCCTCTCTAACCCGGCCAAGGCAAATATTGCGCACCAACATTAGCCAGTAAATCACCTTCAAAATCCCTCGGTGAGCAGTTCAAATCCTAGAGAGAGACAGACAGAGAGAAAGTGGGAAAGAGAGAAAGAGAGAGGGAGGGAAAGTAAGTCAGAGAGAGAGAGAGAGAGAGAGAAAAAGAGTGAGTCAGCGAGAGAGGGAGAACAAGAGAACCGGAGAAAGAGAGTAGTAGTAAGAGTAAGTGTATTTTTTGGGGTCAGCCGGGTGTCTGACACATGCGGAAACCCATCGCCGTGCTTACGAGTATCCAAACCAAACTGAGAACTCCATCATCTCATCTGCTCGTTGGAAATTCCAGAGATCGTTTGTTGGATCTCAACCGAAGTCCAAACACTAGTTAGAATCCCAGGAAGATCAAAGCAAATAAGGGAGTGGGGAAGGAGGAGGGGAGGGGGTGGTCACTATGTTGGGCAAGTTTCCTAACTCCACACAGAGCCTAATAATAATCCCTCCAAAAAAAAACAATAATAATTGGTCATTTTCAATCCATGACTGTTTGTGGGACACTGCTGTGCGCCATTGGCTGCCGCGTTCGCCCACAAATATACAGTCAATTCACTTTACAGTATATTCTGTGATACGCTTTGGGACGTCCTCCCGACGTGAAAAGCGCTGAATCAAATGCAAGGATTATTATTATTATGTTGCTCGCTCTAATCCCATGTATCCTTGCTGCTCTACCTCCACTGCTGGGGAACAGAAACTCTGGAGAAAGAGAGAGAGAGAATCTTTCAGAGAAAAAAGGAAAGTGTTGTGGTGGGGAAAAGTGGCAAAATCCTGTTGATCTTCCCAGGATATTTGGTGAAATTCTGCATAAAAATCTCTTTTTGGATTGAACTGAGCTCAGAATCATCTCTGAGGTTACACGCAGAGGGACCTGATTTGGGCTGAAACAAACTCTTTTCGTTGAGGGTGTGGTGAGGCGGCCTGTGGGGATGGTGGGGTGGGGGTTGGGCAGGCGAGACCCTGACACATTTTCCTCCGCACCCCTCCAGTGCCATCGTGGGAGACGGCGATAACGTGACTGGTTGAGACCTAATACAGTAAGGTTTCTGTGTCAGGCACGAGTCCAGTGTAACATCATAAGGAATGTTTGAGGGATTCCAAAACCGTTGTCCACTGTGAGACCTTCACTATTTGGCTTGAGGGAGCCCTGGGCAAGTTTCATTAAACGTTTAACACAAAGTGTCTCTGTGCGATTCCCGTTAATCCTTTAAGCTCTACATTAAGCAGCGTTCCTACACCAAAATAAACAGAACAGGGTTAACATATGCGGCTGGTCTGGAGAACACTTTGGCCTGTGAATTGGGAAATGCGGTGGGACTCAAGGTCCTTCAAACCCGCCCTTGTGAAATAGACCTTTGATTTCCATTAGAGAGAGAGGAGGGAGAGAACGAGAGAGAGAGAGAGAGGGAAAGAGTGAGAGGGAGAGAGAGGGAAAATGCGTTCAGCTACTATGACCCAAATCTCTGGAAGTCCTTGTCTCAATCCCCTCTGTCTTGTCCCTCTGCTCTGTCTGAAAGTGTGAATTCAAATCACACCTCATTACTTTCCCCTTCGACCGTGACTCCAGTCACCTCCCCTCCCTGTCCATCTCACCGGCAGAGCGATAATCGCTCTGAGATGCTGGCAAGGCACTATATAAATACAAGTTGTTGTTGTTGAAAGAGAGCGAGAGAGGTAAAGACGGAGGGGTAAAGACGGAGGGGAGGGGGGGGGGGGGTGGGAAACAGAGACGGACTCTGCACAGGATGAGAAACATGAGAGAAAGAAAGTAAACCTTTATCGCTCCAAAACTTCTTGAAACTGTTTTTGTAGGCAAATGAGGTGGCCATCTTGCTCACAACACCGAGGCAGCCCCTTCCTTCTCCTCCCCCCCCCCATAGACGCAGCAATGAGGTGAGCACCCGATTCATATCACAACACAACGCAACCCAACACCGGGGCAGCAAGAGGTCACGTACAGTGTAAAGAGGTTGCAGCTCAATGCATGAGGTCGAAAAAAAAACCACCCCAGATCTCATCTGCTATTGTCTCGCGTAGTACGTCAGTCAGTCAGTGTATCAGAGCAGACAAGAAACCCATTGTCTGACAACGCACCAACACGAGCATCAGGTCCCGAACAGCAGCAACTTTATTCAGCTCCACGTCCACAAGACTGTCTGGAGCCATCTTTGTTACCGCTCCCGTCAGCAGCCCTGAGCATCTGGTGCCGGGCACCCTCAACAACAACAGCAACAACAACAAATTACATTTACGCAGCGGCTTTCACGTCAGGAGGACGTCCCCAGGCGCTGGGCAGGTTAAGGGGGTTGCACCCGAGCTGGGGGTTGGAATCAAGAGTGATGGGGGTTAGGGGGGGGAGAGAGGCTAGGAATCACAGTCAAAGAAGGAGGTCTTGAGGAGGGCCCTGAATGAGGCGAGGGACTGGGCGAGGTTGAGGGATTCAGTGATATGAGTTCCAACGTGGCGGGTTTGGCAGGAGGTCTCGGAGAAGTGGGACCAGCTTCACAAGTTTCCCCTGTCCCTCGGCCCCCACACTCCCACCACCCATGATCAGCTCCGCCAAGAACCTGAACAGCACAGGCGAGACCTTGTTTCACCAACTCAACTGAGGGCTGAACCTACTAACCACAATGTGCTTCTCTGCCGCTGCAGTGGAGCATCGGCCGAGACTGCGTGAGGTCAAAGTCCGCCGACATAAGGGCTCGAACCCACAACCTTTTGACCCAGAGGAGAGGGAAAGTGTGACTGACTGAGCTACGGGCTGAGACATTTGAGATTGATTCACACGGAACGACCAGGGCGCCAAAGTGCACACCAGCTAAACGGAAGCACAAACGGTTACACAGGAATTGACAGACGACGATATTCACCCTCGGGAGATATGATGGCAACAGAGATCTGCAAAAGATGCTCAATTTTATGCCAGTTCTGGAGTTCAGAGTAATTACCCTCAAGGACAGAAATAACAGCAAGTTGGCATTATATAAAATAACAGTTGTGTTGGAGAGAGCCACAGACTGTAACCCAAGCCCACGGCTCAGATGGTTCCACACTGTTCAAGCCTTCCTCTCGTGGTTTAGAACGTCACTTGAACCCTCCCAGATCAGGTTGCAGTCTTGGAGCACACTTCAGCCCAATGGCCGGGCTATATATAGCGGATAAATATAGTAATTAAAGGTTTTGTTGTACACTGCTGTATTTGTTTACCTTCCGAGGGATCAGTCAACCATGTGGAACCAGAGGGAAAGATAACCCTCACCAAACTAACACAGCCACACCGCCTGCTTCTCAGCCACTACCCAAGTGAAGTCATGGGAGTGGGGGGGAAGGGGGTGAGGCATATAGACTGAAGGCAGCAGGAATCTTTCTGAGATAAGTGCAAATATATATCTACCAATAAATATACCTTTTGTAAAAAAAAAAGGCAGCCCAGTGAGAGCAATCCTTACATTATAATAATAATCCTTGCTTTTGATATAGCGTCTTATCATGTCTCAAGGTGCTTCACAAGGTGTAGTGACTGTGTATTTTATGGGCGATTGCAGTCAATTATATTATTTATTATTATTAATTGCGCCCAGCAGTGTCCCACAAACAGTCGTGGATGGACTGACCAAATTATTATTGTTTACTTATTTTTATTTTTTGAAGGGATTATTAACAACAAGAAAGTTACATTTGTTCAGCGCCTTTTACGTCGGGAGGACAATAACGACAATATCCTCCGCGCAGGGTAGCATCTCAGAGCGTTTAACAGTGGCGGAGCCTGACTCCGAGGCGGGGAGGGGGGGGGACGGGAGGGGGCGGAGCAGGGAGGGGCAGGTGGCCGTAAGCACGTTCGAAGAGGAAGGTCTTCAGGCAAGACTTGAAAGAGAGGAGAGAGGGAACAAGGACTTCCCAAGACGCTGGACAATCAGTGTTTCAGACAATTAACCCCGGAAAAGCGATCCGCCAATTGACTGACAACTGGGTTTTTAGTTACTCCTGAGTGAGCAGAGGCGCGTGAGCAAGGAAACTTGCCCAACATTTCACCCTGCCCACGAATTAGACCCAGGTCCTCTCGCTTACGAGGCAAGTGCTCTAATTATTGAGCTACAGGACTCCAGGACTTATTGTCTCAGGTTCCAATGATTCAGCCAGACATTGTCTTTTGTGCTTTCCTAAAGAACACATTCCACACTTTGTTGGCCAGCTGTCCGTGGCTAACAACTGTATTTGGAGGAGACACAGAAACAGACAGCTGTCAACAGCCAAGTGCATACCACAAGGCTGCAATTGAATTATTATTGGGTGATTCAGGGGTAGGTTGTTCCTCGAGGAACTTTAAGCCTTACTTAACTACAATAGTTACTGAGCCCCAAACAAGTTGACAGGATCAAATGGGCACAGGGTGAGATGAAGCCATTAGCTCGGAGAACGTCATCAAGTCTGGTATTTACTTAAGAAGTGCTATTTAATTTATCTCTGTCCCAGGATCAGACGCAGTAACAGTAATGTTAATAATAATAATGATAGCAATAATGTTGAGCCTCGCATTTGATATCACGACTATAATGTTAAAACATCTCCAGGTATGCAGTGACTGAGTATTTTGCAGGGAAATACAGCGGCCAATTTGCACACAGCGATGCTCCACAACCGCCTTCTCTTCCTCTTTAGCCGATGGGAATGACCAATTTGGGAGGAGATTTGCGGCAGAGCTTTCTCTGGCAGAGAAATCTTTTAATTTCACAACACAGAAGTCCGACCTTCAACAGGTAAAGCCTAGCTTGAAGCAGGATTCCCTTTTATTGCCAATAAAACAGTCACTACGCTGCCCTGAAACCTTTCAAGCGCTATATTAATGCTTATTATTATTATTATTATTATTATGTGAATCCATTTGACAGGCTAAATATTGAACAGTTCCCTAAACTGATGGCCAACATAAGCTCCTGGCTCAGTGTTTGGAACAAGCAGATTAGACGCTGACTGAAGCTCCTCTCACCAGCACACCGTCTAGACCTGGGACGGCTCTGTATCTCAAACACTAGTGCCACCAAGCAATCCAGAGAGCAGGCGAGCGTGGCATTCTACACATGGGGCATCGAGGCGTGACCTCCAGCAACGTTAATAATTAAGACTGCTCTCTCTCTCTCCGGGAACAGGGGAGGCGAACGCCAAAGGAGTGTTTAATCTGCAGCCATCGGTGGCCCAACATCAGTCACCAGGCCCTCTGGAAGCTTACCTCTGGCACGGCCACACACGCCTCCGGTACTGTGCCCCCTTTCTCGGCTGCCGCGATCCACATGTCAACCCAGCACAGCAACGTCGCAGTAAACACAAACACTGGCTGCCCAGCCACGCCTGGTGTTCACACAGGCGACGCGTGACCTTGGTGCTGGCTACGGCTTCACTGACGCAAAAATAACACACCGACGTGAAGTGCACAGCGAGCCCCACACGGCCAACCGCACTCGCCGCTGGTTTGGGATTGATGGGAATGTTGGAGGTTGGAAGTTTGTCCGGCAAAGGCCAGGTTGGCCCGAGGGAATGGCGGGAGGAAAGGTCAAGGATTCAAGCGCCGGTCACCATCAGCTCCTGTTGAGATTTAAGTGTACGCGGGAAGAAAATGCAATTTCAGTGGGATGTGTGTACACAATTTCCCCATTGACCAGGTTAACACAAAGACTCCCCCAATCCCTCCACCTCCCCCTCGGCTTCAGAAGAGTGAAGTAGTTTCGCCCACAAAATTTACAGTCAATTCACTTCACAGTATATTTTGTGAAGCGCTTTGAGATGTCTCGAAGAAGCGATAAGGGGCGCTATATTAAATGCAAGGATTATTATTACTATTATTATTGTCATAAGTAACTTGTCCAAAAATCGGAAACATTACTCAAGACGCTATCCCGCGTGAAAGGCGGGAACTATTAATGAAAGTTCTTGCTGTTTATACCTAAGGTGATGATGATAATAATAATAATAATCCTTGCATTTGATATAGCGCTTTTCACGTCCGGAGGACGTCCCAAAGCGCTTCACAGAACACACTGTAAAGTGAATTGACTGTATATTTGTGGGCGAACGCGGCAGCCAATTGCGCACAGCAATGTCCCACAAACAGTCGTAGATTGAAAATGACCAATTTATTATTGTTTTTGGTTTTTGAAGGGATTATTATTAGGCTCTGTGTGGAGTAAGGAAACTTGCCCAAGGTTTCGCCCTCTGCCTGGAATTGAACTCAGGTCTCTCACTTGCAAAGCGAGTGCTCCAACCACTGAGCTACAGGACTCCACAGATAAGGTGATATCAAACAGGGTCGCTCCCTGAATTGCAGGTGACATTGTGATCCAATTTGGTCGTTGTTATGACGAAGAAGGCAAATCTAATCATGGGTTTTAATGCGAGATGCTAAAGGAAGTCCAATTAAGAGTGTATTTTGGTCGCACTGACCCCTGGTGAACTGGAGACAATCGCAAATTAACATGGGGTGAGAGGCAGCTCGGTCACAGAAATTTATTGAGAGAGGAAATTGGGAACGGATGGAAGAGCTCGCAGAGTTAAATCTACGTCTCGTCGCATTTAGGAAGAATCGAATTTTGCGCTGATATTGATGAACAACAGCACATTGCCCATCACACAGGATAACGTCTCACAACGTCAGTCCCTGAGCAAGAGAGGAAGGGGATGTGATTGTAGTCGCAGTACGAGAAATACTAATAATAATAATTCTTGCAATTGACATAACGCCTTATCATGTCATCGAGACGTCTCAAAACGCTTCACAGGATATTCTGTAAAGTGGATTGACTGTGTTCTTTGTGAGTGAAACACGGCAGCCAACTGCGCACAGAAGTATCCCACAAACAGTCGTGCAGTGAGTGACCGATTTTATTTGAGGGACTGTTGGCCAGGACATGGGGAGAGAGAATCTCCCTTCTCTTTTCGAACAGCGACGTGGGATCTTACAGTGGAATAGGTTTTAAAGGCACTTGGATAGGGTACAATACAATACAATTTTACACTTATACAACGCCTTTCATTTCAATTAATAATCCTGGCTTGGGGATGGGAGGCGAGTGGGGGTGGGAAGGGGAGAGATGACCGAAAGCGTTGAAAGAATATTCTGTTACACTGGGTCTACGTTTCATTTTTCTTTAAGCTGTTCACTAAAAATCAACGCAGCGTCTAATCACAGTATTGCAAGACAAGAAGTACAACCGCTCACTACACCACAATGCAGCCTCCAGGCAACGCACAGGCTGAGCCTGGGGACCCGGGGAAGGAGGAGAGCGAGGCCGGGAGAGGCCGAGGCTTCGGCAGAAACCTTTATAGCTGTGCTGAAAGATAAATTTTTGCTGAAAGTCCAGCGCAAGAAAATAATGTAAAGTCAATAAATAAGCGAGGGAGGGAGGGCGGCAGGAAGTGGCCGAGCACACTGCCCCGGGCGGGCACGCAGTCACAGCAAAACGGGTGCGTTTGTGACGTCTCAGCAAACAGATGTTGTTCGCTGAGACGTCAAAAAGTGGCCAAAATGGTTTGATTCCACACATAAAAAAGTTATATCTGCCGGGCACTCCCGAGCTGTTTGAACAGATCATATATATACACATACACACACAGAATCACACACACACACACACACAATCGCATATACACACACAATCACATATACACACACATACCACACACAATCACATACACTCACAATCATATGCACACACAATCAGACAAACACTCCCCCCCCAAACACACAATCACACACAAGTGCACACATTCAGACACACACTCACCCCACATCCACGAGCCATATCACTGCTTCTGCCAGGACTGAGACCTACGTAGCTTTGATTAAATATTTGGTCAAATGTCTCAAATTTACACTGAGACAGACACCGAACGAGAGAGAGAGAGAGAGGGGGGGGGAGCGAGAGAGGAACCAACTGAAAAAGTCACAGGCACACGCACACGGCCAGCTCTCGCCAACCTGAATCAAAAACTCTCTCAGGAATGATTAAGCAGAGTGTGTGCTCCGGGGTGGGTAGTGAGGGGTGACCAAAGGCTAGTTGAAGAGATGGGTTTCAATCCAGGATTTACAGACAGACAGACAGACAATGGGGTGATTTAGAGAAACCGATGCCCAGTGCAGTGTGTGCACTCGTACAATATAATGAATCGCAGGTTTCACAAGTTACATAGAAACTTAGCAATGAGTTGAGTTGCTGAGTCTCTGTATAACCTCTGAGGAGTGGGACCTGCCCTCACACAGGGGAAGCAGAGATACTGGAACGCAGAGTTCGCTCGAGACGGTCACTAGGCTCAGGCCGGCGAGGCCATCCGGTTAACTGTCTTGTTCGTGTGTTGTGAAGACAGGCACTAAGTGTAGTGACTGTGTTATTCTCGACGAACACAGCTTTTTTAAAAAAAAACGAAATAAGCCAGCAGTCCAAAAAGCACACGCACTTTCATAGCATCTCATCACATCGAAGTGTCTCAAAGTGGCTTATAGTAAGTAGTGTCCAGAGAATCAACTGTTTTATGCAGACAAACATAGTATTTAACACCAAGTAAAGTCCGACAAACAGTCATGACACAAGGAACCAATTTCCCCAGAGTATTCTTGGCCGGGAGAAATTTCCTTGAACACCCTTTTTTTTGAGCTGACAGACCGGAGCTTAGTTTACCATCTCATCCCAAAGTGTACAGTCAATTGACTTTACAGTATATTCTGTGAAGCGCTTTGAGACGTCTCGGAGACGTGATAAGGCGCGATATCAAATACAAGGATTATTATTATTATTAAAGGCAGAGTAACTTGAAGATGATAATGTCAAGAATGGGCTGACGTTTGGGTGGACGAACATAGGACATCCTCGGGTGATGAAGGAAAAGCAAGTCCCTAACCGCGGCGAGCTGAACACAACACAACAAGCTCTTGGAATTGTACATTGCACCGTTGACGTAAACCAAAATACTGTATCTCATTAGCCAGAGTCGAGGGTGATACCAGTGCAGGGAAACTGCATGTGGAATAATCACCGGGGCGCTATCCTCCCAGTTACAGCTACTTAATGTCCGCACACAACTGGCGCAGAGAGGAGACATCACATGAGGAAGGTCACATTGGGTGCACCATGACCGGACAATAGGTTTACAGTCTGCCTGGCGTGTTCATTACAAATCCCTCGCCAGGATAGCATTACATACATTTGAGTCAATTCAATGTGAAAAGCAATAAATAAAAGTGCCAAGTCAAGAGCTTTGTCAAACAGTGGATCGATCTAACATCCACTGTCAGGCACTCTGACCCTGACACTGACCCCTCTCTCACGCTACACACAATCCAATCCCTGAACACACTGCCCACCCTCCGCTGCCACCCCCCGCCACCCACATTATGACCCTTTGCCCCCCCCCCCCCCCGCGCGCGCACACACACACACACACACCACAACAACAACAACAAATTACATTTGTCTAGCGCCTTTCACGTCAGGAGAATATCCCAACACATATCCACCACATACAGAGAATCATCAACACCCAGCCACAAGGCTCCACCATTAACAATAATAAATAGAGAAATGTATTGACACAAGCTCAGAAAGCTGCGGTCAGTGTTGGTGGGGAAGGAGGAGCGACCACAGTGATGCAAATTGAGGAAACGCCAGAAATCACATCCCAGAGAGATACAACAACAACAAAATTACGTTTGTAAAGCGCCTTTCATGTTGGGAGGATGCCCAAAGGCACTGGACAATCGGTGTTTCGGACCCGAGCTTGTGATCGGGGAGGGTGGAGGGCAGGGGGGAAGGAGGGTGACCGAAGGCATGGTCAAAGAGGTGGATCTTGAGAAGGGTCTTGAAGGAGGCAAGGGAGGAGGCAAAGGAGAGGATTTGTGGGATGGAGTTATAGAGGATGGAGGCAGAATGGCTGAAGGCAATGGTGGGGTGGACAAGGCGGGGGACGTGAAGCAGGCCAGAGCCCGCTGAGTGGAGGGAGTGAACAGGCTGGTAGTGGGTTAGGAGGTCGCAGAGGTATTCGGGCGTAAAGACATTCAGCATTCAGGCCTCCTCTGGTGCCAGCATCTCCACTGCATCCAGCCAGCCTGATCCCAATAGCCTGCACTTTCCCCAACTCCTTTTATATTGTCCCTCTTCAAATATTTACCAAACTGCCTTTTAAATGTTGTTATGGTCTTAGCTCCAATGGGCACTCGTGCCAAGACAAGATTTCCATGCAGTAATAACCTTCCCTTGTGCGTAAGAGCACTTCTGCCAAACAAACCTGCCCTTTAAATTACTTCGTACCTCACTTTAAAAGTGCCGTTAAGTCATTTTTGTATATTTTTCAAAGTAATATTTGTGTTTCTGAATTTCTCTGGAGTAGGAAAGAGTTTTTTTTTAATATATGTATATTCTTCCAAGACTCTAGCCTCTGTGCTGAAATGACCGTGTGGGTTGGGTTTTCTGACCTCACACACCAGCAAAGTTCACTACAAGTCTCCGGTCCAATATAAATTGGTGGAAAAAAATCCCGCCAAGGTCTTTGTTTTTATTAATGGTTTGAGTGATGGATGGCAGATTACGCTGTGTACACTCCTGGGCTGGGTCAACCTGTCGCAAAAATTAACCTTGGTTGGCTCAACCATTTTGGAGATACAATCTAACAATGGTTTTTATTGTATTGTTCGTCACTCTTTAGAGTGAACAGTGCTGCCAACGGCAACTATACCCAGGGCCAGGCAACAGGGTCCTGGCAATGGACCCAGATACCAGAGGCCACACGTACAATTCAAAATCAGTGTTGTACAGGCCAACAGTACAGAGAAACTAACAGTATGTTTCATTGGTACATAAGGAACAGGAGTAGGCCATTCAGCCCATTGAGCCTGTTCTGCCGTTCTATTAGATCATGGCTGATCTATATCTCAACTCCAATTCATGTTACAAAACATTCACATTGAGCCGTCATAACAATCCTGGGCCTCTTGATACAATGGGATCACAAGTGAGATCCCAAGATTAGTCAAACCAGGGAGATTGGGGCGGGGGGGGCGGGGGGGGGCAATTCTGAATCATTGAATTTAATCTGATCCAATCTCTACTCTTTCTTGTGCACAGAGTGAGCTCCGCACCCGAGGGGGTTCGTTTCCGCCCAGGACGCAACAGGTCTGTCCTTGTTGATCATTGATGAATGAATCACACTTACACAAGCCTCCCAGTTTATCAACAGACAACACAAACAACAACACAAGACTGCCTGTAGCGAGCGGTTGCCACTGCCAGCATTCCGAGGTACACACTCGCCCCGATGACAACAACAACACAATACATTTGCACAGCGACTTTCACATCTGAAGGACGTCGCAAAATGCTGGAAAGTTAAGGGTTTTTCACGTGAGCTGGAGTCAGGTGAGGTGGAAGGCACGGAGGGTGGAGGTAGGAAGATGACCGAAGGTACGGTCAAAGAGAAAGGTCTTGAAGGAGGCGAGGGAGAGGGTGACGTGTTTGGGATTTGGGCATAGAGTACCAGAGGGTGGAGGCAGAAAGGCTTAAGGCCCGACCACCAATGGTTGGGAGGCCAGGGCGAGGGATATGGAGCAGGCCAGTGCTTGCAAAACGGAGGGAGTGGAAATCTTGGTAATGGTGTGGCCAGCGTAGACGAAAGCCAGCAAGCGGCCAATGAGGGATTCTCAGGACGTTGTGTGCGAAGAGAGTCAGATACAAAGGCAAGCGAAAGGATGCTCTTGAACACGGTGGGGTGTTTGGAGTGGGGGGGGTGTTGGGGGGGTCAGGTCGGGGGAGGTGTGGGGGGGGTGGGGGAGGATCCCTTTCTGCTGGTGCTCCAACAGTTCAGGCAAGTGGAAGCATTCCACAGGCGTCCCCGCTGGAGCTCAGCGTTGGGGAACTCTGCCAGGAGCAATAAATCTGAGCGCAGCAAGAATGCTCGCAGACAAGCCTTTAGCTGACAGCAAACACTGGTTACGATCGCTTCAAAGAGGAACACAAAAAATCTGCATCTACCACTTTGAGTTCAAAGACTTTCCCCTAATGGAACCTTCTCCTTGAAGGCTCCCCCTACCCCCCCCCAACCCCCTCCTCCCACCCGTGACTATTGACCGTAACTGGCATGACTCAGTGAGCGTCGTCACATTTTAACCCACGCTGACTAACCGGTGTGGACAGAAGTCGATTTTTTTTTCCATTAGGCAGAAAAACAGACTCACCAAATCAAGACACCAATACCTCATCCATCCCGAGACCACAAGGTGGAATCTGTGGAGACCACTAGGTTGCAGCACAGGGGGTTGCTGTTTGGTGGTGGTGCCAGGCCTCGGGAATAGCTCTCTGTGTAGAACCCCAACTCCCTGCCCTCCCTTCCTCCCCCTCTGCCTCTTTATGTCTTTTTCCTTTTCCAACTGTTTGTCTGATTCCCTTTTACATAAATATTTGGGATTCTGGGCGTGCTTCAATCGCAGTCTGGGCTGGACATTCTGCCAGCTCTCCACAAAGGCAGCACAACCGTGAACGTTGATTATGAATTATTATTATTGTTAAAGAAGAAATAATGCTAATAATTCTTGCATTTGATGCAGCGCGTTACCACATCGTTGAGACGTCTCGAAGAGCTTCACGGGATATACTGTAAAGTGGACTGACTGTATATTTTGTGGGTGAAACACGGCAGCCAGTTGCACAGAGCAGGGTCCCACCAACAACCATGGAGTGAGTGACCGATTTTTATTGGGGGGGGGGGATTGTTGGCCAGGACACTGAGAGAGAGAAACTCCCTTCTCTTTTACCATGGGATCTTTAACAGGCAGATAGGGCCTCGGTTTAATGTCTCATCCGAACATGCGTGGAGCCAGCTTCTGTGGCTGAGCTGACCTCCAAATAGGCAGTCACTACACTCAACAGCAATGATAACAAAACAAAAAAAAGGGAAACTGAACGCCAGGCAATGATTCATTGGAATCTGTGTTACCCCTTCCCCGCCCCACTCACTTTCCCCACTTTTCACAAGTGAGTCTTACTCGTTGTTAACTTTTTAAAAAAAGTTGGTGGCAAAACAAAAAGCTCCTATTTATAGAGCAATCAGGACTGAAACCAGCTCGAGTTCGGAGCCTGGATGCCCCGTACCGCAGATTTATTTTGCACTTGATGCGATGCTAAGAAAGGCAATATAAATAGCCCACGAGAACTTTTAATCAATGTAAAGAAGAGACATTCATCCTTTCTGGACTGAATTCAAACCCAGGTTACAGAGCTGAAAGATGCAACCACCCCCCCCAACCCCCCCCCCCCCCCACCCCCGCCCCACCACTCGTTTGCTCGCGACTCAGGCCCCCGAAATTAACTTCATATTTTTAAAGAAAAACACACGGCTCCATTTATCCACCGGGTCCAGCACAATGAAATCTTTCATATTCGGCTCACAACGCGAGGGCAGACGTCTTTCTGAGTCCAGAAATACTTTGAAGATTAAGTCATGATCACACAGTACTAATTATGTGTTAAATGAAATTGGTGGGGTGGTGGTGGTGGTGGTGGGGGGGGGTGTTACTCTCATGCTATTCTCTCCTTTTCGCCCTTCTGTGTTGAGAGCGCGCATTAAATGACACAACGAGGATGTCGTTTGCAATCGTGTGGCAACGTGACTTCAGTGCAACACGCCATCTGATCGCCTCATTTACTGCTTCTAGAGTCTGCTCCCAATGCTGTCCCAGGCAGACAAGCCTATTACAAAAAGCTTCTGCTGAATAGAGCTCCAACAAGAGCACAGGACCTGGATCGCAGGGTTAAACCAGGCATTAATTCCTCCTGTTGCTCCTGAGTTTCGGTTAAATGCGAACGAGGGTACGAGATTTTGCCAGTGTGAAAAAAAACACCACTAGTGAGTGATTAATAATAATAATAATCCTTGCATTTGATATCCTTGCATTATCACGTCGTTGAGACGTCTCGAAGCAGAATGACTGTGGGCGAAACGCGGCAGCCAGTTGCACACAGCATTGTCCCACAAACAGCCATGGAGAGGGTGACCAATTTTATTTGGAGGGAGGGAGGGGGGTTTGTTGGCCAGGATCTCTTAACGTTTACCTGGATGGTTATTTTGGGGATGGGGCGAAAGGAGCTGGCTGGGAACCTAAGCTGACCCAGCAAAACGCTGCATTAGAACGTCTCAAGACAGTCGTAGGTTAAAGGATCACTCGGACGTGTCATGACTTTATGCCAGCAAACAACAACAACAACAAATGACATTTGTATAGCGCCTTTCACGCGAGGTGAACATGCGCCAGCGACGAGCAACAGGGGGGGGAACAGAAACAGACGTGCCATGTAAGCAATTGACTGGGGTAGCGCCCTAACACCGGCGACGACGGTGGAAACTCTCCACTCTTCCTGAGAACCAGAGTTACGGAATCTTTAACGCTCGTTCGGATTAGGCCGGCGGGACCTCAGTTTCGACGTGTTATTTGAGGGGCAGCCCCCCCCCACCCCCGAATTAGCAACGCTCCCTGATCACTGTGTTGGAGCCGCAGTCTTTGAATTGGCTGAGCATCTGATGGAAGGCCCCAAAACTTCAGAATTCTGACTCGGGGTGAAACTTAGAGGTCCCATAGCGCAGTGGTTAGCGCGCTGGCCTCACAAGCGAGAGGATCCGGGTTCGATTCCCGGGCGGGGGGAAACCTCAGGCAAGTTTCCTTACTCCACACACCTCTGTTTGCCTAGCAGTAGGTAGGAACCCAGTTGTTAGGCAATTGGCGGATCGCTTTCCAGGGGTAATAATACTTCCCACCCCCCAAAAAAATCTAGTCACTGGATCTACGACTATTTGCGGGACACTGCTGTGCACTATTGGCTGCCGTGCTTCCCCACAAAATACACAGTCGATCCGCTTTGAGGTGTATTCTGTGACGTGCCGAAGGTTTAATCGGACACCTGTTCATGATTACTGTACAACAACAACAACAACCTGCATTTGCGTAGCGCCCCTCACGCGGGGTGGCGTCCCCGAGCGCTTGATTACTGTATTTAAATGCATACACGCGCTGTCTGATTGCCAATTAACAGGTTTCAGGCGATGCTGCCTGTGCAGAAAACTGCCCTCCCTAACATTTAGCATCATTGCAACACAATATACACCTGGCAGCAGGCAGAACCTCCTGGTGACAGGCAGAGGTGCCCAGTGGCAGGTAGAGGCACCAGTGACAGGCAGCAGCTCATAGTGACGGGGCAGTGGTGCCCAATGACAGGCAGTGGTGCCCAGGGACAGGCAGTGATGCCCAATGACAGGCAGTGGTGCCCAATGACAGGCAGTGGTGCCCAGGGACAGGCAGTGGTGCCCAATGACAGGCAGTGGTGCCCAATGACAGGCAGTGGTGCCCAATGACAGGCAGTGGTGCCCAATGACAGGCAGTGGTGCCCAATGACAGGCAGTGGTGCCCAGGGACAGGCAGTGGTGCCCAATGACAGGCAGTGGTGCCCAGGGACAGGCAGTGGTGCCCAATGACAGGCAGTGGTGCCCAATGACAGGCAGTGGTGCCCAGGGACAGGCAGTGGTGCCCAATAACAGGGCAGAAACACCCACTGACAAGACAGGGCAGAAGCTCCTGGTGACGGGCAGAGAGAGAGAGGGGCGCGCGCGCTCCGCTGTGGGCACCACCGATAGCCTTACCGGACGCTCGTCCTCCCGCCGCTGCCGCTCCCGGGCTGTGTCGGGCTGTGTCGGGGGGTGTCGGGCGGTGTCGGGGTGTCGGGGGGTGTCGGGCGGTGTCGGGCTGTGGCCGTGTCGGGCGGTGTCGGGCGGGTCAGTGCCGGTGTGAGAGTGTGGGAGGAGGGGGGCGGGGCCTGAACTGTAGCCGCTTCAAACCCCGCCCCCGCCACCCCGGCACCCGCTTCCCATTGGCCGCCCGCGGCCCCGCCTCCGGGATTCGCTGCGTCACTAGACATTCCGCCCCGCCCCCCCCCGCCCCGGCCCCGCCCACACTGGGGAATCCCCCCAACACACACACACACAGACACCCCGGGAATCCCCCCACCCCCCCCCACACACACACAGCCCCCACCCCCCCCACACACACACAGCCCCACCCCTACATACACACACACACAGCCCCACCCCCCCACACACACACAGCCCCACCCCACACACACACACACACACAGCCCCCCCCCACACACACACAGCCCCACCCCCCCCACACGCACACACAGCCCCCACCCCCCCCACACACACACAGCCCCCCCCACACACACAGCCCCCCCACACACACACACAGCCCCACACACACACACAGCCCCCCCCATACACACAGCCCCCCCACACACACAGACACCCCGGGAATCCCCCCACCCCCCCACCCCACACACACACACAGCCCCCCCCCCCACACACACACACAGCCCCCCCCATACACACAGCCCCCCCCACACACACAGCCCCCCCCCCACACACAGCCCCCCCACACACACACACAGCCCCACACACACACACACAGCCCCCCCCCATACACACAGCCCCCCCACACACACAGACACCCCGGGAATCCCCCACCCCCCACCCACACACACACAGCCCCCCCCCACACACACACACAGCCCCCCCCCATACACACAGCCCCCCCCCCACACACAGCCCCCCCCACACACACACACAGCCCCCCCCCACGCACAGCCCCCCTCAAACACAGCCCCCCCACACACAGCCCCCCCCACACACACACAGAGCCCCCCCCCGCACACACACACACAGCCCCCCCACACACACACAGCCCCCCCCACACACACACAGCCCCCCCCCCGCACACACACACACAGCCCCCCCCCCACACACCACACACACAGCCCCCCCCACACACACACAGCCCCCACACACACAGCCCCCACTCAAACACACACACACAGCCCCCACCCAAACACACACAGCC
This sequence comes from Callorhinchus milii, assembly GCF_018977255.1. NCBI lineage: Eukaryota > Metazoa > Chordata > Chondrichthyes > Chimaeriformes > Callorhinchidae > Callorhinchus > Callorhinchus milii. The sequence goes on from NW_024704751.1 coordinate 15,805,932, forward strand.
CCCACCCAAACACACACACAAACACACAGCCCCCACCCAAACACACACACACACAGCCCCCACCCAAACACACACACACACAGCCCCCACTCAAACACACACAGACAGCCCCCACCCAAACACACACACAGCCCCCACCCAAACACACACAGACAGCCCCACCCAGAAAATCACACAGCATTGCCCCCCCTACCCCAAACACACACACACACAGCCCCCACCCAGGGAATATCCCCCAGGTACGCACCACAGGGAATCCATACGCATACAGCCCCCAAAACACACACACATAGCCCCCACCCAAGAACCTCCCCCCACACAACCCTTACCAAGAGAATCACAGAGCCTCCCCAAGCGCACACCCACATCCCCCCTTATACACACACATCCATCCATCCATCCAGGCGGAGATGGCTTGGCATCTATATTTGAGTCTAAAGTGTAGTGGGGGGGGGGGGGGGCAGGAGAGAGGGGGTTTAAGTGCACCTTCTACTGTAACAACCATATCGTGTGCGTTTTTAAATATCCTATCACCTTTTTTTATATTCAAATGCAAGAATTATTATTATTCAAACCCCACATTGCGGCAAACTCTGATGGCCGAGCGACGGGCCCAGGTGTGTGTGTACCAGTCGGCACACTGGCACTGCCACCGACGTTCGCTGCCTGAAGCCTCCTAAAGCCCCACGGCTCAGATAACGAGATGAGCGGTTCAAAAGAAGCACAGAGCCCTTTGGTCAAGGTAGAGAGAGACGGCTCTCTACGCTTCAACGCAGCAATTAGCAGTGCAGAACTCGTTGGGTCGCACCGCGCGTTGTTCCCATTCATTCAGCTTGGCTCAGTCAGTGGCAATCTCGCCTCTGGGTCAGAAGCCGCAAGCCGAAGGGGGTGGTGTTGTTGGGGGGGGGGGGGGGTGAGGTTGAGAGAGAGTTCCAGAGAGCAAAAGCACGGAGGCTGACGCCTCCTCATCGCAGCCTGGCTGAGATGAACAATAAGGGGAGTGTGTGGGCATTACAACAATACCCTCGACTATGCTCGAACGCCCGGGGCGCTCAAAGTAAAAGATGTTTTTTTTTTCAGCGCAAGTATCAAAAAATTCTTTTTTGTGTGTGTGTGTGTGCGCGCGCGCGCGCCCGTGTGAAGATTCTGTGTTTGATGAACGTTTCTTAACGCTCGGTGGTAATTCATTCCGAAAACAGCGCGACCTGAACCGGTACGAGGGGGGGGGAGAGCCGAGGGAAAACCAAGCCGAAGCAGCCCGTTTCGATGAAAAATGTCAAATGTTTGATGGGTTTCCACGTGTCCGGGTCCTCATCGCGGTTGAGTATCGCGTGACGTTAGAGGCAAAGGGGAGGGGGCTGGCCTCCCGGGGAGGGTGAGGTTCAGCTACTGTCACCTGCTGGGAGTGAACGTCAAGAGGAATGACTCCAGTTCCCCCCCCCACCCCCCACCCCGCTATTGCCTGAGTGATGAGCTGCATTCACTAGGGGGTCACTGAGAGAAGATTGTGGCCCAGAGTGCCACCTACTGCCTGAGCCAAGAACCACAGCACTGTCACTACTGTGATGTTGGATGCGATTCCCTGCTCCCCACCTTGTCGGAAGGAGGGGAGGGCGGGGGGGGCGGAATGGAGAGGAGCAGAGAATGTGAGGAGGAATCAAGACATTTCGCGTGCACCTGGGCGAGAGCTCAGGAGAATTTCGTAGCCGTCAGCAAAGATTACTGAGTTGCAACCGAAAGAGACATAAGTTCTTTACCAGAAGTCATTAGCCTTAGGGTTAGGGTTAGGTTAGGTTAACCCTCGCTTAAAAAGACGAGTGAGAAACAAATATCGCTGAGAATTTAACTAAACTAATATCACGGATCGCAGGCAAACCTTAGACTTCAGGAAACCAGGTTAGAGGCAAGAACATGTTTAAAGCTACATGTGGGGATAATTCCACCGGGTCTGATCTTACATGACTCCACAAATCCACATTACATCCAAGTCCTGTGTGAAAGTGAACACATTATACCTCAATTTAAATATTCAGGCCTGTGGGAGACACAACCAAGTCTGATTCGGTTTTTCATCCAGATCCCAGATACAAACCGAATACAAATATTGGTTAGCGGTCTGGCTGTTTATTCCATCCCCGCGCCCCCCCCCCCCCCCCCTTTTCCCTCCAGTTAATTGGCTTTCCGATGAGGCAGTTTATTTCAAAAAAAATTATAGCACAGAAAGGAGGCATCGTGTTTGTGGCAGTTCTCTGAGAGAGTTCCACGTTGTGGCTCACCCTATTCCCTTTTTCTTTTAGAAGCTATTGAGGTTTCTGCCTAAGTTTCTCCAATGTCCTAATAAACTTCTGTGTAAAAAGAATTCACCTACAGAATTCATCTTCCTTCGTATTTTTCATAATAATCTTGGTATTTTGGTAAGATCTCTAATTTCTAAAGTGAAAGAATTAAGAGTGTGTTAGAACAATGTGTCACTTTAATCTTTCACACAAGTTTCAAAGCAACAACAACTTGCATTTACATAGCGTCTCAGAGAGCTTAAAACCAGCAGCGGGCGGAGAGGATACACAGGGTGGGGGTGGGTTGTGTGGGGGCATTTGCCAATTACGATTAGCACAAAGCTGGCATCAACATGTGCTGCTTTTTTGGTTCCAGTTGTGTCATTTCTTACCCCAAGGTTTCTCTTTGACCTATTAGCTTTGGGACCGATTAGAAATGAAAAGAGACCAAGAGGCTTGAAAGCAACTACACCAAATCGCACTTTAAAGTGCTGCAACATCTTGCCTTCCCACAAAACATCCACCCCCTCTGTCGGAGCAGGTCTCTGCAATATGAATTGTTTTTTTACCACCAGCGCTTTACGATACAGACGAAGGACCTTTGAGACTGATGATTCCGCCCAGCACTAAATTACTGCCCTGTTGCGGTAGATCGCTTCCCAGTCTCCATTTGGCCGAGAGAGAGAAAGAGAGAGAGATGCAGTTCCAAACCATAATGGAGATCTCTCCTGCCAAGTAGCCCCACGGCTTCTAACAGCTGAGCAAATGTAGACCAAGATGTATTGATGGCTTGTCATAATGACTATTGTATTGTTAGGGCTGGTTCACATCTCCACCTCGATGGGTTAGTCACTGCCAAATCTCATCTCAGAGAGTCTTGGTGATGCTGAAAACACAACACAACGCCAGAACCTTTCTGCCCTACACTGTAATAAACATGATGAGATGAATCCTTTAGACTTGGCAATTGCCCTCTTAATGTGTTTTTTTCCTGGTAATTACAATATCTGGCTTCCCTGTAAATATCCCATGCTGTTCCTGCACCATTTCAGTCGTATCCATCTTCCCATCCTTAATTGGAATTCAAGGGATTCTTTCCCACATAAAATCACTTGCTTCCCAGAAAACGTGCTTCCCATTCCTTTAAGTTAGCAACAGGCTGCTTGCTTCTTGTTTTGAAGAATTTAAACCAAGGTCCTGTCTGTGCCCCGTCCTTCAGGGTTAGGGAGATGTTAAAGATCCCGCGGAGCTGGTTGGAAAAGAGAAGGGAGTTTCTCCCAGTTCCTCAATCCTCCAGATTGGTTGGGCATTCACCTCTTGGCTTTTTGGTGGGGCCTCACTGACTGAACTTAGTGAAACACAGTCACTACACTTTCAGTTATTATACACAAACTTACTGATGTGAAATGGCAGCCTGCAAAAAACAGTCAATACACTTGCAGTTATTATACATGCAAAGCACTTTGAGAAGTTTACGTGATGAGCCTTGGAGTTTGCCTGAAAAGCGGAGAAAGGGACAGAGCCCAGGAAGAACAGAAAAGTAACTAAGCGCTGTGTGGAATGTCTTTACTAAAGATAACCTGTCTTCAGAACAACTTTCTGCGTGGGTGGTCTGCTGTTTCTCTAGCGCACAGTGAACGATGGGTCGGGGAGAGGACAAGCTCTGCTGGAATATTTTGTTTACCCAAAGATGTCAGCACTTCACTGGTTTCGGTCAGAATAAATGAGCCAGGAATAAAAAGGTTCCCATGCTCTTAGCCTTAAGAGCATTGCAGTGTAAGACTGTGCCGAATTGTGACAAATTCTTAAATTCAGCCTTAAATTGGAAGCCGTTTTCTCTTGAAAGTGGCTTTTCAAAATCCGCCGGATCTTACAGGCGATCATCGGGCGAGATGTTGGGCCTCTAATGATCACCATCAAAACTGTGTAAAAGAAAGCTTTGTGGGAAACACATTGAATGACAATATTAAGCACAATATTGGCTGTGATGGGTTTCCTCCCACACCTGTTTTGCTAGAATTCAACATGTGCCTTTTGTCGTGAATAAAAGCCATAGGCACGTTACTTTCTTTCCTAAAGGAGGAGAGAGTGAGAGAGCGCTTAGGAGAAATATCTTTACTGTTGAACCGATGGCAGTCAAAGCAGAATCTTTGATAGCTTCTAACAGGCGAAATCATGGAAAAATTTTATAAACAAATATATTGAAAGATGTTTGGAAGGGAATGAGCTGGAACGAACTCTGTCATTGTATGAACGATGGGCCGAGTGGCCTCTGTCTTTGCTGTTAAATTGTACGCTGTAAACTCAGGGGTGACGTTTAGTGCAGGAGAGAGCGCAAGACGTTCAGGCACAAGTACCAACAACAACTTGCATTTATATAGCGCCCTTCACGCAAGATACCATCTCACGCATTGGGAAGATGCTCAGCTCAAGAGCACTGCTCTATTTAAAGCCTTTCCCAGCGTTCTCCTTCGCCTGAAGGCAGTGCAACATGTCAGCTGCACAGTTCTACACAGAAAGGATGTTCTGAGGCAGAACAGAATGATCTCAAGCTAGTTACATAACACGCTCAATCAGGTAGAAATCGAGCTGAAAGCTGGGAGATTGACTGACCTACATCTCCTGGAATCGTCAAGACGTTTGCAGAATTCAGGGAACCTTCAGTTGCATTTCAATCTCCTTATTGGTGCAGGAGGAGAAGGTCCCCTGTTCCAAGGTGCTACAAGAGACACCTTAAAACAAGGGCTTGTTTGTTCCATTAACTTTGGAATCACAACCTTGTGCCATCTGCTGACTGTACACACAGCAAGCGCATTGCTCACCGGGTAACCAGAGTCACTGTCTCAAGACTGCACTAAAGCATTGCTTGGCCACAGAGTTTAGAAGCTTCAGGGAACTTCCAGAGCAAAAAGACCCTTCAGCCCGTCCTTCCAATGAGATGTTAACCCGAAGTCCCGGTCTGCCTGTTCAGGTGCACGTTAACGATCCCACTGCACTACACGAAAAGACAAGTGAATTTCACTCTCCCGGTGCCTGGCCAACAATCCCCCCTGCCCCCACCCCACCCCCCAATTATATTGGTCACTCGCTTCATGACTGTTTGTGGGACATTGCTGTGAACAAAAGAGACTGCCGCATTTCGCCCACAAAATACACAGTCAATCCACTTTACAGTATATCCTGTGAAGCGTTTTGAGATGTCTCGACCATGTGATACGGCACGATATCAAATGTACGCATTATTATTATTATTTTATCTCTTCCTTCCAAAACACCCACCGACCATACTCCCATCACAGCGTCAAGCCGCTTTGTAAGGGTCCTGGCCTCTACCACTCTTCCTGGTAAAGCCAGATTCAGATGGTTATCACCCACCGTGCTGAGAAATACTTCTCTTTGTGGGGGGGGCAAGACATTGCTGAGGTTACTGAGCTCGAAACGTGCCCTTCGGTCATCTTTCCCCTCATCCCCCACCACCCCCCCTCCCTCCCACCCACCCACCCATACCAGGTCAGATCCCAGCCAGTATCATCAAGCTGTTTGAGACGTCCTCCTGACGAGACGAGGCGCTATGGAAATGTAAATTGTATTGATTTACAGCTTCTGTAGAAACTAATAGCGATTTCAAAAGACACAGGAGTTTCTCCCTCCCCTTCTGGGTGAGCAAATCCTCCAGATTAATAACAATCAAAATCGCATTTTGATACAGCCCCTTTCCCATCAGGAAGGGCGTTTCAAAGGGCTTCACAGGATTCAGTTATTCACCACGTGGCTGTGTACCTCAATGACTTGCCACATATATAAAATATAGTTGCACTTCCCGGAACGCTGACATCTCTGTCTCTCTCTCTCTTTTTCAGTGTCTGTGATTTCCTTGTAAAACAGTCTGCGGGCTCTGCTCAGCGACAGCTTGTGGTGGAGGTTTCCACATTCCACCCCCCCACCCCGCCACCAATACCCATGGAACTCCAACCCCCAAAAAAGCCATTAAATATTTAACGTTCCCGGAAAAAATACACAATACGTAAAATCAGCTGTGTCTCTGGCTGCCACCACCACCCCAAGGGTGTGGGGAGCCACATCAGGCTGTGAGAGTGCGGGGGGGCACCAGTGGCTGGCTGGAAGCTTTTATGTTTAACTCAAGAAGGAACATAAAAGACCGGAGAAGCCTTGGCCACAAATTACAGAGAAAAAAATCCCATCTCAGGAACCCTTACGTCTGATTCCTCTTGGCGGAGGTTCGGTTTTATTTGAGAGGAGGGAACTTTTAATCTTGTCCGAACACCTCTTTGCAATTGGCTTTTGGCACTTCCAGCCTGTCTGTTACTATTGGTGTGAAATGAATTTTAAACGGTAATTATTCATTTTGTGTGTGTGTGGGGGTGGGGGGGGCGGGGGGCGGGGAGTTTCTTGGCGATTTCTGAATATTGTGCTCCACATCTGGAGCTTATTGACAAACTAACCCGCACTCTTTAATAAACAGTTTATAGACACATCCTGCTTGCATTATAGCAACTGCATCGCTGGCAAGGCTGCTTTAGTTCTTGATAATGAGTGGGTGAAACAGATGGTGCCTGTTAAGCGACCTGTGCAAACCGTGTGTAGACGTGTGTTATTATGCACCGTGAGCCAGATGATACACGTTTACACACGATTATGCGAAAGGACTGGTTTCTTGATAATGTGATTATTACATCGTTTTCATTGACTGATTACATAATTCAAGGCACCTGCTACACCACCCACCCCCCCCGCCGCCGCCCGGCCCCGTACACGTAGTTTACACATAGCGCATAATAGACCTACAGTTACACACCAGGTGAGCTTTGTGATACTTCCAAGCACACTGGCTGTGCTGATGTGGAGAAAGTCCACGGTAAAAGGGATTAAAAGATCTGCTGTTGTCAATATACTGGCAGAACAAGCTGATGGGCTCATGCAACATCGCAGCAGCCAATTTGCGCACAGCAAGGTCCCACAAATAGCCATGAAGTAAATAACCAATCTATCTGGGGGATTGTCGGCCAGGAAACCAGGGAGAGAGAAACTCCCTTCTCTTTTCCAAGAGGGACACAGGATCTTTAAGGTCCACCTTGAAAGGGGCATAGTTGGGACCTCGGTTTAACGTCTCATCCGAAGGACGGTGCCCTGGACAATGCAAACAGTCCTGTGCTGGAGCTCAAAGTGCTGACGTGGAGGTATGTGGGTGAGAGTGGGGGAGAGGAGAGAGAGGAACTGGAACCCATGACCTTCTGACCCAGAAGCAACAGCGTTATCAAAACCTTCAGCCACAGAAAAAATAATTCTTTTTTTTTAAATCACACAAAAAAAAACTTTATCGCGAGTCCTGGAAAGGTTAATTATTCATTGAATAATCTCCATTTTAATTTGTTTTTTCCCCCCCTTTACTCGGCAGAATTCCTGGGTTTGCTGCTATTTTTAGCCTGTAACTGATGTGCTCTCCTCAGGGGAAGTGGCCTCTGGTGGCACTGAGAGATACTGTGCAGAGTGTCATCCTCGCACAATGCCCGAAAGTTACAAATGAAAGAATGTAATTAACACCATCAGTCTTTCACAATTAATTATGGACAATTGTCGTAATTAAGGCCAATTTTTGTAAATGGAACAAGTTGCCTCAGTGTTCGTGTGTGTGTGTGTGTGTGTGTGGGGGGGGGGGGTGTGGAGGGGGGGGTTGCTACTGCATATCCCTCAGAAACACAGCCATAAAAATAACGATAGTTGCATTTGATATAGCGCCTTAACACGTCATTGAGATGTGTCAAACCTCATCGACAGGAACCGAAAAATCTGCGAGCTCCTCTTAAAAAGGAAATGGTAGCGGTCGGTGGTGTCTGTGCTACGAGCTGTGTGTGTTCATTGGGATTTGAATAGCAGTGCCACCTGACATGATGACTTAACCTTAGGCAAGTTTCCTTACTCCACCAATACTCCACTCCACGCCTCTGCTTACCTAGCAGTAAATAGGAACCCAGATATCAGTCGATTGGCAGATCGCTTTCCAGGAGTAATAATAGTCCCCTCGAAAAAAAATTGATCACTCAATCCATGGCTGTTTGTGAGACGCTGCTGTGTGCAACGGGCTGTGTGCAACGGGCTTCGCCCACAAAATACAGTCAATCCACTTTACAATACACTCTGTGAAGCTCTTTGAGACATCTCAACGATGTGTTAAGGCGCTATATCAAATGCAAGGATTATTATTTTTATGACTTTGTTTCACTGGGCCAACTCTTGAGGGTTTGTGAGCATTTCCTTCTCTCCCTGAGGAGAAACACGCCACAGACAATTCATTCCACTGCCTTAAAATAGGCACAAAAACATGGACAAGCATGATGCAGCCTCACAAGGAATGTCCTTCTTTCAGGGAAGACGCCATCTGGAAGGTGAGTGGTTGGGGTAGAAAGGGGAGAATCATGGTGAACGAGAGTTATTCCGAGTGTTTCTGAGGGAGGTGGCCAATCATCCCCCAAATACAATTCAGTCACTTGCTCCACAGCTGTTTGCGGGACATTGCTGCGGGCAAACTGGCTGCCGCATTTCGCCCAAAACACAGGCATTCCACTTTGAAGTGTATCCTGTGAAGCGCTTTGAGACTTTTCAATGATGTGTTAAGATGCTGTAACAAATGCTAAGATTATTGTTGTTATTATTCTATCTCAGATCAGGATTTGCAGGTGCAGAACGGTGGCTAAATGGAGACTAACTGAGTTGTCCGTGCAAGGAGTCGTGGGAGCCCAGCTGTCACAGATTAAACACTCAGTGAATTTGGGTACTTTTATATGGGGATCAAAGATAGGTCAAGATCCAGGCATCGTGGTGGGGAGCTATGCCCTGATCTCAACGGGATACCCAATGATGAAACTCGTGATCAGTAAGGCGGTAACGAAGGGGCATCGAGTCCATCAGAGACCGTGGGCCGATGGGGGGGGAGGCAGGACACACACGTCACTTCACAATGGGTGGCAACTGTCGATTGCTGCCTCCGTTTTGTTTTTGAATAGATAAAATGGCTCATTACTATTTCCAAAAAAACAATAATAATCCTTGCACTTGATGCAGTGCCTTATCACGTCTTCGCGACGTCTCAAAGCGCTCCACAGAGTATACTGTAAAGTTAATTGACTGTGTATTCTGAGGGTAAAACAAAGTCCGAAGAGTAAAGCGACATCTCCAATACAAACTCACACTCGCACTCATACTCCGTGTCTCACACATAGTTTCTCACTCACACATATACGATCACTCACTCATACACGTACACACGCTCTCATATGTAGACAGCCGATCACACATACACACAATCTGACACTCCCACACATACAAATACTCACTCACACATAAACACACTCTCACACTACCTGACCCACTCATACTCTTTGACACAAACACAGACACTCACTCAAACCCACAAGCTCACTCACAGGACTTTGAGTGTTTGTGCAAATATAAAAGAGAAACCACGGATGATTGCTGTTTTTGTGGGTGATTCCTGGATCTTTGGTCCTCCGTATGTTTCCCGTTTTCTCAAAACAAGAATTTGTGGTGAATTATTCCGAGTTCCCATAATTAGTTTGCTCATTTTCTTGGAAAGCGATTCTGATGAAGGAACTGACCTCAGCAGAAGCTCATTCACATTAGTGTCGATCATCCTTAGGCGTTTTTTTGGTACTAACCTGGAACAAATATCTTTGGGAGGAAAAAATTCAGACTTTTTTTTTCATCCCACAAACACCAGTTGATAAATGCTTTCAGCTGTGGAGAAGTTGCCTTGTTTTGACTACTTTTGCTTCACATATCCGAGACATGTCTGCAAGGCTGGGCTATGCTCTCAACAATCCTGCATTAGCAGCTTAGTCCCTCATTCCCACTTCTCTATCTAGGTCAGCGAAACGCATCACACCTCCTGGGCAAGGTTTGCTAATTGACTGTCATGGGAGCATGACTTTGGTGACACCCCTCAAGCACAAACATACCCCCCCACACACACACACACATCCTCCAAACCCACCCCGCACACAGACACCATAACCTACCCCCTTCCACACACACACCACACCCAAACTCTCCCCTCCGCCCCATACACATGTTCACTTCTCACACACACACACACACATCACCCACACTCCACAACCTTCCCCCCACCACCACCACACACATACACACACTTCCCACTTGCTGGAGCTATTCCCGTTAACTATCACAGCATTTTTGCTTGATTCCCAATGTGCCATTTTCTCCCAGGAGTTAGTGTGTGTGGTGGTGGGGGGGGGGGGGGAAGAATCCACTATGATAAATTGTGTATACACAACTTTGGGGGCGGCAATATATACTAATAATAATCCTTGCATTTGATTTACTGCCTTATCACGTCTTCAAGACATCTCAAAGCGCTTCACAGAAAATATTGTAAAGTAAATACACTGTATAATTTATGGGCGAAATGCGGTATCCAATTGCACACAGCAGTGTCCCACAAACAGTTGTGGATTGATTGATCCATTTATTATTATTATTAATTTTACTTTTTTTTGTATTTTGTTTCACCAAAGAGGGAGGGATGGTAGGGTGAGGGCATCGCCTGTAGGGTAGGGATGGTAGGGTGAGGGAGTCCTGTAGCTCAGTGGTTAGAGCACTCGCTTTGCAAGCGAGAGACCTGAGTTCATTTCCAGGCAGAGGGTGAAACCTTGGGCAAGTTTCCTTACTCCACACAGAGCCTAATAATAATCCCTCCAAAACCAAAAAACAATAATAAATTGGTCATTTTCAATCTACGACTGTTTGTGGGACATTGCTGTGCGCAATTGGCTGCCGCATTCGCCCACAAATATACAGTCAATTCACTTTACAGTGTGTTCTGTGAAGCGCTTTGGGACGTCCTCCTGACGTGAAAAGCGCTATATCAAATGCAAGGATTATTATTATCGTAGTTCAGCTTTTAAAGAAGCCTCGTTGATACGAGGACGTCTGTGATGGTAGGCAATTTATGTGTAGCAACTAACGTTTAAAAAACGTTAAATGCATCAAATGAAATGTCCCAAGCGGTTGCGCAATGCAAATCCTTTCCAGGAAATGTTTAATTGCAATTATAAAACCAGTAAATTGAATTCAGAAAAACAGATCTCATTAAAAGAGTCAAAAGCAAGTTTAATTTAATTAATAAAGGCGGATCAAGGCTTTATTACGAGAGATGAACTATGTCCTTTTCGTGCCTATTGTCTATCGTTTAGGACCGTAAATTATTCTGTTTAAATCAAACTCAAAGTAAATCCACATGTGCTCCATCCACACACTCAGCAGATTCCAGCAACGCACAAAATAACCTTTGGGAGAAATCCCTTCCAGTCTCGGGCCTGGCCTTAACTGGACCTCGGTGAAATGGTGGATAGTGCAGAGCGAACTCGCTTCCGTTTAAAACGCTCGCTAGATAACACTGCCAGCTCACAACTTCAGAAAGGTTTAAAAGACAAGATAGGGTCACTCCACATCTGTAGGAAGTCATCAAAGGGCAGGGTGAAAAGTTGGGGAAGTTTCCTTACTCCACACTCCGCTGTTTACCCGGCAGTAAGTAGGAACCCGGTCATTCGTTGATTTGCCCTCTCTGGCAGAACTGAATGTGATGAACACGTGCACTTGACTTCGCACTCGATCCAGGCTGATACTCTAATGATAACCTGTAAGCGCTCCGAGACGCTGCCCCGTGTGAAAGGCGCTATTCAAATGCAAGTTGTTGTTGTAGTGCTGTATGGTGCTACAGTGGGGGAATTCACATTTGCTTTCCAAGTGGAAGTTCATAGCTCTGACATCAGGCTTAGTTGAACGGCCTTTCTCGCTTCAGCTTTGCCTTCTCAGAATTGTGTGTTTTGTTTGTGAATCCCACACTCGTCACTGAAATCATGACCATTGGAACTGAAGCCTACAGTCAAATAATAAAGCACAATCTTTCCTCACCTCACACACCCGTTTCCTCATCCAGTGACCCCGTGATTTTTTTTGCTGCCTGACGAAGACTTCACGATACCAGCTAGAGTATTGCTCCTTCTCTTCCTGACTTCAAAACCCTCTTAAAAACACATCTCACTGAGACTTTTTGTCAAACCCTCAAACTCCCTTTTCTCTCCTTCTGGCTTTGCGCTGCCCAACACCTCCATCAAGCACTCTGAGATGTTTATCCTATGTGGAGTCCCGTAGAATAATAATTACCGCGCCCACCTCACCAGTGAGGGGACCCGGGTTCGACTCCCGGGTAGGACGAACCCTTAGCCAAGTTTCCTTACTCCTCACGCCTCTGTTTACCTAGCAGTAAGTAGGAATGCAGTTGTTAGTCAATTCGCGGATCGCTTTCCCGGGGGTAAAATCACTCAACCCATGACTGTCTCTGGGATACTGTTGTATGCAATTGGCTACCGTGTCCCTCCCCCAAAATACACAGTCAATCCACTTTACAATATATCCTGTGAAGCACTTTATGACGTCTCTACGACATGATGAGGCGCTACCTCAAATGCAAGGATTATTATTATGTGAAAAGCGCGGTGGGAATTCAACTTGTTCAAGTGAAACTATATCTCAAACGCGACAGAACGACCGACAGCGTGCACTCAGCCTAAACAGTGTTCTGTTTTGCCGCGATGTAAAGTTATATTTCCTTGGTCTTAACTTGAGGCTTTGCTTGATTGTAATGTGTAGCTGGAGCGTTCCATGGGAGGAATGAATGCTAATGTGCAAACCCAGGGATGGCTGAGCCGTGAGACAATGCTGTCCATCTGGACACAACAGGCATTGAGGCCAACGATCCTTTGTGCTGAGGTAACTGAATGAGCAGCTGTTTCGTGTAAGAAGTGCATCTCGGATTAAAAACAAACAGATGTGAGGGTGAATTCCTCACGTACAGCAATTGTTGCCCACTGACTCTTACTGAAGCTGCATACTTCAATGTATTAAACGGTTTAACAGAGAATACGAAAAAAACAAGTGTGTTGCAAGCAAAAAAATGTGTTTTGAGGAGTCATCATTACACGCTGGGTGACAGGGTTACCATTACACCCACCCTGTGAAAACAGTGTTCAGGGGTAACTTTTGGCTTCTGCTCTCCCGATAGATAAAAGCCACACAGACTGACAGGTTTGCAGGCTCGATCCCTGATCTCATCGCTGTTGAGATGATGGAGTTGATCTTTGTGCTTTGGGGAGGCAGCGTAAATGGACAAATTTGCCACTTACAATTGGCATCCAGGAACTGCTGTAATGTACACAAAGCACTTTGAGAACCCCCCTTCTCTTTTCCAATTGTGTCCTGGGATCTTTAATGGCCACCCGAACAGGCACAGATGGGATGGACCAGTTTTAATGTCACATCCTAGACACGATCGGTTCTCCCGTCCATCACAGAGGTAGGGCTGTGCTGGAACGTCAACTTAGATTATCCGTTTGGTTTCCATATCTGCGGCTTTGGAAATGGGACACGTGGAAATGTTCTTGCGGAGGCTTTGTGGGATACCTACGCTATGTTCCCCTTCGTGGTAATCGCACATTGTCAAAGGCAAGGGAAAGAGAACTGGACAAGTCCGTGTGCAGGAAATAAGATTAAGATGGGTGGCTTCTTGGAGGAACAAATTCCCTCTCGGCCTCCTGCTAAGTCCTACGTTTCTATGGTTTTGCCCTGAGTATCTCATTTGCCCATCGTGATTATATGCCAAGGTATTTCACAAGTTTCTTGAACCTTATTCATATCGAACTGTGCTCTGTGCAGCGGATCGCTTGTTGTTGGAACCTGCAGTGGACTGCTAATGGGACCCACACAAAGAACATACTCTGTTCTATCCCTGCAATATACAGGTACCATTGACACACATTAGCTGTAAAGCATTCATGGCACTGTCAATCATTCGCGAGACAAGGGGCAGTCATTCATTTTAGTTTTCAGTGCCGTGGCATTTTCATTTCATTTCTCCCACCAGCCCTCCCATGACCTCACTGAGTAATATTCCTCATCTGGTGCCAAGTTATGTGTAGTTTAGGGGCTGTGAATTGCCCTGGTTCATATCAATTAGGACTCGGAATTAGACACAAGCCGACCTTCATTCCAGTAGGTCTGGATTATATTCAAACCCAAACCCCAGAAACAAGAGGCATTCATTTCTCTCCATTTCCAAGTACCTCCATCTCACGGTGCCCTCAGCTACCATCACGATGGATCAATGGTCTTGGCTGCACATGGATCATGTGAATATTGGAACAAGGTTGGCCAGCAAGTCCATCATTTAGCAGCGCCATGCTGGGTTGTGTGGCTGTTCGCCCTTCTTTTCTCCAAAACACATTTATTCCCATCGTACAGCTGATGTGTTCTTGCACAAGAGTAAAGATTCACAGAGAGCAGTGCTTCCCAAACAAGCGACAAGCAGACCATCTCTTAATCCAGGATATCTGTAAAATTCCACCTCCTTTTTTGACTTGTTCTCTCAGAGAGTAATAGTATGTACACTATTTCAGCAACAGGTATAATTTTGAAAAATCAGAAGGAGGGTATTTTTTAATACTAAATTAAAATAATGCTAAATACTTATTACTGGGTGAATAATAATAATAATAATAATCCTTGCATTTGATATCACGTCTTTGAGATGTCTTGAGAAGAGCTTCACAGAATCCACTGTAAAGGGAATTGACTGTGTATTTTGTGCACCAAATATACCACCAATTACACACAGCAGTGTCCCACAAACAGTCGTGGATTGAGTGACCAATTTATTATTATAATTAATTTAGTATTAAGTGATGTGGGGAAAACATACAGCATTGGGATTAAAAGATCGGTTAAGATCTCATAAACTGGTGGACTTAACGGAATAATATTGCGTACAGACGGAAAAATCCCTTTCCACCCACTTCCCCTAATCCACAAAGGGTGCAAATGTGAGTGAACAACAATTGTTTCTAACTAATTCGGCGGAACTTTTTAACAGCGAGAGAAAGCCGTGCAAAATGGAAAAGCTTTTCACGCCAATATTGCATCAGAGAAGCCTTTCTTCTTGAAGGGGATTACATCCCCATCTGTGTCCATCACTACCACATGTAGCGGTCAGTATTGGGAGCTCTGCTATTAATGCCTGGGGATCCCAGGTGGGCAGTGTTTTATTTTCAGGAAGGTGGAGGAGTGGGAGTAGGAGAAGGAGAGGTGTGGTGGGAGAATGGTGATGGGTTGATGGTACTGTAATTGTGTGTGGGGGGAGGGGAGAGAAGCGGGGAAAGAGGGAGCGTTAGGGGGGTGAAAAAATCCAAAGAAATAACATCAGATAAAAATTAACCTAACCAAAGCAAGTGAAAGGGATTGAATTCAGTCCAAGCAGATGGATGAAAGTCTCGCCTCTTTGACAGCTGTTACTGGTTGTAAATGAGAGAGATCAGTCTGACGATTCTCAATCTAGTTTCCGGGGGAGTGGGTACGTGGGTGGGGGTGGAGTGGGTGGGGGAAGTGGCAGGCAAAACATTCCCTCTATCCAACACGGGGTGACACACACATACAAGCCCACCAGTGCACTCACGCACCCAGCCTCTGGCAAACAAATCCTGCCTTCAATTCCAGTCAAATAATAGTAATGCATTTGATATAGCATCTTATCACGTCTTTGAGACGTCTCAAAGCACTTCACAGAATATACTGTAAAGTGAATTGACGGTACTTTTGGGGGGAAAGTTTGAGTTTAACAGTCGCCTCTGCAATCCCTTTGTTTATGTGGGTGTCAGAAACGGCCATGTCACTCCGAAGCTTATTGAGACTTTTATCCTCCTTATCTTGTTCAAACTTCACAAAAACAGCGGCCAGCCCATCAGAGAATAACCCAGACTATCTGCTTCAACCAAAACCCAGGATAAGGAAGGTTCTTTTTTTTATATAAATCCAGATGAAATTTCGCATCCCGCCAGAGTTGGGGCATTTGAGGATTCCCAACAGTTTCTCGGCTGGTTTAAATCTTCCCTTCTCCATCTCCAAGGATCTGATGCCCCAAATAAAGCCCAGACAAGATCTTATGACCTGCTAAAATTGAAATTGTTTGAAATCTCAAAGGGCTAAATATGCTAATAATTAATATTCGGAGTTATTATCATTTTAATAGATTTTACTTTTCACCGGTCATTCCCAAGCAATTTCGGATTTGGATACCAGTCCGCCCACGGTCTAGTGAACACTGGGTCCGGATAAAAATAAATTGCTGCATGATGAAATCTCTCAGGTACACATTTAAATTAATGCTGGGGAGGTAGTGTGGTTGTGTGGCACTGGGCCAGTGCAGTGTTCTGTTGAATGGGACCGTTTCAGTCTCTCTCTTACCCAATTACCCGCACAGTAAGCTCTTGATCTCATGTGGGAGTTTCCTTTGGGAAGTGCGGGATGAAAGTAAGGAATTCTTAATTGGCAGCGAGGTTGGAGAAGGCCCAGGAAGCAATGGTTCTCCTGGCCTCTCCGGCAGAGAGTGGCAAACGGAGGGATGAGAGAGGAAGAGATGAAAAAGGGACGCTTCGATTTTCTCCACAAGACAAAACACCACGGAATGAAAGTTCAATCCGCTCTACTCAGTGAACACTGCAACTGAGTCAGTCCTTTCCTCTGTTTCCTCAGTTGGATATTTCTTGGTCAGTTCGCCTGAAAAATCTCCCTTCTCTTTTCCGAATAGTCCCTTAATATTCATAACGTTCACCAGAATGGGCAAAAAAGGACCTCAATTTAACGTCTTAACTGAAGGATAGCGCCTCCGACAATGCTGTATTCCTCCAGCACTGCACTGGAGTGTGAGCCTACATTAGGATCTTAAAGTCCCAAAGTGGGGCTTGAACTCACGACCTTCTGACTTTAAAGCGTGACTGACTGAGCCAACTTGACACCTGGCTTCTTAAAGCCTTTTATTGAGGCAGAGTCGCCAACATAAGAAAGACATAAACAACATTGCTGGTGCACCATTATGTCGGCACCTTCACTGGCAGATTAATATCAGTCACACTAAATCCCACGGCACTACTAATAGCCTGGGGATTAAAATGCTAGGGAGTGTTGGCAAGAGGATAAATGACATTAACGCTATGGACACGGCAGCTCATGCAATTGAATCACAGAGCAATGCTAATAAGACTAAACTGCAGCCAGGTTTAAGGTCACTTCGGGTCAGCCCAACAACGTTAATGTAGCCCAATTATTTGGACAGAAATAAAAAGTCGGATTTCTCAACATTTATTTGTGTCACAGCTGCCAACAAAACCAGCTCCAGCTCGTCACATGGAGAACCAACACACACAAACTCCCCGCACCCTGCACCCTCTTGAGGGGTCACCTCAAGCACCCACAAGGCACATTCAATGTGCTCCATATCGGAAATGCTGCCCTAGTGATTGTGGATCAGAACATAGCTAAAAAACAGCTGGCAGTAACGTTGATCGTAAAAGTCCAGTTCCTAGCTCCTTGCTCACAGGATTTGATCAAATCCAACATATAGCCTAAGAGCAGGTGAGAGACTGAGTTTATAATCTGTCAAACTTCATATTCAGGTTACAGGAGACAGATGCATGTTATTGGGAGTCTCCCAGTTTCATCTCAGAGCTGCGGAAATCCTTCGTTTCTGGCTGTTTTCCTAGGCCAACAGCCTGAAGATTAATTTCATGATAAGATATAACAATCACTGGAAAAATTCCCCTGCACATGTCCGTCCAGTCTGGGAAAACGTCTGTTACTTCACTGCTGTTAGCTCAGAGTAGGCTTGAATCGACCAGGGAAAAATGTTTTAGCAATGAACTAAATGCATGCGTAGGAGCCATCTCTCCCACGAGAGTCCTCCAGGAACAAAATTGGGGGGAAAAAAATGCTTGTGTGGGGAAGACTGAGAAATGGGTGCCAGCGTATGATCCAGTCATGAATGCTTGATTACACTTTATACTCTGGGAACGCTTCCAATTTCAGAAATGTTGGATGTAAAAGCGAATTAATTTCAGCTCCGCAATAAACAGTGTCTGAATGTTTAACTCTCGTTATTCGCTGGTAAATGCACGTGCAACAAAAAAAAAGCCAGGCAATGTGTCAGTTGCCAAATCACATTAGGAGCCAATGTATTCCAGCAATATGAGAAAAATATATACTCTATTTGGTCACTCAATCCACTGCTGTTTGTGAGACACTGCTGTGTGCGTTTCACTTAAAAATACACAGTCAATCCACTTTATAATATATTCTGTCAAGGGCTTTGAAATGTCTCAACAGCATAACAAGATGCTATATCAAATGCAATGATTGTTATTATTATGATGATGATGATGCAGTATGCAGAAGTTGTTTCGTAAAGTGCTGCATAATAGACTATCAAACATTAATGTCAGTGGCTATCGAACAAAGGAGTAGATTAGTAACTGGGTAAAGAGAAAAAACAGAACTATAAGGGGAACTCAGCTGAAATAATGGGGGATAAGGTAATGGGAGATGAGATTTTGACCGGTGCTTTAGAAGTCTGTGTTGAGATCATTCCTGGCCTGACCATGCACAAATAACCTGGATGAGCACAAGATACAGTAATTACATTGCAGATGATACCAAATTGAGTGAGTGGGTGGGAGTGAGAGGGGTTGGGTGGTGGGGGAGTTGCAGGGTCTCTGGTGGAATCTCACAGAGCAAATTGATAATTCACAGCGCGCAGTGCGTACTACTGAATAAAAGAGACAATGGTCAGTCTCACCGTCTTGACGGCTGATTAGGAGCAGCTCAAGTGTAACGAACATCAAACCGCTGAAACACAATTGAATCCCATTACTATCCCATTTCATTATCTCTTTTCACTTTAGCATTCTGCACTCAACACTGGAGAACAGAGGGAGTCCCACAGGTGAAATTCTGTCCCTGTCATTTATCTAACATAACAATGCTCTCTCTCTCTCTCTCTCTCTAACACGCACGTTAAGGTGATAAGATACATCTTTGCGTGATGAGCTATGAACTGATGTGTTGGGCATCCTCTGGGATGGAACATGTGATTGAATCACTGGGTTTTGTACCAAAGGCTGAAAGAGACAAGTCTTCCTTAATGGGATTGTAACACTCCGTAAAGTAAAGCACTCGGCATTTTATTGATCTGTTTCAAGGCACAGAGGCACAGTGTAAAGGGAAGTCAGGTCTAAATCAGGTGCAGGAATCATTCCATTTCAAAAATCATTTCATATTTGAACAGGACACAGATACAAGGTCAGATCCATTTCACTTTGATTCTAAAAAGGTTTTGTAATATAATAATAATAATCGTGGCATTTGATATCGCGCCTTATCACATCTTCAAGACGGCTCAAAGCGCTTTCCCAGAATATTCTGCAGAGTGAATTGACTGTATGTTTTGTGTTACTCTGCAAATACCATAGAAACTAGAGCAATCACCAATTCATGTTTTGTTTCCGACTGCGTGAAACACATTTCTCGCCCTGCAGAAGGTAAACAAACAGCAATTCTCAGTGGCTCAGCACAGCCCCAAATTCCTTAACGAAGCCAACGACTTGCTTTGTAATTCAAATGTAACTGCGGAACGCACTTCCGTTTCACGATCCTGGACGTGACACTGTTTCAAATGGAATATTACTGGAGAACACAAAAGCAGAACATGCTAATCGGATAGTGACGGTTACCAATGGTGAGGTAAAAATGGGCAGGTAGCAACAACAACAACAACAACCACAACAAAATTACATTTATATAGCCTTTCATGTCGGGAGGATGTCCCAAGGCGCTGGACAGATAGAGTTACGGACCCAAGCTGAGGGTCGGGGGGGGAGGGGGGAGGGCAGAGAGGGAAGCAGGGAGATTGAAAGCATAGTCGAAGAGGAGGGTCTTGAGGTGGGTCTTGAAAGTGGCGTAGGAGGGGACTAGATGGACGGACTGCAGGATGGAGTTCTAGAGAGTGGGTGCAGAGTGGCGGAAGGCCTGACTTTACGAAGTGAGCAGGAGAGCAAGGCTGGAGAAAACAAGGTATGCGAACATCCCACTCGACTTATTCTCCTCTCTATCCTTCAGTGAGCGAATGGCTTTCTGGTCTAATTAAGATTGTTGGTGGATGAGTTAACTGGGGGAATATCGATCAAGAAGGTTCAATCCCTGGTCAGGACTCAGAGCTGAAGACTCTGCAATAAGCATCAGCGTACAGAGGAAAGAATCCTCAGTTACTTCCTCCTTTTTCTGTTACACTCCACGCTTGTGCAGCTATGTAATCTGCTCAGTTTCCCCCACTCATCATAGGCATCGAGGGAAATGAGAGTCCTTTGTGACAGACAATTTAATACTTTCAATTAGGGGGCTTAACAGAGCTGAGCACACTCCACGTGGAGCGCGCTTCCCTCAGTGCTAATCGCTGGTATCATAAACACAAATGTTCACAAACAGCTAGGAGGTTAACAACCAGCTTTCTGGAGAATTGTTGGCCAGGACGCCATGGGAAACTCCCTTTTCTTTACTAATAGTGTTATGGGATCTTTTAAAGTCCACCTGAACAGGTACAGACAGCAACTCAGTCCAATGTCCTAAGGTTGGCATCTCCGTCAATAATAATAATAATAATAATAATAATCCTTGCATTTGATATAGCGCTTTTCACATCGGGAGGACGTTCCAAAGCGCTTCACAGAATATACTGTAAAGTGAATTGACTGTACATTTGTGGGCGAACGCGGCAGCCAATTGCGCACAGCAATGTCCCACAAACAGTCGTAGATTGAAAATGACCAATTTATTATTGTTTTTGGTTTTGGAGGGATTATTATTAGGCTCTGTGTGGAGTAAGGAAACTTGCCCAAGGTGTCGCCCTCTACCTGGAACTGAACTCAGGTCTCTCGCTTGCAAAGCGAGTGCTCTAACCACTGAGCTACAGGACTCCGATACAGGGCTCCCCTCCCCTCCCCCACCACCGTGCTGTGCACTAACAAATTAACTTCCAATTTGAGGCTTGAACCCACAAACCTCAGACACTAAAGGTGAAAGTGCTAGGATTTGAGCTAACTTGACAATACCAGATACTAGGCACCGTTTCTTCTTAGAGAAGAGCGTGCATGACTCAATAGATCCTCTATGGAAGCTTCAAATGGGCTGGGCTGCCATCCAAACTCAGAGATTGGATTACACCCTTGAAATCTCTCTCTGCTACCTACATTTTTACATAATATGAAACAGTTTGAAATGTTCTTCTATTTGTTGGTACAGTTAAGCCTCGTCAGTGGTTCTCGCATGAGGCTGCAATGCCCTTGGAGAGGAGGACAATCAGGAGAATAATTGTGGCCCTTGTTTCTATTCCAGCAGCTCATTGAGAAATGGTGTACAGTAGATTACCGTGAAACTCAATGTCCGGTACATATTGCAGCCGAGGGAAGGCTGAACCAATTTGTCAAATGAATTCACGGTTCAGGATTGCTTTTGAGTGCTGCATGAAAAGAAAGGCTAAATTTGCAGACTTGTAATTAAACCTAATTGCTTTAACCTGTAACCGAGGCTAATTTAAATCACCTCCACACATTTCACCGGTTTGTATTTGTAAATATTAAACGGAAAGCATTAGATAAGGTCAAAGTTGGGAATTAATTTTCAACAACAGGAACAACTTCACTGCTCTTCACCTTTTCTCTTTATAACATCAACAACAACAAAAACTTGTATTTATAAACGACGACAACCAAAGTACATTTGTATAGCGGTTATCACCTCGGGAGGACGTCCCAAGCTGCTGGACAGAAAGAGTTTCGGACCCGAGCTGGGGGTCGGGGAGGAGGAGGATAGAGGGGGCGAAGCAGGGAGATCAAAACACGGTCGAAGAGGAGGGTGTTGAGGTGGGTCTTGAAGGTGGCGAGGGAGGGGGCGAGATGGAGTGACTGAGGGATGGAGTTCCAGAGGGTGGGGGCAGAGTGGCGGGGAAGGCACACCCGCCGATAGTGGATGAGCAAGGCGGGTGACGTGAAGCAGGCTGGAGCCCGCTGAGCGGAGGAAGAGAACAAGGTTGTAAGGGTCGCAGAGCCTATTGTGGGAGAGGACACGGGCTGCAGAGTTCTGGATGATCTGCAGCCTGTGGAGAAAGGAGTTGGGGAGGCCGACAAGCAATGAGTTTGCACAGTCGAGCCTCGATGTAATATAGCGCCCTTCATGCGGGGTAGCATCCTGGAGCGCTTTATCACATCGTATGCACCGTATCACATTCAAACAACTCAAAGCACTTCACCTTACAGTCCAGTGTAAAATGGTAATTGTGTGCAAAAGT
Organism: Callorhinchus milii; assembly: GCF_018977255.1. Classification (NCBI taxonomy): domain Eukaryota; kingdom Metazoa; phylum Chordata; class Chondrichthyes; order Chimaeriformes; family Callorhinchidae; genus Callorhinchus; species Callorhinchus milii. The sequence continues at coordinate 15,828,483 of NW_024704751.1, forward strand.
AGCAGACATTTCACCAGCAGTTAATCAGGAGGATTATCAGGCAGGAAACCGGAAGAAATTCTCCACTGTTTTCAAATAGCGCCATGGAATCTTGAATTTCCACCTGAACAGGCAGACCTCACTTCAACATCTTATCTGCAGGTCTGTGCCTCTAAAGAGATTATACTTCCAGAAATTGAAAAATATTTTTTCATTTATATCATGTCTTTCATGCCAGGAGGACATCTGGATGAAAGGAGGGAGGGAGCCGGAAATGGTGACTAGGGGAATGATGACTAAAAGCTTGGTCAGAAAATATTGTCCTTCAAACACTTACTCTGGCAGATGAGGGATATTAGGTAAGAAAAATATATTGCACATCTAATCTCTTACAAGCCGCTGATCATCTTGTGTAATGAGCAAGTGTTTGCTCTCTGCCTGTCTATCCGAGAATTCAATTACAGTTCATCACATTTCAGGAGCAATTCCCCCTTCCGAGGGCTCACGTTGCTGTGAACTCATCGCACCTCTTTGCACTCCAGCTAATACTTTACCATCCAGCCTGCCATTCGCTGCCAAAGTACACATAACATTTCTTAATGCGTCCACAAATATTATAGCCCTGAGTCTTGAAATCGCACATTAAATATTAATAAAAATGAACGAAATAGAGCACGTTATAGATTAATAGCACAGAACAGGATCTGCTTAGGATGAAGTAACCCTGAAGGGATAAACAAGTTTTTAACGGATTTGCAAATACTCTGGTGTTGGGATGTTATTTTACGTAATCTATCATTAGATATTATTATCCATTTGGACGTGTTCTCAAACACCATTTCCTATTAGTTGCATTAATAATTATTGAGTCGAGCCACACAAGAGGACTATGTAAGTCTTCGGCAAATTATGTCAAGACCAACAACAACAACTTGCCTTTTGAATAACGCCCCTTGAATAGCAAGCCAGAGCACTTGACAGTAGCAGAGCACGATAATAATAATAATAATCCTTGCATTTGATATAGCGCTTTTCACGGCGGGAGGACGTCCCAAAGCGCTTCACAGAACACACTGTAAAGTGAATTGACTGTATATTTGTGGGCGAACGCGGCAGCCAATTGCGGACCGCAATGTCCCCCAAACAGTCGTAGATTGAAAATGACCAATTTATTATTGTTTTGGGTTTTGGAGGGATTATTACTAGGCGTGTAGAGTAAGGAAACTTGCCCAAGGTTTCGCCCTCTGCCTGGTATTGAACTCAGGTCTCTCGCCTAGCCAAGGGGAGTGGGGAGATGATCGTAGGCATGGTCAAAAAGGAAGGTCTTCAGGCACGACCTGAAGTTGGGAAACGAGGGGGCAAAGTGAAAGGAGGCAAGATGGAGGGATAGAAGGAGAGTGTACCAGAGTTTTGAGGGCATAGTGGCTGAAAGTCTTTCATCTCATCGAACGTGCACTGCCAGAGTCAGAGAAATGGGACTTTTCTCTGATGAATTGCTGTTTGCAGAACAAGCCTGGAGCAGATGCCCTGGGGAACAGGTCCAGGCCTGGCCAAGACTGAATCTTCACACCCTTGCTTTTTCGAGTGTCCATCCCCACCTCCCTTTCGAACATGCCCGACAATACTATGTCGACAGCACTCCTGACCCAAACGCGATCCCCATTTTCACCACCCTCTGCGTGAAGAAAAGGTCACTTTGACCCGGACCAGCTCCAATTCTAAGACGACGTTCCTTGTTTTTGGATCCATTAAACCAAATTAGGATGGGATTCAAGAATATTCCGGGTCTCTGAACAATGTTCAATTTTGAGGCAAAATGGGTCTTTACGGGCTGGGACTGGGTGGAATTTCAGGTCTCTGGAGAGGAAGAGATTGCCCATTGAGAAGGCTGCTTGTTCCTCCATCCCCCTCTTGGTTTCTCAGAGCTCATGTTATTGAATCAGCTGTCGTTGTCCTCATTCCCTTTGCGATGAATGAGGCGACTGAGAGCTGCTCAGCGTCAAGTGAGCAAATGTGACATGAGTTTGCCTAGCAACACGGCTAGCAACAACGCAGGAAGCCATGCCAAAAAAAATACCATCAAAGGAGGAGAGAGAAGCTGGGCTGCCAGTGTGAGGCTGAACGCAGCTCAGATAAGGGAGATCTGACCACAACGTGCTCATCCAGCGTTCCTTCACCTTGCTCCACCAGACCGTGCCCGAGGTGGCACTAACCCACCCGCCCGATCCATACACAGCGCCAGCCTCAGGGTCTGGGAAGCAAAGGAGCGTCACAATCAGAATCTCAGGGCCAGGAGATTCCAAGTCCCAGGACAGACGGACATCTGGCATATAGGTCGGCTTGTTGACTAGGTCTCTCTCCCTCCTCTTCCATCCCCCGATCACCTCCTCCCTCCACCCAATTCAGCATCAGCTTTTCGGAAAACTGTTAAGTTCTTCGGAACGCTGCCGCGCATGGAGGGCGTTATATAAATACCAAGTTGTTATTGCTGTCAATTGGAGTGACTCGGCCTTTGGCTTTGAGAGTCTCGAGCAATGAGCAAGGACTTGAACTTACAAAGCGTCTCATTACCCCTGGGATCTTGAGCTCACAGTGTAGACTGACATTCCAGCACTGTGCTCTTATCCCCTCTTCCTCTAACTCCTTCCATCTCAGTCGATCTCCTTCACTCACAACTTAGGGAAATCTGCTCCGGGAAAAATTCAATTGGTAACAGAACCAAGACGAATGAAGCAAATCTTATTCCTCTCCCCGCACTTCCCACCCAAGAGAGAGTGGACCAAAAGCAGGAAGAGAGTCAGTAAAACATCAATGACTCTGGATGAGGAACGCTGGCGAGGAATGATGAATTGTGGATCCGAATTCCAACAAAGCTCGAAAAGGCATTTATGGGAGGCAATAATATTAACATAGAATGAAGGGGAAAAGAAATAGAGCAAAGCAATAAAAGAAAAGTTGAAAAGGCCCTAGAACAAAACGTAACAAACAGGACAAACTAGTTCATTGTTGAGCCTCTTAAATGACTCCCTCCGGACACCACTACCTCTCATAAATAGTTCCATCACACGTCTCTCTTCATCTTCCACTCACTGCCTTCACATTGAATTGTTGAGAAGGAATGTCTCTCTTGAGACTTATTAATGGATATGCCGGCCTGGCCTGCACATTTATATGCCAGAATAAAGGACTATAAAAACAGTACAGAGAGTTGGCTTCCACTGCAACTAAGACATGCATGTGTGGGACGTGAGCTCGCCTCAAGTACCTTTGGTGCTTTGGATCCTCAGTGAGGGAAGTATCCTGGAATGGATGTTTTTTCAAGGCAGGTGTTGATGCACTCACTGAGCGCTGCATAAAAAAAATCGAGCGACTGCTTCCATCAGTGGAATTAGAGCCTGGTTTATTTTGGCCAGGCGGGTGTCTGGCACGTGTGAAGGTCTCCGGATAACCTCTTGCACCGACTGAGCAGCCAAGTAGTTTAAGTCATTAATTCCATCCTCACAGGTTGAAAACCCTCTAAAAATTTCTATTGACCGTGTCTTTGGTCAACAGCCTAGAATTCTCCCTGCTTTATTATTGATAATAATAATAATCCTTGCATTTGATATAGTGCCTTATCATGATGTCATTGAGATGTCTCAAAGCGCTTCACAGAAAATATTATAAAGTGAATTCCTGTATATTTTGTGGGTGAAACTCAGCAACCAATTGCACACAGCAGTATCCTACAAACAGTAATGATCAAATTAATATTCCATGTTTAGTGACCCTCCTCCCCTTGTCTCTCTTAAGGCAAGACGTTCATCCTATTAAGTGTTAGCTTTTGCAAGTTTCACTGAATCTACTCTGTCTCATTAACCTAATATTCACAAGTACAGAAACTGTAAGGCACTATGTTTGATCACTGCAGTTGTACCTTGTGGGATAGAGTGTTTGGGGGCCTTGTCTTCTCTTGCGATCTACTAGTTTAGAGGTGAAATACCCTCTGTCAGCCTGTATCACGGCCACATCTGCCTGTCTTCAAACCTCAATAGGATTCCTCCTTAGGCCATTGACTTAAAAAACAGTTTTTATTTAAGGAACGGTATTTGGTTCCAGTGGCAAAGACTAGACCATAAAGAATAAATCGATCGAGGGTTTGAGTGTTTTCGTTTTGCACAATTATGTCAAGATCAGGCAGTGATTGTAGGGTTTAACCTGCGTTATTCTTTAAAGGGTTAACTAACCGTAGCTGAAACCTATCTTTTATGCATTAGGATCAACTGGCCCCAAAAGTAGCTTTGTGCATGTCACAGAAATGTTCTAAACACCCCCGACTAACCACAAACTTACCAGACGCTTCCGTCTAGTCTGAACGCAGCTCAGAATGGTTGGTTTGGATCTCAATTAACTTTAAAGAAAGTGGTTCAGTATTTCCCAATGTGAACAGTGGGATCCTGTCAATAGCCACATCTGGCTGGTTACTGGAGTCAGAAAGAAGCATTATTTTTGCTGAATGGTAAATAATAAGGGATTTCTCTGTGGCTCTGCCTCTCTGACTGGGCCATTCGGCTTTCAACAGCGCAATTCTGGTTGGAAATAAAGTCCAGACAATCTACATCACACTGTCCATCGTGAACCACAACCTCATGGTCAGGTTTGACACATGGCTGACCATTTGAACAGGGGATGGGGGGAGAGCAATTTATAGTAATACAGATACCCAAGCTGAGGGCGGAGTGGGGGAGGGAGGTCATGGGGAGGGGAGAGGAAAGATGATTGAATGCATTGTGAAAGAAGTAGATTTTGAGATGTGTCTCGAACAGAATATACTGTAGAGTGAATGAGTGTATATTTTGTGGACGAAAGGCGGCAGCCAATTGCACACAGCAGTGTCCCAAAAACAGTCGTGGCTTGAGTGACCACATTTTTTTTGTGTAGGAGAGGCCACACTAAAAATTGAGGGTCGGTTGCTTCCAATCAAAACAGGGGCACGGGATGAGCCACTCACTTCTAGCAGGAGGTCAGAGAAGGCTTCGAAGCCTTTTAAAAGTGCAGGAAACATTCTATTCACCGCCCGCCTTTCATACTAATTACTTGATAAGTTACTACTAACAAAGATCATTCATGCTTGAAATAGCACTGGCACCACCCCAGCGAGGGACAGGTCCCCAGTGCAAAGAAGGAGCTGGTCGATGTTTAGACGCATCGCTATTGGACTGTTTGTTATGATTGGGAGTGCAGTGTTTGAAATGTTCCTGGGGGTCAGAAAGAGAGAGAGAGAGAGAGAGAGAGAAAGATAGATAGAGCGACTCTTTCAAGTGCTGAAAAGGCAGCGTGAAAAAGGAAAACAGGAACCGCACATTATATCAGCGTTCCAAATTAAATGATCAGAGCTTGCGAAGGGAGAACCGCCTACAAGTTGCACTCTGTCCCGTTTGGGATATTCAATCTGATACTCAGAAGCATTCACATTAGAGACTCGCTGCCAAATGACCTGGGTGTGTGTTTTGTAAGTACCAGCTTGTGCCAGTTGGCAGCCCTCTCACCGCTAGGTCAGAGGGTTACGGGTTGAAAAACCTTCCCACGTCAGGAATTGTGAGCTCGCAGTCCAGACTGAGGTGAGGCCCAGTGCTGTACAGCAGGAACACTGCATTCTTAGAGGTGCTGCCCTTCAGATGAAATAATCTCAAGTCTGCTCAGGTGGACATCAAAGATCCTGTGTCACTAGTGGAAAAGGGAGAAGGGAATTACTCTCTCCGGGTGTCTCTGACCGTCAATTCTCCAGAGGAGCATTCATTTTGTGGAGCCATCAGCAGTGGCAAAAAATGGCTGCTACATTTCTGATGCTACAGAAGGCGTAGCAAACGTTTATTATTTATAAATTGATGGCTAAAATTTTGATTACTGCCCGGTTGACATATGTGTGCATGGAACTGAACCTGGGTTGTAACCGGATACCCTCGTGCACTGTGATGAGGTGGTGTTATGGGAATCGTTACTGCACAAAGCAGAAAACACACAAGCTCAGGGCTGGGTGTCTGCAGTGATTCCTAAAGCGAGTTGCGAAGGGCGTGGGTGGGGAGCTCTCCTGTACTCCAAGGGAGCTCAGGACTGAGAGAAATGAAAGCAGTTCCATCCAGCAAATTCCTTGTTGCACCGTTAATTACTCCAGAACAGCGAAACTCCTTTGTGCTGAATATGTACTCTTTTTTAACCACACAATGAATAACCCTTCACTCTCACGCCCCTCGATCGATATCTCTGCGAAATTCTGTGCTGTCTGATTCCCCCGTGAATTTTTTTTTGCTGTTGCAATCTGCCTCTTGGGGGCTGTGCCCTCCCCATACTTAACTGTGTAAAGTAATTAAATCTGAACTCTCTGCTCACCTTCCCTCCCCATGAGCTGAAGTCCGTGTCTCAATGATGAGCTCAAGTGCAAGTGTGTGTGTGTGGAGGGGGGGGAAAGGGGTGGGGGTTGAACAAACAATCTTCTGTCTGAGAGGCAAGAATGCAACCGACAGAGCCAGGGACACTTAAGGCGAATATAGAGGAAACATTATAGGATTAAGGCATTGAGGGGGCGTGAGAGACACATAGGAATGTTAGCGTATGCAGGAATGCAGGAGTACTCACTAAAGTGGGATACACAGGAAGTAAGAGTACACAGGAAGCAGAAAGCTCGAGTACCCACTCTCTAGGGATTCACCGCAAAGACTATCACACATTCCCTCCTGATTGGGCTTTACAGTGCTCAATAGAGGGAATGTTCTTTAAACGCAAGACATGAGCTGTAACATCCCCCAAAATGATACAAACGTGTAAGAATTGGATGTTCCCACTGCACTTTCAATCTTTAATAAGCTGACATGCAGCCAAGAGCAATAATGCAGGATTAACCTGCAACCATGTCTTGGGAGAATGGAAATGTTTCACTGATGAGTGCATGTCCTATTTTTAGACATCCTATTATTCCAATGTCTAGACCTGGCTTCACAGTTCTGAATGATAAGACTAAAATATCGTGGAAGTCATGGTAACAATTCAGACTCCCAGTCTCCAATAATGAAGCAGTGTTGCTTGCTGCATACCCACACGGTGAGCTGAATACCAGCGCAAACCATCAGCACCTCGCAACTTCGCTTCCAACACTGGACTCAATATTTCACCACTTGAGGTCGGATTCAATGGACCACTTCATGAACTCTACTTTTATAGACGCTGCCTTTTAATCTTCGCATAGTTTTAGAAGAACTTCTTTTCCTGTTGGTTTGCAAGAGGAGCCCTGTTCAGGCGGACGTTAAAGATCCCATGGCACCATCTCTCTCCCGGTGTCCTGTCCAACAAATCTCCCAAATAAAAAAAAATTGGCCACTCACTAGGTGGCTGTTTGAGCAAGCAATACTGGCTGCCAGTATTCCCTCCCTTGCCTCCTTCAAGGCACGACTCAAGACCCTCCTTTTCGACCGTGCCTTCAGCTGCCCTCCTACTTCTCTGCCCTCCCTCACCCCAACTGTGCCCCCCCCCCACGCTCGGGTCCTGATCCCCGACTGTTCACTGCCTTGGGACATCCTCCCGATGTGAAAGACGCTTTAAAAATGCAATTTTGTTGTCGTTGCTGCATTTCGCCCACTAAATATAGTCACTATACTTTACAGTTTATCCTGTGAAGCGCTTTGAGAAGTCTCAACAGCATGAGAAGGCGCTACATCAAATGAAAGGATTATTATGATTATTATTATGATTATTATTATTTTAAATGCCACGTCGCTCCCTATGTGAGGGGCGCTGTGTCAATGTGAGTTATTGTTGTTATTCCGAAAAAACAAACTATGAAGATTTTTTTAAAAAAGAGACTTTTTTTCATTCTAAATTAAAATCAGGTCACGTTTCAATGTATTTTGGGTGAATTTGCTGTTCTGGTTGACGTCAATACAGGAGATAAACCATTCTCCTTCTCTCGTTGATGCCAACGTGAACAGATAGTGTGCCAGCAGGACACCACTGCAGTGCCAGCGTTAGCAAATCACTGTCTGTGCTGCTCCGCTCTGTTCTCTGTGCCAATGTTAACACAACCGATGAAAATATGCTGGTAAGTCATTGCACTTCACGAGCATTTCCTGATTCCAGTACTCCTGAAGACTGGGCCTCAATAGATGTTGACAGCCTCTTGCATCTTTACCACAAGTGGTCATTAATCATGCTTCAGCCCAAACAGTGTGTGGGCAGGTTTCTTTGACCTGGATAGGGGCGGGGGGGTGGGGGGGACAAGGGGAGGGTAAGAGAGTAGCTGACCCATCCTGCACTCATTTTACATCAGGGCTGATTCCTCTAGGACAGTGATGGGATAAGCACTGCATTTTTCTGAGGTGAGATGTAAAACTGAGGTCCTCTTAACCTGTTCAGGTGGATGTTTGAGAAACCGTGGCACTGTTCGAAGAGAGAAGGGAATTTCTCCCAGTGTCCTGACGGACAATCCTCTAGGTAACAAAAATATTGGTCATTCTCTTCACGACTCCTTGTGAGGACATCACTGTGGATACTCGGTTCACCTACAAAATACACAGCACGTTTCCCAACAGGAACCACGCATTGGAATCAGCAGCAGAAACCTAGGCTGACAAAGGATCAGCTAAAAAAAAACATTTTAAAATGTGATAACTCAATCCACGACTGTTTGTGGGATGCTGCCGTCCAGAATTGTCTGCAGCGTTTTGCCCACAAAATACAGTCAATCCACTTTACAACATATGCTGTGAAGCGCTTTGAGATGTCTCAATGACGTGATAAGACGCTACATCAAATGCAAGGATTATTATTATTATAATTCAGCAGTGTTCTTCCATTTGATTCAGTGGTTGGGGTGCTGTCGGACTCTGAGGCCACGGGGGGGAACGAGAGTGTCGTGAAGCCCCCAAGATTGTAAGATAAGGACGATAAGGGAAACCATTTTACAAGAATAAAAGCACAGAATAAATACCTCCACCCCTCCTGTCCCCACCCCCCCACCACCACTTCATCCGTGCACTTGTTACCCTCCAAGCAATGACCAACTAAACATAACCGAGAGCCAGAACACTAGCGTTCTCCCGCCCAAAACTGTTGGCATTGCTGCCACAAGATAAGGCTGAGCTCGGAAACTTTCCAACAACTGAATCCTCCAAAGTGCTCACTGGATCTGAAGAATATTGCTGACTTGGCAAAAAAAAGAACCTAATTTGTTATCCAGAACAGAAGATGAAAGGTTCAAGTATGTCTGGAAACTGAACCTTGTGCATAAGACGATAGAACGCCTTAAAGTGATGGCACAAGGTGGGGGTGGGAGTGGGGGGGTGGGGGAAATCAGCTCTTGCCACTGGAACAAGTTATGTGTAAATCATAACAAAAAGATTGATTTTGTTCTGGCCAGAGCGGTTTTGAAGGTTCGGAGGTTGCCAGTTACACTCGTTCATGGCATTTAACCTCATCTGTTCTCATGTCATCACTTGCCTGTTTGAGTAACTTTAGTCACTGAGGTTTACGTGTTGCTATGCAGCGCACTTGCAGAAACTATTTTTTTTAATGACTTTTCCATTCCCCCACTCACTGCCCCAACGTTTACAGAGATGTGTACTGTATACGAATATTTTGAGTTTGGTTTCCAAGTGAACAGGAGTCTTTTTTTTCCAAAAAAAATTGAAATCTCCTACATTTTTCCACATGTTGCAAAAATATCTTTCATCTTTATGACTCGGGGCCAACTCCCCATCATTGGGATCAAAAATTGCAACGTGTGATAATATCAAGCAGACAGTCACCCCAGTCATCCCACTACAGTATCTCCTGTGAAGCACTTTGAAGCATCCTCTGCCCGTGAAGGGAGCTGTATCAAGGAGGATAATCACGGATTATTTTATTATTATTAACATCACCGCTGTTAATTATCACACCAAGCAAAAATGTGGGCCAAAGTACTCGAGTACCCCGAGACTAGTGTTAATTACTGACTGCTTTTGCGGTTGATGTGATAATTAACAATCTGGATATTATCACACACCACAATTTTGACTCCCATTTCATGTTTTGTGTGTGTGTGTTGGAGGTGGGGGGAGATGGAGGAAGCGAATGAAGACCTTCAGATGAGACGCGAGGTCACGAAGTCCGCGCGACTTCTGAAAAAGAGAAGGCGCTTCCTCCAGATTAGCAGCGATGTGTGGCAAGAGCTTGGCCAGGCTACTTGACCATAAAGCCACTCAGAAATCTTCACTAATTGGTTTTGCTCCAGCAACCGCTGAACTAATCTCTCCCACTGGCTTTTATTGTTTTAGCGCACAGCTTACCACAAGGCTCTTACTTAACACGATAAGACCTACTTATTGAGTGCTAAGTTTATTGCTTCTTACTCTGTAACGATTTTTGGGGGTCAGCCTATTGTCTGACACACGCGGAAACTCATCACCGTGCTTAAGAGTCTCCAAACCAAGTTAAGATTTCCACGCATCACACCTACGCATACATGGAAATCCCAGAGATAGATTATCGGAATGGAGTGCACACTCTCTCCCTGGAGGGACACAGAGCCTGCTTACCTAATTCCGGAAAGTATTAAGTGCAGAGGACCACATGTATTGAGGCGTTTACCAATGCTACCAATTAAATTGTTTGTTCGGTCTCCTTTCCACAGTTGTCTTCGATCGATTAGTCCCAAAATAAACCATCGCAACTCAGTGTGAGGAACAGTAAATACATTTAACAAAATGCAAAATACTGCAGATGCTGGAAATCTGAAACACAAACAGAAGTGGCTGGAAACACTCGGCAGGTCAGGCAGGATCTATGGAGAAAGGAAAGTGAGTCAACTTTTCGGGTCCACGACCCTTCTTCCGGACAAAGGGTCGTGGACCCGAAAAATTGACTCACTTTCCTTTCCATTTGTTTATTGTGAGGATATTTCAAGCAACCAATGTCTGGCAAGATGCTGGCTTTCATGTCTATTCGCGCCCAAGATAATGAAGGTAGGAGTTCGTCTAGGGCAAGACCTTGTCTGACAGGAGAAGCAACGAGCGCTTTCATTAAGTGTCTCATCTAAAGGGTACGGTTGACAACGCTGTACTGTGAACACAAGATGCAGCTGCTCTTTCTGAAAGCTCTGTGATGACATTAACCTTGGTGCGAAGCTGATCCAGAAGAGCACCAGACCTTGCTGTCTAATTAGAGCAGGGACGTTTTTAAAGGCCCACGATACAAACACACTTTGAGGCGTTTTGATGTTTATTCGTACCAAATGCAAGGTTTCTCATTAACAATAGCTTGCATTTATATAATGTCCTTCAACTGGGAAAGTGTATCGGAGCACTTAAATACCACTATCCACCTCCAACATGTTTTCCCCACAAAATATCCAGTCAATCCACTGTATTCTGTAGAGCACTTTGAGACATCTCAACGACATATAAGGTACTATATTAAATGCAAGGATTATTATTGATGTTTGTATTATTATAACAAGCCTCCTGGTTGCCTTCTGATCTCCATCATCCCAGATCCCTTCACGATCCAAGGAACGCATCTCAAAAAGAAGTCCAAACAAGTGGAGTGGACTTGTTCCATTACTAAGAAATCTCTTTAGAAATCACCGCATATTAGACCCCAAAGTCTCGTTTCATTTGCATCAACTCCTTGCTCTTTATATTTCCCTCCCTTTTCACAGAAACAAGTCTACCTTCCTTGCTCAGCGAGACACAGCCTGACCTGCTGTGCAGTTGCTTGTTCAGATTGGGGCCAGAATTACCACTGTTGCAATTCTGATGGGGCTCATAAACAGCAAATGAATTATATGCGGCCTTCGATCGAAACGGACGGAGTGACATTGCTTTAACATTGGCTCGGAAGCAAATGGACTCATACTAAATGGAAAGAATATTGTGGTAATGATTGGCGATGGGCTGGGCACTCAGCCTGCTCTGTAGACCAGCAGGGGTAGATCTGGGGAGCAGGTCCCAGTTTGTGGGGGGAAATGGGGGTTGGGATGCCCAGCCCAGGGCTGTGTCTGTCACCTTGTGGTTCAGTTTTCACCAACATCTACGTCTATCACAAGATCACATGCAAGGCTTGAATGAAGAAGGCCCTTCAGCTCACTTGATCTCAACGTTCCTGAATTCTCACCTTACTGTCCCTACAATTCCCTGTCCAGCAGCTTCTTGTTATGTGTGTCTTAGCCAGTGTCTTACCCCCACTTGCACTTCCTGGTGTCTGTCCTAAATCGAGCCTTGGCAACCTTAAACCGATTTATTATCTCTCAAGACCTCTCTCATCAAGGCTGAAGAGCCCTAAGCTTATCTGTGCAAAATCTAACAAAATTCAGCAACAACAATAACCAATTAAAGAGGTCCAGCCTTTGGACTAATGTTTAGTATAAAATCTGTTGCTGTATTTTATTTTTTTTGAGTTACTTGTTCCTTTTGTTCCTCCTCTCTCAAAGACATTGCTATCAATGTCAAGCTCTGCAAATTTTAACTGGTTAGAATTTTAACTGCAGCAGATCCCCCAACACCCACTCTGGAGTTCCCAAGCCTTGGCTCTTGCCAACCTGTGCCTAATACTTTCCAGCATTAGGTAAGCAGGATGATCCCTCCAGGGAGAGAGTGCACATTCCATTCCAATGCACATGAATTTCCACATGGAACTCTGTTTGCATAGTCTTAAGCACAGTGCTGAGTTTGTGTGAAGACACCGGGCTGAGCAAAACAAATTCTTACAAGGGCTAACTGATTTCTGCAGAAAATCATATTGACTATATCTAGCATCAACAACAACAAATTATATTTGTATAGCATCCTTCACGTCAGGAGGAAGTCCCAAGATGCTGGACAGTCAGTGTTTCAGACCCGAGCTGGGGGGGGGGGGGGGGGGGGGGCAGGATTGGGGAGGGTGGAGGGCAGGGGGGCAAGGAGGGTCATCGAAAGCACAGTCGAAGATGAGGGTCTTGAGATGGGTTTTGAAGGAGACAAGGGGCGAGGCGGAAGAGCTGCAGGATGGAGTTCCAGAGGGTGGGGATAGAGTGGCAGAATGGTGGGGTAGGCGAGGCGGGGGATGTGAACCAGGCCGGAGCCAGCCGAGCAGAGGGAGTGGGCAGGATGGTATGGGGTTAGGAGGTCGCAGAGGTAGAGGGGAGCAAAACCATGGATGCCTTTGAAGGTGAGGGCCAGGTTCTTGAACTGTATCATCTGAGTGGTGGGAAGCCAGTAGAGTCGGGCAATGATGGGGATGATAAGGCCAGGAGCATGGTGCAGGAGACTTCTGTATGATCTGCAGCCTATGGAGGCGGGAGTTGGGGGGCTGACAAGCAAGGAGTTTGCAATAGTCGAGCCTCGATGTGATGAATGTGTATTTGAGGATTTCGGCGGCCTGTGGTGTGACGTGAAAGGCGCTTTATAAATGGAATCTTGTTGTTGTTGTTGAGTCACTGGCAGAGCTGGCCGAAGTTGCGGAGGTGGGGGAAGGCAGAACGGATCACGGCACGGATGTGGAGTAGAAAGGATAGTTGAGGGTCAAACAAGATGTCATGGTTACGGACTGCCTTAGTAAGGTGGCATGTGCATCCATGGATGGTGATGCTGACAGCGCCTGAGGTGTGGAGGCGCTGACAGAAGCCAATCAGGAGAGTCTCGGTCTTGTTGATGTTCAACTGAAGAAAGTTAGCTCTCATCCAGGACTTGACGTCTGACAGACATTGTGTCAGGACAGCAATTGTCCTGGAGCAAGGGTGGAGGCAGAGAAGTAAAGTTGAGTGTCATCTGCATGTGGATGTTGACCCCATGTCTGGGGATGATATCACCGAGTGGGAGTATATAGATATTGATGAGGAGGGGACCAAGGAGAGTCCTGAGGAACACCGCACGAGACGGTGCGGAGGCTAGAGGAGAAACCGCTTGTGGAGATGAAGTGGAGGCAGTGTGACAAGTACGATCTGAACCAGTCAAGGACAGAGCCATGAAGGTTGAGGTGAGAGGAGGGGCGGTGGATGAGGACAGAGTGGTCAACGGTGTCGAAGGCAGCAGAGGTCACGGTGGATGAACACAAGGTGCGTGCAAGTTCACAGCCATGAGTCACCCTCCGCTCTTACCCAAGTGCCTGTACGGCACGCCTGAGCCCACAGAGTGAGCGTCATCGATAAGCTGACAGACTTGCCTCATCTCATATCTCGGGAGAAGATTGTCGGGAAGTTTAAATTCATTTTGTTCTACCTGCAGGTTTCCTGGTCTCACGTCGCCGCACCTCACAAGCGCTTGCAGACTGCTGGCACCAGCACCGCCACCTCATACCTCCTCACCATCGCTGTCTTATCTATGGAATTTCTGAATTAAGATCTGCACTGTTGCAATATTGCAAAGTTGGATGAGCTCACCTGCCTCCAAAGATCAGACACTACATCTGACGGGCGGGGTAAACCGCACCTTAGGCATGTTTCCTTACTCCACACACTTCGGTTTACCGAGCAGTAAGTACGAACCTAGTCGTTAGTCGATTGGCAGATCACTTTCCAGGGGTAATACTCCCTCCCAAAAAAAATTGGAACGATTAATTTAGTCTCTCAATCCATGACTGTGTGTGGGACACTGCTGTGCGCAATTGGCTGCCGCATTTCGCCCACAAAAAACACAGTCAATCTACTTTACAATATATTCTGTGAAGCCCTTTCAGACGGCTCAACGAAGTGATAAAGCGCTATCTCAAATGGAAGGATTATTATTCATTTTAATAATTTGGAACATGTAACTTCAAAGTGTTTCACAGTGAGTGCAGCAGTGCAAGTCCAGGAGTGAGACAAGATGAATAACACAAAACACATAATGATAATAATCCTTGCATTGGATACAGCACTTTTCACGTCTTCTAGACGTCTCAAAGCGCTTCACAGAATATACTGACTGTATATTGACTGCGGGCGAAATGCAGCAGCCAATTGCGCACAGTGACGTCCCACAAACAGGATTGAAATGACCAATTTTATTATTTTTTTTGAGGGATTATTATCAGGCGTGTGGAGTAAGGAAACTTGTCCAAGGTTTCACCCTGCCGGGAATCAAACCCAGCTCTCTTTCTCTCTTGCAAAGGGAGTGCTCTAACCCATGAGCTACAGGACTCCCACCAATGTAAAGCTGAGCTCTGTATCTGCTGCTCCAAGCTACTCGGGAAACAATGCTGAAATGGTTAAAGCTCCGTGGAGATAATCAGACTGAGTCACTTTCTCCCCTGATGATCTCAATAGGCTGATTGCATTCCAGTGGTTTCCCTGAGGCAGAAGGAGCAGAGGGATCATGAGGTACAAACCATCGAAATCCGTTTGTGATCACGTCACCTCCTTCTGGGGGAGTTATTGTGTGGCGGCTAAATATAGCCCAAAGACTTCCGCCTAATGAGACGGAGGGGTGGCACGTTTAGGTCAGTGACTCTGTGGTACGCAGCTCCACAGTGAGGGAGAGAGCAGCAGCAGGAAGTGCTCGCACTGGGAAAAGTCCCTGTTTCCTCTCCGGTCCAGAGCTGCAATGTTTGCTTTTACGCTAAGGGTAACACTCAGCCTCTAAAGTAATCCCTGGATTTGTATGAATAGATATGCAGAAGCCTAGAAGTCCCACACCAAGCCCTGTGTCTGTGTGTGTTGGTGGGAGGGTGGGGGGGGGAGGGCTTTTTGAGTTAGGGGGTGAAAAGCAATTTGTGTTCATAGTAATTATTATCATCAAGTTTGACAATGGTTTGAATACCCAAACCCAGCTGCCATTTCATACGTAGCAAGCTCCCACTCACAGGTATAAATTGAATGAAGAATTATCTGGATGACTGTTACTGGGAGAAACTCCCTTTCCTCTACCAAGAGTCTCAGGATCTTTAACTTCATCTGAACAGGCACTGATAGGACCTCGATTTAAAATCCCATCGGAAGGAAGGCACCTTCAACAATGCCCTGACTGTAAACTCTCTAAGTCCTGACAGACAAGAGCTGGTGTCAGGGTTACATGGTGTATACTGTGATAAGGGACACCAGATTTCATTCATACAATCGCAGGTTAGAGCGAGTTACAAATAACAAGGAGACAACATTAAATTCTGGGGAAATATGGGTTGGAATGATAGCAGGCTCGTAGTTGGGGGGTTGGAATAGCATGGACTGAACTAATCACCTGTTGTGACTATTTAGAAGCCACGAGTACAGGTCTGAAACACTCTCGAAATCAATTGGTAAATTGTTAAATAAGGTAACACAGCGGCAGAAATATCACCAGGGACCTGAGCAGCACAACAGTCCAGAGCTTCACGTGACATCGCTGTCATGATGACTCGTGTTCCTGGCATTCTCAATGTATAAAGGCTCCTCGGGGAGGTTTTACCTGCAGCAGCCGACATTGGAACTTACTGTGAGACCAAGTAACAAGCAACAGCAACACCTGGTGGAAAGGAATATATTGTACATTACAACATCTCGTTGGAACACACTCTTTATATAATTCTTGCATTTGGTACAGAAACCCTTTCGATAATCGATTTCCTTAGTTTTTTTTTAAAAAAGATTTATGCTGTTGTGCGCAGGATGTTGGTGGCACAAATTAATCACCTAATTTCTAATTGGTAGGCACCACGAGACCCAGCAGTGAACAGGATGGGTTTGCCTTAACAGCACTCAACATCAATACGTGTGAAGTGCTTTGTGAAGTTACTGCTGTACCAGAAGAAAGGAATACTCTGTAACTATGCATCACACAAGGAAACACTGCAACTCTTCCACCCAAGATCAACTGCCATGGGTTGACACATCCCCACCCTTCCAAATCAACACGATGGGGGGTCACAGAACCTGAATAAAATGGAGGGGAGAAAACACACACGCACACGTTTGGTGCATTGAAAAAAATCTTTAATTTGTAAAAATCCATTGTACATTCCTGAAAAGTGAGAGAATACAAGGCAAGTTCGAACTAGTGCACTGAGGAGTGTCGCCCTCTATACTTCAAAAAATTATTCATTTGCCGTCTTAAAAACAGCTCCCAAGTGCGAGTCTCTTGAGAAGCGGATCAAACTCTCACAGAAACATTACCATGGAGTAAAGTAGCAAAAGTACTAATAACTAACAGGAATTCCCTTGCGATGCACCCATCGCTCCTGACTGGTAAAAATAGCAAAATACATTGTCGGAAACATGCACAGGTTTATGAGGCACTACATTTTTAGAGAATAGGATAAATCGTCACGTTTATAGAAAGTTTGACTAAATAAAAAAAAAGTCGTACCCAAGAAAACATAGAGAAATGAGTTATGACACCTACTGGATAAACATTCCCCCATGCGTCGCATCCTACACAGCACTTCTGACAAACCAAGGGTTAAGTTCTTTAGAACTCAACGTTGAGACGTTGTCATTTTCTACAGTTGTGCAACTGAATGGTTTAAACATTCTGCATCGTCACATGCGTCACTGATACTCCATCTCCACTGTCTCACCTCTATCCCTATTAAACTTATTAAATTCCTATTATACAGTCACTCTTACAAACCCCCTGACGTGTAAGAAAAATTCTGCATTTACATTTACGACCTACATTGGATTTATTCAGCTTCTGTTGTAAGTAAATGGAAGATAGCCCTTCACCTGGAATCTAAACTGTGGACTAACAAGCAAAGATCTCATTTCAGGCCGAAACGGCAGCTAATTCCACTGGCCTCTACTTACACACTGCCATTACACCAGTAAATACTGAAAAGTTACCAGCAAATCATGGTTTTGATCCGCAGGACAATACTGTCTGACCCCGTTATGACATATTATTTTGCTGCCATAAAATCAGACACAGCCCCAGCCCGGCATTAGAACAAGTTGTGAAAAAAAGTGGATACAGGTCACTCTTCCATGTCGTTAGGTCACTGACATCACTTTCTGCTTCCTATCCAATCAGTGCTGAAAATCTCTCTCGCAGTGGTACAGTATCACACACTATCAGCGGTACAAATCGGCTCACAGTTACAAGTCTTCTAATACGGGGTCAGACTGTATTTTGGTAGCAATGGCTTACATCTAACACTTTGCGCGGTTCAAACATGACCATCAGACCCTCTTGTTGGTTCCTGTGTAAGAGTGCGGGGGAGGAAGAGGTTATGAGGATAATCTGCAACATAGAATACCTGAAGGATGCAGACATGAGCAGCGAGTAAATACAAAGGCAGGCATCGTGCCATCCAATCAATCCTATCGTGACAGTTAAGGCTTCATTTTATTGGTGATTAACTGTTTCAAGCAGATTTTCTAAAGAAAAAAATGTAAGGCCTAAAGTAAACTTTAGGTTGATGGTGTAGTGTGAAAAGGCAGCGGCTTTAGCTGAAGTCACGGTTGGTTAATATGAGGGGAGCCACGAGGGTCCAGAGATAGATCAGGAGTCCGACCCAGCTGGAGGCCATCTTTACCCAAACTGCGGGCCAGGTGCTGGTCATTTTCGAATAGTCAACATTGGGACTGAGAAAGAAATCAAAAAGGAATAAAATAAAAGCCACCACTTACTGAGCAACATCAAGCCACTCGCTGAGTGCACACTCAGGTCGGCTCTCTCTGGCATCAGCTCCCTACCGCACTGGCATTGTACACGTTCACTGAGAAGATACGATTTGCAATTTGGTAGACAAGCTACAGGAAAGGAGGCTTGGCACAGACTGAAGGCAAGCAGAGCTCAGTAAGGGCAATACAGAGATTGCAAGCAAGCGAGAGAGAGAGAGTGCGGAAACAAATTGGCAACGGCCACAGTGAAAATGTCGCTATCTCCGCGAAAACACCATCATGTAAACATTTAGTTTTCCGTTTGAAAAAAAAATTGCTGGCACTGATATAATAATAATGACAATAAAAAATTAACTAGGACTCTGCTATTCTCCGCTTACTTAAAGTTACCAACAATTTAACATTGGGGAGTTGAAAAAGGAAAGTTTGTTACTCAAAGTATTGAGAATCTGAGAAAGCCTAGACACACAAGAGTCACTGAGGTGCTCAGCAGATGAGATATTTGGCAAGTAATGATAGTAAAGGGTTAAGGTTAGGAATGATAGCAGTGAAACACATTGAAAAAATCCTTAAAACAAGCTAAATAGCCTCTTGCCAACCACCCCTAAATGCTGATTTATTTCCTCCTCTTTTCCCCAACCCACCACACTCAGCTCCCATCGAAGGAGGTGAACCGCTGTTTGGCAACTGGCCGAGAGGTGCTGCAGGAGAGCAGACCTCTCAGTGTTCATCCTGTGGCAGAAATGCTTCCCCTCTGCCTAGACACACCTCATTGATCTGCAGCCAACCCTTTTAGCCCTATGTTATAGTTAAGCCACTCGCTTGCAGTTTATTCTGCTGTTGCCCTGAGGTGCATTGAGGGGAGTCATCATACACTAATCCCCACTATCGACTGTTATCTCTGCTCGGTCTATGAATGCAGACATACCTGTACCAGTTGGTCAGTGTCATCATGATGTAGAGCGAGGCGAGGAACAGGCAAAAATGGAGGAAGGAGTAGCTGTAGCTGACCACTTCCGGCTTGTTATCCCTACCATCCTCTTCCTGAGAGATCGCCAACTCTTTTTCTTTCCCTTTGCCTTCTTCATCACTCAGCAGCAGTTTGTTAACCTGAGCATTGCTGGAGGATCGGATGCTGCAGAGGCGGAGAGAAGAGAACTGCACTCGTCAGGTATAAAGAAAGTACAACAACATTCCCTCATGCAGGGTTGCGGTTCAGAGTGCTTACCCACCACTTGCCACAAATCCATTATATATTTTTTAGAGTTGGTCCATTCATAATTTCAAGACGGAGGTAGATAAATATTTGTTGGGTCGGGGTGTTAAGGGATAATGGGGAAACGGCGAGAAACTAAACTTGAGGTACAGATCAGCCATGATCTTATATAATGGCAGAACAGATTCAAGGGGCTGAATAGCCTACTCCTACTTATATGTCTATAAGTAGGAGTAGGCTATGTGTATCTAATTGGACTATTTTTGTAGGAATAGAACAGAGTAGACCTGAAAACGATGCGTTTACACTGACCTTGAATAAAGCACACAGAACAGGAAGATGACCAGCCCCACGATACTCTGGGCGTCCCACCACTGCCCCACTCTGCTTGTGGACGGAGACACTGTTGCGTTACTGCCCGCTGGGTGGACAAAGCTAAGCAGACTCGGGTTACATTTCCGATCTGCACAAAACAGACGCAAATTACAACCACATTAACCACCTCAAGTCCCAAACTACATACTATATCCCACAATGCTATTTCCTAAAAAAAGCTATCTAATCTGTGTTTGAAAGAATCAACATTCCTGCTTCAACCATCTCCCTAGGGTCTCCCTATAAGTTAGGGGCAATAAAATTCCCATAACTTTTATTCTCATCTTCATTTAAGGTCTAATCTTGGAAAAGGTCCGTACTGAATCATACTGTGACATAGGATAAATGCTAGTACATTAACTCCGCTGCTCAATTACCAATGAGTAACGAGAGGGCAAACATTTCAGAAAAATCCTCTTCTCATACTCAGTGGAATAACTCTTAACTCAACCTTAATTTCTCTTCTATGTCCACAGAAACCTGAAGAAAAAGCTGTGATGTCAGACTCACTTGGTTCATTGGTCATTGCAGACCAGGTCACGTACATTGTGTAGAGAGTGATGATAGAGGCTTGCAGCAAGCCAGAATAGGGCTGAGCGTCCTGCGTAAAGACAATCAAACACACCACGGATTACAAAGAGATATTCCGAGAAATATCAAATCTGCGACCATCAGTAAACTACTGCAACTATGGAAGAAACTTCATCGATAAAAGATGCACCGTGATTGTTTTTAAGTGCCACACATAAGTTTTATATGTTGATCTGAGCTCCCTCCCTTGCCTCCTTCAAGGCCTGTCTCAAGATCCCCCTCTTCAAGTGTGTCTTCGATCACCCGCCTTCCCCCACCCTCCCTGTCCTCCATTCCTCCTGATCCCAATACCCTGCTTAGGTGAAAATCCTTGACTGGCCGAAACAAAGCCCACAGAGTCACAGTGTGAAGAGGGCTTTCTTACCTGAACCTTGGGCAGGATGGAAACGATGGAGACAATGATACAGAAGATGAGGTTCAGGCTGATGAAGGTCTTGTTTGCTGCGCAGTCATCGGGGGTTGTGTAAAACACGTACAGCAGCACCACAGCAGCCAGTGACACCAGGTAGTTGAGGACAGTGAAGGTCAGCAAGGCTGGAGGGCGGCACGTGAGTGACGAGGGACAATTTTAAAAGCCAAATCAGATTCCAAAAAAATAAAACGAATGCTAAACCCTCTAACAAATCAGCCAGGGGCGCCCTCTAATTTATATTTACAACAACAACAAGATTCCATTTATAGAGCGCCTGTCACGTCGGGAGGACGTCCCAAGGCGCTGGACAGTTGGGTCAGGACCCGAGCAGGGGGGGAATGGTCAGAATGAGGGGAGGGAAGGGAGGGAGCGAGGAGGGGGTAGAGAGTCTAGAGGGGAGCTGAAGGCACGGTCAAGAGTTCAAGTAAGAATTATCTTCTGAAAACCAAAATTAGAGACTTGTTCACACAAACATTCCCAGAGATTCCTATGCTCCCCACCTTGAAATTAAAACATTTTGTTATTATGGCATTGACAAGTCTCAAAGAGCACAGACGATTGCTGTGAAGTGTCTGTAGGATTTGGTAAGCAAAAGTAGCAACCATTTTGCTCAGAGCAAGGTCCCACAGCAGCCCGGACACTGGGGGAGAGTGAGAGCGCGAGAGAGGGAGAGAAAGCGAGTGACTGCTTTCTCTTTTCCGATTGTGTCACAGGATCTTTAATGTCCATCTGAAAGGGCACAGGCGGGGCCTCGGTTTAAAGTCTCCTCCCAAACAAACTATGAAGCTAATCCCGGGGTTATCTTTACTTACCACAGTACCAGCCCTTGGAGTTGCCCTCCTCCATGTTTGTCACCCAGAGCTGGCTCCAGGAGTGAGCGAAGTCAACGAGAAGAATGAGCTGAATGATGATGAAGCTGAAGGCACCGACGATACCAAAGTAGAACCAGACTGCGAATACAAATCAACTCATTAGCTATTTAAGGCCTGTCAATTACCCAGCAGCAAAAAAACACAAAAGCAGCTCTCGGCAAGAATCAAATAAATCAAACTCATTTATAATTGCACAATAATTCCGCACAGATAATACAGTCTGTCTGTATGTCTGCTATCCCCTCAGACTCCTTAAGATGACTGGGTAGAATTGTTAGGTGAAAGAAGACCAAGGTCCATCCAGGTTGGGTTGAATTTTGGAATGCCTTAAATTCAGTAACATTTGGAAGTCAGTTTTCCACAGGTCATAAACTGGCCTCCGAATTACAAGTTTCCAAATGTTTCTGCTCAGTCTTATATTTGAAGGCAACGAAAACGAACAACATCAAGGCTAATCTCATGAAGGATTCCCACCTTTGATCAAGTTCACTGTTCAATGCAGACCCATAGAGTTGCTCGTTACCTGTTGAGAAGGTTCCGTTGGGTATGAAGAAGGCACCGACAATGATTCCCACCAAGGCCAGAAATTTGAAAAACCAGAACCTGAACAAAAGGCAGAGATGTTGATTAGATTGAGTGAGTAAGTGAGCGGATTGAGAGGCGATATCTTATGGAACACGCTTCCTAAGGAGACACTGAAAGCAGAAATGCTGGTTTGTTTCAAGAACAAATTTGATATTTTATTTTCCAGCAGAAATCTATCGGGATACAGTATATAGTTTGGGACACGATATGTCAAGCGACTACCAGGTTGGTGGAAGGCGAACTAGATAGACCTTGATCTTCTTTCTCCTAGCAATTTATTATGTTCTTATGATATGATCGACATATTCTGAGATACAAGGTAAGGTAAAGAAAAATAGTTACCTTAAGTTTGGAAACTATTGACAAGGGAGCATAGTATTCACTTGTGAAAACTGGGGGAGGAGAATTCAAGAGGAGAGGTTATGTCCTCTATGATCACACCATGTCTATGGTAATCCGTGAAGCAACAACACATGTACTGGAATCCCAGCGGGCAAGAAAGGAGCGGAAAATCACGAAGTAAAGAAAGAGAAACAGATTACCCATTCTGAATGCCATTCCTTGGGTCTTTAGTGGTTTTGACCTGGATCATAATCAGAGAAAGGAGGAAGAAGAAAGCGGCCATCCCAAAGCAGATGCGATAGACGGATTTGTAACCCACGATGAGGTCGCAGTTAACATGACCCTGAACGAACGGGATCCCTGAGCTTCCATCACAAAATCCCGGGATCTGCGAAGGACCAATAAAAGTTACCAATGTTACTTAACGTTTGAGAATTCTAAGCCAGTTAATCACACTGCTGGCTGCAGATTGTTAACAGGATGTATGATGACATTACTAACATCTATTTACGATCTTTTTGGAAAGATACAGACTCTACGGAGGCAGCCAAGGAGTCTGACCTACAAGGTCACCGGAGTTCTTGACAGGAGAAATCCAAATACAGAGGATTTTCAGGAGGCATTTTGAGTCATTTACAGATAAACGTTTCACAATTACTGTCAGACGAGCAGAAAACTTGCATTGCAACAGAAATACAAAGTGGGGTGTGAAACAATAGAGAAGGCCATTCAGCCCATCGAGCCTGTTTTGCATTAAGTCAAGACGGTTAACACTGTGACAATTAGTCAGACACCTAGTGAAGCAGGCTGACAACATGGTAAGGAATGTGATAAAACAAGGCTAAGGTGAGTTTTCCTCTTGAAAATGCAAGGTAATGCACAGTGACTCAGGAAATACACACCCAGTATGATGGGTGGATTGAAGTCTTTGGCAAGAGGTTTGATCACAGTAAATATGACACAATCTTGAAATCTCAACTAAACTAGTTATCAGTAAAATCAGAAACATTTCTTCATACAGAGGGTTGTGAGAATGTGGAACACACAGTCCCAGGTGCCCTTTGGGGGAAATTAATTGGGATGTGCAAAAGAGAGACATATAAATATTTGGGGAGTAAGGGTGTCAGAGGTATGAACAATAGGTGAGGAAATGGGTTTAAAAGATCTCTCACTAACTAATTAGTGGACTCGATGGAACCCTGTTCCTGTGATGCTAAAGTGATTATTACCCAAAACAATTACGTGCTATGATGTAATGTAAAATTCAACTAAAATAAACTGGTTATTTGATTCCATTATGATGTAAAAGGTCATATTTGGAAGCCTATGCTGGGTGGACACAAGTTTAGAAGAAGAAAACATTTGGGCGTGGCTCTGGGACAAATGACAAGGATGGTTTCATGACATATGGCGCAAACTGTGAACCCGGGTTGCCCGGATTTGGACATGATCTTATTGAGAAAAACGTAAAAGATTATTTGGGTGTTTAGAAGTGGTGAAAGGCAGGGAAATTGGGAGTTTATTCCCAGATTATTCCCTTCTGAAGCAGTTACATTCCCTTCTGAAGCAGTTACATGGTTATTTTAGATCAACGAGAACACAACAATGTTAAAAAGAGGAAGTTAAGAAATACGTCATGGGACTATTTGGATGCATGAGACAATCAGGGTCTTGTTTGATACAGTACAGTCACTGTAGCTCCACAACTGAGGAAATGTTCATTATTCGGCACAGTCCTCACCGTTTTCAGCTTGGCCTCTATCCCCGGTGCTATCATGATGCAAGAAACGATCGTTCCCAGCAGAAGGAAGAAGGTGTAGATGAGGCGGGTCACCACGGAGTTCTTGGAGGAAGGACAGCAAGCACAAACCAGGCATGGTGCGCTTCCACACAGACACGAGACCTGAAACACAAAGCAAAGCCAAGCTCAATGCGCTTTCCAATTTATCCCCTGAGTGTCACTGGCAAATTACACCAACATTGAACTCAAGACGGGGTTTACGCGAGTGCAGCACAGATCAGATTTCTTATACAGGAATGCAGGAACGTACAGGATCTGACCATTTCAGTCCATCTGGACAATCTCAAAGTAAAATAAAATGAGAACTATAACTGGTGTCACATATTCTTGCTAGTGTCTTCAGTTCAATTCTTCACCAAAACAACAACTTGCACTTATATAGCGCCCTCCATGCAGGGTAGGGTCCCAGAGTGCCCAGAGGGTGGTGGGGGGTGGGAGGGAGAAGATGTGACCATAAGCACTGTCAAAAATGAAGGTCTTCAGACTGGACTTCAAAAAAGGGGAGAGCGGGGGCAACAACAACAACAAAATTACATTTATAGAACGCCTTTCACGTTGGGAGGACGTCCAAAAGGCAAGGCGGAGGGATTGATGGAGAGTGTTCCAGAGTTTCGGGGCATAGTGGCTGAATGTGTAACCTCCAATGGTGGAGCGGAGGGTGCAAGGGGTCACTACCTAATCCCCTCTTGAATTTCTCTCCTTACCACTCTCTTCTACAATTCCCCCCAAAGCCTTCTACACACAGACACCAGGTCAAGCAGACAGAGAACAGAGGATAATAATAATAATAATCCTTGCATTTTATATAGTGCTTTTCACATCTTCTCGACGTCCCAAAGCGCTTCACAGAATATACTGTAAAGTGAATTGACTATATATTTGTGCGTGAACGCGGCAGCCAATTGCGCACAGCAATGTCCCCACAAACAGTCATGGATAGAAAATGACCAATTTATTATTACTTTGGTTTTGGAGGGATTATTATTAGGCTCTGTGTGGAGTAAGGAAACTTGCCTGAGGTTTCGCCCTCTGCCTGGAATTGAACTCAGGTCTCTCACTTGCAAAGCGAGTGCTCTAACCACTGAGCTACAGGATTCCAGAATGGGAGCAGAAAGGAATAAACGGAAACTCTTCACCACTAAACACCAGAGCAAACAATGCATCAATCCACAGAGAACACAGTTCCCATTTGCAAACCGGCAAAGACCGTCAGTGAGGCCAGCTCTGGTTTTAACCAGCCCCCAGCTGATGAAAGCCAAAACACATCATCAGCTCAAACTAAATACTTCTCCAAGGTAAAGAGTAGGTTGAGGAGCGACTGGAACATCATTCCAACAATTCAAACCGCTTATTAAAAGCAGAAAACAAATTCTACCTTAATTTAAGCGTGCAGTATATATATATATTTTTTAATAAAATCTACTCCACCAGAGCTAGAGTGCAGCACGTCCAAAATAAACACAAGAAAGTATTAATCTGGCCTTTGGACTGACAACACATAAACACAGTAGGTTTTTGACAACAGTTTGTGGTTAAATCTTGAAAATGCAAGCAATCTCTGACTTGCACCAGCAAACATAAACTGGTTTTAAACTAGATTTTTATTTCCCTACAAAAACACGCAGTCCCTACGCTCGACAGCAATTATCTCCCGAGATGTTCTGACATCTACCAAATGCAAAGATTATGATGACCGCCACTGACGACAACCACAACTTATATTTACATAGCACCCTTCGCGTAGGATAGCGCTTTGTGACGGACAAACATCGCACGTGAACGTTTAAGGTTCCCCCTCCACCCCCAGCCCCATTCACGTGTATAATCCTTGCGTCTGACACAGCGCCTTTCAAGTCGGAAGGGTCTCAAAGCACCTCACGGGGACGACCGTAAAGTGTAGCGACTGTGTTTTGTAAGCAATTTCGCATGCAATGAAACGTGGGACTCAGCTTCACGTGAGGGGGTGGGAAGGGGCCACGACACATAACCGTCCGACCATAGGGGTGAGGGCGTGGGGTAGACGGTGGCGTTACTGTTAACAACGCACGGAAATGTCCCTTGAGAGATGGTGATGGGTGAGGAAAGGCGGGTGGGGGGAGGGGGGGGGTTAGAAGAGAACCGAGGATGAAGTGGGGGGGGAGGGGTGGGCTGGAGTCAGACAATAATAAGTTGTAATAATATAATAATAACAGTAACAACAACAACAGTAACAACAACAGTAACAACAACAATAACAACAGTAACAACAGTAACAACAACAGTACCAACAACAGTACCAACAACAGTAACAACAACAGTAACAACAACAGTAACAACAGTAACAACAGTAACACTAACAACAACAACAGTAACAACAACAGTAACACTAACAACAACAGTAACAACAACAACAGTAACAACAACAACAACAGACGACGACAAGAAGATTAACAAACAACAACCACAGCCCTGACGTGGTCAGTGAGCAGTTCGGGTGACTGTCAGCCCGTGTGCCTGGACCTGGCGGCCGGGGCCTGAAGGCCGGGGCCTGGCGGCCTGGACCTGGCGGAGACGCGGACTCCCGCCGCTTCCCAACCGCCCGCGATCGTCACCGGCCTCCAGGCCCCGCTCCCAGGGGAAGGCCGCAATCCCCGGGCCCCGGTACACTCACGCAGCTGGCGATGGAGCAGATTCCCAAACAGGCCCCCATGGCGGCGGCGACGGCGACTCCGACCGACTCGGAGGAGGACTCGGCTGACACTGTGCGCAGCGCCCCCCTGAGCCCCGGAGGACTCCGGTCAAACGGACTCCACAGCGCCCCCCTGAGCCCCGGAGGACTCCGGTCAGACGGACGCTGCAGCGCCCCCACCAGGAGGATTCGGCCACTGATGGACATTGCATAATAATAATAATAATAATGATAATAATAATAACAATAATAATAATAATAATAATAATGATAATAATAATAATAATAATAATAATAATGATAATGATGATAATAATAATAATAATAATAATGATAATGATAATGATAATGATAATGATAATAATAATAATAATAATGATAATGATAATAATAATCCTTGCATTTGATATGACGCCTTATCACGTCTTCCAGTCGTCTCAAAGCGCTTCACGGAATACATTGTGAAGTCAATTGTGGGCGAAATGCGGCAGCCAATTGCGCACAGCATCGTCCCACAGGCAGTCGTGGATTGAGTGACCAAATTATTATTATTGTTATTTATTTTTATTATTTTTGGGGAGGGATTGTTACCCCCGGAAAAGCGATCCGCCAATCCATTAACGACCGGGTTCCTCTTCACTGCGCGGCCAACACAGGCGTTGCGGGTTAAGGAAACTTGGCCAACGTGTCACTCTGCAGCTCTACGGTTAAAGGCTTTATACCGAATGTGAGGATTATTATTATCATAACATTCAACAATCCTAGTAAAGGGCCTTAAATAAATTCATTTGTCTGGAGGATTATTGGCCAGGCGTCCGTAATAAACTCGCTTCCCAATTCAAATATGTCATGAGCTCTTTGCCATCCACCTGAATTAGCAGATAGGACCTCGGTTTAACGTCTCCTCCAAAGGAGATGGGAATCTAGGACAAAAAGGTGTTGAGGCATGAAGAAAGATTAGAGGAACTTAAAAAAAGGCAGTTAGCGTCACCAAAGTGTATCAAATATTTAATGGTCGAGACTCATTAACCATTCCGTTAATTCCCAACTGAGAAAGTAGAATGAGAGATAATGATCATGAGGGGGTTGAGAACAGATGGTGTTTCGCTCACAAATATACTCAATTCACTTTACAGTCTATTCTGTGAAGCGCTTTGTGTCGTTTAGAAGATGTGAAAAGCGCTATGTCAAATGCAAGGATTATTATTGATATAGATAGCGGGGAAAAAGGTCTGTACTGAAAGAGTAATAATAATGACAATAATCATTATATATGATACAGAATCTTTCACGTTGGAAGGACGTCTCAAAATGCTTCACAGGATTTACTGTAAAGTGTAATGACTGTGTATTGTGTTGGCCAATGACCTATGTTTTATGTGGACCCCACTTCAGGCAGGGTTTATGACAGACAGAGAATTCCACATTGCAGCTACCCTCTGCATAAAGATTTCTTCCCCCTCCCACCCCCTACATACAACCTCCCCTTCAAATCTTGCTGTGACTATCTTAAACATATGTCTTTACTCACTCTCCCTCCAGTGGAAATAATTAGACTGATTTATGAAATGCTATTGCACACCAAAAAAAATTTGGATCACTTGTCCCACCTCATGGGTGTAGGTTGTTTTCATCGATGTATTTATTGGCCATAAATGTTTCCATGCTGTACAGTCTACATCAATCTATGTACAAAATCACTATCCATAAATGCACAAGCAAAGCACATGCAGACAGAAATAAAACAGAAAACTGCAATGTTATATATAACAATATAAGATTCCTTGCATTTGATATAACACCACATCATGTTGTTGAGAAGTCTCAAAGCGTTTCACAGAATATATTGTAACTGGATTTACCGTGATGTGGGTCAAACTTAAAACTACAGAGGATGGAAAACAGGAACGCAAAGGTTTTATACAAAAGAGCAAAGGCTAATCGTATTTAACACCGCACTGGATCCGTGAGGTGCTTTCCACGCTGTCCTCTGGGTATAGTGAGATGGTGGCCTGCACAGGGAGGTTCTGCAGCAGTCTCTCAGCGTCTTCGTATAAATAATCAAAACACCGGGACTGTGGCCAGAGCAGCCTGGAGATATAGAAATAATTATTGTTTTATTAAAATCAAACACACAGAAAAAGAGGCGCCTTAAACCGTTGCAACTTTCTAGAGTGTGAATGTATTCCCCTGTTGAGCCACTTTTATTTATACAATAATTTTACCATTTGATATAACGCCTTATCATATCACTGAGACGTCTCAAAGCGCTTCACAGAATCTATTGTAAAGTGGATTGACTGTGTATTTTGTGGGCGAAACGCTGCAGCCAGTTGTCACACCAGTGTCCCACAGACAGTCTTGGCCTGAGTGACCACATTTTTTTTGGAGGGATTATTATCCCTGAAAAAAATCCGTCAATCGACTAGCAATCAGGTTCCTACTTATTGCTGGGTAAACAGAGATGTCTGGAGTAAGGAAGCTCGCTTAAGTTTTTCTCCCTGCCCTGGAATTGAACACGGGTCTTCTTGATTGCGAGGAGAGTGCTAAACACTTCGCTACAAGACTCCACTGTTTAGCACTTCATTAGCCTCGCACTGTGTTTGTGTTGGGCAATGTACCTGTGGCAGGTACCTAGCTGGGCTCTCACCTGACGGGATGCTGGAAAACCACTGTCCCGTCCTCTCCGGGCTTTCTCTGCGGGCTCGGAATATTAACCCCTTCAGCCTGAGAAAACACAAGCTCCAGTCTTAGAGGTGCTGAGCGAGGGTAACTGGTGGATTTTAGTACCAAAGTGACAATGACAACGAGGCAGCGCACACTCACCCACATCTGCTGGGTGTCACTGGGTGTTGCTATCCAAGGTCTCCATACCCTCATATCACTTCTGCACAGAATAAAGTGCTATCAGAAATCAGTGCAGGAAACTACAGAGATAGACTGTCCCCGTTCTCACACACACTAACCCCCACTTCACATACACTGATCCCACACTTACAACACACTGCCATCCCTTACACACACAAACCCCCCTTACACACACACACTACCTCTCCTCCCCACGCACAAGTACACTGACCCACTTACAATCATTCACACTGACCCACTTACACACACAAAGCCCTTTACTCTCACTGACCCCCACCCCCCTACACATACACAGGGTCATGTGGCTCTGACAGTGTAGAGCTGAGCCGGGATCTGACCTGTCCTGTGCAGTCGGTGAGCATTGAATGTTGCTCTGAGCCGCTCCATCACACTGCCAATCCGTACCCTTCATCCTCACCCCTCTTCCCAATATTCCTGGGGCTGTTTCCAGCGCTCGCCGCTGTTCCCGGACTCCAGGCTTGCCTCCTGTTGCTGCTCCCTGTTGCTGAGCTGCCTGGCCGGGAGCCACACACTCAGGCAATCCAGCCAAAGACGCTCACATAACCATTCTGTCACCGTCTTATTGGTGAACATATTTCACATCACATTGTAGAAATAAAACAAACTGATATCTCATTGGAAACAGTTCATGAAATGCAGATTTATTTGCCAAGGACCCGCCTTTCTCTGTAAAAAGCCAATTCCACTTGGATCATAACACTAACGTATTTATGCAACCTAAAAAGTAAAATAAACTTCTCAAAACTCTTTGCAAATATATAATCATTAGAAATGAATGAAGGGCAACACAGCGCTGGAGATGTCCCGCAAACAACAATGAGATAAATTCCCCATCGGTTTAATAATAATAATTCTTGTATTTGATAAAGTGCCTGATCATGAAATTGAGTCATCTCAAACTGTTTCACAGGATATACTGTAAAGTGGATTGACTGTATTTGGTTGGCAAAATGTGGCAGCCAATTGCACGCAGTAGTGTCCCACAAACAGTCGTGGATTGAATGGAGGGAATATTATCCCCAGAAAGCTAGAACTCCAAAACATCTCCACCTGTTTCACAGGTCTATGTACCTGTTGGCAAATCTAGCAGCGAATTTGTGCACATCAAGGTCCCACGCACATGGAATGAAATGTTTAATCTGAAGAATGGGTGGCCATCATAGTTTGCCCCATCATGTCTGTGCTGGTGCTCGCTCCCCCATGGAGCTCTCTACTCTAATCCCATTCCGTAAGAATATAAGAATTGTTAGATAAAAAAGGGAGCTGTCTAATCCCATTCCCCTTCTCTTTCCTTATTGTGTCTGTGCTGGTGCTCGCTCCCCCACCCTTTCTCCTGTAATTTTTTTTAATATTATATTATCCATGGCTCTCAGTACTTTGAAGACCCAGCTCTTTCTATATCCTGAGCAGCAGCTGAAGAGAATCAAAATAATTAGAAATGTTAATAAGAACGACAGAATCTGCACTTTAATTTTCCTTTGTCATGTCTGAGAGCACTTCAGTGGCTATTGTCAAGTGTAGTGACTGTTTTTGTCAGCAAGCACCTGGAATGCTTCAGGCATAAATCTGACTGCGTGGAGGAAGTGTGACTGATAAATGGTGTATGTGTTACAACAAAGCTGCCAGGGATATTCTCAAGAGCAGAATGCTGGCTGAATATTCCTGGAATTTCTAAGTCTGGGGAAAATGTACTGGTTTGCCGTAATATTTGCTTTAATCCCTAGCAGAAGGAACAGCCTTGCTCAGTGCTGAGACAGCCAAGAGCTCCAGGGTCTGACAGTACGGAGAGAGGGACATGAGCCCACTGGGACAAGTCTATGGGTCAGGTCTATGTGTCCCGCTCAGCGCATACGTTCTATTAAAGATGTGTTTGTTTGTGCAACCTTCCTATTTGCAGGAATGGATATTTTTTGCACTATATTTTTTGGCAGGCTGTCTCTGCCAAGTACGAGGTCAAAACTATTTAGCTGCATTCTTTAAAAGTGTGAGGTCAGGCTGCTTTTAATGCCTTTTCAAAGGTGTGAGGTCAACGTAGCTCATTTCTGCAAATAGATGCACAAACATGGCCCGCCACACTCTCTCACTTCACTAAAAACAGTCCAAGATAAACCAGAGGCAGCAAGTTGCATTGCGTTGCAAGACTCTGTTATTCTGGCTCCATGGAAATGTCTCTGAGACCAAATCCCTGATTGTCCAGCATTTGGGACGTCCTCCCAATGTGAAAGGCGCTATACAAATGTAATTTGTTGTTGTTATTGTTCCTGAGACATACTGGTCTGCAAACGCCTGGTGAAAGTAAAATGTCCACCATCCATACCCAGCAGATTGACTCCCCCGCTGGTCCTGCAGGGGAATCGGAACCTTTTTTCTTGCGCAACGGTGACTTAGTGTGAGAAGTGGAGATGCAATTACCCACCATGGACAGCAAGTGGCACCATCCTTAAACCAGACAGACGTGTATATGTGTAGACGTGTGGAACTCGACCCAGCAGTTGGCCATTTGACCCGTTGTATCAGTGTCAGTCTTTGTCACTTGACTCATTGTATCTGTGCTGGTCCTCTGATCTCACACAACAATTGTAAAGCGCCTTTCACGTTGGGAGGACGTCCCAAGGCACTGGACAATCAGTGTTTCGGACCCGACCTTGGGATTGGGGAGGGTGGAGGGCAGGGGGGAAAGGAGGGTGACCGAAGGCATGGTCAAAGAGGTGGGTCTTGAGATGGGTCTTGAAGGAAGCAAGTGAAGGGGTGAGACGGAGGGACTGTGGGATGGAGTTCCAGAGGGTGGGAGCAGAGTGGCTGACAGCCCGCCTGCCAATAGTGGGCAGGCGAGGGATGTCAAGCAGGCCGGAGCACATTGAGAGGAGGGAGCGGGCAGGTTGCTAGGGGGTTAAAAGGTTGCAGCAGTAGGGGGAGCAAGGCCATGGATTGCTTTGAAGGTAAGGACCAGGATCTTTAATCGTATCCTCTGTGTGATGCGAAGCCAGTGGAGTTGGGCGAGGTGCCCCCATAAGGTCACGGAGCTTGGTGCGGAAGAAGACATGGAGTACAGATACGCCATCAAGTTCTGGATGATCTGTAGCCCATGGAGGGGGGAGTTGGGTAGAACGGGTGAGAGACATGTGAAGCGCTTTAGATATCTGGAAGACATGATAAGGCGCTATATCAAATGTACGTATTATTGTTATTGTTATTTACATCTAGTTTCTGCGCTGTTTGTGTTTGCCACAAAACAAAATGGAGAAAGAAAAAGCCAAGTACATGAACCATGCTCTCTTGTTCAGTGCCCATGTTTCTACTTTTATTATAGTTTACAAATATATGGTGTAGTTTTCATTCACTCTCCAGAGAACGGGGTAAAGTTTGTCAGTGTTTTATAACACTCCTCGTGCTAACAAACAACAAGGAGCTCATTATGAAACGTTGCAAACTTTGGCCCAGTGATTACCAATTCAGACACGGGCTATTCTCTGGGACCGGTTTTGGGTGCATGCGATTGGAATTCTCTACGCCCCTTTCCATCCCCACACGTGGAGGAGAGCTTCAGTTATTCTTCGCAAGACTTTTGCTTTTCAGTTCTGCTAATTTGCTGGTCACAAAATTCCACTTGAATCCACTGTCACCGGAACCCTCCAGGTTGGTGTAGTCGTTCGAGCTGGATGTCTCCTCTGCTCCGCCACCCGTGACCCCAGCCGTGCCCGTGCCTTCCGTGGCCTCCTCCGTCTCGTTGTTGTGGGGCGGAGCACCTCCCTGGTTGGCTTCACCGGCCTGGCTCCACTTGATGGCGAAGGTGTCCCAAAAGCTGGTCACCTTCCTCTCGGTCTGGGCTGCTTCTGGGGCCGGGGCTGGCTCTGAGAGAACACTGCAGTGCAGAGAAAGGCAGAGAGAGAGAGAGAGAGAGAGAGACGATTAGTCATCATAAGAAACAACAACTCGATATTCCATACAGCGCCAATAGCATTGGAAACACTTTTTACGGTGAAGTGTTGTCAAGTGCAGTCATTGTGTACATTTGTAGGCAGCCAATTTGGATGCAGCAATATGCCTCTCCAAACAGCCATGAAGTCAATGACCGATTTATCTGGAAGATCATGAGGCAGGACAGCTTTTATAACAATAAAAATCCTTGCATTTGATACAGCGCCTTATCACATCTTCAATACGTCCCGAAGCACAGAATATACTGTAAAGTGAATTGGCTGTATATTTTGAAGAAAATTGTGCACAACCGCCAATTGTGCACAACAATGTTCCACAAACAGTCGTAGATTGAAGTGACCAATTTATTATTATCATGGCCTGGGATCTTTAATGTCTCAGCCGAAGGATGGCACCTCTGATAACACAGTGACCACCCCCGCCACCCCCCCCACCCCACCACCCCCACATGCCCCCAGCACTGCGCTGGAGTGTCAGCCCGAACTGTGAGCTCAAAGTCGCCGAATGAAATGAAATGCCTCGGAGGAGGAAAACGAGAACGAGCCCAGGTGTCAAGTGATGGATCTGCTATCAGGACCGGATTTCATTTCAACATATTTTAAAGGCAATAAATCATGCAATTTAATTAAGATCCAATTTGCATCAATCTTTAACGTGAAGTCAGTTATTTTCGGCTCGCTCGTTACTCACGGGTTTTAATTATCTGTCACTTTTAGATGGATTCTTTTTATAGCGAGAGCGAGAGATCATTCACATCTATTAAACAGTGTTGAGGTCGGGGCTGGGGTCAGTGCACCAAAAGAATGGTCAAAATGGAGGTCGGGGTCTCAACAGAGTTGGGGGTCACAGCGAAGGCAACCGATCACTGCAGAAGTCAAGGATCCCAGGAGTGATCAGGATTGGGGTGAGGGTGGGGGCTGTGGTGATTGTCATTGGGTGAGGTGGAGGTGAGGAGGCTCAATAGTGGGCAGAGGGCATGGCGGATGTCAACGTGTTGAAGGTCCAGGCTTCACAGGGGAATCTAACTCATTTTCCACTTCGTGCCTCTTGCTTATCCGGTCACCGTAGCAATGCTGTCTCTGTCTCATTTAATTCCCCCAACATACAGCGAGCTAACGAAACCAGCGGAATGGGAAGTGAGAAAGGACTCACTGCTCAACTGGAGTGGAGTTCTCAGGCGTCAGCAACTTGTGCTCATCCTCCTTGTTGAAGAGTGAAGACATGCACTTCCATCCCTTCACACTGACTCCTTGCATCTGAGGACACACAGAGAGAGTCTCAGAGACCAGCACATAGAGTGGACAGTCAACTAGACACCCACAGGTCCACACTGATCAGCCTGGAGAGCTGCAATGTGGTGGGTGTGTGGGGTAGGGGGGGTGGGGGTTAGGTATGGGAGAATAGGGGAAGGTGCTTTCCAGTGATCAACTTGAGAGCATCACCAGCCATCTATCCCCGACCCCTGCCATATACTTCTACTCCAGTCATAAATTCCCTACCCCAACTACAGATAGAGCATAACAACGAGAACACAATCTACAATACAGGGAACACAGGTTACAAGAACAACTTCAAAGCCCTCCACAGTCTCACTCCCCCCTACTTCTGCGACCTCCTAACCCCCTACCATCCTGCTCGCTCCCTCCACTCAGCGGGCTCCAGCTTGATTCACATCCCCCGCCTCGCTTGCCCCACTATTGGAGGGCCGGCCTTCCGTCACTCGGCCCCCACCCTCTGGATTTCCATCCTGCAGTCCCTCCACCTCATCCCCTCCCTTGCCATCTTCAAGACCCATCTCAAGACCCTCCTCTTCGACCATGCTTTCTATCTTTCTGCTTCCCCCCCTGCTTCTACCCTCCCTCAGCTCAGATCCGTAACTCTGTCTGTCCAGTGCCTTGGAATGTCCTCCTGATGTGAAAGGTGCTTTGCAAATGTAATTTTCTTGTTGTTGTTGTTTTTGTTATGGCAGAGGTTGTGAATTGCAACATGAATGCAATGGAAATGGAAGGAGATGGAGGGGGAAATGCCCGATTAGAGAGATCTCAGCTGTTACGGACGGTCTTTCCTGCAACAAGTGAGTCCCTGGAAAGGTGTTGACCCGAAAGTCTTGGTCTCTGGCCTGAAACTGATAAATATTTCAGTGAAATGTGATGCACTTTGGTACCATATTATGCACAATGAATTATGCACAAACTATCTTCTTTCTTCTTCTCTAATGAGATGTTCAATAAGTTATAGTCTCTCATGAGTTACTGTGGCTTTCAAACCTTTACACCTGATCCAGTCACAAGACTTGTTTTTCTCTCTCACCAGCTCCCCACCTCTCTGCTCATCCTCTTTTTCCCTCTGTACTTATTCACAAGCTCCCTCCAGCACTTTACTCGAGAGACTCTTCTCCGTCCCTGGATAGTGAGTGTTGGCAGGATCTTTGCCCAAAAGCCAAACTTCTTAAATTGATATCTTAAATTCCGCCAATTCTCAGCCTGCGAGACTCAAGGTCACATAGAATTGTGGAAAATTTTTGAACAAGGGCTCAATTCCTCTTTGATAACTTGAAAACCAGCCTCTGAATCAAGACTTTGAAGTTTAAGAAAGATTCCCAATCTTATAGCTTAAGAAGAAAATTGATTCAAAAGCTAAAACCATGAGAAATGTTGGTTCTCTGATGTTTATAGAATGGAGATGGGGGAATGGGGGAAAGATCCAATCCAATTCTGAGACTAAGAGATAATTAGGAATCTATTTGGTGAATAGTTCAATCAAGGAAGGTCGGGAAAAGTCATTGCATTTCATAGCTTGTCCTATTAAGAACGTGGAGATGTTGCGAAGTGATGGCACAGTGCAGTGAGTGTGCAAGGATGGATTGACAGAGCGTGAGTGTGAGTGACTGCGTTGGCCATCGATGGTTGACGAACTGAGATCGTAAACGCGGAGCTCACAGCGTGGGTTTGGGTGGGAAGATGGCAACCGTACCTTCTTTGCCAGCTGCGAGACGGGCGTGGACCCCTCCTCGGGCATGGGCATGGGCATGGGCAGGGGTGTACCAGTCACCGTGTCGCTGCTCTGAAAGACACACAGCCACTGCACAATTCACAGTACATCCCAACATTCGCCCATTTAACCCTTCCACAGAATAAATTCAGAAGTATTGGATGCCTCACATACCATGCGCTCCCTCCCCATCTCTCAGAGCATCTTCTCTCCAGTTGTAATGTGGAATAATAAGGAGAGAATTAGATTTGATTCCCATTCTACACAGAGCGCTAATCCTCATGCTCTTTAATGAGGCTATGAGCATGCTATCATTCCCAACAACAGTGCTGACAGTATCTCGCCAGGTTAAAGACTGAATCAACGACACTTGATCTTTGTGCTCAGGATGGAAAATGTTTCCTTACAACATCTCAGCAATAGCCCATCGAAAGGCAAAAGGGGGAAGACTTCACGTACCTGCTCTTTGATATCTTCTTCCTCCTGTTCAGGGCTGAGGTTTTTCAGCACTTTGCTCTTGTAAATCTTCCAAATTCCTTGATTCATTTTCTTTTCCTCGTGTGCCGGTGGCGCACGGACCTCCTCGATAAAAATGAATTTCAGAAGCCTTGCTTCGAGACCATCAATTGATCACGGCTGGGAGGGAGGGAGGAGGGAGGGAGTGAGGGGTTGGGGTGGGTGGGGGTCAAGTATCGAGGAGTATCTAAAGGCGATCACTGTGAGCCTCAGTCATGGCGGGGAGGGGGCTCCGGTAAAGATGAAGACAAATGCTCCACGAAGACCGGGTCCTGCCTCGAGGAGCTAAGTGTCTGAGTGCGGGAGTTGATGGTGCTCCGAGACATTCAGCCTTCAACGAGGTTACGCTGGGAGGAAGGATAACCTGAAACTGCCTCCCAGTCAGGCTGCTACCTGCTGAATGTGACCCAGCCATTGGCTCTGAGAGTTTGAGCTCATATTTCTTCATTAATGTTGCAAACCTCTTGGTTGCTGAGATGCGCAGCTCATACCTGCACATCGCAGCGCGTCCTAGTGGAGTTCTGTAGCGTTGTGGTTAGCTCACTTACGTTGCAAGCGAGAGGACCCGGATTTGATTCCCAGGTGGTGTGAAACCTTAGGCAGGTTTCCTTACTCCACGCGCCTACAATAAGTAGGAACCCAGTTGTTAGTCAATTGGCAGATGGCTTTCTGCAGGGTAAAAATTCCTTCAAATAAATTGGTCACTCAATGCGCAATTGTTTGTGGGACACGGCTGTGTGCAATTGGCTGCTGCATTTCGCCCACAAAATACAGTCCATCCACTTTGCAGTATATTCCGATGGCGCTTTCCTTATGGCTTGCTCTCGTCGTAACGAAGATGGCGACAAAACATTCGGAGCCTGCGATAAATCAAATCACAAATTCACGCACGCGCTTTCTGCCACGCTTTGTCGTGGACCACGATCTCCGAGCATCAAGCACCAAGGCTGTTCACAATACGGACCCTCCCTGTATCCTGAGTCACGCTGCGAGGAGAGAGCTGCCAATCCATTCTACGCTATAGCCATTCCTGAAATTTCACCCGCTCTCAGTCCGTGTGAGACTTTGCGTCAAAATTCCAGATCCACGTTTCTTGCTGACGACCGAAAACCAGCTTCAAAAGTTTGGACTGAGTTCAATCTAACTCTGGATGCTTCAAATAGATTGAATCTAGATTCGGTTGGAATTTCTCCCCTCTACAGGGAATTGATGGCAGCGAGCCGGGGGAGGTGTTGATTCTCACCCGAAGCTCACGCTCAGCGTCACACGCTATGTTCCAGACTCTTGCAATTTCGGCCACAAAATACACAGTCAATTCACTTTTCATTATATTTTATGAAGTGCTTCGAAACGTCTCAAGGGGCTGTATCAAATGCAAGGATTATTATTATTATATATAATTATGTTCAAAAGTAAATTGTAAAGCAAGTGTGACTGTTCCCAGAGGAGAGACAGAGGCCAGGTTCCTCCCCACAGCTAGAATACAGAACACTGGGGGCACCTGGTTTAAGGTGAGATATTCTGCTGCTGCCCCGAAAACCATCGCAAGAGGCTTCAAGACAGCCACCAGAGGGCAGGTTGTCTTCCTCCTTGCCAGCTCTGTTAAAGATTGATTCTGGGGTTTTAAGACTGGTCGCGAAAAGGAAAGCTTTCAAATTGTGTTCCCAGCGTCCAGAGGGAGGGAGGGAGGGAGGATGGGACGGGGGGGGGGGGGGGGGGTTTGGGGGAGAGAGGCAGTCAGGGTGGGAAGGAGGGATGCATCACAGCATAAAGCAAAATGACCTGAGTTTTCAGCTCCCTCACCCAATCTGATGCAGTTGATCCCAGCGATGGGATGGCTCATGTTTCCATGTCTGATCAATGATTTATTGCCCTGTTGTCTTGCCCGGTCACAGACGTCTGCCCAGAGCCAGGCACACACTAAGTCTGGCTCGTGACTGACTCAGCAGTGACCTTTGGTGCTCAGCCAACGTCCAAACCCGGACAGGTTACATTACGTCTAATCGAGCCGATCAGTGAGGTCTAATTTGCTCTGTTTCTTAATAAAGGATCAGAAGTGTACAAATGGGGTCACTCATTCTTGTAATCAGGAATATAGCCGACCGGAATTCTGACCAGTGACTCCACGGCCGTTTGTCTACAAATACGACAGAGTCACTAAACTCTGACACACAACGTGACTTTTGACATTATACGCCCTGTAATAAGAGTAATGATCCTTAAAGTTGATCCAGTGTGTGAGATGTCTCAGAGCACTTCAGAGATTTTACGGTGAAGTGTATTGATTGTGAGGTGTAGTGACTGTGTATTTTGTATAGAGTTGCATGTTATTCTCCTGTAAGACATGTCCAGCTTATAGCTAGCATCGATATCTCTCGGAGTACTGTCACACCAGTCGGCACTTCCCAGCGTACCATTGAGCTATAATGTCAGATCCAGAGATATTTGTCCAGGTACTTAATGGCAAATTGCTCATGAACTTTAAGTTTGTCAAAGGATTTATATTCAGCACCTTCAAATATTCAGCTCTCTCATGGTTTTATCTTCACGGCTTCTAATTTGCGGAGACTCCAGATTCCATCCAGTCTTAGCCTGTAGAACAGTTTTGTCTTGGGTTTTAGCAATGTCACCCAATGGTGACCAGCGGAATGGAATTTTCGGCTTTCAAGCTTTTAATTCATGTGTTGAGATGATACGATGGAGGGGGGAGCTGGAGTATGGCATCGTAGAAGCAATATAATAATAATAATAATCCTTGCATTTGATATAGCGCTTTTCACGTCGGGAGGACGTTCGAAAGCGCTTCACAGAACACACTGTAAAGTGAATTGACTGTATATTTGTGGGCGAACGCGGCAGCCAATTGCGCACAGCAATGTCCCACAAACAGTCGTAGATTGAAAATGACCAATTTATTATTGTTTTTGGTTTTGGAGGGATTATTATTAGGCTCTGTGTGGAGTAAGGAAACTTGCCCAAGGTTTCGCCCTCTGCCTGGAATTGAACTCAGGTCTCTCACTTGTAAAGCGAGTGCTCTAACCACTGAGCTACAGGACTCCACGATAATAACAATAATAATCCTTATATTTAACCTCTTCATAAATTGGCTGCTACTCTACTCCTCAGTGATGCCATTCATTCATTAAAGTTTTTTCCATGACAATATCACAAACACATTAATCCCTGCTTGGCTGGGGGTAGCCCCCTATTACATAATTCAGAGGTAATTGCTCTCACATGTCGTGACTGGATGTTTGTAGGCGAATGCACTCACAGCAAGGTGGCATAAGGTGAATGAGCGATTCATCTGGGTGGGGGTATGTGGGGGGATTGTCAGTCAGATCACCAGGAGAAAAAAAATCACTTTTTTTTCCGAAAGCCCCAATCACGGCAACTCAAGGATTTCTCAGCCAAGCTGATCTTATCTGTGTGGGGCGCAGACCTCACAGCTTCATTACACTACACTAGCAACCACTGTGCCAGACTCATCATTAACATCACATCATTAACCTTGCATGTCAAGGTTGGATAATCTCAAAACTAATTTCTTGCTCTGTTAGCTGTTGTCATGCTTTATGCACAAAATGTAAATAACATACAGCGACAGTGACATGTGGGGTCAGGAAACACGTTTCTGAGGTGTTGGGGTTTAAGAAATGTGTATCCAATAGTATATCTGAAGAAAAATTAGGGTTTTCATGTGGGAAAAGGCCTCACAGTGAGGAAAGAGCCAGCAATGCAGGGCGGTGCGTGAGAGAAGGAGGATGGGGAACAGTGAGGTTTCTCATTCACAAAATACGCAGTCACAACACCTTACAGTATATCCTGTGAAGTGCTTTGAGACATCTTGAAGACATGATAAGGCTCTATTCAAATGCAAGGATTATTATTATTATTATCCTCAGGCTTTAATATCACCTTCACCCCGGCAGCACGCAATACAAGCCACTGGATGGATGCCTTAACCAGCTCTCCCGCTGAACGTCCCACTCCCCATTTCTGTTCGGAGCGAGCTTGTCACGGGTTTCGTTTCCCAGTCACAATCCCAAATAAAGGTCCGGACTGTTTGCTTCACTCTTCTGTTGCTACAGACACTGTTGCTGTGTTAGACACCTACTTGCTTGGTTTGGTACAATCTCCCCAGTAATCGGGCAGGGAAAAGGCCATTAGCAACAGAACTCTTGCCAAGCGCTTTGAGATGCCCTTTCAATGTGAAAGGCATTGTATAAAAGTAGACTACTGTGTGTTGTATTGTGAGAGGGGATGTGACAGGACCCTACAAGGCCACGAGAGCTCCACAGGCAGAGAGGCCAAATCTCTGGATTTAACTTCTGGTGGGGAATGTGTGCCGTGGATGGACATTGCATCGAGTCCATCAATCTGCTAAACTACAATTCCAGCTGCAAATGATGCATTCCAACTGATGAATGTGGCCCTGATATACAGCATCGAGGTATGAGACAGTAACTCCTACATGGAGATCTGGTGATGCCACAAAACATAGGCAGGAAAACCTAAGTGATTTCTCCAATCTTCTTCCAGAAGTTAAATGACATCTTTGTTTGTCGTTGCAATTATCTCCTCAATTGTGAGGTCTTTTCTCCTGGTGTCCAACATCTCCAAGGTTTCTCTTCTCAGACAATGCTACAAATTGTGCTCTCATTGACAAGCTACGTGGTTTTAGTTGGTTAGACTCCAGTGCACACTCTGGGATCCACAAGCCTTAGCTCTTGCCAAACTGTGCCTAATCCTATCCAGATGTTAGGTAAACAGGATGCGTCCGTCCAGGGAGAGAGTTGCATTCCATTCCAACAATCTATCTGTGGAATTTCCATGTGTAGGTGGGATGCATGTAATTCTCAGTTTGCTTTGGGAAAGGAAGGAAAGACGCTGCGTTAATTGACAGAGATGCTGTCTTTCAGATGATAATCTGAGCCAAGGTTATATCTGCCTACTCTGGTGGATGTTAAAGATCATCTCACAGGTTAAATTGGAAAAGAGAACAACAACAAATTAAATTTATACAGCACAGTCAAAGATTTGCACCGGAGCTGGGAGGTTGGATCAGGAGGGGTGGAGGGCAGGGAGGGGGGTGTTAGGTGGTTGACCGAAGGTGGGGGTCGAAGAGGAGGATCTTGAGACGGGCCTTGAAGGAGGAAAAGGCGGGTGTGAGGCGAAGCGACTGTGGGATTGAGTTCCAAAGTGTGCATTTTCCAAAAGAGAAGAGAGCTTGTCTGTGGATCCATATTGTTTATTCACTTCATGGCTTGTGCAGGTCTTGCTGTGCTCAGAATGATGCTCGTTCCACAGTTTGTGATCATTTTCTGCCTGGCTTCCATCCCTAATCTAACTTCCTAATGTTTATCTAGGGTTTAAATCATTTGGGAACAATTTTCCTGCATAAAAAACACGATCGAATGCTCTAAGGTCATATCAAACCAATATAATATAAATATTTTATAATAATACAATAACGTGGGAATCCAATAATATGAATCACTAACATAAAATATATTTTCTTGTTACATTTTTATTTGCATTCTACACACAATATTTATGCATAAAAGTGGCTCTTGCAAATATTGAGGAACGATATGAATGTTTTCATTTCAGAACCAGTCAGATTGTGAAACTATTGTTTGTACAACTGTGCATTTCTAAAGACTTCAAGGTCTCAGCCACAACACTGCAGGTAGCATACAGCCTGAGTCCGCCCCTTATTCTGGGGAAAAAACATACTCTCTTCTTTGTCCCTGAATGTTTGATCCGATGCGAAAAATTAATTCCTGCTTCTTTGCGGTTCTTGTCCGGTGGTGCTTTGCAAGCGAGAGACCTGAGTTCAATTCCAGGCAGGGAGAAACCTTGGGCAAGTTTCCTTACTCCACACAGAGCCTAATAATAATCCCTCCAAAAAACCCAAAATAATAATAAATTGGTCATTTTCCATCTACAACTGTTTGTGGGACATTGCTGTGTGCATTTGGCTGCCGCGTTCGCCCACAAATTTACAGTCAATTCACTTTACAGTGTGTTCTGTGAAGCGCTTTGGGACGTCCTCCCGACGTGAAAAGCGCTATATCAAATGCAAGGATTATTATTATTATTATTATTTGTTAAGAAAATACTCTGATTATTGCCGACTAACCATGTCCCTGGTTAAGACAATCCCAGACTGGCCGCCTAACCCGTCCGTTCCCAGTTTCCCATCTCAAGCCAAGATCCTTCCACTTTCCTACAAGTGGGCTTCTCTCAGGGTCTGAGTGAAGGAA
Organism: Callorhinchus milii; assembly: GCF_018977255.1. Classification (NCBI taxonomy): domain Eukaryota; kingdom Metazoa; phylum Chordata; class Chondrichthyes; order Chimaeriformes; family Callorhinchidae; genus Callorhinchus; species Callorhinchus milii. The sequence continues at coordinate 15,872,427 of NW_024704751.1, forward strand.
TTGATTCCAACTCTGGCATTTAAGTTTCGGTTGAATCCATCTAACCTGTGAGTTGATTGCCGCCTATCTGCCATCGCCAGGTTGAGCATTTTTTTTAATGACCTGGGGAAAACCGACTTCCAAATTAAGCGTGGGTTTCCACAAATCGGCACTATGTTAAATGTATACGAGCTGAAATTAGTTGGAATTTCGGGGCTTCCCGTCCTCTGTTCTTTACATCCATCTCATGTTAAAGCCGTTAGCGAAGTCAGGTAAAGCCCAGTATTACAGAGCAGTGAAAGCATTGGTCCTCATGGCCTGAAAGACACTCTTTAAAGACTAGGGTTGCTGATCTGTCCGGCACTGGGTTAACACAAGCCTCTTTGAACTAAATAGATTCATAGAAATAGATTGATTTCTGCTAGAAAATAATATCTCAGGATACAATATATAGTTTGGGATATGACATGTCAAGCAACTGGTGGAAGGCGAACTAGATGGTCTTCTTTCACCAGCAAATTCTTATGTTCTTATGAACCTGTGTGTCTGAGGCTCATTTCTCCTGGCCCTGTGATGGGAAGCTTGGAATCGCAAGGCACACGAGTGAACCTTTCTGATTGCCATTGATTTGTGTTGCCATGGAATCAGGAGCCTGCGCTGTATTTCATGGCTGTGATATATATAAATATTACACAGAAACTATACGAGACCTACGAGAACATTGTTAGCAAATAAACTCAAAAAATCCAGGTCAGATGGGCCTATAACACACACAGTCACGTCCCTTTGCAGTAAATCCTATGAAGGCTTTGAGATGTCCTCCCAGCATGAAAGGATTATTATTATTATTATCGCGAGAGAACTTGATCTTAAAACCAGGAGAAAACAGGTTAAGATTGAGGTCATTTGAGGGACGTGAATAAAGAAAAGATTTTCTCCTGACTAACAATCCTGCCAACAAATTGGTCATTAATTTCATGGTTCTTTGAGGGAGGTTGATGTGTGCAAATTGACTCACTGCGTTTGCCTACAAATACAATTATTACACTGGACAACAGTCCTCTGTGAAGCGCTTTGAGACGTTTTGCTGTCTGCTGATACTATATGAAATGTAATTTTTCTTATAATTATTCTTATTATGTGGAATCTCGTAGCATAGTGGTTAACGCTATCCTGGGGCAGGTGGTGCTCAGGTGAAGCTGAGAGTTGGTGGCGCAGCCAGGGAGATAGAGAGGAGAAGAGATAATTCAGATTAAAGTGTAGGTGGGGGCAGAGGAGGGAGATCAGACACTCCCAGATCCACTGTGACAGCTCCCTGTACGAGAGGCTTTGTCTCTCACTCTCTCAGTAACTGGATTCAGAACTCACTGCAACAGCACCGTTCTCTGCACTTACGTTGGTTTGGTGAGTGCAAATGCTACCTTTTCTCTGCTTTTCTCTTCCTTTAACCTTTGGGAATCCACGGCTGAATAGGACATGCTTTATCAGGGGATGATTAGGGTGTGTGTGTTGGGGTGGGGGTGGGTGGTGGGGGGCGCGGGTGTGATGAAGCTTCCCACAGGTCCCAGGAATGTGGAATCCTGTTGGACACAAAGTTGGGATGCTGGCTTGGTCGGTAATAATGATATTACTCCCTGGGATGAATGTTATTTTATTTCATGGCTTGGGGTTGGTTTGTGTGTATGTGTTGAGGTGGGGGCGGGGGGATTGCAAGCTATTCTATTGCAGATCAGCCTCTGACAGGGCGGAGAGTGGGGGTCAATTCAGTGCTGAACGCTAGAATGAAAGTTTTAGACTCCCTGTGTGTGTGTGTGTCTCTCGCTCTGTCTCTCCCATTATATTGTCTTTTATCTAAAACAGAAATCAATACAGGAATGTCAGCAGAATGTCATCTATTAAAGCAACTGGGTTACAATTCCCCTTACTATTAGGATCGATCAGTATCTCCAAAAGCCATGTATTTTGGGGGAGGGAAAAATCATTTTCCGCACTCTGGCCTCTGAGTCAGAAGGTTGTGGGTTCAAACCCTATGGAGCTTTGAGCTCACACTGGGGTGGGTTAGGTGTGGGGTGGGGAGTGGGAAGATGTATTGACAAGGAGGCCAATCGATATGCCGACAAAATACACAGTCACCACATTAAATCACGTGCAATCGTGCGAAACGTATTGAGGTGTCCTCTAGACGTGAAACCGCCGCATTAAGTGCAAGGATTATTCTTCATATTTATTTCTGTGACTCAAGCACAGGTCTGGAATTCCATCCAGTCTTAGCCTGCGGGAGTGGAACTGTGGAAGAAATTCTAAACTTGGTTGTTTAGACAAGTGTAAATCTCAGCTGTCCAGCGCCTGGGGAGGTCCTCCTGACGTGAAAGGCACGTTACAAATGCTATTTATTGTTGTTGTTATACCTGTGAAAAACCGCCTCCTAAATTAAGACCGATTGGAAGAATTATACAGACAGAAATCTACACGAGGGTAAATTTTAAGGCAAATTAGTCTCCCACCCTGATTAAGGTAGATCTTTAGGCTTCATAAGAGTAACTGGGATCTGGGAGCACAGCTAACGTGAAGTGCCACACACTCTCTCATCTTCGTTTCTATCCAAGGAGGAAATTAAAGCTAGGCTGGTTGTCATGCCGACCGGTCCTTCAGTACAGGTGTAAACACTGCATGGCAATTTGTTCCGATTATCGTTATTGTGTGACAACTAATTACTGATAACGCCAGCGCTGTGTGGTGTGGATCCGCTGATATAATGTCAGAAGGTCCCACAGTAACATTCCGGGAGAGTGGTGCTCACATTTGATATAGTACCTTCCATGTCTTCAAGACGTCTCATAGCACTTCACAGAATATACTGTAACATGAATTGATTGTGTTTTGTGGGCAAAAGCTTTGGGGTGAGTGGTGGGTGGAGGAGGGGGAGTGAGGAGTGGGGGGGGGGGAGGGGGAGTGCAGGGGATGGATGGGAGGAGGGAGGGGGTTTCTGCTTCCCGGATCTGCTGCTGTTATTACAGCTGTGCTGATCGCAGAAATCTGAACGCTTTTTTCTTTGCGTGTGAAAGAAAACACTCACACGCGGCCACACTGAGATTGCTTAACGTTCAAGCCTTCGCACCAGCTGCTCCCAACATCAGTAAACCTTCACCAGGTCTGAGGCTTCTCACGAGCATCTTCGTCCAACCTCCCCCGTGCGTCCCATTTTGCGCTCGAATTCTTCAGCAGCAGAATTAGCTGGTTCGAGGCATCAGTCAGCCAAGAGTGCTGTGTGCGCGCGCGTGTGTGTGTGTGTGTGTAAGGCTGTTATTAATTTTCAGTTCATGTTCTCCTGCCAGTTTCAAAGGAGCAAACCCCTGAAGGTGCTGCCCTTGTGTTAATGCCATTAAGGGGAGGCTGATGAGGATGTTAACGGTCCCCATAGCCTTCTGCACAGCAGCACTCTGAATTCCTGCTTTGTAGACTTACTCGAGCATCACCAGGGAGACCGTCAGGGAGAGAAGGTTGAGGCTGAATCCACCTTCTGATTTTGAGATTTATATTCACGTATGAACCATGCAGTAACCTATTAAAGTCTTGCCCCAGCATTGACAGTTCTGTGCAACCCCGTTGGCCTTTGTCCCCTCCGTTCTAACCTTGGTGGCCGTGCCCCAAACATGGGAACTCTCTCGCTCAATCCCTCCACCTGTCCCATTTTCAGATCACACCTCAAGACCTTGCTTACACTCTTCGACCGTGCTTACAGTCATTTCCCCCGTCTCAGCCTTAGGCTGTGAAGCGCTCCAAGATGCTGCCCTGTGTGAAAGGCGCTATATACATGCAAGTTGTTGCTGACAGGTAGAAAGAGATTAATCGATACACTGGGATACAATCCCCAGTGAAAGCTGCCAGCTAAAAAATAGCCTGTGGCTCTTCCAAACAAACACAGATGATCCTCCCGTTTGATAGTGCTTTATGTCATGTTGAAACATCTCCAATTGTTGGACAGAACTTTTACTATAAAGTTGAGTGAAGTTTACAGTGCAGTGATCTGATCAAACACATCCGACAATGCAGCAGTTCCGCCCCCACCAACACACACTTTGTATTTGATACAGCGCCTTGGTCTTACGCACCTCAAAGAGCTTCACTATAGGTACATAGAAATTGCTAGACAAAAACCTTCCACCATCCTGGTAGTCGCATGCTAAAATAATGGAGATGTTCGTAGCAATTATATCTGTACGGATTCATCTGCAACAGAGTGGAAAGCTTTAGGAACCTAAGATCCAAAGTTGCCTGGTTCCTCCGAGCCTTAATATACTTACTAGATGTCACTCATGTCTTAATTTACTCATAAACAGTATCCCAAACTATTATTTTCTACAAGAAATCTATCTAATTTGCATTTGAATGAATATAAATAGCGACATGCACCACCATTCACCACCTATGGAGTGGTGAAAGTTTAATTAAAAACCTTGCGTTTGCCTATGGAAAGCCATTAACATTCCTCAGGATGTGAATTTGTCTGCATCCAGGAGTCAGAGCAGCTGATAGAGCAATGCAAAGAGCTCAGACCTGTCCAACACTGAATAAAGCACATTGAACGAGTTTCCTCTGGTTTGTATTGTACAGTTCAATAGGTGTGAGTATCAACCAGTGAGTCAATGAAGACCCTGCTTTCCGGGGGTAATAACCCCTCCAAAAATATAAAATTAGGTCAGTCAATCCACGACTGTTTTTTGGGACACTGCTGTGCGCAATTGGCTGCCACGTCTCGCCCACAAAATACAGTCAATTCAGTTTACAATATATCTTGTGAAGCGCTTTGAGACATCTCAACGAGGTGATATACTGCTATACCACATACAAGGATGATTATTATTATTATAATTATTATTATGACAGGGACTTTGAGCTCACAGTCCAGGCTGATACTCCAGTATAATGCTGGGGATGGCCAGAGAGAGAGATGGAGAGCGTTGGGTTGTTGAAGCTGCTGTCATTTGAATGAGACATTTGGAACCGGGTCCCATCTCCCTTTTGGGGTGGAACGTTAAAGTTGCCTCAACGCCAGTGAGAGAGAAGAATGAGGAAAGACGGGAGATGAGATTATGAGGGCTGACGAGAAGATAGCTCAAGGAGCTTCACAACCATTTTCCTCTCCTAAACATTCTCGACTCCATTTCGAAGTCTCTTTTTTTTTGCTGAAGTGCGTGAAAGGTGCTGCCGGAGACATTCGTAGCATAAAATATGGAGATTTAAACATTAGCAGATAGTTGTCGCTGAGGATGAAGGTTCCTGTGACTAAATCTGCATAAATTCGTCCTCAGATATTCCGGAGGCTAGCTCGGAGTTCAGGCTGCCACACATTCCAATAAACAGAAGTGAAATCATGGATCAAACCGAAGCCACAAAAGCCTTCTGAACGCTTGGTTACCACGGCAATGTCCTAATTGGTGACCCTTGCGCTAGCTACGCTGGTAGCATCGAGTCACATTATATTCTGTAAAGTGCTCTGAGACCTCTCGATGAAGTGATAAGGCGCCATACCAAATGCGAGATTATTATTACATCAATGCAGTCTGTTGTCCTTCTTGTTATCGTGCTCAGGTGAAGCTTTAAATCCATTTGCCCCGCCCGCTCGCTTGTGTAGACCTTCGATCAGCCTTCAGGTGCTATTGGACAAGATAAGGGAGGGGCTCCCGATGGCCAGGCCGACAGCTCCCCTCCCCCCCCGCCCCACCACCTTAAATCGCTTATTTACCTGATCGTGGGACTTTGCGAAGTGGTCACCGCTGTTTGCCAACATACACAGTCTCCGCACTCGACCCCGCAATGCCCTGGGAAGGACGTGGACTGTTTTGACACCCTCCTTATCCCGATCCCCCCCACCCCCTGCTCAGGTCCAAATCGCTGACTGTACGACGCTTGGGAAATCCTACCAACTTGAAAAGCGCGATACAAATGTAATTTAGTGTTGTATTGTGATTCCTGGGGCAAGTTCCAGGGTTAGCCTTGCAGACCCTCTGGGCTGTTCAGAAAACGAGCTCGGGCTGACTGTGCGTGTTGATCTTCTTTTGCTCTGCTTGGTTTCAGGTCCTCGCCCTGGGCAGAGCGTGCGGAAGCCATGAGGACCCCAGTGCCAATGATAATCGGGGTCGTCTGTGCCCCCGTGGGCTTGGTCTTGGTGTTCACAGCCGTGCTGACCCCCCAGTGGCGAGAGGGGCTCGTCAACCTGGGCAAGAGCACGGCCGTGAAGTACGATGGACTGTGGGAGTCCTGCCTGGAGTTGGAGGACAGCAAGCAATGCTGGCCGGTCACCACCATCTACCAGAGGGACGAGAGCGTGCAGTGGTGCCGAGCCCTGATGCTCAGCTCCCTGCTGGTGTGCGGGATGGGGATCATCATGGCCAGCGTGGGAGTCCGCTGCTGGATGGACTTCCCGCTCCGGAACGTGGCTGGTGCCAGCGGGGTCGTGATCATCTTGGCCGGTTCCCTGTGCATCACCCCCCTCGCGCTCTACATGAGCCACGTGCAGGAGATCAGCCCGGACACTCACACGCGGTACCGCTACGGAAACTCGCTGTACTTTGGGTGGGTCGGGAGCTGCGTCCAGATCTTAGGGGGGCTTTCGCTGGCCCTTAGCTTCAGCTGCCCCCAGTGCGTCCAGTGCCGAGAGGCTCGGCGAGAAGCCAAACGCTCCTACCCGGTCGATTACTAGTTGAATCACCGGAGGATATCATCGGATAATTCCCACCCCCACCCCTCCTCCCCCCCGTGGGGGTGAAATTTTACGCCGAGCCCAAGCCCAAGGAAACGCGGTGTGAAACTTCGCAGGTCCGGTTCCACCCGTCCCCAAACCCTCCACCGATGGCTTGAGAGAGTTGGTGCACCCCGCGGGAAAAACCCTTGAGAATTGCGCTCAGCCACGGACTTGAAACGTCGCCCTAAATGCTTCGAAACCGCTCTTAACTCGGGAGCAGTCTCCCACCGGATCGAAGCTTATAAAATGTTAAGCTAAAAACGGTGAAGCCCGAAGCCAAGCGTTTGCATTTCTTCCCCCCCCCCACCACCACCACCACCCCATTACAACCGGCGTTGCGTCCGGTTGCGAGATGCTGTTCCGTTATTAATTCTGCCTCAAATGTATGCAGCGAAATAAAAAGCCGGGGCCGGAATTTATGACTATCGCCCATCTCATTCTGCCAACAAGAGAGAGAGAGAGAGAGAGATGGAGAGGTGGTGGTGGGTTGGCATGAGGTTGGGGGGGAGCGGGGGGGTAACTCGCGGAACAAAACTGACCTGAGCGTGTGCGTATTTAACACATTCTTTATTTATCTAATTTATTGACCGATCAAACGTGTCACTGAAGTCACGGAATGACTTTTTAATCTCATCTGAGCTCTGCTCTCGAAATGTTTCCTCTTGGGTGTTTTTTTTTGCGCGGCAGATCCACACCGAAGAGCGAAGGAGGGTGGGGGGAGGTGGGGTTGGAAAACTGGACCTGCACCACCCCAATGTGGCACGCATTGCCAACCTCACCATCCCTGCTGCGCCGTGTGGCTGGGATTCAGCAGAGGAGGAGCGGGGTGGGGTAGGGGGGTTAGTGGGGCGAAGGTGGGGGAGCTGAGCCCTGTGCTCTCCGCTGCCCGTCGTTCCATTACTTACTTCGGTGGTTTTCTTTTAAAACTCTGCCGTAGTTGCTCCTCTTCCCCTTAATCCGCTCTCTATCTCTATCTCTCTCATTCTCTCTCTCTCTCTCTCTCCCCATCACAAGGGGTACATCACAGTCCCACCGTGCCCCCTGCAATCCCCCCCCCTTCTCCTCCTCCCTTCCTCCTCTCCGCTCCCCAGCGTTTGGAGCAAAATCTGGGAAGGCGAGGGACCCTCGGGCTCTTGTTCTGGGCTGGGGTGGTGGGGGGGGGGGTCTGCGCTGTGTGCCCACTCCCTTCACCGGGTCAGTCTGACTCCACTGGGTTGGGTACCAAGCTCTGTGTGGGAGGCAGTGCTGATGGTATTTACAGTGAGCTGCTGAGCTGAGCAGCGAGCGAGGGCTGGGTCCATCACTGCGGCCTATGCACTGCAGAATGTTTCGCTGAATTCTCATCCGATTCGTTCTTGTCCATCTTAAGGCTGCCCGTGTTGATCATCTGTGACATCTGCAGGGAGAGAGAGGGAGAGGGAGTGGGTGGGGGGAGTATTTATAGCAATAAACCTGAGTAGAGAGCTCTCGTGGGGGAGCGAGCCCCCAACACGCACACGATGGGGAGTGGGAGAACAGGGAATGGGATTAGGGAGTTCCAGTGTGGATGCTTTGCTCTCGTTACCTTTTCCAGTGGGAAGAGAGTGTTCAGGAGGTCCACTTTCCTTCCTGCTAAAGTCTCCATTATGTCCAGCATTTTCTTCTCTTGCTTCACCAGGGTCTGCTGGTCTCGGTTAACCTCCATTTCCGACACCTCCAAATATATGCTGTGCAAAACCAAACACCAGACAATTCACAGTGCACTGACAGTAACACTGAACGGGGAAACATTGTACAGAGGGAGAGTGAGAGACTAAGACTTGTATAGAGAAAGAGTAACTCTATACAGAGAGAGAGAGTAACACTGTACAGAGACAGTAAACATTATAGGGAGAGTCATAGACATCCACACCTGTCCAGTTCTTTGCGGATCCTGGAATACACCAGCAGATTCTGTTGCATTGACTGTAGCACGAAGCAGAACTCCTCGAACGTGCCCTGGTTCAGGTTTTCCATGGCGCTGTACTTCATGGGCCCCTTCTTGTTCCCGGTGCCCATATGCCGGATACAGTTGTCTATGTTGACCAGGTCCAGCTCAGGACTCGACTCAGTATCATCTTTCATCTGGCAACAGAAATAATAATAATAATAATCCTTGCTTTTCACGTCGGGAGGACGTCCCAAAGCGCTTCACAGAACACACTGTAAAGTGTTGACTGTATATTTGTGGGCGAACGCGGCAGCCAATTGCGCACAGCAATGTCCCACAAACAGTCATAGATTGAAAATGACCAGTTTATTATTGTTTTTTTTGGTTTTGGAGGGATTATTATTAGGCTCTGTGTAAGGAAACTTGCCCAAGGTTTCGCCCTCTGCCTGGAATTGAACTCAGGTCTCTCGCTTGCAAAGCGAGTGCTCTAACCACTGAGCTACAGGACTCCACTCCAGAAGATAGTTGTCAAGCATTGGGCGGACAAGGAATTAAGAGGAAAAAACAGCACCTTTCATGTGAGCTCGCCTCTGAGCGCTTAGAGAACACACACACCCACACACAGGCTGGAGATTCTGAGCTCACAATCTAGACTGAACATCAAATAAAACATCTTTATTGTCAAAGATGCCGGCCGCACTCCCCCTGCCTTTATACGGCATTCTTTTGTTGAATCTGGTTTATCAGATTTATTAACGAGGGACGCGTGTGTGCTTGTGTATTCTCTGCACACCCCCTCCCCCGATCCCCTCTCCCCCTCCCAACCCAGCAGTTACAAGGAGGGGATCTGTCGCTCCTACCTGTGCCATGTACCCTGACCCTCTCTGAATCAGATGCCGCTTCTCCTCTTCCTCCGAAATGGCTTGCTCCAGGTTGGCCGTCACTACGGCGATCATGATGTTGGCAAAGATAAACGAGGCGCCGATGATGAAGATGAAGAGGTAGAGCGCTCCTCCGTACATTATCAACCCGCCGTTTGCTCTACAAGAGAGGGAGCAGTTTGATGGACAGGCCTTGGTCTGAGATGGTTTGGAGAGTCCCATTCTCCTGCCTTCTCCCCACAACCCCTTTATAAAGTTTTGGATATTTATTCAATTCCCTCTTAAAATAATAACATGGATTTAACTGCCTCATCCACGGTCCCCGCGCTTTTCCAGACATTCTCACAAAGTGTCGGGCTGTTCCTCACATAAGTGCTTGGTGAACTCTTACATAAATCCTTGGTATATCTGCACCCATCCGTCCTGTGTGATGCAGATGAACAGCGAGTACATGGCTTCCTGCAAACTCCCGAAGGAATTGGGGACGCTGGTGCTGAATAAGATCACCCCGAAGACAGCGAAAACCTGAGATAGAGACAAGATCACCAGATCGGCTTGGATGAAGAAGGCCCATTTGTTCATTCCATCCAATCTTATCCCTCCAGGACATCTGACCGCGTCCCTCCCCCACCCCACCCCCACCGCCCCACCACCACCTTTCCCGTCACAGGATCAATCTCCTTTTGAGTTGTCTCACTCCTCTTCCCTCTATCGCCCACCCAGCTAGAGGGGCTAAGAGGGAAAAGTTCTCGGTGAAAAGTTCTCTGTGTAAGTGCCGCTCTTCTTGCACTCACCAGACTGATGAGAATGATCAGAAGGATGATGTTGGCCATGTCTGAGATGGACTGTAAGATCACGTGCACAATGACGGCAAGGCCCTTGATAGCCACAAAGCTCTTCACCATTCGAAACAGCCTCAGCACCCTGCAGGCGGAACATCAACACTGACAAACATACGGTGGGTGGGGGGGGGTGGGCGGGGGAACAAGGGTGCAACAAGGATGTGGCTGGGATTCAAATAGGGGGGGAAGGGAAATGGGGTGGGAGGAAGGAGGGAGGGACGGAGGGAGCAAGTGAGGAAAGGGGGGAGAGGGAGGGAGAAATGACGTCCGGATTCTAGAGATGGACAAATCACTAACTGTGACTTCCCTCTGAATCCTCACACCTGCAAAATGCTGAATTTTTCCAAAGGCACCAAAGCGCAGGAGAGTTCAGAGAGCGAGTGGGCCGAGCGCAGAGGGAGGAGCCGCTTCTCGCTCCTCGGGCTTCTTCTTCCCGACTCTGGCCTGGTGTTCATTGTCTCCAGGTTGTGCCAATACGCTTAAAGCACCCAAAGCAGTCCTATTGACTGGAGTATTTCTTACCTCAGCACGTAAAATAACTGGTGATCTTTAATAAACAGGGGTCCCACAAACAGGATAAAGGTAACCAAGAAATCGATGATATTCCAACCTTCCTATAGGAGCGGAGGAGACAGAGAGTGGAAATAAGAGGAAAGATGTGCAAGATTTCACATTGAGGAGTAACTGACTGCTTCGAACTCTGACCTGGGATATCAGCTGCTAACCCAGGATATCACAATAATATTAAACCTTGCATTTGATATAGCGCCTTATCACTTCATTGAGACATTTCAAAGCGCTTCATAGAATATACTGTAAGGTGAGTTAACTGTATATTTTTAAGGTTGAAACGCAGCAGCCAATTACGCACAGTGGTGTCCCACAAACAGTTTTGGATTGAGCGACAAAATTATTATTATTATTTTAAGGGATTAGCACCTCCAGAAAGCGATCCGCTAATCAACCTGGTTCCTACTTACTGCTAGGTAAACAGAGGCGTGTGGAGTAAGGAATCTTGCCTAAGGTTTCCGCCATGCCCAGGAATCGTTGAATATTCCAACCATAAATTCTAAATTTTAAATATCAGCCCTGAACTGAGATATCAGCCGCTCAGGACTCACCGTCCAGAATATCCAGAAGCCGTAATACCATTTCAGTAAAATCTCCCAGAAGAATATTGTGGTGACAATCTGCTCGAACATGGTGAAAATCAGAGAGTATTTCTGAGAGGAGGAAGCGGAGAGTTAGGGAGAGTCCAGACATGAGCGGAGCAGAGCAAGGAGGTGTGTCCCCCTGCGACCCACAATCACAGCCTCGCAGTCTGTCACCATCACAACAATCGACACTCATTTACTATCGGCAACAAGAGACTTCCTTTCAGTGTCAGAACCAGCAAAGTCACTGAGAGATTTACTGAGTCAGAAGGTCGGGGTTTGAGCCCCCCCCCCCCCCACTCCCAGTTAGGGGCCTTTGAGCTCACAGTCCAGGCTGAAAGCACAGCACAGTGCTGGGGGGGAAGGAGAGTTGGGGGCACCACAATGCAAGAAGCTCCGTCACACTGGATTCCAATTTAAAAACATTTTATTTGGAACCCATGGGGCCGAGTCTTTGTGTATAATAATAATAATCCTTGCATTTGATATAGCGCCTCAACACATCATTGAGACATCTCAAAGTGCTTTGCAGAATATATTATAGTGGATTGACTGTTTATTTTATAGGCAAAACGATCGTTCCGTATTTACTTTCTTGTGTTTTATAAGGTCTGCACAGGTGGAACTATCTCTTCTCAAACTTGCAGAGCCCCCGGCTTATCTAAATCTCCCTTTGCGGCTCATCCCCATTTTACGCAACCTCTGACCGAACGGTCAGCCTCACCTCTGAGAAGGAAGGTTCAGTTTGGAAACTGATAACGATCGACGTTCCGATCAGCAGCCCAACCGCCAGAGTCCTCAGGAAAACGTGGTCCAGCAAACTGTGCAGCATCACCTGGGTAATGTATTCTTCTGCCTCCCACTCATCCTTACAGTGAAGCACAGGATAGTTGAGAACATCCGACACTGACCCCCCTCCCCCCCCCCACTTCACCTTCAGCAGGAAGCCTCACACTATCCACTACGCTAACAAGGAGTGGATGTGGAGGGGAGAGATATACTCAAACCATTCAAAAATTACAACTAGGACATGTGGCACATGTTAGGTTTTAGGCTCAAGGTTACCTTCTGGTTTAAAGTTATTGTTAAGGTTAAGCAATAAGGGTTAGGGCATCTTCCCAAACACAGCCTCGTCTCACCCTTGTCCTCCCCCCACTCCACCCATACACACAAACAGACACGCGGGCGCACGAACACATACACACACACAATTATTTTCATATTATGCCTCAACACATAAGGAGATGGAGCAGATGGAGTGTTACCTTGAACTTTTTAAATTTGAAATAAACTTCCTCCTTTGGGATGCTCGATCTCCGCTTTTGGACTGGGTTCTAAGAGGGAAAGGGAAAAGCTGGGATCAACTCCAGAAAACATCTGTTTATTTTTTGCCTCAAATCTGTGGCACCGTTTGAGACGCGATGTGTATGGAGCAGGTGTGGGCAGTCAGCACCGAGGAAGACATGAGGAGAACACCTGAAACTGGAGGGAATTTGGGCTCATAGGAGGCATGTAAGTGTATCTTAGATATACTGTATATATATATATATATATTTCATGTTTTGCCCCTGCCTGGAAGAAGAGATAGTGCAGAAGAATGGGTCAATGTGATATTGCATAGTGCATGGAATTGATGGCATCCTTGCATCATGGAGATCCAACGAAAATCAATGCACGATATCAGAGCTCATGAAGGGGTATGAGCCGGATTGATTCTTACAATAAGGTGAATTCCTAATAATAATAAAATAATTATAATCCTTGTATTTGATATAGTGCCTTATCACGTCCCCAAGACATCTCAAAGAGCTTCACAGAATATACTGTAAAGTGAATTGACTTATTCTATATTCTGTGGGCAAAAGGCAGCAGTTAACCTTCCATCTCTTGTTCACGCCGTTTATTCTAGAATACATTCTCGTCAGGTCAGTCTGGCCATGATGGAAGGTGTCTGTGGGATGCTAAGGCAGGTGAGGGAGGGTGTGCATTTGATCACGCCCCAGGTTGGCCTCACTCAAGCACACACGCCGAGAACAAAAAAGAGATTGAGATTTGAATTGGCTCTCGCTCTGCCACAGAATACAGAATCCTTCCAATTTTTGCAGTCATAGGAGCACTTTGAGATAAATGATTACTCAATAGAATCCGCAAAGAACTATTTGGGAATTGGTTTAATGTGTTGCTGAGCTAAACATGTGACATAGTGGGGGGCGGGGGGAAAGGGAAAGGGAAAGTTCAGGGGAATTTCAACAGGATTTTTATTGAGAATTTAAAGTTGTTGTGTTTATACATTGGCTGTTTTCTCTCTGTGCTCCAAATATCACTCACACACCGAGTATTGAAATATTTAGTGTTCTGATCAGTATTTCTGGTCACCGAGAGTTTGAATACTTCAACTCCCCAGTTTCTTCTTCATTCTCTTTCTTTGATTTTGAAAGCCTCCAATTTTCTTTGCTTTAAGAAGGAAAATCAATCGAGTTCTCAGCCTGAAATTGCTCTACAGAGTTGTGGAGTTTAAGGTTCGGTTTCTGAGCATGCAGAGGCAGCTCAGCTCAGCCATGTCTGCAGTTAGTGAGTTACAACTCCATATAATAATAATAATAATCCTTGCATTTGATATAGCGCTTTTCACGTCGGGAGGACGTCCCAAAGCGCTTCACAGAACACACTGTAAAGTGAATTGACTGTATATTTGTGGGCGAACGCGGCAGCCAATTGCGCACAGCAATGTCCCACAAACAGTCGTAGATTGAAAATTACCAATTTATTATTGTTTTTGGTTTTGGAGGGATTATTATTAGGAGTGTGGAGTAAGGAAACTTGCCCAAGGTTTCGCCCTCTGCCTGGAATTGAACTCAGGTCTCTCGCTTGCAAAGCGAGTGCTCTAACCACTGAGCTACAGGACTCCACATAATCATTGCATACTGTGCCGAGAATGCTGAAAGTACTTCACAAAGAATTGTTGCCAGGTGCACTGACTGTGTATTTATAGACAGACATAGCAGTCAAGTTGCATATAGCGTGATCCCACAAACAACAATGAAGTGAATGAACAATTTAACCAGTTGGCCAGGACACAGGAAGAGAAACTACCCTTTCTTTTCCAACAGTGTCACAGGATATTTAATACCCACCTGAAAATCCTGGCTGCAACTTGGTTTTAACGTCTCATCTGAAGGACAGCACCTCTAACAACGCAACGAGTACAGCACTATACTATACTGGTGAGTCAGCCCAAACTGTAAGCTTCAAATCTCAATATGGGACCTGAACCCTCAAACTTCTGACTTGGAGGCGAGAGTGCTTCTAACTAACAAACAACTTATCTACAGTCTAGGCTAAAAATAAAGTGGACTCATTTTTAATGCAGATAGGACATGCACAATTTAGTGAGATGTGAAGCAAACTCTCACAGTGAACTGGGTTTTAATGACTACAGTCAAATTCTGTGGCTGGAAATTAATAATAGTAATAATCCTTGCATTTGATATAGCGCTTTTTCACATCTTCTCGACGTCTCAAAGCGCTTCACAGAATATGCTGTAAAGTGAATTGACTGTTTTTTTTTGTGTGGGGGCAAAACGCGGCAGCCAATTGCGCACAGCAGTATCCCACAAACAGTCGTGGATTGAAAATGACCAATTTATTATTGTTTTTTTTGTTTTGGAGGGATTATTATTAGGCGTGTGGAGTAAGGAAACTTGCCCAAGGTTTCGCCCTGACCTGGAATTGAACCCAAGTGTCTCGCTTGCAAGGCGGGTGCTCTAACCCCTGAGCTACAGGACTCTATGAAAATTATAACCTTAGCCTGTAAATCCACGTTTGCTTAAGGTTTAAGCTTGTGCAGGGGTGTGGAAAATGTATTCAATTTTTATTTAGTGCGCAGATTCCTGTTATTTATTGTGCAAAACCAGCTTCTAAATTAAGAATTGAATGAATTAAAGAAGTTTCCACACTTCTGCGCGAGCCTGAATGTTAAGGTAAGATGGGCTCAGGAGGCTCAAAACCAGGTGCACCTTGAGGTCAAGCAGGTAAAAGGTGTGTTGCCATCCACAGCAAGTGCAGGGCAGAAACATGGGTGGTGGGGGGTGGGGGGGGGGGTGCAGTGTGAGTGAGCATCTGAGAGCATCCTCCCAATTGTCTGGTCAGCTGGAGAGCTGTGGAATGGGCAAACCACCAGGGGAGAGTTATGGAGCCTGGGTGGGTGTGGGGTGGGAGGTTTGGGGTGAGTGAGTGAGTGGGTGGGGGGGGGTGTATGGGGTGGGTGGGAGTTGGGGTGTGTGGGGTGAGTGGGTGGGGGGAGGGGGGAGTGGGTTGGAGTTGGGGGGTGTGGGGTGAGTGGGTGGGGGGTATATTGGGTGGGTGGGAGTTGGGGGTGTGGGGTGAGTGGGTGGGAGTTGGGGGGTGTGGGGTGAGCGGGTGGGGGGGGTATATTGGGTGGGTGGGAGTTGGGGGGTGTGGGGTGAGTGGGTGGGAGTTGGGTGGTGTATATGGGGTGGGAGTTGGGGGTGTGGGGTGAGTGGGTGGGGGGTGAGTGGGTGGGGTGTGTGGGAGTTGGGGGGTGTGGGGTGAGTGGGTGTGGGGTGAGTGTGTGGGGTGTGTGGGTGTGGGGTGAGTGGGTGTGGGGTGAGTGGGTGTGGGGTGAGTGGGTGTGGGGTGAGTGGGTGGGGGGTATATTGGGTGGGTGGGAGTTGGGGGGTGTGGGGTGAGTGTGTGGGGTGAGTGGGTGTGGGGTGAGTGGGTGGGGGGTGAGTGGGTGGGGTGTGTGGGAGTTGGGGGGTGTGGGGTGTGTGGGGTGAGTGGGTGTGGGGTGGGGATCTGGTGAAAGTTTGGCAAAGACTCACAAGGATGGTGGTGAACCTTCGCAGAGTTGCCTGTCCTTTGAAGGTCATGGTGGCTCAGCTGCTCCTTTGGGCTCTACCCCCCCCCCCCCCCCCCTCCCCCCGACAGCGCTACACGTGCCGGGTCCCCCTTCCACACGTCCTGACGTCACAGGGGAAGCCCTCTGTGACCTCACAGACCGCGTTCGGCCCGCTCTGCGCAGGCGCCGCTCCCCGCCCCGCCCCCCGCCCGCCAGCGCGGGCAATTCAAACCCTGCGAGCGCCACGTGCGGTCGGTCCACCTTCGGCCCTGCGCCACCATGTGCTTGAGAAGGGTTACCTTGTGCTCGCTCTGTTGCGGGGTGTTTGGTGGGGGGGGGGTGTGGGGGAGGTCACACGTAAATAGCGTGTAAACTCGCTCCATTGCGGAGCATTGCTGTGTGCAATTGTGCAGTTGCATTAGGCTACAAATACACAGTCACTACATTTCATAGTGATTCCTGTGGGTTAAGCCATCCTTCCTCTGTGATAAGCGACTGTACCGAAATGCAAGGATTAGTATTATTAGTATTATTATTATAGCTTCATTCCCAGCTCTCTGCCGTTACTGCCATCTCCAACAAATCAAACGCAGTGGTCAGAATTTTAATTGAGAGGGAAAGAGCACCTCTTCTGTCCCCCTCTCTCCGCTCTCTTCTTGTGAAGGGCAGTAAATAATAGGACACAATGAATCACCTTCTATACTGTACTTAAACCAGGTTTCACAGTGTGTGAGTTTCAGCAATACAGACTGACTGACCCTTTCTCTTGTGTATTTTCTATGAACTAAATAATTGAGTTGCCCCGAAGCAGCCATTGTATGGCTTTCCATTCCCCAACATTCTGCGTCTGTCCCTTTGTGCAACTGCTCTCCCTGACATTTTAAAACATCTGCTTCAAATCTCGACTTCAACAGTCTTTTCCCATTCCCCCACCCCCATAACAGCTGCAAAGAATATATATAAACCCAATGGAAATCGCATTTGTTTCGCTGGATTCACTAGAAACAGCCACCTCACGTGTAATCTAGTTTATTTCAACCAATGAATACAGGAGAGCACTAGGATAAATGTTGTATTTAATTCTGTAAATAGCTTATTTACACTGATTAAACTTGTCTGAAATGGAAGCTGAGCAGCAGAACCAGGTAATGGTATTTGCAGAGTTCTTTAGATCAAAGTGATTAAAATTGCAGCCCAGTTACTCATAGCTTCCTAGGAGAACATTCACTTATACTTGTACAGCGCCTTTCACGTCAAATTAACCCTTCACAAGAGTGATATGGATTGCTAAGCAGTGAGGGTTCTGACCATGTGGTCAAAGAGATATGCTTTCCAGAAGGGTTATATATGGGAGGGAATACCCAGGGCAAAGAGTTTTGGGGAGAGGTTTCCGGCTCTTGGAGGCCTGAGCAGTTGAAAGCTCCGCCACCAATGGTGGGAAGGACTGATGAGTGAGGAGACAAAAGTTGGAAAAGCAGAAGGCCATGTGTAGGAGAACAGCACCACTTCAATCCCCCACCACCCACACACACACACACACACACACAAGGCTCTGCTGTCTCCGCCTCACAAGCCCAGGCCCTGCTCACTGTTTCTTGCTTCAATGATTTCATCAGCTTTAGGATCGAGACACACAAGAAAAATAAAGACAGATTGCTTTGAAGGCACTGAATTTCTTTGACAAAGAAAATGGGAGAAATCAGACAGATTTGGAAAATCTTACTGAACCAGGGATGGAGCCTGACTCTGAGCACACTCGGAGACCACCCCCATCCCACTCATACAATGGTGCTCAGACGATGGCTCTTACTACGCCGCAGGGGTCTGTCCTCAGACCCTCTGCTGGGACCCGAGTCTTGATCTGGTGAGCTAACTGCATGCCCTGTCTCTACCCCAGAGGCACAGGATGCGTCAACCTCTTGCTTAGGGCCTCCCAATTTCACAGACAGGCGGCTAGTCCACAGATGATTCCCGTCCCCCAGTTCCTCATCAGTTCCTGAAGGGGAGGCTTTTCCACAACTCAATCTAAAGCTCCCCTGGGATGGAAGGCTTGTTGTGGACCCCAGTCCCATTTCTTGTCCATATTCTGGCGGATCCCGACCTGTTCTGTCTCCTTGTGGACGCCCTGCATGACGGTTCTTGATGATATCCGTTAGCAGCTCCTGGTTTTCCTGCTTCCACAATCGGAATTTGTCCACCGTCAGCTGGTTGTCGTCCAGGATCTTGTTGATGGATTGCAAGTCCAGCTCCTTTGCCTGGGATGCATTGAAGTAGCGAGGGTTAGTAAAACAAGCTCCTTAAACCACCTTGTGCACAGCAACGAGACCATGGGAGAGAATGAAAGGCTTGCTGGCCAGGATACTGGGAGGGAGAAACTCCCTTCTCTTATTTAATGGTATCAGAAGATCTTTGATATACCCACTCGAACAGGTAGAGCATGTGAACAACAATAAATTAATTTGTATAGCGCCTTTAATATTGGGAGGGCTTCCTAAGGCATTGGACAGTCAAGGATTTGCACCCAAGCTGGGGGTGGAGGGTGACTGAAGATGCAGTCGAAGAGAAGGATCTTGAGATGTGTCTTGAAGGAGGCGCGGGGGCAAGGCGAAGGGACTGTGGGATGGAGTTACATAGGGTGGGAGCAGAAAGGCTGAAGGACCCAATTGCCGATAATAGGGTGGAGTAGACTATATGGAGTAGACTAGAGTCTGCTGAGCAAGAGGGCAGGTCAGTATTCACTTAGTAGGTAATAAATAAATATTAATAATCGTTACATTTGATATAGTGCCTTATCATGTCTCCGAGATGTCTCAAAGCACTTCACAGGATATACTATAAAGTGAAGTAACTGGATATTTGTGGCCGAAATCAGTTTGCAGGTCACAGAGGTAAGTGAGGAGTAAGCCCGTGGAGGGCTTTGAAACGGGGACAAGGATTTTGAACTCTATCCTTTAGGGAGCCAGGCAAGGATGGGGGTGATCGGCTCAAGGAGCTCACGTACCTTGAGCGTGCTGTGCAGGGTCCGCAGCCTGTGTGCCTTCTCGTTGATGATGGGGTTCTTGGAGCGTTTGATGAAGGACTTGCGGTAATCTTTGCAAAACGGCTGCTGCTTTCCGATCAGCGAGACCCCGCCCTGCTGCAGACACTTCATCAGCACCTCCAGCTCATCAGTGGACTTGGGAATGGACTCTGGAAGACAGAAGCATCCTCGGGTTATAATAATCCTATCATTTGAACCTCATTGAGATGTCTCAAAGCGCTTCACGGAACATATTGTTAAGTGGATTGACTATGTGGATTGACTATGACAAATGAGTGACCAAATGTTTTTTTTCAGAGGGTACGTGATCTGCCAATCGACAAACGACCAGGTTCCTAGTTACTGATGGGTAAACGGAGGCGTGTGGAGAAAGGAAACTTGCCTAAGTTTTCACCCTGCCTGGGAAAAGAACCTGGGTCCTGTCGTTTACCTGGGTCCCACTGGCATTTGATCCAGAACCAAACTTCTCAAAAATAATTCACAGTGAATTGCCATCAAGTGATTGATGTCTCATTGGACGTTGTCTCTGACAATGCAGCCTCTCCCACATGCCCCACCACCCAGCCAACCCCCCCAACCACACTGTACAGCGCCTTGGAACGTCCTCCCGACGTGAAAGGCGCTCTATAAATGGAATCTTGTTGTTGTTGTACTGCGCTGGAGTGTCAGGCTGGACTGAGAATTGGACACTGAGCAAGCAGCTGTGGAGGTGGGGAGATGGCGGGGGTTTACCTCTACCTGGGCGGCTGGGGCTGATCGGGGAGTGGTGCTGTTTGCTGCCCGGTGTCAGTGTGTCCGTGTTCTCGGGCTTCTTCGCCACCGGTACACCCCGAGCCTCCGAGTTCATTCGGTATCTCTCCACCGGCGGGAGGTCACTGAGGCGCTGAGCCTGCTGGAGAGAGAAAAGATAGGGAGTGTCATGGAATCGTTGAATTATACTGTACGGAAGGAGGCCATTCAGCCCATCGTGTCTGTGCCGGTTCTTTGAAAAGAGCTATCCAATTCAATCCCACTCCCCCGGCCTCTAACCCTTAGCCCTGCAAACTTGTCCTCCCCAAAATCTAATTATCTACACTAATTATAGTGTATCAGGGTGAGCGAGAGCGAGAACGTCAGTGGAGAAAGAGAACGTCAGGCCAGAGAGAGAGAGCGATATCGTCAGGGAGGGAGTGAGGGAGGAAGAGAGAGAGAGAGCCTAGCCGGTGGAACAGAGAGAATTGGGGCAAGGAGATGACTTGTCCTGTTTGCAGTTTGTGACTCACAAAATTACTTACCTGGTAGGATGTTGTGCGAGGAGCATTGGACGGCTGAGGGGCTTCCGGAGAGTCATCAACCTCCTCAGTCTCAGTCTCGCTCCAGCAGTCTGCAGCCAACGTTTAGCGGAAGCAAAAAAAAAATCACAGGATTGCAACTGGAACAATTAAATATTTATCTATTCTGAATATTTAGTGAGGAGCAATTCTGTACTACCCACACTTTGCCATTAGATGGTGGTCTTATACCAATTACAGCAATTTTCACCCATTAGAATGAAAACTTGGGATTTTTAAATAGCATCGAAATGTGTGAAAGCGCTGCAAAGTGATTAAGAGATAGTGAATGCTCCGTGGAGTGGGCCTCTTACCTTCCTCCTTGTTCTCCCAGTGTTTGTCAGGTTTGTACTTGCGGATGGCGCTGATCAGGCTTTTGATCCACCTGCAATGATAGCCAAGCAGATGAGGCGAGGGAAGAGAACGTGTAAGGAGCAGGTTATCAGCGAAATAAACAAGCTGCTTAATACACCGCTGCAACAATATTCGGGGGAAACGGTCCCAGGCTGGTGCTCGACTGGAGAGCTCCAGGAGAGGGAGCGAGCACCAGCACGAGCTCGACAGGGAATGAGCAAAGGAATTATATTAATGGCTCAAACTGAGAAAGGATTGCTGGGCTGGATAGCAGTGGCTGATCGAGTTGTGTTTAATATATAGAGTTACTGTCTGCACAGACACGACTTTATTTCAGAAGAGCTCTGGCTGCGGCACTGCAACTCACTTCTTCATTTCATCCACGTTTTCCGAGGAAAAGACAAAGGATTTAAACTTCTTGTGGCTGAGCTGGAACACACTAGAGAGCGGGAGAGAGAGTGGGTGAGTGAGTGACCATGTCAGTGAGCGAACGTGTTTCTAAGCCAACAAGCGTGCAAGCGAATAAGTGAGCGAGATTTTGAGCGAGCGTGCAAGCGATCGTGTAAGTGCACACAGGTTTAATCACATCAAACTCTCTATCCAGTACATCAGA
This sequence comes from Callorhinchus milii, assembly GCF_018977255.1. Taxonomy (NCBI): domain Eukaryota; kingdom Metazoa; phylum Chordata; class Chondrichthyes; order Chimaeriformes; family Callorhinchidae; genus Callorhinchus; species Callorhinchus milii. The sequence goes on from NW_024704751.1 coordinate 15,894,115, forward strand.
CCCACTCAGCCGGTTCGTTAGATCTTTTGATGCCATTCTCCTGCCTGTTCTCCCTAAAACAACTTTATTCCCCCAAACATTGGGCTTGTGGGAGCTGGAGTTTGCGTCTGTTTCGGGGTCTCTGTGTCCCCCCTATACGGGGGGCACTGGCCTTCGCTCAGCCCCTCCCCGCAGCGGTGTGCCCACAAACCTGAGCTACAGTGGAGTCTTGTAGCTCAGTGGTTAGAGCACTCGCCTTGCAAACGAGGGTTCGATACCCAGCAGGGCGAAACCTTGGACACGTTTCCTTACTCCACACACCTGATAATAATCCCTCAAGAAAAAAAAAATCAATAATAATTTGGTCACTCAATCCACGACTGTTTGTGGGACGTTGCTTTGCGCAATCGGCTGCCGTATTTCGCCAACAAAAATACAGTCAATTCACTTTACAGTATATTCTGTGAAGCTTTGAGACATCTCGAAGACGTGAAAGAACACTGCATCAAATGCAAGGATGATGATTATTAAACAAACTTACAACTTCCTTTTGTGTTCTCCAGCCGCTTCCACCACGTACGACGGCAGTTTAACGAAGCCCTCGGCTTTCTCGTCCTGCGGGAAACAGCAGCCAATTAGTCAGCGGCCGAGAGAAACTCATTCACGCTCGCTCACTTGCTCCGAAACCAAACTCAGCCACAAATGGCCTCCTTGTAAACCAGTAACCCGGGAACAAAGTCAGACAGGGCGAGGGCACAGTGACAGGGCTATGAGGGGCATTTTGAGACACACCGGTATTTCATCTAACGCTGCCCCCACTCCCACCCCTTGTTTTTCCCCGTCTGTTCGGGAAGTCTCTCGTGCAGAGTTCTTCGTGTATTGGGAGGGTGGGGAGGGAAAGTTTGTGGTGTATCTAGTGTTTGGGTGTGTGTCAAGGTGGAGGATGCTGAATCGATTGAAACTTTCCAGACTGAGGTGAATAGATGTTTGTTAGGTAAAGGTATCAAAGAATACGGAGCAAAGGCGGGTAAATAGAGTTGAGATACAGATCAGCCACGGTCTAATAAATAGAGTGGCTGAACACGCTCGAGGGGCTGAATGGCCAACTCCTGTTCCAATTTTTTTATGTTCCTATGTTCACATCTCCGAACCCACCCCCACCACACACACACGGTCAGACTCACGCTCTCACTGCTGTACCAGTACAGACTCGGGCCTTTCAGCACGAACCACCTGCGGTTCCATTTGTGAGACATGAACCTGGCGTTTTCCTTCTTCTTCCACAGCCAGCCGTAGCACTCGCCCAATCCTAGATCCCGGCAGGAAATCCGCCTCCGGCTCAGAGCCGTCGCCACACCTATCGGCACATCGCGGGAAAATCAAGAATCATCCACACACACCACCCCACCCCCCCCCCACACATGTACAACCCACGTTGACAAGACGCAGTCACACACCTTTCTTCTTCCGCCTGGTGCGTAACCTGACCTGGAAAAGAAAGTAGATCCTGATTAACTGTGCTGCCAGAGAGAGAGAGAGAGACACACACACACAGACCCTCTGTTCTCGCCCAGTCTGTCACACTCTGTTCTTTGCGGCAGCTTAAAATTTTAAGACAAAAGTGGTGTCCCAGCTAACCGGGGGGAGTTTGAGTGCTCGGGCGTGAGAGTAAACTACACACTCTCACGCAAAACACACACACTCTCATGCAAAACACACACACACACTCTCTCACAAACGCACACACATTCTCTCTCACAAACACACACACACACACACACACAAACACTCTCACACAAACACGCACAGATTCTCACACAATGTCCGTGCAGCTATCGGGACAACGGCGAGATTGTCATTTCCGACCATCTTATCTCTGGAATTTCCATGTGCATGACATTCTCAGTTTGGTTTGGATACGCTTAAGCTTGGTGATGGGTTTCCGCATGTGTTTTCAGACACCCGGAAAAGGAAAGTGAGATTGTCCACCTCTTGTTGTGGTGGTAAGAGACTTGTACAATTCTTCCTGTTGGCTCATTGCTCAACATTCAACTGAAGTTCACCCGCCTGGCTCAAAATTTAAACAGAGGGTAGCGATGTCACACAAACACTCCCTCAATGACCGCTTGTGGGGCGTTGCTCTGCGTAAGCTGGCTGCCCACAAAATACACAGTCACTGAGCTTTACAGTGTATCCTGTGAATGGTTTTGAGACTCTCGACGACGTGATAAGGCGCTTTATGCAAGGATTATTATTAGGACGAAAGCAGCTACCCTCCCCAGCACCTCGCTTTCTGACAGCTCATATTTAACCAGTTGCTGAGCTAGCTCTGGTGTTGGATTCTCAGAGCAGGTTAAACTCAAAGCCCTCTTCATCCCTTTCTGGAATAATGACCTCACATTTTTCCAATTATATTTCTAACCCTTGGCTCTTGGAATCTTCTTTTCTCTTAAGTCTGGGACCCCCACCCACACCACACCCACGCACGCACCCCCTCCACCAACACCCCACCACTCCTCCCGCTGTTGATTAGTATCTTAGTGACTTCCTTCACCCTCTCCGTCTCACCGTGTTCCCAGATTCCGGTGTTCCCTGTACCGGCTCAGCTCCACTAGGCGCTGACTGTCCCGGAGATGCTGCATCAGCCGAGCTGTCGCCAGCTTCACACTCTGTCCTCACCGAGCTCTTCACCAGCAACGGCAATACCAGGCCTGCCAACCACACACACCAAACCGTGAGGGAGAGCGAGAGAAAATGTACGAGTGAGTGAGTGAGTGACACACACACACACAGAGTGAGAGAAAGACAAAAATTGAGGAAGACATTTACAGACACAGAGTAGGAGACAGAGAGAGAGGATGAGCAACACGGAGAGAAAGACACAGAGTGTGAGAAAGACGGCGAGAAAGAATGAGAGGGAGAGAGAGAGAAATCCACGGCTTTCAAATTTAAGGCTGGATCGAAGATTTTATCTCTCAATTCTGCAACGTCTGAAATTTTAACACAAAAGCTCCGCACAGAAATTTGGAAAATTCTAAACTGAAGTGTTTGTTTTCCTTCGGGAAGTTAATTCAAAAGGTGAGGTGGGACACTGTTAGCAGCGGCCGTGATGTGCTCCTTACCCCCATTACCCTCAGTGGCACGGGTGGGCTCCGCCTCCGAGTCCGAGCGACCTCTGTTTTGCTCGCAGTCCGTGCTGGAGTGGGAGGTGACAGAGCTCGGGCGAGAGGTCCTCCACGGTTGCTCCATCGTCTCGGTGTCAGGCCCCCTGCTAGCACAGAGGAAATGGTTAGTTACTCGCTGCCACTTCTGGTTCTCAGCTTTGGAGGTTTTGTGTTTGTGAAATTTGTGGCTTTTCTCAGAAGGAGAGAGGGAGGGAGAGAGGGAGGGAGGGAGAGTGAGAAGTCATGGGTGGAGTTCAGGTTAACAGAGCCCTCGGTCCATTTTGTCTTCACTGCATCCCACGGAATTTCCCTCCATTCCTCCACCCCCACTCTCGTCTTGTCCACCACCCTGCTGTTTCTCCAACAAATCCTCCCTTCCTGGTAACCCTATTCAAACTGTGAATTCCCCTCTATGTGAAGAAACACTTCCTGGTATCTGTCCTAGAATGAGAATCACAAGTGTGTGAGCGGGTGTGCTACCCAAGTTACATCACACTGTAGCGAAAGTACCTGCACTCTTATTGACGTCCTGCTATAATAACAATCCTTGCATTTGATATAGCGCCTTATCACGTCTTCGAGACGTCTCAAAGCGCTTCACAGAATAGACTGTAAAGTGAATTGACTGTATATCTGTGGGTGAAATGCGGCAGCCAAATGCGCACAGCAGTGTCCCACAAACCGTCGTGGATTGAAATCACCAATTTATTATTGGTTTTTTTTCTTGAGGGATTATTATCAGGAGTAAGAAAACTTGCCCAAGGTTTCGCCCTGCCGGGAATCGAACCCAGGTCTCTCGCTTGCAAGGCGAGTGCTCTAACCACTGAGCTACAGGACTCCACTTATTGCTTTGAGAGTAAATTAGTTGCAGGCTGGTGACATTCACATCTAAACCTCCAATAGGGAAGTGACTATTCCTATGCCGATGCTCTCGCCATTTCCAACAAATCATTGCAGAAGTGAACACTTCGGACACGTTTGTGGTCACTGTTGTCTCCACCTCATTTTAACATGGCACTCGGACTTGAGCAACAGTCACTCACGGGACAGATGTTCGGGATGATCCTCTTGAGGTCCGTTCCAAATCCTGGCAAGATTCCACATCATCGGAGAGCCGCTTCACAGTCTAGGACAGAGAGTAAAGCATTCAGCACCACACTACCCCACACTCCTGACACTCACTGCAGTGTCTTTGGGAAGCACTTTATTCTCTTCCCCACCACCCACCGATGGCAGTTCGCCTGTTCTTTTCTGGGTCAGAAGGTAGTGGGTTCAAGCCCCACTTCAGGGCTTTTGGACAATACGTTAAACCAGTCTGTCCAGTTCAGGTGGATTTAAAGATCATGGGGAGAGAAGAGTCTCTCTCGAGGTGTCCTGGCTGACAATCCCTCGGAGAATGGAGTCATTCGGTGACAGCCAAGGCTTCCCCTCTACTGCCATGCAACGTCTGTGATGGAAAGGAGCCAGTGACAGAACGCTCCAAAGTTTATTTCTCACTTCACTCACCTGGGACTGGGGGCTGTCGGAGGCAGAGATTAGTGACATGCTGTCGACGGGGACCTTCTTCATGACGAGGACCACCTGGTGGGAGTCCTCCCGGAGCTTGGAGACGAGATTCCGCAGGGTCCAGCCCACCTGCCGGGACAGGAACCCTCAACGACAGGCTCGTGACGCAGGGTTAGAGCGCGCGCGGACAGCAGCTCAGGCCTCGTGACATGTTCAGCATGAACAAGATCCTCGCAGACAATCGCAGAATCATGGCGACACAGACGTGACAAGAGATACGGGACGACCCCGCCTGACCAAAGCGGCCACTATTGGCCTCCGACGCAGGCTGACCGGGTGCCACTCGAGAGCACGAGCAGCAAGCTGGCCAGCATAACCCTGGAAGTGATGTCAAGTGATGGTGGGCGACCATGTTTTTCCATGAACCCCACTTTTAACACCTGCTCAGTATCCTTTGAGGTGGGGGGGGGGGGGGAGTAAAGGCTATTACGACCAGTGGTTTTGACACACGCGGCTTTGATACTCACCACGACAGAATCGTTGACTTTCACCACCTCATCTCCCGCCTGGATCTTCTGGCACCGACGTGCTGGAGACTGAAACCGGGAAAGAGAAAAATAAACACTCCGCACCTAACTAAACCATCCAGTAAAAATTCAACCGCAGGAAACTTAACGTCAGGAGACAGGAAGTAAATGTCAGTGCAGCAGGAAGAGAGAGAGAGAGAGAGAGGGGGAAAAGTTAACCAAACAATACGAACCATGCAAAATGAACAATAAGTCACCGAGCACAGAAAAGAAAGGTGAGAGGATGCGCACGAGGCAACGTGTGAGATAGAGGGAAAATGCAAGAGAGTTGAGCAAGCAGAGGCCAAAAGGGAAAAGGACTCAAGAGAGAAAGCAAGAGAATGTATGCAAGAGACAGATTTTCCTGTGAGAAAAAGAATGGGAAAAGTTTGGAATGAGAGCGAACACACAGCGAGCGGGGGGGGAGAAATTCCACTTACATTGGCAGTGGTTCCGGTGATGAAGTGTAGCCCATTGTTCGATTTGATTTCAATTCCCTATTTCAGGAACAAAGAGGAACAGGCTTCAATCCAGCAACAAAATGGGAATCACGTCTGGCTGGGGCTGGTGGGTGGGGGGGGGAATGGCGTGTGTGGGGTGGTGTCGCTTGACATCTATCATACACCGGTCACATGTTTGGAAATCGAGACAGCAACAGCAATTTGACCGAACCCGGCGTTCTGTCAAAACTCATGAAATTGAGAGTTAACTTTGCGAGCAGTTTGAATTCAGTGATTGGATTTGGATTGAATCTTTGCCTGAATGTCCTTCTCGTTGCCCGGAGAGAAAGAGGGAGAGAGAGAGAGAGAGAGAGAGAGAGACAGGAGAAAAGAGAGAGAACAGAGAGAAAAAAGAGAGAGAGAGAAAAATGGAGAGCATAAATGAGAGTTCAAGGTCCAGAGCTTTCAGGTAGACTCACTGCACAGTATGTACCGATGAAGTACCTTGATTAGAGGGCAGTGGGAGGAGAGAGGTTCTTAAAGCTGCTTGTTCCCTGTGATTAGAGCAGCGAGCTCCAGTGGAGGAACTGGCACCAGTACTGAGTTCCTTGGCTCTCTCACTTCTAATTTCATGGTGAGATTTCTTTTTTAACAAAATATTCTTAAAAAAAAACCAACTGATTCTAAAATGTCACTTCCCTCGTCCCCAGGAATCTGACATTCCACCCGGTCTCGGCCATCTCAGTTCCCCGGCTTAAAATTTAAGGTGGACCAGAAAATTCTTCAGTTCGCTCTTACTTTAGAAGCTGTTTTTTTTTTTGGCCCAATTTCTAAACAGAAACAGAATCCAGCTTCCAAATTGAGATGGGATTAGGCTTTTTTGTACATTCCTGCCCGCCTTAAATCTTTTAACCGTCTCGCAGCCTGAGGCTGGGTGGAATTTGAGACCTCGAGGGTTGAACTGCGGCTCAGTGTCTACTCACCAGACTCTGTCCCGGTGAGACTGTCACCAGTTGCACCCTCTCCAGGTTGGCGCACTCGCACAACAGCTGCTTCGGGCTGCTCTTCTGCACCAACTCACTCAGCTCTGAGAGTTCCCTGCACTAAATCAGACAGAGACAGTGAAGAGAGGGGGGAACAAAGCACAAACGACCCGAGACAAGTGCTTCCTCCAACACCCCTCCCCATGCCCCCCTGCCGCGCCCCTTGAGGTGGGCCTTGAAGGAGGCAAGGGAGGGGGCGAGGCGGAGGGACCGTGGGAGGGTTAAGGACCCTATATTAACGCAAGTTACTGTACAGCGAAGGGAGGAACGTGGGTCTGCACTTACTACAGTCAGCACCTGGTCTTCTTTGTCCTCCGTGCTGTGGTCCTGAACATGGACAGAAAGCTGTGAGAGAGGTGAAGGCATCCCCGCACCCCCCCCCCACCCACCCACCCCCACACACACACTGCAATTTCCAAAACAGTTCACAGCCAGAGACTAGCAGGTCACCCATTTATTTTGAGGCAACAATCCAGTTTAGCGGGGCGTGTTCTTAGAAAGTAATTTAGGAGAGAAATTACACATTATGGAAACACTGAGAGACATACACACACAGATAGATGCCCCTGTGCTTACGGAGGTGTGCGGAGACACGCACATTATAAAACCTGGCCAGAGGGAAGCTCTAAACCTAATAAAAGATTTTGGGCGGCGGGAGGGGGTGGGGGTAAGTACAGTTAGGAGTTAAGGAGGGTGATTCAGACTCTTTCTTCCCCACCCACCCCCTCCCCCACCCCACTACCACCACTGGCAGTGCTGTGAGCAGCCCCACCCTTGTTGCTCAGAGCTGCCAGAGCCAAGAGCAAATCCAGACGAGCAGGTTCCCAGCTGACAGTGACCTGAGTGCAGTATTCCTGCCAAACACGTCCCTGCCTGCATCTGGATTCCATTGACTGCAATTCCCGGGATTCACTGCTCGGTACCTTCCAGAGACCGGAGCCTGGACTCCGGGAGGGATTGCCCTCAGGGACTGGCTGTCGAGAGCGGGTCGGATGTGCTGATGCTGTCGCTGTCTGTATGACTGGCCGTCAGTACACGTTACTGATCACTGAGCACAGTCCAAGCTCCCATCCTCCCTTCCCTCACTGTGGCTCCCAATCACCTCTTCCAGCGATCATTTAGTTCAGTGACGTACGTTAAAGGCATCAAGAAGCAAACAAACACAGAGATAACGCTGTCTTATCTAGACACTCACAAAAATTGAGAGACAGAGAGAGGGAGAGAAAGAGATTGATAGAAAGCGTTATATCGAGAGAGAAAGCTCGACCCAAGTTCGATGCGTAGAGGTTACAAACCTTGTTCACACAGCGAGCCAGCTCCATGCACAGTTGGATAATTCTCCTCTTGACTGTGGAGTAATCCACAATACATAGAAAAGGATACCTGTTGGTGGGGAGGGGAGCAAGGCACAGTTAAGATTCCTCTGAGCTCCACCCCATTCCTGTGACAGCTGCAGACAAATGTCATGCCTCGCACTGAGTTTATAAAATTAATAATAATAATAATCCTTGCATATGATACAGCCTTTATTATGTCGTCGAGACATCTCAAAGCACTTCACAGGATAATGCTGTAAAGGTTTTTTGTGGGCGAAACGTGGCAGCGAGTTTACACACAGCAATGTCCCGCAAACAGTCATGGAGTGAGCGACCGATTATTTTTGGCGGTTTGTAGGCCAGGAGACCGGGAGAGAGAAACTCACTTCTCTTTTTAAATAGCGCCATGGGATCTTTAACGGCCACCTGAACAAGCAGACGGGACCTCGATTTAACACCTCATCCAAAGGACGGGAAATAACTCATTAAAATAAAAACATGGGGATACGCCAGAGGCAAATACGATTCACAGAAACTGTTATTCCATTCAGAGTCGCTTATCTGCACTAATTAGGACCGGCTCATATTACGGAGACAGAAACAGTACGGAACATGGGTCAACACACATAAAATACAAATTGGCTACAGTACTGACCAAAAACTACTTCCAGCAAGAGAGACTCTGCCCGTGTCAGCCCTTTACTATCCATCTCCCTGACAATCTCTATCTGTCGCTCTGTCTCTGTCTCTGTCTTTCACCAATATTGTAATCAACACTTAGCTCAACATCAGTAGTCTTGCGAGCAAAGACTTTTTTTTTGCCTGTATCTCTGCGGATTCATGGACTTTTACTTTATCAGAAATGATTAAGACCTCGAACATAAAATCCATCATGGTGATGTGAGGAGGAAGCTAAGAGCCTCAGCAAAACCAGTCGGTATATCAAAGGCTTACAATTATCTGTAAGTATCATCAGCCTCCAGTGTCTGGCATGGACTGTGGGTGTGTGGGTGTTCGCGGTTGTGCATGTGGTCATGTGTGCGCATGTGTGTGTGTGTGTGTGGCGGGGGGGGATGGAGGGAGCTCGGGGTGAGAGAGCAAACCACAGCCTCATTGTGTAACCTGAACCTTCTTGCATCACTAATCTATTTTTTTAACAATTTTTACTCTGGAACACTTTTCCTCTATCCCTCTGTCTTCTCCTCGACCATGCCTCTGGTCACCTCCCCCAACTTGGCACCATGCTCTGCCACTGTCAAGCGCTCTGGGACCGTGCTCTGCATGAGGAGCACCATAGAAATGCAAGTTGTTGTTGTTTATAGTAGTATAAAATACTATTAATAATAATTGATACTAATCTGGGGATTCCAGCCTGAAAGCCACAGGCATTGCTATTGTACCTGTTCAGCCAGGAGAAGATGGCTTTTGTTGCCTGCAGAAGGTCCATGACCAACAGCAGGAGGTCAGTGGGGGTTCTCTTGGCTCCAGCGAACACTTTCCTGCGGCTCATTATACAGGTCTGGACCGACACCGACACAGCTCGCATCTTCTCCATCAACGCCTTCAGGTTCTCCCTCTCCAGGTCATACGTCTGAAAGCAGAGGCACGTCAGTCGCTCAGTCACTCACTCAGTCAGTCGCTCAGTCACTCAATCAGTCAGTCGTTCAGTCAATCACTTATTCATTCACTCGCTCACTCAGTCACTCGCTCGCTCAGTCACTCACTCACTCACTCACTCAGAGACTCAGAGCAGGAATTGTGCTTCACAGGTAAGTTTCTTTCTTGAGTAGTGCAGTGACTTTTTAGAGAAACGCAGCAGCTTATATTGCGTAGCCAGGTCTCGTAAATAGTTATTAAAGTTAACTCCTCATTTATGTGGTGGATTGTTAGCCAGGAAACTCCCCTCTGCTTTCCAACAGTTCCTTAGCATCTTTAACTTCCACCTGAACTGTCAAGTGTAGTGACGGTATTTTTGTGGGCGAACGCTGCAGCTAATTTGCATGCAGCAATGCCCACACCGCTATAATCGCACGCACATGCACACCCACACACACACACACACACACAGCCATGAAGTGAATGATCAGTTGATCTGAGGGGTCTGTTGGTCAGAACACTGACCGCGATGGAGAAACTTCAGGCTCAGCCTTGACGGGAATGGACGTAGGAGACGGACTCACCAGTGCACACAACAGCTCCACAGCCTCCAGGATCAGCTCCTGGTGTCCCACGCGAGTGACGCCCAGCTCCTCCAGTTCCTGGGGTGACAATCTCAGCAGCTGCTCACCATTCACCTGCCACTGAGCAAAGGGATAGTGCTGCACACTGTCCTCCAGTCCTAGAGAACAACAGGGAGAGACTGTTATAATAATCGTTTGGACACGGATTTGTGTATAATGTGGGAATCGCCGGACAGGAAAAGGCACCAGTAAATTCATCCATCAGACTTCAGAGACACCCCCTACCCCCAATCCCATCTAGTCTCAATTTCTATCTTGTAAATTCCTGTGTCGAGTGCAGATTCAATTCCATTCCAATACACGGGAATATCCAATGTGTATGTGGGGATGCTTGGAAGTCAGTTTGGATATTCTTTAAGCATGGTGATGGGTTTCCGCATGTGCCAGATACCTGGCTGACACCCCCCCCCCCAACCCCTCCCATAAATCCTAAAACAATACACAATTGTGACAGTTTCTACAAAGCAGCCTTAATCTGGAAGCCGTTTCCCTTTGAGAAGCACACGTGGTAAACCAAGACTGTATTTAAGGTAATAATCCCTTAAAAAAATAATAATAATTTAGTCACTCACTCCACAACTGTTTGTGGGGCACTGCTGTGCGCAATCGGCTGCCGCGTTTCCCCCACAAAGTACACACTTTACAGTATATTCCCAGCATCTGCAGGACTTTGCCTTTCATTTTACAGTAGATCCTTTTTAAGCGCTTTGAGACATCTCAACGACGAGATAAGACGCGACATCAATTGCAAAGATTATCACTTATTATCACGATTAGGAATTTTTTTTTTTTTAAAAAACGCAATTCCGCAACGATCTTAGAATAACGCCGAGACAATAAAAACAGGTCGGCGAGACCGAAAATCGGGTGAGATCTCAGGCCTGGTCGGTTGAAGTGAAGTGACCAAACCCTAGAAACTTGGCAGGTCTGCAGGACTACAGACCCCTGGAAGGTTGGATTGGGAATGGTTGAGGAAGGAGACCAGCTGGACATGTTATTTCTACAGGATCTGTGCAGGGGTGGGGAGGACTTGATACCTGCACAGAGCAACCACACACACCTTCCCATTTCGTTGCAGAAAAGTCAGTGAGTGTCAGTGAGTCAGTGAGCACAAAACATCCTACTTCCTCATTCCAGGCTCCTTCTCCCTCTGGTGCGCCCCCTCACCTTGTAACCAATGTGAAACTCTGCTCGGGTCCCAGGAGCTGATCGCTTCCATCTTCACCTGTTCCCCTGTCCAGGGATCACCAGCCTTCTCCCTCCCTCAATCCCTGGAGGAATTGGCAGGAAAAAACCTCTTGAGATCGTTCCTCCTTCACCACCAGTTCTGATGAGCAGCTCCCAACTTCCACCCCCACAAAAAAAGTTGCACAAAAAAAAGTATAGTCTCTTCCGTTTGGGACTCGTCACTGGCAGGTAGGCGTTTGCATCTCTCATTGGGTTCCTGGTCTGGCAATCATTGCTGGTGGCCAAATACTGGTGAGAAACAGGGAGAGAAACACACACACACACACTCACACACAGACAGAGGACCTTCCCTAACTCAGGTCACTGCAGCCACTCATACACAAGTCACACTCCACTTGACCACGATTTTCCCGTGGAAGCGCTTTGAGGTTATAATCTCTGTATTGCATCCCCGCGCTTTAACGCACGGGACGAGAAGAGTCAGAACGCTGATTCGGGACCCGTGGCTGTGGTTTGATATCCAAAACAATGATATAATGATGATAATAATCCTTGCATTTGATATCGCGCCTTATCGTGCCTTCGCAACGTCTCAAGGCGCTTCATAGGATACGCTGTAAGGTGAATTGACTGTGTGTTTTTGTGGGCGAGACGCGGCAGCCGATTACGCGCAGCAGCGTCCCGCAAATAGTCGGGCATTGAGTGAACAATTTTTTTTTTTGGAAGGGATTATTACCCCCAGAAAAGCGATCCACCAATCGACTAACAACCAGGTTCTTACTTACTGCTGGGTAAACAGAGGTGTGTGGAGTAAGGAAACTCGATCAATGTTTCGCACTGCCCGGGTCTTTTCGCTTGCAAGGCGAGCGCTCTAACCACTGAGCTACAGCCATCGAAACTGAGCCCGGCTTACGATAGAAATTGTATCTAGTAAAGTGCTAGACTGACCACAGCCCCTCAATTACTCACTCACTTACTCACTCTGGATTCAACCCAAACAGGGTAGAAAAAGCAATTTTTATAATTTGCTACGGCCACTTTTATCATTTGTACACAGTCGATCCACTTTACAATACTGTGTATTCTCTGTGAAGCACTTTGAGATGTCTCCACGACGTGATAAGGCACCATAGGAAATGTAAGGATTATTAATTAGTATCTTCAAACACCCAGGGAAATGTCCCCATCAACCTTCAGAGAAATAAATGATGAATGACCTTGCATTAAAGCAAATTTTAATTGACTAAATAAAATTTTGGACAAATTGTTTGCTGTTTCAATGATGATAATTTACCGTATTTTTGAAAAGCTTTTTAACCTTCCAAAGATCTCTGGGTGTGCTGCAGCCCCCCATCCCCCCCCAGCGCAAAGTGTGAACCTACTTTGGGGGGGGTCACTGGACTTGAACCAAAGTAATGATAATAATAATAATCGTTGCATTACACTTCAGACTGAAGCTTGAAGCAGCAAATTTATTAACCACAAGTCAAGAGAGTTCTGATGAGAGGAGTGGAAATAGAATACACTCTCAAATGTTACGAGTGTGCTCTAGTGCTGGGGGGAGTGTTTCATTTTTTTGCTCTCTCTAGTTATTACCCTTTAGTTATTAAGTGACTAATGCTGGTTAATGGTGAGTTGAACCCCTATAGCGACCTCTCACTTCAGCAACTGATCGCAATCCGAGGCTCTATTTTGTATGCAGTTAGTTCAGAGTGAATCGCGCAGCAGGAATTCTGTTATTAATAGGCAGAGTTGTGGCCCTAGCAAACCAGAGTCTTTAAATAGCCTATTACTACTTCGCTCCTGGGTGCCCAGAAAATGTTCTCTGTGCTGCAAAGAGTCTGACCTTCAGCCTCAGAACCAGAGCCAAAGACAAGACCAAAAAAGTAGAGTGACTTATTATTACACCGAGAGACACAAAAGGAATGGACACCAGAGAGAGAGAGCGACCCTACTAGCATGGAGCAGAAATAGACCAAACATTTAAGGAAGGAAAGAAATGGGGCAGAGCGGGGAAGAAACTTTTGTCCACGCAAACACAGTCACTCCACTTGACTACAATTTTCTCAAGCGCCTTGAGAGTCTGAGGTTATAATGATTGTTAGGTGCTGTAACAAATGCCAAGCAAAGTGGAAATGATTGATGAGTTATTGATCCAATGCTGTGATTTGATATGAAAGATATCGAACCCGAGCCTGGCTTATAAGAGAAATCGTATTGATTGATATGGTGCTTTAATTTGATCTAAATTACATATCTATCCCCCCCTAGTGCTTGGATATGGACAATGAGTAACTGTACTGACATACAGTAAAACTCGCACAAGTCTGATCTGTATAAATCATATAATCGTCTGAATCGTACATCTGCCCAATTCTCGTTCAAGAGTTTTATATTCTATGTATGCTTGACATAACACGTACTTTTCACATGAAATCACATTAAATGTATGGTCCCAACTGATACACACACACACACATGCATCAGTAAAAGCAGTTTAAAGTAATTATTTTTAATTTGTCGCTTGCAGTTCAGTTTCATTGCCAAAATATATTGTGTTTGTGTGGAAAGGAAAGCGTTAAATGAATGACTGCTCTGGCCCTTGTGTTGTAGCCGTTAAACCATCGAATTCTTTGACATTGGGAAACATTCCAACATGAACAAACATCTGATAAATCTGTGGCGAACTTTGTCAAACCCAGCTAAATCTGCACATTCCGGGTGACTGAATGTACACGATCTAATGAGCCAAACGGTTTGAGATTGTTTTGTACCTGACCGATGCTGGTATTTGGTGTGTGTGGGTGGGTGCTTTTACCTGCTGGAGTTTAAATTGAGGTTTTTGGTATGGAATGAATGGAATGAGAGCTTGAAGTGAATCCAGCTGTCAATCTGACTCCTGCAGATGGGGCTTCGGATGAATGAATCTGGTGAATGCTTCACTTTATCTACGAATGCCGAGCCATTATATTAGGACAAACTCATTATGCACCATCCAAGGAGCAGTGGGGCAGAACCTCGGTACAGTAACTAGGAAAATTTTGTTGTTGAACTGGGAACACCAGCGATGAGATTAACCAGTATTGATCTCACCAAGTATTGATCATTGCTTGTGATTCAGATATGGATTCTGGCTGGCACTGGGTATGGATTATTTTATCTGCGTAATGTAGCTCTGCAATGATTAGATATCAAATTGATTCTACACTCGATCAGATCTGCCACCTGTAAACTATCTATTAAGCTGTGATTAAATATCAGAGCTTGTTCTTCTTAGATATTGATAACTACACTCATCGCATATTGATCAGATGTCCTATAGCATGGAGTTCCCCTAGCGTTGTGGTGATCGAGAGCATCTGGGTTCAATTCCCAGGCGGGACAAAACCTTAGGCAAGTTTCCTTGCTCCACATACCTGTTTACCTAACAGTAAGTAAGAACACGTTTTTTTAGTTGATTGGCAGATCGATTTCTGGGGCAAATAATCCCTAAGAAAAAATTAATCATTCAATCCATGTCTGTTTGCGAGTCACTGCTGTGTGCAACTGGCTGCCACAATTCACCCACAAAATACACAGCCAATCCACTTTATAATATATTCTGTGAATTGCTTTGAGATGTCTCAATGACTGGATAAGGTACTGTATCAAATGCCAGGATTATTATTATTATATCAATCGCTGCTCTGATCAGATATTCCTTGGTGCTGAACCTCTGCTGTGGCCCAGCCTCTATATTTAGGGTGGGGGTGGGGGCTGGGGGCTGGGGGCAGAGTCTGGGCCTGGGGCTGTACTGACGTGCATGGCTGACTAAGCTGGCTATTTCCAGAAAAACGCTTAACGCCAAATGTCAGGCACAGGGAGCAGTGCCAAGCTGCCATCTGATCCACAGTCCAGAACATTCTACGATTTATAAAAAGGACAGCTCAGTGCGAGCCCTGCTATCAGGCACTGAGTGTCCGGATCAGCAACAATGAGCAGCAAAGGCCCAGCTGTGGGCATCGACCTGGGGACCACCTACTCCTGCGTGGGCGTCTTCCAGCATGGTAAAGTCGAGATCATTGCCAACGACCAAGGCAACAGGACCACCCCAAGCTACGTGGCCTTTACCGACACCGAGAGACTCATCGGGGATGCAGCCAAGAACCAAGTGGCCATGAATCCCCAGAACACCATCTTCGATGCCAAGAGGCTGATCGGCAGGAAGTACAATGATGCCACCGTCCAATCTGATATGAAATATTGGCCTTTCCAAGTGGTCAATGAGGGCACCAAGCCCAAAGTCCAGGTGCTGTACAAAGGGGAGAGCAAGACCTTCTACGCTGAGGAGATCTCCTCCATGGTCCTGATCAAAATGAAGGAGATCGCCGAGGCTTATCTGGGCAAATCCATTAACAACGCAGTCATCACAGTCCCAGCTTACTTCAACGATTCCCAACGTCAGGCCACCAAGGATGCTGGAGCCATCGCTGGGCTCAATGTGTTGAGGATCATCAACGAGCCAACAGCAGCCGCCATCGCTTACGGTCTGGATAAGAAGGTGGGTTTCCATTTGGTTAGAGCTTCTCTCTAGGGCTGGGGGCAAGATACAGTTTCCAATGCTCTCCTAACCTTCTAGTTAATCCAATTAATTATATTAATTTATAATGAGATTTATTAGAACAGTAAGTTATAGCTCTGAGAATAAGTTATGTGCCTGGTCATGTACAGGGTGTCCCTACTTATAGGTTTATATGAGATGTTCACACGACATGCCACGTAGACATTTCCACACATCAACTTAGTGGCATAACCTTTCACGAACGCAATGAAATGACAGACATCTCCTGTATTAGCTGCACGCTGTTTACTAATGTTGAAATAAAAGAAAAGAACATAATTAATAATAAAAATCTCTGTGAGTAAGGACTTCTGATTCAATACAATACAATGTAAAAATTTCCGTTGTATCGCACCTTTCACGTCCGGAGGGAGCACGTCCCAAGGTGCTGGACAGTCAGGGATTTGGAGCGGGTGGGGAGACGGGGTGGGGAGAAGGTGGAAGGTAGGAGGGTGGCCGAAGGCACAGTTGAAGGGGAGGCGAGCCTTTAGGGAGGCAAGGGAGGGTGCGAGGCGAAAGGAATGTGGGATCGAGTTCCAAAGGGTGGGGTCGGAGAGGTTGCAGGCCTGACCGCCGATGGTGGGGTGGCCCAGGAATCCCCCTGTATATTGCTCTTGAGCCACTGCTCCGACCTGACCATTCTTTGCTTCGCTGCTCGTTTGTTTAGGTGGGGGCTGAACGCAATGTCCTGATATTTGACCTGGGCGGTGGCACCTTTGACGTGTCCATCCTGACCATCGAGGACGGCATCTTTGAGGTCAAGGCCACAGCCGGCGACACACATCTGGGCGGGGAAGACTTCGATAACCGCATGGTGAACCACTTCATCGACGAGTTCAAGCGCAAGAACAAGAAGGACATCGCCAGCAATAAGCGGGCCGTGCGTCGTCTCCGCACGGCCTGTGAGCGGGCAAAGCGCACCCTGTCTTCCAGCTCCCAGGCCAGCCTTGAGATCGACTCCCTCTTCGAGGGCATCGACTTCTACACGTCAATCACTCGGGCACGATTTGAGGAGCTCAACTCTGATCTCTTCCGAGGGACCCTGGAGCCGGTGGAGAAGGCGCTGAGAGATGCCAAGATGGACAAGGCCCAGATCCATGAAATCGTCCTGGTGGGAGGATCGACTCGAATTCCCAAGATCCAGAGGTTGCTGCAGGACCTCTTCAATGGCAAGGAGCTGAACAAGAGTATCAATCCCGATGAGGCTGTGGCTTATGGAGCAGCTGTGCAGGCAGCCATTCTGACTGGGGACACCTCAAGCAATGTACAGGACCTGCTGCTTCTGGACGTGACGCCCTTGTCTTTGGGCATCGAGACCGCAGGAGGCGTCATGACCACCCTCATCAAGAGGAACACCACCATCCCCACCAAACAGACCCAGATCTTCACCACCTACTCGGACAACCAGCCCGGAGTCCTGATCCAGGTGTTTGAGGGTGAGCGAGCCATGACCAAGGACAACAACCTGCTGGGCAAGTTTGAGCTGTCGGGGATCCCTCCGGCGCCCCGAGGCGTCCCTCAGATAGAGGTGACCTTCGACATCGATGCCAACGGGATCCTCAATGTCTCGGCCGTGGACAAGAGCACTGGGAAGGAGAATAAGATCACCATCACCAACGACAAGGGCCGTCTGAGCAAGGAGGAGATTGAACGCATGGTGAATGAGGCCGACGAGTACAAAGCCGAGGATGAGATTCAGCGGAACCGGGTCGCTGCCAAGAACGCACTTGAGTCGTATGCTTACAGCATGAAATCCACCATGGAAGATGATAACATGAAGGTAAGAGAGAGAGGATCGGACTAGACTAGACGAGGAGTCCGGTAGCTCACTGGTTAGAGCACTTGCCTCACAAGCGAGAGACCTGAGTTCAAAACCCGACAGGGCGAAACGTGGGGCAACTTTCCTCATTCCACATGCCTCTGTTTACCTAGCAGTAAGTAGGAACCTGGTTGTTAGTTCCTTCCCAAAAAAATTGTTCACTCAATTCACAACTGTTTGTGGGACGTTGCTGTGCACAATTGTTTCGCCCATAAAATATACTGTCAGCTCACTTTACAGTATATTCTGTGAAGCGCTTTGGGACGTCTCAATGAAGCAATAAGGCGTTAAATCGAATGCAAGGTTTAGTATTGTTAACGGTACCATGGTGATTTATAACAAGCATTTTCATTGTTCAAGCTCCACCTAGCGACAAAAACTGGAAATAGCACAAGACTCGGGAATCAGCCCTGATAAGGCTCTCAGTGTGAGTGAGGGCCAAGCTGAGGCGTGGTCAATCACACACCCTCCCTCACCTGCCTTAGCATCCCAGAGACACCTTCCATCATGGCCAGACCGAAAACGTATTCTAGAATAAGCGGCGTGAACAAGAGGCGGGGAAGGTTAACTGCCTTTGGCCCACAAAATATACAGGATTATTATATTGTTATAGACTGCACTGGACTGGACTACAACAGCAACTTGGTTTATATAGTGCTCTTCACGCGGTGTAGTGCCCAAGAGCGCTTTAATAGACTATACTAGACTATAATGGACTGGATTGGACTTTACTGAACTAGACTGGAGGCAGGCAACAAGTGTCTCCACATAGAGTTGCTGTGGTTATTGTTGACATCCTGCCTAAAGGGAATACACAGATCGGGATACAACAATAATAGTCCTTCCATTTGATATAGCACCTTATCACATCTTCGAGACGTCTCAAAGAGCTTCACAGAATATACTGTAAAGTGTAGTGACTGTGTAGTTTGTGGACGAAATGTAGGTAAAGTCAATCCCATATCTAATATTTTATGGAAGCAGATGTTTCAAACATCAATAATTTGTTTTAGGGCTTGCAAGTGTATCACCACGAGGAGACTGTAATTTAGCACAGCTGTCATTTACACACCGTTTGAGGGGAACAAAAGGATTACATAACACATTAGGATCAATGTAATATGTAGAACAAGTTAATTAAGAATTAATGTGCTGCAGCGATGTGTAGTAATCTGTTCCAGTATGGATGACAGGGTTTATTTCACTAAAGGAATCCACTGAAGATTAATCTGGGTATTGCGTTCTCCATGATTATCTGCGATGCTGTATGCTTTCTTCCCAATCTTGTTCATTTATGCCTTTGTGTAACTCAAGTATCTAGTAAAATAATAATGTGTTCAGTAATGTTTCAAGCAGAGGTGTGAGGGTAGTTTTATTAATAATAATAGTAATAATTCGGTCACTCAATCCACGACAGTTTGTGAGACACTGCTGTGCACAACTGGCTGCTGCGTTTCATAGTAAAATACAGTCAATTTACTTTGCAATATATTCTTTGAAGTGCGTTGACACATCTCAACAACGTGATAAGTCACTGTATCAAATGCAAGGATTACTCTTATTATTATTATGAAGTCCGTTGAGACACCAGGAGATGCTGCATTAAGTTGTTCCGCTTCTATCTTTTAAAGGGAAAAATCAGTGAGGACGACAAACAGAAGGTGCTGAGTAAAGTGAAGGAAGTGCTGGACTGGCTGGACAAGAACCAAATGGCTGAGAAGGAGGAGTACGAGTTTCAGCAGAAGGAGCTGGAGAAGCTGTGCAATCCCATCGTCGCCAGTCTGTACCAGAGCGGGGGAGCCCCTGGCCCAGGGGGGGTCCCTCCGGGGGCAGGGAACCCCACAGGAGCTGCTGGACCAACTATAGAGGAGGTGGACTAAGGAGCGAAGAACAGCAGAAATAAGCAAGTTTAGTAAAAAGAGCTTAATTCGCTTTATAGAGCTACGCAGAGTCTTCCTGTCGGCCAATTCATTTTAAGGTGCTTCAAAGTGTCGCGGGAGATAGTTATTCCTAAAACAAAGTAGTCGAAAGCAGGTAAGTGTAGCGCTTAGTATAGTAATGTCCAGTAATAGTAAACCTGGAGCAGGCTCCCTAGGGAGACGGTTGAAGCAGGAAATGTTGATTCCTTCAAACACAGACTAGATAGTTTTCTTTTAGGAAATAACATTATGGGATATAGGACATAGATAGTTCAGGACATATGTGCATGTGACTGCCGGGAAGATGGAAGAAAAGAGACCTGTTTTTTGCCCAGCATTTCTTATGTTCTTATGCTTAGTTTCTTGTCCCTTTCACAGCAAGTGGCGGGCATCATGTAGACTCTCTCGAAAGATGTATTTTTCTAAGTGTTTCAAACAACCCAAAGAACACAAATCATTTGTTTTTTTTGTTGTTTGTGCATTGCGAGTAAGTGCGACGTCTGTCAGCGAGATTGAGAGTAGGAAACACCCAATCACCCACAACAACAACTTGCCTTTGTATAGCGCAGTCGATTCGGGGTCAGTAACTGCGGGCACAAATTGAAGATAATTACACAGGAAATAAAGGGTGTGGGGTGGGGGGGGTATAGAAGAGCTGCCTTCACCCAGCGGGCGACGAGAATGTGAACTGTCTACCACATAGCAAAGGTGTGTGAGGGTCAGTGGGCAGGGAATTGGGAGTAGGTGTGCTCAGGTGGAGAAAACCACCAGCGCAGACCTGACGGGCCGAACAGCCTGTTTCTGTGCTGTAAAGCTCCTGTCATTCTGAAAGCTTGCTGGTAATGAGTTTTTTAGTGAAGGGAAGCCCTTTTTCTTCACATGTATTGGTGCGTTGATGTTCACTGAAGCCGTGAGTCAGTTTACACCGCGCTCTGCTGTGATGGCGAATTTAAAGACGTTTGGACATTTCTGAGGCCAGAAAATTCCACAATGTCTTAACCATCTGACGATTTGGGCTCTGAAATTTAAGGTGGAGCAGAGTTGTGCAAAATATAACGATCTACAATTTTTTTATCACATTAAATATTAAGACATGAAGACGCACAGGATAAGATTGGGTAGCTTTCAGGTCTCTGTAATGTTACCTGCGACAGTGTTGAAGATGCTCAGCGTATTTTATACCAGATTACACGTAATTTGCATATTGCTTAATTGAAGAAAAATGGGATTCACAGGATCAATCTTTAATTCCTTCGTACTGGCGAATGCACTGATGTATTTAACCATGCTTGTTGTGTGAAGACAAAATAAAGCATCTCAACACAAAACAAATCCTGCTCGACAATTGTTAACATTAAACTGTGTTCAGTCTGTCTCTTCCTGTCACACTGCATGCAGTTTCAGAGTCACCCACTGCTGAATGCCCCAGGGACCTGTGATTTCTTAATTACACCAACAACTTGTATTCATCTAGCGCAACTCACACAAGGTAGCAACCCAGAGCGACGGACAATTGTGGAGCCCGATGCCAAGCGAACTGGGACTGAAAGGATTGCTCTTAAAAGACCTGGTGAAAACACGATGGGCTGAATCGCCTTGTGTGCTATAAACCTTTGTGTTCTACAACAGACACCATTGATGCCACACTGAAGGTATAGTCAGGCAAGAAAGACCCTCCCCAAGATGCCTGCACCCCCGCCCACTGCCCCCTCGCCTTGCCATCCAGGGTGAGACCTGAATGAGACTTGGTGAGATTAACAGAGTTCACAGGTCAGTCGAGATTGAAGCTAAGGGGAACGGAGTGTTTCTGTACGACAATCTGCGACTCTCTAAGGATTATACCCCTCGTCTTACACACCTCATCACACCTAAACCCTTCATTTCCTGACACTGATCAAGTAAGTCGTTGCTGAACTCTGCCCTAGGCTGGGATATCCTTCCCCAGGTGTCAGACTAATTCAGCTGCACTTACTCTCGCCTCTGAGTCAGAACATTATTTGTTCCGTTGCCATGTTAGGACTTTAAGCTCACATTGCAGACCAGCAGGTGGGGATCTCTGTTCCACTTGTAAGTGCTGCCACTTTGTGGTGTCACTGGCTCACCTCACTGCCAGGTTGTCATCTCACTCTCCAAACATTGCCAGTTGCCAATTAATAATAATTATAATAATCCGTGCATTTCTTACTGAAATTAACACAAGACTTGGGCAAGGACTGTATTTCACCTGAGCTGTTCGTGATGAGAAAGGCCATTTGATCTCTCCATTATTCCAGGACCCTCCCCATCATCTCGAGAGGAAAACACACAGCTAAGTAACGCACAGCAAGATAACGAGAATAGCGATCTACCTGGAGGACTGTTGGCCAGGATTGATGCCCTGGTCTAGCCTGTGCATTCCAACGTTTTGCTTGGTAAACCTAGTAATCATTTCTGATTTCCAAATTGTTTTTCCTCCAGTAAAACAGCTTCTGTTCATAAAAATATTATTATTTGGTCACCCACCCCACCCTCCCTGCCCACCACCTTTCCTGATCCCAACCTCCAGCTCAGGTCCAAATCCCTGTGCATCGCCTTGGGACATCCTCCCAACGTAAAAGGCGCTGTATAAATATAATGTACTGCAATTGTTGCTCCTCCACAAATAGCAAAGTGTCCAGGTTTGGTGATGGGGGTGGGTGGGGGGTGGGGGAACGGTGAGGAGAGGGCGATAGCTGTACGGAGGAGCTGAGCGTGGAATGAAGTGGCTCTTTCAGTCATCTCTTTCAGTTCCAATCACAATAAATTGCTTGGGTAATGATGCTTTGTGGCATTGCCATGGTAACGTGAAGGCCAAGCTGCTACCTACCTTCAGAAGAAAAGTGTATTGATGTATTTCACAGTCGATTGTGGAGCATTCCTCTGCTCGCACCTTAGCGTTCCAAAATCTGCCTCAAGTTGTGTACATTACAGCTGAACCGAAGTCTTGCCTGCCTGTACCCGTTCAGGTGGATATTAAAGATCTTGTGATACTATTAGAAATAGAGAAGGGAGGTTCTCTCTCCTGGTGTCCTGGCCGACAATCCTCCAGAATTAAACTCACTCACTTTGTGGCTGTTTGTGGGTGGGACGTGGTTGGCGTGTTTTCTTACAAATATACAGTCACTAAAAAAATTAGCAGGACGCTTTTGAGGTGTGATAATTCGTTTATATCAAATCCAAGGATTATGAAAATATTCTAGGAACCTTTCATGGCTGATCCCAAGTCTTGTGCTAATTCTAGCTTTTGTCGATAGGTGGAGCTTGAACAGTGAAAATGCTTTTCATAAATCACTATGGTACCGTTAATAATAATAATACTTGCATTTGACACAGCGCCTTATCACATAGTAAAGACGTCTCAAAAACCTTACGGGACTTTCTGTGGAGTCGAGTGACTGTTTGCTTGTAGGAGTATATACTTAACTGCCCGAGAAGTTTTTACAGTATATGAAAACATCACAGATTTAAACATTTAGTTAATAAAATATCATTGTGGATGCCCCACTGTTAGCAGGATGTAGCCAGTCTCTAGTCACCGTTGATTGACTTGAGTTAGTAACAACAATAATAATTCTTGCTTTTGACAAAAACACCTGTAATATCTTGAAGCATTTCACAGGTAACGTGTAGTGACTGCGTATTTGTAGGCAGATCGCACTGATCCAAATTGCCTTCTTTGTCTTGAACCTGGAAACATGACCAGCTTGGAACAGTGACCAGCTGAATCGCCTAAGGAGAGGGTAAGGCTGTCGCTTAATCCGTCAGATTTAAATCTATTTCTGTCTCATATTTAAATGCTGTGTTTCCCTCTCCCCCAGCCCCCCACCCCCCCGCCCACCCCACATGAGATTCACCCAGGTCAAGACAAAAATAATCACAAAAAGGAAGTTTGTGTGTGTTTTACAGTGACCTGTTCACACTGAGGATTCCTGCCATTCAGCCACCAAACCTGATCAAGTGACCAAACCATGTTCCCGTGTGTATGCAGCGTACTGGGTATTAACATGTGACATTAGCAACACGGATACACTGTGTTATTCACACCTGGAATTGGTTACCAACTTCCCCAGCTGGAGGAAGTGACTGGTTTACCTGGTACTGGTTTAAGTCACTTCACGTTAATTCACGGTTTATTTGATAAGCTTTATTAACAATAATAATAATCCTTGCATTTGATATAGTGCATTATCACGTCATTGAGACGTCTCAAAGTGCTTTCCAGGGTATATTGTAAAGTGATGTGTCAGTGTATTTTGTGAACTTATAAATCAGAACACAGCAGCATTCCTGGCCCTTGTGTTAAACGGAGGGTTTCCTTTCTTTCTCTCAGTGCGTTTGGTGGGAGGGCAGGAGGGGGCGTGCGAGGGTGAGGTGGGGGATTGCTGGTATCAGCCCTTAGGACTGGCCTATTTTAGCTTTCTTTTATATGACATCCAAAATAGAGATCCTTCCTGTAACAGGATGAATGTGTTCGCGATGTGAGAACATTCCTCCCCAGTCAGTTGCAGACACTCTCACTTCCCCCAGCATTGTCTCAGGTGACAGAGATGCTGAAATGGGAACTCTTTTTGGGGGGTCAGCCGGGTGTCTGACACATGCGGAAACCCATCACCATGCTTAAGAGTATCCAAACCAAGCCGGGAATTCCATGCATCCCACCTGCACATGGAAATTCCAGAGATAGATTGTTGGAATGGAATTTGCGCTCTCTCCCTGGAGGCACGTATCCTGTTTACCTAATTCCGGAAAGTATTAGGTGCAGCCAGAGTGTGCGTTGGGGTAACCTCTAGAGTCTAACCAGCTAAAACTGCATAGCTTGCCATTGATAGCACTGTCTGGCAAGCTTTCCCACTGCTTGTCCAGCTAGGACTTCGCAATCTGTGAGGGCTTTGGCTTGCAGGGTTAATAGGAGTTGAGTGGGAGGATTCCCTAACCCCAGTGATGGGTCTGTCCTTCCAGATCCTGCCGATGAGTCAGGCTGGCTGTTCTGTCAATTTTTCCAAGATCTTGAATTCTGATCTGAAGTCTATAGCATCAAAACGCCTCAAAACGCTTCACTGATAAATGCTGTCAAGTATATACTGTGCAGTGACCCTTCATTCTTTGGCATCTCCCTACCACTCCGACCTCCTCACTCTCCACTCCACCACCCGGTGCCTTCGCTCGACTAGCATCAGCCTCCTGCTCGTCCCTTGCACGCTCCACCCCACCATCAGAGGTCGTGCTTTAAACCACTGTGCCCGCTCTGGAACACTCTCGCTCAGTCCCTCCACCTTGCCTCCTTTCTCCTCTTTTCCAAGTCCTGCCCGAAAATCTTCCTCTTCGACCGTGCTTACCACCACCTCCCCACCCCAGGGTCAGGCTCTGCCACAGTGAAGCGCTCTGAGATGCTACCCTGCGTGAAGGGTGCTATATAAGTCCAAATTGTTGTTGCTGTATATGTAGCAGGGTCCAATGCTGTGTTGGTTATTGTGTTTGTGTCTGCGAAGTTGTATGTGATGGTCTGGACACCAGACGTGGGACAGATGACGTGAACGGTAACGTTCCAGTGTGGGGGTGGGTGGATGGCTGCAGCACATCTGGACCATTGTTTGTGCCAGCATCTGGCCATGTGCATCCATCCATTTTCGAAGTAAATGCTGCTCCGTCTGCCACGCAGGGATTTTGGGATCAGGAAGAAACCATTCAGTCAACACGGCCCGATTCCCATAATTCACCTTTTTTTTAAAAATAATAATAATAATTCTCAGTTGATAAAGCGCTTTAATCACTTCGTTGAGACATCTCAAAGCGCTTCACAGAATAACCACAAAGTGAATTAACGGTGTATTTTGTGGGCGAAACGCGGCAGCCAATTGCGCACAGCAACGTCCCACAAACAGTCGTGGATTGAGTGACCAAATTATTATTTTTTTTTCCAAAGAGATTATTAGCCCTGCCAATCCTTTTTGGTTAAAAAAAAGAAAATTAAGCCCGCTTTCCCCTTCCTCCACACAAGGCAACCCTCGTGAGGGAAGCTGGGGAGCACCTTGGATGTGTTGAGAGTGCGGTGTGCGGTTTTCTGTGGGAATTTCGGAGCTGATCTTATTATAGATGAGGTAATGCTCCCAATCTAATTAGCTGAGCTATCCCTTAGCAGCTGTCAGGGGGAAGCTGCTATCTCCGCTATCTGCTGAAAGCTTAGGTATTGACAGCGGATGGTCAGAGTTTAACAGCTGCTGAGAATTTTCAATCCCTTATTCTGGGCTGAATCCGGACACAGAAAATATCTCGTTCCCATCTTTAATATAATAATAATAATCCTTGCGTTTAATAGAGCGCCTTATCATATCGTTGAGACGTCTCAAAGCGCTTCAGGGGATATACTGTAAAGCGCTTCACAGGATATTTACTGGGTGAAACGTCCGCAAAAGACATAGTTAATCCACTTGACGGTACATGCAGTTAATACTGGGTTGTGGCGGAATTGAGACCTCAGGGTGTTGATATTACTGATGCCTTTTTCTCGGGCAGCGTTGACAACTGTCTAAATCAATTTATTATAGCGGTAGGGTATCATGCAGCCTCTTCCTTTAACTAAGATGCACCAATTAGGAATTCTTCAGCCGAAGCCGAAGATCAAATGTGAGGAATGACAGTGAGTTGAACACACAGCTCTCCACTCCATTGTTAAACACCCGTCACTTGCTTAATAGACTGCTGCGGTGCATAGGGCTAATGTGTAACTCAATCCAGGTCTCACCACGGAGACATTAAGCAGAATAATGATAAGAAAGTAGAAAATAAAAGGCGGACAATCTAGTGGCATTTTAATGAACATAAATGTGTGTTTGGCTATTTAAGGAGCAGCGGGGAGTGTGTACACGGTCATGCCACCCCAAGGGATTCCAGCGATCTGACTGCCTCCCAGCCTCTCACTCATGCAATCATTCTGCAGCTCTCTACTGTATATCACGGTGTATCCGTGTGTATATAGATATATGCAGAATATATACTGTACACCGAGACTCTGAAATTCTCTGTCTCAATCCTCCACCTCTTCCCCTCTTTGACCATCTTCAGATCACACCTGAAGATCTTCCTCTTTGACGTGCCTTTGGTCACCTCCCCCCGCTCTCTCCCCAGCTTGACGTCAGGCTCCACCATTGTTAACCACTCCAAGTGAAGGGCACTGTGTAAATTTGAGTTGTTCTTGTTGTCGTACCTCTCTGCATTGCTTTGTAGCACTCTGTAACAGGAATATGAGAACAACCTGGAATGGGAAACGTCATTCAACATCTCATGTCTGAGCTTGCACAGATCCTTCTTTATCCTACACTAGTTCATCCATGTGCTAATCAATCTCCATGTGTACGTGCTTGTGCAGAGGGAATTAAAGACACCTTTATTATTGTAATTAACAACCAAGGAAAAGGATTTATTGGCTACGTCATTACCATAACGGACAGAGAGCAAGAGAAAGAGGTTTCAGTTTATTGCTTCCAACTATTACAACAACAAATGACATTTGTATAGGGCCTTTCAGATCAGGAGAACATCCCAAGATACTGGACAGTGAGAGATTACTGCACTGAAACTTGGGGCATCTCCGACCATGGAGCGCTCTCTCTACCCCCTCTCTCCCAGTGGAGCGCTAATGTGCGGCCCGCATTACTCCATGCCAAACTGCCGTAACCGGAACCCAAAGAGAGAGAGATATGTGTGAGTACAACGAAGCAGATAATGTCCTCTCAGCAAACTCGGTTTGTGGTCATATCTGATAGATCAGGAAGTGCTTGGATGTGCACTGCTCGAGAATTACAACATTTTTCATAGCATGGTAGATCGTGCCAAATCTTAGCATGAATGTGCAACTTCCCTTTCGGAGGCTGTTTCACAAGCCGCAAGAGACCTAGAATCCACTCTACTGCACTTGTTTCACTTCACAGGATAGATTGTAAAGTGAATTGAGTATCTTGTGAGCGAAACGCAGCAGCCAATTGCGCACAGTGGAGTCCCACAAACAGTCGTGGATCGAGTGACCAATTTTTTTCAGGGATTATTACTTCCCAGAAAGCGATCTGCCAATCGACTAACAACCGGGTTCCTACTTTACTGCTGGGTAAACCAGAGGCATGTGGAATGAGGAGAATTCGTCCGGCCCAAGAATTGAACCCGGGTCCCCTCACTTGCGAGGCGAGCTCAGTAATCACTCTGCTAAAGGAATATTCTATGAGTAGCTGCCAATCACAATGCTGCAGTCCCTTTAAGGGGCTTTTGATATTGTCGTGTGGTCCTGGTTTCCTTCCTGCCTGATATTAGCAGAGCCTTCCCGCCTTTGCCCACAGGATGTCGTTAATAAATAGTGATGCAAAATCCATGGGCAACGGCTGCTCTCTGCTCCACTCAGCGCGCAATAAAATCTCTAACGAACTTGCCTTTTTATCATGTCTTATCACGTCTGTTGGAATCAGAAACATGCTATAAAAATATTGTTTGGGTTCAGTTCCGAATGCTTATGTTTGCTAACCTATGGAATGACCGTTTTAACAATAAATTGGTTGTTTGATCAATGTTGTTTAATGTTATTCCATCCCACGCTAATCCGTATTGAAATGATTTGTAGATACTGCAAAACTAATCAGAATCAGCAAAATTGTAGAGTTTATGTATTAGTAGTCGGTATAACTTTAGATAACTTGTTATGGAAAACTAATAAGTATGTGTGCCTTGGACAGGTAAATTGGTTCAGAAAAAATGTGTTTATTACAGATTTCGTATTAATTGTTGATGTAACGGTTCTGTATTGTTTTAATCTGAATCAGCTGATGGATATTGTACCCAAGGACAGTCCCAGCTTGTTCAAACCAGCCTATAAACAAGTATCAAGTGGGCAAGGACTTGTGAAGACATGAAGACTCACGCAAAACATCCATCTTGGTGTTAAAAAGGGACAATGATAAAAGAGGTATAGCTGTGCTATACTTTGTTCAGTCAGAATTTGTCATCATGGTGTTCAGACTCAGGTGCTGAGGCTAAGGACATCTTTCATTTCTCTCACTTTGTGACTCAAGACGCTTGTTCCAGCAATTTCAGTAATATCAAAAGAAAGTAAGAGAGAAGAAAAACAACGATACAGGAACACATCTGAAACACAACTGCTGGAGACGGGGACTTTTGATTCCTTAATTTGCTCCTTGCGATTATCAGTGTAACAGTTCCAGAGTCAACGCTGGTTCGAGTTTCCGAGAAGCGAGCGATCTTGAGATGTTCGCCTCCTGCTTATGAATCAATGAACATTGGTATTGTCATTCCAGTGACATTATAAAATATAATAGTCCTTGCATTTGATATAGCGCTTTATCACGTCGTTGAGATTTCGCAAAGCGCTTCACAGGATATGTTGTAAACTGGATTGGCTGTGTATTTTGTGGGCAAAACGTGGCATCACAGCAGTGTCCGATAAACAGTCATGGATTGAGTGAACAGTTTTTTTTTAAAAAGGGATTATCACCCCTGGAAAGCGATCTGCCAATCGATTAACAACAGGGTTCCTACTTATTGCTTACAGGTAAACAGAGGTATGCGGAGTAAGGAAACTTGCCTAGGGTTTCGCCCCGCCCGGGAATCGAACCCGGGTCCCCTTGCTTGTGAGGTGAGCGCGCTAACCAGTATGCTACGGGACTTCAACAGAACCTGGACTGTGATTACAAAGTCCCACTGTGGAACTTGAGCCCACGACCTCCCGGCCCAGGCACCTGAGAAGCTGCGCCAAGCTGAAAAGGCGAGATCGTACCATGCTGAAGCACGTCCCTTTTCACTGTCCCGCGAGCTCGCAACACAGACTGGGTAAGAGGGGCAGATTTAGGGCAATTTTAAAGAGGAAAATCTTCTGGGAACTGGATCGGTGAGATTTTTCTGCCCCCCCACCCCCAACCCCAATATCTTTGCCGTTTGAAGCTGGAACTTCGAGTACAATATCCAGTCAGGCCAAGACACGCTTAGAGACAAAGAGAAGGGAGATGTTACGTTCACTTGAAACACGAGCCAGGGGGTTGGGGTGGGGGGGGGTATTGAACACAGAGTTAGGGACTGATGGCTAAGTTCATTGTCCCTTCACTTGAGTCAGTGTCAAAGGCTGAATATTTACTGCAAGTTTTCAAAGACAAAAACAGGTCAACGGGAGGGAGGGAGGGAGGGAGGGAAAGGGGGAGGGAGGGAGGGAGGGAAAGGGGGAGGCGAGGGGGAAATTTCCAGACACGCAGCAACACTGAGCTGGCAGAGGACTAATGTAATGCCTTGGATTTAATTCCCTCCCTGACACACAGTGGGCAATGTTCGGGCCAAAATATTCTTTGTTGAAAAAAATTTTGAAGGAAGAACGTAATTGTTTTCGCCGGAATCGTAAATAAATCCCAGAATGTTACACACTGAGTCCCATCCCCACCGTCTCTCGCCGTCTAAATCTTGTCTCGCGTTAAAAATGGTTGGTTTCAAGATAAACTTTCTTAGAAACTGCGTCACTGCCCCCATTTCACCTCCTGGAAAACGTGTGAGTTCGTTACCAGATCACGGCTTCTCATCACACGCACACGCACACGCACACGCACCCGCGCTCACCGCACGCACACGCTCACCCTCGCTCTGTCGCACTCATTCACTGCCACGCTCGCTGGGTTGCACTCACCGCTCATTCGCTGTCTTGTCACGCTCACTGTCTGGCGCATTTACTGTGTCATTCGCTTTGTCACACTCACTCACTCACTCACTCACTCGCCGTCACGCTCACCGTGTCACACTCACTCGCTGGACACGCTCACCGTGTCACACACACACACTCACTCGCTCACTGTCACACTCACTGTGTCACACTCACTGTGTCATACTCACACTCATTCACTGTCACACTCACTTTGTCGCACTCACACTCATTCACTGTCACACTCACTGTCACCCTCACTCACTGACACACTCACTGTCACACTCACACTCACTCAGTCACACTCACTGTGTCAAACTCATTCACTGTCACACTCACTGTCACTCATTCACTATCACACTCACCTTGTCACACTCACTCAGTCCCACTCACTGTGTCATTCATTCACTATCACACTCACTGTGTCACACTCACTCACTGACACACTCACTGTCACACTCACACTCACTCAGTCCCACTCACTGTGTCACACTCACACTCATTCACTGTCACACTCACTGTGTCACACTCACTCATTGACACACTCACTCACTCAGTCCCACTCACTGTGTCACACTGACTCACTGACACACTCACTCACTCAGTCCCACTCACTGTGTCACACTGACTCACTGACACACTTACTGTCACACTCACACAGTCCCACTCACTGTGTCACACTCACTCACTGTCACACTCACTCACTGTCACACTCACTCACTGTCACACTCACACTCACTCAGTCCCACTCACTGTGTCACACTCACCCCCCCCCCCCCCCCACACCCTCTCCCCCGCGGGTCACTGCCGCACGTATTCACAGTAGAACTCACACTCAGTCGGTGTCAGACTCACACCCGTCCGTCCTCCCGCATTTCAGTGTCAGTCACACTCTCTCACTATTGGTCTCGGGCTCCGGGTGTCAGACGCCGGGGCGGCGCCGCTGACGGTATTACGCACCGAGAGCCGGAGACAGAGTCCGCGGCTCCTCTCTCCCTCTCACACACACACACAGAGAGAGAGAGAGCATCAGCACCGGGACCGGGACCGGGAGAGAGAGAGAGACACACACACACAGAGAGAGAGAGAGAGAGAGAGAGACGGAGAGCAGCACCGAGACAGCGGGAGACGCACAGCGCCCGGAGCGCGCGCACCGCACACCGGACACCGCACACTATGCCGCTCGCTCACCTCGCAGCCCCGTGGCCCAAACTGGACCTGGTGCCGGTGGAGACAGAGGTAAAGACCCCCCGGGGGTCCTGTGGGGGGGGGAGAGAGGGGGAGAGGGGGGAGAGGGGGGAGACGGACACAGAGAGGACGAGAGAGAAAGACGGAGACGGAAGAGAGAACAGAGAGAGTGACACAGAGAGAGGCAAAGAGGGAGTGGGAGTGGGAGGGGGTGAGGGGGTTGGGGTGAGGGGGGTGTGGGGAGGGGGTGAGGGGTGTGGGATGGGGTGTGGGGAGGGGGTGAGGGGGGGTGTGGGGAGGGGTGAGGGGGGTGGGGAGGGGGTGAGGGGGTGTGGGGAGGGGTGAGGGGTGTGGGAGGGGGTGAGGGTGATGTGGGGGGGTGGGGGTGTGGGGAGGGGGTGAGGGGGTGTGGGGAGGGGTGAGGGTGGTGTGGTGGGGGTGAGGGGGTGTGGGGAGGGGGTGAGGGGGTGTGGGGAGGGGGTGAGGGTGGTGTGGTGGGGTGAGGGGGTGTGGGAGAGGGTGAGGGGATTGGGGTGAGGGGGTTGGAGTGAGCGGGGTGTGGGGAGGGAGTGAGGGGGTTGGGTGAGGGGGGTGTGGGGAGAGGGTGAGGGGGTTGGGGTGAGGGGGTGTGGGGAGAGGGTGAGGGGGTTGGGGTGAGGGGGTGTGGGGAGAGGGTGAGGGGGTTGGGGTGAGGGGGTTGGGGTGAGGGGGTGTGGGGAGGGGGTGAGGGGGTTGGGGTGAGGGGGTGTGGGGAGGGGGTGAGGGGGGTGTGGGGAGGGGGTGAGGGGGTGTGGGGAGGGGGTGAGGGGGTTGGGGTGAGGGGGTGTGGGGAGGGGGTGAGGACCCGAGGAGAGGCAGAGAGGGGGAGAAGGGGGAGCTGTTCCTGACACATTCCCAGTGACCAGAGGTAACATTACCCGGAAAGACAGGTCAACTGTTTGCAAATCATTGGCATTTGGAGCCTCTGTGTGTGTGTGTCTCTGTGTGTGTGTCTCTGTGTGTGTGTGTCTCTCTCTCTCTCTCTCTCTGTGTGTCTCTGTGTGTGTGTGTCTCTGTGTGTGTGTGTGTCTCTGTGTGTGTGTGTGTCTGTGTGTGTCTCTGTGTGTGTGTGTGTGTCTCTGTGTGTGTATGTGTGTCTCTGTGTGTGTATGTCTGTGTGTGTGTGTGTGTGTGTGTGTCTCTGTGTGTGTGTGTGTGTCTCTGTGTGTGTATGTCTGTGTGTGTGTGTCTCTGTGTGTGTGTGTATGTCTCTGTGTGTGTATGTCTCTGTGTGTGTGTGTGTGTATGTCTCTGTGTGTGTGTGTGTCTGTGTGTGTGTGTCTGTGTCTCTCTCTCTGTCTCTTTCAAACCTCTCTCTGTGAATGTGCAGTTTCAGGAGACACAATCATCAGGGGGTGAAATCTTCTCGCTGTGTGATTTCGGAAAATAATTCCTGAGATTTCACACACACACACATACAGACACACACATATACACACACACACATATACACACACACACACATACACACACACACACACACACACACACACACACACGCACACACACATACCTGAGTAAAAATGAATTGCTTTGCAGTGTGTGGCATGAAGTTACTAGGGCTGTCCTTGATCTAAATGATAAATGAGCCTGAAAATGATCTTTCTGTGTTATTTTTTTTTAAAAATGTGAAGTTGAAATGCAAAAAAGCAAGAGCTGTGGGGAGAGGAATACAGCGATCTGAAATAAAACCAAGTAACGTTGGTGCTGTCTTGACGTCAATCAAGAAACCCCAAAGTTTGGGGGAAAAAAATCTTAATTAGGAAGTTTAATTCTATAAAAATACACAATACTCAAGACTGAGGTGGATGGGTTTTGTTAGCTAAGGGTATCAAGGGATATGGGGCAAAGGCGGGTAAATTGAGTTGAGTTATAGATCAGCAATGATCTTCTATCTAATAGGATGGCAGAACAGGCTGAAGGGTATATTCCTGTGTCCCTATGCTCATCTCCCATTTGGTTCAGTGCATGTAACATGGAGAAACGCCTCAAAGTGCTTCACAGGGATTTGCTGGCGAGTGCAGTGACTGTACTGTGTGGTTATTGGCAACGCAAAGCCATGAAAGTGGATGAACCATTGTTTTAGGAATCTCTGGGGAGAGGACACATGGGAGAATCACCCTTGTCAAACCTTCGCTTCTCCTCAGATGTTGATTAACTAACTAAAGTCAGTTTCCATCTGGTTATTTTTTTGAACAAAAAGACTGCTGGTTCCGAACTCAGTGTATCCTGCCCTTCCTTGGGCTTCGGTGGGGTTAATGTCATTGGGAATCCACACTGGATCCTGATGACCACCAATTTGTTGGGAGTGTTTTTTCTTTCTGCTGATGTTTCCTGCGGTCGTGTCCTCTGCTCAAGTTGCTGAGTCAGGGTTTCACCGAGTGCCATCTGGGAGCTTGCTGGAGTGGTTGTACCCAGTCTGTCAGCCCAGACCCCAGACAGCGAGTGTGGACATCAGGCTTGGCTGTGAGGTGAGCAGTTAAGCTGAATGCCCACATATGTCCATCCTCGGTTCACAGGGGGAGAGGGTTGGGGGTGGGGGGGGGGGGGAGAGACATACCTGCTGTCCTTGCTTTGATGATTTAAAGCAACACAGAGCAGGATTCAAATGCATTATACTTTATATTGTGCGAAGCGCTTTGAGACGTCTCAAAGACGTGATAAGGCGCTGTATCAAATGCCAGTATTATTATAATACTGTATGTGTAATTCTGTGTAACCTCATGGGCAGTGCTGTTACCCTGCTCGACAATAGAGGGCGATCAGGGAACAAATTTAATTAATAATAGACTTTTTACATTTATGTTTTTAAAATCAGGAATGTTCTTTGCCCGAGGCAGGGTTTACCCTGCGCTCACTCGAGCTATTGGCCAACAGTATAGAGCTTGTGCTGGACTGAAACAATTAGCTATCAGATCAGCTCAGCTCAGTCAGTCGCACTCTCGACTCTGGGTCAAGAAGGTTGTAGTTTCAAGTTCCACGGCGGGACTTTGAGATTGCTGTAGTCCAGTACTGGGGGGTTTGGTGGGGGGGAAACTCCACTGTAGGAGACTCTGGCCCCTAAATGAGATGTTAAACTGAAGCACCGTCTGTCAGTTCAGGAAGGATGTTAAAGATCCTATGATTCTTTTGGACAAGAGAAGTGTCTCCCGGTGTCCTGGCCAACGATGGCTTTGTGGCTGTTTGCAGGGCTTTTGTCGAGGGCAAATTGGCAGCTGCGTTTCTCCACAAATCACAGAACCACCTCTCAGCCAAAAGGTGGCACCTCCAATAATTGTGGTGATCCCTCCAGCACTGAACTGGAGTGTCAGCCAAGGTCCTAACATGGAACCCACAGCCGTCTGATCCTGAGGAGAATGTGTGAGCGACTGAGCCAGGATG
The DNA here is from genome assembly GCF_018977255.1 of Callorhinchus milii. Lineage (NCBI taxonomy): Eukaryota > Metazoa > Chordata > Chondrichthyes > Chimaeriformes > Callorhinchidae > Callorhinchus > Callorhinchus milii. The sequence goes on from NW_024704751.1 coordinate 15,929,199, forward strand.
GCAAATAGTGATCATTTGGTTTTGTGCCTACAATATCAAAATGTCTGCAAGCACTTTACAGGGAATTGCTGTCAAGTGTAGTGACTATGTGCTAACATGGCAGCCAGTGCGTGCAGGGCAACATCCCATACATAGCTGTGAAGTGAGTGACTTGTTTATCTGGAGGATTGCTGGCCTCTCTATGTGTTTGTGTGTGTATGAGTGTACGTATATATGTGCCTGTGCGTGTATACCCATGTATAGTAAACACCTGATAAGTCATCATTCCAAGAGAGACTGGCTCAGTGACAAGTTATCCAGAGAGGCATATGTATAAATACGTAAACAAATAAAAGAAGAATGCTAACAGCATGATGACTTAAGTAGTAGTGACCAGTTAAGCCAGGATTGAGTTAACAGGAGTTTACTCTATAGACATAAACATGCAGGATTGTGGGAGGGGGTGACTGCATCAAGGAGACAGAATTGCTACATTATACAGGGAATGTTTTCCTGTCTCCTATGTAAGTGAGCAACCAGTGGGGCGGGAGGAATGAACAAATGGATATAGAGTGTTAAAAGACTGAAATGGAATCGGCAACCTCCTGGGAGCGGAGGAGAAATCGGATCGTGAGGAAGGCTTGGCTCGGAGCGGTGCTCAGTGTTGCTGTAAATCACCTGATGCACTCTCTGTTATGTAGTATTGACCGGAATTCGATGGAAATTGTTTCAGAATGCGAGTGTTTCACAGAGCTGGATCTGTCACCTGCGATTCTTTGATTCTTTGAGCTGACAGGAAAACGATCTCGCGAGTTTCACATAGACCTGATGTGACACGCTGACTGTGCTGCAAATGGAGAGGGACGTGATGTGAAAGATATCCGAGGTTGAGAGGGAGTGAGCTGTTCACTTCTTCTGTGAATCAATAAGACTATATTTTGCATTAAGAAGCTTCAGATGTTCCCGCAATCTTTACCAGAGAGACCTGTGCTAACACTAGTGGAGATCATAAAACCTCGCCAAGCATCCAGGAAAGCTTGAGTTGTGGAGTTAAAGTAACCTGGAAGAAATCCAGGCTACAGTGTTGATAAATGAGGGAGTGACAGAATTTGTGCAACCTCACAAATGAGATGTTAAGCTTGGCAGTTTATTTTTTCTCTCTGCCTCCAGCCCTGCTATTGTCACAGTAGCTCACACCTGCCCATCTATCTGGCCCCAGGCTGGTTCTCACCAAAAACACCCGAGACCTTTTAATCCTTGGAACGGAGAACTCCAGTAGGAGAGCGAGCACCAGCACAGACACGATGGGGAGAGAGCAGGGGAATGGGAGAGCTCCAGTGGGGGAGCGAGCACCATCTCTAACACGAAGGTTGAATAGTTCCCAATTGTGCTATAAAAGGTTTTTCTGATTCTGACGGTCACACGTTTACAGTACGGTTGAGGGCAATGAGTCTAGAATCTAGAGGATTAATACGAACAACACTGAAAGTCCCCAAGGATAATTTGCAGGTTGGTTCTCTTGTTGCATTGTCACATTGGGAACATGAGAACGAGAGTGCAAGCGAACTGATCAAAGGGTAACCCATAAAAGCCGACGCTGGCAGCAGCTGTGTGGGAAAAATGGTTAAATCTGACTGGTTAGTTTGCATTCAACAGTCAGAAATGAACATATGGTTGAAGTTACTGACCTGGCTTCCCACCTGGCACTGACCCACTGGGTAACGCAGGAAGCCTTCTGATTTCATCAGCCTGCATCTGTACGTGTGTGTATGTGTGTTCTCTTGCTCGGGCACACAGCTGTCTTTACAGGGATTGAAGTTAACATCTAGGGGGGTACATATTTTAGCACTGTCCAGCTAAATATTTCATGGAATGTTTTGGTATAGGATGCTTCAGTGCCTTGGGATGTCCTTCCGACGCGAAAGGCGCTAAATAAGTGCAAGTTATTGTTGTGTGCATCATCCTGGCAGGTGGGTTGCATTGCTTGCTGGTGGCTGGTGCTTGTCACTGAATGTTTAATCCTGTTCTTTATTCTCTCTTCATTTTACAGAATGGACAAGGAGGCACAGAGGAAAGTGCAGACCCTACAGTTCAGGTACTGATCATCAGTGCTGGCATCCAGAACGGGACTTTAATTGGGTGTGTGTGTGTGCGTACATGTGTGTAGGTGGGTTTGGGGGGGAGTGGGGAATGTTGAGCAGAGCCGTAACCCTGTTCACCCACAAATGCACAGTTACTCCATTTCACAGTACATACCACTTAGGGTTGTCCTTCCAATGTGGGCACTACATCAAATGCAAGGATTATTATTGTTATTTCATGTGTGTCGTGATGCCGAATGAGAGTTTTTGTTATTAATAATAATAATCCTTGCATTTGATACAACGCCTTATCATGCCGTTGAGACCTCTCAAAGCGCTTTGCGGGATACCCTGTAGAGAGACCAATTTGTACTTTGTAGGGTTTTTAACTAGACAGGAGGCGGCATTTACGGATGATTGTTGCTAACAGATGGCTTGAAAACCCAGGGAAATATGATGATATTTGGAGTGACATTTCATACCAGAAAATCCAACGTGACCACATCACCCCACAGCTGCGAAGCTGCCCGGCGGAAGTAAATGCGGATTCCAAATGTTCTTTAGGATCTTTACAAGTGAGGTCTGCTTTTCCAGCAGAATATGTGGGATTATAGGCTATTAATTGCTGAACACTGCTTACCATCTCACCCACGCTTTGTGTTACAACGCGGTCTTAATTACGGAATCCTTGCATTTTTTCTCTAGAGGACGGAACGCAACACCTTGCACTCACACATGCCCTGCACATAGGACAGTATCTCGGAGCGCCTCACAGTGGTGGGGGGTCACACACCGAGTTGGGGGGGGGGGGAGAGAGGGTGGGGAGGGGAAGGATTACTGAATAAGACGGTGCTGTGAATAGAGGTTATTTTTCAGAGATCCCCCCACCACACGCGTGTCATCCACCTTGCACTATGACAGCGATTCTGCAGCACACAATAGGAAGAGCTTATTTAAAAGTCTCAATTGACGTAAACGATGAGCTTTTATGCATTTGTGAGCCACTAAAATATCTCAGACTGACATTGTGTTGCCGCTGCAATGTCTCCTGTGTTCTTAGGGCCGTGAAATCTCTGAGTAAGCCATGACCCCGAGTTTGCTCGCAAACGTGTTTAGGTTTGTCAAGCTTCAGGCTGGTTTACTGTAACCTGGGCCCAGATTAAACAATGTATTTGCAATATAAACTGTGATAATACTACCATTCAGTCAAGCTGGTATGGGTGACCGCTGTGGATTGTCGAGTGTTTTATACTCTGGCCCCTGTAAGTGACGGACTGATCACTGCATTAAACACACAGGTTATCAGAACATTCGTAGATTCATAGAATGTTACGGTACAGAAGGAGGCCATTTGGCCCATTGAGTCTGTGCGGCTCTTTGACAGAGCAAGTCACTTTCACTAACCCCAATCACCAGCTTTCTCCCCATAACCCTGCAACCCCGTCTTCCCCAGATACCTATCCAGTTCTCTCTTTGTCACTAGTGGTTGTTTGATGCTGAAGCCATAAAAAGGAATTGGAGTAGAGAGCTCCAGTGACGGAATGAGCACCAGCACCGACATGATGGGGAGAGAGCAGGGATTTAGAATGGAGAGCTCCAGGATATTCTCGATGGGCTGAATGGCATTGCTTTGTGCTGTAATTGCTATGACACTGTAGCACACTCACATAATATCTGTCTAATGTGCAATTTACAATCTGACAAGCTCGCAAGTCACTCATGAGTGTAAAAGGAATGAGAGCTTTGATTCCGATGATGTAATGCTCTGCGTCCCACTCGCTGGCGGCCAGGACTATACAGTCCTGGAGAGCCCATTATCACTAATGCACAGGCATTAATATTGGAGGATGTTGCTGGGTAATTTTAAACGGTGCCAGAGCCCTGTTTATCGACTGCTGCTCAGTAACGTTCCTACACGCTGTTTCCCTCCTGTAATGCCATCCCAGCGGCAAGGAGTATATCGTTGTGGTTCTTGCAGAGATTCGCAAGAAAGGTATCTCTAAACCAGAGATCGATGACTACAGAACAATTAGCCTGATTTAAACATTGATAATCCCGTCCTGTGCTGCCTTGCCCATATATATCGCCAGAGATAGCTTTTTAAAAACATAAGTTAGCTCAGGAATTTGTGAGTCATAATAATAATAATAATAATCCTTGCATTTGATACAGCGCTTTTCACGTCGGGAGGACGTCCCAAAGCGCTTCACAGAACACACTGTAAAGTGAATTGACTGTATATTTGTGGGCGAACGCGGCAGCCAATTGCGCACAGCAATGTCCCACAAACAGTCGTAGGTTGAAAATGACCAATTTATTATTGTTTTTGGTTTTGGAGGGATTATGATTTGGAGTCATTTTCACTTGTGCACACGCACACTATACAAAGTCATAAACACAAAGCATAGACACACACACACACTTACTAACTCTCTCACGCACACAGCACAAAGGCTCCTTTAAAGATCTGTGGAAACCCTGCTTCTGTATTAAGACAATTTTCCCACAATTTCAGAATTTAGGAACAGGAATAGGCCATTCAGCCCATCAAACCTGTTGCGCCATTCTATTAGATCATTGCTGATCTGCACCTCAGCTCACACTGACCTGCTCCATATCCCTTGATACTCTTACCTCACCAAAATCTATCCACCTCTGTCTGGAAAATTTTAATTGATACAACAACCTTTTGAAGGAGGGAGAGAGTTCCAGATATTCCACCATCCGTTGTGTGAAAATTTAAACCTTTTTTTAAAAAAAATTGCGACCATAAAGTCTCGCAGGCTAAAACCAGGTAGAATTTCGGATGTGGTCAGGTGATTGCACACAGGCCTGCCGGCTGGTGTGAGCGCTGTAATGTTGTGTAATCCTCGGAGCCTGTCTGCACAAGTCGTGGGGAATGTTTTCCGTGCTTGGCTGAGTATTGAGGAATGTTGAGCGAGCGCAGAGCAGGGGGCCCAGGGCGCAGGTGCTCTCAGCTAACACTCGACACTCATGTGTGATTCACTCTGCTCAAGATATCAATCTGTGCATTTACTGGAAAGTGTGGTAACTCTTGTGTTAAGTAACTCTTGTGTCTTCCCTATTCCAACCCCTTCCCCAGTTACCATGCTGTAACATTCCTTGGTTAATAATCCCTCCCGTTCCCCCCCAAAAAAAAGTGGTCACTCAATCCGCTGTTTGTGGGACACTGCTGTGGCAATTGGCCTGCTACGTTTCATCCACTAAACACACAGTCAATCCACTTCACAATATATTCTGTGAAGTGCTTTGACATGTCTCAAAGACGTGATAGGCGCTATATCAAATGCAAGTATCATTATTATTTCCCACCATCCCCTCGAGCCGTCGCTGGATAGATTATTTGCTGCATTTGTGCCTCTCCCCCCCCACCTCTTCCACCCTCCCCACCAGTAACACTGACTTTGGTTTCAATTGATCTTGTTTAGCAAAAGGCCAATTTCTTTTGTATGACAGACGCTGTGTAAACACAAGTACTTGTTTTCAATCTCCCGACCAGATCCTTTTCCCTTTCCTCTGCTGGATGTTGAAATGTAGCCACATTCCGGTGCAGATGAGTAACACCTACGGAATGCAAGACCTTTTCCAAGTGTCCTGGCTTTGTCTCGAACATCCAAAAACATATGTAACTCTGACTATCTTTGCAACACCCACAAAACACAGTCTCTCAACTTTACAGTAAATCCCGTGAACTGCTTTGAGATATCCTCCTGATGTGCAAGGTGCTGTACCAAATGTAAAGATTATTATTACTTTGGGCCGGAGGTGGATTTAATGTGCCTTTGTCGTATGGTGGCCGTCTGTACTGGCTGTGTTGTTGCAACAACCTGTCGGGATCTAATCGCCAGCGAAGCTTTAAACGCATCTCAGAATTGGACAGGTAGTCACTCGCTCTTACCACTGGCAAAGGGACCTCATTACGTCTACTTCACGGGATGCAACTCTGACAATATATCACTCTTCTTCCCCCACCCCCACCCCCCCCGCTCTCCCCTCCCCACCGCCAACACTGCGTCAGCTCTTAATGTCCTGATGTGGGACACGCTGACTCAGAGACGAGTGTGCTTCCAACAGACTGATACCTTAAGTTAGATGGGTAATAATGATGGTCCTCGAATGGTGTCTGGTTTCTCTGCACTATAACAGCTACTGACTGCGGCTGATGCCTTTCTGTGTTCAGCCCACATCGTTAGCTCTGGAGAGGGCTGTGATTACGCCCTCAGTAATGTAGCCTTTGGAGGCTTATGGGTGTTTACTTTGTCATGTCTGAGGGTATCCTTTGTAATTTGACCCTCCTGACAATGTGCAAACACACACAGTGGCGTTTTATTAAGCTGGTACACGCCTCTCTCCATGGCTAATCCGAGTCACTGAGCCAGCACACACGCAAAAGGCTGCGGACGTTCACAGGGTCTTCTGCTGAGTGAAGCCAGGCAAAAGATGGTGTTTGTCACACCATGACCATGACATTGCAACGTCTCAAAGGCATTTGGCTGTAATTAGCATTAAGTGTAATGCTGGGCATTGTGTATAACGCGCCTGGTGTTAAAAAAATAATAATAATTTAGTCACTCAATCCACGACTGTTTGTGGGACACTGCTGTGCGCAATCGGCTGCCACATTTCGCCCCAAAAATGCGCAGTCAGTCCTTTATTTTACAGTCTATTCTGTGAAGGGCTTTGAGACATTTCAACAACGTGATAAGCACTATATCAAATGCAAGAATTATTATAGTGCGTGGGCACAAAGGTAATTACAGGCGCCTCTAATTATGTAAATAACAAGCCCTTTGAATTCTGCTCATAAAATTTATCCAAGGAACTGCCACATTGCTTTATTGCTGTTTGTTAACTGAACTGAACCCTCTCTTTGACTGCGGAGTGTGGATGTTTCTTTTCCAATCACCCTCAGAGGGTGACCTTTATGTTTTTTTTGCGGCTGTAAAGCCTCCCCCCGGGAGGGGGTGTAGGTCACTTTTGTTCCCTTCCTCTCTTTCCTGTTCAAAGAATGATCTCAACTGTTCCAAACTAATATACAAAAACAACTTGGATTTCGATAGTGCCTTTCCACGAGACACTCGCCCAAGGTGCTGAACCTTGAATGGCAAAACTCTTGAGGATGTTCCTCTGGTATTTGGTCCATCATGTCCATGTTGGTGCTTGCTAAACTGGAGCTCTCTAGTCTAACCCCATCCCCTGCTCTTTCCCCATTGTGTCTGTGCTGGTGCTCGTTCCCCCATTGGAGCTCTCTACTCTAATCCCATTCCCTGCTCTCTCCCTATTCTGTCAGTGGCTGCGTGACTGTGTATGTACGTGTTCACTTGCTCCATGGGTGGATGGATTGACATTAGTGAGGGGCGCAGGGTTCAATGACCATGGTACACCTTGATACTTACGTCTGTGAATTTACCGACCACCCCACCTCCTCCCCCGTTGATGTGCACGTGTGTGTTTTGGTGACGGTGTCTGGCTGAGCAGGCGCTGTGAGCTGCGCAGTGCAAGTTATGAGCGGTGATGAGCTAAGCATATAAGCATTCAGATATTTGGTGGAATTCAAACTCGCCCATTCAAGTCTGACAGTCACAACGTGCCCTCAGCATGCCTCTGCACTGCACGCTCAGTGCTCACATCCAGGTCCAGTAAAAGTATTATTTTTTTTCTTTAAAGATGCATTTTATTTTCGGTTATCGCTGTAGATTTGTGTTCAAATGATCTCCGGCACTTTGAATGCTTGTGTTGACTTTTAATACTTCTGTGTTCTGGTTGTGTAGATTAAAAAAACAATGTATTTTTTTCCTGGAATTTCTCGAGGTTCCGGTAGGATAATATTTCCTATACTCCTAGAGTTTGAGTTTGGTCGGGTGTTGATCTTGTGTTTTCAGTCTCTACTTGCTCTGTCTTACATTTGGGATGATGGTACTTGGTGGTTTGATTCTATTCCGCTCACTGATATTCCGGTTGGTGTTGGACATGGGAATGAATGTTGGCAATAAGTGACTATAAAGTGAAAATCCCATTAGCGTCCAACATCAGCTGTGCACAACACCGACCGGAATTACAGCCCTCCTCCCCGCACTATTCCTGAGTGCCCAAGGGCTGTTGTTGGTGTTGCTGTTGTTGCCCCATGAGGGAGCTGTGCTCTTCTGTTCCACCTGGCACGCTCCGTCCACTGTTTCATTTCAAATGTCGGATTCTTCCCCTGTTAACTTAGAGCCATGTGGTGAAACAGTGATGGCTGCCCATCCGCTCCGGTTACCAGGGTTTGTAGGGAAACTCAGCGACCAACCCGTGTGCCACAAGGTCCAACATAGCTGGGACATTGGCAGGCAGGACTCCGGGAAAATATCCTGTCTCTTTTTTTTCCCGATTGCAGCAGGGAAACTTTGTACAGGGCACAGATGGAGTGAGCTGCATCTCTAAATGCGAGTGGCCAGTTTATTTGGAAGCTTTATTAACAAGCATGGTCTGGTTGCACATAGTGAAATTCCAGCATTAAGCAACCAAATTACTGAGCCTTGTTCTAGTGAAAGAAATGCTTTGATGAGCAACTGCAGCCATCCGGCTAACTAAAGCATGCAGCTGCTCCTTGCCCCTCGCTTGAGCACTGAATGCGTGGAGTCCAATCGCAACTGTGTTAATCCAGTCACTGCCTGCGCTGTTATGGAAACGGTTTCTGTCACTGTAACAGAGCAGATCGGGATGGGGCTGGCAACTACGCATTGAGCCGTCACCGTAATGGTGGCCTTCCTCCTTCGTCGGCTTGGCTTAATTGTCAGCCCAGCTCAGTCGGCACCGCTCTCGCCTCTGGGTCTCGAGGCAGTGGGTTCAAGACTGATGTCGGGAATTTTCAGCTCGTAGCTTGGGCTGACATTTTTTTGTCTTTGATGGCTTTGTCAGCGTCATCCTTCGGATGGGACGTCAGCGCGAAGCCTCGTTCAAGCCCAGTTCAAGTGGACGTTAAAGATCCCGCAAGAGTTTTCACATTCGGATCATTGTGGATGTGCTTTCGGGATCCGCAAGGTCCCGCTAATATGTTGCTCTGTAAGACTGTGGAGTAACGAACAGATTCCTGGATGTGGCTCACAGCCCTTACCTTTATGTAGTTGCAGCTTTGTCAGACAGGACTCTGGGATGGGTCGCTCAGTGAAGAGGAACAAGCAGCTGAACCTCTAACCTGGACACTAGTGAAATGCAAGTTGAAACAACAGCAACAACTTGTATTTATATAGTGCCCTTCAAGCTAAATGACATGAAATCTGAGTGTCCAAGATGGACACTAGTGAGGGGGTGGAGTGGGGTGTCAGGTAGGTGGGCGGATGCCAGGTGCAATTTGGCAAAGGAATAATAATCCTCGTCTTTAATAGTTCAATTTAAACACTTTGAAATGTCCCCAAGGCACGACATCAAACGCAAAGATTATTCTTATACAGTCCTCTCACTGTTTCTGCCGCACATGAATGCACCTGGACGTGAAGTAACACATCCCAGGGCTCTGAGTGTTGGTGAGTGAGTCACCTGCTAGTGCTGAGTTTCGGAGGCCAGCAGAGAGCGGGGAGAGAGAGGACTGTTTGTCACTGTCTGGCCTTGCTGCTCTCTGCGGAGTGACCATGGTGAGCGCAAGTCACCCTGTCAACTCTAATCTGCTGTCATCCACTCGCATTCCCACTCTTGCTCCGTCCGTGTCTCTGCGCTGCTCGAAGCAGGAACGTCATCCCAGATCTTCGGGCAGTTCACAGACTGCTTCGTGTCCAGACGTGACCCAGATGAGTTGCGGTAATGGTCCCATCAGCAATTTTTATGTAAGGAATCTTGTAATGGGGGTGGGGGGAATTTTGTCTCACAGAGAGAGAGATAGAGAGAGAGAGAGCATGGGAAAGCCTGAGTCATTCACGTGTGTGTGTGTGTGTTGTGTGTGAGTGGATGGGGAGGGGAAACACCAGCATAGACTTGATGGGCCAAGTGGCCCATCTCTGTGTTAGGACGATCTCTAAGTCTCGAATCCTGAGCTGTTGGCAGTGCTGATGGTGTCCCAGTGGGTGTGGTTCCCGGCCTGTGTCCTGTGGATTCTCAGCACCCGTCGAGGCATGTTCGATTCCTGAGACGCTCCAGAAAGTTCCGTGCGTTCCACACTCTGCCATCGTTCTGTACACAAAAGGCCTCGGGCGTGTGGGGGCATAGCAATTACAATGTGAAGCGAGTCGCAGGGAGAGTTTTTATAGTTTCTGATTGCGGCACAGTATCTCAACAACAACAAGCATTTAAATAGTGACCCTCACACTGGGTAGCATCCCAGCGCGCAGTGTATCACAAGGAATTGCTGTCAAGTGTAGTGATTATCTATTTTCTAGGCAAACCCTGCGACCATTTTGCCCACAGCAGTGAGGCGAATGAATATTTTTTCTGGGGGATTTTGTCGACCAGAACACTGAGCGAAATAAGCAAAATATGACTTCTATTCCCAGTTAAAACTAGATTTAATGGTCTCGGGAACTCCGAGTGTTCGTTTTAACATTTAAAAGTTCTGTTTTTTTGTGGGGTGGTCTATATAATTTCCTGGAATTTTTTGAGGTGCAGATCTGGATAACATATCGAGTATTCCTGGAAATTTCCTTTCTCTTTTCCCACTAGCAAAGCGGGAAGTTTAACATGGACCTGAACAGACAAATGGGACCCCAGTCTCACCTCCAACAATGGAGCCCTCCCTACCACCACCCAAACTCTGGAACTCCATCCTGCAATCCTTCTGCCTCACCCCTTCTCTTGCCCCCTTCAAGCCGTGTCTAAAAATCTTTCTCTTTGACCGTGCCATCGGTCCCACCCTCCATCCCCAACCCCCCCTACCTTCCACCCCTCTTGACCCCAACTCCCAGCTCGGGTCCAAAAACCTCTGACTGTCCAGCGCCCTGGGACGTCTTTCCATCCTGATGGGCCCTATGCAAGTATAATTTGTTTTTGTTATTGTGCTTTTGAGAACAGTTGGCTGTTCTTCTCCTGCTGCTTGGGTGCTGCCAGTTATCAGCTGAACGGACGGGGCGAGGCTCTGTGACTCAGTTACAGGCCAAAGGTACGCTGCGCTGTGTGTACTGACAGGGTGTGGACCTGAGAGCAGATAACAGAGGCCAACATAACATCATTAGAAAATGGACGGCGGCGGGGGCAGTGCAGGGGAAAGTGGGGTGAAAAAACACAGAGGGATTATTTTCCATTCCGTGTATGTTTGCAAAAGCCGAGGAATATCAGTGACCACTGCCTCTACCCCAACTCCTTGTAGATGCTCCTGAGATCCCCACGTCCAATATTCCCAGTTAACCTGGTTTCGGATATTTTTGAAAAATTCACACGAGTGTCTCCCGGTGTCCTGGCCGATTCCCCCCCACTACCACCCACCCCGATTAAATCGGTTGGGCGCATGAGACCCAGATGCTCTAACGATACAGTCACTACACTGCACGGTAATTCCCTGTGTCCCGCTTTGAGACGTTTGGTTATTGTTATTGTTATCACTTTCAGGGCTCGCTGCTCGTTTGGTGTGTGGGGATTATTTGCAACCACAAACTTGGCTCATTGTTGGCGGTACTCTTGCTCTCCCAACCTCCCCAGTGATCTTTGCTGTGCATCAGTCAACAGAGTGAGAGACAGGAGAGGGTTTAGCCACTGAGAGCAATTTTTGGATTTGGGATTGGATGAGAGCTAATCCCTCCTGACCTCCATATGGCTTTCTAGCTGAGATTGTGTGTGTGTGTGTGCGTGCGCGCCTGCTTACAAGAGGATGTGTGTGTGGTGGGGCTCGTGTGGAGAGAAATACCCAGAGCAGATTTGATGGGTATGACTGTCTCTATACCGGATCACTTTTGTCCATAAAACACACAGTCACTACACTCTATAGTAAAATCCTGTGTAGCGCTTTGACGTGATGAGGCATGGGATCGAACGTCGGAATCGCTCTTGCTATGTTATGATTAACCATAACCTTCTGTGATTCACGGCTGGTTTATGGAGGATTGCTCCCGCTGCAAACGAATTAATGATCCGCATTAATTTTCTTTTATATCTAATTCTGCGATATTATGATTGGTGTTGTGGAACACCGGGGGATTGGGTCTGTGTGTGTGAACAGCAGCCAATTGTCAGGAGACACTGTGATCGCAGATGAATGGAGAGCGACATCAGCGGCTGACCCCAGAGTGTTTTGATCTGACGCGGTCCAACCCCCAGTTGAACCCTCAACCGTCAGCCAGATGCTTTTATCCGGGATCTGGGCAGGATTAAGGCAGCGTCTTTATGTCCTGGGGACTGATTGTAGTTTTAAAGCTACCGGGGGTGGGGGGGAGGGAAGTTACTGCGTATAACAGTCCCAGTGAATTAAGAAGCCAGGAAGACAAATGAGTTGAATTGAGGAATCGTTGTGATGTGAGCATCTCTGGACTCTGATCAGGAAGAGCTGGGAGGATCCCCCCTCCTTCCCAACTCCCGCCCCTGACTCCCCCTCGCCCCCCCCTCACGCAGGCAGAAGCTGTGCCTGGTAATAGCTTTTCAGAAGGAAACGCCAGCGGATGTTCTGAAGTGTTAATCTCACCCTGGGTCTGGGATCAAATGCATCCCAGAACTCCACAACCTTTTACAGTGCAGACTACACTGCAAGGTCCCTAGTGAGCAGCCAAACTATGTCGCAAGGTTGTTTTTTGTTGGGAAACCCTTTATAGATGTTGCTTATCCAATAATAATAATCCTTACATTTGATACAGAGCCTTATATCATTACCTAAAGATAATAATCCTCACAATTTGATCCATTGCATCAGAACGTCTCCAAGCGCTTTACAGGGGAATAGCAGTCAAGTGTAGTAACTGTGTAAGGGTCCAATAGCATAAAGATGTTTAGAGGTTGGCAGAGAGGTATGCTCCACCTGCCTGACAGTTCTGTGTCAGTCAACCCTGCACTCGCTCACCAGCCATGTGATGGTTTGCACCTTGACCTGACTAACACTGAGCCAGCCTGGCGCTTCCTGCTCAATTATTGACTTAGCTAATTATTTAACATTGATTATAACCACGTGGAATTTCTCTCGCTGTGACCTGACTTCACGTCTGTGTGTGTGTGTGTGTGCACAAGACGACAGGCGCATTAGCCTACAAAAATACACAGTCACTACGCTTGGCAGCAGTTACCCGGCAAGCACGTTGAGACTCTATGTGCGCTGTGTCAGATGCGAAGGCTGTTGATCATTATTGAGTTCCTCATTATGGCGTGACTCTCTTATTTGGCACCCAATGTTTGCTGCACACGTTTCTAACACAGAGCAGCACAGAGTCCAGTTGTTAAACCTCTTCGTTACATGGAATGAGAGAAATTTACAGCACAGAAGAAGGTCATTTGGCCCATCGTGTCTGTGCTTCTCTTGTAAGAACAATCCTTTTAGCCCCATTTACCTGTTCTCTTTCCCCCTCCCTTCTCCCCCCTCCTTTCCCCTGTAGTTACAGTCAAATCTGTTTTCCACAACAACTCATGGGACTGGACCAAAGCGGCCCATAAAGATATAAGGATATATATATAAGGATGGCCTCAGAGTAAAGGTTTGCTGGCATGTGTGGAATTTCTAAGTGTTTATAGAAAAATACAGGCCATATACAAACCCATAAATAACTAGTTTTAATAAAGTGATAAATCAGTTATAAAATACAAATCATTAGTGTTTCCGCGAGTCCATGTGAGGACTCCTGCTAGACTCCTAGTACATGCTAGCGCTATGCTGAGCAGCTCACTGTACCAGATCTGGCCCGGGGTGGTTGTTGACAGTAGGTCTGGTTGTTGAATAGAGGTGGTCGCTTTGACAAGTTTGACCGTAGCTCCTTTTCAGGTGTTCATCTTGTTCCGTTTTTTTGAAAGCTAATATGGTTTCTGCCTGAAAAAAATGCTCCCGATAGGGCATTCTGCAACTTGTAATATGCATTTGGATGCGTTTGCAGAGCATCGCATTGCAGCTGTAGCAGCAGCAGACCGTATAAGCGAGGGATTAGAGTAATGAGTGTCGAGACTGTGCAGATCACAGTTGACGTTGCATCTAATGCTTTCTGTCAGCTCCTCTGTGAACTGTGTTGGCTGCACTCCACAAAGCACAATCGAAACTTTAAACCGACCCTCAAGTCTCTTCTATTCTGCCACCTACACCGTTGGCACTTGACTGGGGTCAAAATTATGATGATAATAATAATAGTCCTTGCATTTGATAGCTATTACGGATTCTCCTTCAACCAGCGTTCTGTTTCACAGCTTGTGTGCTTAATAAAAATTGTTTCAAATCCTTTGGCTGCAAATGCCGTCACGTGAGATGAGACCCGAAAGCAGGTTGTTTTTTCGCTAACCGGCAAGGGAGAGAGACTCTTATCTCCACTGGTTGTTTAATCACATTTAAAATCATTACCAAAAAAAAGTACGAGGGAGAGAGAGGGAGAGGTTCGAATTTCTTTTAACACACACACAGCAGGTTGTAAAGCTGGGGAGCCACCAACCAGACCGCTCACTGGTTGAAGCAGAATCTGTAATGGCTTTTCAAAGGGAAGTAGATAAATATTTTAAAAGGAAAAATATAAAAGGGTGTATGTGTGTGCGCGCACAGAGAGGGGTGTGGGGGTACAAAATAATAATAATAATGATCCTTGCATTTGATATAGTGCCTTATCACGTCTTATCAGGACTGTTTGTAGGACACTGCTGTGCGCAATTGGCTGCCACATTTCGCCCACACACAAAAAAATACAATCAATTCACTTTACAATCTATTCTGCGAAGCTCTTTGAGACGTCTAGAAGACGTGAAAAGCACTATATCAAATGCAAGGATTATTATTATTATTATTATGTCTCCGAGACGTCTCAAAGCACTTCGCAGAATGTACTGTGAAGTGATTTGACTATATTTTGTAGGCAAAATAAAGGCAGGGGAGTGTACAGTGTGCAGAACGCAAGCACACATGATGGGTTAAATGGCTTCCCTCTGTGCCTTGAAATTGTGTGATCCCACAAACAGCTGGAGAGATTCTCATTTTACATGAACCTCGAACTCCCTTTCGTGCCGACATGCAGGGAAAGTTGCCCTTCACGCGCTTTTGCACATAATTACACAACGGAAGTGGCTGGCCTTGTGCTTGCGTGGGCGTTTTATTACACACCTGCCCTTTAGCCTCCTTGTTAGATGAACCTACGTAAGCTAAGAGCTTTTCATAAGGGCACTAGAGAAATGTTTGAAAATAGAAAAGTACAGGAGGATTTACAGAAACAACAGAGCTTGGGAGCCTGTAACAAGCCGCTTAAATATGCGATCATAAAGGTGAGAGGAAATTGTACAATATTCATTGAATGAATCAAGTTTGAGGTGGCTGAGGACAGAATCCCGGAGAATTGATATTATGGCATTTATTAAAGGATTTGGATAAAGGATGTGCGGAAATCCTATATTAAAAGAAATGAGAGAAGAGCAGATGAATGGGATTAGAGAAGAGAGCTACTGAATGGCCTCTTTCTGTGATTCTATGCCTTAACAATATTGCTTTGAACGGGTGGCTTGTTTACGTTTGATATAATAATAATAATAATAATAATAATCCTTGCATTTGATATAGGGCTTTTCACGTCGGGAGGACGTCCCAAAGCGCTTCACAGAACACACTGTAAAGTGAATTGACTGTATATTTGTGGGCGAACGCGGCAGCCAATTGCGCACAGCAATGTCCCACAAACAGTCATGGATTGAAAATTACCAATTTATTATTGTTTTTGGCTTTGGAGGGATTATTATTAGGCTCTGTGTGGAGTAAGGAAACTTGCCCAAGGTTTCGCCCTGTCTGGAATTGAACAGGTTACATTGTCTCTCGCTTGCAAAGCGAGTGCTCTAACCACTGAGCTACAGGACTCCACTGATATTCCTTTAAGATCAGGTCAATTTCCCTTGGAGTTAAAAAGTCTGAACTTTGAATGAAGTTCATCTCTTCGGAGAATGCCTGGAACGGTCTTGATTGACTCCCACGCTTTCTTAGCTAAGTATTAATCCAGAATGGTACAATCCCAACCAACTGAGCCCTGCGTAATCCGGCACCAACTGAACTCGTTAAAGAAACTGCTCAACTCTCCAATGAGGAGAAGGTTGGGTGGGGGACCTTGAGAGGTTGAGATCAGATGGGTTGAAAGACCTTAGAAACCTGGACAGTGCTAAGGCACCACATGCTGTTCGGACCCGGTACTGCAGTCAGTAAGCGTTTACAAGTACTGGGAAGCACACATTGTGCCAAATGGTGTCTCAGGGCAAGCGTCCAGCAATTCACACATCCATCTCTTTCTGTCCAAGAACAAGTGCCGGTTCTTTAAAGGATGTTTCTTTTCCCCCACCCAACCCACGCTCACACACTTTCTCTCTCCAAGAGTTTAAAAGTAGTTCAGCTAATGGAGGAGCAGGCGGCCATTTATCTCAGCAAAAGCCTCCCCGTCGCTGTCATTAAAACCCAGAGTGATTTGTTGAAGCAGCTCTTCTACGTGGAAAGCTGAGCTTATCTCCTAGAGAGCAGAGAGATTGGATTTCATAGCTGTCCACCTGCACCTCCAGGGAGATACTGAGCATCATGTTCGGAATGCTTTCCTTTCTGCTGCCCTTGCCAAGGAAAGAACATGGATTTTTATTGTCCCTCATCAGTTCCAAACATCTCCAACTGCTTTAGAGTTATCATCATCCAGGGCGCAGGCTGCATTTATAGACAGGCGTTCGAGCCAGCAAAGTCCTCAACCAGCTCCTTTGACCAATGGTCGATTCCTGCATTACCCCAACTTCTAGTGACCTTTGTGAGTGTAAGTCGCTGTGAGTTTGGAAATGTAGAGAGAGGGAGGAAGCTTTTCACAAGAGTTTTGAAGGCAGGAAGGGAGCAGGCATTTAGTGGCTGAACACTCAATGACAACAACATATTACAGAGAGAACGTCCCAAGGTGCTGGAAGGCTAAGGGTTTGTACCCGAGCTTGGGGTTAGAATCAAAAGGAGTGGAGAGTAAGGGGGGTGGGAGGGTGGTCGAAGGCATGGACAAAGAGGAGGGTCTTGAGACGACTCGAAGGAGATGAGGCAGAGGGATTTGAGGATGGAGGGTGGAGCAGAAAAGCTGAAGCCCCAACCACCAACGGTGGGGTGGGCAGGACGGGGAAAATTGAGCAGGCTGAATGAAGGAAGCAGACAGATTGGTATGGTGTAAAGAGCTCACCGAGGTAATGAGGGCTTTAAAAGTGAAGACCGCTAATGGTGGGATGGAGGAAGTGAGGACCAAGGAGCAGACCAGATTAGCACAAGCCAGTGGGGGGGGTGGAGGGGGGAGGAGGAGGAATGTTGCTGGAATGTTGTGGTTTTAGACTTATCCCGGTTTCCGCATCCAATAAATGTTTCACTGAGCTGATAGGGAGGCAGTGCAGTGTTGAGGCAGACCCTTCGCTCTTGGTCTCGTGCCAGGCAGAATCCTGACAGCTGAACAGCTGCACACAGTCACTGTGTCCAAGCAGCACTCACTGCCCGGCTTCTCGTTACCTGGGTTTATCCGGTCGGTTTCCTTGTTTTTAGTATCAGTCGGAAGCCGGGCCGGTATTTGGGGCTGGCGAGGGCACAGATTAAGGCATGTGTCCAGGAATATCCTTTCTAATTATCTCCTGGAGATAATTTCAGTCACTTCTTGCCTTTAGCTGAATGGAGGTAAGTGAGGCTTTAGCTGTTAAACTTCTGATGTTTTTCATTTAGGAACCGCGAGCAAAGGATATTGCGATTGATGTGTTTTTCTGTGAGTGTAAAACTAACTTTAATTCCCAATGGGCTTTGTTATCTGTGTCCAGCGCAGCTCCCTAACTGTCTTCCTCTCTGCACGTATCTCTGACTCTCAGCCTGTCTTGGTCTTACGCAGTCTCACCTCTGGATTAGAAGGTTGTTGGGTTCAAGCCCTCACACCAGGGGTCTGAGCTCGCAATCTAGGCTGAGTGGAACGCTACCAAGTCGGAGATGCTGTCCAGTCCTTCGGGTGAGATTAACCAGGGTCCGTGCCCTATTTAGACATTAATGATCCTGCGACACAATTGTAAACGAGAAATAACCCGATGCTAGATCTGAACTTTAGAGCGTGGGTGAAGAGCTCCCGAAGGCAGTGATGCAGAGGGACACTGAGGAATGAGGGAGCTCAATGCTGAGCATCTCATCCGCTGGTGTCAGTGTCTGCAGGCACCTGCCCTTGACC
Source organism: Callorhinchus milii (assembly GCF_018977255.1). Classification (NCBI taxonomy): domain Eukaryota; kingdom Metazoa; phylum Chordata; class Chondrichthyes; order Chimaeriformes; family Callorhinchidae; genus Callorhinchus; species Callorhinchus milii. Next base: position 15,947,527 of record NW_024704751.1, read on the forward strand.
AGTGACCCAATAAGCGCTGGTTTATCAATCGCAGCAGTTCCTGTGACTTGGAGTCAAACGACCGTCCAGTAGGAACATGTCCAAAACCAGCCCCAGGCTGGAGGTTTGGGCCAAACCAGGAAAAAGTGCCGAGAGCATTGCCCACGCCAGCGGTCTGATTACACCCGGCTGGTAAACATGGCCTTCTCTCTGCCAAACAAACACCCACACACTTCCCTCCTAGAGTGATGTCATCCCCAGTCTCGCTTTCACTGCCTGACGTGTTGTAGCCGCATTTGATGATGTACTTAATAATGTTCCTCTGCACCCAATGTAGTCTGCCAACCACCTGCCCTCTCCACCCACCCTCAGCTCCGCTTTCTCCCCTTGGTTTCCGAGCTCACAACCACTCCAGAAACCCCTTCCCAAAGTCCTTCTGCCTCTCGTCCTCAAAAACTCTCCAGCTGGTTAGCCTCAGGGCTGCGGGCCTGACAGTTGCACAAGTTGCCATTCGCCTAAAAGGCACAGTCACTACGCAGTTACCTGATAGCAATTCTCAGCGAATTATCCTGAGATATTTTGCCATTAGAGCTGTTTATCCAGCAGAATTATCATTATTATTTATTATTATTATTATCATTTAATATTGACGAGAGATTCCTGACTGCAGGAGGCCGGGGGTCAGGTTAGCTCTTGCCTTCTTATTTATACTAAGCCAAATGTTGCTGTCGGGAGCTTCCTGTTTTTGTGCTCGCTGAGAGTTTCGTAACTGTGTCCTCATAGCTCCTAGCAGTTGCAGACGGAGCCCATGAAACAGAGGAAGTGAAGCAGCCTGTTTGTTCCGAGATGTTGGTGTGGAGGGGGAAGCGAGAAATAACACATTGGGGTGGGGGGGGGGGGGGGCGGTGTCACTCGTGGTGCACAGTAATGGCGACTGGTGTGTCTGACAGGGTAATTGTTCGTCCCTAGTTACTGATTATTAATAGTATCTGTAACCTTCAAACTTCTTCACAGGGAATCACGGTCGAGTGTAGTGACTGTGGATTTACAGGGTGCTGCTGATTTGCGCACAGCAATGTCCCGCGCGCGCACAGCCATGAAGTGAGCGACCGACTGATTTTATCTGGAGGATTTATCCAGAGGCCAGGACGCCAGGAGAGGGAATTCTCCCTTCTCTCTTCGCATCGCGCGATCTATACACTGAGCGGGGAACAGCCAGAAAGCACGGGTCCGCGGTTTAACGTCTCATCCGAAGGCCTGGTGCCTCGGACAATTGGGAATGTTTTGCCCCACACCCCACCCCGGGGCGCTGCGATGGAGGGTCAGCCTGGAACGTGAGTCTAGTTGATAATGATACGCTTTATTGGAATCAATTCCATCTCAACCTCACTGCAGGAAATGTGCTGCTATTTACATCCACCAACTCAGCTATGGCAGGTTACAAAGCCACTTCCTGTTATCTCAACCCTTGGAGCTGATTGACATGGGTTTTGGGGGTGGGGGGGAAGGGAGGAGAAAGGGAGAGATATGGGCAGCCGTACGCTATCCCTGACAGATGGGAGAAACTTCCTGTAAACCTACACGACTGATCCTCCACAAATACCATGGTTTATTTCCTAAAGTTAACAGGAAGTAACTGCTTACTGACATGTGGTTCTCCTCCTCTCTGCCCCCATCTCCCCCCCCCCCCCCCGCCCCGCGCCGGCCACTTGTAAACACAGTTAACACTGAGAGCTTTGTCAATTAGTCAGAGTGCTTTTTGGACTTCTACAATTAGAGAAATAGCTCTATTTCTTACAATTAAATATTTCTTCACATGGGGGAGGGGGGCACTGGCCATGAGCATGTAGAACCTGACTATAGAGGGCAGCATCGATTAAGACATTTAAAGGAAGTGAATTTAAGGGAAGTAAGAGAGAGGCATTAAGCCCTACAAAAGAAGTGTCAAGGAAATGGGACTAAAAGATCTGACGAGATCCAATAAACCTGTCACACTACTCGTACAGCCGAGGAAGTGAATCCTTCGCAACTGAGCTTTACCTGAGCGTTCTGCGTCACTATCTAGTTCCTTCTCTATTTTCAGATTATCGTCATCATTGCCTTTTTCCAATAAGTCGATTTAGTTTCCGTTTGCCTTGTGATTCCAGTTGATATGAATTTCCTTCCACTATTTACCCTCCCTCCCCCGCCCCGATGATCTTGCCTTAAGGTGCAATGAGTTGGCTTCTCAGATTCCCCTTTTCTCCTCTCACCCCAATCAATATCTCAATTATCATAGGATGGAACTACCAGGATGGTAGAGGCGAACTAGATGGACCTTGGTGTTCTTTTGTCTAGAGTTTTACCCCACCACCCCCCAACCGCTCTTTGTGGGATGGACCTGGTGCCTTTCTCTCTCCACCACATACCATTAACGAACCTCGATCTGCAGAGCACCCACCTGAGGTGCTGTGTGTGGCCTTGGAAGGTGCTGCACCCTTTTTCGCCAAAGGGCACCATGATGGAGATGATTGATGGTGAATGCACACTGTGACTGGAGCCTGTGGCTCAGAGCATCTTCCTAGTGGGTGTAGCTTCCTTGCTGTTGAGCTGTTCAGCTCTGACATCCACATGACGGTGCATAGCCTCCTTTCGTGAGGGGCGGGCTCTTGCGTTTCTATTGCATTTGCCGTGACAACAGTTTGTGATTGATCTTGTCTTTGGAGGCAGAGTGCCAGGGGCGCGGAGGAGTGTGTGTGTGAAATAGCTGCAAATGTTTCGAACCAAAATAAGTGTCTGTTCTGGCAAAACCAGGAGCCTGTTTCAGTTCAAATCTGTAACCTGTATTTCCGTCAGATTTTCTGCCACTAGAGGTCATTGGTCAGCTGTGGAGGAAAATTGGCAGCATCTCAATCTACTCCACGGATCCAAACGCATTTAACATTGTTAATTGCCAGACCTGAACCCCGGAGCGGCAGCAGAATTTGTTTGGAGATGGAGAGAGGGAGTGGGGGGCTGGGTTGATAAGCTTCTCTGAAAAGCCAACGCAACTTGAATTTTTTTTTGCCACGTGTGGCTTTAAATTAATGTGGACCTCCTTTCGCCCACAAATATACAGTTAATTCACTTTGCAGTGTATTCTGTGAAGCACTTTGAGATGTCTAGAAGACGTGAAAAGCGCTATATCAAATACAAGGATTATTATCATTATTATTTGCCACCTTTCCTCTTATTCTCCCCCGTAACTAAATTTGCTGGTGACCAGCAGAAACTGTAGGACTGAAGACACCATGTTTTAAAGATTATTCCCAGCGATTTGAGACAGAGTCACGGAAGGGTGAACTTGAGAGATTGAGTGGTGTGGGTGTGGGTCAGCACTTCAGCAGTGACTCAAATTTGAGGAACTAAGGCTGAGAATCTACCATCAGAGACGTCACATGGTGATGAGTGGCCACTTCTGTGGTTTTTACCAGAATGTTACTGGAGGAGGAAAGACGTTGAAGAGATAGCAAAATGTCTTATTCCGTTCTGATGTGGCGGGGGTTCTGACAAGCCTGTGCCTGCTCGCTGCTGAAACGCTATGTTTAAGATATTGTTTAGGAGCAAGACCAGGTTACAAGAGGCAAGTCTTTACTGCCTGCGGTTTGGACTGGGGCGTGGGGGGCCTGGGTGTAGAGACTTTAACCTGCTGTGTAGTTTTATCTGGTTAACCAGTCATGCTTATGGGGATCGCCGAGTCCTGTGGATTACACTTGAGTTTCTTTCTGCAGCTTTTTTTTTCTCTCTCTCTGTTTGAGCAAGAGTGATGTGTCAAGCTTTAATGACTGAGCTATTTCAGCTGGAGTCTCTCTCTCTTTTTCACACACACAGAGACATCTAGTTCTAGGTCTTAGTTTTGTCTCCTGTTGAATGCAGGTCCTGGATCCAGGTGATAATAATGGGGAATATACTGGGTGATCCAGTGGTTAGAGGCCATGAAACCCTTTAACCCAGCAGCTGAACATTTTTCGCCAAATTTATGGTTTCGGTTGTGAATTAAAGGGATCGTGAATTAAATGGGAGGGGCAATATGCTATTAGGTGTGGGGGGGCTTGATGTTGTTTTGGGGGTGTGGGAGGGAGTGTGGGTATTGTTGGTGGGGCAGCGAACGGCTGATGTAGGGAAACTCTGAAGACTGGATGCAGTTTCTTTAACTGAAGAAGAAATGCTCGCTGGTGGGAGAGCATTGAGCTAAGTTTAGACTCTGCGACTCTGTGAATTACATCTACTTTATTTTGTGACTCTTAATCCAGGTGAAATCAGAAATCACAGGGATAGAGAAGGAGTTTGCCTCTTTAATGTGTAAGGTAAGACCCCAATGTTTGCCACACTCTCTATCCTATCTCTGAGCCCTGCATTGGGACAGAGAGAAGCTGTCGATTTCAGCAGGAAAAAGAATTTACACACTCTGTTGGCTGGTTCCAGCTCGCTTTTCAGCTCCCCTATGATTGTTACCTCTTCATCACCTTCCTCTCCGACTCTGACTCTTCGCTTACACTCCTCTCTTGGAATCTCTTGCAAAACGATGTGGCCAGGTCGCTTCTGTCTCAGTTCCTAGTTGTGATCACCTACCATCCAGTTACTGACTCTCTCTCTCTCCCCCGCGGAAATAATCTGTAACCACTGAAGACCCATCTGCAAGCGCTCTAGGGTTCTAGGGCAGGCCACTCACATGGGCTCACATGCCCCACACGCAGCTGGACAGCTGAGCACAACGATAGCAGGGCTGCTGCAACTGAGGCCTGGCCAAGGCTTGGGTTTCACCTCGTCTCTCAATGGATAGGATTCCAGGTCACTCGATAACCGTTTTCCCACTGGGAAAAACATCTTGAAACTTGTGCTGCTACTTCTTTTGTAAGTGCTCTCCCGTCCACGCGTACGCACGCGCGCGCACACGCATGCTCCCAACCCGCCAAGCGTGACGGTGACTGTGCCAGCAATGCCCACCGGGAGCTGCTTTTCTGACGTGGTTTATTTTTGCAAATTGCAGCATTTTGCTCTAGAAAGAGCGACTCAGCCAAAATGGCTTGCAAGCTCGTGCCTTGTACAAGGTGACTCACAGCTAAAAAGCGCTGGTGATATTGATTCCTGGCTGTGCTGCGAATTGAAACAATAAATATAGACAATTCAACCCGTTTCCCCCAACCCCTCCCACCACCGCCACCACCGCCCCTGCACAAGAGCTTTGATACATCTCTCATTATCACCCTCTTTGATGCAGCACTTAAGTTCTCCAGGATTCGCTGTCTTCTCTGTCGGACATGTTTGAGCATTTCCGAGACCTTTTGTGCTGAGACACAAAACAGCTGATCTCCCGCAGCAACTTGTGATTCTGAAGTCTGCTTCTTGACACACGCTTAAAAATAATCACCACCACCCCCCACCCCCTTCTCTTGTGCATTCAGTGACCCATGTACGATTACTATGCTGTGTCACTGCCTCCAGAGTTGCTTGTGGGCTGGGACTTAGGTTAACATCTCATCTGAAGGACGAAGCACTGCAATGCAGAGGCGCAGACCAGGCGAGCACAAGTCTAGCGGCAGAAAGCAGTGTGTGTTACTATTTTGTGAACTCTAACCCTGTTTCAGGAGACAAACTGAGTGTCTGTGGTCTACTCTGTCGTCTTGTCAGGCCTCTTGGCCAAGAAGCCATTACCTCTTTACCTCCAAATTACCCCAAATTCCACCTAGTCTCAGCATATCGCGCAGTTCTGTCCACAAACTTCAAGATGGCCCAGAATTGTGGAGAACTCTTAAATCCAGCCTTCATTTGAAAGCCTGTTTTAGCGCACATCTTCAAACGAAAAAAGTTTCGATTAAGTTGTAATTTCAGAATTTTCCCCCAAAAATACCGTGCAATGTTTTGGAGCAAGGCTAAGACGAAGTAGCTTTGCTGGAGCTGTGCAAAGGTGAGGAGTACAGATTTGGTGTGTGTCTCTAGGGTAGCTCTGTGCTATATTGGGGGGGAGGGGGAGGGGGTTTCAGTTAATGCCTCGCTCCTCATTGCCGAACCAGGTGCTGTACTGTTGCACAGCGGAGACGTCAGTGGGCTCCTGCTCGCTCTTGGCCAATCGCTTCTCTCGACTCTGTGAACAGCTGATGTTATCTATGCGTGCTGTTTCTGCACAGGAAACCTAACTTTCCTGTGCGCTGTTTGAGCGATCGCTCGAACTATCCTTTTCTGCTTCTGCTGCGAGCCTGTAGCCCTTGAATGCCGTGCGGGCGGTGCATGTGGCTGCTTCCAGCCGCCCGTCCCCGCTGCTCTAAATGGAATTGTGATGGACAACGGGTCGAGAAAGTTTGCTCTGCTCAAGATTTTCTCCTTTCACCGTCGCAAGAAATACCCGGTTGTTGACTGTGACCCATGTCCGGAGAGCTGTGAACAGGTACTAGATTGCACACAGCCCTGCTGGTCAGGTTTCCAGGGCAGAGGATTTGTTGTGCATGACCCGATTGATCAATTGATTGTTTGATCAATTGATTGATTGCGTTGTGATAGTTTCTTCGAGTGGTGGCTTGACACAGCAATTGCGGCAGGGTCAACATGCAATACATGTTGTGCTCGGAGATTCAGCTGTTCTTGCGGCAGTGTGATGGTGTGACGAGTTGTGTGTTGTGGGTATGTCCTGTCATGTAACATTCATGCAGGTCAAGGCAATGTGAAGAGAGAGTGCAGCTTCAGGGATGTGGTGGGCAAGAAAGGGATGGACATCAGGAGGTGTGTTTTTAAGAAAATGGCAGACATCAGGAAGTATTTCTTTACATTAAGACCCTCACTTTTGACCACCCCCTTGGGATATCCTTCTGACGTGAAAGGCGCTGTATAAATGTAATTTTTTGTTGTTGTGATAACTCAACACATTACCACTGCTGGAATCTCGAGCAGTGTGCACCTGTCTGCTGTTGAACTCGCTGCAGCCTTTGCTGCCTGCAGGTTGGTGATGTTTGGCTGTGGTTACTGTCACACCCATGAGCACAACACAACACATATACACCCAAGCCACACTCTTTAATACACTTTCCTTTGCCAACTGCAGAAACTCCCCACCCCGTCCTCTTCTCCTGCCCCCGACACACCCCAACCATGCAAAACAGGTCGGTGCATCACCAATCTCACCAATGTTTACACTTCGAACGGAATAACTAACACAGCAAGTGAGCCATCACCGCCTCCTGTACAAACTGTTGTTTACCCACTGGGCAGAACATGTTAAGCTGTATGAACCCCCTCACTAAGTCCATTTGATATCAGTCTTGTCTCTCTTTCCCCCTGGCTGATTCAAACGGACATTTAAAGAACCCTCAACTTCCCTGCTACCGTTTCAATGAATCCTGAAGATTTTCTCCCACTTTTCCTGGTTTATATTCACTGCTAATTCACTCCCACCCCTATCCCCACCCCCACTCACCCTCCCCAAACAAACTTAACACAACAACATCTTGCATTTATATAGCGTCCTTCACACAGGGCAGCATCTCGGAGCGCTTGATATTGTTAATAATAACAATAATCCTTACTCAAATTGCTTCACAGGATATACTGGGTAGTGACTGTGTATTTTGTGAGCGACACGCGGCAGCCAGTTTACGTGCAGCAATGCCCCATAAACAGCCATGGAGTGAGTGACCAATTTTATTTGGGGATTGTTGCCCATGACACCAGGAGAAATTCCCTTTTCTTTTCAAGTAGTGCCTTGGGATCTTTAACCTCCACCTGAACATGTAGACGACCTCAATTTAATGTCTCGCCCAAAGTACACCACCTACGACAATACAACACAAACACAGCTCAGCATTGGAGTGTCAGCTTCAGACTGACTACCTGATTCCAAGTCCCGACGCGGGACTTGAACCCACAACCTTCTGACTCGAGAGGAGAACGTGTTTCCACTGAGCCAGTTAATACGTCAAAGAGTCTGTTCCTGCGCTTAGCGTTCATTGGATCTGTAAAGTACAGTAGAAACTAGCACCTGGTTCTACAGCAGAACTAGTGCTTAAAGTAACTTTTGCCTTTCCCTGTGAGCTGCTTTCGGAAATGCTTGTGATTTTTGACACTTATGAGGGAGGGAGACGAGGAGGGGGGAGAGCCTGGGCGGTGGCTGGGCGGTGTTGCCAAAACCCAGAAGTGTGAAATTACTGGATCATTGAGGTGGTAGAGAGAGATGGCGAGTGTTGCAATTTCAGACTAACTGTGAATTTCTCACTACCCGTCACTGGGGCTTTGCAACCGCAGCTCGGAGCCTCACTGTGGAAACCTGTTTTGCTCTTAAAGAAAAAAATTCTAATAATTATTGCAACAGTAATAGACGTTGCCATTGATATCGCGTGAAGATATCACATCGTCGAGACGTCTCAAAGCACTTCTCGGAATATACTGTGAAGTGGATTGACTGTGTATTCTTGTAGGCGAAACTTGGCAGCCAGTTGCGCACAGCAGTGTCCCACAAACAGTCGTGGATGGAGTTATGTCTAACTCGTCGCTCCTGATAACTCATTGTTTAACCCTTTTTTTCTTGGAGCGATGAGTTATCAGGAGTTTACCGTTTGTATAGTCAACGCAAAAAGGGGAGCAGAGACATGAGGAGACTCTGAACACAGAGAGAGGGAGGGGAGAGGAGGCATTCTCTGCCACATACTATTGTCAAAGACTAGTTCATAATTTTTAAAGAGAAACATGCAAGTTCCTGAGAAAGAGGAATGGAAAAGAGGGTGTGGGGACAGGCCGCAGTGTGATATGATGAGGAAGTATATTGCCATTCGAGCTACTTAAAGAGCAACCGCATACAGGAGATTGGAGGGGGACGGGGAAAGAACAGAGCATTAGAATTCAGTTTAGGATAGACACTACAGAGTGAACACCCGCACGGATACTGTGGGCCGAATGGCCTCTTGCTTTGCTGTAGATTTCTGTAGTTCTACACAGAGAAAACGCCCAGACTAGCTTGCTGGACCGACAACTCACGTCTGTGGGTGACGTTCTGTAGTAAGTGTTGGCTTCTCACTCCTGGCCCCCCGGCAGAGTACAGTCCTGAGCTGGCAGCCAGCCCTGAATTAGTTTTGCATTAATCCCGTCTTGCTTTTCTTTGTAGGATGAAGGGAACGTGAAAGAGATTAACATCACGCACCATGTGAAGGAAGGTTCCGAGAAGGCTGACCCATCCCACTTCGAGCTGCTGAAGGTTCTGGGCCAGGGGTCCTTTGGCAAGGTCAGTTTGTCACGGGACACCAGCTCGCGGGAGAGGGTGGGTTGTTGAGTGGGAGAAGGGGCCATTTCACCTCACGGCTGACGTGGGACCTTGCTGTGCTCAACATGACTGCTACTCGTAGTGTATTGGTTAGCACACTCGCCTTGCAAGAGAGAGAGAGGACCCAGGTTCGATTCCCGGGCAGGGCAAAACCTTAGACAAGTTTCCTCACCTCACACTCCTCTGTTCACCCAGCAGTAAGTAGGAACCAAGTTGTTGATAGCATTTGATATAGCGTCTTATCACGTCGTTGAGAAAGTGCTTCACAAAATATATAGTTACAATATATTCTGTGAAGCACGTTCTCAACGACGTGATAAGACGCTATATCAAATGCAAGGATTATTATAATTTAACGAAGAGTGAAGAATCCCACACAAGGCTAGAGGACTCTTCTTTATCCCCCCACACCCCCACACTCCAGACCCTCAAGGAACCTTTGCAAACCTGGTTAAATCTGTGGTTTATCCATATTTCTGGAGATTTGACCGTTCATGGTTTCTGCAGGTGTTTCTGGTGAGGAAGGTCAAGCCGCCGGACTCTGGCCAGCTCTACGCCATGAAGGTCTTGAAGAAAGCGACACTGAAAGGTAAGGCTGGCGTGACGTGCTTAGTAATGGATGATACGTGGCAGGAGGCTGTGGACACCAGTCTTCACTCTGTTTCCACTTTTTTTTCAGTGCGGGATCGTGTACGAACTAAAATGGAGCGGGACATTCTGGTGGACGTGAATCATCCGTTCATAGTGAAGTTACATTATGGTGAGGAGGCAGGCTCAGGGTCTGTGGGGTGGCGCCTTGGGGGCAGTGGTGGGGGGGTGTGAGGAGTTGGGAGAGGGGTGGGGCAAGTGGGCAGGTGAGGGGGCGGCAACATTCATTACAATCATGCAACACAAATCTACCATCACACACAGCCGCTCTCACTTTGGGAGGATGTCCCTAAAGCACTTAATAATCATGGCTGAGAGCTCATCCGGGGGTGGAGCTGAGGGGATGTGGGAGAGTGTGGAAAAAGATGGAGGTCTTCAGATGGAAGTTGAACGTGGGGAGGGAGGAAAGGTGACTTGAGTCGGGTAGACTTGAGAATCGAGCCCTAGAGCTGGGGCAGAATTGCTCTAGAGAAACCGATTATAACAGGAGCCACGTGGGTAGAATCTCACAGCGGCTAGGGCCGGCCGGCCAATGGAGATCTCTGTGACTGTCTTACGCCCGTGTCTTTGCTCTTCCAGCGTTTCAGACCGAAGGAAAGCTCTACCTCATTCTGGACTTCCTCCGAGGAGGTGATCTGTTTACTCGCCTCTCTAAAGAGGTACGTTCCTGGGAATCACTCGCTCAGTTCTGGCTGTGTTGTCATCAGCAGTTCTGGACCATCCGTCGCTGTGGTCTATCACAACATTTTGTGTGGGACCCCCCCACCCCCTCCCAGTGCTGATTGTAACAGCTCAGGCTGTACGCAACACCTCCCGGGCATAGTGGCATGAACGGTATTCCTCCATCTCTCTCTCTCTCTCCCCCTCTCGCTGCAGGTGATGTTCACTGAAGAAGATGTGAAGATTTACCTGGCGGAGCTGGCTCTGGCACTGGATCACCTGCACAGCTTCGGCATCATCTACCGCGACCTCAAGCCCGAGAAGTAAGTGCTGACGGGGAGAGACACGCCAACTGAAAACTCTCACCGTTAGATCTCAGTGCAACCGTGCGACAGAGAACACGAACATGTCACATTACACCGCCCTGCATAGCGTCACATCACACAGCATCACAGCACCGTGTGATGTTACACAGCACCACACAGCGTCGCACAGCACCGCGTGATGTTACACAGCGCCACGCAGCGTCACACAGCACCGTGTGATGTTACACAGCGCCACACAGCGTCACACAGCACCGTGTGATGTTACACAGCACCACACAGCGTCGCACAACGTACCACTGCGTCTCCATCACATCACTTAAACCAAGTTTGCTGCTCACGGATGTTTAACCGGATTTTCTCTCTTGTTGACCTTTGGCAGTATTTTGCTGGATGAAGAGGGACACATTAAGCTAACAGGTGAGCACCAACGGGGACAGTTCGGAGTGGGGGTTGGGGTTGGTGGTTAGCGTGAGGCCAGGGCAGGGAATGGGGGGTGGTGGCGGGCGGGGCATGGGGGCAGGGGCTGGGAGTGGGGTTGATGGGGTGGGTTATGGCTGGTGGTATTTAGCTGTGGGTCTGACCATTACAGACTTCGGGCTGAGCAAGGAGGCGATCGACCACGAGAAGAAAGCCTACTCGTTCTGTGGCACAGTGGAGTACATGGCTCCGGAGGTGGTGAACCGTCGCGGGCACACGCACAGCGCAGACTGGTGGTCCTTTGGGGTCCTGATGGTAAGTGTTTAATGTTTGTTTCTCGCCTCTTCCCGACTCTGTCTGTGCTCTGACCGACTGACTCCCTGTCTGTCCTCCCACTCCTCCGCAGTTTGAAATGCTCACCGGCTCGCTGCCGTTCCAGGGGAAGGATCGAAAGGAGACGATGACACTGATTCTGAAGTGAGATGCCATCGCGGGTTGGGTGCTGCCTGTGTGATTGACGGGGATTAGCCAGGGGAGGGGATGGAGTCAGGGGGTGGGGAGATAATCCTGAGATTCCAAACTCATTCTGGCTTTAAGACCAGAAGTTAAAAGTTTGAAATTCAAAAAAAAAAGTAAAAGTTTACGATTGTGCAGAAGTTTGCAAATCTCTTAAATTCACGTGTTGATTTCAAGTTGATTTTCCCCAGTTCTTTGAGATGTCTCGACAACGTAATAAGCGTTATATCAAATGCAAGGTTTATTATTGTCAATGAATTAATTAAAAATAAAGCACTGTTTAAAATTCAGCACATTTATAAACTTCTGAGACGACAGTCATGAACCTGAGACATTGAAGCCAGGATTGGGTTCACGTGTGTCAGTCGTTTCACCCCTCAGTCAGTCTGCCCTGTCCTGGTTGTTTGTTTTGACGCGATGATGAATGCTGTGAGGTGTTTACCCTCCCTGTGTTCTCCCTCTCTGTAGGGCTAAGCTGGGGATGCCTCAGTTCTTGAGTTCCGAAGCACAAAGCTTGCTGCGAGCACTTTTCAAGAGGAACGCCGCAAACCGATTAGGTAAATATCGGAAATATCAGCCTCGTGCTCAGATCAGGTTTTCTCCCCTCTCTCTGGGGGTGGGGCCTTGGGGGGGATTGGGGGTCGGAGACTTATTGCCAGTCTCTGGCCTCAGCCTCTGGACAGAAACTTGCATTTATACAGCGCCCTTCTGCAAGGCAGTGTCTCGGAACACTTAACATTGCGCAAAGCCGAGCTAGGAGGAGAGAGGAGGTGACCATAGGCACGGTCGAAGAGGAGGGTCTTCAGGCATGATGTAAAAGAGGGAAGGGAGGTGGCAAAGCAGAGGGATTGAGGGAGAGAGTTCCAAAGCTTTGGGGAGTAGTGACTGGAAGCACAGCGACCGATGGTAGAGCTGAGGGCATGAGGGTAAAGCAGGAGGCTGGAGCCAGCTGAGCAGAGGCAGCGGGTAGTGGAGCGGGGAGAGAGAGTGCCAGGGTGTGAAGGGATTTGTTGACAAGTGACTACATGATTAATCACCGTATAAAGACTTTGCAGTTGGTAATAACTCGGGATTCTGAATGCTGTCTCGTCTCCCGGCTTGTGTTACCCTGAGTCTGTTGCCCAACAGGAGCTGGTACGGATGGTGCAGAGGAGCTCAAGAGACATCTTTTCTTCGCAACTATTGACTGGAACGTAAGTCCCAAAACCATCCAAGCAGCTTGTACCTATACTGGCACTGTTTTGCTCTGTGTTGGACGTAGATAAGATCAGTTCAGTGAGGAGCATTCAAAAAAAGGGTAGATTCAGCTCAGCTGTGATCAGAGGATGTCAGGTGGGTGGGGAGGGGGAAATCAGGACTGGAACTAAACACATCTGTATTTTACAGAAACTGTATCGAAGAGAAATGAAGCCTCCATTCAGACCAGCAGTAGCCAGGCCAGACGACACCTTCTATTTTGATCCAGAGTTTACAGAGCGAACGCCAAAAGGTTTATATCATTTGTGTGTCTGACTGTCTAGCTCTGTGTCTCTCTGTCTGTGTGTCTATCTGTTTTCGTATGTATCTGTCAGTCAGTCTCTGGTGTGTCTGTGTCTGGGTGGGTATGTTGGGGGAGGAGAGGGGGGAGGACTGGAAGTGCTATTTGTGGTGAAGGATGTTGATGCACATTAGCTTCTGTGTTTGCCATTGTAATCACCTAATTTCTTTGTATGAAGCGCTTAAGAGATATCCTACCTCGATAGACTATATCCTTGTCTGCAGATTTGCCAGCATCTCAGTGACCTCTATCCTCTAGTGATTTCTCTTCCCCACTCCCCCTCCCGCCTCCCCCAGCTCAGGTGCAAATTTTAGACTGTCCAGCTCCTTGGGGCATCCTCCTGGCATGAGAAGGATTGTGTATAAATGTGAATCTGTATTGTAATCTATGGCTCTTGTCATTAAACAATCGCCAGACTCTCCGGGTGTCCCTCCCAGTGCCAGTGCTCACCAGCTGTTCCGTGGCTTCAGCTTTATCGACTCTGGACTCGAGAAAGAGGAAGGAAAGTCGGACGTTCCCATCCATCCGCTCTTGCATCCTGTAGTGAAGGTGAGAATCGGTCGCCCTACTCTACGTGGGGGAGGTCAGAGCCTGCCCTGTGTGAAGGGGGCAGAGAACGAGAGTGAAACTGTGTGACGTCTCTTCCAGCAAATGCACGGCAGCAACATGACCCTAACTGATGGTTACGAGATGAAGGAGGATATCGGAGTGGGCTCCTACTCTGTCTGCAAGCGATGCATCCGCAAGGGGACAAACTCGGAGTACGCAGTCAAGGTAAGGTTTCCAAAGTAAAGGATTCGTCCCAAAATCCATAAGTATAGATTGATCCACCCTCAAAATGTCTCAGTATTTCACAAAGGTCTCAGGTTTTTGCAGGGTGGGAAGGGGGGGAAGACCTGTGGCATGGAGTTTCTCTCTTTACCAAGCAGTAAGTAGGAACCCGGCTGTTAGTCGATTGCCGGTTCACTTTCTGGTGGTAATAATCCCTCCAAGACGATAGTTTGAGGGACAGTGCTGTGTGCAACTTCGTCCACAGTCCACTTTACAATATATTCTGTGAAGTGCTTTGAGACGGCCCAATGACAAGATAAGGTGCTGTATCAAATGCAAGGATTATTATTATTATAATATTATAATTAAATCTCACGTTGTCTCTTTGTCTTTTCTCTCCAGATAATCGACAAGAGCAAGAGAGATCCCACGGAGGAGATTGAGATCCTGCTGCGGTACGGCCAGCACCCCAACATCATCACGCTGAAAGACGTGAGTGTGTCTCTCGCCTCGTGCAGACAGGTCCACCATGGGGAGGGGTGCTCCTTGCCGCGCTCTCTAGAAAGGGCCACAAGTTCAGGAGCTGACATCCTCTCCACTTGACACTGAGATTCCGAAGCTAGTTGTGTCTGAATCGTAATTAAACTCTCTCCCCCACTGCTAAAATCTGGCCATGTCTGTGTCTGCTTATCCCCTCCATCCCACCATCAGTCGCCAAGCTTTAGCCCGCTCTCTGCAACTCCCTCCCGTATCTCCACCGTCTTGCCCTCGCACTCTCACTCTCTGCTTTCAAAACTCCTCCTTAAAGACCTCTGTGATTGTGCTTTGGGCCACGTTCTCCTCCCCACCCTCGATATCTAGCTCAGTGATCCACACGGTCTCGTTGAAACACTGCAAGGACATCCTTCCGACATGAAAGGCACTATATAAATGTGATTTGTTGTTGTTGCAAATCATTATCCTGTGTAAACGCACTGTGTAAGTGTGAGCTGCGCTATCGTGGTAAGTGTGAGCCGTGGCAGTTATTCTGCCCCTCTATCTCCTCCCCAGGTCTACGATGATAATAAGAGTGTGTATCTAGTGACTGAACTGATGCGAGGGGGGGAGCTCCTGGACAGAATATTACACCAGAAAGGTTTCTCCGAGCGGGAGGCCAGCACCCTGCTTCACACCATCGCCAAGACCGTGGAATATCTGCACTCTCAGGGGGTGAGTGAGCGCTTCACTCTTTCCCTGTCACATGGCTTCATGTCCTGTACATGTTGCATTTTGCTCAGAGTCTGACATTAAATGCAAGTTGTTGTTGTTATCGATATAAAAATATATGGAAAATGTGTGAGCATGTGTATCTAGTGTGTGTGTGTATATACATATATATATGTGTGTGTGTGTGTGTGTGTACATAATGTGTGTGTATATTTATAGTGTGTGTATATATATGTGTGTGTGCATCTGTGTATATATTTATAGTGTGAGCGTGTGTGTATATATATATAAATGTGTGTGCATGTTTGCGTATATAACGTGTGTGTGTGTATATCTATATATGTGTGTGTGCCTAGTATGTATTTATATTTGATATAATTACACATTTTCAAGCACAGCAATAAAGATGGCTTTGCCCTCCCTCAGGTGGTGCACCGGGACCTGAAACCCAGCAACATCCTGTACGTAGACGAGTCCGGGAATCCGGAGTCCATCCGGATCTGTGACTTTGGATTTGCCAAACAGCTTCGCGCCGAGAACGGGCTCCTCATGACGCCGTGCTACACGGCCAACTTTGTGGCCCCGGAGGTGAGCGCCTTCCGTGAGTGAGAGAGAGACACCCACAGAGGCTGCAGGCGTTTGTGTGTGGGAAGAACTTTGAAACGTCTTGATGCTTCAGTCACAACAACCCCGACTGTCTGGAACTCCCTGCCTCAATCCATCCGCCTCGCCCCCTCTTTGCTTGTCTTCAGATCACACCTGGAGGCCTTTTGACCCTTTATCTCTATCTCCCGGTCTCGGGTCAAACTTCGCTCTGAGATTTAGCAATCCCGCATGAAGGCTGCTTTATAAATACAAGTAGTGGTGGTTGTGGTTGTCTGAGACGCTACTGTGCGCAATTGGCTACCACTTTTCTCCCACAAAATTACACAGTCAATCCTTTTTCCTGTGAAGCGCTTTGAGACGGATGTGATATATTTGATCGTATATCAAATGCAAGGATTATTATTAATAATAAAGCAGCTCTATATAAATAGATCTCTTCCCTCTCACTCCCTGTCCACCCTAATTAATATTAAATTAAATATCAGTGTGTGTCTGTTTGGGGAGGGCGCAGTGGGAAGTGGTGTTGGTTAATGAATTGTGATTTGAGGAAATGCCAGGTTGTGAGCACGGGCTGAGGTCTGGCCTAATGGAGAGACAGACTGGCTCAGTGCCACACAGCAAAGCCCCAGCAGATTGCTGCATTGTTGCGGCGGCAGCTGTCACCGCCACACGCGTTAGCAATGCCGGCTCTTTCCAGTGGGCCTCGCGCTGCTCTCGGGGAACTGCAAGGGACGGAGTAATCCCTCGCAATCTCTCGCAATCCCCCAACATTCCTGATCCGATCCGTCTGCTAATGAGGGAGAGCTGATGGCAAACGCTGCCAAGACCTGGGATGATCTTGTTCTTAGGTTCACTGACTCCCACTTCCTCCTCCTCCTCCTCCTCCTCCTTCCCCCCTCTTCCCCCAGTCTGGGGGAATACTAACCCTAGAGGAGCCGCGGGAATCAGTGAAGGTCACTGTATCCCGCCTGGGGAGAGAGCAGGTAATGGGATTAGAGTAGAGAGCTCCAGTGGGGGTGCAAGCATGTGGGCTAAAGCCTCCCATCTGTGCTGATGACATTCAGTGGTTCCACACTGCCCGTGAATCACTCAGAATGATGATGATGATGGTTGATTTCCTAATCACTGGCATCTTGGCGGAATGTTCTTGATCAGAATTGAACAGAAGCAGCAGGCTGTGTGGCAATGAGAGTAACGTGTGTGTCTCCGGCTCAGGTCCTGAAGCGGCAGGGATACGATGAAGGATGTGATATCTGGAGTCTTGGAATCCTGCTGTACACCATGCTGTCCGGGTGAGTCGCGTCTCTCCGCTGATAACCCCCAAAATATACAGTTAATTCACTTTACAGTATATTCTGTGAAGCGATTTGGGACATTTCGATGACGCGATAAGGCGCTACATCAACTGTAAGGATTTTTTTTAAAAAATTATATCAGCGTCTGGGTCAACTCCCAAGATCTCTGTACAGACCATAATGCTCTCCCCCCAGCCCACAACATACACATTTCATTGCAAACAACTCTTATGTTAACAAAAAAAATCTTGATTTCCCTACGCCTTTACTTATTTTGATGATGATTGTAAATTGACTCTTTGGACTCGCTGCACAGTGGAAATAGTTTCTCTCTGTTTACCTCCTCCTGTTCAGACCTCTGAATAGCCCTGCGTTCTCTCCTCTTCCCCTCCCTCTCCCCCTTCCCCAATAAGTTCCATTGTGATCCTGTCTCCTCTTCCCCTGTCAAAGTCTGTGTGTGTGTGTGTGCGCGTTTGTGTGTGTAACTGCCTGTTCTGAGCGGGTGCTGGAGTTCAGAGCATTGTGTAGTGTGTGGGAGTAAACGGCTCCTGTATGACAGTCCCAACACATTTATGTGAAGCTCAGCATCAAACAATGACTCGGAATATAAAAAAGGAGCTTTTGTGAGGGAGCGAAGTATTTGGTGGAATAGCTGCTAATAGCTTGCGTACCGCCTGAGACACCCACACACACGCGGTCCATGTCTCCTGGAAAACACGCCGCTTAGCCTGACAGGTACATCAGAGCAAAATAAGTTGTCAAGCTGAAGGAGAGCGTTTTAAAGGGTGGATTTGAAACTTCTTTTAAAGGGAGTTTCGTTCTCAGCGCACAGTTTCAAACGCAAATGTTGTTCGGAATTATGATTGAACGATTTGCCTTGGGGGGAGGCTGTCTATTTGTACGGGTGGGGGGTGGGGTAGTGGGGGGAAGATTTTGTTTAAAGTTTTGGCTGAGTCTGTGAAACAGAGTGACGATCGGTCTTGAGAGCATCACCGTGTCAACGGCGAGAGCCGTAACACACAAAAGAGCCATTGAAGGGGTTCATCGAGGTGTGGGATGTGTTTGGCCGATCGTAGAGAAATTGTGATTTGTTTCACACAAAAAAACATTGTTGGGCCATTTGTGGACCTCGCGTAAGCAAACAGGTGTTACGGTACTTGGATTTTGCGCAGTTACAACGGGGGATGTTGCCCGTACAATGGTTCTAATCATTCACAAATGCTGTAAAATTATTGACACAAAGGTGCACCGTCTTGTGAATTCCTTGAACCCGGACTTATGTGCAGTGCCGCCAGGGGGCGCCGGACTTACGTGCAGTGCCGCCAGGGGGCGCCGGACTTACGTGCAGTGCCGCCAGGGGGGGCCGGACTTACGTGCAGTGCCAGGGGGGCCGGACTTACGTGCAGTGCCGCCAGGGGGGCCGGACCTACGTGCAGTGCCGCTAGGGGGCGCCGGACTTACGTGCAGTGCCGCCAGGGGGGGCCGGACTTACGTGCAGTGCCAGGGGGGGCCGGACTTACGTGCAGTGCCGCCAGGGGGGCGCCGGACTTACGTGCAGTGCCGCCAGGGGGGGCCGGACTTACGTGCAGTGCCGCCAGGGGGGGCCGGACTTACGTGCAGTGCCGCCAGGGGGGGCCGGACTTACGTGCAGTGCCGCCAGGGGGGGCCGGACCTACGTGCAGTGCCGCTAGGGGGCGCTGGACTTACGTGCAGTGCCGCCAGGGGGGGCCGGACCTACGTGCAGTGCCGCCAGGGGGCGCCGGACTCACGTGCAGTGCCGCCAGGGGGCGCCGCCGCGCTCCGCATCGGTCAGGCAGCGCCATCAGGGGACACCTGTTGGTACTGCAACAGAGACGCGGTTACACAGTTGAGGGCAATTGAACTCCACCAGGGTAGTTTCAGTATCTAAACTTATCCAGACCTAAAAAGAACAGGAGTCAGATTATTCTATGGGGAGGTCCCCTCCTACCCTTACCCTCCCCCCCTCTCTATCCCGACTGATTCCAACCACCAGCTCGGGGGCTGATCCCTGACTGTCCAGCTCCTTGGAGTGTCCTCCTGACGTGAAAGTCGCTATACAAATGTAATTTTTTTGTCTGTTGTTGAGGCCGGCACAGTCGGTAGCACGCTGGCCTCTGCCGTCAGACGTTACTCTGGGTTTGATCCCCACATTGAGGACTCACAGTCCAAGCTGACGCTCCAGCCCAGTGCTGGGGGGAATCCTGTGGATGAGATGTTAAAGCTAATTCCCAGAGCGTGCGATTGATTGATTGTCCAGTAAACTCAATGCCTCTCTTTGGTCATCTTGAACCAGGTACACTCCATTTGCCAACGGCCCAGACGACACGCCAGGGGAGATCTTGGCCAGGATTGGCAGCGGTCGGTACACCTTGCAAGGTGGAAACTGGAATAAGATCTCGTCAGCGGCAAAGGTAGTGCAACTTTAAACTGTGAGAAACCAATAGCGTAGTAGTCGCTTTCCGGGGGTAATAATCCCTCCCCCACTCAAACAAAAGTGGTCACTCAATCCACGACTGTTTGTGGGACCCTGTTATGCGCAATCGGTTGCCGTGTTTCACCCCAAAAATACACAGTCAATCCATTTTACAATATATATTCTGTGAAGTGCTTTGAGTTGTCTCAATGATGTGTTAAGGCACTACATCAAAAAGAACGATTATTCTGATTTTACCTGACGAGAGGGTAAGCCTTTACAATTGTGGCAAAATTATCCCGGTACAGGACTGAGCAAACAGTCCACAGATAAAATTGGTCATTAACTTCATGGCCTTGAATTGGCTTCTGCGTTCGCCTACAAAATGCACAGTCACTGTACTTTACAGTATGGGCAGATGCTCTTTGAGATTTCCTCCTAACATGAAAGACAAGGTATCAAATCTAAGGATTATTTATATATATTTTCTCTGTAACTGGAAGGTTGGCTCTGGGGTAACCGGGACTCACTAAGTATCTTTAAATCCGTCTTTGCTCATAGGATCTTGTCTCCAAGATGTTGCACGTGGATCCCCATCGCCGTTTGACAGCAAATCAGGTCCTGAAACACTCCTGGATCGTGAACCGGGAGCAGCTGCCCCAGAACCAGCTGAACCGGCAGGACATCCAGCTTGTGAAGGTGCGCCTTGCTCTGATTCATCTTCCTTTAGCTTATCCTCAAGACACTCCTCCTACCCCTACCCTCCAGTCCTCCTGATCCCAACCTCCAACTCGGGTCCAAATCCTTGACTGTCCAGCGCTTTGGGTCGTCCTCCCGATGTGAAATGTAATTTGTGGTTGTTATGCTCCTTCCACTTTGTAGAATCACAGAATGTTGTGGCCCAGAAAGCAGCCATCCATGGCTACACTGGCGCTTGATCCCCGTCAACCTCTTAGTAAAACCCCATTTGCTCCCCCTGACTGCCCTACAGCCTTTACTAAATGGGGAATGAAGACTGCTGGAAGATGTGGTTGACTCAAAAACCATCAGCACCTTTAGGAGGAAACTCGATGCCTAAATGAGAGAGGAAGGAATAGAGGGGATTAGGAGTGTGGGGGCTCATGTGGAGTATAAACTCAGGCATGGATTACTTGGGCTGAATGGCCTCTTTCTGTGCCATTCACTGAGAGACGCCCAAGCTCTCTTGGCACCTGCGGTTGATTGGCAGTGAGACCGATGTCTGGAGTTCGATTCCAGTTGGGGTTGGGAATGAGACATTGTGACGTGGATCTGCAATAACTGTGCGACGCGTTAGAGCAGGGTGTTAAACGTGAAGAATTTCCTGGTTTGGGTGTCACTAACTCTTCGTCTTCTCTCTGTGTCTCATCCCTTGTTTAGGGGGCCGTGGCTGCCACCTTCTCAGCTCTGAGCAGCTCCCCGCCAACGCCCAAGCTGGAGTCGGTGAAGGCCTCGACCCTGGCCCAGCGCAGGGAGCTTCGGAAGCTGCCGTCCACCTCACTGTGAGGCAGCCTCGGGCCACGGCTCACCTCACACACAGCCCCGGGAGGAGGACCATTACTGCTCATGCACTGGCAGAGACTATGGACTTTTTCGTGCTGAGCAGACTGCCTTCACTGAGAGGCGGAGATTCACAGGAGCTTGCTTTTGTACAGAAATTTTGGAAGAACCTGAGATACTTGTGAGGGGTGGGAAGGGAGAGGGAGTGGGGTGGGGGGGGATGGGGTGGGGGAAAGAAAAGGGAAGAAGCATCCGCTAAACACTGTGAGAAATGTCTCCCGTCAAAACCATCTCCGTTTACTACGATGGCCGAGACTATCTTTGAAAATGCTGAGAGACTCCAGGATCAAAAAGACCTCACGGAGAACCAAGTGTTTATAAAGTGTAGTGACGTCAACAAAAGAGGGTTTGCTGAGCCTATTCTGGGTGAAAAGAGCTCTGGGATGAATCTGAGCAAGAGGGGTCTGAGTTCAGATTGTGCTTTGATGTTCTTGAAGAAGTTAAGCTTTTCATCGTAAATCCATGGTTGCTTTTGTTCATACATTCTCTCTCTCTCTCTCTCTCACCTCTCTCTCACACATGCACTCCTTTTGCTCCTTGGTCCTTTTCTCTGCAGTGAGCAAGCACTCGCTGATCATTGTTATGAAAGAGGAAACAAGCGAGAGCAGCTGTCAATTAACTCCTTCAAAAAGGAGCTGGACAAATACTTAGGCGAGAGGGGGGAGCGTTCGTGAGACGTGAAGCTGACTGATGGCAGATGATGGGTATGTGCCGTAAGGTCCCGGTGGTGGGTAAAATGGTGCCTGTTCTTGTGATGATCAGCGAGCAATGGTGTTAATTAAGCACAGATGCATTCCTCATGCACACCCTCTGACACGCTCATGGGGATCGTGACATGCGTACTGTGTGGTGTGTGAAAGTCCACACATGTGTATGCACTGTCACCGAACTATGTTGTCATTTGGATTTTAGTTTCTTTTGTGGGGGAAAAAAGGGAAAGATTCCTCACCGATGACCTAATAACTGAAGAGAAATGTCTTAATTCTCCAGCGAAGCATTTTTCTCCACAGCTTTCTCCTTACTTGCATTGAGAGACAGCTCTAACTGTGTTGTCAGACTGGTTATTCGTTGCTGCTGTACTCTTTGTTGGATAATTGTTATTTTATGTATAAATTGGTGGTGGTGTCTCAGTCGTGAATTCTGGAATGATGAGCTGTTTTGTTTTAATTTGCTTTATGGGCGCTTGTGCAACTACCTATCTCTCCTGGGCGTGGGATCTGGATTTAAATCATGTTTAAACAAACAGGATGGAAAGCGTTGTCATGGAATGTAACTTTTGTTTTATTCTTACAAATAAATTCAAGACTTTGTAATTTCAGGTTGTACCGTTTATGTTCTGAATGTCTGTTTAACCGTGTCTTTCAGAGGGCTATACTGTAAAACTGTGAATAAACTCCAAGCTACAGGCACACTGGGGAGGAATCCTGTAATCTCTCTTCCATTATATTTGAGTCAATTCTTTGTGTGTGACTGAGAGTGACGTTGAGATCACCACCAACTAGCGAGACAGTTTACCCCCTGGGGCTACCTTCAGCTCATTTGGCAGCACTTTTACCTCTGGGTCTAAGGGTTGTGGATTCAAGACCCGTATCGAGACTTGATCTCACTATCCAGGCTGACACACACCAATACATTGTTGGAGGTGCTGTCCTTTCGGTGAGATGTTAAAACGAGTCCTTGTTCAAGTGGATGTTAATAACACCTCTGGCACTATTGGAAAAGGAAGAGAAAGTTTCTCCTGGGTTTTCAGCGCCTTGGGACGTCCTCCCGACGTGAAAGGCGCTCAATAAATGGAATCTTGTTGTTGTTGTTCCTCAATCCCGACAAATCGCTCGTTCATTTCATGGCTGTTTCTGGGATTTTTTCCGTACATAAATTGGCTGCTGTGTTTTTGTGTGAAAATGCATAGTCACTGCACGCAAATACACACAAAAAGGAAGTATGTACACATGCTGGTGAATTAGAGAAGGCAGTAAATTCAGCCTTTTGAAGCCAGCAGTAAACCCAAAGATAGTTAATGTCTAGCCTGTCTGGCTCATCATTAAGACTCGGAGGTGCATACGTGGCGACCCAGCTGGTTACGTGCTGTGAAATATTACCAGTGCTTAGTACATTGCATCAGAATTCTCATGTAATATCTTAGGAATTCCCATCCAGAGTCCTGCTCCCCTTCTTCCATTGCCACATATTGGATGTCTCCAGAGATGTCTCCACTTAACTACCCCTTCACGCCCCCAAAGTGGCTGAAGACAGCTGGGAATTTCCATGGAAAATCTTAGGAATTCCCAAACGTCATCTTGTAACCAATGCTACATCAGAGGAGTTTCTGCAGTCAGTTGTGTAACTCTTCAGATCCCAGTCACAAGCTACCAAACAATTATAATGAGTGGAGGGTGCTGCAAGTTCCAGTAAGCTTATTGAAATTGCCGTCAATGTTCGCAGTCACTGATTCAGTGCTGACGATAAATAATAACAAGCCCTGAGTCATTCACTCAGACTCCTGGGCAAGTTCTGTGGATCCAATATGTACTGTATGTAAAACCTGTGTTCAGATGAAAAATACACTGTAAATCAACAAATGAACGAATAAATGAATAACTAAATAATAAATATGTAAATAATAACCACAAAATTGCATTTGTAAAGCGCCCTTCACGTTGGGAGGAGAGTCAGTCTTTCGGACCGAATCTGTGGGTCGGGATTGGGGAGAGTGGAGGGCAGGGGGGGGGGAAAGGAGGATGATCAAAAGCACGGTCGAAGAGGAGGGTCTTGAGATGGGACTCGGAGGGGGCAAGGGAGGGGGCAAGGCGGAGGGACTGCAGGATTCTCACTTACAGCCCAAGTTTCCTTTAGAGGCAACATTTCTCTTTATGGTTGAATGTGAATCTGAACATTCAGCACCAAGCTATTAAAGTACATTTGGGAATATTAGCACTTATGGAACACTGCTGTCGCATTTTGCCCACAAAATGCAGTTATTCCACTTTGCAATATATTCCGTGAAGTGCTTTAAGACATCTCAACAACGTAATAAGGCATTTTACGAAATGCAGGTATTATTATTTAACAATAGAGTTGTCCGCCTCTTACAGTTATTAGGGTTGGATATTAGAGTGTCCGCCTCTTACAGTTACTACGGCCGCGGTTTGAATCGCGCGCAGCTGCAATCAGGGCACGCACCGCGCAACCAAACCCGATGCGTTGCGCGCGGCGCTCGGGGTCGTGCGTGAATCCCACCAATCAACAGCGAGAAGCCTTAGACTGACGGTCGATCCGTCCAATCAGAAGCTGAACCGTTTGATTGACGCGGGGAGGAACCAAACAGGATGGTGGGTGGGGCGGCGGTCCTCGCCGGGCGGGCCAATGGGAGCGGGCTGTTGAGCGGTGGGGTAAGCGCGGTTGCGCCATGCGCGCGGGGTAACGGCCGTTCAGCGGGTGACAGACTCGGGGGCTGAGGAGCCGTCGCCGCCTTCGGGCTCTTCCCTCACTCAGTCCCGCCCGGGCGCTCCGTAACTGTCGCCGGCCGCTCGGCCCCTGAGGTGAGTGAGGCCTGGGTGCGGGGGGGGGGGCACCGGGCGGCGGAGGGGACGCGGGGTGTTGTGGCTGTTGCCAGGGGCAGCGCGCGGCCTTCGGTATGGAAAGTTCGCGAAGCCTCGGGCTGGGTCGCGGGCTGCGGCACGGCCTCTGGGGCCGGAGGGCGAGGGTTCGAGCTGTAACCTACCCCGTCTTTGCTTTGAGCTCCCAGTCCAAGCTGCCCCCCCCCCCCGCACAGCCTGGGGGAGAGTCGCACTGTTACACTGAGGCCTTTACTCTGGGGCTCGGGGTAACTTACGATAATAATAATAATAATCCGGGCATTGATATAGCGCTGTTCACGTCTTCTCGACGTCTCAAAGCGCTTCACAGAATAGACTGTGAAGTGAATTGACTGTATAGTTGTGGGCGAAACGCGGCAGCCAATGGCGCGCAGCAGTTGATCCCCTCCCCCCGGCGCTGGGGCTGACACAAACATTCAAGGGCTCTTCAAAAGCACAGTCCTTGGGGTGGAGGTGTGGACTGTCCCTTCTGACCTCTTTAAACCCTGGACAAGCCTAGAACTGGAGAAGTCCCAGTTAGAGAAGATCCTCCGGCCACAGCTGTACAAAACATTGTTCTTCCATATGTTTAAGGGAAGGAGTTTCAAAGGCGGGGACTTTGCTTCCCCAGTTACATTTCCGATGAACTTGTGTCTTTAGAAGGAATGGAATTCCTGGTGATGAGTAATTATTGGGCAAGATAATGAACAATGTTCCATGCTTTATGTTGGTATGTGTCCTCTGGTTAGTACGTAGATTCAGGCCAATGTGTGTAACATACTCAGACTTCATTATAGATCGAGTGGACTTGTAAACGTACATTAGGTAGATTCAGTGGGACTACTCAATTATGCTCTTGAATGTAATTCGAACGCTTAAATGCACGTTGTGACATGAGCTGTCATTATGAAAACTCTGCCAGAAAATATGTGTGTAAACATATATAAGAAAATATCCCCGAGGGTTCTACAAATCAGTCACACCCTTATAAATCCACAGGGATTTAAAAAGTGGTAGAACGCAGTATTGAGCTCATTCATCACTTCCCAATGATCTTTTCCACTCCGATCACTGTCTGTGATTCCTCTTAGAAAGTGCTCTTGGCTAAAAGTGATCTTGCCCACATTCTGTCTTGGATACAGAAAGAAAGAACAGGAAATGGAAGAATAGCTTGAATCAATCTCATCCTCAGGATAGTAATGGGGTGAAATTGAAGTTTCTACAGTTTTCCTTTTTTTTTAGAATTTGCCCAAGTCATTACACTCACAGTATCGTGTCCATTGGAGACTTGATTTCAGAGATTTTCTAGTTTCCAAAGATCAGTGCGATAGTGGTATAAGACTTGTCTGAGGTGTACTTCTATATTGTAAATTGTTAATTGGATTTGCGATTTAATTGCTGTTTCTCTTCAACTTGTTCAACTCAACACCATGGTTAATTTTCCTCCTGTTGTGGCTTTACGGTTGCCTTCAAGTCAACACAGTCAAAATGCAACTGGATACTTCGTTTGATGTATTTTCATCTAAGGATAGGGCTGACAGTGATTGAGTTTGTTTTAATATTGTGTTGCAAAATAGCTACTGAATGCCAGTTGCTGCATAGATTATCTGTGTTTATTTAGGCATTATCTCATTGTAAGAGCAAGCTGGTTACAGAATGGTTTGAGGACAAAGGCTTTGCAATTTATGTTTTAATAAACCTGGGTGAACGACCAAAGTTGGAAGATGATGTGAGAGGATGTGATTAGGTGATGCTAAGAATGCAGGTAAACTGATAACTTTTCAGCAGCTGTTTATGAAGGTAAAGTAACCCAGTGAGCTTTCATATGACTAGCTACTGTATAACCTGTAACAGGGAGGACGTTAGAAGTTTTGCATTGATAGAGAGTGAAATTTGCCTGTCTTTCCTCAAATAATCTAGATGCAGGGAAATAGTTTCCTTTCATTCGGGTCTGCTGATTGTTCGGAAGAGACCTTTACTGTTCAGAAAGGAGAGGCTGAAAGCACAGCTGGTGATGATGAAGTAATTGTAATCACACCAACATCACAATGGAGTAGTTATTTGCCAGTCAATTTAATCTAGTTTAAAAAAAGCATTGCTGAAAATCCAGTGAATGTATTGGACGCACCGTTATTTTAAAGCAAAGCTTGTATCTCAATACAGTGAGTGCCATGGAGTCATACAACTGGAACACTGACTTGTGATGTTACATGGTGAATACTATTTCTATAGTGCAGTTAATGGGAGGCTTAGGAACATTAGCAGTCACTGGCATTTAGCTTGATTGTCTGTCCTTGAGAATGGTTTGCATGCTGAGGTATGCAGAGGAAAATTAAAACAAATAGCAAATTATAACTTTCAGCCTTGCATTCTTTAAAAAAATCAAAATATTTGGATTTGATAATGCATCCTTGCTTTGATGTATTGAAATTATAATCAGTGGTGAGATTCAATTTCCTGTATAGTACAAAGTAGTTCCATCTATTTCATTCGTATTTTTAATCCATAGTAAGTACAGTAAGGTTTTCTGCTATATTTGGGAAGATGTAAAAGTGGATCAAATGGAAGATAGTTTTTTACAGTAAAATGCTCTTTTAATCCAATCAGGAATGTTGAAAATTGTATCTCTAGCCATATCCTGCTCTCAAACTAAATAATATAACAGTGAAATCATTCAGTTTTTTTTAGTATACCAAGGGACAGCACAGTCACAGCCACCAATCAAAACACATTTTATAAAATTGTGCCTTGCCTGAGATTTGAGGCCCAACTTCCTGAGATATTTTTCTTTCCTCTGAAGCACTGATATTTGGCAGCAGAAGTAACTGGTAATTTACTATAATGGAAGCTAGTAGGGAGAGAGACCGAACAGAGTGTGAAGGACAAAACAAGCAATAAGGTGTAGATTCATACCTGTAGCAGAGGGGAATACATAGCAGTATTCCAGTCAGCTATGTATTTATACCAGCAAAGATGAAAGTGGGACTGGTTTTATTTTACTACTACAGCTGCTAGAATGCTGCTACAATTAATAAGACGTATGAAATGCATTATCCACAAAGTGAAATACCGTATTGTTACTTGTACTTTTTCCAAATTTCTGCTCCTTAATGTGATCTTGGTCACAGTCTTCCCTCTCCCCCTGGCTCAGCCCTGGGATCCATTACTGGGAAGCACTCTGAGACGTCATCCGGGGTGGAGGGCACTATATAAATCCAAGTTGTTGTTATTGATCTTATTTTCTTTTTTTGCCAACAGGCAAGTTGATTTCAAATGGCCACTTCTAGAAAGTACAGAGACTCAATTCACCAACAAAACAACACACCAGGTAGAGTTCTGTTATATTTATTTTTCCTCGTGCTAATTGACACGATTTCATACTACTTGAATGCTATGCAGCCAATCCTTGTTTTTATGAAAGAAAATGACATTCATTTCACGACTTGACTGTCGACATACAGTCTTCTATGCAAAGTCAGGTCATCTAGTGCAACACTTGAATGAGTCTATTTTAGTTTGGATCAGCAAATCACTGAACTTTGTTGGTCTTGGCTGAAGTGACTAGAACATACCATACTGAGTTGCTACCACAATTCAGTGATGAACGACGATAGGGCCTTTGATGAAAATAAGTACGGGGGAACTAAATCAAAACCCATGCTATAGTCTGGTTGCTTGCTTAAACTAATAATAAAGGCCATTGCGTTATAATCAGATGTAAATGTAAGAGGCCAGTTGTGTGTAGTTAAGATGCTGGCATTCCACCCTGATACCTTGTGTAAGTGATTCGTTCTCTGTTAGAAGAAATTAGTAAATCAGGCTTGCTGCTAAGCTCTATTGCTTCCACTCTCTGGTAACCAGAGATCCACAATCTATCCTTAATAATTAACTGTTAACTTGTGTAGCATCTAATACATAATTTAGCCAGGCAATTGGAGATGACCCAGCGTCTGCTTAAATACAAACACGTTAATGGTGTAACGTTGGCAAGCTCTGCCATCTATCAGACTTGGCATAGCGTGCTTTACGTTGTGGAGTCAGCTTTGTATTGTGACCAACCTGGAGGCAGAACCATGAAAAAATAATTTGTGTTGTAAACTCTTTGACTTAGTCTTTTGTGCTTATGTGAAGCTTTCACATTGTAAAGACTTTCCTAATCTTAGTCATGCTCTTTGATGTTCTATAGCATAAGTATCAACAACAAAGGATTCTGAACTAATATCTTCTGTTTGAAATGGCTTTGTAGTATGAGTGTATGATAACTAATAATGCATCTCAAGGGAGAAATAATATTGTACAGTGACCCTCAAGTTGTAAATGCACTCAGGAAAGGATTTAATGTGTGAACAGTTTTGTAATAAAAGTAATAAATATTAAGTTAGAGTTTAAGGATTCATGTTGAATTTCTTGTCAAGTTTTCAGCTCATAAATTTGATGTGTCCTTTGCTTTCTGAATTAACGCCTCTAGATTGAATGTGAGTCCTGATGTGTAATAGCTGTAAACCCGCAGACATCAGCTAATTTGCCATTGAATCTGGGCCACAATACCACACCACACAGTGTTTATCCATTAGGCTAGCAGGGGAGTTTGTTAAACAGTACTTTTATTTTATCTTTGTTACATAATGTACCAGTTAATTGTAGTCATGAATTCTATTAATGGATGCAACGTTATTCCCCCAGCATAACTGTATAATTTCTATAATGTGTGCATTTGTAGAGAATAGAAAATAGTTTTTGGGGACATGGAATTGAAATTACTGTAATCATTGTATTTTTATAATCCCTGAAATGGGAGCCTGTTTTGTCTCAGGCCTTCAGTACAGGATTTGCAGTTTTCCAGGCAGACCAACATAACAAGCCTAGTTGTAAAAGTACCACAGCATTGAGACAATTGTTACCTTTTTATTAAAAAAAAGAGATTGACTGAATGTATAATAATGTTTTGAGGTTAGCAAGCTAATGTGTTTCTGAATTATGTTCATGTGTGGTTTAATGGAACCATCACTGGAACTGACAGAATGCAAATCTCATCCAAGCGAAAATTTACATTCACAGAGTATTAGTTCTTCAATCAAGCATGGCATTTCATGGTAAACTAGTTGGTCATTCACTAATAACAAGGGATGTTCATTTCCATAGTTCTACTTCAGTATTAAACCATCTCTATTTGCATTTTTGGGGGAGTAGAATGCGATCATTGTTTATGTTGAAATGATTAAGTGACTGCATGGTTACTGTTCTAAAACTGTGATTTATGTAGCAGCCTTAAATGGATAACAATTGAGCAGTTATTGAGAGATATCCCAATTGAAAGGAACCTAATTTGATAGGAAAGGTGGTGATTGAAATATTTTATGTTCAAGATAAATGAAACAAATTGCATGTAACCTTCTCCCAGGTCAAATGCCAAAAATATAGTAACAGCTGGATTGATTTTGTGTCTGTGGTATGAGATGAGTTGATGATTTGAACTGCAGTAATATCTGGTTTCATTGCAATACAGTGCATTCAAATACTGTATTATCTCTGTCTAGGCTACTGAAAATGACCTGTTCCCATTTAAAAAAAAACACTTTTTATGACATGGATAGTTTTACTCTCTTGCTAATGATTTGCTTGCATAGCTTTTTTCAGTAAAAATCACTTGATCCTATTATTTTTATTTGCTCTTATTGATTTCGGTGGATTGCATCTGTGCCTTCTTGTATGGGTATTCTTGTACTGTGCTATCAGTTACCAATGCAACAGAGCCTGAGAAAGGAAGAGAATGGCAGGAATGAGGATGTATTACTCATACCACTAGGCTTTCATTATCTCAACTTTTTTTTCCCTATCAGGTAGAAGGGTAAATAATTCAACATTTATGTTAATAACTAGGTTTGCTGCAACATTGCTCTCAATTAAAAAATGTGTACAATGTTATGATTTTAAATGATCCTCTTTTAAAATTACATTGAATTGTTATGTGATCGTGCTGAAAAATGGCCCCTTTCATTTATTAGGTATAATGTTGGTACTGAGAACTCATTCTCGCCACTTTTATGTTGATGCTTAAAAGATGAGTTTTCACCAACAGGAAGATATCTAATTGGACCTGTCGTACCAAAAAAATGGAATTAGATTTCATTTTGTGGAGAGTGTAGTTAGAAAGTATGTCTTGTCATTTCCATTTTAGTATCTTGGCACTTAGTAGTTAGTGTAAATTATGCATTTTACAGTGAGCAAATAGAAATTCTACAAAAGCTTTCTGTCAACACCCATTGAATTAATTATCTGTAGTTCATTAATACTGAAGAATTCATTGCACCTAATCTGATCAATTTATTGTATGAAACCACTTAACTGGAATTAGAGTAATCATTGAATGCAGTGATTAAATTCTGATTTCATAAAGCCGGTGTGAGAATGATCAAGCATATGTGGTATGCTTATACTGCAAATCTCTTCGGAGTGCATGATTATTAATCTTCACTTTATAGAAGGGAGAAATGTAACGACTGTCTGATATTCAGGCTAAACTAAATAGTTAGTGCCATTTTAAATAGAAGCAAAGTACTCTTCCAGCAATATTGGATGTCTGGAATGAATGAGTGATTGATCAATGTAGGACTGTAGTATTTGATGCTTTTCCTATTATACAGTAATTTCTTCCTAGAATATCAGGTGTGCCACGACTTCAAAGAAAATTAACAGATTCTGGCTTACTCATCAGTGGAGAAATATAACTACATGCCTTTTTAGAGTTGCATTTGTAGAAATTATATTTCAAATGAAGCCTGAAATTTGTCCTCCTGGAAGGAAAAATATAACAATGTCCCATTCTCTATAGTGCAGCTCGTTTATTATACGTAGAATTGGAGTCTCCAGCTGGACTAAAACAATAGTGCAACCTTATCAGTAAACTTAAAAGTACAACATTCTCTTTAACTCACATATGAAATGGTGAATAAGGTTAATATGTTTGCTTTGAAAGTTCTTCTACATTTATGTAGTTTGCAAGTAGTAGTTGTGGTTTGTTTTTCACAGGTTTCAAAATCAATAATAAGCGATGTGATGTGACGTACTGCACTCATATTTGTTTTTAATGTGGTAAATGCCATGGTTAAGTTTGTAAAATATTAGTGTTTACATTTTAATATCAGTTTCTCTCTGATCCAGATTTAGACGACCAGAGAGGTTTTTACATTGAAACAGAGTGGCAAACCCCGGTGCGTTCAGAAAGGGTGCAGCATAGAATCGAAAGGCGACCCAGCACAGCTGACAGTTGGGATACCGCCTTAGGAACGTCTTGTTCTGATAGCACAGACGGTGAGTTAAATACATGAAATTTCACCGTAAAATATACAGTCAATTCACTTTACAGTATATTCCGTGAGCAACTTTGAGACATCTCAAAGATGTGATAAGGTGCTGTATCAAATGTGAGGATTATTACAGTCAGATATGTGTAAAAAATGTTTCTTTAAAATTGCAGAATTGTCCAAATGTATTTCCTCTTTTCACAATTTTAACCCTAATTTGCAGGGATTTTTTTGTTTACAGTTCTTTTGTTTTTCAACAATAAAACAATGAATGAAGTAAATCAATGTGAATAAAATAACTATTTACCTACAGTATTTCCTTTATTTTTTAAATATTATTATGCTATTTAAATACCAACAAATATCGAGATTCCATAGTTTTGGCATAGTTTTGTGATAGTATATTTGCATTTGGAAGCTTGAATCGTCAAGTGCTTGGCTCCCAACATTACCTTTCTCCACATGCTGATACCCACACCACATCCCCTCTCACACAAACATGTGCACTGAAAATAGAATAGTTGTAAAAGTGAAACCTCTGACTTGACTGCCCTTTTTGTGATTATAACTAAAATGGTTATATGAGGTTACAATTATTAGTTATTTTAATGGACTATGTGGTTCGAGCATATCCCTACGCGCTTACTTGGGCTAAGTGGAGTCAACACACAAAAATACACGTTCTGTCTTTGCTGTAAAATGTGAGTGAATGGTGTCACTGTGCAATAGGTCTCTGTAAAGTCTGCCTCCACAAGATACCATGTCATTGCTTTACACATGATCTCTGAATTTGCAGTGTTAATGTTGAAAACATCTGCGAGGCTTCATACTCTTAAGAGTATGAGGTCATAGAATTTTATTTTCTCTCTTTCTCCCCCCCCAACCCCCAAAAGTAATGGCAATGAAGAAGAGAGTAACCAAATTCAAATTATATAAAATAATTCACTTAAATGGAGAAAATCCATCTCTTTGTAAATGTTCCAACTTTATGTATTCTTGCCTTTAACTTGGTGCGATAAAATGTACAGACCGCTTTTAATCCATGCACCGTGGTCATAAGATCTGCAATCTACTCAAATTTCCAGCGTTGTGCACTGTAACATTAATCGAATAAACATTAGCAGGCACAAGGAGCTAGCCAACAAGTGAGCAGAAGGAGCTTTAGCCATGGGAATAAAGGCCTTTTTGCATTTGTAGTAACAGAGTAGGTTAAAAGACAGAACTTCTCCAACTTTGTGGTTGAATCTTAGTTTAATGGCAGAGCGTTGGGTGTGTACTGAAAAGCAGCAAGTGGGCTTTGCTGCATTCTGTTGATGGCCATGATTCGAGTTAAATTTGGAACTGAAGTACTGAGAATTGATACTGCGAAGGAAGCCATTACTTTTACTTTCCTGGACCAGGTTTTCAGTAGTGCCACTAACAGGTAATTTTGTGCAGTTATCTGCATTTACTAAGTATAAACTGATGAAAAGACAAGCTACCTGAAATCTGTGAGTATTTTACTAGTGCATTTAATTCTAGTACAGTGCTGGATATGTTCAAATCTAGAATGAAGACCAGTCTTGACTTCTCAAACCTATGTGCTTCATGCAGTATGTATGGTTCTTTCTGGCTCAAAAGATTTTAAATTTATAGATTATTGTAAAAGTGATGGCATCAATCAAGTTGAGCTCTATTTTAAAATTGGATTATTTGGCTTATTGATTTTGTTTGGACCCATGACAAAAGTAAATTGGCATCAAATTCAATGGTAGGATTATAAATGGTGCCAGGGAACTTCAGAAAACGTGTTTCAGGCTTCCTGGAAAATAAAAATAACCTTTCCTGCAAATATCATGGTATCTATCAATACATTAAAAATAAATCTATCAGCTATTTACCTTAGTATAAATGGAGCAATATGCACATTACCTTAAGTAACTAATTCTATGCATAGCCGAGTCACTCTTGTCCTTGTTTCTGTTACTTACCAGTGCTAGTGAAACCCCATTATTACACCCCTTGGTCTATAGCGTAGCTTTGGTCAGTACTAGTGTTCTAATGACCTGCCTATTAGTATTTCTTCATAAACCGTACAAGTCGGCATTTATGTTCACGTATGTGGAGTGAATCAGCTGTAACACCATGTAATCCTTAGGTTAGTGAGAACTCTTGTGTTTAGAGTATTTTTTGGTTTAAAATGAATTTCAGTGGAATGACACAGTCACCTATTAATAATCCAGTCCATTTGAAACTACGCATTTGAAACTCCTGCCCATGATGATAGCCTCTAAAAATAGTGTAGCGTTTGTATTTTCCGCTTGTGCTGTTAAATGTGTGATCATTCACAAGCAATGTTTCTAACCAATCGAGATGAATTTTATTATAAGCGACTCACATAGCCAGTTACAGTCACTGTTGAAGATTTGTTTGTCCTACACTAATTGAATAATATTTAATGTCAGTTTAGTAGACTGGATACAACCTCCTTCCCTTTTAATTGCCAATGAAAAGTAGTTGTGCTCTGTAATTTGCCACGCTGCTCATTATTTCTTCTACTGTATTTTAAGATCCTGGATTCAAGAATTTTTTAGTATCTTTTTCCTAAAACAAAATACTTATAGAACACATTAGCTCTCATGGAGTACAAAGCATGCAGCTTGTGTTTTTGTATCTACTGCAGGTCCCCAATAGGTGAGAAACGAAAAGGACAACCGATAAATGGAAGTTCAGAAAATTATGCACCTTATCTTGATTGTATTCTATTATACCTGAGGATTTTATTAATCGCTTAGAATTTACTTGTATGCTGTAATGATTAGAAGCTTCCAACAGTGCAGGATTTAGTTTAGCATAATCTGCCCCATTAGTTTTGGCTCTCGTGTTTTTGATGTTTAATTTTGCAACACAACAAAACTAATCTGAGTTTGTATTAAATGATGGATTATCCTGCACATAATCAGATGAGCCATCTGTGGTATTGAGCACTTATTGCAGAGTTCCGAGTTATCCTTCATGTTGAAAGCATTCGATAAATAATTTTTATTCAACTAGATTTTGAATTTCTCTCTCCCTCAGATTTCTGTAGCTCCAGTGGAAGTTCTTCATTTAGACCCATCAGGACACAGTCCATTATCCCTACTGCCCATGTCATGCCTTCCACCTCTGGTAATTCACCGTCAAGGCTTCATCCACCAGGTGATCCAGGGTTCAGCTCTGCATCTGTACATCAGAGCTTTAACACATCAGATATGAAGGACCAAAGGACTGTGAAGAAATGGTCCTCCTTATCCAAGCTGAATGGGTTGGATATTAGTGAAAGAATTAGTGGAGAATCTTCTACTGATGTTAGAACCTTGCCTGCAGATAGTTTGAATGTTTGCAGACCAACTTTGAATGTACTTGACCATTCATCAAATCCCAATATCGAACATTTCAGAATGGAAGAGATTGCAAGGAAGTTTGAAGCACCTAACCTTGAACCAACCTTAAATCAATCAGATTTCTTAGACACATTTTATGGTGAGCCAAATCACAGGTTGCAGACTTGCAGCAAGGCTGAGATACCGCAAGACGTCAATGGCACTGGAACAAAAGACTGCTATGATTTCACTTACAAATCTTTGCCCGAAAGTAAGGCTGTACCAAGCAACAGTGGTCTATTAGGACAAAAGGCCTGTTTCCAACCTAATATTGGAGGCTCGACAACTGCTAGTCTCTATGACTTTCAAACACAGCAAACTTCTGTGGGTCCATCGTGGCTAAGGGAACATGTTCACGGAAAGACTTTTGATACCCGGCCTAATGAAAGATCACGTGACCTGACTGTATGGCAGCAGCAGCAGTTTGAGGCCCTTAGACTACAAGTGGAGCACATTCAGGTAATGCACTTACATTCATTTAGTGCTAGATGGGAGTACTGCAGGTACAAACCAAATTAAAACCCGATGGACACTGCACTTGCAACTAGTATTAATTTTACTTCAATTCTTTACTGCCTATTCCCATAGTTATTGAATGCTGGATCTCAGCAGTTCCCAACTGCCCAATCTGTCATTCTACATCAGGAACCTAACAAATGGGACCCACTGATTAAAGCAAATGAGAGCATATTGAAAGAGAAGGAGTTGGTGATTGAAAGGTGAGTTATATAGAGGGGTGAAGAGAATTGTGAGCTTTCAGCAGTCTAATAAGTGTGTTCCTCTGCAACTACATGGGCTTTTCATACCATTCCCTCTGAATTGCAGGCAGAAGCATCAGATCTATCAGCTGGAGCAGAAGATGAGGATGTCTGAGCTGCAGATGCACAGCGCGATGCTGGGACATCCTGTTCCTCTCAGTGATGTGTACATGCTTCGGTTACAGGTACTGCTCTTCCATGGGAACAAATGATGTTTGTATTATCCGTGGCCTAAGTTTGCTTTGCCAAACTCTGCATGCAGAATTCATCAGCTTTCTAAATACAACTAACTGGTTATAGAGTAATTTCTCCACTCACTGAAATAATGGTATTCTAGAGCAAGGTGATGGTACGAGGTCTACATGACTAAACACTTCAAGACTAAACCCAGCTGATCATATGTGTGTATGTTGTGGATCCTAGCAAGAGCCAGCAAAGAGAAAAGAAAAACAAGAAACGCATAACTTGGTGAATTTTCTGTTGTACAGGAATCTTTACGAGAAAATGTTTTCTTACGGGCTCAGTATGCAGAACGGACAGAGGCCTTGGGTAACGAAAAAACAGAGATGGAGAAAAAACTAGCAGCCGCTGAAGTAGAAGTACGGCGTATGAATGAGACACTGAAAGAAAATTCACAGAAGTACATGGATGAGATGAAGAAAATGGAGGAGAAGGTAGGTTGTTCTTGAGTTTTATTGAAAAGAAAAGTACTTTCTACTGGATACACATTGGGGTCTAATTTATATTTCCAACTGTATTCCATGTTAATTGCAGTTTTGCTTTGTGATGTTTGCAAACAGTGAATCACGCATCCCAAGTCAGCATGTGACAATGTTATGCTCACAAGAAATTTGTGAATATCACACATCAGATCCTATTGACAGACCTTGTGCACCTATCATTCCACTCGTTGATTTCCAAGGCACAGTGATTAAAGTGTTGTGGTGCCGCCAAGTGGCTGAATCTCAGTAGTACATATGGCCCGTTGAAGAAAGTCATGAATTCCACGTTAACCAGATGCTTACATTTATATTTATTGAAAAGAGAAGGAAAATTCTTCCAATATCCAGCAGTCCTTCAGATAAACTGAATTCACATTGTGGCTGTTTATGGGACCTTGCTGATGCAAATGGCTGTTGTATTTGTGTACAAAAAAAAGGATTAATATAACCCTTGCATTTGATACAGTGCCTCATCACGTCTTCGAGACATCTCAAAGCGTTACTGTAAAGTGAATTGACTATCTTTTGTGGGTGAAACGTAGCAGTCAATTGGGCACAGCAGTGTCCCACAAACAGTTGTGGATTGAGTGACCATTACCAATTATTATTATCATTAGCAATGTGAAGGAAGTATTAAAAAAACAAGTCTTTGCTCATCATTCTCATTCTGTACTGCTACAGGTTCGAGGCCGTGACAAGCACATCAACAACCTGAAAAGGAAGTGTCAGAAAGAGGCAGAGCAGAACCGAGAGAAGCAGCAGAGAATTGAAACCCTGGAGAGATATCTTGCAGACCTGCCAACTCTGGACGACTACCAAAAGCAGAGCCAGCAGGTAGAGCAGAAACTATTTGATAGTGTGACCTTGAAACTCTTTGACCCTGGGTATGTTGACCTGTTTTCAGTGCCTGTAGACTATTAACTGGCACCAGACAAAATATTTTTTTGGTCTCTCCCCAAAGTTCCAATTAGATATATCACCTAGTAAATAAAGGGAAGCTTCAGCAATGGTTAAGAATGGTTTAAAATGTATTAAGTGAAAAGTTATTCTGCTCCAGAAGTTCAGTCTACTAACCTACTCCCTGAAGTTTGCTGTAGTGCTCTGTTGTTGCATGGTTCAAAATTGGTGTCAGTGCTGCTGGACAAAAAATGCTCAGAAAATACTTTTGTGGACTAGAAACTCAATTGGGATTGTTGCCTTTCAAGCTCTTTGTTTAAACAGACAAGAAGGTCGTTAGGGGATTAAATGAATGCTGTTACTTCAGTGCCACAAAGCAGTGAAGATAAAACGTGTGGAGCAGAACAATGTTTTCTATTGTCAAAACAACTGGCTGAAAAATAGCAGAACTTATACAAGACCAAAGAGAAATGTAACCTCAACAGATCAAAGTATTTTTAAAAAGCCATGAATATAATACAGAGAAAGCTTTGAAGTGATATCCATTCCCCATTGATTGCCAACTGAACATTGGCACAGATCCACCAGCAATTCTTGTGCAAAGCACTTTTGCTGTACCTGCATTGTATCTTTAAAATGTATTCAGGCAAAATGATTGATTATAAACAAGTAGTTAATGGATGTAGATGTGTAGCTATGTAACAGTCTCCTGTGTTGCTAGCACAACGGTATTGCCATGCTGTAACAGATTTATTTGAAATTTGTTTTCTCATATTTTTCTGTTCGGAATCCACCGTAATGTTCGTGCAGTCCTTTGCAATATTCTTTTACATGAAAAGATATTGTTTTTTCTGTCTATGTGAAACCATTCTTGATGTAGAATAATAATGCTCTCAAATCCAGGACCGAGGTTTTCTCTAAAGTATTGCTGGGGATTTTATAATGTGTGCTTCAGGTTGCATGAGGTTAGCTGCAAACCTAAGGGATGTCAGATAATGTACAAGTGAAAGGGTCAGTGTTAAATTACCTAGTTAATCTGGATTAAATTTACATTGGTGTTAATAATAGTATATTAATATTGCATTAGTCTGCACTGACTCTAGCACCTTTTGTAATTAATATGTTGCACCTTCCTTGTCCTTATATATAAATCCTTATTCTGTGCACTGTTCCCCGAGTTTTTATTCTTCTGTATTAAGATGCTGCATTGGTTTGGGGATAAACTCGCCTGTGTTTGTCATTCTACAATATATGCCTCATCTAGCTGTCAAGAAATGGTTTATCTTCTCTGTCTCCACAATTGAAAAATATTCTAATGAATCTGAATGGAATTTCATTTTTCCAGGTAAAGGACTTGGAGCTGAAGAGTGACCAGCTGCAGAGCATGGTCACGGATCTGGAGACAAATCTGGGGGAAGCTCGCGCTCTCTGCAGGGAAAAGGAGAGCCTGCTGGAGAATCAGAAACAAAATGAAGCACAGCTCATTTCCACTGTACACAGGTAAATGAACCTGTGTTTCAGGATTTACTGTCTCTTATTCCTTACCTACAAAAATGAATCTGAGACTAAAACTTGTATCACTATAAAATAACAACTTGCATTTATATAGCATCCTCCACTTGTAGCATCCCAGAGTGCTTTAAACTAGTAGATTTGGGAGGCTGAGTGTTCTGGGTTGTTTATAGTAATAAATATTCCAGTAAAAAAACCTTAGGTTGATTTTTAATGTTAGTGTTGCTATTGCTGGAAACACAGTTTGGATTTAACGTGATTCGACGGTATCGCTCTTCTCTTCAGTCTTCAGGATAAGGTCTCCAAGTGTCTGGAAGATGGGGCGAGATTGCCAATTCTAGAAGTAGAGAAACTGCAGTGTGAGAGTGACGGCTTGAAAGAGGACTATGAGAGAGCCAAGAAGGTGAGCGCTGCATCTTCATTCCAGGCATCTGAAGAAATGGATCCTTTTTGCAGCGGGTGGACAGCCCTGGGAGAAGCTGTTTACCAATGCGCATATTTTCTTTTATGCAGCATAAATTTTCTTTAACTTTGATTTTTCTATATTTAATGTCTTCCACGTGTGGCGCTAACGCATGCATGGGACAGATACTATTACTGATTTACTAATTGTATCTGTTTACTTATCAGCTCATAGATAAACAACAGAAGAGAATGGAGCTGCTGACCTCACAGATACGGGTATGGTGATCCCTGAAATTCCAAGCCATGCAACTGACTGGACTAATTCAAAGGAACTAATAACTCTCCTTGGTTGAATCAAACCCAGACTGATGGAATGGGAGTCTCCTTTCTATCTTTTAAGGTCTGAAATGTATATGAGGCAGTTTCAACCCAAGTCAGTGGTTGGCGTGGGTCTGTAGAAGAGAACTTTGA
This sequence comes from Callorhinchus milii, assembly GCF_018977255.1. Classification (NCBI taxonomy): domain Eukaryota; kingdom Metazoa; phylum Chordata; class Chondrichthyes; order Chimaeriformes; family Callorhinchidae; genus Callorhinchus; species Callorhinchus milii. Next base: position 15,987,807 of record NW_024704751.1, read on the forward strand.
ATTGTCATCTCACACACATTATAAGGATCGAGAGTATGAGAAATATGGGGAGGTTAAGATAAATAATTTCCTGTAAAAGGTGCTTTTACTGTGGATTTTTCCATGCTGACACTAGGAGAGTAAAACGGTGGGAATGGGTTCATCTCAACACTGACAGATTCAACCTGGGTACAAAATTGAGTAGCTTGAAGTACACATCATTTAAGACACAAACTTGTCTTTGTTGCCTCACCAGTATTTTACTTTTTTTAAAAGGAACCTACAGTGCATTTTTGTTTGGTTGCTAATAATTGTTTGTCCAATAACATAGAAAATGTGTCTCTTTGCATCATTCTTGTATGATGATCTGCAGTCCCTGGAGGATTGTGTGGCACAGGAAGAGGGGGCAAGCCAGGATCTTCGAGAGGAGTTGTCAGGAAAGGAAAATGGATCACAACAACTGAGGAGAGCCATGAAGGAGGTGAGCAGTGAATACACGGTTCAACATTGCAGGAGACAAGCTCAGTTTGAAACCTCAGATATTCACCTTGTGTGAGAGTCTGATGACTCAGCGCCTTGGGACGTCCTCCCGACGTGAAAGGCGCTCTATAAATGGAATCTTGTTGTTGTTGTTGATGAATTGTTGAATATTTCTTAAATTCAGTCTCAGTTTGGAGGCTGGTTTTCTGCAGATTAAAAAATGCTGGGACTAAGAATAGTTACTACTTGTGGACAGCTTCCTGCATCCTACTGTCTTGCTGGATGAAGGACAAGTGGGTTAGTTAACAAATTAATTGAAATACGAATAAACGGTATGTTTTTTATGCGTGAAACAACCCACTTTTAATTACAATAGTTTTAAATTTCATCGGTGTGGAATTGTGCAAAGAGAATGGGCTAATCCACTTAGCTAGACATGGCTCTGATTTGCTTGCTGGTGTAGGGTGCTTCACAGCTGGCACATGGTCAAGTATGCTGGCTATGTAGCCTGTCTTAACTCATTGTGGCTGAATGAAATGATGTGCAGAACAAAGCTGAATATGGTTTCTGGTCAGTGTGCTGCTGGCTCCCAGCTTGGTACGGAAAAACCCTCCATCCCTTTCAGCAAGGGGAGGTGAATGGCCGCTGAGGCCAAATGCTAAATGCAAGGAGAATCTGAGGATTAAGTAATGGCGGGAGAAATCACCTTACTACTTGTTAATATCTGAGGAAGCAGAGGTTTTGTATGTGCTGCATTTTTGATCCCTGACAAAATTTGCAAACACAATATTTTTAAATAAATTGTAGTTTATGGAACAGTTGGCAATATTTTTTCGTTGTATTAATTTAGTGTTGAATTTCCATAATCGCGCAATCAGTGCTATATTCTACCTGTCTCGCTTTTGTTCTGAGAATAGGCTGAGAAAACTAATTAAGCGTTCCTTTTTTAAAAAAATATTGGAAGATTTTTCAGATGTTCATATTCGAATGTAAATTAAGCTCGCCATCTGGTGTTGGACAATAGTCTGAGATCTGAAGAGTAAATTATGGTGTTTCAAAGAGCTCCTTTCTACTGAAGTGGCAAGTTGAGATGAATTGACTGTTGGGGGTTGTAATTTTCTGTCAGTGGCTCTTGTATGTACACTCTGGACTGTCATCAACTGTGTCGCCAAAACCTCTCACACCAACAGTTGCTGATAATGAACATCAGACATTGTTTCTTTTACATTCTTAAGTGTCTACAATTTTGGTTAACAAAATTTAAGAAGCACTTGCTTAAAACAGGCGTGTTTTCCAGACAGATGTGTTCCGAAAATTGTTATATCTAGCAAAATATAGTGTTTTTAACCTTTGTTGCAATACTTGTGTTTTGACGTGCGCTGTTGTATCTGCAGCTTTCTGCCCAGAATCAGGAGCTGATTGAGAAGAACCTAACCCTTCAGGAACAGCTGGGACAGAGCAGGGTGGGGCAGAGCACACAGTTGCCACCCAAAACCATTCAGCTCACAGAGAAGCTGCACCGAGAGTTGGCCAAGTGTCTGTCGGACCTGCAGGCAATCTGTAACGTCCTCGCACAGCGAGCACAAGGCAAGGATCCCAACCTGTCCTTGCTGCTTGGAATCCAGTGTAAGTACACTGTGTGCCCCACTATACACACCGTCCCTAATTGTGTACTGTTTCACAATGTAACCTCCTAGAACTCTTAACGCTCAGAAGAAGGCTGTTTGGCCCACCGTGCATTTGTGTGTTAGCTCCCCCTCTTGAACTCTATTCTAATCTCTTTCCCCTACACTATTTGTGACTCTTTGTCACACTATCACTCACTGCAGCTTGGCCTCTTGCAGAGCACATACTATTGAAAGTAGTGCAAAGGCACTCATCGTGCATGGAAGAGGAAGGAATCTGGCAACTGAAATAGAAATAAAGGAACAAAAGCATCACTGACTAACATTCTGAGCATAGCTGAAAAATCAAACATTGTAGTTTTCATGAAGTATTTTTCACACTTGTGCAATACTACTATTTTTAAATATCACTATTTTTATAATCTATTTTGTGTCAAAACTGAATGTCATTTTAGTTTTTTATAATTCACTTCCCAGAATAGCTCCAAATTGTTCAGTTTTCCTGATTTATGGAATGCCTTTAACTAGATTAATTAGCAGCCTGTTCTACCCCTCAAGTCATCCGTACGATGTGACACAGAAAGTTTGTATGAGCTTGTTTCTCTTCCTCAGCAATACATCACTTCAGCGCTGAAGAGGAGGATTGGCAAAATGTGGATTTACTGATCAAGAAGCTGGCTGATGTCAAGCAGCTACACAGAGAGATTGATGATTTAAGGACCACCATATCAGATCGATATGCTCAGGACATGGGAGACAACTGCATAACACAATGAATGTGTGCAATGTTGTTTGTAGGGATTGGGGAATTTAAAGTATTGGGTCTTTAATGTTTGTTTGTGTTGGACAATCCAATGAAAAATGCCTTGATTGAAACCAGTTCATGAAAGAAGTTCAAAAACTTGCCACAATGGTTATCTTATGACAGCTGATATTCTTGCTGTTAGGTGAGACCTGCATCTCTTCTGAGGGCACTAGTCTGGCAGTAGCTTTCTGTATTCCAGTGAAGTTTAGTAAATTTCTCTACCGTGAAAGGATAACAGCCTTGTTAAAATACTCAATTTTTTAACCAAAGCAACAATGTTTATCAGAACTTTTCCTGCATAGCACTTAAGCCTGTTGTTTATTTCTCTCTCAGGTACCACTAAATAAATTATTTTACTTTCCTGAAACCCTGGAATATTTGGACAGGAAGGAATCTTGCAGCACCCTAGATGTAGAGCATCCTCCTGATCCCTGACTCCTTATGGGATGGTGCAAACACATACTGGCAGTTCTGGCCAGGAGCTGCTTCTACATTAACAATGATATTTATGATACCGAAACTAGCGGATACCTGGCCCTCTGTTAGTGCTTGTTCCTTGTCACATATCAACATGAAACTTGAACTTGACCAGGTCTAATTATGAAGCTGATGCACGTGCACCTTAGGACCTAGTGGGTTATCAATAAACTTTCAGCAATAATCCCAGGTCTTATTCTGACTTGATTGTCACTAGCAGTTCTTTTGCTACCAAAGAAGTGGAATCCAATAAATTGGACCTTCGTAACTGGAATGACTTAGTTCAGAGTTAATGTTGGAGGTTTTAGCAATGCTTTCTTCACCTGCACTGGTGGTGTGTATATTGTCCTAAATGGCCAAAGTTTACATGCCTTGACCCTTTCTTACAATCTGAAATAAAGACAAGTTGAATGAGTTGCTTGTGCAGGTATGTCCTTATGCTTGACTCCAATGTAAAGTGCTCTGTCTGGTCACTCAGGGCAGGACTGTCTCGCATCAAACTAATTTCATCTCAAGGTTATTACAGTATCTGAGCCCGAAATTGCATAGCATTAAATTGAGGAATAACAACAGAACTTTTGAGGTTCACTAAATGTTTGCAGTAAAAGTTGGCTCAACCTACTGAGCTAGAGCAGCAATGTAATGTTTTTAATTGTTGTCTCAAATTTGGGTGGGGTGGTTGGCAATTTAAACTTAATAATGTGCCAACAGTGGACACCCACAGTAAGTCCATCAGCAAGAAAGGGGTTAACGTTGGACTGGCCCTTCAGTATTTGGTGAAGAAACATAAAACGTTAACCTAATTTCTCTTAAAGCTGCTGACTAACCTGCTGTGGATTTCCAGCAAATGTAGTTTTTATTTTTTTATTCAGCTCAATATTGATCTGAAACAATGGAATGTGGACTCTCAGCATTTCCTGATAATTGAGTAACTTTCNTTTTTTTAGAAATAGCAGCACTTGACTCCGTTTTATTGTTCTGGGGTTTAACTGGACCACCTAGATTGTATAGAGGATATTGTGCCTAAGGTGGGTTTTGATATCGGTGTTATTTCCTTAATGTGAGTTCTTCTGAGTGAAAGTAACCCAGAAAAGTGTGCCTCCTGTTGCAGGTTTGTATTCTGCATCTAATCCTTTGGAAAACTTGTTTAAAAGGGCAGTATTTTAGTGAGCACTGTCAGTCATGTGAGCCATAAATTATACATCTCCGCTGGAAAACACCACAAGTGGAGTTTGCTGTTGCAGATAACTTTATTATAATCTCACGGATGAATAAGGGTACATAAGGTTTGAGATGTACCCTAGATCTGATATTTAAAAGTATAACAGTGCTAATTTGCAGAGTCAATTTGTTACAGCCTCTGCACAGGCCAAGTTTTGTGACTTACAGAAATTTGAGATTTGGTGCAAAACTGGCCAGTTTCTGAACTTCTGCCAAACTGAAGTTTGATTTTTTTTTCATAATGAAAAATATGGAGATTTCAGGATTTACTGAATAATTCAAATGTGTTAGTATTTTAAAACGACTGACCCTCGGTGTGCGTGTTCTATGCAGACAGTTACAGCTCAGGGAGGAGGATTTCCTCTGTTTTTACGTCCATTTGGATGACTCATGAGGTTAATCTTGCAGGAGTTGCCTTGAGAAGGACAATGGTTTATACTAATTTTATTAAAAGTTTTTTTTGTAAGTTTTGATGTCAATTATTTATATCAGATTCATACTTGTATTTTCATCTTGTAATTATCTTTGTATTTGCAAATAAAGATTTTTTTATTTGTATTTAAAATAACCCAGGCTGCAGCTGTAATTTCACGTACTTGTTTTCTGTTCTCCAAAAAATACCAAGCTGCATTCTGCAGGAAATTGCTTACATGACCTGCTCCCAGCTTCAGGAGGTTAAATTAACCCGTTAATCCTTGCCTGCCTTGTGGACAGAACTTTTCATGCACCCTTCCTTAGTAATAATCTGTTATTTCAAGATCATTACTGTTATCCTCCAGGTGCCTCGTGATTGCAATTGTTCAAACCGGCCTGTGTTTACTTTACGCTTAATCACATCCCGCACGAAAGACACAACACCAGAGCTCAGTTTCTCTTCCGTTACTGGTGAACTGTTGGAAGTCATTTTCTCAAGAGAAAAGTTCTCAACTTTCCATGTCACAATTTGCCGATTGTATTTGCTGAAAGGTTTGAGGTCGTCCTTCGGCTCCGCTTGCAGTCTCCAAATTAGTGCGTTTAATTTTTTTTAAAATTAAAAGTGCCTTCAATGAGCTCTGAATTAAGCGCAATCTGTCGTGGGATTTGTTCCTCGGTGGAATTGACTTCTCACAATTTTGCAGAGTTGGGTCATTCCACCTGCGTTTACAGCGAAGGCGGCATTGGAAAGGTGACTTGTCCAGTGATTTAACTTACTATCTGCTGTGCTCCAGTTCATAACCACCTGCACATTTTTTTTTTCTTGGGGGGGTGGGGCGGGGGAGTGATTTCTAGGTTCTGAAAAAGTTCGGAGCTTTGAGGAAACTGGGCCAGTCCGTGACGGAACTAATTTCAATATTTCTAATGTAAGATAATTGGCTGGGGAGCAAGTGCAGTGATCAGGGAAAGGGTTATTGAAACGATTCCCCCACTCAACGCACACATACATACATACATACAGTGGGAAAAGGAAACGTTACCAGACCGGGCGGGCGGGGGGGGGGGAAACAAAAGGCGTGTGGTGTGCGCGATTAACCAACCAAGTACAAGTAAGCAAATTAACCGCTCTTATTTCAAAAAGAGAAGGCAGTAATCCCTTTCCAAAAATCCCCAAATAATGTTGGGTCACCGGCTGTTCGCGCGGGACGTCGCTGTGCGCAAACCGGCGGCTGCGTTCAGCCCACAACACGCGCGCAGCGAACCCCACTTTAAAGTGTGTCCCGCGAAGCGTTTTGAGACAACTTCGACATCACGACAAGGCGCTACATTGAAATCCAAGGATTATTATTATCATTACTATCCTCGCGCCCGCCTGCGCCGGCTCTCGGAAAGAATGTCTGCTCGGCCCCAACCCCTCTCTTCCCCCCCTCCCACACGCGCACACACACACACACACATATTCAAAATATGTGCCCAGTTCCCTTCTGCTTCAAAGAAAACTTTTGCTGGAGGATTCCAGGGCCATGTTCTGCATGTAAAAAAATTGTTAAAAAAAAAAAAAAATTCCCCTTTTGAATGATTTTAAATTGATGGGCTCCCTTTCTCCCCTCTCCCCCCCCCCCCCCCCCACACACCCCCCCCCCCTCCCCAAGTTATTATTTGACCAATGCAAAGTGTCTCCCTCTGCATTTTTTTTTGCAATGGGTTGCAATTAAGCAAAGGAGTGGGAGATGGGCGATGGTCGCGTTGAATCGTGTGAGACACGAACCCCCCCCCACCCCCTCCCTCCCCCCTCCCCTCTCCCCCCTCTCCCCTCCTTCCCCCCCCTCCCCTCCCCTCTCCCCCCCGAGGGTTGACGTGGATCAAGTGGACGAGTGCAATTGGGCACTGTTATATCACATGGAGAAGTTGTCCTCTCATTTGCTTTGGGGGTGTGTGGGGGGGAGTGAGTGAGTGAGTGAGTGAGCGCTCGGGAGAGATACACAGAGAGAGAGAGAGAGAGAGCGCAGCGGAGAAGATGAGCGTAAAAGTGTACTATACCACAGTGACCGGGTCCAGGGGTGTGAGTATTGCGGGGGGGGAGGGGGGGCTGTGTGGGGGGGGAGGGGGGGAGTGGGGAGGGGGGGTGTGGGGGTGTGGGGAGGGGGGGGTGTGGGGTGTGGGGGGGGAGGGGGGGTGGGGGGGAGTGGGGAGGGAGTGAGAGAGAAAGTGGAAGGAAGGAAAGAAAGGAAGAGAGTGCAGCGTTGATAACGAGACATCCGTGAAACTGACCATTGCCTTTTGGGGGGTTCGCGAAGTCCGACCACAAATAATGGGTTAGTTTCACAGAGATGCCTCGGGGGGGGGGGGGGGGGGAGTGGGGGTGTGGGTGTGAGTGAGTGTATGAGTGAGTGGGTGTGTGTGAGTGGGTGTGAGTGAGTGAGTGAGTGAGTGTGTGTGAGTGGGTGTGAGTGAGTGAGTGAGTGTATGAGTGGGTGTGTGTGAGTGGGTGTGAGTGAGTGAGTGAGTGAGTGTATGAGTGGGTGTGTGTGAGGGTGTGGGTGTTAGTGGGTGTGAGTGAGTGTATGAGTGGGTGTATAAGTGGGTGTGTGTGAGTGGGTGTCAGTGAGTGTATGAGTGGGTGTGTGTGAGTGAGTGTATGAATGGGTGAGTGTGAGTGAGTGAGTGAGTGTGAGTGTGTGTGAGTGAGTGTATGAGTGGGTGTGTGTGAGTGAGTGTATGAGTGGGTGTGTGTGTGAGTGAGTGTATGAGTGTGTGTGTGAGTGTGGGTGTGTGTGTGTGAGTGAGTGTATGAGTGGGTGAGTGTGTGTGTGTGTGTGAGTGAGTGTATGAGTGGGTGTGTGTGAGTGAGTGTATGAATGGGTGAGTGTGAGTGAGTGTGTGTGAGTGAGTGTGTGTGAGTGAGTGTATGAGTGGGTGTGAGTGAGTGTATGAATGGGTGAGTGTGAGTGAGTGAGTGTGTGTGTGTGTGTGGGTGTGTGAGTGTGTGTGTGTGGGTGTGTGAGTGTGTGTGTGTGTGTGTGGGGGTGACAACGCCCTGTCCCCGCAAAACCCGCAGCGAGAGCCGTGAGAAGGGAATGTATCCGATGGAGGACTGAAGCCGTGTTACACAGTAGCCTCAGCCCCGCGGGGGCCGCGTCCGGTCCACACTGCACCACAGAACACCCACTCCGAGGGGCAGTGTGTAATGTTGTATTTACACACTACACTACACTATATTCTGTGAAGCGCTTTGGGACGTCTAGAAGACGTGAAAAGCGCTATATCAAATGCAAGGATTATTATTATTATTATTATTATTATTACACGCACTACACTACACACCCAGAGCGCATAATGAAGCCGTAATTGTATTCGGGTGTTTTTAGACTGGGTGGGTGGTGGGTGAAAAAAATCTTATTTCTTTCTCTCTGGCGGGGTTGTCTGTGCAGCAGATTTCCATCCTTTTCCATCAGTGTTAACCTCACGGCCGGTGTCAACTTTAATGCACCGTAATTGTGTTTAAATGCTTTTTTTTAAAAAAAAGGTTATTTCATTGCGTTATTTTTGTGTGTGTGTGTGTGTGCGAAGTCTTGAGCTCTTTGCGTTGTGTAGTCTCTGTTAAAGGGACGGGTGGAACTCGCTTTAAACTGTCCCAGCAAATCCCTTCCTCCCTCCCTCCTACTTAAGAGTCGAGGAGATGAGCCATGAAATGAATGAATGGATGAATGAATTCTGGCACTTGCACAAAAATACCCACTCTCCAGTATATCCTACAAAGTGCTTTGAGGCATCTTAGCGACGTGATAAGTTGCTCTATCAAATGCAAGGGTTATTATCATTTGATACAGTGCGTAAAATGTCCCAAATGTCTTGAAGCGCTCGATGGGTGATTGCTGTCGGGTCTACGTCTTTTGTAGGCGGGTGCGGAAGACTGTTCGTGGAGAGTAAACTGTGTGGCTCGTTTCTGAGTATTTGCGACGCTGTGGTTTGTGTTTCACTGGGGCCTTGCGATGCAGTTTCAAAATAAAGTCAGCAAAAGCAGAAGAGAGAGCGTAGGAAGCGTTGGGCGTGTGCAGCAGCGACAGGGTGATTTGAAACTGTAGAATCGATGGTATCAGCAAGGAACTAACCAAGTTTTGGGGGAATTTTAATTAATTAATCGCTGCATTTAATATAGCACATTATCACGTTGTTCAGACAGCTCAAAGCCCTTCACAGGATACGCTGTTAAGTGGGGTGACTGTATATTTTGTGGGCGAAACACATCAGCGCACAGCGATGCCCCACAGAAACCATGGAGTGAGCGACTAATTTTATTTGAGGGGGAATTATCGGTCAGCACACTTAAGAGAGTGAAACTTCCCTTTTCTTTTCCAACAACTTTCATTGAATGGAAATGAAAGGATTTTGAGTTTGGGGATGATGTGGAGGCTTTTATTGGGAAGCTGGATGGTGCAGTATCTGACTCTGGTAACAAGCCCAAGGCTGAGATGAGAGATTTCCTGGCAGGAGAGGAATCGGGTGGATGAATGAGCAGCTTCTGAGCTGATAGTAACGTAATTCTCTAAAAAATATCAAAGTGGTGGCAGGGGCTCGCTCTGCCGCGTGTCTTCTGAGGTTCAGGGAAAGATCACTACCTCGCACCACACCTCACGCTCTGCCTGTGACTGTGGGCCGGGGATATTTTCAGTTCCTTAATTACAAATAAGCATGCAACTTTCTCCTAAACCCTTCAAAAGACGCCATGATACAGCAATGCAATAAATTCGCGGCAGGAAGGACTGTGGCAGCGAGTACTTTGTGTCATCTTTTAGCTAATAATCTGAGCGGAGATTGGCATGTGGCCTGGGACCCGGACCTAGAGCGATCTGATCTGAATGCCCGAGGGCTGAGGCTTCAGGAATCAGGTGGGATTTAAACTCATTTACAGAAAATGTTCGATTGCAACCGAGCCTCCCAGCGCTGACGTTTATCCGGTTTAACAGCTTGCCTCTGTGCACTTCCTAGGAATTTAGGGACATGTTAAATGACACTTTAATGTGTCCTGGGAATTCCTCATTATCTGCCTCCTGCCTCCTGGCATAATCAGTGTCAGCTTTTATTGAATGGCTCAATGGATTGGAAGAGCTTTACTGGTTTCTGTTTGTTTTCTTCCTCTCGCTCCACTCCCCTCCCCCTGAGGGGCTGCTGGCCACCTGATCTCAGCCACCTCCCTCTCCGCACACACAAGCAGACAACACCCCGAGGATAAGCTTCCTGCCAATATTTTTTTTCGTAAGTGGTTTTGGCTCGATTCCAAAGGCGGTGTGGCCAAGGTTATTAGGTTTTTGAGACAACTTCCATCACATTGCGTCCATCTCGCCATTGCTGCCAGACACGCTCTGTGACGCACTCCGACATGAGTTCCAGCCCCAAAGTCTGGTCTTCAGCTCAAGCACTGTACTGGGGGAGGGCTGCATTTTGCAAAATACAGTCAATCCACTTTATTCTGTAAAGCACTTTGAAATGTCTCAACTATGTGATGAGATGCTATATCTTTAATATATATCGTTTATTATGGTCAGAGATGCCTTCCTCCAAATGAATCCTTCGCGCTCGTGTCACTTTAAAGATCCCGCAAAGCTATTGGAAAAGAAAAGGGAGGTTTTCACTTTCTCTCGCTCGTTCGCTCAGTATCCCGGCTGACAAATCCCAAATGGGATCCTTATCGTCACAGCTGTTTGTGTGCACATTGTCTGCTGTGTTTGCCAATAATTTCAGTGCCTGTTTGATTTCATTTTGAGATGTTTCAGTGGGCGCTTATCAAATGTGAGGGCTGATATTGTTTTTTTTGCCACAGTTCCCTCCTGAGTAGACGTGGGGGAACAGGATACATCTGCAGTGGAGGAAGCGAGTGAGAAACCTGATCTGTGTGCAGGAAACTGGGGAATTTGGTCTCTCAACTGCTGACTTGCCTGGAAGCCATGTTTGTTCTAAGCGAGTCTTGCTCAGTGGGTGGGTGGGGAAAGGTCTTGTGAGGAGGGCGTGATGTCAGCCAAGTCTGTCTTGGCCGGAGCTGTGAGGCTGTTACTCAGCAGGCTGAGCAAAGGCAGGGAAATTGTATATAATAATGATGATAATCCTTGCATTTGGTACAGCGCCTCATCCTTGAGGCGTCTCAAACCGCTTCACAGAATATATTATAAAGTGGATTGACTGTAGTTTGTCATCAGAAAACACGGCGGCCAATTGCGCACAGCAGTGTCCCACGAACGGTCGTGGAATGAGTGACCATTTTGTTTAAAAGCAATTCTTACCCCTAGAAACTGATCTTCTAATTGACTTACAATCAGATTCCTACTTACTGCTCGATAAGTAGAGATGTGTGGAGTAAGCAAACTTGCCTAATGTTTCGCCCCCCCGGGAATCGAACCTGGGTATTGTTGCTTGCGAGGCGAGTGCTCTAAGCACTACATTACGGCACTCCGGATTGTGTTTTTGCCCATGTTGAAACTTTTACTCACAGTCTAGGCTGACTGGAGCGAGCACCTCATTGTCGGAGGTGATATCAAACTGAGGTCCTGTCTGTGCCTGTGCAGGTGGACGCTAAAAGTCCTGTGATGCTATTGGAAAAGAGAAGGGAGTTTCTCTCTCCTGATGTCCTTGCCGACAATCATCCAGACACATAAAATCATTCACTTCACGGCTGTTGGGAAAACTTCTGTGCCCAAAATCATTGTGACAAAGTCAGGAATGTCCTATGAATCACTGAGATGATTTGACATTCCTGGCCCTGTAACAAACTTGTCTGTTAATGTGCAATTCACACCGTGAGCAGAGAGTTAGCCCCTGCCCTCGTTAACGCTCTTGCTATTTTGTCCTGACACAGGTGAAGTCCAGTCAGGCTGAGGTGATCCGCGTCCTGGACGCGAAAGGGGTCAAGTACGAGCTGATCGACATCTCGCAGGAGAACTCTCTGAAGGAGGAAATGAGGAAGAAAACAGGGATTCCCGATGCTTGTCCACCACAGATCTTTAACGGGGAGCAGTACTGTGGGGTAAGCACCTCACGCCCCCACCCACACACACACACGCACACACACAAGGTCCATATATCACGGCATTCAAATGGGAGTGGGAGGGGGCTGGTCAGGGAACTCCAGAAAGTGTGTGTGAGTGGGTTGTGCGTGTGAGGCGTGTGTTGGGGATCATGTGTGTGTGTGAGTGACTGGGTGCGGGTTTGCATTGTGTATTTGTAGGAGGGAATATGAGTGAGTGGTATGTGTGGGAGGGGATTTGTGTGTGTGTGAGGTATGCATGCGTTGGGGTGCAAGTCGATGTATCAAACAAACCATTGCAGTGATTGGGATGGATTGGCTGTGTGTCTGTCTTCCAGGGGCACGAGGATTTTGTGGAGGCTGTGGAAGGGGATACGGTGATGAAGTTCCTGAAGCTGGATTGACCTCAGACCTGCGGCCTGGGCCTGGCCCAGTGCTGGGGAAGCCCAGGACAGTAGTGACTGGACTCGCCTTCCCACATGCGGTGCTGATGTAGTGCTGTGCAAGGCTAAGTGTAGATTTCTCTAAGGATGGTAACGGCTTCTCTTTCTGCTGAGCACTTGTTGTTTGCTGGCCATTAACTCTTTATCTGCCGGGACCATGACCCTTTACTGACCTGTCAGGACTACGACCCTTTACCATCCCCTCCGCCTCCCCCCAAAATGTAGTGCTGCGCAATGCCTTAAGTGTAGATACCCCTAAGGATGGCGACGGATTCTCTATCTGTTGAGTACGCGTCTGCTGGGACATTAACTCTTTACCTATCGGGACCATAACTCTATACTGATCTGTCAGGACCATGACTCTACTCTTTACTCACCTGTCAGGACCATGTCCCTCTAGCCCCCTCCCCTCCAAGCTCTTTACTGCCCTGCCGGGACCTGAGGGTTGCCATCTCAGTCTGTTGTAAGTCTTGTTAATAATTAGGACTTAGTCGTGTTTGAGGCATTGGTGATGAAGAAGATGATGTTGGTTGAACTTCTCTTAGAGCAGCATCTAACGATAAGAAAGTATCTAGTGTTGTGAATGCCATCCTAGAAAATGAGTGAGAAATCCTCCCGCCACTTTTCTCCCCCCCCCCCCATCCCCGGGACACCTTCTTTCTTGCACCTCCCCCATTAAACATCTTCAAAGGGAGTCGTGTCCTCATCATATTGCTTAAACCAGGTGCTTAAAAACTAGTGTAGAAAAGTCTTGCAATGAAGGGGCTTCAGAGCAGATGGGTTTTGTGCAGGGAGACGGAGGGGGAGGAGGCAGCAATGTGCTGGTCCAGGTCTTCCCAGGGGGTTTGGAAATGTTACTAGGGTGCAGGGAGGCTTTGCGAAGTGCCTGATGCGGTCACATTATGCCCTGGGAGGGATAGTCCACTGAGCTGGCTGCCGTCTGTGATGGTGCCTGCGTGCTGTGTGTACAATGTCGGGCCTAAGAGATTGCAACTGTTTCCACGCCTTGATTCCTCCTGTGTGTGCCGAGGTGACGCTGAAGCCTGGGTTCAGACAGCTGCTCGCTCTCCTGTGCCCCCTGCCCAACCGCAGCCTGGACCCTAATTGGAGTTTCTGCCAAAGCCTCAATAATCGTCTTCCAGGAAGATATTAAAAGATGTTCTGAACCCAGCATTAGCTGCTCCGTGTTTCATTCATACCTGGGGCCAACCTACTGCAGAGCAGCTGTTGAACTCCAGCTTAGGAGTGGGTGGGGACGGGGGAGAGTGCAATGGGCCTGTGTGTATATAGATGAATAAAATGGGTTTAGCCAGAATCGATGCTGGCAGGAGAGGGGTGGGGGGTGGAAATTCCTTGGTGTGTTTACAATGCAGGAGGGGAGTAAATAATATGATTATCACTACCTACACACATGCACACATCTGTCCTTGGCTACACTTTGAGACGTGCTAGAAACATAGAACCAGGAGAAGGCTATTCAGCCCTCGAGTCTGTTCTGCCATTCTATAAGGTCAAGACTAATCTGTACCTCAAGTCCAGTTACCCACCCTGCCCAATATCCCTTAATACCCTGACCTAACAAATATCTATCTGCCTCCGTCTTGAAAATATTGAATGAAAATATTGACGTCGAGGGCGCTTTATCGAATGAAAGGTTTATTTTTCTCAAATTCTGTGTGTTGACATCAGTTCTGGGGAGCAAGTAAGTGAGCGAACAACAGGAGTATGCGGGAAGCGGTGGAGTTTGGAATGTGAGTGAAACACCAGCGGCTCATCTCTCACTCTACGATCTTTTGAATAGCCTCGTAATGGGAAAGAAACTGAGACTGGAAAAAAAAAGGTAATATTTGGATGTGGGAGAGAGGAAGAGGGTGACATCTGTTTTTGACATAACTCAAAAGAAAAAATTCCGGCCACAAAGGGGGAATTGGAGAGAATGATTGGCACTCGGGGTAAGGAGGGAATCACAAGGGTGGCTTTGCGACACATAACCAGTCCTTTTCCCTCAGCTTTCTCAGTGAGTCTCACCCAACACAGGAATAAAGGCGTGTGACTCATTTAAATGAACAGGAAGTGGGCTAATGGTGGGTGGGTTTAGGTAACCCATGTGGGTTGGGGTCAGAGCTAGTGTTTGCAGGCCTGAAGCATTAGCATGGCATTGGGGACCAAACCGTATTCCTCCAGTGTCTTGTCCAGGTCGCTGTAGACTTGCTGAGGGAAGCTGCTGACAATATCGTAATCTACCAGTGGCTGTGATCTACAAAAGAGAATAATAATACAATGCAAAATTACATTTGTGTAGCGCCTTTCATGTTGGGAGGAGGTCCGAAGGCACTGGACAGTCAGAGATTTTGAAAATCATTTGAAAAGTTGAAATTTACAAGGCTATGGATCTTCTGCCTCCAGCAGCCTCCTGAGGCTGCAGTGGCTTCGCTGTGCTGCGGAGTCACTTGCACTGTCCTAGTCTCCGGCTGTGTTCCATCTCCTCCAATCAGAGCAGAATGGGACTCTGTCTTAAAACAAAATGGTGGTTGCTGGGGGCACACAACTGAGCCTCTCACCTGCTGTGATCCAGGTACTGCCGAAGCTCTCTCACTGTTTCCGAGAAAAGCATTTTGGCAATGTACGTCTGCTCGCCGTTCTCGGACTTGATCCTCAGCGTGGTGATGGTATCCAGTGATGACCTATTCTTCTCCTTCACCTTCAGCCTGTGACCAATTAGGACAAAGTGAGCGAGTGTTAAACGCATGATAATTTCTGAAGCTTCCCAAAACAACGAGGCTGGAGGTGCACAGCAGCCGGTCAGTGATGCTCAAGAGGGCAATAGCTCAGCCACGGTTAACATTTCCCACAGAGATTACAGTCTCCCTGGCCCCACCCTACTTCTGCTCAGCCCTTCCCCTGCCAGACCCCTCCCTATGCCAGGGCCCACCTTCTGCTCTCCCGTCGCCCCTGTCCGTACATTAATTATGGTCCAATTGACAGGGAAACGGCAGCCCCTCCTCACCCTGTTCGTACCTCTCCTTCATTGAGATGAGAGATGAGGTTTCAATGAGGATCACACCGTTGCTCCTTTTCCCTGACTGACCCTAAAGGGAGACAGAAATAACCTACAGTGAGATTAGGGCAATTTGACCCCATCAGTGAGGAATCTAGAGGAGTTTCACACAGAGCAGAACAACCCCCAGACCCACAGTTAACATTTCCCACCTCCCAAGTCCAATGGATCCAGTGATTGTTAGTAATTAACGACACTTCTGTGCATGTGCTTAACACGTGGTACATAATAAACTACAAAGTCTCCCCGGATCAGCTCTCTCATCCACGTTGTGAAGATTAATGCTGTCTGGGAACAGATGCGTGTTTTCACCCTGTAACAGGTGGAGGCCCCAGCATAGTGGGCAGGGCAAAACCTTACGTTTCATTACTCCATGTGCCTCTGGAGTAATGCAATGGCTGTTCCCGCTTATTAGTCAATTGGCGTATTGTTTTCCGTGGGTAAGTATCTCTCCACCACCCACTCCCCCCAAAAAATGTGGTCCCTCAATCCACCAGCTTGTGGGACACTGCTGTGTTTCGCTCACAAATATTAAGTCAATCCACTTTACAATATATTCTGTGAAGAGCTTTGAGATGGCTCAATGATGTGATAATCAAATGCAATGATTATTATTAAAGTAATCTGTTTAATCTATTCAGATGAGGTTCAGTAAATCCACACGTCAGTCACGGTCACATTACCTGAAGGCTGTCTCCAATCTCCTCTCTGATGTCGATCACTTTTCCACCTTTGATCACGTTCCTGGGCAGCTTCCTAAGAAATTGCTCCACCGTCAACTTTTGCCCTTCGAAGTTACAAGAGAAGTGTACTCAGATAAAGCAAATAATTCCCTACATTTGTTACAGCGCCTGCAAACATCTCAAAGTGCTTCACGGCAAGCTGCTGTCAAGTTTAGTGACTGTATTTGTTGGCAAGCACAGCGGTCAAGTTGTGCACAGTGAGGTGTTTCTCCCCACAAACACACACACACGGCCATGAAGTGAATGACCCATACATCCGGAGAACTGTCGGACAGAAACTGGGAGAAACCTGTCTTAACAGCATCTTGGGATCTTTTAGCATGCACCCGAACAGGCAGTTTAACAGTACATCTGGCAATGAAGCATTCACCACACCCCCCCACCTAAACTGTGACTATTTAAAATACATATATTTTAATTACCCCAAATTCTCATAAAAGCTACCTTAGAATCATAAAGTAGGTTTATAGCTCAAGGTAGTCCCTCGGAGAAACTCCAGCCAAGGCCAGTTAGAGAATAAAGTCTCAGGCTTTAAGAGCTATTATGGATTCTGCTTCAACCAGCATTTTCTGTGTAGGAGATAGGGGGATTCATGCCCTACCTGCCCCCTCCCCAATCTCGTAACCTCTCTCTTTTGTTTGTTATTTGGTGGTCTTAAATCTTAAACCTCTACTTATTGACTCACCACCCAGTGAAAATAGCTTCTTCTCCCGTTTACCTTATCAAACACCTCATCATTTTTGAATACAGAAACTCCATCATAAGTCTCCTCTCAAGTTGTTTCTGTTCCAGTGAAAACAGTCCGGTTTCTCCAGTCTCTCTTGCTCTCCCCATAAGTAATGCCTGGGATCATCTCAACAACAACAACTTGCTATTAATATTACGGCCTTCGCGCAGGACAGTGTCCTTGAGCGCTTCCCAGTGCATCTCAACTGTACCATTTCCGTTGAGATGGCTTTGATATCCCTCATAAAGAGGGGAGCCCAGGACTGAGCATAATGTTCGTCAAACCAGATGCAAGTCAATCAGTTAGCCTGACTCCACGGAGCCATCTCCACGGAACTCTCCTTTGGGATTGTGTCAGAGAGTGATTCCCCACTCACCTGGCAACTTGCTGGTCACCTGGACTCCCTTGGGATACTGCACCAGTGAAACACTGGAGACACGGCTGCCATCGATCGTCTGCCCTACTCCCGGGAAATCTGCGTACAGCTTCCTTTCCTGGAACGTCACGTCCCTCCTGTCTGATACCTTTGAGAGCAAAGCACACGGCGACGCATTCTAGGTCCACAGATGGGTAACGAGAGGGTTCAGTCCCATTCCTTTCACTCAGAGACTCATCAGGGAATTCATTCTCACAAGCAGCTGATTGATGAGGGAGGCAGTAAAAGGCAACAGGATGAGCAGTAAAAATAGTACAGGATTTGAGGAGAAAGCTGGGAAGTGGATTAATAATAGGAGGGGACAAGGGACATGAGAAGACCAGAGCCAGTTGAGTGGAGAAAGCGGAGTGAAGGGGTTTGTACACGAGTATGAGGAACTCCAAATACCGGACAGTTACAATGAGTCACAGCCATTAGGTCAAATTTCTGATAACTCTCTCCTTTTACCTGGAATGGGATTCCGTCTGGGAATTTGCTCTGCAATTCCGATGGGAAATATCCGTCTGCGAAGTCCTGCATGCAATGCTGAAGGAAAATAACATAATAATAATCCTTGCGTTTGATGTATAGCAACTTATCATGTCGTTGAGACGTCTCAAAATGCTTCACAGAATACATTGTAAAGTGGGTTGGCTGTATATTTTGTGGGCGAAACGCGGCAGCCAATTGCGCACAGCAGTGCCCACAAACATTTGTGGATTATATGTGAAAGGTTGAAGGGGCCAAAGGACAACCTCCATCGAAACCTCTTGTGTCTTTGGAAGGCAGCAGGTGTTCACAGCCCAGGTGTAGTGCTACCATTGTATTATAACCATTCAGAGAGAGAGAAACACACACACAGAAAAGACCTTAATGCCATCAATTTGCATTGGATTTGAAGTCAGGTCTCAGAAGTGAAAGCGCTCTGGGACGCTACCCTGCATGAGGAGCGCTGTATAAATACAAGTTGTTGTTGCCGAACGGGCAGGTTTCCAATTCACTGCATCAGACAGTCCCCTGCATGTGTTGAAGTTTCAGTTTTTATTGAAGAAGGTTGCTTACCTGTGTTGAAGGTTCCTTGAACGATCTGAAAGGGCCGTTGAACATGACAATCCCGTTTTTGAAGAGGGTGAGGGGGATGGGGTCAGGCCGCCTCAGCACAGCTCCCCCGGTCACGTGCTCAACCTTCGCCTCCCCTTCGCCAGCCAGAACGTTCAACTCTCTGATATTCTCCAGAATTAAATCGAAGTCGATTTGTGGCGGCTTGAGGATGGTGTCATCTGTCAACACACACACACAGTGCCACAATGGCGAAGGCTAAATGAGAAGAAATTCACTGCACGACTTGCAAACAGTGACCCCCCGTTTGTAGCAGGCGTACGTCACTCCGACCCACGGGAACAGCGCTCCAATGACATCAACTATTAGTTTGCATAGTTCCTAGACGTAGTTACCAGCAGGAGTCGATATTTGCAACAACTCTTGTTATAATTGGTATAAATATACAGTAGTGCAACAGCTTAATCTGGAGGATTATCAAGACAGATCACCAGGAGAGAGCAACCCCACTCTCTTTCAAAATCAGATCTTTTAAGTTCCACCTGAGCAAGAAGACAGAACCTCGATTTAATTTCTCACCGATGTTTCCCACATGGAAGTGCCCGGTTTGAATTATGTCTGAAATTCCTGAAGCTTTGTAACCAGAAATGAACAGACCGGGAATGGTTGGGTGGGGGGGGGGGGGTTGGAAAGAGAAGCATCAAAAAGTTAATCCACGTTTGTTGGTTTTTGGTTACAAAAGGACTTGGGGAGAATATAAACACAGAAAAACACCGAGTGCAGTGAAACAAGGCATTTATTTTCCTTGAAAAATTTTGGTTTCCATCAGCAGGAGTGACCACATTCTCAAGGATCCCTCTCGCCCCTCCTGCTCCTGTCACACATGGGCCTCACAGACAGTACAAAGGAGAGCAATGAGGCTGATCCCAAACCCCAGGCTCTGTGGTGTCTTCTCAGTGCCGACTTAATGCTGTTGACCTCATAGGCTCTTCGACTGTTCTGTGGGTTCGACGCTGAGTGTAGGAGAACTCAAGAGCTGCTGGAGGGTGGTGTTGAGGATATTCAGGGTTGCTGAGACCTGCTGGATCGCGCCGTTAATCCCATCCTGCAGTTGTTGCACTCCCTGCACAAGTGGTTCCTCCAAGTATGGAAAGCCAGAAGTCTCCTGGAGGGCTATCAGTGTCTTCCTAATCTCACTTTCAAAATCGTACGGTTCATTTTCATTGCTTCTTCCAGGAGGCAAGGATGGAGATCCACTTTTGGCAGGAACTGTCACGTGGTTTAGTTGATTAACATTCTCCACGGTGCTCTGGGTACCAAGATGAAGGATACTGGAATCTGTGGAAAGTAAGGCAGACTGTAACGAGATGTGATACTATATGGTTAACATCCAAAGTAGAAACAAGTGTCTTATGGGTTTATGTTTTGTTTCCGGCCTGAAAGCACATGTACAGAAGTGAAGACTTTCAGTAAAAGCAAAGGGGAAAACCGGTTTTGAAGAGTAAGGAGATGCAGTAAGAGACTTCTTGGCCATCACTACAGAGTCAGTCAATGTCCCAAAGAGAAAGTGAACAATCATATCAACATGGACAAAGTGATAAACCCACGAGATATCTGACAAGGACCTGGGACAGTCTTCCCTAGGACGTCCGTACACCGAGGCGCTCACATTAGCAAGGGATGGATCAATGATGGAAGTCATTGTGTGAATGAAGAGCATGAGACAAAGTAAAGACAGTTTGCAAAAGGAATTTAAGAGAAGTTTGTAAATAAATTCTTTACACAGAGGGCAATTGGAATGTGAAATTCTCTGCCACAATCCGGAGTTGAGTCAATGACCATCAATTTATTTAATAAGGGAATCAGATAGATCCTCGAGAAAGAGGAAAGTTACAGGGTACTAGGAGCAAGCAAGAGAGTGGGTTAGATTAGGTAGGTGGCTGATGTAGAGAAACGCACTCGCTATAACATTCTGTGAATATAGGACAAGTGATGAGTGGAAACGTCTAAACTTACCCCACGTGGGAGACTTCCTCGCGGCAGTGGTCAGCCTGCTCCTCCCGAGAGCTGACGGTCAGTTAGTGACCTGGAGGGATGGAGGGCACAGCTACCCAGCAAGATTAGAGTAATCCATGAGTTGCCCTTATTCAGCTGTGGGATGGACTGCTGAGAACCCAAGGGCTTCCTCTCTGGATATGATCAGTATCAGCTCAAGCACTGAGGAAGTAGAGTAAGCAGTTATGCTTGATTTTTTTTTGGTTTTAAAGGTGAGATTTTCCTCCATGTTAATCCAGCCTTGGCTCTGTGAAATGTGCATTCGCTGAGTAAAGTGTGGTGTTGGGTTGTGAGGTGGCAAGCCACACTCCAGAATCATGCATTTCCAGCTCATTCTTTGTGACAGTCAGACACGACGGTGTTTTTCATCAGGAATCAAATGGTTTACCAAAGTAAATAGTACCTTTCTTCTTTGTTTCTCTGCTGGATGCATCAATAAATCCCACTGCAGAAGCATTCGCCCCCCTCTACAAAAATTATTGCCTTATCTGACGACATTTTCTCTGCCCTTTGAAATTTATTTTCGAATGAATACCCACCTGACTACCTCAGTTTCCACAAATTTTACATGCTTGGCTTACACTTTCTTTACACAATTCGCACAATAAATAAAGAAATACTCGCAGTCAACTGTCCCGAAACTGCCCTCCTCACACCCGACCCTGCGCTCTTGTCATGCAGAGCGGACCTGCTCAATTGTGGATCCAGGAAGCCCATCATTTCCTGACATAATCAGAGTGAGGTACACCTTTCTAAAACAACATTCCTAATAATCCTTGCACTTAACATAGCGCCTTATCATGACTTTGAGACGTTTTAAAGAATATACTGTAAAGTGAATTGACTGGATATTCTGTGGGCGAAATGTGGCACAGCTGGGTTCCTACTTACTGCTAGTTAAACAGAGTCGTTGGAGTAAGGAAACTTGCTCAACATTTCGCCCTGGCGGGAATCGAACCCAGGTCTCTCACTTGGAAGGCGTGTGCTTTAAACACTGAGTTGCAGGACTCCACCTCAGTGCATTCCCTCAAGCCTGTGAAATTACAGCAGTGCCACACACACACACACACACAGCTGTGTTAATATAGTAAATTATTTCACTGCGAGTTGGCAGGAATCACAGCACAATGACAATGGGGCAGCAATGAGATGAGTTATGAGCATGAGTTTGTTCATCTCAAAAATAGACAGTCTGTACACTTTACAGTCAATTCAGTGAAGCGCTTTGATGACATGAAAAAAATGTTGCGTCAAATGCAGGGATTGTTATTATTAATTTTTTATAGATGCGTGAAAAGCATTTAGCCTTTGTCCCACCGTGAGGTGCAAAAAAATACAACATTTCATAATTATCACATTGAATCCATTAAGAAACATGGCGATTTTCACCCAGCTGACCCAGTCACTTCCCACACATAGCAATATTTACCTGGTTGCCAGATTCCGTTGCTCAGGATTATCTCATTCGTTTCCTCTTCCTCTTCAGTCGTGTCCTCATTGTTGTTCTCGTCGCCCTGGTCGCCAACCCAGGTCATCCCGTAATCGTTTAGGAACTTCTAGAAGAAACAGTTTCAAAAATATTAGCGTATTGGTCCGCCCTAAACTCTGTAACCCAATCACACCAGTCCTTCTCAGGCTCCACTGGCTCTCTATCACTGAATGTAAACTGACTCAAATGACTGCTCAACTGACTCTGGCCTCCTAGTTGGCCTTCATGCCTTCTGTTCCACCATCGGTGGCCGTGTTTTATCCACTACACCCCCAAACTCTAGAACATTCCCTCAATCACTCTGCCTTGCCCCCAACTTCCCCATCTTCAAGTCACACCTGAAGACCTTCCTTTTCGACTGTGCTTACGACTCCTCCCTCTGGCTCAACCATGCTCCGCCACTGTCAAGCACTCTGTGATGCTGCCCTGCATGAGGGGCATTGTATAGATGCAAATTGTTGTAGTTAGTCACGCACAGTGCAGGTGGACACCGCTCTCCCAGCTGCCATCACCCAGCCTTTAGAGTCTCATCCTCAATATATTGTTGAACAACGCGCAGTCTCTTACCTCCATTTCCCACACCTGGTTCTGAAGTTGCAGGTACTTCTCCAGCTCATGCTTTCTTTTGGGCTCATCAACTTTTTTTTGGGGGGGGGGGTTTAAAACAAAGAGTGACAAATCATTTGAATGTAACACTGTCTCCTTATCCTGCCTCTGAACCTGACAATGTACTTTGTCTCCACCTGTGGCATCCTTTTGGTATAAGATTGAAGACGGCATACAATTATAACAACAATATAATCCTTGCATTTGATATAGCGCTTTTCACGTCTTCTCGACGTCTCAAAGCGCTTTACAGAATATGCTGTAAAGTGAATTGACTGTATATTTGTGGGCGAAACACGGCAGCCTATTGCGCACAGCAGCGTCCCACAAACAGTCGTGGATTGAAAATGACTAATTTATTATTGTTTTCATTTTTTGGAGGATATTAGGCGTGTGGAGTAAGGAAACTTGCCCAAGGTTACACCCTGCCTGGAATTGAACCCAGGTGTCTCGCTGGGTTCCAATTGTGGAAAAATCCCAAATCCAAACTGAATTTGGAAACCGGTTGTTTTTAACCAAAGTCCGGGGAAACGAGCACTACCACAGACACGATGGGGTCAGAGCTTCAGAGGGCGCAGTTTTCTTTTTATATGTCTGTTGTAAAAAGTGATGCAAAGTCAATCAGCTTCATTCTGGGACAATAAAATGTGATTACCTTTGGCCTGCTGCAGTGTTTTCACCTTCTCCTCCAGAACAGTGATTTCCTTGTTCTACAAAGAAGAGAGCCTCAGTTAATCTCTGTTGAAGCAAATACTTTGGAACATAGCAACTACTAGATGAAAAATGACCAAAGTCCATCTGGTTTGCCTTTACCACCCTGGTAGTCACATGCTACAATCATGGTGCTGTCGACAGCAATTAATTCTGTGTGGATTAGAGAGTGGAAACCTTTGGAACCTTAAGATCCAAAGTTACCTGTTTTTTCCAGTATACTACACTTACCATATGTCATGTCTCAAATTACTCAATACACTGTATCCCAAAATATTATTTTTCAAAAGAAATCAATCTAACTTGTATTTGAATGAATTATGTCACTCATGCTGTCGACTCTGAGTCAGGATGTTGTGCAATGTTAGGACTTTGAGCTCATTGTCCAGCCCTCCATTGTCAGAGGCGCTGCGGTTTAGGTGAGGTGTTTAGCTCCTGTTTAATTTTGTACAAGTGGATGAAAAAATCCTATGTCACATTTAAAAAGAAAATTTCTCCCTATGTCCTGGCCGACAATTTCCAGATTAAAAAAATAATTATTCACCTCATGGCTATTTTAGGGGACATTGCTGTGCAAGCATTGGCTTCCATGTTGGCCTACAAAATACACAGTCACTATGGTTTACAGAAAAGCTCTGTGAAACATTTTGAGATGTGTGCAATATCCTCCCCCTTCCCCCTGGTTTGCTGTCAGACACCACCACTGTGAAGCACTCCAGGACGCTACCCCATGTGAAGGGAGCTATATAAATGCAAGTTGTTGTTGTTGTTATCATCAAACCAAGTATTGTTTTTTCAGTGCTACAATTGGGGAAAGGGCTTCATTGGGAATCTTCCTTACCTTTGAGCTGATCTCTCGAGCTTGGGCTCGGACTCTCTGCTCCAGTTCAGTCAATCTGCTCATCATGGTGGACATCAGCTCCATGTCATTGGGACTGGTGTCTGGAGATACACAAACACAGTTGGGGGACATAGGAACACAAGATTGTCTGGGAAAAGCTGGATCCATTCACATTTTCAAGACACATAGATATTTCTTAGGTCAGGGTATTAAGGGATTATGGGGCAAGGGCGGGTAACTTGGACTTGAGGTGCAGATCTGGCATGATCTTATAAAATGGCAGAAGAGTTAGAGGGGCTGAATAGCCTACTCCTGTTTCTATATTTCTAAAAGGGCAGAAGTGTGGAGGTGCCGCTTCTACCTTCAAATAATTACTTGACAAAAATCCCACATGATGGGCATGTTGTCGAGAATTTCAAACTTCTCATTTTGAAAGACAGAAATCAGGAAGTTCCTACACCAAAACTTGCATCAGTACCCTCCCTCTTCTCTTCCAAGTGTTGCTTCAGTGGGCCATACCTTTAGCCTTTGGCTTTTGAGTCGGGGTGAGACGCACTGAACTAGAGGCTGGCGACACTGATGCACGGGGCAAGATCTCACTCAGCAATGCAGCCTCATCCTCTGCAGAAGGAGGCAACACAAAGTTCAAGTACATCGAGTGCACAATGTTGACACTACATTGCACCCACTGACAGAAGTTTAGAATTTTCACCATTTGCATTATCGGTGGGCTGAAATCTGCAGTTCCCTGTGACGCTTATCGCAAGTGCTGTAAATTTCACTCCATTTTGAGTGTTTTTAAAACTAAATTGAATTCTCTTTTTGAGCCTCAAAGTTGCAAAGTCCCACAGCTAATTCTGTTGTCTGATCCCAGTTTCTAGATAAAGGCAGGGATCGCGTGCCACTGATTATTCATAATAACCCAAAGCTGAGGGCAAACTCAGGTTCACAGGAGCAGAGCATGGGTTACATGGAGGCATTGATTTAACACTAACAAGACTGAACAATGCTACAGATGAGAAGGGAATATGATGGTATCTGAAAACACTGCTAGCTATCAGCCGGCTCAGTTGAAGTCAATTAGGCAGAAGGCTAATGGTTTCAAATGCCACGTCTGGTGTTTCAATTCATAGTGTATATAGTGTATAGACACTCCAGTACAATGCTGGGAAATGTGCAGCTTTGTTGGGAGGCACCGTCCTTCAGATTACATCATCAAACCAAGGTCCCAACACCTGTGTTTGTTCAGTTAAAGATCCCTCTTCAAAAAGGAAAGGGAGTTTCTCCCATTGACCTGTATCAATGTATAGATAATAATAATTATTATTGTTCTGTCTTGCTCTATCCCACCTGGACTGTCTTACCTGTGTAGAAGCTCCCTTTAAATGGCACCACCCTCCTTCTGTAATAAATACACCAAAATAGACTTTTACACACCAAGGCGGCAACCAAACAGATTTATTAGGTGATCCGAAGAAAGCATTTATTCATCACGTTTCGCCCACAAACATAACAGTCAATTCACTTTTACAGTCTATCCTGTGAAGCGCTTGGAGACGTCGAGAAGACGTGAACAGCGCTATATCAAATGCAAGGATTATTATCATCATAATAATCCCTCCAAAACCAAAAACAATAATAAATTGGTCATTTTCAATCTACGACTGTTTGTGGGACATTGCTGTGCGCAATTGGCCGCCGCGTTCGCCCACAAATATACAGTCAATTCACATTACAGTGTGTTCTGTGAAGCGCTTTGGGACGTCCTCCCGACGTGAAAAGCGCTATATCAAATGCAAGGATTATTATTATTATCATCATCATCATCATCATCATCATTATTATGATTAGTAGTAGTATGTGGAAGCTTGGTTGCTGGGTGGTAGGCTCTGGAGGAGGCTGGGAGGAGGGCGCTCGCTTGACTTACCCATTGTGCTGCACCTCAGGTCGGGTCAGGGAGACCTTCCTCAGTTTGCCCAGTGTTGAGAGCGGGGAGCTCATGGTGCCCACCAACCACCTCCTGGGTCTCGCCAGTGCCTCCACACCATTGTTTACTGTGTTGCTAAGGGTCACAGCCAGCTGACAGCTGGTTGGCTGAGCCGCAGAGTAAGAGCCACAATGATTGGTCCTCCGACGGAGACAGCATCGACCCAATCAATCACTGGTTGGCTCCCACCATCCAATCGCAGGTTGGCTCCCACCATCCAATCACAGGTTGGCTCCCACCATCCAATCAAGGCTGGCTCCCACTATCCAATCAAAGCTGGCTCCCACCATCCAATCAAAAGCTGCCTTGATAGGGCCCTTTAACTCTCATATGGTGGGGATACTGTTGCCCAGTGGGTGGACCCATAGTCGCCACTCGTCCCCTTAAACCAAAGTAGACTGAATCGCAATCAACAGGGGAACGAGGGGTTGTCCTCGCAGTCATCACTTTTCCCCCTAAACTCTCCGGGGCCCAAATTGTCAAAGGACAATGCGGACCTGGTACCTGTCCTCACGATCACCTGAGCAAAACAGGTGACCGGATGGCCTCTCCAGCAGGGCAAGCCCGGCCCGCGCTCAAGGACCAAGTGCTCAAGTGAGCTCTGCTTTTCAGTGTCTCCACTTCCTCTCTGTGAGGGCATATTACACCCCTCACATCGGAAGCACTGCAATACTGATCCCAGTAAACAGAATACCGAAGGCAGCTTCTGCCAGGAGCTCATCCTCCCATAATATAATAATGATCCTTGCATTTGATTTAGCTCCTTACCACGTCTTCGAGACGTTTCAAAGCGCTTCACAGAATACCTCTGCGACCTCCTAACACTCTACCAATCTGCCGCTCCCTCCACTCAGCAGGCTCCAGCCAGCTTCATGTCTCCTGCCTCACCAGCCCCACCATTGACGGGCAGGCCTTCAGCCACTCGCCCCCACCTTCTGAAACTCCATCCCGCAATCCCCCATCCCCTTGTCTCTTTCAAGACCCATCTCAAGACCCTCCTCTTCGACCGTGCCTCCTTTCTCCCTGCCCTCCACCCTCCCCGATCCCGACTCCCAGCTCAGGTCCAAAAAACTGATTGGCGCCTTGGGTCGTTCTCCCAATGTGAAAGATGCTACACAAATATAATTTTGTTGTTATATACTGTAAAGTGAATTGACTGTATATTTTGTGGGCAAAATGCAGCAGCCAATTGCACACAACTGTGTCCCACAAAGTCATGGATTGAGTGACCAATTTTTTTTGAAGGATTTATTACCCTAGAAAAGTAATCTGCCAATCAACTAACAATCGGTTTCCTACTTACTGCTAAATAAACCAAAGCGTGAGTAGTAAGGAAACTTGCCCTAAGTTTCGTCTTAATGCATTATTATGAGGAGATTTGCTTACAGACGTGTAAACCCAAGGGAACCTCAACAGAACTTTTCTGATAGATGCATATCCCAAGGAGTAACTGATCAGAACAGATCTTAGCCAAAAGGCTGGGAGAGAGAAACTCTCTTTTCTAATAGCATTGCAGGATCTTTTAACGTCAACCTGAACAGGCACAGACAGGGAAGCTCGGGTTAACGTCATATCCAAAGGACGATGCTGTGAAGCAGGTCAATATTTATCCAGATAAATTGTTTATTCACGTCATGGCGGTTGTTTTTGGCACTTTGCTTGTCAAATTGGCTGCTGCCTTTTGCCCTGAAAGCACTTCAGACCCTAATGTGGCTGGGAGTCCAAGGTGTAAATGTAGACCCAATAACAGCGCCACTCGCGGGGAGAACAGTATTACATGCTCTCCAGAGCTTCATAAAGCAATTCCTATTTTTATATGGTGTGAGTAATGTGCCCGAGTGAAAGTTACAGCAAATGCAAGTTACATTGCGTGTGATAAGACAAATGTTAAATAGGGTTAGTCTACTTAAATAGGATTATATTTCCTCTTTCCTTTCCCCACCCGAAAATCACCCAATTTCAGTTCCACTTCAGGAAGCATTCCCCACTCTGACCCTTCTGACTTTGTGGAAAAAAGTATTTCATGACAGCTATCAGCATTAATCCCCCATGTGTACACAATGACCCACCACTCCACCCCTCGAATTGCACTTAGAGCCATTTACTTGTACTTCTCCATTGTTTCTGTGTTTACTGAAGATACTGAAATGAAGCCACCTCGGAGTTCACGTACCAAAGTCCAACACAATAAAGATCAATGAGATAATCATCTCCAAACACATTTCTAGATGAAAAGAATCTTATTTTAACATTCCCAGTTTGGCTCCTTGCACAAGCACATCTGTGGAGTTAACTCCTAATGGGTTTCCCGGAGCTAGGTTTTGGGAAAATCTGATTCAGAGGGGGATCTGCCGATTCCCTCAGCATTCCCGACACTGGGATGAAAATCATCCACAGGAAGTGAGAAGACCACATCCGCTCCCCAAATAACCTTGGAGGAACCATAACAATCATGCCAGGAACAGAGGCGCCTGATATTCAGGCTGATCATTGACATTGCTGTACTTGCTGTCCTTTGGAGCAGATTTTAAACCAAGATCCTGTTCAGGTGGACATTAAGATGCAAGATCATTCTTCCCAACTAGTTTCCTTTAGGCAAAAGTACCTTAACATTTACCTTCATCTTTACAACAACAAGATTACATTTGTTTAGCGCCTTTCACATCGGGAGGACGTCCCAAGGCGCTGGACAGTATACAGCATTTCATACCCGAACTGAGATCACAGGGGGAGAAGGGAAGGGAGGGTGACTGATGGCATAGTTGAAGAGGAGGATTTTGAGGCGGGACTTGAGGGAGGCTAAGGAGGGGGCGAGGCAGAGTGATTGGTGGATGGAATTCCAGAGGTTGGGGGCAGAGCGGGTGAAGGCTCTCCCGCCAATGGTGGGGCAGGTGGGTCGGGGAACGTGGAGCAGGCCACAGCCGGCTGAGTGGAGGAAGCAGGTGGGATGGTAGGGGGTTAGGAGGTCACAGAGGTAGGGTGGGGCGAGGACATGGAGGGCGTTGTAGGTGAGGACCAGGATTTTGAACTGGATCCTCTGAAGGATAGGGATCCAATGGAGTCGGGCGAGAATGGAGGTGATGGGGTCACAAAGTTTAGTGCGGGAGAGGACACCAATTATTATATATTATTGTTTTGCCATTCCATTTTCCCAGTTCCTCCGTCTCCACCGCATCTGCTCTGACAATGCAATCTTCCATGCCTGAGCAACCGAGATGTCCTCATTTTTCCTCGACCAAGGATTCCCATCGACAGTAGTAGCCAAACACAGCTTCCATGTAAAACACCTGTTTATATGTACTACCACCAGTGTAGTATACTGCATCCCCTGCTCACGGTGTGGTCTCCTCTATTTTGGGGAGACTAAGTGCAGATTGGTGCCGATTTGCAGAACGCCTCCATTTTGTGCGTAAGGTCAACCCTGATCTTCCAGTCTCCTCCTATTTTAACTCTCACTTCCATTCACAGTCTGACCTCTCTGTCCATAGTCCCCAATGATCCACAGCGAAAGCTTGAGGAACAGCATTTTATCTATCTGCTAAGGGACCCTACAGCCTTCTGTCCTCAATATCAATTTCAGCCATTTCAGACCATAACAGCTCACCTTCCCCGCTTCCCCTTCTTTCTGTTACCAGAAGAGTTATCTTCTGTTATCATTACAATCATCACCCCAGACACTCTTTGCCTCTCTCTGGTGTGTTGCCTGTTCTGCATTATTAAATCTTTTCTCCCCAGTTTTGTTTTAATCCACCCCCCCTTTGTTGTACAACTCCCCTTATGTTTTAGGAGACTATCACCTCGTTAACCCATCAACTAGCACACTTTGTTCATCCTTGTCCTGCTTCCCCCTCTCAATTTGTCTCTTAAAAACCTCTCCCTCCCAACTTGCCCCAAGTCTGACGAAGGGTCGTGGACTTGAAACGTTGACTCACTTTCCTTTCTCCATAGATGCTGCCTGACCTGCTGAGACCAGATTCCAGCATCTGCAGTATTTCGTGTTTTGTTGTGTGTGATATGTTATTATTAGATGCAAGATCTTTCTTCCCAACTAGCTTCCTTTAGACAAAAATACCTTAACATTTACCTTCACCTGACTTTAAAGCACATGATATTACCTGATAACAGGAAAAGCAATATCGTAATGATGAAGTCAATGGAAAATAAGTGGTTACCTTTGGCACTTCAACAACATGATTACCTTCCCAAAAGTTAAAAAAACACACAGTGAAAAGGAAGTGAAAGGCTATTTTAATGATCTGAGATTTATTGAGTGTGAGATTGTAAAAGTTCATCGTCCTTTCAATGACCCAGCAGAAACAGAGATCACTGTTACCTGCGTTTTAAGGCTCCAATGATCAAAAGCGTCAATGACCTGAAGTAACAGGCAGCCAAAGGTTGAAAATGTTGAGGCAATATTCTCGTCCAACAAACCTTGTCTAGTCCCAGCTGGAGGCATATTCAGCTCCGGGTGTGAAGCTTAGTGTAGCTTAGAGTCCTGTATGGTTAGAGCACTCGTCTCACAAGCGAGAGGACCTGGGTTCGATTCCCAGCTAGGGCGAAACACTGGGCAAGTTTCCTTACTCCACGTACCTTTTACCTAGCAGTAAGCAGGAACACGGTTGTTAGCCGATTGGTGGATCGCTTTTTCGAGTGTAATAATCCCTTCAAAAAATAACAGTAATTTGGTCACTCAATCCACGACTCTTTGTGGGACACTGCTGTGCGCTTTCACCTACAAAAATACAATCAATTCACTTTACAGTAATATTCTCTACAGTGCTTTGAGACTCAAAGATGTGTTACGGTGCTATATCAAATGCAAGGATGGTTATTATATGTGGCTACAACAACAACAACAACAAGATTCCATTTATAAAGCGCCTTTCACGTCAGGAGGACGTCCCAAGGCGCTGCACAGTTGGGTCATGACCCGAGCAGGGGGGAAATGGTGAGGGGAGGGAAGGGAGGGAGCGAGGAGGGGGGAAATGGTCAGGGTGAGGGAGGGAAGGGAGGGAGCGAGGAGGGGGAAGAGAGTCGAGAGGGGAGCTGAAGGCTCGGTCAAAGAGAAAGGTTTTGAGACCGGCCTTGAAGGAGGAAAGGGAGGAAGCGGCGAAGGCACTGGGGGATGGAGTTCCAGAGCCTGGGGGCTGAGAGGCTGAAGGCCCGACCACCGATGGTAGGGCGGTTGGGGCGGGGGACGTGGAGCAGACCGGAGCCAGAGGAACGGAGGGTACGGGCGGGTAGGTAGGGGATAGTAGGTTGGAGAGGTAGGAGGGAGCGAGGCCGTGAATGGCCTTGTAGGTGAGGATGAGGATCTTGAAATCAATCCTCTGGGGGATGGGGAGCCAGTGGAGGCGAGCGAGGGTGGGAGTGATGTGATCCGAAGCCTGGTGCGGGACAGTACACGAGCTGCAGAGTTCTGAATGACCTGCAGTGTGGAGGGAGGTGGCGGGAAGGCCGGCGAGGAGAGAGTTCCCGTAGTCCAGCCTTGAGGTGACAAAGGCGTGAACCAGGGTTTCAGCAGCGTGAGGGGTGAGGTAGTGCCGTAGTCTGGCGATGTTCCGGAGGTGATGGAAGGCGGTGCCAGTTGTGGTGCGGATGTGAGGGAGAAAGGACAGCTCAGGGTCGAACAAAACGCCGAGGTTCCTGACTGGCTTTGAGAGGTGGAGAGTGCAGCCTTGGATGCTAATGGGTTCACAGCCCAGCCCTGATACACTGAGGCAGTGTTGCATTATTGAATGTGTTATCTTTTGGATGAGATGTTAGAGGGTGAGATAAATTACATAAACATCCACATAAACATCCAATTAAAATCTCAGATCATTAAAATAGCCTTTCACTTCCTTGTCACTGCCTGTGTTATTTTTTAACTTTAAGGAAGTTAATCATGTTGTTAAAGTTTCAAAGGTAACTGCACTTATTTTCCATTGACATTATATGGTAATAAGAAGCATAAATTATGGGTGGTAGTTGCAAGGGACTTGGTTTATAACTTGAACAGTGTGGTATCCGCACTGATATCTGCACGGAGTAATGGGGGTGGGGAGCCTGTGTGGGAGAGAATATGGGCAAGGTTTTATATAAGTTGGAAGCTCTGGGAGCTAATTCAATCTATTTGTATTTTTCATTAACTCAATCTTTCCAGTGCTTTGGGACATCCTCCCTATGTGAAACGGGCTATACAAATGTAATTTTGTCATCTGCATTTTTCAAACTGCATTTCCTTTTGCGATAAGTTGCAACTTTCCAAAAACTTTACTAAAAAATTTGCACTTGTTACCTTTGGGAGTTAATTTTATACCTGACATTTCGTTAACCTATTGACCAATATTAACCTAACATTTTTCAGGAATGACAACCATTGTGATACGCTTCAAAGAGCAGCTTTGGGAAGACAAATATGCATGAGGTGATGGGGAGGAGGGAGCAAATCAGGTCTGTCTCAGAAAATTACATTTGTATGGCGCATGTCACCTCTGTAGGACATCCCAGGCGCTGGGCAGTCAGGAATTTGGACCTGAGCAGGGGGGTTGGGGTCAGGAGGGAATCGGAGGATAGGGGTAGGAGTCCATTGTCTTCATATTCAAGAATTGTGGAAGACTCTTAAATTCATTCTTAATTTTTTTAAATAACATTTAAATAAATTTGTTTTAAAAATATATAAAAAAAGACCGCAGTTAAACTAACTTCCGAATGAAGACTTCAGATTCTTCCATAACACCTCGCCGTCCTGGAGTGTGGTCAGATCGTCTTAGGTCCGTTGTCATTTCTCACCAAGAGACAATGGGCCAATGAGACTCTGGACCAATTGAAGGACCAATTTTCCATCAACTCGTGGGTTAATGGGGAGTCTTGGATAGCAATGTGCCAGGTTTTGTGGGAGGGGAGAGAGAGAGAGCGCACTGGAGTCTCTGACTGATTAGACAATGCTGAATCTAATCAGTTGGAGTGTAAATGTCGGTTGGAGTTTGATTCCTAGGTGGTATCACGCAATTCACTGAAATGGAAAATGAAATTAAATCTATTCCTTTTCCTCCCCACCCCCCAGAATATTTCAAGATGGTTCGCAGCCTCGAGTTGATTGTTTGGAAATTTAAAATCGAGCAGAGCTTTGGAAAAATCTTTCTCATGAAACATACAAAACAGTCTTCCAAATTAACATTGACAATTTTTTTCCCCCAATTTTATCCATATTAAATGTCATGTGAATGGACTTAAGGCCTCGTACGTGAAAGAATTTTTCCTAGGGAGTAGATACGCGAGATCTTTTTCCCCTCCCTTTGTAGTAAGGGATACTAACTGAGGCCAACTCCTGCCCCATCACGGTAGCCTGGGAAATGACCGCAGATCAATCAAGTATCAAATCCAAGTCAATGGAGTATCAAACTCTGCGACCTCCTGACCCCCCTACTATCCTGCTCACTCCCTCCGCTCAGCAGGCTCCAGCCTGCTTCACGTCCCCCACCTCACTCACCCCACTATTGGCAGGCGAGCTTTCTGCCACTCTGCCCCCACCCTCTGGAGCTCCATCCCATAGTTCCTCCACCTCTCCCCTTCCCTTGCCTCCTTTAAGATCCATCTCAAGACCCTCCTCTTCAACCATGCTTTTGATCACCCTGCTTCCCCCACTGCCCTCCACCCTCCGATCCCGATCCCCAACTCGGGTCCAAAACTCTGAGAAATTGTTCCAAAGCTTCAGGGAGTCGTGGCTGAAAGCGCGACTGCCGATGGTGGAGCATAGGGGACGAGGGATGAGCTGGAGGCCAGATCCAGAGGCAACGGGTAGTGGAGTGGCGAGTAAGCAGGTTGGAGAGGTACGGAGGTGCTAGGACGTGAAGAGATTTGTATACGACTTGCGAGACCTCAGCAGAACAAAGCCCGCCCAGGTCTGGATTGACCATTTCTGCAGCATTTCTAATTTATTGAACACGAGATTGCAAAGGTCCACTACCCTTTTAATTACTTAGCAGAAACACCGATCAATGGTATCCTTGCTTTAAAGCGAGTTGGGAATCACGTTCCAAAAAGGGTCAACTTTGAAACTGTTTTTCCCAAAGTTCATTGAATCATACACACACCAGCTTCATAATAAAATTCTGTAGAATTAAACAGTCTTTATTTTGAAGGCATATTTCCTGTATGTTTCTTTTAAGAACCAGCTTTAAGACTGAATTCATCAGTGTGCTGTAGAGCTCTGTAAATACACACAATCCACCCAACCTCAGGTGGAATTTCTCCCCACCTGTCCAGAGTACAACACCTGATTCAGGAAGCTCCAATAAAAAGGCTGACAACCTTTGAATTGCCACTTAAGCACAGCCATTTAGAGAAGGAAGCTACAAAAGTGAGTGCTCCTTCAACTCAGCATAAGGAATCATGAAGCTTACCGTCAGCCTGCTCGGTCTCATCACCCTTCTGGTAGGTTGTAACTAGAAGCTTTGAAATGATCCATTGAAGGAGAGAATATTCTCTTGTCCTGTGTACACCACAATTTTTAAGCAATATCTGACCTAATTAATGTACAGCAACAACCTGTGTTTTATTCAGCACCTCTCATGTAAAATATTGTCTCAAGGCACTTCACAGGATTTACTGTAAAGTGCAGTGACTGTATTTGTAAGTGAACGAGGCAGCCAATTTTATCATTAACACTGTTACTTCCTTATATTGCAGGCATCCAATCTTCCAAGTTCGTCAGCTACTGTAGCTTCATTAGTGAATGGCACTCAGACACCAGCAGTGAATGGCACTCAGCCACCAGCAGTGAATGGCACTCAGCCACCAGCAGTGAATGGCACTCAGCCACCAACACCAGCATGGAATGGCACTCAGACATCTACACCAGCATGGAATGTCACTCAGCCACCAGCAGTGAATAACACTAAGCCATGGATAAGTAACCCAGCAACCCCAACGATACGCCCCACAGATGCTGGGCCAGTTTCGGCGACCATTACATCTTTTACCCTGGTCCTGAGCTCTGGATTCTCTATAATCCTCCATTACATTCTGCACAAATAGCCTTCAAGCCAGGACACCAGCTTGGCTATCCAACACATACCTGCCTCGGTTTAATCAAGAGGAGACGACGCACTATAATCGTCATCTCTCTGTTGTAAGCAGTTTTTTTTTCGTTTCTAATGAAGTCTGTTTGGGAGCAATCTATCACCTACAAAATTCTTTACAAAATTCAGGCACCTTCTGATCATATTTTCACTTTACAGCAAAATTCTTGTTGTAATTCATGTTGTGACGCACCATAAATAAACTAATTATCCTTCCAATGCCATGTCTCGTACTTTATTAACGCAACAAATGTTGAGAAACCAAGGTCGAGAAGAAAGAGAGATGTAGGGGAGCGGGGAGGGAGGGGAAGTATGTTTAGAAGGGGTTTAGATGCGCCAAGCTTGGGGTTCAAAAAAGCTGTCGAGTGTGCAGGAAAGAAGAGAAAGAGAGAGAGGGCGATGTCACGGATCCTGGGATAGAATGAGAGTTAGAGGAGAAACAATGGAATAAATGATAAAAGAAAATGCTCAAATTACAGTTCAAATACCTTGGTTGGATCACACAAAACTCTGTGCGCTGACTGGGTAACATCTGTTAGAAGGAGGAGGCGATGGTTAAATGGCCTTTTAACCATACTCATTTATATTCTATTTCAGTGAAAGGTGCTGTATAAATGTAAATTAATATTGTGTTGGACTCCCCGCGACCCACCACTCCCACAGCCGCATTCAACGACTGCCCTTGTGTGTAACTTGGTGTCACTGTAACCATCCGACCCTCTCTCTCCCCCCACACACAGCTATCCTGGTGCTATTTAAAGATTACCTGTCACACAGTACCTCAGACTTGTTGCATATATAATGATTAAAAGCTTGGCAAAAAATTGTCGGACAATTTTTAACAAGATTATCAAGGTTTTGGGGGCAATTAAGCTGGTGAAATTGAATGTATAATTGGTTAATTATCAACCTGGATTTCACGCAATGATTCTTGTGCAATTCACTGTCCTCTTCTGTGGCTATAAGCAAACGTCACAGATTTAGTAAATTTTCCCATACACCTGGACTGTTGGCAGCACAATCATAATATCTCGCAATCGGTGCCACAGAATAATCCGCAAAGTAAAGTGAAACGAAACTCGTGCTCTGGTTTTCCATTTTCACCTAAAAGGAAGCTGATTGTTTCACCGTTGATATTGTAATACTTAAAGATAAAGAAAATATTTACAGTTCCAGCCGATAATCAACACACACACACACAGATAAGTGGTGGCCATATGACTCACTCAGTCACGATCTCATATCTAGGCCAGGAGATTATGAGTTCAAGACCCACATTGGGGTCTTTGAGCTCATAGTCCAGGCTGACTTTCCTGCACACGAATGGCGGAGGGAAGCACACTTGGAGGTAAGTAGTTAAGACATGACTGTGTCTAACCAAATGGACGTTAAAGATCGCATGATGCTGTTGGAAAAGAGAAAGGAGTTTCCTGGCTCACAATCTTCCAGATAAAATGGACTGTGTACAGGATCTTGGACAAATTAGCTACTGTATATTCACCTACAAAAGATAGCTACGTCACTTGACAGCAATTACCTGTGACACACTTTGAAATTATGGCAGATCTTTTAATCTCATTCTCTTCCAAGAGACAGTGCAGAGGAGAACAACTAGGAGTAGATTAGAGAAAATTGTCAGCCTTGACAAGAGAGATCTCAGAGGCAACTTTATAGTGGTAGAATTACATTTGTAATGGAATTGAGAAAGTAAACCTGGAACAATATTTTCAGACACCCTGAAGCAGCAGATTGTAAGGGTTGGGAGGGAGAGGCATTTAAGGGCTAACAGCCTTTCCCTCCCAACATGCCCCAGTTCTGACGAAGGGTCATGGACCTGAAATGTTGACTCACTTTCCTTTCTCCATAGATGCTACCTGACCTGCTGAGTGTTCCCAGCAACTTCTGTTTCCATTTATAATTTCCAGCATCTGCAGTATTTTGCATTTAGTTTTATTTTGAAATCATTATGCCCTACAAATAAATTTCTGCTACCATAAACACTATGATCCCAATATGCTAGTGTGGCAAAGTCCAGACATATTAATCTTTGAACCAAAGCTGCCCAAGGTATCAGCTGCCCTCTGGAATCTAACACTTACCCATTATCCACCACCAGCCTTGCAGCAGAAACTCTATTCCATTGCTACCTGGTGATACATCTGCATTACTGCAACATCAATTTGTTTTTGGCCAATTGGGTGTTTGGCCCAATCAGAAACCCATCAACGTACTTAAACCAAACTGAGAATATTTAAACCAAACTGAGAGTTACGTGCAGCTACACATGGAAATTCCAGAGATATTTGTTAGATGGAGCATTCTAACCATGGAGGGTTGTATCCTACTTACCTAATTCTGGAAAGTATTAGGTGCAGGTTGGCCATTTAGGGACCTCAGAGTGTGCGTTAGGGTAACTGCTGGAGTCTTTTCAGCTAAAACCGCATAGCTCGCTATTGAGAGCCCTGAATGGAAAGCTTTCCTGCTGCTTGCCCAGCTGGGACCACCCTATCAGCAAGGGCTTTGGCTTGCAGAGTTAACAGGAGCTGAGAGGGAGGATTCCCTGCCCCCAGGGGTCTGCCCTTCCAATTCCTGTCACTGAGCCAGGCTGGCTTTGCTGTCATCAGCAGAGCCAATGGAGTATGGTAGACTCGCCAGGCCATTTGGACCACCACAGAGGGCTGGCTTTATTCTCCTTGATTCTATATGACATCTGTAACATCAAGTTAAATTGGGATTAAAGTATTTGTCTGGAGTTAAGGGACAATGGGCTGACCAGCCTTGGTCTCTACTCTCCTGTCCAAGACACCACATCATAAGACTTCATAACCAGTTACTAAGCTAAGAATACCATTCCCATCTGCCTGTCACATTCTCACTTTGAGGGATGCTTTTAACCTTCAAATCCTAACAAATTAAAAGGAGGACCCCTTCAAACCTGGTCAAAGCAAAATAGGGAACAGGTGGTGCGCTCAAGCCAACCCATTCCCAACGAGAGCAAATCAAAACGTCCAATAGAGGCACTTGGATGTGTGTATAAGTAAATTAAGCATGATTGAGATTTAATTGGTGAAGGGACAGAGTGTGTGCAATTGTAAACTCCATCCCGACAAATGGCAGTCAAGAAGACACTCCTAAGCTTCTCCTCGGGCACCTGGAGGCTTCCCCACTCAGTGAGTGTCTGTGACTTTGCATCCGAAAATGTTCTTATTGATAAACTGGGAGCAGAGTGATGTCTGCAACCCTCTGCCCCTGTCCTAGTCCAACCCTCGCCAGGCAGGTGTGAGCCGCTAGCACTATCTGGGCGGTGATGGGGTCGGTATGTGCTGGTGTATATGATAGATTATACCTAACCACTTTAGGGACAGTGTTTTATTTAATTAGAAGGTTCTACGATGAAGACTTCTGCATCCTTGCCTCTGGAAGGGGAGGAGATGGGGGAGGAGATGGGGAAGGGAGGAGATGGTGGGGCGGAAGGGTTGGGGAAAATATATAAATTGAAGTTTAAGCAAACTTTGGAAGCTTTTTTTCTGTTGAATCGAAACAGGTTAATTAAAATGCTATTTAGCTTGATAAAGATATCACTGCTTTGGATGCCCATTAATTACCTGTCCACCCGATGGCTTGATCTCAGGATTGGGACCAGCTGAGGATATGTCTCCACTTGAAAGGTGTTATACAGATGTAATCTTGTTGTTGTCCTCATGGGAGTTTGTCGACCAGCTCCTAAAATATAGTAACCAATGTTTTTCTCTTGTTTCTGTGTACCAGTGCTCTGAGACTCTATATAAATGCAAGTTGTTGTTTTCTGTATCTTTGGTGGATCTGACTCTTATCAGGTGCTGCTGAAGCTCAGAAGGATCTCCTAGATTACCGCGGACTTGGGATCGGGGTTCTAGGTCAGTCCCGCTCTTACAGCTATACCACAGCAAGCCGCATGGACCTTTGCTATCTAACCAAGGCTTCCTTGTCAAACAGAACTGAGCCACCGATCTGCAGAGTTCGCTGAAATCCTGGAGAAGGTTAGGAGCAATCTGCAGAAAATGCTGTGAGTATCCCTGAACTAACCCCAGTGCTAGATGCAGCAGAGAGTGTGGGTGTGAGTTCAATTCCCGCTCTCTGCTGCTTTAGTTGATGGGATGGGGGAGGTGGCGGGGTTGCAGATCTGCTGTTTCTAATCTCAACACTCCTCAGATTGGGATATCTGACAGGGTTCCTGTTGCTTAACTCCCCTCCCACCTGCCTCATGTCGCTGCCCACTAGCTTTCGTAAGGGATTTGAAATAATCTTATTGAAATAAGATGCTCTCTCTCTCTGTTCTCTTGGGGAGGGGTCCACTGAATGTGGAGGGTGAGTGGCATATCTCCATCGCTCTCCAATCCTTGTTCAGCCAATTTAGTGGCTACGTGTCATAACCAATTGTTACCTTTCGATGTACAGAAACATCCCCCAGAACTACAAGGTGCTGTTCCTGCAAGGAGGCGACAGGGGTCAGTTCAGCGCTGTCCCCCTGAACCTTATTGGTCTGAAAGACAACAAATGTGCGGATTACGTAGTCACGGGCGTCTGCTCGGCCGAGGCAGCTAAAGAGGCCAGGAACTATGGCAGAGTCAACATCGTGCATGCTGAACTGGATAGCTACACAAGTGAGGCTTGCTGAAACTGCGGAGGTGTGAGACTCTGGGATCTCAGCCCACACTGGCCGAGAATGTTAAGTAACTCATTCGGTCAGTGCCTGGGCGAGCGAGTGTGCTTCTCCCTCCTGGGAGATCACTGCCCTGAAAAGGTGGGATGCACATCCTCTCACCAACATCTTCACTACTAATGTATCCTTTGCCAATCTCACACTTTCGGCAGGACTTTTGTAAATGACAGCTGGCCTGTTTTAAGCGTGCATAGCGCCCCTGCGTGAGGGCTGATATACAAATGTAGTAAGTAGTTGAAAAAAGATCTTAGCTTGATCTGAGTTTTTTTTAAAAGTTGGATTGCTATTGATGCTCTGGCACTGGGTTGTACCCATCCTTGCCCCACGTTCAACCAATTTCCTGCCCAACTGGACCAAAACATTATTTTTCAAGCGTTTGCCATTTGCGGCTGAGTGATTTAGTGTCTCAAATTACTTTACATGTAATTGCTATCCAGTGCAGTGATAGCAATTACAGTGGGCCAAACTTCCCCCAATCTCAAGGCTGGATCTCAACCAAATCCACAAGCACTCCAAATCGGAATATGTTCTCTGTTTTCAGAAATCCCTGAGCCCAGCAGCTGGTGTCTGAGTGTGGACGCCTCGTACCTGTATTACTGCGCCAATGATTCCATCAGTGGTGTGGAGATCAACTTCATCCCTGACTTCAGAGATGCTGTGCTGATCTGTGATATGTCCTCCAACTTCCTGTCAAAGCCAATAGATGTCTCAAAGGCAGGTGGATTGAAAACACTTGATGTGAATTGAGACCAATAACTACAGTGGAATGGTGCTTCCAGTGCAAAATTAATAATTGCATTTGGCTTTATGGCTTGTTCCAACTTTCTACATAGTAATCATGTCTGGTGTTTGACCATTCTTTCATTTGTTCCATCCAACTTTCCCCAAAATGCTCTTGGCCGTCTCTCTCATCACCTATTCCTTGAAGGTTTATTTCTGGGGTCTTGTCTAGCTCTTTTTGGCAACCATTTATCATTCCCAACTTGTCTGTTTGTTCATTGTAAACAGTTTTATTTTTATTATTAAAACTGTCCTGAACATCCTCTCTTTTTCCCCACAGTTTGGTTTGATATTTGCCGATGGTCAGAGCAATGGTTGTGCTGGCATCACTGTGGTCATAGTGCGAGAAGATCTTCTAGGCTCTGCGCTCAGTGGTTGCCCCATAGTCTTTGACTACAAACAGCATGCAGATAGTCTCCACAACACTCCTCTGTGCTATAGGTAAGAGCCTTTACCCTGTATGGCCGGTCTGCCTGAGAAAGAAATTTCTTAGAATTGGTTCTTGCCATCAGTTAATTCTCGGGAGCAAAGCCCAAGATAACGCAAGAGTTTGAAATACTTATGGTAGAAATTGATATGGATTTTGAATAATTGCACATTAATTGCATGGGAAGAAGGTACTTGAAAAAGAAACTTGCTGATGGAATTCTTTATTGTTGTGTTGATTGCCACTGTTAAGCGCTCTGAGACTCTACCCTGCATGCAGAGCGCTATATACGTACAAGTTGTTATTGTTCAGCTACTGTTTTTTTATTTTACACACAGTATCTACATGATGGAATTAGTCTTGGAGTGGATAAAGAGGATTGGCGGCACAGAAGCCATGGAGAGCAATAGTCTTGCTAAATCCAGGCTGATCTACAGTGTGATTGATGACTCTAATGAATTCTATGTGTAAGTTCTCACAGATATTAAACCAAGACCCCCAACCTCTGTCTGGCCTTCAAGTGAGCGTTTAAAGATCTTGTGACATTATTCAAAAAGAGAAGGGAGTTTCTACTGGTGTCCTGGTCAATTACCAACCCTTCAAATAAATTGGTCAATTCACTTCATGATTGTTCCTGAACCATTGCTGATACAATTGGCTCCTGCATTTTCCAAGTGATTAAACTTTGAAGAGCTTTGAAAAGTCTCAATGTGATGAGTGCCATTTAGATAATGCCCTTCATGTTAGGAGGAGGCCTCAAAGCTTGTTTTCTATAAAATGCAAATGTTTTTTCTTGTTCAAATCTCACCATTGCCCTGAGGAATCAATAACGCACAATCTAACCTGCAGGTGTCCTGTTGACGTAAACTGCAGGAGCCGAATGAATGTTGTGTTTCGGGTTGGAGGTGCTAATGGCTGCAGTGAGCTAGAATCTAGCTTCCTTGCTAAAGCTGCGGAGCTTGGCATGATTTTATTAAAGGGTCACAGGTAGGTTAAGTACCTTTACTGCTGCTTACTATTGAGTTGTGTGCTTCATCATAAGATAATATTCTATAACTGACAGAATTGGATAACTGCCCAAATTTCCACTTAGCCTGTAGGTGGGTGTAAGCAGTGTCTGCTGCCCATTGATGATTGCTGCTCTGGTTTCTAGCTCTGTCAGAGGGATCTGTGTCTCTCTCTGCAACACTGTGACACTGGAAGAAATGCAGAAGCTGATAGAATTCATGATTTGCTTTCTGAAGGAACATCAGTCTACGGTCCAGTGAAGCCCTTTGGAACTGACTGCAATTACAATGACTCCTGCATCCTTTGTAATTCATCTTCCCCTCATTAAAAAAAAACTCAACTCGTCAAGAGTACTTGTCTGACTGAATACTTTCTATCCTTGAGCAATTTGGGGTTCCAGTGTTGTAAAGTGATTTTAAAAAGGGTGCAAGAATCTGCATTTCATGTGGTTGTGTTAACGAGGAGTAAATCCACCTTGCACATGGACATTCATATCTAGACAGAAATTCGCATGTATTGGAATGCTCACTTCATCCCTGGGAAAGGTTGAATGATGATCCTTAAACTCTAAGAAGCAGCTGATGACCTTTGCTCCTGGTGGGATGAGGGTATCTGAGTGGGGCCGGACACAGTGCCATAGAGAACTGAGCCTAGATTTGTTTTCTGTGTTCTGGGAGTCTACCCTGCATGAGGGGCACAAGTTGCTGTTGTTAGATTTGGAGAATATTCTTCAGAATCCTCTCACTGTTGGTTCCAATGATTGGATTAACTGCACTTTAAGCTCCACATTACAGGTTTCACTAAAATCTATCCGAAGCAGGATAAGATATAACACCTTATTTTTTTGGTTGGGGGGGGGGAGGAGGTGAGCCAAGGTTCTGGAGCTGAATTCATGTGACTTAGCGTAATCTACAATTTGCATTCTACAAATCACTTGCAAATGTTCCTATCATTAAGTGAGAATTTCTCAGTTGGTCTGTCAGTTGAGCAGAGCAACTCACTAACCCTAACGTCTCACGATAATTTAGGAAACTGAAGCCACTCAGTCTTAAATATTCCATCCTCCCGTTAAAGAGCCATGTGGTGCTTTGTGTTGCTCACTGTATCGCTCTTTATTGGACCCATTGAGACAGCCGGAGAGTGGGACAGTTCCTCCACAGACTTTGAGCTGCCTGGGGACTATATTCTTGGAGGTTTGTTCCCCATTCACACTGAAGCTTTCAGCACTCTGTCAAGACCCATAGTTCCGACCTGTAAAAAGTAAGTAGCATTTTAACTTAATGGTGAAGGAAATGTGATGTGTGGAATTGAACTGAGATTCAAGTAGAG
Organism: Callorhinchus milii; assembly: GCF_018977255.1. NCBI lineage: Eukaryota > Metazoa > Chordata > Chondrichthyes > Chimaeriformes > Callorhinchidae > Callorhinchus > Callorhinchus milii. The sequence goes on from NW_024704751.1 coordinate 16,031,271, forward strand.
AATGGAGTAATCACAATTTTTGATGCAATTATTCATGTAGAATCATAAAATATTCACAGCCTGCACATAGGTCATTAGAATCATATTTTTGTTATGTCTGTGTTGGTGCTCACTCCCCACTGGAGCTCTCCACTCTAATCCCATACCGCTGCTTTCTGGGTGCAGTGTGTCTGTGTTAGTGCTCGCTTCCCCCACTGGAACTCTCTAATCCCAATTATCTTGATCCGACTCTTATCCCTTTTTACATTATTCCTTTTCAATTGTTTTATTGAATGACTCAATTAATATTAAATCTTGGATTATCATAAATATCATGTTATGGGAAGTTTTTGTCCATTTGATGGGAATTGCATATCTCTGAACAGCGCCACTTGAATGCATTTTACTGTGTAAAGAAAATGCAAATCACATCCTGTCCTTGTAAAGAGAATCATTTTGGGTTAATTTTATTTTGGGAAGAACAAATATGGATGTAGGAAATGTAGATTTTAATATGTAAACAGTACCGGATGGGAGAGTTCCGTTGACCTTAATCATTTGTTTAGATATTTTCTTAGCTGCTGCCGATAAAGAAAAAGCTAATAGGGGCACTTTAAGATTTTTTTGATTCCACACAGAAACCATAATTGACCATAATCGGTGGAAATTGAGAAAATATTAATCAAGAAATACATAAAATGTCAAGGAGAATGAGATAAGTGTAGATTGCTCCAGTAGGAATGAGCACCAGCACAGAAAAGATGGACCAAATGTGCTGTTAACTTTTTATAACAGTAACATAACATGTAGGAGTAGGCCATTCGGCCCTTCGAGCCTGCCCCGCCATTCAATCATGGCTGATCTTCTAATTTAACTCCAGCTGATAACTTGACCCTGCCTTATCCCCATATCCCTTAATCCCTTTTGCAATAAGAAATCTATCTCAGTTTTGAATATGTTCAAGGACTAAGCGTCAACAGCCCTTGGGGTAACGAGTTCCATACATTCGCCACCCTGTAAGTGAAGAAGTTCTTCCTCAACTCAGTGCCAAAAAAGCTGGCCTCTGATTTTAAGGTTGTGACCCCTGGTTTTAGTTTCTCCATGCAAACTATTTAGTTTATAAACCATGCAAACTATTGTCTGTTTAATCAATTTTCAGTTTCAATATTGAAGTCAGTCAATGGCACCACAACTTGTCCAGGATTTGAGCTGTGTTGACCATTCAGTCTCTGACATTTCCTTTAGCTTTCTACGAGCGTCATATTGCATCTTCCAAGCCATGAGGTTTGCTGTTGAGGAGATAAACAATGCCACTCATCTCCTTCCAAATATCACCTTGGGCTACCAGATCTTTGATGACTGCACTTCCTCCATATACATCAAGGCAATGTTTGCCTTCGTGCTGAGAAGGGCACAGACCAGCTCGGGAGCAACACACAATCTGTGTGGCTACCAGCCACGTGTTACTGCCATAATCGGACCCTGGAGCTCAGATGGTGCTACCATCGTGGCCAACATTCTTCACCCGTTTCTCCTTCCACAGGTACGCTGATGCTCCTTACGCTGTATGCAGTTACTCCTTACGCTGCTACCAATCAATAATAATCCTTGCATTTGATATAGCACCCTCTCACATCTTCAAGATGTATCAAAGCACTTCAGAGAATATACTGTAAAGTGAATTGACTTTATTTTGTGGGCGAAATGCGGCAGCCAATTGCTCACAGTAGTGTCTCACATCCAGATTGAGTGACCAAGTTATTTTTTTTTTGAAGGAATTATTGTCTCTCGTATAAACATTAGGGCTGTTTTTCTCTCTCCCAGTGTCCTGGCCGACAAACCCCCCCCCTAATAAAATCGGCCATTTACATCTGTGGCGTAAATTGGCTTTCGCATCCTCTTATAACATGCTCAGTCACTACACTTTACAGTAATTCCAGTGTTTTTTAGACCTCTTGATGGCGTGATAAGAGGTGATAATATATAATAATAATCCTCGCATTTGATATAGCTCCTTATCACATCTTCAAGATCTCTCAAAGTAAAATTAATTGACTATATATTTTGTGGGTGAAACAGTTAAACAATTGTGGATTCAATGTCCAAATTTTTTTAAGGGAATCAAATCCGGGTCCTCTCACTTGCAAGGCGAATGCTCTCACCAATATGCTACAGAACTCCACAATATCAAATGCAAAGATAATTATTATTAAATCTTGAATTAGCAACACAAATGGTGCACTTCACTGGAAATATTTGTCGATTTGATGGGGATTTTGCCAGCTCCGAACAATGCCACTAGATTGCGTTTTACTGAATAAATAGATACACCATTCATTCCATATTTCAACTACTGTCTGCTTCCAGTTCGAACTACAGTCCCTCCACCGTGCCCCCTTCCTTGCCTCCTTCAAGACCTATTAAAGACCTAGTCACCATCTTACCCCTATCCTCGCCGCCTTCCACCCCTCCTGATCCCAACCACCAGCTCGGGTCCAAATCCCTGACTGTCCAGTGCCTCAGGATGTCTCCTAACCTTAAAGGCGTTAATACAACTGTAATTTGTTCTTGTTGCTTGACAATAAATCTTGAACGTCCTCCAAACTCTTCCTGTTACGTTGCTGAGTTTGATGTTACACTGAGAGTCACCACGAGCCAAAATTGTTCTGTTGCAGATCAGCTATGGGGCATCCAGCGAGAAGCTGAGTGACAAAGTGTACTTCCCCTCATTCCTGAGGACCATTCCTAGCGACAAGAACCAAGCGGAGGCCATAATTCTACTGATCCAGAGGTTCAAGTATGACTGGATCGCAGTAGTTGGGAGCGACGATCAATACGGACAGTATGGGAAGCACGAGGTGACCACATTGGCATCTGAGAGGAACATCTGCATGGCTTACCAAGGTATAATCAAGGCAAAAGAGGGCACTTTGAAGGAAGCGATAATTCAAGTGATCAAACACATTGACAGCAGCAGGGTCAACATAACTGTTCTGTTTGCCACCCTTCAATTGACTGTCATGTACTTTCAGACGGCTATTGAGTTAAATATCCGAGACAAAGTCTGGATTATCAGTGAGGCCATCTCTGCAAACAACATCCTTTCAGAAATTCCGAATATCAGTAAAGTCGGGTTAATCCTGGGCATTGCTGTTAGGGAGGGACAAATGCCCGGTTTTCAGGATTTTTTGTCTAATGCTTTGGCTGCCCAGAGCCTGAGTCCATCAAACCTATCCCAAGCGTCTGCTGAGAGCTGTGCTCAAACCTGCATTGAGTGTCAGTCATTCACTAATGCTATGGTCCAGTCTATACTTGGTTCCAACAAGTGGGGAATCTCCTTCAACGTGTATTCCGCCGTCTACTCTGTGGCTCATTCTCTACACCAGCTCCTCAACTGTGACTCAGGAACATGCAACAAGTCCAGGACTTTCCTCCCATCCGAGGTAAGCAGAAGTTACCAAGTGACCAGTCACTGGGTGTAGGGAGTCATCCCACTCAGCTCCTGTTAACCCTGCAAGTTAAAACCCTAACAGTGGAGTCCTGTAGCTCAGTGGTTAGAGCACTTGCCTTGCAAGCGAGAGACCTGGGTTCAATTCCAGGCAGGGTGAAACCTTGGGCAAGTTTCCTTGCTTTACAAGCCTAATAATAATCGCTCCAAAAACAAAACAATAATAAATTGGTCATTTCAATCCATGACTGTTTGTGGGACATTGCTGTGCGCAATTGGCTGCCGCGTTTCGCCCACATATATACGGTTAATTCAGTCTATTCTGTGAAGCGCTTTGAGACGTCGAATAGACGTGAAAAGTACTATATCAACTGCAAGGATTATTATTATAACAGGTACGTTGGTCCTTAGCTGGACAAGCAGCGGGAAAGCTTGCCAGATAGTGATGGCAAACTATGCGGTTTTAGCTGGTTAGACACCAGCAGTTACCCCAACGCACACTCTGGGGTCCCCAACCTCTTGCCAACCTGCGCCTAATACTTTCCGGATTTAGTAAGCAGGGAGAGAGTGCGCATTCCAACAATCTATCTCTGTGTTTTCCATGTGTAGGTGGGATGCATGGAATTCTCAGCTTGGTTTTCATTCTCTTAAGCACGGTGATGGGTTTCCATATGTATCAGACCAAAAAAACACAGTACCAGCTTCCTGGGGCACCATCTCTCTCGACTCAATATCTAGATTTACTTACTTTTTAAACATAATAATCCTTGCATTGGATACAGTGCCTTATAACATCCTCAGGACATCTCAAAGTACTTCAAATAATATACTTTAAAGTGAATTGACTGAATATTCCATGGGTGAAATGCGGCAGCCAACTGCGCACAGCAATAGTGGTGGATTGAGTGACCAAAACATTTCAGAACATTTATTATGGCAGTTGGCAATCTGTTGAATTCAGATTTTATTTTAAATTTGTTCTTTTTTAATGTAATTCATAAAGGAACGTTAGAGCTTCAGAATTAAAGGTGTGTTTAAGAGGCTGCCGCGTTTTATCCACAAAATATACAGTCAATTTACTTTACAGTATATTATGTGAAGCGTTTTGAGACATCTCAATGACATAATAAGGCGCTATATATCAAATGCAAGGATTATTATTATAACTTGGAAGAAACTTAACGCTCCTCATTCTCTTTCAGCTCCTGGAGAGTTTGAAAAGAGTAAACTTCACTCTTCACAACAGAACAATTAACTTTGACGCAAATGGGAACTTGCGGACAGGATACAATATCATCATCTGGGAAAACAAAAGTTCAATTGATCCCTTCAGAGTGATCGGGTCCTACACCCCTAACCCAGGACGTGTGGTCATCAACCAGCCCTTTAACACCTGGGCGCCTGGTCTAAAGAAGGTACATTTCACATTACTCCTTCCACAGACAGACACGGAAACACGCAGACACACGCTGGTAAGCACAGTCACGTGCATCCAGACACGCACCCATACACAGGACAGAATATCAGACCCACTCCCTCAGGTAGATTATCTGCATCTCACAGCCTGGCCTGATGCTCCAGTCTAGTACTGGGGGAAGAATTGCATTGTTGTAGTGGTTGTCTTTCAGATAATAATATTTGCATTTAATGAGATGTTGACATCCCAGCTGCCTGTACCAGGTGCATGTTAAAGTTGCAGTGATAATGTCAAGAAGAAAGTCATTGAGATTTGCCTGCTGTCCTTCCCTTATCCAAATGCATCAGGAAAAGACAGATCAATTTTTTTCCCCCCTCTTCATCTCATCATTGGGCGATGATAATCACCACAGAAATAATCACCATAAGGCACTGGATGGAATGGGTTAATTAGTATTATATTTGATAACTTTTATTGTTCTACCATCTCCTCTAACAGATGCCCACCTCAAAGTGCTCCAGTGAGTGTGAGCCGGGTCAGAGGAAGAATCTGGATGGTTTCCACCACTGTTGTTTCAAGTGTACAGATTGCCCAAAGAACACCTTCGAAAGCAACCACGGTTTGTGTCTCCTCATCTCCTCCACAAGCTACAGATTATTCAGAACTCTGCAGCTCATGTCCTCTCCAGCGCTAGGTTCTGGGAACCCAAATCCCCCCATCCTTGCATTTAATAGCTTTACAGGTTTTACGAATAGCGGATGCACATCTTCGATTGTCCAGCGCTTTGGGATGTCCTCCCGACATGAAAAGCGTATACAAATGTAATTTGTTGTTGTTGTTGTGTCAAACTGCTGAGTCGGCAACGCTCTTGTTTCTGGGTCACAAAGTGCTGGGTTCAGGCTGAGATTCCAAGGTGCCCACCCTGCGTTTGGGCTCTAGTGAGATTCTGAATAACAGCGGCGGCCTGTGTCTCAGTCTTTCTTTCCTTTCTGTACCTATCTGAGGCCCAGATAAAGTGGGATTGGGGGGATGAGTGGTGGTGAGGGAAAAGGAGTATCCCAGCAGGAGTGGTCACTGGTCTGAGTTAGAGCTCACGGTATGTTCTTGTCTTCTCCAGGCCGTTTGCTCTAGTGCCTCGTTGCTCTTTGTTTTACAGATTGCGTAGAGTGCTTCAAGTGGCAATGGGCTCCCTCGAAGAGCAGTGTGTGTTACAACAAGACCATAGTCTACCTGCGTTGGGAGGATGGCATCTCCATTGCCCTGTGCGCCATGGCGGGCGCTGGGATCCTGGCCAAAGCAACCATCACTGTTATTTTCATAGTTAATCTGAAGACCCCAATAGTGAAGGCGGCTGGGGGGAAGCTGTGCTTTGTCATGTTGCTGGCGTTGGTCAGTGGCTCCTCCTGTGTCTTGCCTTCATTGGGTTACCCAGTGAGTTGGTCTGTAAGGTGCGACAGCCGGTGTTTGCTGTGAGCTTCACCGTCTTCCTCTCCTGTATCCTGGTCAGATCTTTCCAGCTGGCGTGCATTTTCAAAATGGCCTCCAGGCTGCCCAAAGCGTATGCCTATTGGATAAAGTACAATGGCCAATATGTCTTTGTGCTGCTCAGCACCATGGTGTCTGTTTTTCACTCTCTTATGCTGCTTATCAACCACCCTTCGAGTTTCATGAGGAGAGACAGCCTCTCTGATTTAGAGTTAATCCTGCATTGTAACAGTGACCTGTTTATTGTCTTCCTTAAAAGCTATATTTACAACATTCTGCTCAGCTTGCTCTGTTTCCTCTTTGCTTTCCTGGGAAAAGATTTGCCCAAAAACTACAACGAGGGCAAATGGATTTCACAAAGTATGGTTGTCTTCATCTTCTCCTGGTCCCTGTTTGCACTCATTTCTTTCTCCGCATCGCAGAGGTATATCCCCATTATTCAGGCAGTTGTCATCCTCAGCAGCTCCTACGGAATTGTTGGAATGTATTTCATTCCCAAATGCTACATCATTCTGTTCAAGCCGCAGCAAAACACCAACGCCTACTTCCAGATGTGTATCCAGGAGTACACAAAGCGTAGATCTACCTAGCGACCCCAGCTAACGGGCGGGAGGGTCTGGAGTGCCATGCTGTTGTTGCCTGTCACAATCCGCCAGTTCTCCACTCCTTAAAAATCCACACCCAATTCGACCCACTTTTAATTAACGGAATGGTCGGCTGGTTTTGCTCGGGTGTTCCGCTCCAGTTAACGATACCCATAGAGGCGGTGAAGGTAGATTTTATCAGCAAATTCAGGCAGAAGCGACTTGACAAAAAAGTTGACAAGGGAGAGAATTGTTGTGTAGACAGATCACGTTGATGTTCCTAAACAGACTAGTAGAAAATTAAATTGTAGCATTTGAGCTCAGTCAGCTATTGTGTGCGACCTGTTATAAAATCTTGGATGTTTTAATCGCTTCAATAAAGCTTTTTTGGGGGGCATGTGAATGTGGTTGGAATGGGTCGAGAGGTGTGAGAGCACGAATCCAAACACTCCGGAGCACTCAGCCTTGACTGTCCCAATATCGATCGGTCATCGGGTCATTGATAACTCTGTTCCTGTTGGGATTATTAAGTTCCAAGAAAATAATGTAATAATACCCCCTCTCTCACCACAAGGCGACGCTGTCCAATGGCATTTCCTTCTCTGAGCCAGACCTTGGGTGGCAGTGCAGTATCTTGCCGCAAGATGTCGCTGTGCACAAGCATTCCGGAACCTGTGCAGTGTGTAGCAACAGTGCAATTAATTGACCAAAATACATCACAAGGTCCTACTGATAGTCCTGAACTGATATTTATCTGGAGGATTTTGGCCTTAATTTCTCTTTTCCAATAGCGTCATAGGTCTCATCCAAAGGACAGCACCTCCACTAATGCGATGCTTCCCCCAGCACTGCTTTTCAGCATCAGCCCGAGCCAATAGCTCAAACGATTAATAATAATCCTCGCATTTGATTTAGCGCCTTATAACGTCTTTGAGACGTCTCAAAGCACTTCACAGAATATACTGTAAAGTGAATTGACTGTATATTTTGTGGGCGAAACACAGCAGCCAAGTGCGCACAGCAGCGTCCCACAAACCGTTGTGGATTGAAGTGAGCAATTTATTATTATAATTTTTTGGAAGGAGTTATTACCCCTGGAAAAGCGATCTGCCAATCGGCTAACAACTGAGTTTCTACTTAGTACTAGGTAAACAGAGGCATATGGAGTAAGGAAACTTGCCCAACATTTCGTCCTGCCGAGAATCAAATTCATGTTTCTTCACTTGCAAAGCGAGTGCTCTAACCACTGAGCTACAGTTCTCTACGGATTAATTCAAACCCAGATGTGGAGGTTGCACCTACAATGGTCTGACAGGCTAAAACCCTGGTCCGTTGGGTTTTCTCCCCTGAATGATGCTAAGTTCTATCTCAAGAGTGCTGACAGCAGTCTGATCTAGTGAGCATCAATCATAAATAATAGTTTGCATTTGATACAATGTCCAGCCAGCTGTGATTATAAGGTTTTTATTTGTAAAATAAGTTAAATTTTCATAAATACATTTTAAAAATCTTTATTACAAGTAAATCATTTTATGTCTGTACAGTAGAGCAGGGGTGGAGGAAAGGTCCCGTGAATTAATCTGTGTGCTCGCTCTCCTCGTCTTCCTCGCTCTCCTCATTGCTGTCAGACTCCTCGTAGAAGGAGATGGTTGCCTGGGCAGGGTAATTGGCCAGCAAATTGGCGGCATCTTCATACATATAATCAAAGCACTTTGATTTCGGCCAAAGGATTCTGCAGGAAAACAGTTCACATTAAAAATCCAGCAAGCAACTGATAACTAGCATAGAACTTCACACTACAGGAGGAAGCCATTCAATGCATCTTGCCAGCTCTCTGAGCGAGCTCTCCATTCAGACCCTCCCTCCCCTTTCATCCCCTTTTGTATTTTTCCTTTACAAATATTTGTCTGATTCCACACACAATCTATTATAGACTCCGCGCTGAGATCTGGTTTGGGTTCCTCACCCACCGCAGTCTCATCATTGTCCATTCACAACATCAACAACAAATTACATTTGGATAGCGACTTTCACATCAGGAGGACGTCCCACAGGATGTAAGTCATCACTTGGTCACTTACTTGACTGGGTGCTGGAATACTGGGCTCTTGTCTGCCTCTGATGAGTGAGGGACATGGTTTCCAAGATAACTGGACATCTGTAATAGTAGAACTTCGAGTTAATAATAATAATAATAATCCTTGCATTTGGTATAGAACCTTATCACGTAGGAAGAACATCTCAAAGCGATTCACAGGATTTTCTGCAAAGTGGAATGACTGTGTTTTTGTAGACAAACGTTAGCAGAATTGTGTACATTAATTTCCCCACACACAGCCATGAACAAATGACTGATTTTATTTGGGGGGGAATGTTGGGCGGGACACCGGGAAAGAGAAACTCCTTCTCTTCGAGTTAAAACTATGGGAACATGGAGTCATTCCGATTGCCCAACCAACAGAAGGATTTTGAGGTGGAGGAGTTTGGAGAGGATGTTCCAGATCCCTGTGGTTAGTGATAAAAAGCTGCCAACGATGGGTGGAGGAGGGGACAGACGTGGGGGAGGGAGGTGGAAGGCTAAATATTACAGCAACCGAATGATTGTATCAGACTTACTGCTGAGAGTTGGCTGCGAGGTCCTCTTTCAGTGTCTTGGAGTGAGTTCAGCCACGGTCTCCACATGTCACCAGGAGCCCTGCAGACAGTAACAGGAAAAGTCAAGGTTAAGAAGATCCCAAACGCCACAACCAGCCTGAGCACTGAAATCTCTCACTCTGCTGTCTTGTCAATCACAGTCATTTAGTCGAGCTCTTGTTGTGGAGTCAGAACACTCTGGGGTTGACCTCTAAATTGGGATTGGAATTCATGGCCATTCCAGGTGATTCCTTCCAATGAGACATTAAATTGTGAACCTGTCTGCCCACTAAGGCAGACATCAGATCCCGCAACACTATTTGGAAGGAGAAAGGATGTTTCTCCTGCCCCCAACCCCCTCCTACTTCCTCTGCTTGTCAAACCACAAACAACAGTTTAATCACTGTCGTCATTCAGTCCTGACTGGCATGGATTAACCATTGCATTGTCTTATAATATTGTAAATAACTGTGTGTGAGACGCTGTGAGATGTTTTTAACGGCTTAAGACCCTGGATCAAGCACAAGTATGTCCGTAATTACTTGCTCGTGGGCTGACACACAATTACAGCCAAGCCCTGCATCACCCACCAAATATACAGTCAGTTCACTTTACAGTATACTCTGTAAAGCGCTTTGAGACGTCTCAATGACTTAATAAAGCGCTATATCAAATGCAACGATTATTATCATTATTTCTTTTGAATCGTCTCAAGGGACTGTCGACGTCCACCCGAACAGGCGGAGAGGACCTCAGTTTAACTTCTCATCTGAAGTGTATGCGCTGTAACAACAGTGACTGATTTCAATACAGATGGCATTGCCGCAACTTCTACAGAGTGTCTGGAGAGGAAATGAAACATTGGTAACTGATAGTCACGATTGATGCCCATGCGGAGAGCAAAGGTCTCACCTTGCGCTGGTTGCCGGATGACTTGTATGCACTCTGCATTGACATTGCAGGTCGTGACAGACTGGGGCGATGGGTGCTGTCCATCGAGCTCTCTGCATTTCACATGAAGGGTCCATCTCTCCTTTGCTGGTGATAGCTGTGATCTTGCTTCTGGAAGTCTGTGTTAAGCTGCACTCAAGTCGCTTCCTCCTTCAATCTACTCAGTTCTCTGCTTCTCTCTTTTTATTCTCTCTCAGCTCACTGGCACCCTTTCCCCCCCCACGCTGCTCCCTGCACTCGGATTGGCTGCTGACCAGCTGGAATGCTGCATTGGCACCGAGATGTAAACACTGGAGCCAAATGCAGCTGTGAGCACAGACACGGGCACTTCCAACACCTACGCCATAGTGGCACAGCAAGAGGCCAAGTGTCAGGAACAACACTGACCAGTTAACTGCTGCAAGTGACCGCAGGCTGGAGCTCAGTAACACACCTCCACACACTTCTCAGCTGCCACACACTGCTCCAGCCCTTCACACCAGGGCAAATGCTGTGTGCAATTGGCTGTCGCCTTTCGCCCCAAAAATCACAGTCGTGTTGGGTTCTCTGTAATTTACACCGAGACCAGACTATGTTTCATTCGAAAGGGTTTTTATTTTAACCTGATATAACTATCCAATGGAAATCTTAATGCAGCAGTTACAAAAATGCAGGACAACACAAATAATAAAGAAATACCACTCGCCATTCCTGGGAGCTGGCCAGGAGACACGGCATGTTCTCATCTCTCAATAACTCCTATTTGGTTTCTCAAACTTTTTATCCCCTGCTATCTTAACTTTAGCAATCTTAAACTTAAACCTTTAAACTTCTTTCCCATTGTCACAGCCAAGATAATAGCGTTATCCTGACTGAGAATGTTAAACAATAAGTGGCCACAAGTATCTCCTGTTTCTCTTTGTTTCAAGAAGCGTTCTCAGACCGACAAGGTTCCAATGCGGTCTTTCAATCCAAATGTCTGTTAATCATTTAGTCTTTTAACTAACCTTAGACAATGGCTAAGGTTAGTTAATCACCTTAGCCATTGTCCTTTTTTTCCCAGACCACATTAACTCATTCATTTATAATTATATTAATCCTTGGCTTTGACACAGCACTCCCCCACATCCTCCAGACGTCTCAAAGCGCCCCCAGAATATACTGTAAAGTGAACCGACCGCAGGCCACGCAGCCGAAACCTTTACAGCCCAACAGTGAATTTGTCTAAGTGGCATGATACGGCGCTGTATCAAATGCAAAGATTATAATTGTAACCTCACTTGTCACAGCCCTAAGACGCGCACTACAGAGTGAATTCAGTCATATCTCCACTCAGAGGCTGGCGGGTGAGGGGGGCATAGTGAGGTTTTTACAATTATGAAAGTTCTTGAGGGGGTAAAGGAGAAAGATCACTAAAAAATGAGACGATAACGAGAGTTTGACTTTTATGAAAACAGGACTGTTCCTGATTTACTACAGCGGTAATTAAAATGGATTTGGATGAATATAAAAAAAGAAAGAGAGTAAAGAGCAACAGATGGGATTGCAGTGATGGAAAAGTCTGGCATTGTCAAGGTGCCGTCCTTCAGATGAGACGTTCCCTCAATCCCTCTACCTTGCCCCCTCCCTCCCTCCCCACTTTCAAATCCCACCTGAAGACCTTCCTTTTTGATTGTGCTTACGGTCACCTCACCCCTCACTCTTCGCTTGGCTCGGGGCCAGTCTCTGGCACTGTCAAGCGCTCCAAGACTCTACCCGGTGTGAAGGGCGCTATGTAAATCAAGTTGTTGTTGACATTAAATCCATTAACCGGGAAAATACCACACTCTGTGAGGAGCAAAGAGCTCACTGATCTCATTTTTCCAAAGCAGTTCTGGAATCTAAATTTGCACCTATATATGCTGCACTTTAAAGGTCCCTGGATTTAATGTGAAGCTTTAATTGATATAATTTGCACCTATTCAAAGCTGCACATTAAAGGTCCCTCACTTAAATTTTACTCCGATCACCCTCAAAACAAATTCTTTCACTGCCTCTGTGAGGTGCCTCATTTTGTACGGTATCATTTTGTAAGGAAATAAGCGGAAAAGTCCCGAGAGGAGAGGTTAAATTGAGGACCCGTCTGCCTGTTCAGGTGGACGTTAAAGATTCCATGACACTATTCAAAAAGAGAATGGAGTTTCTCTCTCCCCCAAAAAATGTTGTTTCTTTATTGTTACTGTTATTAAGTTGTTAGCAGTGGTAATGCCACCGCAATATTTACCGCAACAGCGACTTGCATTTATATAGCACCCCTCATGCTGGATAGCGTCTCAGAGTGCTAGACAGTTGTGGAGTCTGATGCAAAGCTGGGGCTGGGGGTGGGTGTGAGGAGGGGTGGTCACTGTAAGTACGGTCGAAGAGGAAAGGCTGTAAATGTGGAAAGCGGGAACGATTGAGGGTGAGACTTGCAGAGTTTTGGGTCGTAGTGGCTGAAAGCATGGCCGCCAATGGTGGAACGGGGGGGGGAGGGGGGGCACGAGGGACAAGCCGGAGACCGGAGCCAGTTGAGTGGAGGCGACAGGTAGTGGAGTGGGGGAAGGAACAAGCAGGGCCAAGCAGTCATAATCCCCGATAAACGTAGCGGATTTAAAAACATTTTTAAAAAAGTGCTCCCCACACCCCCCCCCCACCCCCTCACCCACCCCCCATGGAGACTGGTAACGATTTCCAGCCCCTCGTGTTATAAAAGCTGACCATCCCTGATTATACATAAACATCTCCCTCCCTGACATCAACACCTCCTGCACTGTGTCACATTCCCTTTCCCCTTTGCTGGAGATTGTTTGCTTTGGGCACGAGTTGCTCCAGTGCTGGATTTCACAGATGGGGTCTTCTGCCCACCCCACCACCCACCCCCATCACCCCCACCTCACACCCACTCTCACACTCACACACACACACCCCCCAAAGGGCAGGACAGTTTGGCTCCTGTTGGCACGTGTTGGAGTGTGACATTTCAGCCCAGGACACTTGTGCTTATGTAGCACATACACACACAACACACACACACATGTGTGATAAACAAGCGTGGAGTTTGGCACAAAACCCTGTTTTTTTCCTCGGAATAAAAAAAAACAAAACCTGTGCCACCTCGAAGAAGGTTTATTATTCTTTGCACACAGCCAGGTTTGGCTCTGCTCTCTGAGCAGGTTTGCAATTCATCTTTTTTTTTGGGGGGGGGGTGGGATTTTCCTATTGGATTTCTAACTTCCACGCAGTAAAGTTGGATTTTATTTGTGTATTTGTTTTTTGGACCAGACTGTCCCCGCACACTTTATTTCGGGTGCTGTATTTATCCTGTATTTATCCTGTATTTAGAGAGAGAGAGAGAGAGAGAGAGAGAAAGAAAGAAAGAAAGAAAGAAAGAAAGAAAGAAAGAAAGAAAGAAAGAAAGAAAGAAAGAAAGAAGGAAAGAAAGAAAGAAAGAAAGAAAGAAAGAAAGAAAGAAAGAAAGAAAGAAAGAAAGAAAGAAAGAAAGAAAGAAAGAAAGAAAGAAAGAAAGAAAGAAAGAAAGAAAGAAAGCAACTGTGACATCACTGTGACAACTACACTGAGATCTTTCTGTCTGTTTATTCGAGATATTTCTTCATATATTTTATATATTTGACATCATTTAAAATATATTTATACATTTGAGATAAATGTGTGTGTCTGTCGGAGTATCCTCTGGTATATAACACGTGGAGACAGTGTACACTTTGCTTTTACTATTAATATGCAGAAATAATTAACTGTTTTCTGAGATTAAACTCCTTTGACCATCACATTTATCGGTAGAGAGAGATAATCGGATGGTGTTGGTTGATTAGTGAAGTCAGAGAGACGATTTTTTTTCTTTAACAGATTTATTTCAGAGCAGGATTTGAGCTGAGGAAATAGATCAGAGAAAAATTATAACCAGAAAATAAATCCCCAGAATAAAACTCTCTATTTCCGTTCAGTGGGCGGCAGTGACGGTATTTATTTTATTTAAATATACTGTCTTTAGTTTTGTCAGAGTTCATGATTTTGTTTAGGACAAAAAAAAGAAGGGTTTGAGGTACGAATAAGTGGTTATAAAATTGTAACTTCTCTCTCTCTCTCTCATTCTTTCTGTGTGTCTTTGTCTGTGTCTCACTCTCTCTCTCCTCTCTCTGTGATCTATTTCTTTTTCTCTGTCTATCTGTCTATCCCTCACTCCCCCTCTCTCCTTCGTTCTGAATCTCTCTGTCTATCTCTCTCACTCAGTTTAAAGTCACTATGTAATATTTTTCTCCAACCTGCGCGTGGTTTTTACCTAAAAACCCTAAGTTTTTATGATGAGAAACTGGAAGCTTCGTTCCCCTGTCAGTCAGTCTCTCTCTCTAACTAAAGTCGTTTCAATTAAGTGTAATATAATACCACTAATACCAATCTATTTATTATTTGAAATAAATGGTTCACATAAAATGATTATTGTTACAAAGAATAATTTCGTTAAAAATGTCAAATAATTCACCCCAGTCAGTCACCCCACAGAGAACGAGACTGTGATGGGCTTTTTTAACGAAAAAAAATTCCTATTTAATAAATTCAAAGCTTCTCTTCCCCCTATGGTCATGAGAGGAAGTCTGTCCACAGAGTGACTGAGTCAGTAAAACGTTTGAATTACAAATTTGAGGTGAAAAGGTGAATTGGGCCGTTTATTCCGTTTGCAACGGAATTAAAATGTGACTCTTTAATTCATCTTTTTTTAAAAAAGGTTATTTTTCTCTCCAGTGAGGGTGGGTGACAGGGTGTCACAGGGAGGGTGGGTGTCACAGAGAGGGTGGGGGTCAGGGTGTCACAGGAAGGGTGGGGTCAGGGTATCACAGGGGGGTGTCAGGGTGTCACAGGGAGGGTGGATGTCACAGGGAGGGTGGGTGTCAGGGTGTCACAGGGAGGGTGGGGGTCAGGGTGTCACAGGGAGGGTGGGTGTCAGGGTGTCACAGGGAGGGTGGGTGTCAGGGTGTCACAGGGAGGGTGGGTGTCAGGGTGTCACAGGGAGGGTGGGGGTCAGGGTGTCACAGGGGGGGGTGTCAGGGTGTCACAGGGATGGTGGGGGTCAGGGTGTCACAGGGAGGGTGGGGGTCAGGGTGTCACAGGGAGGGTGGGGTCAGGGTGTCACAGGGAGGGTGGGGGTCAGGGTGTCACAGGGAGGGTGGGTGTCAGGGTGTCACAGGGCGGGGTCAGGGTGTCACAGGGAGGGTGGGGGTCAGGGTGTCACAGGGAGGGTGGGGGTCAGGGTGTCACAGGGAGGGTGGGGGTCAGGGTGTCACAGGGAGGGTGGGTGTCAGGGTGTCACAGGGCGGGGTCAGGGTGTCACAGGGAGGGTGGGGGTCAGGGTGTCACAGGAAGGGTGGGGGTCAGTACAAAGCGAGAGAAGCACCGGGTGGGACAAGCGGTCAGTGAGACTGAGAGCGACTTGTGTCATCTCTGAGATTGTGGCCAGTTTTTTTATCAAGGATTATTATTATTATTATTATTATTATTATTATTATTATTTAAACGGAATTCGTCCTTTTGCAGCAAATCGGCTGGAACCCGGGGTTTCATCGAAATAAAAAAAAAGTGACTGACGTATAGCAATCGAAACAGGGGAATAGGCTGCGGGCGTTTAAAGGGTTAATCAATTAATCATTATCCTGATCGATTATTTATTGGGGGGCTCGTAAATTCGTTGCTGTGGTTCATGTGCAACTCAAATCCGAGCAGTTTCAACCACGTTTCCTCAAGCAATCACCCGCCGATCGTTAGTGGGTCAAAGAAAAAAAATATTATATTTTACGAATAGCCCATGTTGGCCAACGATTTTTTGCGAATACGAACGCTTGAATCGGGTTCCGCTAAAGGGGTGATATTGGCTTAGAATATAGATTGCATCGTTATTATCTCATGATTCCGTTTAACTGAAGCGGTTCTTTAATGATGATATATATTTTTTAAAGTTTTTTTATTATGTAAGTTATATAATATAATATAATATAATATAATATAATATAATATAATATAATATAATATAATATAAGCATAAGTTGAGCGAAGGAGAGACAGACACACACACATACACACACACCAGCGTGGTCCCAAATTCTGATCAGTCTTCAGAGGCATCGGAGTCAAGAATAAGATCAAGAAATTTAATTCGAAATAAAATGTCATTAAAGCGACAAATTAAAGGACGAGACTGACAGTAATGAGGCGTTGGGCGAAAGGAGAGAGTGTGTGTGTGCGTGTCGGGGAGGGGAGGGGGGTAACAACGACCTGATTCCACCCCCCATCACCCTAACCCCCAGTTGCTTATTTTGTTTATTGGGTGCTGATGGGAGGGAGGAGCTGACAGGCGGGCGCCGGCCCCCGGGCCGCACCCTACCCCGCGGGCCATTTGCTCAGATAATTCTTCTTTTTTTTCGTTTTTTTGCTACTCTCTCTCTCTCTCTCTGTTAGCTCCAGAGACACCTATTGAGATGCTTAGATTATGATATAACAACAAAACTCCTCGCAATTGACGTAGCACCTTATCACACCGTTGAGATGTCTCCAAGCGCTTCACAGGATAATAACAATGATAATAATAATAAATCTTGATTTGATAGAGCATTTTATCAGGTCGTCGAGAAGTATCAAAGCGCTTCACAAGATAAACGGTGAAGTGGATTTGACTGTGTATTTTGTGAAGGAAACGCGGCAACCAGTTTGAGCACAGCAATGTCCCACAAACAGCCATGGAGTGAGTGACCAATTTTATTTGGGAGATTGTCAGCCAGGATACCGGGAGAAAGTCCGTTCTTTTTTCGAGTAGCGCCATGGG
The DNA here is from genome assembly GCF_018977255.1 of Callorhinchus milii. Taxonomy (NCBI): domain Eukaryota; kingdom Metazoa; phylum Chordata; class Chondrichthyes; order Chimaeriformes; family Callorhinchidae; genus Callorhinchus; species Callorhinchus milii. The sequence continues at coordinate 16,048,598 of NW_024704751.1, forward strand.
GTCTTTAATATCCACCTGAACAGGCAGATGGGACCTTAGTTTTGTGTCTCATAAGATTGACTAAATCCCACCTCTATTTTGATAATAATAACAATCCTTGCATTTGATATAGTGCTTTTCACATCTTCTCGACGCCTCAAAGCGCTTCACAGAATATGCTGTGAAGTGAATTGACCGTATGTTTGTGGGCAAAACGCGGCAGCCAATTGCGCACAGCAGCTTCGCAGAAACCGTCGGGGATTGAAACTGACCAATTTATAATTCTTTTGGTTTGGAGGGATTATTATTAGGCGTATGTGGAGTAAGGAAACTTGCCCAAGGTTTAGCCCAGGAATTGAACACAGGTGTCTCGCTTGCAAAGCGAGTGCTCTAACCACTGAGCTACAGGACTCCACATTGATCCATCATTCCCAAGCCCGCATTCTCTCCTGAACATTCGTCCCCATCACACCAGTCCTCCTCCTAGTCCTCCACTGGCTCCCAATTAGAGAATGGATCAATTTCAAGATCCTCTCACACGTCAACAAATCCCTTCATGCCCTGGCACCTCCTTCCCTTTATAACCTGCTTCCTCCCTACTCCAAAATCCACGGCCTCTGCTCAGCTGGCTCTGACCTCCAGAACTCACGAGGGGGATGAGTTATGAGGATGGGTTGAGCAATTTAGGCCTATATTCTCTAGAATATAGAAGAATGAGAGGAGATCTTATAGAAACCTATAAGATTATTAAAGGGCACGACAGAATACATATGGGAGACTTTTTCCCCTGGTTGGAGAAACTATAACCAGGGGTCACAGTCTTAATATTAGGGGTGAGCCTCAGGAAAAACTTCTCAGAGAGTAGTGAATTTATGGAATTCTCTACCTCAAAGGGCTGTAGGTGTTCAGTCCTTGAACATATTCAAGGCTGAGATTGATAGATTTTTTGTGGATAAAGGGATTAAGGGATATGGGGATAAGGCGAGTAGCTGGAGTTAGAATAGATCAGCCATGATCTTATTGAATGGCGGGGCAGGCTAGAGGGGCTGAATGGTCTGCTTCTGCTCCTAATTCTTGTGTTCTTGTCTTTCGCCCCGGGATCCGTTACTGTGAAGTGCTCTGAGACGCCACCCGGCGTGGAGGGCACTATATAAATCCAAGTTGTTGTTGTTCCCTCCAACATCGATGGCCGCACTTTCAGCCACTACGCCCAGAAGCTTTGGAACTCTCTCTCCTCCAAACCTTCCACCATGTCCCATCCTTCCCCTCTTTTAGATCACATCTGGAAGACATTCCTCTTCAACCGTGCTTACGGTCACCTCCATCCTCAGTCAGGCTCCACCACTGTTAAACACTGAGACTCTGCCCCACATGAAGGGCACTATGTAAATGCAAGTTGTGTAAGATATGTCAGAAGGGCATATCTATTTGACATGAGCCAAACAACAATGCTTTGCACCAAACGTAGCCAAGGATAAAACACAAAACAAGATGGGACAAAACTAAAATGCTGAAGTAAAATGCTAGTGAATCAGATAACAATCAGGAAAGAAAGGTCAGGTAAGATAAGGAATAATTCACATGAGATAAGGGAAGGAGCTGTTGTAAAACAAGGAACAATCTAATCACAGGATACACACGTAATAGATTGGGGCCATAACATTAGCAGTAAAACAGGAAACTCATCCTCAGGTCGTACTCCAGTTAAACTGCAATTGCATGTAAAAAGTTGTATAAAGATGGGCAGCGTTTGCATGTAGAACAGAGCCAATAAGAGCAAGAGATGTGAGGAGAATGACACGGTGGCTCATCATTTTTACTGCCATCTATTGATGTAACTTGTTTAATTAAAATAATTGTATTTTCTGCTGGTCAACTGTTGTTGATGTGATTTCAAATAAAACTCTTGATTGATCACCTGCCTTATTCAGTTTATTACTTTTCAGCACCTTTTAAATAGCTTACAACGGCATTCCCTGACCCGACAACGAAGTTCCTAACTCTGTATCCTGCAATCTTCTACTTGACTATGACTATGTTTTTTTTCTAACACATGTGGGAACCCATCACCACGCTTAAGAGCATCCAAACCAAAGATTATTCATGGAAACTCCAGAGATGTTTATTAGAATATGAATGCTCGCCCTGGAAGGACATATGAGGCTTACTGCCTGGAGTATATTTGTGGGGTGCATAAATTGGGTCACCACATTCCTTTTAATAATGTGGTCACTACACTTGAAGCACTTTTGCTGATTTTTGATCATTCAGGCACATCAAAGGACTAGGATAATTATTGTAAATTTTGATAAACATTAGTGCAAACCAGATGAGTTTTCATGCACTATTTGTACAATATGGTGGAGTCCTGTAGCTCAGTGGTTAGAGCACTCGCTTTGCAAGCGAGAGACCTGAGTTTAATTCCAGGCAGGGCGAAACCTTGGGCAAGTTTCCTTACTCCACACAGAGCCTAATAATAATCCCTCCAAAAAAACAAAACAATAATAAATTGGTCATTTTCAATCCATGACTGTTTGTGGGACATTGCTGTGCGCAATTGGCTGCCGTGTTCGCCCACAAATATACAGTCAATTCACTTTACAGTGTGTTCTGTGAAGCGCTTTGGGACGTCCTCCCGACGTGAAAAGCGCTATATCAAATGCAAGGATTATTATTATTAATATTATTAGAGAATGTAATAATGCTTTATTATGGATTGGATTATGATGAACCTCTACACTATTGAAGACAGTCTTTTTGTTAAGTGTTAGTACCCTCTACTGTCTATTGATGGTAATGCAGATTGACTACCAGCAGGACACCACCACAGTTGGGCTTTGAGCGCATAGTCCAGGCTGACCTACTGACCCATTACTTTGGCAGGGGTGTGTGTGTGTGTGTGTGAGGAGCACCGCACTATGTGTCTGTTAATATTTCATACTGAGGTCTCCTCTATGCCCATTCAGTTGAATGTTAAAAGTCCTTCAACTCCATTGGAAAAGAGAAAGGACTTCCATCGAGTGCCCTGGTCAACAACCACCCCTCCACCTCACCCAGGAAATTGTTATTCACTTAATGGGCAAATGTGGAACTCAGAAAAGTCACTAGACTTGACCACAATTACTCATTAAAACATTTGTGTGTAGGAAGGTGCCATACCTTTCTTACCCAATGATTAGACCAACACATCCCGGAACATTGAGTTTTGGCCAAACACCTTTCAGGGGGCGGTTTTAGGTTAACGGACAGAGTGGAGAATAAAATCACAAGATAAAGGGAGGGGAAAGGAAATACACAAACACAATTCTTTTTAATGCAATATTCATTTCAAGTCAATTCGTTATAATTCACTTCTGCCAAAACGCATGGGTTACAGTTATTGACCGCTCACTGGCTTGCAATGATTGAGGGCTTTTGCCCTTTGTGGACTCGAGGCTGAAACAGCCGCTTCTGCCTGTCCAGGCTGCCCCGTTTTGGTTACTAGCAGTAAACAACACTTCTACATTCTCCTGTCAATGGTCATTTTATACAATCTCATATGGTTTGGGTTTTTCCATCCATCGATCTGTAAACAATGTTTTTTTTAAAAAAAGTGAACACGATATATATAAATATCACATTTTAAGAAGGGTTTCTAGTGAGTAACTATACTGATACATACAAGACTAGCACAAAAAAATTCATCCATCTTATTCACAGCAGCAACTAAAAGATCAGGGAACACAAGGAATTTGCTTATTGCTTAACACAATTCTGTGTGTTAATCACAGCAACATCAAACCTATTCTGAGGTAGATCTGTATAGTTAATTGAACTGAAAGCATAGACAATTTGTGTCCACTCTCAGCTACACTAAATTATAAAAGGGCATTAAAACTGGCTTTCGTTACACAGTCGGAGGTCTCACACTCCGCCTCGTCTCTAGTCTCAGCCTGCGAGAATCTCACGTTGGTGCAGAAGTGTGGGAAATTCTTGTTTGGTTTCAGTTTAGAAGCCAGTTCCCCCAAAGTTTTTGAAAAGAAACCGGTTTCGATATGAAGTCTGAATTTTAAGTAATTTCCACCATTCTGGCCAAGGCATTAGATTTGAAAACCACAAACGGCTTTGCAGGCTGAAGGGTAGCAGAATGTCAGACCTCCATCAACAACCGTGTACTGCAGGTTTCATACCTCACCACAAAAGCTAAGCTAAAGACATTTTCCACTTATTGCATAATGGCACTTACACAGCCAAGTTTGTACAGATTTGGGGAAGAGAGTGCAACAATGACAGACTGAGCAAGGGGTAGAATTTAACCCTTCACCAGACCAGCTAATAATGTATTTCTGCCACACAGCCACTCTGTGTATGCCACACGCCTAGACAAGCTCTCAATTCCCAGCTAAGTCCATCGCGGCCGGAAATAAGATAATGTCTGAGCAGAATTCCGACTCAAAGCACATCCCGGGGACCTGTAGGGTTTGATATTTCCAAATCCTTTTATGAATCCCTGCAGATTCTCTCGATTTCTCTTACCACACAAGAACTAATTTGGGTGGAATGGATAACAGATGAATAATCTTAACTGTTGCACTCCCTTAAACCCAGGACTGTTTGACACAGCAAGATCAGGAATAAAAACACACCCTGAAGTCAGGTTGACAACTTAACACATGCGGATAAACAAAGGAATGTCTATTATTAGAGGTCATTCAAAAACTTATCATACAAAATTCAAGAGGTAGATCCGGCCAAAGAGTTGTACATTGTACTTTTGAGTATAAACTAGACACGCTACAAGTCTAACAAACACCTTCATACAGTCCCTGAGTACAGCTCATTATCCTGAGTCATTGATTGCTGTAAGGATCATACATTACAATATACAAAAATAAACAGAAATATATTAAAGGAAAGATTCCAACCTGTTCAAGCACTGTGTGAGCTTTTACACCAACTAATAAGTCTAAAACCATTATTTTTTTAAAAAAATACCAGTTCCAACACAAGCTGATTCCTTGCCAGGTCTGACCAAATAACATCAATTCCCAGGGATTTGTTTCAACTCATTCTGTGCCCTCTCCCTCTCTCCAAACCAGGATGGAATTAGTCTGAACAGGAGCAACATCAAGAGGCGGAGGCATCAGTGTGTGCATCAGGTGCGCAGTCTGTATTTACCTGTCTGACTGTTATGATTCAGCCCCTCACTATCCCATCGCTCAGTTGTTAACAGTGCTGCCTAGAATCAAACGTCGCTGCACAAGAGTCCCCAGGGGGCTAATATTGTGAATAAGGGCACGGAGAATCGGGGGGAGAGAAATACGTTTAAATGGAGACCGATTCATTCTTGGTAAAGAGAGGGACCTGGAGAAAGAAATTAAAATCTCTGCCATGATTGAACAACCAGTCAGGAGAGGCTGCTTCTGCTTCAGCTCCCCCTCCCCCACCCCGCCGGACATGACCCACCCTCCCCCGACACGCGCCCTTCCCCCATTCCCCCTCCAGGTACCAGTCCCGTTTCAGATAAACCAGAGATGATTCGGTCAGGCCTGGCTCAACTCTGGTAATTGTTGCATATGTGATTGCGACTGCTCTGCAACACACACGGGCTTTTAACATTGCATATACTGTAACCAATCAATAACAGATACCTTACACACTATAGCTGGGTATAAACAGGGATGGGGGGGGGGGGGGGGAGAGGGGTAAGGGAACCAACAGCAAATGACCTGCCGTTCGTGACCACGACATCGCCGATCAATAAAACCCAAATATTGAAAGGCAGGATTCTGGGATAGTGAAGAAACAAGTTTTGCCGGCGGCGGGTGGGGGCGGGGGATTGTCTTATGAGATGATTGAATAAATCTTCACACATTTCACAGTGGCTCTACATTCGCTCTCTGTCACATATTGCCGATTGCCATGGGGGCAGGGTCGGGGGTGGGGGGGGGGGAGAAGAGAAGAGGTGAGATGCCTGAAAACTTCATTTGTAAACTCCTATCCCTGGTGAGAGGGTCAGACGTTCAGCAACTCAATGCATGGGGAATGTTCATATCTTCATTTCTGCTCGGTCATACTCCTCCCTACTGGGAGCTATCAAGCAACATCTAAAATGCGACCCAAATACAGGGTGGGGGGGTGCAGAAAAACCTTTGAGAAGTCCATAAGCACAGCCCCCACCCCCCACCCAGATTTCTCGAGAGACTCAAGAGGGGCAGTGAGAGAGAGAAAAAGAAAAAGAATTCCCTGCCCCCTACAGGGATTGGAACTTGAGCAGAAAAAGTACACCACTTTGGATAAAATATCCCATGTTGTAAACAGCCAACAAAAAGTTAGTTGGTCACCTGGAGGTGCATACACAACCCTCCAGTCATTTTGATATCTGGTCGCAAAGCATTGGGGCTAATTCTAGAAAAATGGGCTTTGGTGAATCCTTCTTACACTGGGTTTAGCTGGCAGGCATGCGTTATCCAACCTCTGTACCTGGGATAATGCACACCTTATTACATTCATTAACGGTAAGAAATTCACCCATCTGAGATCAGCAGCACCCCCACAACATTGCTTTGCTCATCATTCCCTTCAACGCAGATGCTGGGATTGAGATTCACAGTGTAACTGTATAAAGTGGTTCAGATATCTCCTAAACTCCAGTGACATGTGGACATCGGTAGGAAAAGGAGAGGGATTATCGCTTGACTTGCTCCGAGAACTGATGTAGAGGAACCATTCAATTGTTGGGAGAGGATGTGGTTACTCCACAAATAATTCAGCTCTAAAGACAAAAGGGGGTGAAATTTGCAATGTTTCATAACCCACTCCCAATTAGCACAAGTGACACGCTATGAAACAGTGAAAATTTCAGCTCACCTTTACTGCCCAGGACATGCTGAACTGTTAGGAGTGGGTTTAATGCTACATGACATGACTTCTCCTCGTAGCCAGGGGCTGAGTGACAGCGTTGTGTTACAGGGCACAGACAGGAGGGGACACAATTGGTATACCTCTCTCCTGGGCACTGGGTGGGAAGACTCAAAATTAAATGGTCATGGGTTGGGTGCCCAGGTGCGTGAACTTTTGAGATTGGTCTGAAAGGAGATTTTTTTTGAATAAATTGCAACAAAAAAAAGATCTTAAGATATGAGAAAAAGGAATCACTCCATCCTGTGCCACTAGACCCCAGCCTTGGAGAAGATAAAAGTATATAAAGAACAAGGGGAAGAAACATGATTGACAATGGAGTCTTTGGCTTCAAGAAGGGATGATGGTTGGGTTGGATCAAGATAAGAGTCCAGTGTTTCAGTATGCTGTACAGAGGGGAACTGTCCAAATTCTATTGGGGTGGGAGGGGGGGAAAATAAATGAGAAGTAGTTAATTTCATGATGAAAGTCTTTGGTTAGATAGCAAGATGCTGGGGTGGTGACCTCAGCAGCTGAGGTGCCGGTTTCCCAATCCCTGAATGTGGCGCCAGCGTCAACAGCCCTCAGGTCTCCTGTCTCTGCTCGCCCGACCCTCTTCTGCTCTGCTCCTCGGCCACAGCAGCAGAGGAGGCTTCTTGCTGTGGGGTCTCGGAACATTCTGGAGATGGGGCCTCCGAGTGCTGCTCCGTCTCCTCCTCGAGGGTCGGGGAGGGACTGTGCGAGGCAGTGGGTTGGGGGCTTGCTGGGGGCTTGCTGTCCGGTCTTCCCTGAGCGCTGCCAGCCGGCTGGAGCTGGGCAGCTTTGACCGAGCAGTTTGCCACCATGTGGGTAATACTTTGGCAGTAATGGCATTTCTTTGGCTGTGGGGGCATCTTACATTCCTTGGCGTGGTGATCCAGACCCCCACAGTTATAGCACCTGACAAAATAAAGACAGAGGCATCAGGGCCCGCATTCAAAACATCACCTCTCACAGCTCCATGTGGGACCACCTCCTGCCCACCGAGGCCAATCACACTCATGTCGGGATCACAAGGTTGTCAAAAATTGTTAAATTCAGTCGGTGGAGGAGGAAAAGAGATAATAAAAAGCTGTACATTTAATACAGCGCCTTTCACATCGCTGAGCCTTCTCAAAGTGCTTCACAGAATATTTATAAAATGGATTGACTGTGCATTTTTTGGGTGAACCGTAGTGGCCAATTGCACACAACAGTGTCCCACAATCAGTCATGGAATGAGTAACCAAATAATTAAAAAACAAATTCGGGTGGGGAGGGGGGTAGGGGGAGAGAGAACATTACCACTGGAAAGCGATCCGCCAATTAACTAATAACCTGGTTCCTCCTTATTGCTAGGTAAACAGAAGTGTGAGACTTGTGGAGTAAGGAAACATGCATGAGGTTTAACCCTCCCTAGGAATCTAACCCGGGTCCTGTCACTCATGAGGCAAGCGCATTAAACACTACGCCCCAATAGGACAAGGCGAGGGACGGACGAAGAGAGAACGTGCCCGAGTGATACAGACTAAGAACAGGGATTAAATCAGCTCCTTTTAGCAGTGTTCGAACTGTCAGGTGTTGGTTTAATTAACCCAATACACTGGCGATCCATTGGAGGGGTGGATCGGGGTGGGGAAGACAAGAGGGGAAATGCAGTTCATTCTTGTGTGCAAGTAGTCTGAACACACAGGATCAAAGCTCATTAAAAAGGTATACAGCCTCATTAAATGCATAAAGTGTACTGTTCGTGCAAAGATCCCTTTAATTGGAACGCTGCTCAATGGCCAGTCTGTCACAGGAGGGGGCAATGTCACTCCATTAGCTGGAGGCTGCCACAGCTCCCTAACACTTCCTGACATCACACACAACCACCGCTGCTGCCACAGGCACTGTGCAGGACACTGACCCAGCTTTGTTCAATACCTCACACGTTTCAATAGCGACCCCCACCCCGATCACATAGGACTCACGGGGCCTCGTCACCAAAGCTCCATTCACACCAAAGCAGCCCCCTCCCCCCACCCCACCCGGATTCCCATTTTTATTCGCTAACCAGGAACCTCTGAACAAAGCACATTCCTTTTCTGATAGTCTTTCAGTTGTGAGATTCATTTCACTGGATTCTCACCCTGCTTCTTGCACACACACCTGCACACACATTTATATGCACACACATGTATGACTCCCAGCACACCTGCAGGAATAATTACCCTTGCATTTGATATAGTGCCTTATCACGTCGTTGAGAGGTCTCAAAGTGTTTCACGGGATACACTGTTAAATTAACTGTTTTGTGGGCAAAATGCGGTAGTCAATTTGGACACAGCAACTTCCTACAAATAGTCATGGAGTGAGTGGTCAATTTTTATACTTGTGGGAATGTCAGCCAGGATACCGGGAGAAACTTCTCTTTTGGATTAGTGTCATAGGATCTTTAGGATCGGAACAGGCAGACGGAACCTCAGTTTAATGTCTCATCTCAAGGTAAATGGAACCACAAAGCTAACAGGAATATGAAACACAAGCAATGAAGCTCATTTCAACTGCCTCCCGACCTTTGCAGCCGCGACTTCAGTCGCGCTGCGTAAATAATTCATGAGCTTTAAATGGTAAATAAACACAAGAGGGGCTAGAACTGGGGTTCACTCGCTCAATCAATGGATCAATCAATCACACCACCTCTATCATCATTCAAATATTGAATGGGAATCAATCAGACCGAACGTTGTAATAAGATTATTGATTATTTGCTATCAATTATTTCTAAAATAAAATGTTTTGTTTTTACCAGTCAGCATGGCATGTTTGATGTTTGCACTCTCAACTGCGGGTCAGAAAGTTGCGGGTTCGAGCCCCCACGTTGAGGGATTTGAGCTCACAGCTACATTGCCAGGAGTTACTGTACATACACTGAAAATTATCATTCAGTTCCTTTTACTCAAACACTTTATATTTTCCCTTTTCAAGCATTGGTCCAACTCTCTTTCAAAAGGTTCTCCTTCAGCTCAGGTGTTCCATGTCCATGTTCCATGCTTTAACTCTGTGCTAAAACATCTTTTGGTGGGGGGGGGTGGGGGGGATCTTAAATGGATGCCCTCGTTAACGAGTCACCGTCCAATGGAAATAGCTTCTCCTCGTTTAGCTCACAAACGCCCCGAAGCCAGAGACCACACTCTGAGGACGCTGTGCCCCTTACTTCTATTTGCATGTTCATCAGGTCACCAGCAGGGGGCAGGATTTGAGTGACCACCCAGCCGGGCCGAACACTGAGAAATGCCAGTCACTGTGAGCAGCGGGGGGTGTGCACTCGGAGACAAAAGATCTGCTTACATCCAGACTTCTGTCACAGAGAGACCCCCCCACACCCCCCCCTCCACCCGGCAGAGAGAGAGGAATGCATGGGGGGATGGGGAGAGAAATGGGTGAGGAGATAAGCAGTATCTCCTGCCAGGAAACTATTGAATATTCAATTAGCTGAGAATTAGGGCTGAATTTCAACTGTTTGTAGACATTTAAAAAGAAAAAGGTGATTTACACATGGAACCTCTAACCCAATCCTTCAAATTTACCTGCTCCGATCATGGTCTCAACAACAACAAATTGCATTTGTTTAGCAACTGCAATGTCAGGAGGATGTCCCAAGGCACTTATTCCTCAGTTTAACAGTAAAAGCCTCACAGGTATGGTATTTACTGCCAGTGGCGGGATCCAGCCACAAAGCCAGGATTTTATGGGAGAAACTCCCTCGTCTTTTCCACCCCACCACCATCACTATCATAGCATTGGGATTTTTAATGCCCTTTTGAACAGATAAACAGGACCTTGGGTTAACATCGTAAAATGATTCCTTGTACAATGTAGCCCTCCCTCCCCCAGTACAGAACCCAGAATATTAGCCTAAGGCTGGAGCCCTTGCGACCCAAAGGTGACACTGCTATGACTGAGCCTAGTTGGAATGAAACAGTCAGTGTCAGAGAAGGAGTTAATAATAACCCTTGCATTTGATATAATCCTTGCATTTGATATAGTGCCTTATCATGTCTTCCAGACCTCTCGAATAACTTCACAGAATATATTGTAAAGTGAATTGACTGTATATTTTGTGGGTGAAACACGCAGCCAATTGCCCACAGCAGTGTCCCCTAAAAACAGTCGTAGATTGAGTGACCAAATTATTATTTTTTTAAGGAATTATTACCCCCAGAAAAGCGATCCACCAATCGACTAACAACCTGGTTTCTACTTGCTGCTCGGTAAACAGAGGTGTGTGGAGTAAGGAAACTTGCCCAACATTTCGCCCGGCTGGGGATCAAACCCAGGTCCTCTCGCTAGCGAGGCTAGTGCTCTAACCACTAAACTACATCTTCTAGGCGTCTCAAAGCGCTTTTGTAGGGAAAATGCAGCAGCCAATTCCACACAGCAGTGTCCTACAAACAGTTGTGGATAGAGCGAATTGACACAAAGTCTGATATTCTCTCCTCACCTATCTCCCTTTGGTCTTCGCTTTTGCACATTCTTCCCTTTAGGCCTCCGCTCACTCCCGACGCACGAGCTACCCCCGGGGCCGGTCACCCGGAGCGACTCCAGGCCTTTGGAGGATTTTTTAAATGTGAACTCCACAGGCTCCCCCTCCTTCAGGCTCCGGAACCCGTCCATGTGAAGCTTGCTCTGGAAAAAATAGCACAGAAGAGCAAAATCAGCCACCAGACCGCAATGCCAAGACATCCAGCAACTCTCAAAGTATTTCACACGCCATTGGATGGCACGTGTACTGACAGTGTATTTGTGGGCAAACACAGCAGCCAGCTTACACACAGAAAAGTCCAACTCACCCGCAAAGTCAGACTGGAAGCTTGCCCCCCCCACCCCGTATACAGTAAAAGACTTGATGAGTGGGTGGCATTTGGAAAGCCAGAGAATGTGCTCAGTGATAAATCCCTCAAACCCCCTCCCCCCACACACAAACAACTACCACTCTCTCTCTCTTTCACTCACTACTACCTGCGTTGGGTGTTTTTTCTCAACTAGAACTGCCTATTCTCATCTCTCGGCCCTGCTCGCTCACTCCCTACATTCTCTTTAATATTCCTCATTTTTGGAGCATCAATCTTGTCCCTGTGTAAAGAAATCAAGGGACTCTGGTCTGGGGCAGAGTGTTTCACATTCCCACCCGCACCTCACTTTATTTTTTTAAAAAAGTACATTTTCAAAGCATTTTCTGTCCAAGTGAAACTACTAATTCTGAGAGAAAATAATTAAGGAAAAGTTTGGAGAAATTACAGCCGCTGATGCACAACGAGGGGGATGGGGTGGGTTTGCTTTTCTCTTTGTGGTGGGTCCTCACGCCAGTAGCTTGATCTCTGAGCCATCGTGGAGAGCAGTAATCTGCCTGGGACGCCAATGAAAGAACAAACAGGAAACAAAGGGCAGGGCAGAGGAGAGCCACAGGGAAGGAGCTGCTTGTCTCTGGATCCTCAACTCTCAGGTCCCATCTATCATACAGGCTCCACACATCCAGACACCTCTCGGAGCCTCTCCCCCCCCCCACCACCATGGCCCTCTGGTCAATTTTCTGACTGCTTTAAATGAGCATATCTGGTCAAGCCTCTGTACTGAATGCTGGGCAGTCAGGACTGGAAGCACGGTTACGGTTTGAGCATTCCTGAAATATCTTTTTGGTGTGGAGTAGACTAGAGTGGTGAGTTGTGGGGAGGTGGGGTGGGGGGGGGGGCGGGGAAGAGGAGGGAAAAACGGACAACAATTGAGAAGCAGAGGCAAACACATTCTAATCCTTGTTTCAAACCTGTGGTGTAAAGTCTTCCCTGTACACACACACACACCATGTGGAAGATTTCTAAAGGGGTGGGAGTTGGATAAGGCACTCTGAACCTATTTATCTGGGACACACTGGAGCATCAGCCTGGACCCTGGCCTGGGGTTTGAACACCCTCATACAGAGGTAAGGGAAGTCAGACCTTAAACATCCTTCCCCCTCTGCCCTGGTAGCCCCTTGTCCCGTGGGACAGTCGCTAATCCCTCCTTTCCCCCCCCCCACCCACCTAAAAAAACAAAGCACAAACTGTTTCAACTTTCAAGCTTCCCCATCAACTTGGTGTGGTTGGAACAACACCTCCCATTAAATAACAAGATTACATTTGTATAGGGCCTTTCACGTCAGGAGGACGTCCCAAGGCGCTGGGATAATAAAGGTTCCAGGTCCACTCGGGATGTCAGTGGTCTGTAAGCTATTTGTTCCGCCTTGCTCACAGAGGAGAGGTCACATTTCACAGCAAGGAATGGGCAATCCTCCCCTCGCTGCCTAACCTAGAGCGGGGGATGGGGATGTGAAGTTATACCCCCATAACTCTCTAAATACCTTGATAACAGGTGTGGGGGGAGGGAGGGGGATTGTGGATTGTGATAAATTTCCTTCTTAATCACTGCAGACCCCTCCTCTTTCCTTCCATTCTCCCCTCCCCCCCTCCCCACCTATCTATTTCAGCACACTAAAGATTTGCCATTGGAAGTTTGGATTGATAAAAAAAATCTTAAAAGAGTCACGGATTTGACTCCTGGGAATGAAAGATAGCGGGCAAGACTTGCACTCGGTGACTTGAGTCCACATGATGGCCAGGGGTTCAGCAGGTGAGATAGAACCATCCCAGGTTCACACTTTCAGGTGGAAAGAATGCGATTTTGTTCCTTAACAAAGAAGCTGAAAGAGCCAATCAATGAATTGAGAAACAAATGCTAATTCATTACGAGGAAGGAGTGAGTGAGTGGGTGAGGACCTCAGCGACCCTCAGGGCTGCGTCCGGTTTGCCACCGGCCTAAGGGGATCCTCACGAGCCTTCCAAGAGTCACGATTGTATCAGCTGCCAGCTCCAATCAGGATTAGCTGTCCTGATGCTACAAGAAAGAATCACAGACCAGAAATCTTTTCCCAACAAGCAGCTCTGCCAAAGGCTGGTCGCCAAAGCGCTCACAGTGGCAGACACAAGCCACATATAGGCCCTCACACAGCCCGAGACACGCTCCCCCCGAGAGGAAACAACTCATACGCATTCATACACACACGCTCTCAACTGCACATATACATCCATACACTTTCACACACACTCAAACTCTCTGGCACATATTCATACACGCACATTCTCTTTTTATACTATGCAGAAGTCCTTTTGGGGATAAATATGGCTGAGAAGCATGGGGAGGAAAGGACTGAGCAGATAATACGGAAAAAAGCTGGTTACCTGCTCTGAGTTGAATTCAAAAGCGACTGTCACACCTTGTTGGTTCTTTAGATCAGCTGGGCAGACACTAACATATCACTGCAGTCACCGACTGAGGCAGTCAGGGAGCAGGGGTGTGGGGGTTATTCATTCCTGGAGTCCATTGTACTGGGAATGGGGTCATTTTTTTGCGCGTTAACAATTCACAAGCAATATCCAGATTTCTGAGCAACCAATTCCTGACAGAATCTATCAATGTCCAGTCGGGACACGAAGCAGACTCGGAATAATATAAATCTAGGTGTAAGGTGTATGTTTTGGACGATCCGGAGTAAATCACAGTCGTGTGAAAAAAAAATATGAAATGCGTGCTGGAGATGAATCATTGGTGCAGTGTTCGGGGCATTAAACACAAGCTGCGCTGTCTCTTTAAGAGCAGAAGATCAAAGCAAAAGAGAATCCCACTAATGTGTGAGGGGGAGGGGAAGTGATTGTTGGGGGGGTGGGGGATGTGGAGGAGGGGGAGAGAACAAAGCCCCCAGGAGAGACAGAGAGGCAGGCAGGTCTGGTCTGTATTAGGGCCGCAGAGGACAGCGGCTCGGGGTAAATGGGTCTGGGGGAGGGGAAGGGGGTGGGAAGAGATAACGCTAATATAAGGCCCGGGATTGAATTGTTCAGCATATGGTGCGAGAAGCAGCCAGTGAACATCACCCCCACTCCTGTCACCTGGTGATGCGGATCAATCCCATTGCAATTAACTGGATGCAATCCCCAAACTCTCCTCATGGTATTAACAGCTGCACAGGAGGGGTGGGGGGGAGTGGGGAGGCGGGTTCCGAGCGGCGGTTGGGTGGGGGGGGGGGGGGGGGGAGGAGGAGGAGGGTTCTGTGGATGGGGAAAGGAGGAGGGTTCCCGGTGGTGGGGGAGGAGGAGCAGGGTTCCGGGCGGTCGGGGAGAGGAGAGGAGCAAGGTTCCAGGGTGGGGGGAGGGGAACGAGCGGTGGGGGTTCCCCAGGGGGGAGGGGGGAGGAGATACCCCACACCTCGCATCAACTGCAATACCTGATGCTGATGCTCCAGTTGTCGCCTCCACCTCTATCTATCTGACCGCAGCCACAGGAAGCCGCACTTCCTGGGATGCATTTCACAGATTGTTCTCTATCTCTCTGCGCTGACGTCCTGTCACACAGCCCTGCAAACGGGGAGTCATTTTGCGCTATTTCTTAACGGATATCTTAATTAAGAAACCAAGGGATTCCTGGAAGGAAGCTGGGAAAGGAGGGAGGAGATTAGCAGAGCCTCTCCTCCCAAGAAGGGGCGCCTGTACTTTGAGGGGGGGGGGGGGGAGCACCAATCCTGGAGGCCTCCCTCTCCCCAACCCTAAAGTCGCCAATCTCTCCTCCACTCTCTTGGGTGGGGGGGGTTGCCACCAGTATAGCTTCCCTCCCCTCAAAAGTCTGGGGGGTGTTGGAGAGGGAAAAGAGCCCCCTCCCCAAGTCAGGAGAGCAAGATAATTTAAGGCTGCACATCAAAAACGTTTTCAGTGAATGAATGAATGAATGAATGACTCTTGAAACTGATCAGCCTAAATGCTTATCAATGAGGGTCTCTCAGTCACTGAAGCCCCTCAGTCACTCGAGCCCCTCCCCCATCCTCCAACCCATTCAGCTCCTCTGAGCAATTCCCAGGCTAACCCTGGCCCCATATAACTGGAGGTATCCAGTGACTAGGGTGATGGGTGGTCCAAACAAGCCAGCCAGAGCCTGCTCCGTGTTTGGACCCAGGAGATAAGAACAAAGTGGTTGGTCAGTCACTCTGGGTCTCTCGCTGCCAAATTCTTCAAGTGCTTTGCCCATCAGGCCAGACTCCAACTGGACAATCAGTAATTCTATCAAAGCCAGCCTGGGAACGGAAGGGCCGAGATAATTAAACTCTTATGAAAGCTTTTAGCTGGCCAGTGGGCTCGCCTTTCTTGGATTACACACACACCACACGTGTGTTTCAGAAACGGTCAGAGGAGGGGGAGGTAAATATCAACCAATCCTGGCACACTTCATTAAAGCAACCCCCACCCCCTCCCCAAATGATCTCTTATTACATGTGCTTCCCATAAAACCCCACTCTCCCATCTGCAAAATTACCTTTTTTTCCTTATTTTTCCTCCCCCCCCACCCCAGGAAGATGTATGAGGACACCACGTAAATGCCAAGTGATGTGCTTGTCCTGTCTGTTCTATTGTCCACCCCCCAAAAAAAAATCACCTCCTGAGGGAGAAGCTGGTCTTTGCTCACAGCAGGACTGGGGAGATAAGGAACTTGGTAGCTTCTGATGGGGGGAGGGTTGGTCTGACCTGGATGCTTTCCACCTCACCTCATGTTAAGTGTTTCTTCCATAGCAATGCACCCACTACGACAGCACAATATGGATTGAACGACTAAGATCATTGAGTTAACAGTCTGCATGCTACCCAGTTACTCAGCGGATTTATTCCTGGGGTGGGGGAGAGAAGGTGTCGTACCTAGGAACACCCCAAGTTAAAGTCATGGGGCGAAGTGGGGAAGAGAGAGAGAAAATGAATTCAAAGTTCTAAGGAGAGAACCCAATGTGAAATCAGGTGAATGGTTTAATACTCTACAAGTGTTGTGGTTTGACGATATTATAAGTGCCTTTGGTCAACTTTATTTAAATGCTCCCTTTCTTCTGCTCAGTGTTCACCACACTTATTAAGGCTTTGGGAAGCAGGTGCTGTGCGAATGCAGAATTTCACTGCAAAAATCTTGGTAAGATTCTGTCTCCAAGCACTTTATAAAGCCAACATTATCACAGAGAATCGATATGGGAGGGTGGGGGGTGAGTTTAAGTAAAAATGGATGGGGTTTTAAGATACGGAAGAGGATAAGTTTGGAGAGAGACCCAGAGAGCGTTAGTGTCCAAATCCGGGGCACCGGCAGTGGGATGGAGGAAATGAGAGCCAAACATCAGCATCGCCTTGGGAAATGGCAAAGAGCAGGAGAATTGGGACAAGTGGAGGTGATAAGCGCGCAGAGGGGCAAGGAGCTGTGTGTGTTAGCTTCTAGATCAACGGCTCCACGTTAGCAGCAGCCTCAATAGTTTTAACAATTCCAGGATCTTCACATGGGTAATTTACGCGTTTAGTAAGTTGTTGAGAAGGAAATCTTTGACTGATTAAGTAAAGGGGAGATAAAAGCCCCCACCCTCAGCCCTGGCCGCCCCCTGCTGCGTGCCCATTCAGGACTGTTCCTGTTGTAAAGTCATTAGGTAACCTGTGTTCTCTTTTTCCTCTTTCACTTTGCTGTTAACTTTATGTAAATGTTCAAAGTGAATCTCCCCATTCAGCCTTGGAGAATTGACACTTCACTGACCCCCGCACCACCCATTTCCCAGAAAGTATCTATCTTGACGCTGGTTAAGAGAGGAGAGTCGTGTGCGAGGAACATTGGAAAGATCCTACCGCCCACGAAGAAAGAGCGGCATCACTGTCCACGAATAAATATCAGAATAACCTCAAAAAGGTTCTATCAGAAAGGTGTTACGAGCATTAAGGAACTAGAAAGGAGGTTGGCACTGGATTGACTGGAATCAGGTCTGAGAAAAAGATTATACGGCAAATTGAGGTCAGCAGGAAGCCAGATTGAATGAAGAGTGACAACAGTAGAGTTAAAGATCAAGATAGGTGCATTCAGGGTAAGAGAGGACGTTGGGCTAGAGGAGATCAGGAGATGTGTTGAAAGATTTTTTTTGCATCAGTTTGGATTGTGATTTAATTTTAGATCCCATCATTTTGTTTCAGAAACCTCTGTCTGTAGATCACAGAACACGTATACCATTTGGTCCATTACGTCCATGCTGGTTTCACTCCCTACTGGAGCACTCCATTCTAATCCCATCATCCAATTGATGGAAACTCCGACCTTGCAACACATCCACCCCACCCCCGTACTGTGCCGGAATGCCAGCCTGGACTGCGGGCTCAAAGTCACAATGTGGGGCTTGAATTTCATGGCCGAGTACAAACATTGATGATATTTGCTTTGAGGCTTCCAACCAGAGAGCAAGAATTTCCAACACAGGATGTCATTCAACTCACAAAGCCTTGCTATTTCCTTGAAAGCCACATTCAAGGAACTCAGCAATGTAGCTCAATGAATATCAATTCTGTAAAATATCAAAAGACAATTGGAAAATAGAGGAAAGAGCAGTGAAATTAGTTTTAGCTTCAGTGGAGGAGCTAGCACCAGTCTAGACTTGATGAGCTGGACTGAAAATATATTGGGTTATTTCTTATAGAATTCATTAATTCCCATTAATCCAAGGAAACTCCGCTTTAAAAATAGATCAGATTGGGGTACTGTACTAACACAATGTATTTCTGGATACCAGAAAGGAGTCCATTTGCACAACAGATTCCATGTTAAGGATTCCCATTAATAACAATAATAATCTTTACATTTGATACAGCACCTTCCTTTCACATCAGGGCAGATGCACTGTAAAGTGTAGTGACTTTTGTGGGCAAATGTGGCAGCCAATTTGCTCACAGCTATGTCTGACAAACAACCATGAAACGAATGACCATTCAGAAATACCACAAATCAGAGAGCCCCGGAACACAAACAACATGTCCCTCCTCAAACAGAATTGCTGATGATTGAGATGAGACAAAATCTCTCAATCGGGTCTAATTTGCATAGTTTTAATGGAGCACATTCCAGCTTGCGTGAGTCAGAAATGCTGGGAATTCGCCATTTATAAATACATTTGTGAATCTCGAACTGAACCATCTAAACTGGGAAACCAGTCACTGAAAACCATCTTACCAACTCAAATCTTATTATTATCTCTGCCCTTCAACTTATTGCTCTTACAAGCACTCCAGGACACTACCCCGCATGAAGACGCTGTATTAAATGCAAGTTGTTGTAATACTGCAAGAAACCAGAAGCAGTAAATACAGCGATCTCTGCAACAGACAGTGCATCCCTCCATCCCTCCCACAAGCCATTCTCCATGTTTATAGATAAGGCTTGACCATGAGTTGGGAGCATTGATCTGATATTGAGGCATTCTACCAGGCTCCACTCCACTGATATTTTGCATGTCGATATCCCACACCCCTCATCGTAACACATTGATATACCACACTGCAACATACTACATCTCTCGAGTAACATGTTCATATACCACCCTGACATATACCACATCCCTCACTGTACAACAGGCGGGGCACAGTTACCACAGTTGACAGTGACATAGTGGATCCAGCAGAAGAAAAGTAAACAGAAGACAATCTTAAGACACTTCACTCTGAAGCAAGGGTGGGGGGAGGAATAACAATAATAAACCTTACATTCGATATAGTGCCTTATAACATCGAGACATCTCAAAGCACTTACAGGATATACTGTGAAGTGAAGTGACTGTGTGTTTGGTGGGCGATATGCAGCAGTCAGTTGCGCACAGCCACGGAGTGAGTGGTCAATTTTTATTGGGGGGTGGGGGGGGGGATACCGGGAGGAACTCCTTTCCCTTTTCGAATAGTGTCAGGAGAGATTTTTAACGTCCACCTGAACATTTTGACAGGATCTTGGTTTAACGTCACATTTGAGGGACGGCCCCCCCTCAGCAATCCACTGCAGTGTCAACTTAGACTACATGATTCCAAGTCCCGATGTGGGGCTTGAACCCACAACCTTCCGACTGGAGAGAGGTGAGAGCGCTAACCACTGACCCAAATGATACGAGTAATTTCAAGTCACTGATGCGCTTCTGGAATCACCTTGAACAATCTCTGATCCCCACAGTCATCATAAATAACCGTTGCATTTGAGGAGAGCGCAACATCGGGTCATTGAGACGCCTCAAAGCGCTTCACGGGATACACTGTAACGTGTAGTGAACTGCGTTTTCTGGGAGAAACTGTACCGCGTATGTTGAAGAATATCGCCTCTGACAGACCGTCACATTCCGGCTTCTTTTCCTAAATAAATACACGCTCCGCAAGGAGCAACCGACCTTCCAGCTCCCTATCTTACCGAGCCTACCTCTCTCTCTTTCTCTGCTCCTGAAATGAACACACGGGGGAAAAAAAGCAATACCCCCCCCCTTTCTCTCTCTCTCTCCCCCCCCCCCGCCACCCCCAACCCAACCCCACAACCCCAACCCAACCCCACAATAAAATGAAGGCACTGAGCCCGAGGGTGAAACGTAGCCAGAATCTTTTTCCATATGGGAGACATCGCTCACTCCCCCCCAACCCAACCTTCCCACACACTTTTTTTGTCATTCATACTTCCAATGTTTTTTTTTCTCTTTTCTACTATTATTTTTTTTGGGGGGGGGGGGGGGGGAGGAAATCACTCAGTTAAAGCCCAAACTGCCTCAGGGTCAGATGTCGCTTGACCAACTCTGGCTTATTACTCAGCCCCATCGGCACAATGGGTCTCTCTCTCTCTCTCTATTTCTATCTCAAATAAATAGCAATAGTATTAAAGATATACTTTATACCACATTGTTAACTGACTGAATTAAATTGGTAACTTTCTCCAATCTGAATGCACTTTTTTTTTTGCAAGTTTTTTTTGAACGATCATAAAAGGGGAATCTTCTACCTCCCCCTCCCTCTCTCTCTCTCCCCCCCTCTCTCTCTCTCCATCTCTCCCCTTCCCCCCCTCAGGAGTGGATAGCGAATGCTTGTGGAGAGACTTTACCTCCATCCCTTATCAGTCCGATAGCCTTAAGCGGAGCGCATTTATATGTAAATAATTCAGACCCCGAGAGTGATGAAACACCCCATTCCGGTGCCTCTCAAAGGGCATGAAATCAACTCGGAATTAACATTAATAAATATAATGCAGAGGTAATCTCACGCGTAAAAATCCAGACGGGATAGTTCCACGTACCCTCCTCCTCCCCAACCCCCTGGAAAAAAAAATCAGCAGTGTTCCCGAGTTCACAAAACATCCCAGTGTTTCCCCTTAATTTTCCATAACCATCGATCCAACGCGTTGGTTTGTTGTTTTTTCTTTAATTGGAAAGAAACTCTTATATTTTTCTTAAAAGAAAAAACACAAAATCATTGGAAAAGATCTTCTCGTTTAAAAGCAGAGCGTCGGTGGGAGGGGGTGGGGGTGTGGGGGTGGTGGGGGGGAGCGCTGAGCATCATCTCGAACGGTTTGATAATGTTGAAGTGATGAATTACAGCCCTCCCCCACTCCCCCCCCAAAAAAAATCGGATTTGACCGTGTAAACTGTCGAGAGTTTCCACGCGGTTCGTGTGTCCCAACAATTTTTTTTCCCAGAATATCCATGAGATCAGCGAGTTTGCAATTCCCAGATCCACCGATAAATTCGGAGTTGTGGGCTTTAAAACAGAGGCGCCCGTGTTATTGTAGTGAGTAAATACTGTTACCATTGACCTGGTCGTTAGTGCAGATTTTTGTAAATTGCTCAAAAAGAGGAGAATGTAACCGGATCGGAAGCTGTTCCCCCCCCTCCACACACCCCACCCCCACACCCCACACCCCAAAAAACACACACACAGAAGTTGCTCAATTCGACATCCACAACCCGCCCTCGTGTTCACTCCCCATCAACACGATCCCACGAAACATTTCCCGCACGTAGAAGAACACGAGGAAAACCCCAAGGAAACGGATGGTGATTTCACACAAATACTACTACTACTACTAATAATAATAATAATAATAAGCGTTACAATGCAAAACCCAACACCCTCCCCTTCCCTCCCCCCAAAAAAATATAGCCTGGGTTACCCACGTTAACTCTTTCTGACCGGACCCTCCCCCCACCACCAAGAAAATGAACTGAAAACCCTTCTCAGTTCCTCCCTCCCTCTCTCTCTCTCTCTCTAAACACCCCCGGGGGTTAATATCTTTTCCCCCCATCAATCTTGCGCCCAAAGCAAAAAATCTGTGAATGCCGATTAATTGTCAATGTCCTTATCGATACTCCAATCTCTCTCGCGGTTCCTCTTTCTGTGGCTTTTACCTTCTTCCTCCCCACATCCCCCCCCCCCCCCCCCCCCACACAGGTGAAACACGCCAACGATCGGCAGCTGTAAAGATTTATTTCATTAAACACATCGCTTGGCGTTTCGATAAAATAAAATAACCCATCCGGTAAGTTTCGATTGATGACCGACAGTTACTACAGTGAGTGGAAAGATGGGTTTGGAGCGGAGTGGGGGGGGTCGGGATTGGGGGGTGGGGGGGGGGGTGATGGTGAGGGGGGGGGTGATGGTGGGGGGGGGATGATGGTGGGGGAATGATGGTGGGGGGGTGATGGTGGTGCGGTGGTGGGGGGGTGATGGTGGGGGGGGGGGGGGGGGGGTGATGGTGGGGGAATGTGGGGGGGTGATGGTGGGGGGGGGGGTGGGGGATGAGGGGGGGTGATGGTGGGTGAGGGGGGGGGGTGATGTGGGGGGGTGATGGTGGGGGGGGGGGTGATGGTGGGGGGGGGGGGGGTGATGGTGGGTGAATCGTACGGTACAACCACACCGAGAAATCCCCGGGGCATCATCCCCAGCAAACACAGCCTCCCTCCCGGCGAGAGGCCGGGGAGCCTTACCTGGTGCACAAACACGTCGACAGGCGGCTCCAGGGAAGCCCCCTCCCGGCTGGTCATCGCCAGGAAGCCGAAGCCCATCCGCACGTTGAACCATTTGCAGTGACCGACCCCGCAAGAGACGGCCGATTGCGGGCTATCCCCGGGCTCCTGGTCCCCGCACTTCCCCGCACCCGCTACACACCGGAGAGAGAGAGAGAGAGAGAGAGGGAGAGAGAAAGATTTTTTAAAAAAACAACAGCAATAAAAACCGTATTAAAAATACATAACCATCGCATCGCGACAACAGCCCCTAAAAAAAAAATCGCAATTCTAAATCCGCAAAACTTTTCCGCCAACTTAAGCAAAGGCGGAGAAACACTCCCGATGTTAACGGAGAATCGATGTGTGTGTTGTGTGTTGTGTGTGTGGGACACAACCTTCAAATTGCTGAGTAGATACTGATCCCATTTCGGTGTTGGGAACCCACCACCACCGCTTCCTCTGACTGAGCGCCTTTCGCTTCTTTTTTCCTGTTGTTGTTGTGTGTGTGTGTGGGTGTGTGGGGGGGTGGGGTTTGTGTGTGAGAGGGGGAGGATGTGTGTGTGGGGGGGGGTGTGCAAAAAAAAAAAAATGCTCCCCCTGTTTAGAATTGCAAAATCCTCCTATGTAAAACCTGCAAACTTGCTGCTGGTCCCCTGAGCCGCTTAAAATAAAAGGGAGAGAGGGGGAGGGACACATCAAATCCTAACACCACAACCTCCCCCCCCTTCAGAAAGGAGGTGGGTTGGTTCCCGTGCTAAAGAATGGAAATTTTAAAACAATGAGTGGTCCCCAGCTCTCCCCCCCCCCCACCACCACCACCCCTCTCTCTCTCTCTCTCTCTCTCACTCCCTCCCCCCCATACACACACACACACACACACACACATAAAAGGAACAATTCAAAGGGAAAAGAAGAGGACATTCCTCTCTCTCTCTCTCTCTCTCTCTCTTCCCCCCCCACCCAAAAAAAAACCTTCGGCCATCTTGCTATGAAGTGTTAATCTTGGGATGAGTTGCTGTGAGAGGTTGTTTGCACACTCCCGCCTTTGCAAGTTTCATATGTATGTTAGTTTTAGGATATCTTCCTCCTCCCCCCCCCCACTCCCCCAGGTCTGTATCTCTTTACTACACTCGATTCCTAATTAACCTCATCGGATCAATAATTCCTACAACCAGACAACACTTCTCTCTCTCTTTCCCCCCCCCCCCCCCACAATTACCCATCGAAATGCTGATTTTAAGAAGAAAACGAATCAATTTGAAAAATACACCTTTAATCTGAAACGATTGTGCATTTCGCAACGTGCAGCGTTAACAACAACGCAGAGACGAGTCAATAACATCATTAAAGGCTGTTACTGCGATGTGAAGTGTTCTTTTCCCCCCAACACAGTGAAACTGAAACGTTGAAAAGCAAACACTTTTCATAAACGGTGCTGTGAAATATTGCGGGTGGAGTGTGTACCCAACACGCACGTACACACACACACACCCACACCCACTCCATTGCTCCAGTTACCCCTCCCGCCAACAAGCACTTGAGTAAAATTAAGCCAGAAAAGAGAGACGATCGTTTTAATTGCCCAGAGATTGACCACAGGAATCAGTGCGAGAGATACTGTGTGTTAACCGCTCAGTGTAATCTGAAATTTATTCTCACTGCTCTGATCATCATTACAAATGCGTCGCATGTGTGTGTGTGTGTGGCTGTAATATGGACCAGTTCCTTACAATGTCCCTGTTAAAACATTCTTGCTGATAATCCTACATACCAACCCCCTGATTCCAGCCAATTGCTATGGGAAGCCACCTGTCCGGGGAATAATGGATGGGGGAGTTAGAGAAGGAGGGAGGGAGGGAAAAGCTTCTCAAATGGTTAATTTGCCCGCAACGTGGTCAACTGGTCAGCCAGCTCTGGCTGGACACTGGCAATTATGGCTTCCATCCCCTTCCCTTTATTTCCAACAGCAGTTCTCTCTCTCTCTCTCTCAGTCGCCAAAGTTTCTCTCACCCGAAAAGACTTTTTTTTTTGGAAAAAAAACTCCCAAATTCAGCGACTGAAACTGCAACGAAATTGTGATTTTTGTTTCAGTGAAACGTTAATTTCTCTCCTCAAACTAAATCCACACACGTGTGAGTGTGTGTCCGTAGCCTTTAATGCACTTACCTTCAAATTTAAAAAAAATCATACATGGACATAAAGCTATTTTTTTTATTGATTCTTGTGCGTAAATTGTTTCTAACCTGTGGTCAATGTGGGTGAGGACTACTGAGGTGTTGTGTTGTGGGTGAGATTTTTTTTTAAAACATGAAATAAATATCTGAACAATTTCTAACAACAAAATATTTGAAGGGTGAATATATTTTTTTAAAAAAACCAACACGACCCTTTGCCGGAGATAAATCACGGATGTAAAAGGTGTGGGGGTGGGGGGTGGGGGGGGAGAAACGTGCGAGAGGATTTGACTTGAATCAAACGCGTTGTGTTATTATAATACTATTATTAATAATCCTTATGTTTGATAGAGCGCCTTTTCACGTCGTGGAGGCGTCTCAAAACGCTTCACAGAATATACTGTCAAGTGGATTGACCGTATTTTGTGGGCGCGTTTTTTTTTACATTTAGATTTATTTGGTATTATATTTTGCTTTGCGGGTCAGTGTCTCAACGTGAGATGCTGGGAGTTTGGGAAACACATTTTGCAATCGGGTTTGGGGGTTACCAGGGATTGCGACTCTCTCTCTCTCTCCCTCTTCCTTACACACATTCACTGTTTCATTCGGAATATTTTAAAGCAAATAAATCCCGGGGGGGAAGAGGGTACTCATTATCATTAGAAATTCTGTTCTTATTTTGAGCAAAAAAATAAAGAGTAGCATATAAAATACGCTTTAAAATGCGAATAAGGGGGATGGGGATGGGGGGGGGGGGACGGGGAGGGGATCGTGTTGTTTGCAAACTGTCACCAATTGCAATGGAGCAACGCGATTTTTTATTTATAAACCCCCAAAAAATCGATGAATAAAACCAAACGATCGAATAATGATAATCAGAGAGCCTCATCGATGTTGCCTTTGTATATATATATATATATATAGTGCAGTATCGATTCTCAGCGTGGTATCAATTCAGATGGACATTAGTTGGGAAGGACTCCCCTTTTCCTGGCCTTTGCCTCTCTCCCCGGGAATGGGGGGGATGGGGGGAGAAGGGGGTAAAGGTGCGGAGGGAGGGAGATGTGTGCAGGTCAGAGCTTCCCAGTTCCTTCATTTCCTGTGGGAGCCACTGCTGGACAATGCCAGGAATTCGGATTGTGCTTCGAGGGGATGGACGAACCATTCTCAACACCAGTGTCCACAAGAACAAGCGCCGCATTCTCTTCCGATTTAATTACAAACAGAGCAGGAAAGAGATGGGCTCCACCAGCCCCCATCCCACCCCAATAAAAGGAGGAGCAGAGAAAGGCAGGAGAGAGAGAGAGAGAGAGGGAGAGAGAGAGAGAGAGAGAGAGAGAAATAAGAGAAAACACAGAATGAATAAAATGCTGCAAAGTTAAACAACGTTGGAGAGGAGAAACCACCAAATAAACCGATTTCATTCAATGGCAAACAGTTCAATTAAAATATCGCGTTCAGATCTTTGAACGGTTCAATTCAAATAATATATAAAGACCTTTAAGAGTTAAACTGGTAAGGTTGGTCCGCAGTGAGTCGGTTAATTTTTTTTACACAAATAAAGGAGATTAAATTACTGTTAAATCTTTCTCGTTGGGGTGTCGTTTTTGTGGGGAAAAAAAATATATTTTTTAAAATACTAACGAATTGTCGCATTATTGTCAGGCGAATGTGAGAGGGGGAGGTGGTAGCGCCTCCTGTCGTGCGGTGAGGGTAAGAGTGAGTGAGGGTAAGAGTGAGTGAGGGTAAGAGTGAGTGAGGGTTGAGTTGCTGGTGAGTGGGGAGAAACCAGAGATTCTTTTCATTCACAAATGTACAGAGATCCCGCGCTCTCCGCATCTCCGCTCTGGGTATCTCTGTGTGTGTGAGAAAGAGGGAGAGATTTCTTTGTGAGATTATATAAGGGGCCGCTCTCCCCTCCGATGGTTCCAACGTTAAGTCCCTCTTACAGCCCAGGCGTTCTCAATGCTTCGTGTGATTAAGCCATGAGTCAGGCGTCCAACAGCCCTAAATGATAATCCCTCCAAAACCAAAAACAATAATAAATTGGTCATTTTCAATCCACGACTGTTTGTGGGACATTGCTGTGTGCAATTGGCTGCCGCGTTCGCCCACAAATATACAGTCAATTCACTTTACAGTGTGTTCTGTGAAGCGCTTTGGGACGTCCTCCCGACGTGAAAAGCGCTATATCAAATGCAAGGATTATTATTATTATTATTAAGAGGACAATCCGAAAACTAACACAGAAAGCGTCCGTTTCCAGGCTATCTCCCTCCCATCCTCCTGTTTCCTTATCTAATAACTCGTCTGTGTGAAATCGTTATTACAATCCGCCCTCCGTTTATCTAAGGAACCTTTTGACACTGCACTTTTACCAAGATTGAAAAAATCACAGATAACGCTTATTATTACAATGGAGGCATTTCTTTTGTTCTCCTGCTCGCCCCACATACTTTCCCTCTTTCTCTCCTTCCCCTGTCTCCCTCTCTCAATCTCTCTCTCGTTCTTTTTTTTATTTCTCCTCTCTTCACATTCTGAATCACCCACGTTCATGACAAACCACATCAAACTTTGCCAACGAGTCGTACAGGTGTCTCTAATCTGCTTATTACAATCACAGCTTTCCTGGCTACTTCCTCCTGTCGCGTTTCTTTACTGTATTTTATTGGCACCAAGTTACTGCCCCCCATGTCCGGGTGACAAGTGGGAAATGGAAAGGTCAGATTGGAGCCTGTCAGGTCCCAGTGTTGGGCAGAGTAGTTTTTTCAGCTGTACCATCCATACCTGATCTATGGATTGGCTGGACTGACACTGGACTGCGACATATAACATTTGCATACAAAATGTCTTCCACGTTAGGAGTACGTCCAAGGTGCTGGACAGTCAGGGATTTGGACCCGAGCTGGGGGTTGGGATCAGGAGGGGTGAACGGCAGTGAGGGCAGGGGTAGGAGGGTGACCGAAGGAGAGTCTTGAGACATGCCTTGAAGCAAATGTGGAGTTCCAAAGAGTGGGGGCAGTGGAGAGTGGAGAGATCTTCCATTTCTCAGCACTGAGCACCTTGATAAGCAACACGAAAAACAGGAAATACAAATTTTTTTCTCACTAAAATATCATTTGGATCCCAGCCCTGTCGGATCCCTGAATAATGCTCTTTAAAAAGAGCCAGCACAAATAGGATGGGCCAAATGGCCACCCTCTACATTTTAATGTCTGTGGTTCTAATGCTTCATTCAGCCAGACAGGTGTCAGCCTGGCTCAGTTGATAGCACTCTCGTCTCTGAGTCAGAAGTTTTTGGGTTCAAGCTCCCATGTTGAGACATTGAGCTTCCAAAGCCTGGCACTCAGTATAGTGCTGGGGTAATGCTGCATTGTTGGCATCATGGTTTGGACAAGATGTTAACAAATACAATAAATATACAAAGCAGAATAAATCACTTTTCTAGAATCTCACATACCAGAGTGGTATATAATACACAGAATGTAACATTCATATAATAACATTTATCCACATGATGGAGGAAGTGGGTTGGGGTTGGCTTCTATGGGAATTGTCTGGAACTAAGTGGCCATTAATTGTGTGGGAACCTCTGCTTGAGTTAGCAGGTATTGGCGGGGGGGGGGGGGGAGAGAGAGAGAGAAAGTGGACAAAAGATGAAAGTTAAGCCACTTCTTAATGGGGGTTGGGGGGACGATGAGGAGAGAGTCACTGGGTAGTAATCGGGGTAAAAATCTAGGCTGATTTCGAGCACCTCCAGCTCATGGGGCACAGTAGCTAATTATTGCATCTCTTGCTGTCCCAGCTGACATCAGCTGCTTTGAGAAAGAAAGACCAGGCTGCATCAAGGCTTCTCACTGCACATCTGAGCTCTACACGGGGGTGGGGGGGGTGGGTGGGAAGAGAGGTCAATCTATTGCCTCATACCCTTCATAATCCTGAATTCCTCAATCACTGAGCTGCAGAATCATAACCCCAACCTGCACAGCATCTCAGCACTCATCAACAAGAATACTGACATTAGTTTCTTTGAGATCAAACTCTGGCGATTCCCAGTAACCTTTACAATAATAATAATGATTATCCTCGCATTTGATACCGCGCCTTATCATGTCGTTGAGAGGTCTCAAGCGCTTCACAGATTATATTGTAAAGTGTATTGACGGTGTATTTTGTGGGCAAAGTACAGCAGTCAATTGCACACTGTAATGTCTTACAAACAGTTGTGGATTTTCTTACGTTCTCTGAAGCACTCACCTGTCTCAGGAAGAGTCCTGCTCTTTAAACAGCATCTTGCGAGTTTTTCCAAATTAAATGAAGCAAGTTTTTTCTTAAAATGATTACCCGAGTGAAAGCAGGCAGCAGAGACAGTGACTCTACTCTGTGGAGACTGGCTCGCACTGAGATGCATTGCCAATCTTCCCACAGATATTAAACAGCTTTATAAAACGGCGCATTAAACTTTAATCGGAATCATTGTAATCAGAGCCACCCTCTCTATTGTCCCGTCTCTCATCAGTTTGAACAATGTTAGGTTCCACTTCCGATCTGATGATCAAAGCGGCTTTTAAATACTTAATAAAGGGTTAACACTCCTCCCTTCATAGTTAAACATGTCCCAGCAACAGCTGCTCAGGAGGTTGGTGTGGCTTGAGTTTCCAGGTGGTTTCCAGGACAGGTAACTTTCTGTGGTTTTGGAAATGAATGAAATTCACCTGTTACATCTCTCTGAGCAAACCTACATCCGCTCAGCTCTGAGTCACCCACTCCTGGCATCACAGGGAGACATTGGCAATTATGCGTTGCACATCTCCAGTTCATTGAACACCTGTTGCTTGATAACCACAAGTGTGTTGCTGGCAGGGGCAACGGATTTGTGTGTGGGAGGCTGGTGTTGTGTTGCAGCCACTCTTTCTCTGCGAGGTGTAGATGACTCTTATAATCGTCTCGTGTGCTTCTCAAGTGTGGCTCCAAAGGCGTCAATTCGAGATAAAGGTGACAGGAATAGAGGTATTGACCATTGATCTCCACCTGCCCATTTCCCAAAGTAAAACCAAACCCCGCGCAACTCTATCTCCTGTGGAGTGGTTAGAGCATTCGCCTAGCAAGTGAGAGGACATGGGTTTAATTCTCAGGCAGGGAGAAACTTTAGGCAAGTTTTCTTACTCCACGTGCCTGTTTACCTAGCAGTAAGTAGAAACCGGGTTGTTAGTCGATTAGCGGATCGTTTTCTGAAGGTAATATTCCCTTCCAAAAAATTAATAATAATAATTTTGTTACTCAAGCACACTTTTGGGACACTGGCATGCACAATTAGCTGCCACGTTTCACTCATAAAATATAGTCAATTCACTTTACAATATATTCTGTGAAGCACTTTGATAAGTCTCAACAACATGATAAGGCGCTGTATCAAATGCAAGGATGATTATTATTATCTCTCACGTACCTCAATCCATTCCTTTGCTGGATATATTGATAAAAAAGCTTACATTTGAGATAGTATCATCAATTCACTGAAACATCTCAAAGCACTTCACAGGAATTTACTCTAAAGTTTAGTGACGGACTGTGTATCCGTAGGTGAATAATCATCTAATTGCCTCTCCAATCTGCCTCATCTTCACCCCTCCTCCCGGGCAATCTCTCCACCTCTCTGTGTGATGTCAGTCTGACCAGCCTGTTCACCTTCACTCTCCTCAGCTCCAGTCTGCATCCCTTCTATGTAGAGTTCCTTTTAACTATTAAACATGAGAGATAAATTTTGCAGTATTT
Source organism: Callorhinchus milii (assembly GCF_018977255.1). NCBI lineage: Eukaryota > Metazoa > Chordata > Chondrichthyes > Chimaeriformes > Callorhinchidae > Callorhinchus > Callorhinchus milii. The sequence continues at coordinate 16,079,285 of NW_024704751.1, forward strand.
CTTAATTAAATCGTAGATTTTACGACTAATCGTAACAGAGGAACGAAGGAATTAACAACATTGAGGGATGGCAGTGGTGAATGAGATTGCTGTGTTTGTAAGAGATTGTTGACGGGTGCAAGAGTGCCAATGAGCAACCATGGTTTGGAGGAGAGGGGTTGTGCAGGAATAGAAAGGTTAATGGTCATAAATACAACAACTAAAACTTCACTTTGTGGATTTTAATAATCCTCATATTGTGACTTGATGCACAGCTTTCTCTACACAGATGCTATCAGTTCATAAAGAATACTGCTTTAGTTGTACTGAATCAAAAGTTAAATTGAACTCCAAAATACCATTGCAAGTGTCGAGAGAACCGCTGGTCTCCAGTTCCTCCCGCAGTGAAGTTAAGCAGATATGTGTCAGTGCAGCCTGGTGATGGAACTCACAACCAAATCTTAATCTGCCCTCCCTCTATTTCAGATGTCAAAGTGAATCATTAATTAATCTGCAGAATTGTCGGCCAGGATATCAGGAGAAACTCCTTTCTCCTTTCCGATAGCATCGCAGGATCTTTACCGTCCAATTGAACAGCAGACGGGACTTGGGTTCAACATCTCACCCAAAAGACAATGTAACGGCTTCCCCCCCCAGTATTTTGCTGGAGCATTGAGATTGAGGACTGACAGAAGCCACAACCTTCTTTACCCGGAGCAGATTCCAGCATAAACGTTAATAGTTAACGCATTTTCATAAGAACATACATGGCTGGGATGGCGTGTACACAACAAAGATGGATGCCTGAGACCTTCCTGGTCTCTCTAGCTGACGGGGCAAAGCTGGTTGCCATCAATATTTGACCAGACAATGTTGGTCTAACATGTGCTTTTTTTTGCCAAGGCCAACAGCTTTGGTTGCTATGAGAAACAGGTAATGTGTCATGCAACTGAGAAAATGGCCATGCCACAGGGGCTTTGTGAGCTCTGCTGCTAGAGTGGTTCAGTAATCCAGGAGAGCATCAAATATTTTGACAGAAAAGAATCGCCATCTCCAAATTATTATCCTGAGTTCACCTCACCTAACAACTCCAGACACAGATTCACATGAAGCAGTATTGAATATTAACCTATTTGTGACTGAGCGCTCCGGCCCGCCTGTACCACCACCGCCGTCAGCCTCTCTGCCCCTACCATCCCACAGTCCCTTCACCTTGTTCCCTCCCTTGCCTTCTTCAAGGTCTGTGTCAAGACCTCATGCCTTCGGTCATCCTCCTCCCTGTCCTCCACCCCTCCTGATCCAAACCAATGGCTTGTGTGTAGAAGCATGATTACAGTTTCCAGTCTTATAACTTTATTGACCAGTGCAGCAGAAGTCAAGTCTACAATTGGCATAAGCCATCTGTGTTAAAGAGGGGAAAATCAGCCAGCCTTCACCTTTCATCACTGTTCAACCAATTGGATAAGCACCTTAATCACGCCTCAGTGTCTCTAAGTTCTTCAGAGTTTTGTGTGAAGTATAGTGACCGTATATTTCGAGGTAAAGATGAGTCTCTGACAGTGCATTGAAAATGACCTCAATACTCCACTGTTTATTTTTCCCTGTCTAGCTAAAAAACATTGTTGGGTTTCAGGAGATCACAATAGCTTAGCTGACATAGTAACCAGCAATCAGTTCCTATAACTGGAGACGTGTATGGTGTAAATGAGACTGGTCCTTACACAAGTGACCCAAATTTTAATTTCAAGGTAAAACAGATCGTTTCTGGGACAATTGATCACTGTAATAGATGAAAAGAACCGTAAGATGAGGCGTGAGGCTGTGGTAAGTGAGCATCAATCGCACTTGGGGGTCAAATGTTTCTTTTTAATCAAAGAAACTGGCTTCGCAGTTAGTATCACGTTAGCGGAACCAGAATGTTACGAGGATGTATTTCCCTTTCTTCGTTCTTCTCCGCATTGCACTACACTGACCTCCACTTTCCACTGACCTGCCCACTTACTATGCCACACTGCAGTCCTCCACAACCCAGCTCACACTATGCCAAAGCCTCTCATTTTTTCTCAGCAACATTAACTTTGCTCAACTCCCAGCCGGCCTGCTCCATTCCACCCCACAATAAACTGGAGGTGAGTCCCTCTACTGTTGACAACACAGTATTACCAGCTGGACAGCTCCTTGTCTCCACCTCCTTGGCCACATTGCCATTCCGCTGCCCAACAATCCTTCAGATAACTTCATTGCTGAGTTTTCCCTTGTGTGACCTGGAATTGCACAAAATGGCTACCTTGTTTGCCTACAAATACACTTGACAGCAATTCTGTGTGAAGACTATGAGCTGTTTCGACGTTATACGTGCTGTATCAAATGTAAAGATGATTATTACACAAGAGGATGCAATTATATGTGAATGTGTTTCCATACCTAGCCCCATGCGACTCGCCATCATTTTCAACCTCAGTTGAACATCCCACCCAAAGGACAATGTAGCAGCTCCCCCCCCAGTACTTTCCTGGAGCATCAGCCAAAACCGTGAGCTTGAGGACAGCCAGAACCCACAACCATCTTTACCAGGAGTCTGCAGAGCAGATTCCTGCCATACGACTGGGCTGGTGTGTACACAATAAAGATGGATGCCTGAGACCTTCCTGATCTCTATGGCTGACGGAGCAAACCTGGTTGCCATCAGTAACATATTTATCCGTATTGGTCAACCAACACGTACACCTGCTTCTGGTCTTCTCCCAGAAGAGGCTCTCGGTGCTTCTAATGTGTATTATTTGCCGAGACCAACAGCTTGTAGCAACAAAACGCAAAATACCGCAGATGCTGGAAATCTGAAACAAAAACGGTAGTCACTGGGAACGCTCAGCAGGTCAGGCAGCATCTACGGAGAAAGGAAAGTGAGTCAACGTTTCGGGTTCACGTCAGATTTGAGGCATGTTGGGAGGGAGAGGCTAACAGAGTGGAGGGAGGCAGTGCAAGGAAGTCAAAGGAGAAAATGGGGTAGAGGATGGGGATGATGGATTAAAGAGCTGTTAATGATGCAAAATAAAGGGGGAGATTGCAACAAAACAGGGGAATAGATTGTAGGATTTGGTTGCTATGGGAAACAGGTAATATGTCATGCAACTGAGAAAATGGCCATGCTACAGGGCTTTGACAACTCTGCTGTTAGAGTGGTTCAGTAATCCAGGAGAGCATCAAATATTTTGACAGAAAAGTATCGCCATCTCCAAATTGCCATCCTGAGCTCACCTCATCTAACAACTCCAGACACAGATTCACATGAAGCAGTATAGAATACTCACCTATTTGTGACTGAGCGCTCCGGCCTACACTATGTCCCCCGCCTGTACCACCATCGGCGGTCGAGCCATCAGCCTCTCTGCCCCCACCAATTGGACTTCCATCCCACAGTCCCTTCACCTTGTTCCCTCCCTTGCCTCATTCAAGACCTTCCTCTTTGTCCGCGCATTCGGTCATCCTCCTCCTGTCCTCCACCCTTCCTGATCCCAACCAATGGCTTATGGGTAGAGGCATGATTATGGTTACCAGTCTTATAGCCTTATTGAGTAGTGCAGCAGAAATCAAGTCTACAATTGGGGTAAGCCACCTCTGTGTTAGAGAGGGGAACATCAGTCAGCCTTCTCATCTTTCATCACTGTTCAACCAATTGGATAAGCACCTTAATCATGCCTCAGTGTCTCTTAAGTTCTTCGGAGTTTTGTGTGAAGTACAATGACTGTAAATTTCTAGGCAAAGAGGAGTCTCTGACTTGCATTGAAAATGACCTCAATACTCCACTGTTTGTTTTTCCCTGTCTAGCTAAAATACATTGTTGGGTTTCAGGAGATCACAATAGCTTAGCTGACATAGTAACCAGCAATCGGTTCCTATGACTGGAGACTCGTATGGTGTAAATGAGACGGGTCCTTACAAAGTGACACAAATTTTAATTTCAAGGTAAAACAAACAGTTTCTGGGATAATCGATCACTGTAATAGATGAAAAGAACTGTAAGATGAGGCATGAGGCCGTGGTAAATGAGTATCAATCACACTTGGGGGTCAAATGTTCCTTTTTAATCAAAGAAACTGGCTTTGCATTCTCCTCTTCAATATCCGTATGCTCCCTCTTGGTGACATAATCCGCAGACATGGGGTCAACTTCCACATGAATGCGGATGACATCTCTGCCTCCATCCTTGACTCCAGGACCACTGCTGTCCTGACTGAATGTCTGTCGGACATCAAGTCCTGAATGAGAGCTAACTTTCTTCAGTTGAATGTCAACACGACCGAGGCCCTCCTAATTGACTTCCATCAGCACCTCCTCACCTCAGGGACTGACAGCATCACCATCCATGGTTGCACACTCCACCTTACTAAGCCAGTCCGGAACCTTGGGGTCTTGTTCAACCCTCAACTATCCTTTCTATCCCACATCTGCCTTCTACCACCTCCGCAACGTCGCCCTGCTCCGCCACTGTCTCACACCGCAAGCTGCCGAGACCCCCATACATGCTTTCATCACATTGACTATGCAAATTCATTGCTTGTCGGCCTCCCCAACTCCTCCCTCTACAGACTGCAGATCATCTAGAACTCTGTAACCCGTGTCCTCTCCTGCACTCAGCTCCGCGACCCTATCACCCCCATCCTTGCCCAACTCCACTGGCTTCCCATCTCACAGAGGATACAGTTCAAGCTCCGGGTCCTCATCTTCAAAGCCCTCCATGGTCTTGCTCCCCCTTACCTCTGCGACCTCCTAACCTCCTACCATCCTGCTCGCTCCCTCGCTCCCTCACGTCCCCCACCTCGCTCGCCTCACTATTGGGAAGCGGGCCTTCTGTCACTCTGCCCGCACCCTATGGAACTCCATCCCGCAGTCTCTCCGCCTCACCCCCTCCCTTGCCACCTTCAAAACCCATCTCAAGACCCTCCTCTTCAACCCTGCTTTCGATCTCCCTGCTTCCCCCCTGCCTTCACCATCCCCGACCCCTGACCCCCAACTCAGGTCCGTAACTCCGTCTGTCCAGTGCCTTCGGACGTCCTCCCAACGCTGTACAAATATAATTTTGTTGTTGTTAATATCATGTTAGCGGTACCAGAATGTTACGAGGATGCATTTCCCTTTCTTTGTTCTTCTCGCATTTGCTCTACACTGACCTCCACTCCTCACTGACCTGCCCGCTCACTAGCCTGTCTATGCTACACTGCAGTCCTCCACAACCCAGCTCACACTATGCCAAAGCCTCTCATTTTCTCTCAGCAACATTAGCTTTGCTCAACTCCCAGCCGGCCTGCTCCATTCCACCCCACAATAAACTGGAGGTGAGTCCCTCTACTGTTGACAACACAGTATTACCAGCTGGACAGCTCCTTGTCTCTACCTCCTTGGCCATATTGCCATTCCGCTGCCCAACAATCCTTCAGATAACTTCATTGCTGTGTGTTCCCTTGTGTGACCTGGAATTGCACAAAATGGCTACCTTGTTTGTCTACAAATACACTTGAAAGCAATTCTGTGTGAAGCGCTTTGAGACGTTTCGATGTTATACGTGCTATACCAAATGTAAGGATGATTATTACACAAGAGAATGTGAATGTGTTTCCTTACCTAGTCCCATGCGCCTCTTCATCATTTTTAAACAGACGCTCACGCATTCACTCGAACACTCACATGCACACACTCAGCTGCTCAGTCTGAAATGCTGTACACTGCCCAACGCCTTGGGACATCCTCCCGATGTGAAAGGCACTAACAAATGTAATCTTGTTGTTGTTGCTCACATTTACATGCATATACACACACACCGGGCACAGTCACTCACTTGCATATGTGCACTCGCACTTTGACACACTCACATGCACATACTCAATTACGCACACATTTACGCCCAACCACACACTCCCTCGCACACACCAGCGATTACAATTAAGATGTCAAGAGCACCCCTCCCCCGAGCCCCCGGTTCTCTGTAGATTTATCTTCTATGGGACACTAAGGTCTCTGGCATCTTTAAAGGTTTCATTAGGACAGGCGGGCGGGCGGTGGGGGGGGGGTGCGGAGTGCTGAGCTGAGCAGTGAGGAACTCGGACAAAATAGGCTTTCTGACCTCTCTCACCTCTGACCGTTTGAGCTGGCGATCCTGCCAATCCCACTGCAGGCTTTTTTTTTAGTATGAACTTTGACTCGGGTTACTTTCAATGGCCGGAATCAGTGAGGAAACCATTCAGCCAGAAACTGCCACACAGGGCCGTTCAGAGGAGAAACTCAGCTACGCATTTCTAATCACCAACCATTAGATCTGAATCGGATCAAGTGAAGAATGCACGGCAGCTGCAAATACAGTAACACTCACATAAGTCGTATCAGTCGGGACCATATATTTAACGTGACTCATGCAAAGTATGGGTTATGTGAAACTTGCAAAAGGTATAGGAAATTCAACAAGATTTACCGGGCAGATGTATGACTTAGGCGATTATACAATTCATACTTATGTGAGTTTTACTGTATATATTTATCTCTGCAATCAGCATTTCCTACACCAATCCAAGTGCCGTGTTGCTGTTAAGTTACACTGGCTTCAAACAGGATTCCAGAGTGAATTTATTACCGCCCAATTTAACATCATTTTGGGTCCGGGATGAAAAGGTTTTGTGTTTAAGCCCCACTTTGGGACTTTGAGTTCATAGTCTAGGCTGAGGCAGGTCTGGTGCCTCTGTAACAGAGGATAGTATTGTTGTGCTCAAATCAATCAAAGTCTTGAGGCGACTGGGTGTGGCAGGCGAAAAAGCAACTGAGTTCACAAATATTCAGTGAAACAACAGCCTTGCACCGCCAATATGCTGACGCCATTTCAAGTCTTTTCGGAGCTGATCTCTGTTCTCACTGTTTCGCTCTTTGCCACAGAATACAGCTGCTCCCCTAGAACCAATGCCCCAGGGAGCGCTGTCCACTGACCACTGACCAAGAGTCTCAGTGACCACACAAGCTATTGATGCCCTGGCCATGATGGACAGACTGTCACCTTTTCCTGGAACACCCACCCCCACCTCCCACATTCACATAATCCATATCAACCCTCGAAATCCAGAGACCGTTCATAATCACTTCACAAATATATTAATAAAAAATTGCTCGCCAGCAATCAGAGGAACCTCTCCAAGATAACAATAATAATAATAATCCTTGTTTGTGGTACAGCGCCTTTAACATCAAGAGGATGTCCCAAAGCGCTTCACAGGATTTACTGTGGAGTGATTGTGTGTGTTTCTGGGTGAAACGCGGCAGCCTATTTGCGTACAGCAATGCACAAACCTGTTCCTGTTAGTTTGACACCAGATAATATCTCACAAGTTCCTCTCAAAGCAGAGCATATAATGTCACGTCTCTCAGCCGTCCCATCAACCCTCAGTTGCTTTATGGGTCATATGAGCAGGTTTTGTAACCACACTTTTACACATTGCACTCACTCAGTGAAGGAGTACTTTACCCCATGTCGCCCCCCACCCACCCCCCCCGTAATTAATCCGCACACTGTAATCACCTCATTGATTCTTGGAGGCCGACCTGTTCGAGTCCGAGTTAAGCTATTAACTGACGGAGAGGAAATCAATAGTGAGAGGTCTTTGCTCCCAGTGAAACAGGCAGCGCAGAAAACCAGAGCTGACAGTAATCGGTGCAGTAAGTTGCCGTTTGCCCAGTCAGTCCTCGCTGACCAACACTAAGAGGTGTGGAAATGGGTACACTGACCATTTCTGTCATGACTATCTAATGCACTGCACAAGACAGCGACTGCCTGTGAAGCACTTTAAGCCACTTTGACATTTTAGACGAAAAATACTATCATGTGAAAGTTTACAGCTTTATTTGCCAGCAATCGTGTAGTTTCTAATTTTTTGAGCTCCTTCCTTCACTCTCTCTTTCCCTCCCTCCCCGGGGGATGTGGTGGGGGGGTGTGGTGTGGTAAATAATAGCAGCATCTCTTTAATTTAAACATGTAAATGTGCCAGTAATAGGCATCCCCTGGGCACTGATGTGTAAAGAATATCAATCAGTTCAGCGTGTATTGATAACAATATTGATTATTCTCTGGGTATGGGTGTTGAACAGGTGATTGATTCTTTAAAGTGTCACTCAATCGCTTTCAACCCCCACCCCCCATCCCCACTGCGCTCACCTCCCCATTACAGGCAGCGTGTCCCTGTAACGACAGACTGGATGCCTATGGACCTTTTGTACGTTCTTGGACATTTCCATTCAAACTTTCAAAACGCTGGGAGGTATTTAATTATTAGAAAAGATTTTACATTTGAAGTGAAATCAAAGTCTGATCACTAAATTTAAATTGCGAGCTTCTCCTCTCTTCCACCCCATCACTGCACATAATCCACCCCCTCCCCCCCCACATCACAGGCCACCCCCTCACTCAACCCAGCTCAGCTGCAGGCTCTCGGTGATGAAGGTGAGGATGTCGGCATTCTCCTCGATGATCTTGGCGGTGGGTTTGCCAGCTCCATGGCCGGACTTGGTGTCCACGCGGATCAAGAGCGGGTTCCTCTGGATTGGGCACTGCCGCAGTGTGTGCTGCAGAGTCGCCAGGTACTTGAGAGAGTGCAGGGGCACCACACGATCATCGTGATCTGCCGACAGCAACAGTATGGCCGGGTACTGAACCCCGCTTGCTGGCACCCGGATGTTATGCAGTGGCGAGTACCTGCAGGGAGGGGGGAGACAGAGAGCGTCAGACCCCCAACCCCAAACCTAGGGTCTTGCGACAATTCTTTATTTATTCTGTGAAACCACGCCACAACCCATCTCCCGCGGTGACCACCCCCCGCCCCCACTCACTTGATGAGCCATTCAAACTCCTCGGCATTGTCGGAGCAGCCGAAGTCGGTGGTCCAGGCATGGCCGATGGTGAATTTGTGGAACTTTAACATGTCCATCACTCCCACCTCTGCCACCGCACAGCCAAACAGGTCAGGTCGCTGGTTCACACATGCCCCTGAGAGAGAAAGAGAGAGAGAGAGAGAGAGAGTGAGAGAGTAAGACAGAGAGAGAGTAAGAGAGAGTTTAAGAGAGTGAGTAAGAGTGTGTATGTTTGAGTAAGAGAGAGCATACGTGATGCAGACAGCGCGTGAGGGAGTGTATACGAGGGAGTGATGAGAGAGAGTGCGAGAATGACAGTGAGTATGAAGCAGTGTGAGGAATAAGGAACAGTGAGCGAACAGTGTGAGCCAGGCTCAGTCGCGCCCTCTCCGCTCAGTGTCAGGGTTGAAACTTATCTGGAGACTCACCGACGAGAAGGCCGCCATTGGAAGCGCCATTGATGGTGAGTTTGCTGGGACAGGTGTAGCCCTGATTGATCAGGTACTGGCCTGCACACTGGAAATCATCAAATCCGTTCTGCTTCTTCCCCAGGATCCCAGCTGTAGAGGCATACAGCAGAGTTACTGAGCGGCAATTATCACTGAGTCTGTCGCTTGTACTCTCACGTCTGGGTCAGAGGGTTGCACGTTCAAACCCACTTCACAGACCTTCAGCTCGCAGTCCAGGCTAATGCTGAGGGGCGAGAGCATCGCTTTGTGGGATGAGACCTTAAACTGAGCTCGCGAACATACTATGTTCAGACGGATGTTAAAGATCCCGTGACACTATCGGAAAAGGGAAGGGAAGGTTCCTCCCGTTTGGGAGACCTTTGGCTGCTGCCCTCGTCTAGAAAAACAGTCACTAGACTCCAAGGATTGGCTGTCACAGGATAGATGTTCTGGTGACAAAGTAATAACGCACCGGAAAAAAAATAGAAGTCTCCACAACGGGTTGTATTCCGGTTGGGAATATGTCAACGAAGGGGACAGTGAGCGGCTCAGGGTCATAGCCTGACCAGTGAGAGGAGAGCAGCAGCTCAATAATGTTTAGATGTTCCCGCTCCGCAGCTCCGCTCTCACCCTCATGCCATGTTTCTCCGTATTCTCCTCCTCCTCGGATATTAGCCACGGCCAGGATCCCACCCAGGTGTCTGACGAAAACCAGGTAAGAAACGCTGGAACCACAACAAGAGTTTGTGAGCTACCAAGACATTCACCTCAATTCACTGACCTCCAAGCCCCGAGCACATGTGCCCCACCCTCACCGCGCACACTCCGCCCCCACGGTTACACTCCGCCCCCTCAGAGCACATGCTCCACCTCTCACTGCACACGCTCCGCCCCCACCACGCACACTCCCACATACTGCGCACTCACTCATAGGTCGGAGTCAGGGAGATGCTGAATCCTCCGTATCCGTACAGTAAGACGGGGTGCGAGCCATCTAGTTTGATCCCCTTCTTGTGCACAATAAACATCGGAATCTGAGTCCCATCTTTACTTGGGAAAAAAACCTTCAAGAAATGAGGAGAGGATCAGGATTGCATTTCCGTGGACCTTCCCCAAGAACAGTGTTAAACTGACACTCAGACTCGTGGGAAATTCATTTACTGAGTCTGTCTGACTGCAGCAACCCTATCACTATTCCTACCTGAATCGTCTGGTATTCGGAGAAACTGAATCCTTTGATCTCCACCTCCCGGAAAATCTTGGGCTCCAGGGTCTCCCTGGTCAGGTCACAGTGGTAGATGACCCCTGAGCAACACAGTTAGCAGTTAGCTGAGCGGAACTCTGGAGCTTGGCTTTAGCATTTGTTCTCTGGTGCCCTCCCATCCTCCCCATCTTTCCCTCTCCACCGCGCTCTTCCCCCTCCCCCTGTGACTACTCCAAATTGCTGAGCTTGCGAGTGCCAGGCTAGAATCCCTGACAATTCTGAAGGAAACTGACCCGGCGTCAGGTAGGACGTGAACATATAGAAGATTTCCGTGTTCTTCTTCCGCCCGCTGTATCCCACCACGCTGCCCACATCCAGAGGAAGGTTCTTGAGGAATTTTCCAGTAGGGAGGTGGTAGAGTTGCAGGACGTCCTTCACGTTGTGCAGGAAGCTGACCACCAGGAACGTGTAGTTCACGCAAGTCGCCCAGTCTATAAGAAACAGCAACAGGACCGCAAGAGAGAGAGACGGCTCTGTGTTAGCATGGGAATTCACCCTCACTAACTCAGCCCCAAAACCCTGCTCACTAACTGAGCCAAACACCAGCAGGGCCAGTTAAGTCATTGAATTGGGAAGGGGCTCAGAACTCCCCAGTTCTGACCTTAAAAAATGTGTGAAGGGTTTGGTAGTGTTTGGGAGGGAGTAATTTCTGGGCAGGGCGAAACCTTAGACAAATTTCCTTACTCCACACGCCTCCATTCACTTGCAGTATGCAGGAAACCGGTTGTTAGTCAATTAGCGGATCGTTTTCCCAAGGTAATAAACCCTCCATAAAAATATGTGATCACTCAATCCACGGTCGTTTGTGGGACACTGCTGTGTGCAATTGGTTGCCACGTGGTCTCTTTACTCATCTCTTACCCAAGACGTCCTTCTCGTGCTGGGGAATGAGGGTTACCCACTGCATGGGCTCCGGCTTTTCCAGGTCGATGTTGATGATGCAGTAACGAGGGGCGTTCAGGTTGGTCCTGAACGTAAAGACTGAACCTTCGTTAGTGATGTAGCTATACTCCGCCTCAAAGTTGTCAATCAGCTTCACCCATGGCAGGAGGCCTGGAGAGGGAGGGGGAAGTCAGTCAGAGCCCGGCAACGCACCCCACCCCATCCATCCCTCGATTTGTTTGTGAGAGATGTTGGAAGCAAATGGACGTCCTTCCTAACCAACGCCCACCCACCCTCCACAACTCGCAAGCCCAGGGCGACGTATCCAGTTATTATCCCGGTGGTGAAGGCTGACGTACCGGTGATGCCTTGCGGCAACTGGTGCAGGTCACAATACCAGATCCTGTTCTTGGGTTTGCAACCTTCCCTGATGGATAGCACCACATAGCGGCCTTGGTCAGAGACCTGGTGATCAGCAAGAAACAGAGCTCAGAATAATTGTTCACACAGCAACAACAATTTATACAGCGCCTTTCATGTTGGAAAGACGTCCCAAGGCACTGAGCAGTTAAGAAATTGCATCAGAGCTGAGCGAATCAAGACGGTTGGAGGTGGAGGAGAGAAAGACGTATTTTGTAGGTCAATGATTCAATAAATACCCAGAACGAGTTAACACAGTCAAACCTGTACAAAGAGAGGGCAGTGATCAGTGGTCAGACTAACTGACGTCACACTGGGGGGGGTGGGGAGGGGGGTAGTGTGGAGTGGAGGAGCTGGGGGAGGATACATTGAGCAGAATCAGGAAGGAATTGAAGAGTGGTTTGTTGACAAACTGATAGTTTGGTTGTGTTTTAAGCAGAGAGAGCGACATGAGAACATCGCACACCTCTCAGTGTCAGATGTGTGACCCCCTTCCTCCCTTTCCCAATTCATCCTTAAGTTACCCGAGCCCCGCTTTTCCATTTGGGATTATCCGGGTACTCAGCACACAGGATGTCCTGGGCCTGCGGAGTCCCCAGTATGTGGTAGTACAGCTTCTGGTGCAGGTTAGAGGTGGTTTCTGTGCCTGCGGAAGGGACAAAAACTAGAGTTACCGTTTATAATAATAATAATCCTTGCACCTTATAGAGCCTTATCACATCATCAAGACTTCTCAAAGCACTTCACAGAATATATTGTAAAATATATGTGTATTTTGTGGGTGAAATGTGGCAGCCAGTTTGCGCACAGCAGTGTCCCACAACCAGGTTTGGAGTGAATGAACGATTTTATTTGGCCAAGACTATTTTTCGATAGTGCCATGGAATCTTTAACATGCACCTGAACAGAACAGGGTCTCGGTTTAACGTCTCAACCGAAGGATGGCACTTCCGACAATGCAATACTCCCCCGGCGCTTCATTGGAGTGCTAGCTTAGACCATGAGAGTTCAAAATATGGGACTTGAACCTCCCGCCCTCGGCTCCTGCGCTGACATTCTGAGCAGCTAGCTCCGTTACGTACCATCACACTTGCCGTCCTGCTCGGGGTAGCGGTTGTAGAACACACCCTTTCCATCGTGCGTCCACGATAAGCAACTGAACTTGACTTTCTCCAGCGTGTCCGGCAGCTCCTCAGGACCTTCCACCTTCAGGAACTTAATGGTCACCCAGTCGGAGCCGCTATTGGACAGTCCATAGGCCAGGATCTCATTGTCCTCAGAGAAAGCCAGCACTGCCCAGCACACAGACGTTAGTGTAAACTTATTGATATCATCATAATAATAATCCTTGCATTTGATATAGCGCTTTTTACATCTTCTAGAAGTCTCAAGACGCTTTACAGAATATACTGTAAAGTGAATTGACTGTATATTTTGTAGGCGAAACCCGGCAGTCAAATTGCGCACAGCAGCGTCCCACAAACAGTCGTGGATTGAAGTGACCAATTTATTATTGTTTTTTTCTTGAGGGATTATTATCAGGCGTGTGGAGTAAGGAAACTTGCCCAAGGTTTCGCCCTGCCGGGAATTATCATAATAATAATTATAATGATCCTTGCATTTGATATGCCTTATCCTTGCCTTATCACATCACCGAGATGTCTCAAAGCGCTTCACAGAATATACTGTAAAGCGGAATGACTGTATTGTGGGTGAAATGCAGCTGCCGGTTCGTGCACATTAATGTGTCACAAACAGCCATGGAGTGAGTAACCAATTTTATTTAGGCGATTTATTCGGACACCGGGAGAGAGAAATTCCCTTCTCTTTTTGAATAGTGCCGTGAGATCTTTAACATCCACCTGAATGGGCAGCAAGGACCTCTGTTTAACATCTCATCCAAAGGACAGCACCTGCAACAATGCAGCACACTCCCAGCACTGCATTGGAGTATCAGCTTAGACTGTGTGATAATATATGTCCACAAATCAATGGCATTTTCTCCACACCAGCCAGGAAGCACAGGGACTTGCTCTTCACAACCAAGGCGTTCACGGGAAAGGTGACAGACCAAGGTTACCAGAGCACTGTGACGTTACTCTGTCACGTGCGCATGATGTTCTCACGATGGAGGTGATGGAGAAGTCTTCTCTCTATCTCTCTCAAACAGAGATACACTGAGCATGATGCATTTCTGACGTAAATCAGTCCCAACACAACTGCGCTCTGGCATGCTATCCCGCTACCCCACATGAAGGGTGCTATATAAATGCAAGTTGTTATCATTGATTTGGACAAAATTATAATTTGACTCTAGACATCTTAAAACATTCAAGCAAAGGACGAAAACTATATGACGAGGAACTTACTGGTTAAAGCCTTGGTCCCGTCTTCGGACAGTTTGTTGGGATCCAGGAACGCGCGAGGTTCCCCGTCCAGCGAGTCCTGCACATACAGGATGTCCTGGTTCTGCAGTCCCGTGTTGTGAAAATAAAAATACCTGAAAACAATACCACATCGTCACCTTCCAGGTCAGTTCTGTCCAATGTCTCGGGACGTCCTCCCAACACGAGAGGTGCTGTACAAGTGTAATTTGTTGTTACATTATGTTAAGACCGAGGTTCTTCTGATTGGCTCATGCCGGTGCCTCCATACTTCAGGCGGTGGCTCCATCCAAGGGGATGTACACTCCACCTCACCAAGCCAGTCAGGAACCCAGGCATCTTTTTTGACCATTAACTGTCTTTTCTCCCCCACATTTGTGCCATGACCCACGTTGCCTTCCCCCACCTCCCCAACATTGCCCGACTCCATCACTACCTCACCCCTTCAGGCCGCCGAAACCCTCATACATGCCTTCATTACAACCAGGCTTGACTGTGCCAATGCCCTGCTTGTCGGCCTTCTCAACTCCCTCCACAATCTGCAATCATCCAGAAATCTGCAGCTCGTGTCCTGTCCCGCACCAGGCTCCGTGACCCCATCACACCCATCCTCGCCCGGTTCCACTGGCTCCCCATCCTTCAGAGGATCAAGTTCAAAATTCTGGTCCTCACCTTCCAGGCCCTCCATGGCCTTGCCCCCTCCTACCTCTCCTACCTGATAACCTCTGATCCACTTGTCCACTTCCTCCGCTCAGCAGGCTCCAGCCTGCTCCATGTCCCCCGCCCAGCCTGCCCCACCATCGGCGGTCAGGCCTCCAGCCTCACTACTCCCACCCTCTTGAATTCCATCCCACATTCCCTTCACCTCGCACCCTCCCTTGCCTCCTTCAAGGCACGCCTCAACACCTTCCTCTTCGACAATGCCTTCGGTCACCCTCCTACCCTCTCTGCCCTCCACCCTCCCTGATCCCAACCGCCTCCACACCCCCACAAACCCCTTGTGTCCCAAACCCTGACTGTTCAGTGCATGTGAAAGGCGCTTTACAAATGTAATTTTGTATTTTATTTTGTATTGTAGCATCTCCTCACCCACTCGCCAACTCCCTCCCCCCACACACCCCCACCCGTTTTGATCCAAATCTCTCCCTGACCCAGCTAATGCCTCACAGCTGGTGAAATGAAGCTGGAAAATTACATTCAAACCCAACCAAGTTTACGAAATTGAACTCTGGAGGCCGGAGGGAAGTCACCATAGAGCACTTACCTCTTCCCTTTCCTAGAGGGGCAGCTGTACTTGGGGTAGTCGTAGAGCTCAGTCATGCGCTGGTGGAGTTGCTTTCTAATCGGACAGCGCTCCAGGAAAGGCATCGTCAACTGGTTCTGGGCCTCGACAAACGCCTGAGGAGATGGTATAAGAAGGAGGTGAAGTCAAGCGGTCACCGGACACTGGGTCTATCCCAAGGCTCTGAGGAACCGGCAACTGCTGGCACAAAGCTAACACTGGCATTGCAGGCAGAAAGATAGTACACCCCATGTACAGGAAAAGGTTAAATCCACCCCACACCCACCAGTTCCCATCTAACAGTCCATCTGGTCTCAGATCGATATGAAGGTTGCAGACTTGATTCAACATTTAGTTCAGTTTTTGGGTATCAGGAAGGATTACCAGCCCCCGACTCAAGATGGTTCAGTGACAATTCACTGCTGTGATCCTATAACCTGGTGGATCAGGCTCGATGGGTTGCCCCCTCTACCCCACAGTTGGGTTTCATTGTGACCAATTGTCTCACCTTGGTCTGCTCGCTGTTCGGGTCTTCCAGCCAGGCGTAGGGATCAGGGACTTTTGTCCCGTGATAATCATCGACCTGTAGGAATGAAAAGGGTAGGTGACTGCCTGTGTCACATGTGAGGTCAACTCCTTGTGTGTCAGCCCGATGCAGTGTGTGTCAGCCCGCACAGTGTGTGTCAGCCCGGCACAGTGTGTGTCAGCCCGGCACAGTGTGTGTCAGCCCGGCACAGTGTGTGTCAGCCTGTCGCAGTGATTGCGCTCTTGCTTCTGAGTCAAAAGGTTGTGGGTTCAAGCGCCACATCAGTACTTGGAATCATATAGTCTAAGCTGACACCATAATGCAGCGCTGGGGGAAAAGGGGGTTTTGCATTGTCGGAGGTGCCATCCTTCGGATAAAAGTTAAACCGAGGTCCCGTCTGCCTGTTCAGGTGGGTGTTAAATATCCCACGGTACTATTCGCTGATTTTTGCCCATGCAATGCAAAGTCACTACACTTCACAGTGTATCCTTCGAAGCTTTGAGGAATCTCGACAACACGATAAGGCGCTGCGTCGAATGCAAGTGTGACCATTACAATACCGCTCCGTCTACCACGATTAATGGAGCCTCGCCGTGTCAGCGGCCTCTCGCTTTCACAGAACACTATTTGATTAAAGCTTGTTTTAACCCGTTGAGCGGTTTTCCAGGTGAGAGCAAATCCACCCGCAGGAGGGGAGCTGAGCAAATCGAAGCTAAAACATCCAAAGTGACCATCAAACGTCCCCAGTTTGGGCGAGTTCAGAATTTTCCCTTTTTGTGTCCGTTTCGCAGCGGAACTGCACTGCAAATTTCAGATTTTCAGTCTCCAACTGAAAATGGCACATCATTTCACGTGGAATTTTTGATGCGTCTCAGCGCTGACTCTCACCTCTCACTCACTCACTCACTCACTCACTCACTCTCTCTCACTCACTCTCTCACCTCTCACTCCCTCTCTCTCTCACTCACTCTCTCACTCCCTCACCTCTCACTCCCTCTCTCTCTCACTCACTCTCTCTCTCACTCACTCTCTCTCTCTCTCTCTCACTCACTCTCTCATCACTCTCTCATCACTCTCACTCACTCACTCACTCTCTCATCACTCTCTCTCTCACTCACTCACTCTCTCACCTCTCACTCTCTCTCTCTCTCTCTTACTCACTCTCTCTCTCACTCACTCTCTCTCTCTCACTCACTCTCTCATCACTCTCACTCACTCACTCTCACTCACTCTCTCACTCACTCACTCTCTCATCACTCTCTCTCTCATCACTCTCTCTCTCACTCACTCCCTCTCTCATCACTCTCTCTCTCACTCACTCACTCTCTCATCACTCTCTCTCTCACTCACTCTCTCACCTCTCACTCCCTCCCTCTCTCATCACTCTCTCTCTCACTCACTCACTCTCTCATCACTCTCTCTCTCACTCACTCTCTCACCTCTCACTCCCTCCCTCTCTCATCACTCTCTCTCTCACTCACTCTCTCACCTCTCACTCCCTCCCTCTCTCTCTCACTCTCTCACTCACTCCACTCCACTCCATCACTCACTTGTGTCTCATCCCGAAGAGCTTTGGGGTACACAAAGGTCATTTTTTTTCCCCCCCCAACTGTCCTCTTGCTCTCACGGTGTGGGGGGCGATGCAATCCGGAGCCGCGGCACTTGGATCCGAATCCACTCCACAAGAGAAAGTGAAATTGACTCGTTCCGCACTTCCGCGTCTGCGCCTCCGGCGCTCACACAGCGCCGCGTCCGCGCCGACTCTCCCCACTCACTGACTCGCCTTGTGTGTGTGTGTGGGGGGGGGGGGGGTCTGTGTGTCACTGTGTGTGTCACTGTGTGTGTGTGTCTCTGTGTGTGTGTGTTTCTGTCTGTGTGTGTTTCTGTCTGTGTGTGTGTCTCTGTGTGTGTGTGTGTCTGTGTGTGTGTGTGTGTCTGTGTTTTTGTCTGTGTGTGTGTGTGTGTGCTCTGTGTGTGTGTTTCTGTCTGTGTGTGTGTCTCTGTGTATGTGTGTGTCTCTGTGTGTGTCTCTGTGTGTGTGTCTCTGTGTGTGTGTGGGGGTGTGTGGGGGTGTCTCTGTGTGTGGGTGTGTGTGGGGTTGTGTGTGTGGGGGTCTGTGTGTGTGTGTGTGTGTCTCTGTGTGGGGGGGTGTGTGTCTCTGTGTGTGGGGGTGTGGGTGTGTGTGTGTCTCTGTGTGTGTGTGTCTCTGTGTGTGTGTCTCTGTGTGGGGGTGTGGGTGTGTGTGTGTCTCTGTGTGTGTGTCTCTGTGTGTGTGTGTCTCTGTGTGTGTGTGTGTCTGTGTATGTGTGTCTCTGTGTGTGTGGGGGTGTGTGTGGGGGGTTGTGTGTGTGGGGGTGTGGGTGTGTGTGTGTGTCTCTGTGTGTGTGTGGGAGTGTGTGTGTCTGTGTGTGTGTGTGTCTGTGTGTGGGGGTGTGTGTGTCTCTGTGTGTGTGTGGGGGGGGGGGGGGGGGCGGTGGGTGATTTCACATTCTAAAATCAGATTTTGGGAGAGAGAGAGAAATATAAAATAAATGCAACCGAAATGTTTCGATCACTTGAACCTTTGTTTTGTGCGTTGCCTTTGCAGGTCAGCAATTGGCGGCTCAGGTGGTTGATCAGTAGCTGTGGTACAACATTTAGGCCATAAGATGTCGCTCGAATCACATTCGTTTCTTACGAATCCTTGTATTGGACACGACAGGAGGCGCCTTTCACTTTGGGAGGAGATCTCTCCAAGAAGGTCACAGATCACTAGGAAATGCTAGTGACTGTGGATTTTGTAGGCGAACATTTTGCGGCTGCTGCGGGCCGGGAGATGGACCTGATGTGTTCACGGTTTGCGTAAAGGGGCCTTGTACTTAACCACATGGCTTTCCAATAGGCATATTGTATTTGGAGTTAATTATTTATGCTGTTGTGTGCTCTCACCATTAGACGGCGGTGCTGCCCCTTTCCGATCGCAGTGGATGTGTCACGAATGGCCACAGAAATTTGACTGGGGTTAATTACAGTGAATTTCCCCGCAATGCCAAGGGAGGAGTTCGATTGGATTCCAGCCTGCAGTTCCCTCGTGGAGAGTCCTGGCTCCTGTGGGGTGGCCGTTAGCGTTCAGAGACACAACCTTGCTTGGAGGGCGCTGTATAAGTGCAACCCGTT
Organism: Callorhinchus milii; assembly: GCF_018977255.1. Lineage (NCBI taxonomy): Eukaryota > Metazoa > Chordata > Chondrichthyes > Chimaeriformes > Callorhinchidae > Callorhinchus > Callorhinchus milii. The sequence goes on from NW_024704751.1 coordinate 16,098,510, forward strand.
GTTGTTAGGTGCATGGGTGAACTGAGTTAGGGACAGAGTCACGGGGTATTAGATACTGAGGGGTTCACAGCACAAAACTGATCTTATAGTGCTATTTCAGAGCACCCAGGTCGCAACTTTGAGCTCTCAGTCCAGGCTGATGCTCCAGTAAAGTATGGGGTGGGGTGGGGGGAGAGGGAAGTGCTGCTTTGTCAAAGGTTGCCCTCCTATGGTTGGTAATTTAAGATGAGCTCCAGTCTGTGCCCAGTTCAGGGGATAATTGCTGTGTGCAATCGGCTGCCAGTTTCGCCCACAGAATATACTGTGAATTCACTTTACCGTATGATAATAATAATAATTCTTGCATTTGATATAGGGCCTCATCACGTCTTCGAGACGTCTCGAACTTCACACTTACTGTAAAGTGAATTGACTGTATATTTTCATGGGCAAAACTCGGTTTACTCTGTGAAGCACTTCGAGATGTCTCAATGCTATACATATTGTAGCGTGTCAAATGCAAGGATGATGATTATTATTATTACATTAAGGATCCCCTGGCACTATTGGAAAAGAGAAGGGAGTTTCTCTTCCTGGTGTCCTGACCGACAATCTCCCAGATTATTGATCATTCACCTCAATGCTCTTTATGGGACGATGCTGTCCACATTGGCCCACAAAATATGCAGTCACTGCATTTGACAGCAATTCCCAGTGAAACGCTTTGAATGATGCTATAGAAGCTATTAATTCAAATGTATTATTAATAACATTTTTACACTGTCAGTCCCAGTGGTCACAGGGTGTCTGGTGTGTGTGTCTCCTCTCGTTATCTCTCTCTCTCGCATTCACATTCACACATGTGTTGTTATTGCCTGGCCTCCTCCTTGTCCTCTGAGTCCTCCGATCCACCCTTGGCAGCCGTGCCTTCAGCCATTATCCTCTGAGGCTCTGGCTGTCCCTTCCTCAGTCCCTTCGCCTCGCCTCCTCTCTTCCTATTTTCAGTTCTCTGCTGAAGACCTTTCTTTTCGACCTTTGTTCACCTTCGGTCACCTTCCTTCCCCTCCCCCTGGCTCGGCCCCGGGATCAGTTACTGTGAAGCGCTCTGAGACGCCGTCCGGCATGGAGGGCGCTATATAAATCCAATTTGTTGTTGTTTTACATGATGTGCAGTATGAAGCAGTGCTCAGAAGCCTTGAACGAATTTGAGAGCTTTAGAATTCAGCCATAAATTATGTGTGAACAATGAGGAACCAGAATGACTGAATATTATTTATTCAGGAAAAGTTGATTCAGATCTTCAACGCTAACATAAAGATGTCAAGTGCCGGTCACAAGAGTAAAAGTGGAGGAACGGAGAAGGGAACAGAATATTGCTCGGGATTTAACAGCCACAATAAAAATCACGTAGAATCGGACACAAGTTTAGAGAAAAGGAGCAAATTATTCTGGGAGAAATCTGAGGCAGCGTTATATATAATCTAAAATGGTAAATATTCTCGTGTGCTGACTGTGTTTCCAGGAAAACGCAGTGTTTTTCTCCAGCAGAGATCCGACTGTTCCCAACCTTCTGCTCACTTCGGGGGGATGGACAGGAAGACGGGAAGGGGGAGTGTGGGTATGGGGAAACAATTGACTGACAGCTTCTCTCAGCGTGTGCGTTCACAGAACTCGTATCTCTTTGCTACAGTAAATTATAATAATAATTCTCACTTTTAACACAGGGCCTTATTCATGTTGTTGAGTCACCTCAATAAGCTTTCCTGGAAAGTTTAATCACTCTGTGTGTTTTGAGGACAAGTCCTTTAGTCACTTTCCCGTGACCACTTACCAAAACACAGAGACTGACCAACTAACTGACCACGAACCAACGGTCCAGCACAGACACTGTTAGATACACTAGCACCCAAACAAAACATCATCTTTCTCACTGTGACACACCAAAAGGGAAGAACTTGCATTTCTACAGCAACTTATCACGTTGTCAAGGTAACAACAACAAATAAATTAAATTTGCATCGTGCCTTTCACATCAGACACGGACCGTAGGCAGCTGCTAGATCACTACATGGGAATTTTTCTCCCACTGTCCTCCAGGCTGTTGGTGGGACATTGCTGTGACCAAGTCACAAATAACAAGTCACTACACTTGAAACTGAGACACTGACGTGGTAAGTTGCTATCCCCTCCCTACACCCACACACACATATTGAGGCTGAGGCTCTAGTCTCTGCACTGAGAGGAACGTTCAGAGATTGATGTCAGGGAATTGAATGCGAAGCTCAGACTGGAGAAGTTCTGGGGGGTCCTCCTTACATCCCAGCATTTGTCTCCATGACACTGAATCATCTTCTCCCAGATTGTTTAAGGTTGGAACTCCTTTGATGTAACAGGTAGTGGGCGGACAACTCCAATGATAAGGTTAACACATGCTGAAGGGCACAGATGCACAATTTTAGAGCCAATTAACTTTCTTCAGATTGACAGATCAGTGTCATCAAAGAATTCTGATCAGCAGAAGGAAATGGTGCAAAGGTCCTTCAGGTTAAGAAACACAACTTTCAAAAAGATCAAACAATTGAACGAGGAAAATATTTCCAATAAATTCAGTTGATCGAGGGTTGCCAATGATCTCACACCTACCATCAACTTTCTCTAATCTTATAGATTTGTCGCCTCGGGACTCTGAACTGGCAGCGAATCCTCTGCCCAGAGATCAAAAGGCAATATTTGAAATAAGTGGTTCATTCTCACTGCAAACTCACCCTAACCAGCACCCACCCCCCTTACCCCCCCCCAACAACACCACCAACCATCAGAGATAGAGAGACATATGGTTTGTGATGGGCCTAAAGCCACATTCTCAAGGTTAAATGACCAGCAATGGAGGCAGTGCTACTTCTAGCTTTGAATTGGTCTCAGTTCGGATCGGTTGGTTGAATGGCCATCTCTGGGTAAGGAGATTGTGAGTTCAAGTCTTATGTCAGAACTTTGAACTCACAATCTGGGCTGATGCTCCAGCGCAGTGCTGGGGGGGAGCGTCGCATTGTCAGAGGTGCCGTCCTTCAGATGGGATATTAAATTGAGATCGGGGGAATGGGGGTAAAGCTCAAAGTAGAGTGTGCCACACCCTGATGCTCAGTTACAAACTCAGTATGTCAAGCGTTAAGCAGAAACAGCCCCGAGCGCTGATACAGCAGAGGGTGAAATCTGAGGAATTATAAATGACATTTAATGTGTTTGTTCTGCTTATGGGCTCAGCTGTCAACACCACACGTTATTAATTAATCACCGCACATACACCAGCAGCTTTGAGATTCCCGAACCTGGAACTCACTTACACACTGGGTTGCAGGTGGGGGGGGGGACAGCGGAGCTTTTGAGTTTGTACTGGGAACGAGGGTGGGGATGCACTAAAGTTCTATTGGGGCAAAGGAAGTCTTTGAGTTGTTGATGTCCTTTTACAGAGCTAAAAACCTCTTGTTTGTAAAGCTCAGCAGACAGTGCTATCAATGGCAAACTGTAGTTTTAGTTGGTTAGTCTCCAGCAGTTACCCCAACTCACACTTTGGGATCCCCTGGGCTCTTGCCAACCTGTGGCTAATACTTCCCAGATAAGCATCCCTCCAGGGACATAGTGAGTATTCCATTCCAACAATCTATCTCTGAAATTTCCATATGTAGGTGGAATGTGTGGAACTCTCAGTTCGGTTTCGGTATTCTTAAGCAATGTGATGGGTTTTTGCATTTGTCAGACACCCAGCTCACCCACAAAAAACTGTTTCTAAAACAACAGACTGTGACAAACAGAGCGGGTTGTGGGGGCTGCGGTGTGGGGGGTGGGGGTTTCAGAGCCCAACGGCCTCCCCTGTGGATGAACAGTAGAGGATTGGACATGTCAATAACTCTGCCAACACCTCGCAATGCCGGCGCCTCAACAAGTAGAAAAATGTCAACAAGTAGTTTGTAACTTTGTTTTGCACGGATCAGTAAGAGCCTTTGCTGGCTCGGTTGCCTGTGATGCAATTTTCTGTCTGACTGTAGCATGCAAAGAGATGTAGCCTTTGTTCCTTAATGACACGTCTTCACACCTTACTAACTTTGATTCCGTGAGCATGATGCATCCTTTCCCATCAGCCAGGCAGGTGTGTCCTGCCTATCGTGCTGTGGCTGAGGATGAGAGATTAACGAAGTGTGGAGAGGGAGGGGGTTTGTGGTATCGGCCAAGACCGGCCCGAGCACATTGACCAAGGGGCTATCTACAAAAACAGCAACTTGCATTTATGTAGCGCCCCTCACACAAAGTAGCGTCCCAGAGTTAGACAGTGGCAGAGCACGAAGCTTAGCCGAGAGTCAGAGGAAGGTCTTCAGTGTGTAAGTCCCACTCCAATGGTTCTAAGTCAACATAGATTCAGAAAGTCAACACTAAATGAGGGGCCGCAGCCAAATCTGGCAAAAGCTGCTGATGCCAACCCAGTCTGGGGGAGAGCGTGTGGGGAATCGGGGAGCAATGATAACAGTGAAAGAGAATGTAAGCTGTGCTGATGGACAGATACAGCTCAGCCGTCCACACTTTTGTGACCGTCATTTGCAGTTGTTAAACTCACAAAGAATTTCAGATGTTTCAGCCACACAATCAGTGGCTGTGGCTATGGTTGTAGAGACAGTCAGCGGTGAGTGCTGCTGGTGCTCACAATGGGAACAATACATTTAACCCCACAAAACCACCGTGGGACCTCCTGGGCGAGGGAGCAGCTTGTCATGACAGTCCTCTACACACGTGTACAAACACCTGTGGGCCCTGGCTCCCCATTTAGAACCAATGACGCACAGTGACGCTGCACACTCTCAGAGCACATGTAGAACACGTGTGTGGGCGAAATAATTAAAAGACCAATTGAAGACATTATCAGTCCCTGTGTAACACAATCCTAGTTTCTGTTACTCCCTGTGTAACGCCCGCTGCCCTCCTCCGAGCAGTCTCTGGGTGTTGTTACCTGTTGTGTTAATGGTGACCTGAACACCTGGCGCCCCCTGTTGGATTTTACTGTTATTTCCAGCCAGATTTGCTGATAGCTGACTGACATCTGTCTCATAGCGGACGCTTTCCGTTGCGTTCAATTTCGAAATTACTAGTGAGATGAAGAAAAACAAACGTTTGCCGAGGTGGGCAGAGTGTGGATCTCATTCTGAGAAGGGTTAAAAGGCTGTGATTGTCTGATCTTTAACATTCCTTGCCCACGGAGAGGAACGGTGGTTGGGCGGGTGCGGGCGGCAGTGGTGGGGGGGGGGGTGAGGACATCATTGGTGTGGGTTCGGAACGGTTCAGCCCACACCCAGGTTACCGACGGCAATTGCCAGTAAAAAGCTGCTGTTTCAACAGCCTTTCTGAGAAAGGTCAATGACTTCCTCTTCTCTGGTGACCAGAGAGAGAGATTTCTTCGAGTTTCATCAAATTTACAGTATTTTTGAATTTGATTTCCGTTGAGAGTTTCTGAATACTGAGGACACTGAGCAAATCTTCTCGATCAGTCCACGGCTCCCGCTGCCAGGAATGTTTACAGCACAGAGGGAGGTTCATTGTGTCTTTGCTGGTGCTTGCTTCCCCACACTGAAGCTCTCGACTCTAATCCCATTCCCTGCTCTCTCCCCTATTCCCTTCAATGATTCACTTTACATATTTAGACAGTTTCTCTGTAAATGCCGTTACAGACATAGCTTTGACAGACGCTAGTGTTGAAGGCCAACATGAGTTGATGTTTAAGGTGAGAGCAAATTGCCTGAGACACTCCTAAACTCTTGGGGCTCTGGATCCATCTCTACCCCGCAGGCCAGCAGCGAAGATTTTCCGGCCTCCGCTCACGTGCCAAACATGAAAACTGAAAGCAGCTTGGATCAGGCTGAGGAAAGAAGATTTGAGAATGACTTACTAGCCTTTAAGATAAGCAGATTCTTCGAGTTAACCTCTCAGCAGCAGGCCCAGAGGTCACGAGTTAACAACGACACAGGTAGAGGAACGGTATAGTATCACTGGTGTGATAGTTAACTAGTGTCACCAGCACCGCAGTTGGCAGCGATTCCCTGTGAAGCACTTTCTGCCGTGCCAGGGGCTGCATCCATTATGAGGATTAATTATTAGGACTAAAAAGATTGCCACGCCTGGAGTGTGAGCAAGAGCTGGCACAATGTGTGACATTTAACTCTTCGCTCTAACCCCGGCACTGAGCACAGGTGAGAAATGCCTGGAGCAGAGGCAGAGTTGTTTGGCCATCCGCACACCCTGCCCCCATCCCTGCCCCCGCCGGCTCCTTCAGCCTTTTAATCTCTCGTCCTTGTAACAATAATTATTGCATTTGATATAGCACCATATCACATCATCGAGACATCTCAAAGTCTCCCACTTGATATACCCTAAAGTGGATTAACTGTATTTTGGGGGTTTCTTAAGAATATTTTCACAAGCACCCGGGTTGTAAACTCTCTCCCCCCAACCCCCACTACCAGGGGTCTCGCCTCTCGGAGCATTACCCCAACACATACTCTGGGGTCCCCAATCTCGGTCCTTGCCAACCTGTGGCTAATACTTTCCGGGATTAGGTAAGCGGGATGTGTCCCTCCAGGGAGAGAGTGCGCATTCTATTCCAATAATCTATCTTTAGGATTTCCACCTGTAGGTGGGATGTATGGAATTTTCAGCTTGGTTTGGCGCTCATAACCATGGTGATGGGTTTTCGCATTGTATCAGACACTCGGCTGACCAAAAAAGAAGCCCCACCTGCTCTGCCTGACTCGGTGCTGGGCAGGGAGGGGGTTGCGAACCCATCCCCTCTCCTGATATCTCCCTTCCAGCAAACGAGGGTGTGGGGGGGTGGTCAGACAAGCAAATAAGAAGATGTTCGAGCCCCAAGCTCTCAGATGTGGGATATCAGGTGACTTGAGGAATGTGGTTCAGTCACTACACCTCCTCCCCCTCGTTACAAACAGCAGCTGCTCTCGCTCTGTGTCATCGCTCCTGCAATGAGTCTGCTCGTTTCAGACCTTCTCTTTCTTTACACTGGAACCAAACACAAACAGAGCAGCCGTGAGGGGGAGGTGGCAGCCGGCAGCAGCTCCGGGAACCAAGCTGTCTTTTCAGTAAGTGAGGGTTAGAGTAACGGCTGTGGGCGAGACACAGAGATAGAGAGAGAGAGAGAGAGAGAGAGAAAGAGAGAGAGATCGTCAGCCTCCCCCACTCCACTGTACTCAGCAGGGCTCAGTAGCTCATTCCGTCTCTTTCTCTCTCTCTCTCTCTCTGCTCTCTTTCACTTTGCTTTCGTGAATTGCTTTTGCACTCTTACCTGCAGGCGCTGAACTTCCACCGAGTCCCAGCCCCGAGGGACTTTTTGCTATAAGATTGAATAATTGAATATGGTGCAGGATTTGTGGTGTCTGGTGTATGTGGGGTGGGGGGGGGTGGCAGGAGTCTTCGTCGAGAAGGTGATTTCTTCCTAGAAAGCTTCCCCAAAACCTGACAGACACACAAGACAGGCGGGGAGCTGCAGAAAACCCACTGACACCCCCTCCTCTCTCACAGCCCTGCCCTGAATTGTTCCATAAATCAATAAAGGTGACATTGACACAGCGCCTGCCACAGCCTCTCCCCCACCCACACCCCCTCCCCCACCACTCAAAATCAGGAGGATTCTCATCGACTGATTTTTGACTTTTTTCAAAGTTTTTTTCCCAAAATAACAACAACATCAAATTACATTTGTAGAGAGCCTTTCACATGGGGAGGACATGCCAAGACACTGGAAAGTCAAGTATTTGCACCAAGTTGGGGGAGGGTTGGAGGGTAGGGGGGAATGACCAAAGGCACGGTCGAAGAGGATGGTCTTGAGATGGGCCTTGAAAGAAGCAAGGGAAGGGGAAGAGGCGAACGGACTGTGTGATGGAGTTCCAATGATGGCGGCAAAGAAGGCTGAAGGCCTGACCGCTGATGGTGGGGCGGGCAGGGCAGGGGCTGTCGAGCAGGCCAGAGACCGCTGAGCATTGATAAGCATTGAAAATGTTACAAACTCAGCTCTCTCATGGTCTCTCCTCCAGTGACTGGCCTCGATCCCAGCTCAGCCCAGGGACAAAGACTGGACATGCTTCCCCATCAATGGCCGCTGTCTGCACCAGTGCCAGCGAGGACACATTAAGGCTGACCAGAGTGGATTACATTTTGTGAGTGAGGAGACAGAATGCCGGATCACGGGAGGGAGAGAGAGAGTCCGTGGACGGTCTCGTTAGCCGGTGAGTGTATCTAATTTTGATTGTGATGGCTTCTGGGGAAGAGGGCCCGGCACTTTGTTTAACATCACACCCGAACACAACAATGCCATGCTCCCCTCCACCCCGGGTAGTGCATAAATAAACGCATTCATTACATCCAAGCTCGACTATGCAAACTCCTTGCTTGTCGGCCTCCCCAACTCCTCCCTCCACAGACGGCAGTTCATCCCAAACTCTGCAGCTCGCTCCCTCTCCCGCACCAGGCTCCATGAGCTTATCACCCCCATCCTCGCCCAACTCCATTGGCTTCCCATCACACAGGGGATACAGTTCAAGGTCCTTCAAAGCCCTCCATGGTCTTGCTCCCCCCTACCTGTAGCTCAGTGGTTAGAGCACTCGCTTTGCAAGTGAGAGTCCTGAGTTCAATTCCAGGCAGAAGGCGAAACCTTGGGCAAGTTTCCTTACTCCACACAGAGCCTAATAATAATCCCTCCAAAAAAACAAAACAATAATAAATTGGTCATTTTCAATCCACGACTGTTTGTGGGACATTGCTGTGCGCAATTGGCTGCCGCGTTCGCCCACAAATATACAGTCAATTCTGTGAAGCGCTTTGGGACGTCCTCCCGACGTGAAAAGCGCTATATCAAATGCAAGGATTATTATTATTATTATTATTACCTCTGCGACCTCTGCTTGCCATCATGCCAGCTCCCTCCGGCCTGCTTCACCTCCCCCGCCTTGCCTGCCCCACCATTGGCGGGCAGGCCTTCTGCCACTCTGTCCCCACCCTCTGGAACTCCATCCCACAGTCCCTCTGCCTCGCCCCCTCCCTTGCTTCTTTTAAGACACATCTCAAGACCTTCCTCTTCGACTATGCTTTCAACCACCCTGCTTCCCCACCTGCCCTCCACCCTCCCCAATCCCGACTGCCAGCTGGGGTAGGAAACTCTGATTGTCCAGCACTTTGGGAAGTCCTCCCGACGTGAAAGACGCTATACAAATGTAATTTTGTTGTTGTTGTAGTGGGTTGGAGCATCAGCCTGGGCTGTGAGCTCAATCTCTGGTGTTGGAGCTTAAACTCCAGTGACTAAACCAGCAGAGAACATGACCCGGACTCCACGGACTCGGACTTCTCAGTCTGTGCGGCTCAGGTTAAACCTTCAGAGTGTGTGTAAGAAGCCAGCGGAGGGAAAAGCGATACTGAGAGTTACTCTGCTTCTGATTATTTTGACAACAGCTCGTGTTGCTGATGACAGCTGTGAGTGCACCACACACACACGGAGCCTTTGACAGTAATTGTGTTTCCCTGTTAGCGCACGCACTGGGTTCCCTTCTGGAATGATGGTGTGTTCGACGGCTCCTATTGATGGGTGCAGCTTCCGTCTGGTGCAGAGTCTAAGCTCTGGGTGAAACCCTAGACTTAAGATCTCGCTCGGCCCAAAGGCCCCGGGCGATGTGTTTAGCTGAGGGGTCACATTCTTCTCTGCTTTGTGCTATCAAATGACAACTTTGGATTCAGTTCACATTTTTGTGCCACTATCTCAGCGGTTGAAATAAAACCGTTTGTAAAATAAAAAGACACAAGCAGTAATTATGCCATCCCCTGCTAGCTCTTCAGCTGCCGAGTGTTTGTGTGTTCTAACAACAATGCCTGCATTTGATCCAGTGCCTGGAAAGTCAAAACATCTCAAAGCATTACCCAGGCAGTTGCTGTCAAGTCCACTGACTATTTTTGTAAGCAAATGCAACAGTCAGTTTGCCGCCAGCATAGTCCCTCAAATTGATTTACCTGGAGGATTAAGTCATGGAATTTTTGACTTCCACTTAAAACAGGCAGACAGGATGTCAATATTAACCTCTCATCGGTGCCCATGCTGGAGCATCAGCTTGGACCAGATCCTGATGTGGAGCTCGAACCCACAGTCTTCTGACCCTAGAGGTGAGCGTGTGACCGACTGAGCCAGTCGGTACATTGAACAAATCCGCTCAAAGTTAACTTACTCTCCTTTTCTAAAAGGATATGGGCTCTTACATACGGGCTTTAACCTCCACATGAGTTGTGTGTTTTGGAAATTGATCACAGTGAGGAAAGTGACTGACTGGGGGGGTGGGGGATAATTTCACACGTGGATCAGTGATCGGGCCTCGTCCCTCTATCTTTTGGAAGGTTCTTTATCCAATGTTTTTTTTTGGGTGTCAGCCGGGTGTCTGACACCTGCAGAAACCCATCATCACGCTTAAGATTATCCAAACCCAACTGAGAATTCCATGCTCCGACGTACACATGGAAATTCCAGAGATAAATTGTTGGAATGGAATGCGTACTCTCTCCATGGAGGGATCCTGCTTAACTAAATCCGGAAATTATTAGGCATAGTTGACAGGAGCCAAGACTTGGAGACCCCATAGGACACTGCTTATCGTTTTTTTTTGTAAAAAGATAAAAAGCATAACCACATTGTAAATATTGTTCAGACAAGCGGAGTTTGTAGGGCCCTCTCTCTATTTGGAGTAAAAGCGTAAGTGGAGCCGTTATCGAGGAGTAAGTTATCGAGAATATCTCAGAGAAAGGAATGAGCAGTGGGTTGGTAAGGAGTGCTTACCCCACTGAGCGAGCAGGGCCTGATATTTCTGTGCTATGATTAAACCTGTTGTGGTTTTGAAATGTTCATTGAGATAATCATCTGGTGGGGGGATGTTTGAGTCTCATCTTTGAAGCGGAGGTGTCAAAACCGTCCAGTTAGAGTTTGAAACAACAGGATGAACAAAACATAAACCATTTCAGCACAGACAGGGCCTGCCATGTCTCTGCAACTCAGTTTTTTGTTCTAAGTTGTTGCTTTTTTTGGCGGGGAGGAAAAATCTTGAATCCCACTTTTCAGCTCTTCTCATATATCCCTTATTATAATAATAATATTAATAATAATCCCTGCATTTTATATAGCACGATATCACGCCATTGAGACGTCTCAAAGTGCTTCACAGAATATATTATAAAGTAGATTATTGAGTAGTGTATATTTTGGGCAAAACACGGCAGCCAATCGCGCACAGCAGTGTCCCACAAACAGTCGTGAATTGAGTGACCAAAATATTTCGAACATTGAATTGTTTTGTGTATGGTGGGAGTATTTATTGCCCCTGGAAAGCGATCCACCAATCGACTAACAATCTGGTTTCTACTTACTGCAAAGACAACAGACGTTTGTGGAGTAAGAAAACTTGCCTAAAGTTTCTACCATGTCCAGGAATCGAACCCGAATCCTAAATGCTTGCTCGGCAAACACGCTAACCACTAGGCTACAGGACTCCAGGTAGGCAGTGACTACCTCACGTTCTGTCTGCTTGCCCACTGCCCAACCTTATTGCATTCAGGTTTTCCAACTGCGAATCATGGGGGTTGGGTCAAGATGGCAATACACAGTTACCCAACAGCCAATACCCAGCTTTTTACTTCCCTTGTATCCTGGCTAACATACCGCCAGGCGGTAACACAAAGCCTGTCCCACTCTTGTTTTTTCCTCCCTTTCTCTCAATGGAATAAAATTCCTATCCGCCAAGGATCAAACCATCCAGACTTCACTCTCTCACATGCTCTCACACTCTCACAGAGCTGAGATCGATGGAGTGGATTTACATCTTCTGCACACAACAATGATTGTTCTGAATTGCTCACTCACTCTGTGAAACATTTTGGGAATGTTGGTAGCTTGAAGGTAACTGGACAGCTGATATCTGACGCACAGTTTACTTTGTGTTTGTATCAATTCACATGTACAACACCTCAGTGCTCGGTGTGGCAGCCAGTCGATGGCTTGATTGCACTTTGGATTCGGCACAGTGGGGGTAAGTTTGGTTGCCAAAACTCGGTTTGCTAGACTGGATGGTTTTCCAAGTTTCTCACTTGTCCTTCCCAATTCTCTCCAACACACTTCCACCTCCCACCCAGCTCTCTGATTTCATCTGTCTGTGTTCCTCTCTTGTCTATCTTTCTCTCTTGCTCGCCTCCTCTCTCTCTCTCTCTCTCTCTCTCTCTCCCCCCCTCTAGCCTGAACTTGGAAATGCTTTGAGACATTATAGTCTCCAGGATTCTTTTTCACTCCAAGCTCTGGCGCTGCTGATAGCATCGCATCACCACTGTCTGAAATGCTACAGACTTCAAACATTTGCAGCTTTGAGAAACCACAAGCGAGAAGTTAGCTAAAGGCTAAAAGTGAACTTGTTTGTTGCTGTCATTTGCCACCAAGTTCAGGCAGCTCTTGGCTGTGAGGGATGTATGTGCCCGTGTATAATTATTTCCCTGCCAAGCGCTCGAAAAGAAACGTGTTACAATTGGGTGTGAAAGCAGGTTCCAACGTGAGAAAAGGTACCTTTGTTACTTCATCTCCTGATCTGCCTGAGGCCGAGATAACATCTAGAGCAAGCTGCACCCGAGGCATGAGGTGTGAAAGACGAGGGCCGTGCCTGAGATAAAGAGGGTGGTGGTGGGGGGGGGGGGGGGGCTAGTTACAAATGCCAGGCACAGGGCAACACTGGGGGGGCTTTTTTGACCTCCAGAAAGTTGTTTTTTGGCCAGCCGGGTGTCTTGACACATTCATGCTTAAGAGCGTGCAAACCAGAAACTCTTGTATTTAATCCTCTTTGTAACTGTACATGTGTATGAATGAGATTCAGCATCAGATATTTGCAACTTTTACACATGATGCTCCCATCCAAGAAAAGGACCTTCTTTTATGCTGCCAGGAAATAGCCTTTTCCCTGGAACTCAATTATGTTTCTTATTTCGCCACTCCTTGCACTGACACGAACTCTAAGGCATAAACATTATCCTAACCCTTCTACATGTTGCAGAACCTCACCTCCATCACTCTTTCCTTCCTTCTACACTCTGCATGCTTGAGTTGGTGTCACTCAGACACTCTTTCCACCCAGTTGATTTCCTGCTGCAGGAGCCTCAACCCAATGCCTTTTTTAAAAAACTTTAATCTAACACTTTATTTATTGTTATTTATTTTCTTCCTCTTATTTTACTAAACATATACACATTGTTTCTCCCAGAAGATAAACATTCAATTCACTTTACAGTATATTCTGTGAAGTGCTTTCAGACGTCTCGAAGACATGATAAACCGCTGTGTCAAAATATCAAAATGCAAGAATTATTATTATTGTTATTATTATTAAATCACTCAGATACATTCTCATTGGTTTCCTCCTGACTCCACTCATGTTGCACATTTGGAAGTGTGGCTCAGGATCTGATGTGTTTAGTCAGTTTTGTGAAGTTAAAGACAGAAAAACCACGATTGACATCAACCATTACAAGTTTGCTTTAATGGGTCAAATCAGATGGATTGCAACTTTAACAATATACTTGCATGTATATATCGCCCCTCACGCACGGTAGCGTCACCCCCAAAAAAAATCTCTGAAGTGCTGGCAAGATGTTAGAATTGTGAATGTTTTTATCAAGGTGGCAGCCTCCCCACAGTCGTTGCACTCTCAACTCAGTGTCAGAAGGTTGTGGGTTCAAACAAGCCTTTGAACTAAAGACCAAACTGATATGCTCTAGTCATCTCCACCTGCTCTCACCCAGCTGGGAGTGTCTGTTTGTGTTGCATACATGCACAGGCATAGTCTCACACACACATTACGTAAGCAAATGCCTGCAGAGTACTGGGAGTTTCTATATGTGTTGTATGCATCCATGCAGACGTTTAATGAAGGAGTTAAATAACTTATTTAGCACATGCAAAATCTTGTAGTGTAATTTCCTGCTTATCTTGTAGAATGTAAATATTCTAGTCTGTGGTGTGATTACAGGTCAGGTATCCCCCCTAGTGCCACCTGTATGCCCTTCCCACATGAATGTGTTGTGAAGTAGCGCTGGGCGAGAGCAGGTAAAACATCCATTCCTCCACCCCCTCAGTCACTGTGGCTAAAGTGACGCATTCTCCCAATTACTAGAATTCTCCGGTCTGCTATTCATCACAGATGAATTCATAAATTCCTTCCTGTAAAGAGGATCTAGTGGGTTTTGAGCCATCAGAGCTGGGAATCCCAGCAAGGCTGGATGATTTCAGCGAAGGCTTCATTTTGAGATAACCAGGTGTCAGCTGGGCACTTTATCAAATGCCTTCTGATAAATTTATTAATTTATCTCAACTGTGTGAAAAGGCCCTATACCAAATGCAAGGATTATTATTACCTTGGCTGCAGAGAGCTCCGATACATTTGTGCCAGTTTGACCATAGGCCAATGTTGATCTGAGAAAGCTTCCTTCATGTTTACTCTCTATTTCTCAATGACTATTGCTCTCTATTGCTATCCCTTACAACACGCTCCAGTATTTCCTTTCTGTAGATATTAAGCTGGCAATGGTGTTATTCCAAAGGTCATTTTTGCTGATGGATCTTTAACATTGGAACAATCTATTGACACGCTCTGCTTGCAGTCAGGAGGCCAACCACTACCTGCCATCCACCTGCGTATTCGAATCCCCAAGAAGGTCAGATTCCAATGTGTATTCCATCCTTTTGACGGCCCCCCGCACAATGGCAGTCATCTGGAGAAAGTACTGTACAGGGCGACCAAATTGTCCGTCCCTACCAATAGTGACCTTCACTGCACTGCCGGGCAAGTTTGTAAAACCTATAAGCAGCACAGGTGAAACCTCGAGAATCAAACAGTGACGATCTCTCCCGATTCTCTCGGGGAATCTGAACAAAATACCAGCCAAACAATCTGCCTTCCAGAAACCCTGAGAGGGTGCATTCTGGTGCTGGAATGTGGGTGTCACCAGCGCAGGAAGCAGCCTGCGCCATGACAGGTTTCGCTACCTGCACCTAGTCTTTAAGTCGTAGCTGCTGCTAATCCTGCTCCTCTTTTATTAACCCAGGTAATTGGTGCAGCATTAAGGGCTTTGAATGCAACTCTACGCCACACGTCAACTCATCTTTTGGAAGAGGAAACAAAGTAGTCCACTAATCTCCAGTCTTCAGGCTGGTGTTGGGATCAGGCATTATTTCCTGGTGAGCTGTAACCTCTGACTTGTGTTTAAAGAATTTTAGCAGTCAGCGATGTGATGAAGTGTATTATCTGTCATGCAGATCCTCTGCTGCTTTCTGTTTCCATCCGACTCACATTAGTGAACTCACTGTAAAGGTGGAGAGGTACCCTCTCTGATCTGGCAGATAAAGCTTCCACAATTTACAATCATTGCGTTTCACTTAATCATAGAAGCTGATTCATTCAGGAATGGAAATTTTGGATGGCCGCAACCTGCAGATCTATTTTGGTCATCGGGAAAGTTGTTGGTTTCAGGTGTGAGGATCACCCTAATTCCATTGCCCACCACCCTGTTCCCACCCTTCCAGTGAAGAAATGTTTGTGATTTCAAAATCCAGTTCAGAGGCCTGAAAGTTCACCTAGTCTTAACTTGCAAGGCCTTGTTTTTAATCTTAAAGTTAGTTTATTTTTGCGCACAGTTGTGGAAATATTCTGTCTCAATTTGGAACCGTTTTTTTATTTAAAGAACTGCAAGCGAGGGTTCTTCTAACAACGAGACCAACTTGCATTCATATAGCACACCTCACACAGGGTAGCATCCCAGAGCTCTTGAGAGTTGGCCAATTTGCATATAGCAATTTCCTACAAATAACCATAAAATGAGTGAGAGATTTTATCTGGGGAGGGTTTGTCAACCAGGCCAATGAGGGAGAGAATCTCCATTTTTCAGTGCTGAAAGGAAATGTCTCACGGGAACTTTCAGAAAGTGAAGCCCAGAATATCCTCCACTGCACACAGCTCCCCTTCCTATCATCTCACTGAGCACCACTGTCTGTACTGCCACAGCCTAATGTAGGGCCACATCAGAAGGACATCTCAAAATGCTTTACAGGATGTCACTGTTAATTGCAGTGACTGTGTGTTTTGTGGGCAAACAACAACAAGATTACATTTGTATAGCGCCTTTCACGAGGACGTCCCAAGGTGCTGGACAGAGTAGTGATAAGGCACTATATCAAATGCAAGGAGTATTATTATTATTATTGTATATAACTGAAAAGTGAACGAGCAATTTTACCTGAACTGTCATTCAGAGCCACCGGGAGAGAGCGAAACTCCCTTCTCTTTTTCAGTAAAGATTAGTATTCTGTAATCCTGATTACTGTTTTGCTCTCTGGAGAAATATCAGTTTGAGGGGGAAAAATTAATGTGTAACAACTTGCAAGTCACTGACCAGGACAAGTTACCAAGTAAGCAGAGTCCCGTACCGTAGCAAAGTGGTTAGCGCACAGTGAAGGACCTGAGTTCAATTCAAGGTGGGGCAAAACCTTAGGCAAATCTCCTTACTCAACATGCTTCTGTTTACAGAGCTGTGAGTAGGAATCCAGTTGTTAGTCGATTGATGGATTGTTTTCCGTGGGTAATAATCCCTAAAGAAATTCATTTGGTCACTCAATCCACTACATTGTGGGACCCGACTGAACGCAATTTGCTGATGCGTTTATAATAATAATAATAATAATAATCCTTGCATTTGATATAGCGCTTTCACGTCGGGAGGAAGTCCCAAAGCGCTTCGCAGAATAGACTGTAAAGTGAATTGACTGTATATTTGTGGGCGAACGCGTCAGCCAATTGCGCACAGCAATGTCCCACAAACAGTCGTAGATTGAAAATGACCAATTTATTATTGTTTTGTTTTGGAGGGATTATTATTAGGCTCTGTGTGGAGTAAGGAAACTTGCCCAAGGTTTCGCCCTCTGCCTGGAATTGAACTCAGGTCTCTCACTTGCAAAGCGAGTGCTCTAACCACTGAGCTACAGGACTCCACAAATCCCACAAATGTTTATCCCACAAATTACTTAGGCAATTCGCTCTACAGTATATTCTGAGAAGCACTTTGAAATGTCTCAAACGACAAGAGAAGCGCTGTATCAAATGCAAGTACCGCCATTATAATTATAAATAACTTCCTGTGCTTTCATTTATAACCTCTCTCTTTTTCCTTTAATTCTCGAACTTAACACGTTTACTCATTTCTGGTGCTTTTCCTCTGTGTGTGTGTATGTGTGTGTGTGTGTGTGTGTGTGTTTCCAGTATCCCACCCACCCCACATGGGAGACCTGGAAATGCAAAGAAAAGAGGCAGTGCCAGAGTTCATTTAAGTTGCAAACAGACGGGAGAACTTTCATTGTAGTTCGAGATGCCTCTGTGTCTGTGTTGGTACCAGTGCCCGACCACTGGGGGACATCACTGCTCCTTTCTCTCTCGCTCCCCCCCCCCCTCTGGTTCTCCAACAACCTGGGCTTCGGGGACTTTTACTGGGTACCAAAAACAACCCCCTCCCCCCCCACCCCGAGCTCTACTCATTATCTGAGCAGAAATGACTCAAGTTGGGAGTTTGGGGAAATCAGAAAAACACGAGGAAATAGCGAATAGTTCAAAATTCGCGATTTCAGTGTAAATTCGTTGCTGATGATTATTAGTTCGTTTTTTTTGGGGGGGGGGGGGCGGTGGGGGCTTAAGGGGAGAATTAAACTGCGGAGAATTCCCTATTAACTCACAGTTTCCCAGGTGTCACGTTGAAAGGAATTGCGCGCGTAGTTGCGAATGTGCGGATTATTGCTGTTGTGAAAATTTCCGTTATTTGCCTTCTGTAACGACCCCAAGTAAATGGTGGGGGTGGGGGGAGATTTACAAGAAATTAGAAAGGATTTACAGCTGTTCGATAGTGATTCGTTAACTCTGATCGAACCAGCGTTTGTGTGCTGAATCCTTTCGTTTCGTAATTCTTTTTCGTTCGTAAAAATTCCGCAGGTGACGATTCTCGCAATTTACACGAATTTATGGGAACGATTTGAACGAAAAGCGAATGTTAGAAGCTATTTTGCTGCCCACCCACCCCCCACCCTCCCCGTGGTTTGGAAATGCGCATTTTAGCGCAAGGCGCATTCTAGCATCGAGTGACCAGACCAGACGATGGAACCTTTCGCCCCGACACCCTTTTAAACCCTGTTTGCTCGTCTCCGACGCTCATTAAATTGTCTTAGCTTTCCACCCCCCCCCTCCCCCCCGGGAGGGAGTTTTCTTTCCGACGAATTAAAAAATAGTTTTTGATTTCATTGCGATTTTCTGAGAATGCTTTTTCCCCATATTTCTGAGGGTTCGGTCGCTGGGAGAGGAATTTCGGGGTCTCCTCGGGCAGGTTTGATGGGAGCAGAATGGGATATAATCCTAAGGATTCTCAGTCCATCAAACACCTGATCAATTACTCGAAGGCTATGTGCTAATCCATCACTCCCCTCCCCTCAGGGTGCGTGTATGTGTGTTGGGGTGGGTGGGAGGAGAGAAAATACACAGGTACCAGAATAATAATTGCTATTATTTTCGCGGTGGTTCTTGTCGCATTTCCCGAGTTGTGGAAATTGGTTAACGCATTTTCAGGCGAAGGTATCCCAGAGAATAAATAAAAGCGCGTTATGTGCAGAGAAAATGTTATCAATTCGTTTAACTAACTAACTAACTGACTGAGGCCAGGCGTGGGCATCAGAGAGAGAGAATAACACTGTCAAGGAAGACTGGAGAGGACATCAGACTGACTGGTGGGCAAAGTGACTTCACAGGTGGACAACACCTTAACCCAACCCTTCGTTCAAGATCTCAAAGCCCTGTTCAGAGAGGGTGATGGGGAAGGGGTGGGGATGATGGGGGTGGGGGTGGGGATGATGGGGGTGGGGGTGTGTGTGACTGAAGGCGGAATCAAAGAGATAGTTATTTTTGTTCCAAAAAGGTAACTAACTCAAGTCAAACGGTCTGAAATGTATATTACTTTCCGGGACAACTTGGTTCCCATTTCAATGGCGAGACTGATTACCTGGGCTCTGGGTGCAATGGTGTCATTGATTACAACACTATGATTTTTTTTGTGGGGGGGGTATGTATTGTGTATGATATATTATATTTTTTGGGGGGGGAGTTATTGTGGTGTCTGAAATGCTTTGCAGTGTCCAGCGCCTTGGGACGTCCTCCCGACGTGAAAGGCGCTATACAAATGTAATCTTGTTGTTGTTGTATGTGTGTTTTTTTTTTGGGGGGGGGTGGGTGGGGGTGTGGGAGGTGTTATTATTGTTGTGTATTCGACCCGGAATTGTAGCAAATTAGAATGAAAGGCGGCAGAGGTCTGGGAAGCGCCTGTTGGTATCCCACACGTTGTCGGCCAGGCGCTAAATAGCGAATTAAAGCACTTACAATGCAGTAATAAAGCGCGGCTGCGGGTGTGAGGCTTGTGAGCAAAGCTGATGGCAGGAATTTCGCCCCCTCCCACACACACTCACACAGGTACAGCCCCCCCCCCCCCCTCTCACACACACCATACAGCCCCCTCCCCCCCACACACACACACACGCACAGGTACAGCCCCCCCTCTCTCACACACACACACCATACAACCCCCCCCCCCTCCCACACACACAGGTACAGCCCACCCCTCTCACACACACACACCATACAACCCCCCCCCCTCACACACACAGCCCCCCCCCTCTCTCTCACACACACACACACACCATACAGCGCCCCACCCCCCCCACACACACACACACAGGTACAGCCCCCCCCCTCTCTCACACACACACACACACACCATACAACCCCCCCCACACACACACACACCATACAGCGCCCCACCCCACCCCCCCACACACACACACAGGTACAGCCCCCCTCTCACACACACACCATACAGCCCCCCCCCCCCCCCACACACACACACAGGTACAGCCCCCCCTCCTCTCACACACACACACCATACAACCCCCCCTCCCCCCACACACACACACAGCCCCCCCCCCCACACACACAGCCCCCCCCCCCCCCCACACACACACACAAGTACAGTCTGTATGCACTGCTGCCCTGGTACTGGTTTGGGGAGAAACGTGCAGAGGAATAATTAATTCGCTTCAATTCAATTCAGACAAAACCCTCCATCGCTCTCTCCTTGAGGTCGGTAGATGTTATTTTTTTTATTATTATTAAGGACTTAGCAAACCTTCTGTGAAGCGTGAGATCTTCACATTTCTTTTTCTTAAAAAAGATGCTAATAATATTAGTAAAAATAAAATGTTATTAAGATAACAGCTGAGTTGTTAACACCCAAACAAGTTTCACTCTCAGCCTTTAATGAGCGAAAAAACTCTTGTATATTTTATTTGGGATTTATTCCATTTATTCAATCATTTATTCAATGTGCATAAATAAATTGCAACGCCTAATAACGTATATTACATTACAACTATATGGAAGATAAACATTTTTTAAGAATCATAATTTTATTATTTTACTGAAGGGATCCCATTTGCTTCGTGAAATGAGAGATTCCTGAAAGTGAATCTTCAGAACACGGAAGTTTCCCGGTGTTCGGTTCCCACAGGCGATTCTCTGCAGCTTTTGTGTGACTCATGTCCTACATCAAAAGGCTAAAATATTCAGCTCCACTGAAATGAAACTAATTGTTTGTCAAACTGATAAACACAGAAATCAAAACACTCTGTGTGTGATGTAGCAAAAGTGACTCAACAAATTCAACCAAAACATCAATCACATTCTAACTACTTTAGTAATAAAAATCCTTGCACTTGATATAGCATCTTATCAAGTTGTTGAGGCATCTCAAGGTGCGTCACAGAATCTACAACAACAACAACATTTGTTGTTACATTTGTACAGCGCCTTTCACGTCGGGAGGACGTCCTGGACAGAGTACAGCATTTCAGACCCGGGTTGGGGGGGGAAGGGAGGGGAGGGGAAGGGGGGTGGCCGATGGCATGGTCAAAGAGGAGGGTCTTGAGGCAGGACTTGATGGAGGCTGAGGAGGGGGCGAGGCGGAGTGACTGGGGGATGGAATTCCAGAGGTTGGGGGCAGAGTGGCTGAAGGCTCTCCCACCAATGGTGGGGCGGGTGGTTCGGGGGACATGGAGCAGACAGGAGCCGGCTGAGCGGAGGGAACGGGCAGGTTGGTAGGGGGTTAGGAGGTCGCAGATGTAGGGTGGGGCGAGCCATAGAGGGTTTTGTATGTGAGGACCAGAATCTTGAACTGGATCCTCTGAAGGATAGGGAGCCAATGGAGTCGGCCGAGAATGGGGGAGATGGGCAGCAGAATTCTGGATTATCTGCAGCTTGTGGAGGGAGAAGTTGGGAAGGATTGTAAAGTGGGTTGACTGTATTTTGAGGGCGAACCGTGGCAGCCAATTGTGCACAGCAATGTCCCACATACAGTTGTGGATTGAGTGACCCAATTTTTAAAACATTTTTGGAAGGATTATTACCCCGGAATCGACGAACATCCGCATTCCTACTTACTGCTAGGTAAACAGAGGTGTGTGGAGTTGTTGCCTAAGTTTCCACCACACCCGGGAATCAAGCCCAGGTCCTCTCGCATGCAAGGCGAGTGCTCTAACCAATACGCTATGGGACTCTACGATTTGAAGCATTTTAAATGCTTATCTTTTAAATGTTACTATATTGTTACACGTGAGTATTGATTTACAGGTAGAGTAACCCTCCCTCTGCACTGTCGGCCCAGGTCAGATTCAGTGCAGGTAAGAGACGGAATAAAGAACATTTAATTTTAGCTGAGACATACTTTGACGAACAAATGGAAATCTAGAAGGATAGATAGTAATGGTTTCAGCCTGGAGAAATCCCCAGGGACTCTCCTCCTCTGTGTTATATGATGAAGTGATCTGAAAGGAGCTGACTAATGGTGAAAGCGTCATGTCATGTTTGGCTGGCTTTGTGCTGAGTCGTGTTGGGGGAAATCCGGGCTCAGCCTGTGACCTTTCCAACAACTTCTCCTTCTTGTAACTCACTGTGCGGCCAGTGATGGGAATCCGTGGTTCTTTGTGGTCACACCAGAACCGATTCCTGCCGAGATGATAAACAGCGATAAACAACGTGGCCTGAGGAGCAAGAGACTGAAACACGGGTCAGTGTCTTGGTGAGGTGCCAGCATTTTGAGGGGATTTTCTGATTTGCTTATTTGGCGAGGGATCAAGCTGCTTTGTGATCGCGGTGGAACAGTGTTAGCAATATGATTTTTAATAAACCAGTGTCACTGAGCGGGAGGAGGTTATCATTACATTGTTGCTCATAATAATAATAATCCTTGTATTTGATATAGCATCTTATCACACCTTTGAGACGTCTCGAAGCTACATTAGTGCATCCGGGGAATGTCTCTCAGTTTGGGTTAGAGTTTAGCTCATAGTTTCAGGAGCTTGTGGTCACACGGCACTATTCGGACTTGGCTACAGAATTAACAACATTGATAAACATTGATCTCTGGTTTTCTTTCTGTACAGAGTCCTGCCTACAGCCAATGATGGTGAGGACTGCGCAGGACTGTATCCCGGTCTGTTACCGACATCTGCAGCATGTAAGTGACACAACACTCACTGCAAAGCGACACTGTTCCTGTTCCACATTCAGGTTCACATTTCAGCTTCATGAGAAAGAGGAAGAGAAAGAACTAAACCTGATTGTGCCTCATGTTAGCATAATGCTGAGTTGGCTTGAGAAGGGGCCTGGTGTGAGAGTTTGGGGCGAGAACCGGGTGTTAAGATATATGGAGAAAATGAAGGGAAAAGCTCTGTTCTGATCTAATAAACTAGCAGAATAAACTCAATGGGCCGAATGGCTCCTCTCCCTAACCACACAGCTATGTTATTACTAACTAGTCACGCGATGCCCGGCTGTGTTTTTGAACCATTTCCATCACCGCCCCCGTGAGACTGAAAGATTTCGCTCACTGCTGACGCTCAGGCCATGGAAAATTCTTTCTTAATATTTTGGTGAGAACAAAATGCGGGGCATCAATATAAGATAGTCAGTGGCAGATCTGCTGGGAAGTTTAGGAGGAACTTCCTCAGGCTCAGGCTGGTGAGAATGTGGAACTCACTCTTAGAAGCTGCGGTTAAAGCGAAAAGCAACAGTGTGCTTAAGAGGAAACTTGATGCAGACATAAGGGGAAAGAGAATAGAGAGGGAGAGGGGAATATAAGGGGTGGAGCATAACCACTTTGCAGACCTTTGCAGTATCACTTTGTCATTATTTTGCAAGACATTTTTTTCCTCTTTTTTTACACATTTTCAGATTAAGTCTAAATTTTCCGCAATTCACTGCGATCTTAAATTCTGAGGTTAAAATGGGGCCACGGGCTAAGACTAGGTGGAATTTCAGGGTTCCGAAGCCTCTGAGAATAAGGTGTTGGTATCACCTTAACTGATCTTCTTGTTGTGTTACGGACAGATTAGCTTCCAGCGCACAACATAAGGCAGACAAGCAACATCAGCTTGTGACACCAGACGCTCCAAACTATTGTCCAACAGTGTCAGACCCATTGTCTGGGAGGTTATCCGACCCGCTCAGATGTTAGAGCCTGTGACAGGTAAAGACGGTTGAGCCCTCTGTGAGTCATGTCACCAGGAACCCGATCACTTGCTCTCTGAATGCCTGCTGATCAATAATTTGTCACCTCTTGGACAGGGACAGTGACAGCACACTGCTGAGATGCTGTCGGTATTGTGTGCAGGCAGACCCTCCGCTAACCAAGGCTCCAACACCTCCCCCAATGGTTGGCCACCAAAGATTGTGGGCAGAGGTGACGTCTCTTCCCTTTGATGATTTAATCAGCGTGGCTGACAGGCTGCCGTCAGACTTGTTCAGCCTCGATGGGGCTGTTTTAGGTCTTCCTGTCATTGCCACCTTTTGAGCATATGATACTCAGTGTTTTGGGAATGAGACTGCGTGGAGAGTGATCCCGGACATCAATTCTAGAGGTGTCAGCCCGGCTCATTCAGTGACACTCCTGCCTCTGGATTCAGGTACCACTTGAGACATTGAGTTCACAGTCCAGGCTGACGCTTCAATGCAGTAGTGGGGTGGGGGGGGTGGGGTGGCAAGAGCTGCAATGTCATTGGTGCCGTCCTTGGGATGAGACATTAAACCACCTGTTGGGTAATGGCAACCCACAAAGCCTTTTGAGATATTTCCACATGACGAGACTCTGTATTACGGAAAGCTCTTTCTTCAACGTACATTAATCAAATGACAAAACATCAGCCTGGACTCTGAACTCAACAATAATAATCCTTGCATTTGATATGGTGCCTTATCATGTTGTTGAATTGTCTCAAAGCGCTTGTCTAAGAGTTTCACAAACAGAAGGAAAAGAAATAGTATCCGAAGCTTGCATGCGTTTTTCCGGGGAACACAGACCTGATTTTGAGTGGTCAGGACACTCTCCCTAAGGCAAAACTCTGTAACCCACTCCACACAGCTCCGTTCTCCTACTCTCACCTGCCTTTCAAAATTGACTACAAGATTTAATTCACAACCCAGTGTGCGTCCTCCCCTGACCCCCGTGCGTGCGCGTGCGTGTGTGTGTGTGTGTTGAGAGTGTGTCCCTGGATCTCGTTGCTCTGCCTCTTTAACTTAATGAAGTGATCCCAATCCGGGATTCACACGCTTCCCTCCCAGCTCATTTGCAGGTACGGTAGGACAATGCAGAAAACTTGTGGGCGATCCGTGAAGCAGGCTTTCCCGTGTCGCTTGCCTTTGTTTTGTGCAGATCGGCAACAAGCTGAATGCTCCAGAAACTCAGCCGGACCCTCTTCAGGAGCAGATTGACCTCCGTGTACCCCTTCCGTTACTCCAGCACCACCACCCCTCCCCTCCCCACGTAGGGCTCTCCTCCAATTTAAGCTTTTGTTAAAGTCTCAAATGTTTAATCTGATTTGTAATATTTTGGAAACAAAGACCCGAAGCCTGAGCGATGAGCGCTGGGGTGTAAGAGGATAAGGAATAGGCAGCAGGCAAGCAGGGCTGACTGACGGATTGTCCAGAGACCAACACACCATAATCTATCATAAATGATCGAAACTTCAGCACTGCTCAGGGACTCTAGCCTTTTAGGACCAGCCTGTGTGTTACTGAGAAGGTTGCCTGGGTGCAGCACAGATGCCGGAAAAAAAAATGAAGCAAACCAGAGACTCAAAACTCATCACCTTCATTGTCTTCAGATGTAAGATGCTTCTTGTTGACAACAGAGAGGTTTTATAATAATAATAATCATACTGCTTGCATTTGATTTAGAGCCTTATGACGTCTTCAAGACGTCTCGAAGGATTAAATCAATTCAATTAGTTTCTAACCCCCTCCCGCCCAAGCCTGATGGAACTCCGCTCCCACACTGAGTTCTGCTCTGACCTTGGACCATTGGATCTTTGCTAGTGCCAGTTCCTCCAGTGACCATTCTGACCCATACCCACTTGGTAACTCAATCCACCGATTGTTTGTGGGACACCGCTGTGCACAATTGGCTCCTGTGTTTCGCCCACAAAATACACAGTCAATCCACATTACAATATATACTGTGAAGCACTTTGAGACTTCTCAACAATTTGATAAGGCGCTATATCAAATGGAAGGATTATTATCATCCCGCAGATTTGGGCTGTGTCCACAATAATTCTGTGAGATGAGTTACTCGTCAAGCCAGAGGTTCCTCAGGTTCTCGAGCTGGATACAGTACAATATAAAATTACATTGTAAAGCGCCTTTCACGTCGGGAGGATGTCCCAAGATAGGATTAGGACCCGAGCCGGGGGTGGAGGGTATGGGGGTTGCGAATCAGGAAGGGTGGAGGGAGGGGAGGGTGGGAATATGAGGTGGCCGAAGGCACGGTCGAAGAGGAGGGTCTTGAAGTATGCCTTGAAGAAGGCAAGGGAGGGAGTGAGGCGAAAGGAATGTAGGATGGAGTTCCAGAGGGTGGGAGCAGAGAGACGTTGGCATAGTCGAGCCTGGTTGTAACAAAGGTATGTTTCGGCGGCCTGAGGGGTGAGGCAGTGGCAGAATCGGGCAATGTTGCAGAGGTGGGAGAAGGCAGAGCAGGTCATGGAACGGATGTGGAGGAAAAAGGTCAGTTAAGGGTCAAGCAAGACGCTTAGGTTCCTGACTGGCTTGGTGAGGTGGAGTGTGCATCCGTGGATGTTGTTACTGCCAGTGCTTGAGGTGCAGAGGTGCTGGCGCGAGCCAATCAAGAGAGTCTCAGCCTTGCTGACGTTCAACTGTAGAAAGTTGACTCTCATCCAGGACAATGTCTGACAGACATCAGTGTTCCTCGGTTCGAGGATGAAGGCAGAGAGATAGAGTTGGGTGTCAACCGCGTACATGTGGAAGTTGACCCCATCTGCGAATGATGTCACCAAGGGGGAGGCATTTACAGGTTGAAGAGGAGAAGACTGAGCACAGAGCCCTGAGGACCACCGCATGAGATGGTGCGGGGGCTGGAGGAGAAGCCATTTGTGGAGATAAAGTGGAGTAGGTTTGAGAGATAGCATCTGAACCATTCAAGGACAGAACCTTGAAGGTTAAGGTGAGAGGAGGATTGAGTGGTCCACAGTGTAAAGGCACCAAAGAGGTCATGGAGAATGAGTAGACAGAGGGAGCCCTGGTCACAGATGGATAGAATGTCACCTTGACAAATGTGGGCAGCTTCCCGTTGTGGGTAGCGCGGAAACCGGATTGGAGGAGTTCGTAAATGGAGTGGCAGGAGAGGAAGGAGTGAAGCTGGGAAGCAACAACTCTTTTAAGGGTCTTGGATAACTTGGCCATTGCATGACCCACTTGCTATGCTCGCTTCCAGAACATCTTGCCCCCCCCCCCCCCCCACCGATGCTAGGCTCCGAATAATTTAATCTGATTTGTAAATTAAATCATCGTGTAGTTAGCACTGTGAGTATGGAAAGGGGATCAGTGAGCATCTGCAGAGCAAGACGAGGTGTGTATAAGAGGATAATGTTGTGGGATAGTTATACATTATCCCCCTCGGGTGGTGATGGAGAGGCAGAAATTAGCCCCGGGCTCAGGACAGGGCAGCAGGGAAAGATTTAGTCTAAACATCAAGCAGCGATTCAGCAAATTAAGCATAGCAAACACTAATTACACTCCATTTGAACTGTGTTTCTGCCTTTAACACTATATTATATAATAACACACCATATGTCACTGGCTATACACTAAATTATATAATAACACACCATGTGTTACTGGCTGTAACACCATCATCATCATAATCCTTGCATTTGATGTAGTTCCTTATCACATCATTGTAACATCTCAGGAAGAGCTTCACAGGAAAGTGAATTGAGTGTGTATCTTGTGGGCAGAATATGTTATAAAACAGGTGCATTTGTGTCTTTGGCACGTGTGTGTGTGTTTTGTCTGTGTGTGTGTGTGTACAGTTCAGGATGATGGTGATGAATGGTGACTAGTGGCTGAGCTCAGTGCACACAGAGCTTCGCTCTGATATCGTGTGCTTAGAAGCTCATTCAATCAAAGGCTCATTAAAGCCTAAACGATTTATCACCAGCCCAAATTAGAGGCAGCAACAATGGATCTGATCATCGCTCGAAGTGACTGTTTAGATTGTATAAACGGTGCTAAGCCTGGGGTGGTCGTGTGTGTGTGGATGGGGGGGTGGTGGGGTGGGTGGAAGGGGGTGAAGTGTTGAGTAACTCTCAGCACAGTGCTGTTTGCATGATGGAATCTTTTGTCTCTCAGACACACTCCGGGTCAGGACATACCAGCTTGTACATATGTAACAATGTGATGGAGCTGTCACGTTCTTGTTGGCAAGAGACAACGCTGCTAAAAACTGTTTGCACATTGTTCACAAGTCGTTCATCGTGCATTTCTGACCGTGTAATAACATGTTTGAAATGAGGTTTGTTTTCCCCAATCTGACAATCTGTAAGGATATTCTGTAAAGTGCTTTCAGACGATTCGAAGATGTGATAAGGCAAATGCAAGGATTATTATTATCATTATTAATCACCGCTACACAAACCAGGCAGCTGCGTGAAGTTTCGCCTACCAGACATTTATTCCTGTAACAGTCAGCGACGGAGGAAAGCTCCGAGCTTTGCGTGAGGGGTAAGAATGAGGAGATTCCGTTTCCAGGGGTTTCTCACTCCAGAGCCCATCGTTGTGCGAACAAAGAAGCAGGAAATATGAAGTATTTGTAATTAATATGCCGGTCACGCCGTACCACTGATTGATGTTTTACGTTCTTGTGAGTGATTTTAATTGGAGGGACTTGATTCTACGTAAAAATCATCTGCTGTCCGGGGGAAAATCCCTTCGTGGGGAAAATCCCGTCCGGGTTTAGATTTACTCTATTTCTGTGACATTTCATGTGAAGTGTGTCAACCTGGTTCAATAGTAGCCCTCTCGCCTCTGAGTCAGAAGGTTGTGGGTTCAAGCCCTACATCAGTCTAAGCTGATGCTCCAATGCAGTGCTGGGGGAGTGTTTCAGTGCTAGGGGAGTGTTGCATTGTCGGAGACGCCATCCTTCGGATGAGACATTAAACTGAGGTCCCACCTACCTGTTTAGGTGGACGTTCAAGATCCCATTGTAATATTCGAAAAGAGAGAGAGTTTCTCCTGGTGTCCTGCCAACAATTCCCCAACTAAAATTGGTCACTCACTCCATGGCTGTTTGTGGGACACTGCACAACTAGCTGCTGCGTTTGCCCACAAAATACACAGTCACTCCACTTTACAGTACATCCTGTGAAACACTTTGAGACATTTATGATCTAAATCAAATGCAAGGATTACTATTAATATCATCATTTCAGAGCATCCAGAATTTGGCTGTTGAATTCAGTTTTAACATTGAAGTCAGCTTCCTATATCTCTTAGAAAAATATACAACAAAAGTAAGGCAGTGTTTAAGTATTTGCTGAAATCTGCATTGGCTAAAATGCAACATAAATAAATATAAAATCTAGACTGAGGGGCGGGGGATTTCTCCCCCTTTTAGTCTCTTACAAACGCAGCAGTGATGGTGAGAGGCATTTTTACCCTCTGTTCACTGTTTATCTCTTGTGAGCAGCGAGATTTGCTCAAACCCTGAGTTAGATAAGATTTATTTGGAGTGGAGTATATTAAATACTGAATTTGATATTTAATTTGGGGAGGGGTGGGGGGTGCTGAAGGGAGGCTTTGCATTATCCCTGACTGCTCTGTGAATCTGCATAAAGACTTAATCACCTGTCATATCTGACGAGGTTCCAATTCATCACGAGCCGAGCATTAATCTGTTTCCCTCCTGTAATGCCTGACTCCCGCAGGTTATGGGCCAGGAAAGCCAGACTAATTAATAACAGCAACCAGTGGCAGCTGGGATCCTAGGCTTGTGTTCAGCACCGTCCGGCACAGCCCTACACACTCTTCCACACGCCCGCCCATCCCCAATCCCCCTGCTGCGGAAGAAATTAATTGAACTCAATAGGAGGCAAGCTGACTATTATGTATTAATACGCTACATTCTCTAGCCACCTCCCTCCCCCCCACATCTATGGATATCACCTCTGCAACAGGAGAGGGTGGATTTGAGCCCCCCATGTTTACACTCCAGCCTGGGGGAATTACTGCATTGTCGGAGGTGCTATGCTTCAGAAAAGACGTAAAAATGAGAGATGCGAGTTTGTTTTCTCCCGGTGTCCTGGCCAATAATCACCCAGATAAATACTTCATAAAAACAAGGGGTAGTCCTTTCATGGCTAATTGTGGGTCGTTGCTGTGATTGACTGACTACAGCATTTGCCTTCAAACTACACAATCACTACATCTGACAACTTCCTGTGAAGCACTTTGAGACTTTGTAGACCACGTTTCAAACATAAGGAAAAAAAATGAATGCAGGTGGACAGATATAATTACACGAAAAGTCTCGAACCCACAAGCGGATTCGCGCAAGACTGCAGTTACAACTTAGAATGTCTAAGCTATCAATTAAGAATTAGCTAGTGTTGGAGAGGAGCAGGCACGGGGGGTGTGGGCGAGGGTGAAAGTTCCCCTTGGGGGCGATGTGGAGAGTTATGAATGAAAGGACCCATGAGCCAATCGCTGCGTGAGCCGACAAGTTTTGTAGGGTCGACATCGAGGCTAACAGCTTGTGTGAAGCTTCCTGTTCAGACAATCCGACTTGTCTGGCTTGAGAATTAGCAGCTCAACAATTGTCTCATCGCCAGGATTCATTTCTTTTATAATAATCAATATTAACTCCTCGACTGTCCTCCTCAGTGGGGGGAGGTAATCAGTCTCTATGGAGCTGAACTGACTCCAAGGTGAAGTATTTGACAACGGAAATTCAGAATTGAGCTAGCCCTCTCTGGTGGTCTCAGTAGTCTGGTTCCTGAGCCAGGCAGGTCCACAGTATTCCAGAGCACAACTGGTGAGAGCTCAACCCAGCCTGGCTCTTTGGGCGGAGTTGGAAAGGCAGACCAGTCCCTGGGGTCAAGGAATCCTCCCACTCAGCTCCTGTTACCCCTTCAAGCCCTAATGGGTAGAGTGGCCCTAGCTGGATAAGCAGGGGGAAAGCTTGCCAGGTATTACTTTCAATGGCAAGTTTTAGCTGGTTAGTTTCCAGCAGTTACCCCACCACACACTCGAGAGTCCCTAAGCTTTGACTCTCACCAACCTGTGGCAAACACTCTCCGGAATTAGGTAAGCAGGACCTCTCCAGGGAGAGAGTGTGCATTCCATGCCAATAACTATCTCTGGAATTTCCATGGGCAGGTAGGATGCATGGAACTCCTTTGGTTTGGGTACTCTTTAGCAACTTTCCTATTTTAGCCCGGCTGGGGGGAGGAGTGCGCTCTATTGGCAAGATGCCTTTCTTTGAGGGAAATGTTAAACCGAGGTCCCATCTCTGCCTGTTCAAATGGATGTTTAAGATCCCGCTGTGCT
Organism: Callorhinchus milii; assembly: GCF_018977255.1. Lineage (NCBI taxonomy): Eukaryota > Metazoa > Chordata > Chondrichthyes > Chimaeriformes > Callorhinchidae > Callorhinchus > Callorhinchus milii. The sequence continues at coordinate 16,129,571 of NW_024704751.1, forward strand.
ATTCAAAAAAGAGAAGGGAGTTTCTTTCTCCTGGTGTCCTGCCCGACAATCCGCCAGAAAATCTTGGTTGTTCGCAGGATGTCTGTGCAAATTGGTTGCTGCATTCGCCTACAAAAATAACAGTCACTACACTTTAGAGTATATCCTGTGAAGCTCTTTGAGATGTCCTCCCAGCAAGAAAGGCACCGTATCAAATGCAAAGATTGTTATTATTAATTAATTATCAATAATGTTTCTGAATCTCATTTCCGTATCTCATCTCGGTGTGCGCGGAACTTGTTGGTCTCCAGAACATTTACTTTATTCCTGATCAATCGCACTCTCTGGGGTTTTAGACTATGTGACTGGAGAGGCGCTGGGTAACAGGCAACATGATGCTCTATCTGTTTCTGGTCGGAAAGGGGTTAATCCCGGGGGCAGAGTGGGGAGAAATGTAACAGAATTGGTTTGAGAATGAGTGCTGGACAGGCGTTCCTTCTTCTATCGCGCTCCATTAGCATTCAGCAGCCATTGGGGAGGTGAGGGTAGTCGGATGAGAGCTGGTGGCCAGAATCACTTGGAGGTCACCGGCCGATGGCACTGGTGTGTGTCCAGGTCACTAAACAATCAGTCAGCAAAGTGAGTGAGCGCAATTAAGGAGAGAAAACAGTTAAGCAGAAGAGGTAGGGAATGGGGATTGGAGGGGTGGACATTTACACCCATGTTGAATAGGAAAAACTGCATTTTTTTATTGTATTTTATTTAAACCACAGCATAGCGTGTGTATTTTGGGTGGTGGAAAATGCGGTGTGTCATGTCCAATCATCAGCAGCCATAACTACCACATCACATGTCCCAATTTATTTGCAAAGGACTTTCACTTTCTGCAACACCAGAGACAAATTGTTTCTGCTTATTTGTACATTTTAGGATGAATATTAAACTAATAATGTTTTATTAAAATTGGTTCCAATGCAGTTAAATCTACAATATTCGTTGGTTCAGGGAGGCAGCAAATTCCCTGGATGTGCAGGCATCTAAGGGTTAATAAATACACGTTACAAACTGTCAGCGAGCCTTGTTGAAAGACTATCTTCATGTGGTATTGATGACATCCCTCTTGTCTTATTCAGTGCATAACAAATAAATATACCAGCTTCAGACACTGTGTTGGCTTAAAAGTTTAAAGACAGCTCAGAATAGTTGGAAAGTTCATATTTTCGGAAACTGATTTTCCCCCCACAATGCTCAAAGAGAAATGGGGCTTCCCAAATCAAGCCTTGCTTTTCAGAAACGTTCAGACATTCTGCGCCGTCTCCAACTCAAAGACCTGAGCCGTCTCAAGGCTGAGACCATAGAGAATTTGGGACACTTAATAATTTAATAATCGAGCCTTTGTTTCCCATCCTCACAGCCCACAACTGGAGCAAGTCCCCTCACAGTGGTGGATCCTCAAGGCCAGTTACACTTCACCCTGTTTGAGCACCAAGGATGGCAGCCCGCTGGGTCTGGCACATGCTGGTATAATTACTTCCCTAAGGGAGAGGGGGAGGGGTGGTCAGCATATCCAACCCTCGTTCCTGTGATTGGCTTCCCAAGCTGGCTGGTGACAGAGCTGTTAATTGGGATTAATGAGGCGTGGTTGGAACGCCTGGGGACGGACGGTCACGACTTTGCCCAAGGGATGGCTTTGCCCAAAGGCCAGCCCCGATTAGCTCCTGCTCACAGCCCCTGAATGGGTGTAAATCTGTCCTGCCTGTTGGCGTGTGGCTGGTGCTGGTAACGGCAGCTTTCCAGACAGGGATAGAAGGAATTAGATTAAGATTTGATTATTAAGAAGCAGATTAAATATAAGAAGTAGGTCATACAATTGTGTGGATTAAGGTCATTGGATGCTATTAACCTGTGAGTGAGAGGGAACTGGGGTGGTGTTAGAGTGAACCTTGTGTTTCTGACACGAATGGCACAAGCCAGGTGTGTGCTGTCGTGTAAAAACTACAAGATCATTCACATTGTCAAAGAAGGGATGAAGAACCATTCTGTTCCTTCCACAATCCCCATCCTCCCCACCTTCCAGCTACAGCATTGAGCTGTTTCTTAAATAAGTCCCATCCTCAGCGGACACCAGGACACGAGTTCCTGGTGTCCAGACTCTTTCCCCCTCCCCCGGGACTGAGAGGCATCTCAGCTTTTGAGAGGTCTTTGTTCCCTTAATCAGGAACAGTGTTTAGTTTTAGAGCGGAGTCAACATGGAGTGAGGGAAGGTCATTCACACCATCACCTCAGCGCCTTACCCCTTCTCCTCTCCTTCCATCCCTCCAGTAATTTTGCAAAGCTGGAGGCAGAGGACATATCTGATCTGTCACCTCGCTCCTCTCTCGCCCATCCCACCATCAGCCATCATGCCTTCAGCCACTGTATCCCCTACTTTCTGAAACTCCCCCTCAAAGTCCATTCCCCTTCAAAATCATCTTTAAAAACCATCGCTCTCTCTTTGGTTGCACCTTTGGTTCCTCTCCTGTGCTCAGTGCCGAGCCCCTGCCCTGTCAAAAGACAGCAACCTGGAGGCTGAGATGGAACCAGAGACACTTCAGATTAATGATCTTATCTGCCCAGTCAGTAATTTAACTATACTCTGTCAGTTTTTTCCATCGTCATACATTTTTTTTAGATTTTTTAAGCCTAATGCCAACTGATAAGCTCGCCGGACCCCCGCTGAAAGGCTTTACTGCCTGACTGAGTATTCGGCCTACTTTACTGTGTGGGCTCCAGCCACTACCCCGGTCAGGCCACACGTGTGAGCAGTGTCCAGCTCCTCACTGCCTGCTCACTGCCCGTCTCTGCACACATACTGGCCAATTGCGACATGTGATGTGATAGTTATCACGTCACTGAAAATTCGGCCCCAAGTGATTTCCCCCCCCACCCCCGACTTTATCACGATGGTTGTGCCCAAACCCTCGATTGGGCATACGGCCTGCAGAATGTGTCAGCTCAATGGTTACCGGCTTATCTCTTGTTTTCTTGTTGAGTTAAGACGTAAACCTGTGAACGAGCATTAAATCCCTCGCCACCACTGTCGGTCTAGCAAGTCCACTGGTAGCCAGAGACAGCTTCAGGCACATCAGTTGTGACAAATTTGCACAGGAAGGGGCGAGTCATGTCCACCCACAGCCAAATGTGGTCAAGTAGAATCTTCTGCGATATGATAATTATCATATTATCACCCATTTGCGCACAGCAAAGTCCCATCACCAGCCATGGAGCGAGTGACCAATTTCATCTGTGGGGGGGATTGTCTGCCAGGACACCGAAAAAAGGAAACTCACTTCTCTTTTCCAACGTACCATGGGATCTTTAACTCCGACAATGTAACGCTCCACACAGCACTGAGCTGAAGAGTCAGCATGGACTGTGTGAGCTCAAAGTTCCTGTTGTTGGGCCTCGCGTGCCTGAGACTGGCTGACACCAGGTGAAAACCGCTCTGTTGTGGCTATGTTAATCCAGTGGGTTAGTGGGTAAGTACAGGATGACACTAGTAAGCTTGTTTACCTGCTCGACTTAAAGTGTCAGATTTCAGTTGAATTATTCTTTTGAACTCGGCCGCTGGCCGTGGGTTGATCCTGCGCAGTGTGGCACACGGCTGCGAGAGAGTGAGCGTTAATGAGCTTTATTGGCCAACGGTCAGAGAGTGCGGAGTAAGATGTGACAGTGGAGACGCTGACGCTTGATTTCTGTGCGGATGCGGGAACAGTAAGCTAGAGGGTTACAGCACAGACGGAGGCCTTTCGGCTGTAGCATAGTTGTTAGAGCACTCGCCTCACAAGATAGAAGACCCAGGTTCGATTCCTGGCAGGGCAAAACCTTAGGCAAATTTCCTTACTCGACACGCCTCTGTTTACCGAGCAGTTACTAGGAACCCAGTTGGCTACTCAATCCATGACTGTTCGTGAGACACTGCTGTGTGCTGTCTAGATTTGCCCACAAAATAAACCGTCAATTCACATTATAATAATTATAATCCTTGCATTTGATATAGCGCTTTTCACATCTTCTCAATGTCTCAAAGCGGTTCACAGAATAGACTGTAAAGTGAATTGACTGTATATTTGTGGGCGAAACGCGGCAGCCAATTGTGCACAGCAGTGTCCCACAAACAGTCGTGGATTGAAAATGACCAATTTATTATTGTTTTATTATTTTGGAGGGATTATTAGGCGTGTGGAGTAAGGAAACTTGACCAAGGTTTCGCCCTGCCTAGAATTGAACCCAGGTGTCTCTGGTGGGTAAGTGAGGGTAAGGCAGGCACTGCCAGGCAGCTGGCATAGTGTGGAACTGGCCGTCGGATGCGACGTATAGATCAATGCTAACAGGCAGTGACTGGCCCAAGCTACTATGTGTGTGATACACACTATCTTACTGGGTAGAAAGAGAGACAGAGGGAGAGAGAGGGGGGGGAGATGGAGTGAAGGAGGCTACACACACTTCTTAATGACGCAGATGTCCGCTGGCCACAGCGCCGGGTCGCTCGGGAGCACACTGTGCTTTTGTCTTGGAATATACTCGATTTAGGGATGATAGCCTCCATCCCATTGAAAACTATAATTGATTGTTCGAATGTAGGTCACTCTTTATTTGCCAACGGGAATTGAGTCCCTGGTATTTAAGGGGTTAAGGTCAAAGCGTGAAGCCTGAAGCAGATACAGGTTGCTGACAGCATCAATCATATTTAGTATTAACCATGTCAACTCTTCACGTCTGGTCTTTGTCCAGGAGGAGGGGGGGAGTGCGCGAGAGGGAAAGAGAGAGCTTTTCGGTCCAAATTGTTAAAGTTCCCCCCCCCACCCACCCATTGGTTAATCTGGGATAATCTGTGATGGTTGACCATTGGGACGGCCAATGGTAACATTAGTTTGGGATCAAATCAGACCCAATCTCGCTCCATTGGGCGTCTCTCGTCCAATGAGCGGGCAAGCGAGGGAGGGGATCCCGGGCTGGGTAAGGTTTGGGCTGCCGCGGACTCAATGTTGATTTTGACACAAGACTCCGGTCCGGCAAGAAGCATGAGGATTTAAGGATTGTCAGGGAAAGGAGCGGGGTATGGCTGGCAGGCTGAGCGCAGCGCTGTAGAGGACGGTGTGAAATGTAAGTGCAGCACTGTTGCCCGATCAGGTCCAAACCCTTTATCTGTTTGTTTGTTTGTGTGTGTGTGTGTGTGTATGTGTGTGCGCGCGTGTGTGTTTGTTCGTTTGTTGTCTTTGCTCTGAGACTCTGACGGGATTTCCGTCAGGGCGTGAGCGGAGCGTGGGTTTTGCACGTGGCGGACGGTCACTGCCCACTTTAACCCTTACACAGCTTAGTTGAAAACGTTTGCAGTCGGAAAATCGTGCGGTTTGAGCACGGCCTGTACGTCAGACTGTCAGAAATAGCTCGTAGACTGGTGTCAGGGCGCGAATCACTAGGGGCAGAGTTCTTACAGGGGTAGAGTCTCATCCCCCCACTCGCAGACCCGGCGTCAACTACTAAAAAAAATTCAAAGTACAAAGCGAAGCAAAGTATTTTCCCCATTAAATAAAGTGGTGACAAGATCTCTGTGACTTCCCATTCCGTCACTGTGTGCAATCAAAGGATCAGGCAATGTCTCTCTCACTTTCTCTTTCTCTCTCTGTCTGTCTGTAGACTAGAGTAAAAGTACCCAAACACTATGTTCTTTTATCAGCAGCTTACTCGCTTGGTGTAAGTTATAAAAGATTTGTATGTTGATTTAACTTCTTCCCTAAGCGAGGCTTATGCTCTGTCGGCTGCAGCCTGGCAGTGAAGGGGTCGCTGGCCATGCTGTGTCGGTCTGTTGCTCTGGGGGTGTGGGGGTGCTTTGATCCCAGTGTAGAATGTGCGCTTCCCCTGTGTGCGCTCGGAAACCAGAGCCAAAGCTCACCGAGAGCCAGTCTGGGATGACTTTAACCAGTACTGATTGCTGTCCACCACAGACACAGGGAGGATGACAGAGCAACAACTGCTGTAAAGTCCTGTGAGCCCGATCACTGAGATCGGAACCCAGGCTACACAGAGCAAGTTCCCATCACCAGCAACGAATCGAGCAAGCGAGCAATTTTATCTGGGTGATTGACAGCTAAGGCAAAGCGGAGCCTGTCCCTGTGAGACAGTTCAGTGTTAACGACTCGCACTCTCACAGCACCTCCTGCACAGAGGCACATGTTAAAGTGCTTTACACAGAGAAGGAAAACCCAGCAAGCTGGGAAATGGGGGTGATGAGGGTGTTAAGAGAAGAGATAGGATTTTGAGTGCAAATGTTGCTGTCATTTGCTGGAGGTCGATCACTGCCAGAGACTGAGGTGATGTGAATGACCGGGAGAGTGGTCGCCCGGGACTAACCCTCGCTGATCCGCTGGAATCCGCACCCGCCCCCCCCCCGACACTCCAGCCCCCTCTCCCACTCCACAACCTCCCCTCTGCCCCACCTTCCCCCACTCAAGTCCACCCCACCCTCCTCCACCCCACACCCCCTCCCTCTCTGTTCCACTCTGACGGTGCCATGTCCTGGTTTTGCCTTTGCCAGGATAAACGATGCTGTGACTGATCGTGCAACACGGGAACTGAAGCAGGAGTGAGGATGAAGGAACAGGGAGGGCACGTGGGCCACTGGCGCGAGGTGGACTTTGAAGAGAACTGCACCTACATAGTGAAGGATCACGCGGTGGAACCGTCAAATCGTGCCAGCCTGCCCCGGGCTCGGACCTCCATACCCCGAAACCTGACTTTCAAATACTCCGCCAACTTGACCGAGGTAAGCTTCCGAGTGCTAGTCAGAGAGAGAGAGCCTGGCTGGATTGTGCAGCTCCTGATGTGGAACTTGAAGGAGATAGCGAGAGCTAATGAGTCAGATTCCAGGAAGTGTTATTGTTAAACGTAAACCCAACAAGCTCTCCATGCGGATCACAGCCAATGACAGGCAACGTGGTTCCTCCCTAGTTTTAGGCTTGGCAACGAGAGAGAGAGAATCTGTGCCTGAATTTGCCAAAGGTAAACATTTCTGGCTACATGATGTCAGTGAGAGTGGGCACGGAGCCAGAAAAAGGTGGGTACAGAGGCAGGTCTGATTTCAATGCTTTTGATTTAAACAAATTGAAATACTAATTTAGATTCCATTGGTATTTCTTGGAAGGGAGGGAGGAGTGGCAGGTTTACATATCACAATGGCATTTAGCATCTTGTCAGGAAATGCTGATGGTTGGAACTGATTCTAATTGCAAGGAAAAGCCATTTCACTCTGATATCTCAATGGGAAGTCATATGGGGCTCAATCCTCTGCGTCTCATTAAAAACTAGTACTTTATGAAAGTGCCGCTCTGATAATAAAACTGATCCTTATATTTGATCCTGCACCTTTCATACCGCGAGCATGCCTCAAAGTGCTTCACAGTTTTCACTCTAAAGTGCAGCCACTGCAGAAACTGCGTGCTCTCTCTTTGACTCTTTGGCTGTGATTTCCCTCGGACTGTCCGGCGAACAGTAAAGATTCCATGACGATATTGAAAAAGAGAAGGGAGTTTTTCTCTCCCCGTGCCCTGGCCAACAATCCCCCTGGATAAATTGGGTCATTCACTTCACGGCTGTGGGGTATCGCTGTGCACAAGTTGCCTGCCACGTTCGCCTACAAAATACGCAGTCGTTCACTCTGGTAGCTTGTGAAGTGCTTTGAGACGTCCTCCTGAAAGTAAAAGGCGCTAGATCAAATGTGAGCATTAGTATTATTAAGTTGTTTGACCTGCGACCGTTCCTACCCATGCAGGCCCTGCCTTGAGGACAGAGACATGGGGCCAAGGGGGGGAGAAAGCGGGCAGCAGGTGTTCAAATCGCTCTTCCCCCCCTTACAGCACCCATTGCCACAATGCTCTCAATGCCCCTGCGAGCTTATGCCTTGTGTCCAAGCTGCTGATGCCTATGGGAGCTACTATTCCTGCACAGCTTTCCTGTGTAACGTTTCCATTCGCTTCCTATCATGTCACGAGGTATCAACTAAGATGATTTCTCACCTTGCAACGACTCCCTGTGCAGGCTTACATGGGCAGGCAAAGCTGAGTAATGCTACAAATTTCTCCAGAAATTTACTGACAGATTTGGAAACGGGGCCAGGGGCAATCAATCATAATTTCCAAACACAATTAAGTTAAGTTCCAAACAGTTAGAGACAGCCACTTGCAATTATATAACACTAATAATCTTGATGTCTGATACATCATATTGTTGATACGTCTCAAAGCGCTTTTACATCTCATTTACTGTGATGTGTAGTGACTATTTTGCCAGCGTTCCCAGTCTCAGCAACATTCGTGGTCTCAAGTTGACTCCTGTGTATCTTACTGACCTGTCAACTCCTGATTGATGGCTATCAGACACAGACTAGTAAACAGATGGCGGGGGCTGTAGCTGTGGCTTGAAATGTAGGTCAGGCCTGATTAACTTTCCTTTGGTGCGAAGCAGGAATCAGGAACCTTCCTAATGTTAGCACAGTATGTTGTAAAACCAGGCCATTTCCTCCTGGTATCCTGGCCCCAGCCACCGAACCCTTGGTGCCTGCAAGGAAGGATACCAAGGAGGCTGAGGATTGTGTGCTCAACCCCTCCCAATCACCACAGAATGATCTAAGCCCGAGATCTCCCAGTTCCAAGAATTGAGTCACTACCCTCCACTGCCATGTGACTGCTTTGGGCCTCTATGGTGGTTAAGTAATGATCTTCTGCTGCAGTGGCTGTTGCAATGTGCATCACACACTGCCTCGTTGCTGCATTACCTCTCTAATGCAGTCATAGAAAATTAGCTCCAATTACATTTGCATTAGTGCTCCATGCTTCCAAACTGCTGTTTCGTGTGATGGCAACCCATGTTGTCCTTCAGGAAAATACAATTAATGGGGCAGCAACACATGCAAAGAGGGTAGGAGTTGGCCGCAGAGACTGACTGCACAATGACTGAGACACGTTGCTCAGGTTTCCAGACCTTCCCACTGCAAGACTCAACACAGTCTCTGGTGATCATAGATACGGAGGAAAGTGCAAATATTTAATGCCAATTCCAGGAATATCGAGACAGTAAGATCCGTTGATGGGTTTCAAGGTTGGCCTTTGCCCCTAAAACCTTTCCCCACACTCTATCTCAGCCAAACTGGAGTATTGTTATAATGGGACCAAATTGTATTTTACACAGAGAGGTGAATCAACCACTGGTTGGGGGCACTGGGAAGGGCAGGCGCTAGCACTCGATGCTCTCAGGGAAGACAGAAAGGCGGATTGGTATGCAATCAAATGGGACAAATGACTTTCTTCAGCCTGTGTTGGGATCTTGTGGAATAGGGTGTGAGGTTTGCCCGCCCTGATCTGTGCTACTTGTCTCCTATTAGCAGGTGGTTGGAGTGCTCAGCAGGGAATACATCCCCCAGGGAACTCGCTTCGGGCCACTGGTCGGTGAAATCTACACCAAAGACAATGTTCCAAAGAACACAAACCGGAAATATTTCTGGAGAGTGAGTAACAACTGATGCTCTCCCCACCCATGCATGCTCATTGTCATACCCACCACACCTTAAGACATAAAATGCGTGATGTTTCATAGAAGTCTAGAATTATGGAATGTCTTGCATGTCTTTATCTATTCCCAAAGACTGACTGGAGGGGTAACTCTCTCTCCCCCCTCCACCGCCCCACATAGTGTCGTCGCAATAATTCCACCCAAAGACCACCCTCCCCCCACCCCAGTAACCCTCCCAGATCCACCGGACACTTTCTAATAGACTGTCAGGGTCCTTAACATTCAAACACACAATCGCTACACTTTACAGCAAAACCTGGGAAGTGTTATGAAATGACCTCCCAACATGAAAGATGCTGTTTTACTTTAAAATTCACCTGACCTTAGTTTAACGTCTCATTCTAAGAACCACACCTTCGATGATGCAGCACACATCACCCCCCACCCCACAACCGCCGCCACCACCCCCACCCAGTACTACACTGAAGAGACAGTCGCACTGTCCAAACAGACAGTCGGGCCTCGCACTGTCCAGACAGACAGTCTTGGCAGTGAGCACAAAGTCTCTGATGTGCGGGCTCGAAACCACAACCTCCTGATGACGCCGAGGCGAGAGTGCGAATGGCTGAGCCTCCGTTATAAATATGGCTTTTAAATCCGGAGAAGAACAATTTAAATAAGGCAGTAAAGGGAGCAGGGAGAGACAGTTTAATTCTGTGACATTAGCTCAGAGAATAGAGTACAACTCCCACTCCTAAACCCCCGCATCCTGTACTCGAGATAAACAGGTGCTCTTTTATTGGTGACGGAGTGGAAGCTTTGTTTTCTGTTTCAGTGTCAGTTTCTCTTGCCTGCTAAGCCGCGTGCAATCCGTCAGGGATCAGCCCATTAGGTCACCACAAGCAAACACACACTAAACTCCACCTGATTCACGGTCATCGTCACTCCCATCGCTGGAAGCTACCGCTCTCTACCCTCTGCTGGCAGCAAGAAGAAACAGCACCAGCACAACACTCTCTCCTTTCACCCCCACCACTCTCATAAAACCTTCCATTTGGTGCAGTGCTTCGCCTTATGTTGAATTGTTTCTTTCTCCATAGTGGGTCAGAAGGTTGCAGGTTGCATGCCCCCCCCCCACCCTACAACCACCTCGGGGTCTCTGAGCTCACAGTCTAGGCTGATGCTCCAGTGGAGTGGTGGGGTGGGGAGTGCTGCATTATCGGAAATTCCATCACGATGAGAGATCAGTCACATTATTGGGGTTTTATACTCTAAGGTCCTGTCTGATGCTGAGAATGACGGGATCTTGTACAACAGCAACAGTTCCTTCCCCCCCTCCCAATACAAGGGGTAATCATAAGTCACGTCGACAAATAAACCACAATTTCAGTGTATTTTGAGGACGGGAGGGAGAAGCTCAGAGTTACAGTATTTTGACAGTAAATGCGCAAACATATATACTATATATGCTGAATATATGCAAAGAAATATGTAACTACAGCACATAAACACGGCAGACTAAGTGCCATCATATGTAAATAGTGCGTACTAAGCATGTCAGGTGAGCCCCCTCCCCAATCGATAGTCCCCGCCCCAATCGATAGTCCCCGCCCCAATCGATAGCCCCCGCCCCAATCGATGGCCCCCCTAAGAATCGATGGCCCCCTCCCAATCGATGTCCCGCCTCCCCGATCGATAACCCTCTCTCATTTCAGCGCTCAACTTGCGGGCTGGCAATCAGCACTTACCTGCTCGAAGAAACTACAGATTTAGTAAAATTAGTAAAATGTTTAGAAACAGCCTGGAGGAGGGGGCGGGTTTGTGTGTGTGTGTGTGTGTGTGGCGGGGGCACTTCCGTTCCTAATCATTGGTTTCCTTCCTGTCAACGGTGGTGAAATTCTCCGAAAATAGGGAAAGGAGGGAATCAGACCGATCCCATCAACAATTACATGTCAGAACCCGCACCTTTCAAATTTCCCCTGGCACGCTGCCATTTCTCAGCGTAAAACCACCAGTAGCGAGCAAGTACATTCAACTTCCTCCTTGACATTTTTTTCTTCTTGGCGATTAAAAACAGTCCAAAATCAGGAGTCCCGCCCACAGAAACAGTAACTGGTAACGTGCTGATGTCACCTGATCTCGATCATGAGAGTGGCAGCTCATAAATAGCAGCGCTCACACATCTGAAACTGCAAAGGAATTGGTAACAGGCAGCGAGTGAGCGTGAAGAGAGCGCGAGAGAGAAAGATAGCGAACCCATCTCCTGCGAGCTCTCTGCACACTCCCACTCACTCACTTCAGAGCTTGGAGTTCAGGCAAACAGATGGAGGAGGTTGCTGGACTTTTTATATATTTATATGATTTAAAATTCACGTGTAATACCTGATTTTTTTAAAAAAGTTAGTTTTATTCTTAGAATGCGAAAAACTTGCAAAAGGGGCTAAGCACCCCCCTCTCCCCCCCCGCCCAGGACGCACACCCTGATGCCCCGTGTTTACCTATCCGTTGCTGTTTCTCTGTTTGTAGATCTATTCAGCCGGACGGCTGCACCACTTTCTCGATGGCTACAACATTCACAAGAGTAACTGGATGCGTTACGTGAACCCAGCGCGCTCGCCAGAGGAACAAAATCTGGTGGCTTGCCAGAACGGGACCGACATTTATTTTTACACGGTGAAGCCCGTAGCCCCCAGCCGCGAGCTGCTCGTTTGGTACAGCCACGACTTTGCCGATCGGCTCAGCTACCCACCAACCGGGGACCTGGTGATGCTGAAACTCAGTAAGTGCCCTCAGTCCTTTGCCATGTGTTGGGGTGTTTGCTGTTTGTTGGGGTATCGGGGATGGATGTCGGTGTGAAGTTATTGACCTGCTTGTCTTCGTGGTGTATTCCCGCTGCCTTCCTGCTCCTCGCTGCTTAGATACGGTGGCACATTCACACCCTGGCCGCCTTACAGTTGGGTGTTTCTGCACTCTGGGACATCCTCCTGACATGAAAGACGCTATACAAATGTAGTTTGTTGTTGTGGTTGTGTGAACCCTGCGCTCATACTGTCTCATAGCCCTGATGCACTTGCTGAAGCACCATTTGACACCGAGCCTGCTTCTCCGACATTGACTGGGAACGGGGAGCAGGTTGGGTGTGAAGTCACGGAGGTGGGGGTTGGGGAGGAACTGACAGTCAGCAGCTTTTCTACAGTTTTGCCATCCAAAGGATAACAGCCCGGGGTGAGAATGGGATTTGGTTGAGTTGAGTTGCCAGGTGTCTGGAATCAACGTTGGTCTCAGAGAAACTGCAACAAGTGCTTGCGTTCGAGTGAGTGGGAGTCGAGTCTTGTCTTGGGGAGTGAATCAGTTGCGATAAGGCGCGATATCAAACAAAAGGATTATTATTATTATTACTATTATTTCTCTCTGGAGAGGGCATCAGTCTGATGGATTGTCAGAGCGTTTATATGTGACGTTCTGTGTGAGAGGGTGAACTCTTTCCTGTGGGGTTGTTGACTGGGCAGAGCTGTGTGAGTGCTCATTGCCTCTTCTCTGTCTGTTTGGCTCTGTCTCTCTCTCTCTTTCTCTGTCACTCTCTCTGTTTTTGTCTCTGTCTCTCTCCCTCTCTATGTCTCTCTTTCTCTGTCACTCTCTCTTTTGTCTCTGTCTTTTTCTCTCTCTCTCTGCTCACACATTCCAGACTCACTAAAGAGCAACAGTTCTACTACAGCAGCTATTTAAATACATCCCAAAACCTGATGAAGAGGGATAGTGCAATAAAGATTGAAAGTTACATTTCGGTGACTCACAGCAGGAAATGAATCGGACATTTCAAGCTGATAAATGGGACCTTTTAACGCAATAAACTTTTTGGGATGACCCTGGGATGGGTTTATTTTTGTTCCCTGAGAGCTCTCTTGTCTGTCTCTCTCTCTCTCTCTCTCTGTGTGTATATGTGTGTCTCTCTCTGTCTCTATCTCCCCTCGTCTGTGTGTGTGTGTGTGTGTGTATCTCTGTCTCTCTGTGACTGTGTGTGTCTCTCTCTGTGTCTGTGTGGCTCTATCTCCCCTAGTCTGTTGCTTTGTGACAGTGTGTCTGTGTGTGTGTGTCTGTGTGTGTGTGTGTCTCTGTGTGTCTCTGTGTGTGTGTGTGTCTGTGTGTGTGTCCCTGTGTGTGTGTGTGTCTCTCTGTGTGTCTCTGTGTCCCTGTGTGTGTGTGTGTCTGTGTGTCTCTGTGTGTGTGTGTGTGTCTCTGTGTGTGTGTGTCCCTGTGTCTCTGTGTGTGTGTGTCTGTGTGTGTGTGTCTGCGTGTGTGTGTGTGTCCCTGTGTGTCCCTGTGTGTGTCCCTGTGTCTCTGTCTGTGTGTGTCCCTGTGTGTGTCTCTGTGTGTGTGTGTGTGTGTGTCTCTGTGTATGTGTGTCTGTGTGTGTGTCCCTGTGTATGTGTGTGTGTCCCTGTGTGTGTGTGTGTGTGTCCCTGTGTCTCTGTGTGTGTGTGTGTGTGTGTCTCACTGCCCGCATTCAGATATGATCAAAGGCTGTTGGTGCGACGCCGCGGCTCCTGCGAGTGTTCACCTGCCTTTGCCCACACAGAGAAAAAGCGCATCGATTAGGTAATTCGGGACGGTTTCGTTGCGCATCGCAGAGAGTCCGCGGCCGAACTGCGAACTCTCCGCCGAACTGCGTTCTCCCTTCACATCGATGTCTTCGCGGAACTTTCTAAAGTTTTCACAAACAAAATCCCAAACTTTTCCCCTCTTCCCCCCTCTTCCCCCCTCTCCCCCTCTCCCTCTCCCCCTCTTCCCCCCTCTCCCTCTCCCCCTCTCCCACTCTCCCCCTCTCCCTCTCCCCAGGTTTACCACCTCTGCTTTTTGATGGTCTATATACCGAGTTTAGCTTCGCTCAAAATATCCGCAAATGTACTTTTATTATTGATGGGTACTATGAATTCGCTTTTATTTAATTGGTTAAAAAAAAACTCCCAAACTTCTAAATTTAAGCAAATTAAATTACTGCAAATGTTTTATGGGATGGGGGGGGGTGGGGGGGGGGGGGACTGATACTGAATTTATGAACTTTCAAAGCTCAAGATCAGATATAAGGACAGAGATTGGGGTGGGGTGGGGGGGGGGGGGTTAGAGGCTGGGAACCCCCAAAGGATGGGCTCGGGCTTAATCCAATGTATAGGAACTTCAATGAAATGTATTTGCAAAGTGGGGGAAGATATAAAACAGAATTAATTAGCCGCTGCGGATGATCACAGCAGTAGGGTTGGACTCAACAGTGCCAACGGGTGCCAGACTGCTCTTCGGGGTGGGGTGGGTTGAGAGGGAGGGTAAGATTGGGTTAAATCCCGCAGACACTTCACTTTCCCATTCGCTTGTTATGGGATTAATAAACTCCAAACTGCACCCTCCCCCTCCCCCCCCCCCCCCCCCCCCAACCCCCAAAAAAAGTAATCGTTGTCAATGTATTCAAGGTGTCAAGAAAGTATCTGAGCGAATTTCCCTCTTGTGTTCCTGTTGCGAGTGAATTATTTCTGTGTGTGTGTGTGGCTAAGTCTCTCGTAAATCAGTCTCCACTGAGCTGTGATGTTACAGTCCTTACTGGAAAGACTTGTGTCTCTCTCGCGATCTGTACCTAAATACACCGCTGTTATTGCGTTGGTCACTGAACCTTAGGGTTTCCAATACCTAATAACATTGTGTGCACCATAGCCTTTCCCCACAGCTGTTATGTCTGTCCAGAGCTGCCAGCCCTCCCCTGCTCCTGCCTCACACATAGAAAGAGAAACGATTCTCTTCTGTCATGACTTGCAGTTTAGTTAGTTAGTTAGTTAGTTAGTTAGTTTGCCTGTCCATTCTTTCTTTCTTTCCCTCCCTCCCCAACACAATGGGTATGAACAGCATTGTGATCAGCCTATTCCTTCTTTGTCGAGTTACAAAGATTGAGAATCTTAACCTAAAATACCCAAGACAAAGCACATGCCTTATCGCTTCGCAGTGTTGCTGTTGAGTGTAGTGACTGTTGTTCATAGAGTTACTTGTCGTTTGTTCAAGCGTGATGTGTGGCTGTTGACAGAATCTTGCTCAGTCAGAGCTTTCTTCACCGCCCCCTGACCTGCTCCTCACCACCGGCTCCAAAAAAGTCAAAGTGAAACGGAAAGTGGGCAGTAATGACTCGGGCAGGTCATTGCCGTTCTGCCGAACAACACATAGGAGGAAGGTTTCCATTTGACTCAGATATTGACTCGCAAATCTAACTGCACAATATCTCTGAGATATTACCCGCAGAGTCTGCTATCACTACTGAGATTGATTTGCTATCTAAGACCCTTTGGTTCTGTCTGACTCAGTCTTATACTGGGCAATGACTTTACAGATCAACGTATTGAGGGAGTGTAAATTGCTCTAATACCTGTGGTCTGTACTCCTTTCTGATTCACTGTTAGGCTCTGTCATTTGGGGCTATACAGATTTCCAATGTCTGAGACATAAATCATCACCAGCATTGGTTTTGCATATATATTACCCCTTGGTAGAGAAAAGGTGGTGTCCAGCGTTAAAATGTCTGTGATGGGAGGTGGGGGTGGAGCGCTCACCATCGTAGGCATGTTGCTTCAGATGGGCGCTATATCAAATGCAAGGATATTATTATTATGTTAAAAAGCCTGCAGCACCATTGAAAAAGTGGAGCAGTTTCTCTCTCCCGGGAAACCTGACCCAACAATTCCCCAGATAAAAGGTCACTCAACTGTTTGTAGGATGTTGATGCGCACAAATTTGCTGCTACATCCAGCTGCAAACTACTCAGTCACTATATGTGACAGAAATTCCTATGAAGTGATTTGAGATATTTTGGTGTCACAAGGTCTCTATTATAAAACAAGTTCTTCCTCTCTCTTATTTGAGTCACTGGGTGTTATTGGTGACTGCACTCCTTGCTTATGTATTAAAACCTGTTCTCTTTCATCTTCCCTATGTTTACACTCAAAGCGAACGTGTGGTTTTTTTAAGGCTTTATTTTGGAGGCACACTGTCAGTCAGTTTCATTCTGTGAGTCAGCTGAACTCGGAATGACTGTGGTGACAGTGATTAGCAAGCACCCTCACACTGCCAGCCGTTCTGCCCACACAAGGTCTGATCAGAATAATTTGGGGAAGGAAAGAGGAAGCTTTGGGTCGATGTGTGTTTTTTTGCCTCAACATGTCTCCTATCAGAACAGGGATCTTTGGTTACACATCAAAGAGCGGTTTATGTCTGTGCAGCGAAGTCTTTGTTGAAGACACTGGCGTGAGCACAGCAGAGACACCTTTAACTCAAAGGCTTCAGAGTCCCTGGTTGGGAAACTGAAATGTCCCTTTAATGGCGAAATTGCATGTCGTTTCCAGCGATGGACACTATAAAGAGCCAGCTCCCGGGTGTTGCACAGCTGCTGTTCTGTGTTAATGATTCAATGCATTCCCCAGTGCGCAGCAGCCAAAGCTCACAGCAGAGGTTTGATTGGCACCTCGATTCACAATAGTAGACCCTTGAGTTGTGGCTGTGGATGTCCAGCCTGATGGGGAATTAGAGAAAAGGCCTTACCCTGCCTTGCTATCCAGTAACTAGATCAGCTGCAACCCCTCAGTGTTCACAGAAAATATTTCAAGCTGACCTGACAGTGGTGTTTGAGACACTAAAGGAGACTGTGAAAGTAAATCCAGGATATACTTTCAGATATGCTGAGGCAGCAGGAAGAGAAGGCAGAGGTTCAGGGTGTGAAGAGCAATATCGGAACAGTCACCAGGAAGCATTTTTTTTACACAGAGTAGAATTAACAGCTGGAATGGGGTTACCAGAAAGGAAGGGTGTTGAGGCCAGACATTGAACTAAGTTAAAAAACAGTTGGATGCTGTACTGGAAAGATGGGTCAAGTGGGGATTCTGGAAGGATGAAACCAAATGTGCCAAAGAGGCTTTTTCCTGACTTATGCAACGTGGGGTTGGAGGCATTCTCCAGAGCCCAGCAGGGTGTGTTCTCTCCAGTCACTGTCTGAGAGATTAACAATCTTCTCTTTATTACAGAGCAAAACTTTGAGGGATGTAAGGATTTAGAGTCTGCATCCAGTGGCCCGCTACCTCAACAAGGAGAATACAGCAAAGACGGCGAAAAACATGATGCTAACAACACAAAGAACAGTGAAACCAAGATCGACGTGGAGATGATTGATCGAGACACACCACCTGACACTCCAGATAACCAAATAGTGGACTTCAGTAAAAAGCTTTACCCAGTCCCAGTGTCCAGACCACAGCCCGAATATAACGGTTCGAAGATGGCTGGTGTTTGTGACAGTGGATTGCCATTTGGCCGAAGTACCTCACCACATGGAATCAGTCCAAACCAAAGATCCAAGAGTCCAAGCGCTCAACTAAGCCCTCAGATCCATTCTCCAAACTCAACTACCTCAGCTCACAAAGGCATCCAGCTTCATATGAATGGGCATTTCAGTAACGGAGAAAGCCTTGTGCCCTACCCAATGTACTCACCTCCAAGCCACCTCCCACATCAGTACATGTACCCCTTCTCTCCCCTCTCGCCCCATTACCCCAGGTATCTTTTGCCCAATTACTCACCTATCATTCACCCACTGAACAGACCAGTAGCGCTCAGCAGCCTCGGCCTTTTCGGCAGGATGCCCCCAGTCTGTGGAAGCTTCCTGGGTGGTGACAGTCTCCCCCATCCCATTATAAGCCCGACTGTTTTGCCCATTCCTCCTCACAGTGAAGAAGGCCAAAGGTTAGCGGTTCCCGAGCAGGCAAGGGAGGTCCTCATTCCTGCTCCTAACAGTGCTTTCTCCCTCGCAAGCCCGCCGGAGGGTTTGAAGGAAAGACCTCTCCGCAGCTCACCAAGCGGAGGCACCACCATAACTTCCGAGCTGTTGGTGCAACCGAAAGCTACCTCATGGCTTCGGATGAATGAGGAAGCAATGAATCTCAGCAAACCAAAGACCATTCCAGCAAATTACCCCGGCTACAAATCTCTCCCTTACCCTCTGAAGAAGCAGAACGGAAAGATCCAGTATGAATGCAACGTGTGTTTGAAGACCTTTGGACAACTGTCTAACCTCAAGGTATCTTAAATTCTTTGCTGAGTAGAAGCAAGTGTGTTGAGTCAATCTTCGTGTGTTGAGTTTCGCCCACAAAATGCACAGTCAATCCACTTTACAGAGTATACTGTGAAACGCTTTGAGAGAACTCAATGACGTGATAAGGTGCTATATCAAAGGCAAGGATTATTGTTATTACTATTATCTATTGAGTGGTGGGGGGTAATTGCAGTCAGACTCAATCCTGTCCTCACTTGATACCTTCACAGAGTGTGGACAGCAGAGCAAGGGTTGGAGCAGAGTGTCATGACCACAGTTCAATCCCATTACCTGGATATCAACTGGATATTCTCTTTGTTGCAGGTACATCTCAGAGTGCACAGCGGAGAGAGGCCCTTCTCCTGCCAAACCTGTAATAAGACCTTCACCCAGCTGGCTCACCTACAGAAGCACTATCTGGTCCACACGGGCGAGAAACCGCATCAGTGTCAGGTGAGGAGACACCTGGTCATCCAGGACTATTGTCACGAGAAAATATTGGAAGAAACATGCTAGACATGCTATAGCTAGACTCAGAATGGAAGTGGGTAAATGTTGAAAAAGTTATGGGGCAAGAGTAGGGGAACAGGGTTAGAGTAATTGGTTCCAGTGGGGAAGCGAGTATCAGCACAGACACGATTGGAAGGGAGCAGGGAATGGGATAAGAGGACAGTTCCAGTGTGGGGGAGTGAGCACCAGCACAGACTCGCGGGGAAGAGATGTGTCAGTTGCTGAAAGATGTCTGGAGATATTGGCTTGCCCATGTGGTTCCTGAGTTGGGCTTGCTCTGGCCTTGTGTGTTGGACGTCCGTCATTGGTTCTGTGTCTGTCCCTCGCCAGGTCTGTCACAAGCGCTTCAGCAGCACGAGCAACCTGAAGACACACCTGAGGCTGCACTCGGGGGAGAAGCCCTATCAGTGTAAGCAATGCTCCACCAAGTTCACCCAGTTCGTCCACCTCAAGCTTCACCGGCGCTTACACAACAAGGAACGTCCACACAAGTGTCACTTCTGTCCAAAGAGCTACGTGCACCATTGCAGTCTGACAATCCATCTCAAGGGCAACTGCTCCATGAGCTCCACTGCTAGGTGGGCCCCAGACGACCTAAGCAGGATCAATCAGGAGATCGACAGATTCGATGTGAGCGAGAACGCGGAGAGACTTGAGGAGAATGCCACAATGGCAGAGGTCGATTTGGTGGCCGAGAAGCTTATCATTGGGGTCTTGGAGGATAACAAGGAGGAGCAAATCCGAGCAGCATACCACAGTGCAGACACCCTGCCGTCCATCAGCTTCCACCAGAGGATCACAAATCCACTGCTCTCTCACCACAACCCATCGCCTCATCTTCCCATCAGAGTCAAGCAAGAGCTCAGTTTATAACTCCATGTGAGCCCACCATTGTGTCTTGGGGGTGAAATTAGTGAGTTCAATACCAAACCAGACTGTCGAGGTTCCCCTACAGTCAGTCACACTGGAAGAACTGGAAGGGAACCCAGGTACTTTAAAGGAACGAGTTCAAAGAGTGCATATGGACGGAAGCCCCTTCCAACCCGTTGTAATCATCTGTCCTTCTGCGCCTGTCTTTTTATTTGTGTTTTGATCTTCCTCAGAGTGGCTTTGTCTGTAAACGCTGCTCACCTGTCGCTCTGCTTGTGTCTTGGTTCCCACCAGCTCTACTGTCAATTCAGTGAAACCAAAAAACTCCCCAAAACAGACCCTTGGCAAGACACCCCCCACCCAATCCCAAAGTGTTAAAGATTCGTGGGGTCCAATCCTGCAATCAGAACTGAACGTGCATCCACAAAGCTTTCTCAGGGTGTGTGAGACTATTTATGCAGCAAAGAAACAAATTGTTCTATATTTTTTATCTGCTAATGGACAATCATATATGACTTTATTCTTCTACAGGCTATTTCTTATTTATTAAAAAAAAACTTGTTGATTCAAAGGAAAAGTTCACAAAGACCATTCTGTGGGGATCGGTTGGTAGTCTCAGGCTGTGTCGGTGTTGGTGGGTGGGGGGGAATTATTGAATTTTGTTGGATTTTGGTGGTTGATCATCTAAAGATAAGGTTAGAGAATGGGCAATTTGTAATTTGATGAGAGTCCAGGCGATGAAAAGCACATGGATGGAGTCCACAAGACTGTCACCTCCCTCCCCGTGTCAAGTCAGAGACATGCTTTGTTCCCATGTTGATTTGAACCATAGGGTTAGTGGCCTTGGGATGTGTTGCTCATAGTGATATCACCAGAGGAATGTAGCTCACTCCTCCAGTGATGAGAGCAACAGTGTTTATGAGAGAGGGGGGATCTGTACAGTATTGAGCACAGCAAGCTTCTTGAAGTTGGGAACATTGATGAACAGAAACAAGAGAGATATTCTGCTCTTCACTGAAGTATATTAGGGTTAGGGAAGATATCGCCTTTGGTAAGTTCAGAAGGAACGGGATGAAAATTTCAAAGAGCTTGCCAAAAAATGTCAATTTTTTTTTGCTTTTACGTTTTTGGGGAATAAAAGCTCGGACAAGCTTAAAAAAAAACCCAAACGAAGCGTGGATTTTTAGACACGTTGAATGCTCAGTAAACTGAGTCTTAGTATTTCTCCAATAGACATGTTGTCCTTTGACTGTGTTTTTGGTGGTTGTAATTAGCTGAATAGCAAAGTGTTGCTCAGGGCACATACAGTATATTATATATAAACTTTTTTTTAAAAAGCAAACCCTTGCATAAAAAAAATGCTACTTTTGCGAGGATTCAAAAAAAAGTTAGTGTCTGTTTTTAAAAATAAGTAGAAAGATTCTAAATTTCCAAATTCTGTGAAACATTTGCGGTACTCAGACTTACAAAGGTGGGGAAACTGAATCGAGAGGGGGTGATTGGGTTCCGTTTGTGGAGGAAATTACCTCATTACATTAGTGTGTTTGCGCCACATACACCCCCCCCCTCCCCCCACACACCTACCCCCTTTGATCAAGAATACAATCCTCTTATTTTATATTTGGTTGTGTTCATACCGACAAACTCCCCCCAAAAAAATCGGTCACTCACTTACATGATTGTTTGTGGGACACTGCTGTGTATGTTGAGTCATACACTGTGAGTGGCTTACAGGAGCCAGACTAGTTACATGTCTGAATCTTCCCATCAGAGGCTGTTGGAGCCTAAATCCTTGTTGATAGTTTCTGTTCTTAATACCTCCCAGGCTTTAATACCACAAATCCACTCGCTTTAAGAACTATTATCCTCATGTACACCTTGCTGGTTCGCTGCACTTTTAATGACTATCTATCTGCAAGCAGCTAATAGCAATTACCTAAAGCCTCCAAGCGTGGCGGAGCCCAGCTGGTCAGGCCGGGGTGAGGAAGCCACGTAGTCACGACCAGTGCCTCTCAGTCTCGGCAGCGGCATTGATTCTGGTTCCCATCTCCAGCTCCGTCGATCCGAGGCTCTCCTGACCAAAGACTCGGCCCGCTCCCGGCAGCAGTCGCTCGCTGGGACTCAACAATCCCATTTATCCACGAGCCCTCATTCTTCTCAAATTCCAAATGGTGGAAAGTCAGCAGGTTGGCGACAACTGACTGAACTGAGCAGAACAGGGCTAAAGCGAATTTCGTCTCCACGGACTGTATAACTCCCCACTACCCCCCATCCCTGCCGCCCATTTATAACAAACCAAATGTATTCAAGCACTGTTCAGACCAATTTTAGGAATCAGGTGGTTCAAAGCCCGAATATTCAAGTATTTCTCGGCTTTGGGTGAACCACAGGATGAAATTACAGGGAATATTGTACTGACATACAAATTGCACCAAAGTTACTGTTTTTATTTCAACTTTATATGTTTGTGTTTAAGTGGACTTGTTTTTATAGAAAGAATTTTGTGATGTTCTATCTTATGTTTACATTTGCTGTTTACACTTTATTTATGTTCAAGATGTAGCTAATTAATGTGACCTAAATTAAACTCATTTCTATGTTTCAGTGAAATCATGCCTCGAGGCAATTATTGTTTACATTTACTGTCCGATTTGTGCTCCTCAGCACACTGTTGTCACCACTTGCATCAGAGGCTTAGTATTTTATAGCGAGTCTCTAACCTGATTTGTCGCTACGACCTGAGATTGTGGACGGACCCCCAGGTTAGAGACAGAGTAAAGCTCCCTCTACACTGTCCGTCCACAATCCCAGGTCGTAGCGACAAAGCAAGTTAGAGACGCACTATAAAATACAAAGCCTCTGATGCAAGTGGTCACAGTCACTACACATGAAAGCAATTCCCCAGGGCTGTTTTGACGTTGTAGGTGATGTTATATCCAGCATGAGGATAATTATTATCATGAAGAGTAGTTATCACTTGCTCTAGCGTGGACCATGCTGCTGACCCACAGCCTCGCTGACCCTTATAAAGACCCCGATAAAATCCAGCACACAAGCTGCAGAGACCCAGCACGGAAGCGGGTAGGAGGGGGGCGTGTGGGGGGGAGGGCTAACGTTCAGCCAGTCACGGCACTGGAGCTGCCAACCACAGGACACAAAGTGAATCTTCAAAAACCACTGCAATGTCTCGGTCACCCAAGCCCTCGACACATTTCCTTCTCAGCTTCTAACCTCTGCCACAGGCCCCGAGAAACGGTTCATTTGATGTCAGATTAATTTTAACAACCACAAAAAAGGCTGCAAGCTAATGAAAGTTCATCGACAGCAGGAAGTCGAGGGCCGGCTCAGTAACCTGAGAGACACAAACTTTCATATTTCAAATCTCTCCCGGTGTCCTGGCCTGTCCTGTTCTGGCTGACAAACTCCCCTACAAAAAAATCAGTCACTCACTCCATGGCTGTTTGTGCGTCACTGCTCTGTGAAAACTGGCTGCCGCATTTCACCTACAAAAAATACACAGTCGCGACAGTTTTCTGTATATCCTGTGAAGCTCTTTGGGACATCTTGATGACCCGAAAAGGCACTACATCAAATGCAAGGATTATTATTATTTTTGATTTCCAATAAAGGGAGTTGGATGGTAGTGGAGGCTAGATCAAGATTAGCTGTGAACGAGCCCTGTTCCTACACAATTCAGATGTTTGTTGTTATGTGTTGCACAGGCATCATATTGTCCTGATGCAGAAAGAGGCAGCAAAGCCAGTGAGTCAGCAGCAGGTCGTGAAATGCTGGGAAGAGGTGTTAAAGTAACAGAGACAAGGAAGTTGGGTCTGTTATTTCTGAGTAAGCTCAGAGACACTCTATGAAGATTCTCTTTTTGATCAAGCATCTATTTATGACAGTTTCATACCAATGGCTTTAAGGACTGTACCACCAGCCTTCAGCACTACCCGAAACTGATTCTGTCCTAAGGTAGCCACACGTTCCCCCATTTCTGGGGACAGGCGTGAGATGAAGGACAAAAATTATGATCTTTAGGCGGGATTTGAATTTGGGGAGGGAGGAGGAAGGGTGGAGAGATTGAGGGAGAGAGTTCCAGAGTTTCAGGGCATAGTGGCTGAAGGCACAGCCACCAATGATGGAGCAGAGGGGACGAGGGACAAAGAGGAGGCCAGAACTAGCCGAGCGAAGGCAGCGGGTGGGGGTGAGCGGTGATGGAGTGGGGAGTGGTGGTTGGGCTGGGTAGTGGGTGGAGTAGATGTACTCATCAGAGAAATACAGCCATTAATCCAACAAGTTTCTCCAGTAACTGCTAGCATCAGGAATTGCGTTGAATTAAATTTTTTATTATCTGTGTCCCGTCCTCGAATTTGGTGTACAAAATGTGGTCACCCTGTGATGAGGTGCATGCTAAGATCCCCGCAGTACTATCAGAAAGGTGTTTCTCTCTACCAATATCCTGGCCAACAATTCCCGGGTAAAATTGGTCCTTTGTAAGCTGCGTGCAGCGCGTTGCTGTGTTTCCCTGTAAAATCTACGGTCACTACACTTGTCAGCAGTGCTCCTGGTAAGCAACGTTTAAGGTATGAATTGATGCGATTAAGAACTAATGCACCAGGCACCAACAATTTAATAAGGAAACAGGCAATGCTCATTTGAAGCGCTTCTCTGATCAGTGTCTCAGTAAACCAGCAGTTTGAGTACAAGACGGAAGATGATTTAGTCGCCAGCAAGTGAGAGCTTAGGTGAGAATAAACAGCTAAAAATAACTCCGAGATTGTGCAAGTTGCTGAGGAGAGGAGCAGAGCACCAGTTATAGGAGGTAATGCCAGTCAGTCAACACGTCTCTTGCTCCACTCTCACCCAGTCTCCCTGGAGCTGAACTGGCTCCATGATGACTTATTCGGCAACGGAATGTCAGAATCGAGCCTGCCTTCTGTGTTGATCTTGGTAATCCGGTTCCTTTGCCAGGCGGATCCACAGTACTCCAGGACAGTGCAGATGACCGCACAACCAGCCTGGATCATCGGCAGGACTTGGCAGGGCAGAGTAGTCCCTGTGGGCAGGAAATCCTCCCACTCAGGTCCTATTAACCCGGCAAGCGAAAGCCGTAATGGGTAGGCTAGTCCTAGCTGGACAAGCAATGGTGAACTCCCACTCGGTCTCAGTCTTGCTGACTCTCGCTCGCGCTCACCCTTGCTCTCTTCCTCTCTCTCATCCTTTCCCTCTTTTTCATGCTCTCTCTCCCTTTGTTCAGTGCCTCCCCACTCACACATTAACCACTCCTGCCCTCAGGAACTCGTTCTTAATAATAATAATAATAATCCTTGAATTTGATATAGCGCTTTTCACGTCGGGAGGACGTCCCAAAGCGCTTCACAGAACACACTGTAAAGTGAATTGACTGTATATTTGTGGGCGAACGCGGCAGCCAATTGCACACAGCAATGTCCCACAAACAGTCGTAGATTGAAAATGACCAATTTATTATTGTTTTTGGCTTTGGAGGTATTATTATTAGGCTCTGTGTGGAGTAAGGAAACTTGCCCAAGGTTTCGCCCTGACCTGGAATTGAACTCAGGTCTCTCGCTTGCAAAGCGAGAGCTCTAACCACTGAGCTACAGGACTCTAGGACATACACACAAGCTCCTGCTCACGTCATGGGATCCCAGTATTTTGCTCTTTTACACTGCACTTTTACTACTCTTCTCCCCATTCCACACACACACACCCAAAACACTCTCGCAAACTTCTTAGAAACTCATCCATCCCTCAGATGGTGTTTTGAGCTAAATCCTCAAACACCCCCCCCACCGCCCCTACTGCCACACACACCCAGCTGCTCCCCCTCCCGCTGCCCACACCCCCACCCACCCCCCTAATAAATTCCAGCCATCAGTCACCATCCAGATTCTCACATAAAGAAGTCCCAGATGGGCAGTGTATAATGGGGGATGGCGAGAGGAAAGAGAGAGACAAAATGAGTGTGTTTTGTTGTGATTATTGGGATGTTTGGAGAGTAAACTTGCCTTAGCTTCTATTCTGGGAAGAGCACGGTGTGTCATCTCTGGACATTCTGACATGTAATAAAAAGTGTTCTTTACAAAATTCCCATCTGAGTTCACACACAAGCCCAGCTCAACTCTATAGTTTCTGGAACAGAAACCGATGAGTGACATTAGCAGATACTGGCTAGAGGCAATGAACTGACTTAACATTCATTTAATGTGCCTTTCAGTTCCTGAAAGATACAATCTCCATTTGGTGAAAATTTCCAATTTATGCTCTCTTAGTTCTCAGACACAAACAACCCTCTCTTCTCAGCCAGCTCTTTAACATGTTCAAAGGGTTTTATTTTTGTATTAAGAAATAACTTTTTTATCATGTCGTCAGCTCCCAAAGTTGCAGGTTGTCAGGAGTACTGACTGCATATCTTACGGGTATACCTTTTTTGCAGAGCAAAGTCTTAAAAACTGCCTTGACGTAAGTGACTGATTTTATCCAGAGGATTGTCAGCCGGGACGCCAGGAGGGAGAAACTCCCTTCTCTTTTCTCAATAGCGATGAGGGATCCTTAACGTCCACCTGAATAGGCTCAGATGTGGGGTTTCCTGGTGTCCTGGTCAACAATACTAATTGTTAATTTGCATGTGGGATGGTGCTTGCAAAAACACAGTCACTGTAGTACCTAAGAGCAATTCCCAGTGAAGATTCTTTGAGATGTTTCGCCCACAAAATACACATTCAATCCACTTTATAATACATTCTGTGAAGTGCTTTGAGGTGTCTCAACAATGTGATAAGGCGCAAAATCAAATGCAAGGAATATTGTTATTATTATTGACGTTATTGGACAGATATCAATGGCAAAGATCGGTCTCAGTGAGTGGTGGGAGCAAATGTAATTCAGCCTCAGTAACAATCGGTAATTTTCTACTTGGAAACCTTATACTGTAGAATGAACACACACACCCACCAGACAATAGCTGTGCTTCCTCATACAGTGCACACGCACGAACACACACGTTTCACTCTGGCTGTGAAGTTGTTCCCAAATAAGGGTTGGAGGCTGATGTGTGTACGTCAGTTAGCCTGACTGACTGATTGACTGGAGGGATTCCTGGAGATTAAGCGTTGACGTGTGCCACCACCCGCACTCCTTCTTCCAATAAAAGGGATGATTTCATATGGGAAGAGGTGGTGGGTAGGAAGGAGGGAGGTTTGGCCTCTTTAGGGAAGTTACCATGAAGTAATTTAACCCTCACACTGCATGAGCAGTATGATTCAGGGCAGTTTCTTCCAACACACCTGAGGCCCTAAATTCCACACACTCTTAGCTATGAAAGAGTTCATTCGTGTCACCTGTGCCTATTATTATGCAGGCCCATGCTTCAGCCTAGGATCATAATACAGTCACTACACTGAGAGTGGGGGCAAAATGGGGGTGGGGCTAGACTGCTTTTTTGTTGCTTTTTGGTAGTTCACAGGGAGAATAGCATCTGGGTGCATTTGCTCGGCTGATCAATCAGTCTCAGGGCTGCAACATTCTTAAGTCATTAGGTGACCTCTGCGAAATACTGCGTTTCGCCCACAAAATATACAGTCAATTAACTTTACAGTATATTCTGTAAAGAGCTTTGAGATGTGACAAGATGCTATATCAAATGCAAGGATTATTATTATTATTTACCACAGCCCAGCATGTATAGGGTTAACACGGTTACTTTCTCTGAAGGTCATGTATTTCTGTTTGGAGCTTGTCTCTGTGATCGTCTTGCTCATGCTTTCATGTAACTTTACGGGGCTTTTAAGAGGAAGTGTGCATTGTAGTAATATCGTCAGCAACACAGAACTTGGCTTACAATAAGCATCAGCTCAGGCTGAAATGGACGTAGTTGGAAACTCAATTGGAGAAGTTAAATATCTGATCTTAGAAGATATCTCTCACTTTCCCTGTCTGGTTCCCTTCCTATGCTGCACCTAGTCCCACCAGTATAGCAATTCAGCTGGGCAACGCAATAATCTTTGCATAAGCCTTATACTTATATATCGTATAATTGCCTAAGTAGTACATGCACGCGAGTCCAATTCAGCTTCCTATCAAAACCACTAAGGTATCTTCGCACTACTTGTATTGCTCACCTCTAATTCGTAACGCCGCTCCCCTACCTTCCATTACTTATGCACTTACTGACTGCTTTGAATCGCGGGAAATGATATCCTGAGCCATTGACGCGTGTATATTTATTTACCGGCCTGAATGCACTGAATTGCTGTAAATGTGGTCTTGATCCGTCGAAACTTGCTCAGAAGAACTTCATTTCCCCCCCGATTCCCACCCTTGCCAGTAAGTGCGCATATGCGACGGGTCAAGACACATTGAATTGGAGGAAATATAGTCTTGACCCGTTGCCGCGTACGCACTTACTGGCTGCATTGAATTATGCACGCGCAGAGTAAATCGAATATGACTTGTAGAGTTTATCTGCAACACAGACTTTGCATATAAGTCCTATTAAATGTAATGGTCCCAAGTGATCCGACTTGTGTGAGTTTTACTGTAGATCAGAGATTCTATCAGACCCTAATTATGTAATCTCATTACCTGGACTATTTCAGCTGAGAGGTTCCTATTGGCCTCGGGAGTAAATCTCTGCTAATAGGTGTGAACACCTGCGAGATGTGGGGACATCTTAACAAGGAAACCAAGTATGTCAAGCATGCCACACACATCATGTTTGCCACCATGGCCATACATCCGGAGTGGAATTTCCGCAGAACAATATGACGTGGCTCGTGTCAGGGTTTGGCGTCTCATGTTACAAAGCAGTTGTTAGAGATCTCATCGCACTTTGGGTGCTAGTGGCTCAAAGTATCTGTTAAGGTTTACCTGTTGACTGACTGACATCCTATCTGCTATTTGCTGCTGTTTCAGTCAGAAAAATGATCATCAATTAATGCCATACCGACTCTTGTTTAACCCTGTTCAAATGAGGACTCGGTTTCACCACAAGTGAGTAAAATAAATTCTCCCCCCACCCGCCCCATGTGTATCAGAAATCTTTCTGTCACACCTCCAGCACACCCACCTTCGTAATTGATGCCTCGCACTAACTGGTCAATTCCTGGACATGAAGCTGAATCATTTCCCAGTTTGCCACACTTCCTGTGGTATGTTCGGCAGCACTGTGATCAGCCTTCGATACTGGGAATTCCATAGGCTTCAGGTTTTGGTGAATTTTCAGTCAAACTGCTGGGAAGCGGGAGCAAACACAGTGGGGGCTTTTGTGAGGAAGTCTCTTCTGTAAAGGTTACAGAATTCACTGACAGTGATTAACATTTCACTCGGATCTCGTTTCCCAGGTCACATGAGGAGCAAACTGCCTTCTCCAAGTAACACCACAAGACATTCTGAGTCTGCCCCCATCTCCTGTCTCCCCTGTAGCATCTCGCTTCTGGGTCAGAAGGTTGTAGGCTCAAACCCTCATGTCGGACTTTGAGCTACAGTCTGAATACTCTAGAGCAGTGCTGGGGAGCCCTCGGATGAAACATTAAACCAAGGTCCCGTCTGTGCCTAACTAGTCAGACATTAAAAGATCCCGCTATTGGAAAGATTGGTGTCCTGGACAATATTTCCCCAGATAAATTTGCTCATTCATCTCACGGCTGTTTGTGGGATTCTTGCTGTGTGAAAATTGGCATTGGCCTATAAAATATACAGTCACTACACTTGACTGTTTACAGAATTCTGTGAGATGCAATGTCAAATGCATCTATTGTTGTATATCTCTGGAAAGGGGCAGCAGGTGTTAGCGGGGTGGGGTACTTCCTAGGCGGTGGGGGGCGGTGAGGGGCTGAAATCAGGGACTCAAGTACAGATGAAAAGGGTATTGTAACGTTTCCTTTATTATTCTGTGGGGGAAGAGGAGGGAGTATGGGGGAAGAGGGAGGGGGAGTGGAGGGGGAGTGGGGGAGTGGGGAGAGTAGGGCAAGTGGGTGGGGAGAGGGGTGATGGGGGGGAGTGAGGGCGCAGGGAGGAAGGGGAGAATGGAAGGGAGGGGGACAACATGAGTAACTGTAGGATGTCTGAGGTGGGATGTGGGATCTGGCATGACCAGAGACTGAGACAGAGCCTCACACAGGAGAGGCTGAGGAGCCTCCAGGTGTTCTTCTCAACATCCAACGGACTTTGTATTGTACTGTACGTGGCCTCTGGGTGAACCTGCTGCTAAACCACAACAGCTCAAGGCTCCCCTTCCCCTTCATCTCCATCTTTATTTTCACATTTTGTTCATTTATTTATAATGCTTAAAACTAACCAAGACATTTGCAGCTCTTGCACTCGATGCGAAAGGCTAGAGCGAGACTGCTGAGGGCGAGGACTCCGTAATTAACTCTGCGCTGTCCCCGCCACAGCCTCTCGCAAAGAGCGCAACACGGCTCCATCAGAGCATGGCTGCCCACAGAGCAAGCCATTCACAGTATCGCTAGCCTCTATAATTACAAACTGAGCTCGTCACGTACAGCCATCTGTCCCCGCCACACTACAACACGCGCTGCTATTAATTGTCCTCCGTCTCTTCCCTCCACCGCCTTCGGCACCGATATCTCGGGCAGTCTCGCGCTCAGCTCAGCAAAGAGGTATTTTTGTACAGACTGGTTGAGAACCAGAGTTTCAATCAACCCCATCTCACCAGACTCAGCTCCGAGACCGTCAAAATAGCAACGAAAAATGACTGAGTGAGGTTGCACGGCTGGACACTCGAGCGTGGCTGGACGCACAAAATCTAACCAAGTAGCTGGGAATGTGGAGACCCATAGCATAGTGGTTAGCGCGCTCGCCTCGCAAGCGATCAGACCGGGTTTGATTCCCAGGCAGGGCGAAACCTTAGGCAAGTTTCCTTCCTCCGCACATCTCTGCTTCCTAGCAGTAAGTAGGAACCCGATTGTTAGCCGATTGGTGATTGCTTTAGGAAGTAATAAGCCCTAAAAAAACAGTAATAATTTGGATATTCAATCCATAACTGCTGTGCGCAATTGGCTGCTGCGTTTCACCCACAAAAAAGCAAGATCAATCCACTTTACAATATGTTCTGTGAAGCGCTTTGAGATGTCTCAACGAAATAATAAGACGTTATATCAAATACCAGGATTATTATTGTTATGTTGGTCAAAGAAGGAGACGGAGATTCAGTGAAGAGAGAAACTGAATGAGTTTGCAGAGAGAGACTGAGGGATAGGGTGAGATAGTGGCAGCTGATCTCGAGAGGCAAAGAGAACTTATTGGGCTTTCACATCCTGAAAAACCTTCAATATTCCTAAATCTCTCAAACTTTAATCTTTGAAGAGTTACTTGTTAGAGAATGGGTATCATCAGAAACAGGCGAGAGGCCTGGGGAGAGGAGAGAAGGCCCGAGTCAGGGCAAGAGCGGTTCAGGATCAAGGGAAGAAATACAGAGGGGTGACGAGAGATGGATCAGCTCTTCAACCTAACGTTGGAAAAATGCCCAGGCTGCCTAGCACATCAAGGCTTCTAAACTCAAAGTTACACAGAGTTACATATAGAGTTACATGTAGGGACGTGAGTCTGGCCTGCTGGCAAGTCCATTCTCCCTCACGAGAGACCTGGCTTTCAAATCAAGCCTAATTTTATGACCCACAAAATCCTAAATTCTAGAACTTCCAGACTGACTCTACCATTGACGTATTTCAGAGCCAACAGAAGTTGACAAATTACTTGAATTCGGCCTCAATTTTGAAGTAGGGTTTTTTCACAGTCCATAAAAGAATTCACAGTAAAACTGCTTCAAAATGAAGGCTGAGTTTGACCTAAAGTTTGCCAATTCTGCGGCGTTCTGAAACTCTAAGAAAGTGCAATTAACCAAGACCCAGGATGGATTTTTCTGGCTAAGGTCTTAAGGCTGAGACAAGGATAAATGCGGTGCCTCAGCTGTAGTCAGAGGCCTGCCAGCCCTCCTGTCTGTCACTCTGTGCCCTTTGCTTAAGGCTCCACAGATCAGTAACTGCATGCGAGCAGGGCCAGTGTGCACAGAACTAGTCTAACTGGGGGCTGTCGGGCAGTACACTGGGACAATAAATGTAACCAGGTTTAAAAAAAAGTGCAAAAGTATTTGCTAAAAGCCGCCTCGGTGTGATCACCCGATTGCCTTGTGTCCTGGTCAAGAATCACTACTAACTCTTGACAGACTGAAACAAATCTCTTTGGTCAAAGAAGAAGAATCATCAGCCCTATCCTGCCAACATGCACATATATGGCAGAAGGCAGTGTCAGGCAGAGAGAGAGAGCGAGAGAAACCTCACCGCTATCTGGTGGAGAAACAGGAAGCCAGGTCAATACCGGATGTCCCCAATCTGCAGCATAGGACTATGATGGCTGGCGTAGACCCACGTCATTTACAGCATTGCCAGTTGCACAAGAGCGTTCTGTGCGTAGCTTCACTTTTTTGTGAACACCGGTGGCTGCGTTTCTCAGCTGGAAAGAACTCTGTGGCGCTTGGTTTAAACCTCCTGCGAAGTAACCTCGCAGGGGCTTTCCTGAGCAGCAGCGAATAACACTGAAATTAATTGGAAAATATTAACCCGCGCAAAGAGGAGAGAAAATTACCTAGGGTCGTCTTACTGTAACTGTTGTTATCAGGAGGGCTGGTGGGAAGGACACACGTTGTAGCTGTCGGAAAGTGTTAAACCTGCCAAGGTCACTTACTGTGAAAACGACTCACATCTGTCATAAAGGAAACATAATTAGCAATAGAGCCTTTTATATCGGCCATAACCCACGTTACACCAGAGAGAGAGAAAGAGATTAGAAAGAGAAGAAGAAAGAGAGAGTGGTAGGGGGCAGGGTGGGGATACGACATGGAGGGAGAGTATGAGGGGATTTTTCTGCTGCTTGTCCAGCTAGGATCACCCTACCCATTAGGGCTTTGGCTTGTAGGGTTAACAGGAGCTGAGTGGGAGGATTGAGAGAGAGAAATTTCCTTTTCTTTTCCTACAGCACCATAGGATTTTCAACATCTACCTGATCAGGCACAGATAGGACTTTGGCTTAACGTCTCAGCTGAAGGATAGAGTTCGTTGTAGCCTGGGTGGAGTTAGAGATGTAATAAGCCCTGAAATTTCCCTCGTTGTTGTGTTCGGCATCATCTGAAAGTGGAATTTTCTGGAATCTTTGTGCATGTTGTTGACAGTATCTTGGTCTGGTTTTGGTTTCTCCTGTAACCAGAGCGGTGATCGTTGCACGATAACTTCCAACCCCAAGACTTGTTCAACCAGCCTAGCCCCACCCGAACCCTGAATTTCCAATTTACTATTGACGACAAGAGGCTGAAAATCAACACTGTGTCCGCACTTACCTTATAATTTGCTAATTTGCACCATTTCTCCAACACGTTAAAATTCCCTTCAATCCTTGGGAAATCCGGGAGTATGATATTTGGGAGAATAGAAGCTCTGGGTCTATTACTGGAAAAATTCCTTAACCACATCAAGAAATCACATTAACAAATATTGCATGTTAGACATTGGCAGGTTGGCCTCTAACTAAAATATCAACTCTCCATTGGGACCCGACTGTTACCAGTCTGAGTCTCTGCTTCAGATTAAATAATAACAATAATGCTTGCAATTGATATTGCACTTCATTACGTCATTGAGACGTCTAAAAGCGCTTCACAGAATATATTGTAAAGAGAATTGACTGTGTATTTTGTGGCAAATGAAACACAGCAACCAATACAGCACAGCAGTGTTCCACAAACAGTCCTGGATTGAGTGACCAAATTACTATTATTATAAAATTATACTAAATGACAAATTTCATACAGCACTTGTGAACGTGTTGAAGTCCTGACACTGTGTGTCCTCTACAATCTCTCCGCACGATTTGGCTTCTGGCACTGATACATCAAAAAGAGCATGTCATCGTGGGTTGACTCTCGGAAATGGGTTTGGACTGTATTATTGATTCTCTCCCAGATCACAGATCACAAATTAAGTTCCTGTGAGGAAACAGCCTTTTCCCGTGTGTTGGAATTCCAAGGATTACTGGCTGTAGCTCAGAATTACTGGAAGGAATCTTTAAACAATGCAGTTTTAGCTGTTTAAAGAGCTCCAAGACACTGCACTCCATGAAGGACATTATATAAATGCAAGTTGTTGTTGTTAAACTCCAGCTGTAACACACCGCACCCCCAAGACTTGGCTCTTGCTAACCTGTGCCCAATATTTTCCAGAACTAGGTAAACAGGACATGTCCCTTGGGAAAGAGGGTGTGCATTCTATTCCAGACATGGGAATTTCCGTATATAGGTGGCATGAATAGAAATCTCAGTCTGGTTTGTAGCCTTTTGAACATGAACAGACAAATAACTGTCTGTCAAACAAAAGGTCCAGAAAGGAATATACAGTCTCTCTGCAGTGCCTCTCTCAATGTTTTACTGCAGGTTGTGACTTGCTGCTGGAACAGAAAGTGCTCAAGTGCTACCTGCCGAGTGACCAGCCAAACAGAAGCATCTGAGTCATGTAGAGTAATGATTAGGGCGCTCGCTTCACCCTGGATTCGATTATTGGGAAGGGCAAAACTTTAGGCAAGTTTCCTTACTCCACATGTGCTCTGTTTATCTAGCAGTTAGTAGGAACCAGGTTTTTAGTCGATTTGCAGATAATAACTTGGACGCTCAATCCACGACTGTTTGTGCTACTGTGTGCAATTGGTTGCCGCGTTTCATCCACAAAATACAGTCACTTTCCAGTATATTCTGTGAAGCGCTTTGAGATATCTCAATGACGTGATAAGGAGCTATATCAAATGCAAGAATTATTATACCACTCTATTGCACTGATGTCTTAGTGTTGGCTCACAGAAAGGTTCCATGTGGAACGTCTCAAACCTTCCCCGCTTCCCTTGTTCCCCCACACTCCTCTCCTCCCCTCCCTCCTCCCCCCACCACTGTTACTCGTGCGTTTTGGTCAACAGCTGCCCCCTCATCTTTCCATCGTTGTAGGAGTTGACAGTCAGAGCACTCATGGGTGAGAGATTGAGATATGTCCTGTTGGGTTTCCAGTGGGTGGAATCCTCCGTTAACTTTTTAGTGAAGTCAGTCCATGGGCAAATAAGTCATAGTTGACAGGGTCAACAGCCACATTAACAGCAACTCGCACTTATTACAGCGCCTTTCGCCCTACACAGCAACGTTGATAATTTCTCCTGACTTGAAAGGCTTTATATAAATGTCAATTTGTATTGCATTGCATCTGAGAAAATTCACAGATGTTTAAAATGTGGGTTGGTAGCCTGTGGGGGAGAATTAA
Organism: Callorhinchus milii; assembly: GCF_018977255.1. Lineage (NCBI taxonomy): Eukaryota > Metazoa > Chordata > Chondrichthyes > Chimaeriformes > Callorhinchidae > Callorhinchus > Callorhinchus milii. The sequence goes on from NW_024704751.1 coordinate 16,164,917, forward strand.
CGAATGCCTTTCCCTGCTCGGATCAGTGACTTGAGGAGGGGCAGTAAAATTGGCTGTAAATATCTTATAATTTGAAATGACTGGAAACAGACGGGTATTTCCAGCACTGATGGGATTGTGACAATGTGGTAACCAGAGGCTCGGGCGGCAACACTCTTTCCACTCACTCAGGACATGTTAGGTATTTGATACCACAATAAATTTGAAGTGCTCTGTAATTCCCCTCGATACTCACTAACAAACACATCATAGCCCAAACATCAGGCCTTCTCTGACCTGTGCCTCCCAGAATCTCACCTTTCGCACCTCTCACCCCTGATGAACATGCTGTTAAATGAAGCCAGCTCTAACCACTGAGCTACAGGACTCCTCATAGAATATACTGTTAAATGGTGTGACTGTGTAATCTGTGGGCAAATCGTAATAAAATGGAGAATCTCAGTGGGGAGCAAGCACCATCACAGAATCGATAAGGGGAGTGCAGGGAACGGGATGAGAGTAGACAGCTCCAGTGGGGGAGCAAGCACCAGGACACACAAGGCTGATAAGCCTCCTCTCAGCTGTCTGTACAGAGTGCTATAGAGGGAGTAACCGTCTGCCCTCTCTTGCTGCTCACACACAAAACATTCAGTGACGCTTAACCGAGTATCTCTCGGGTGGACTCTGAAGCAATTAAGGAATTTCTGAAATTTTTTTTAAAAACGTTATCAGTGAATCATTCAATCACTACAGAGAGAAAGCTGCCATTTGGCTCTTGCCCCCACCACATGTGTTATTCCAACCTGCCACACACACATCCCACCCCCCTCACTAACTCGCCTGTGTACACACAGCCTGGAACGAACGATCACTCTGGCAAACAGAAGGCTCTTGTGTGATGGGTGGTTTTACTGATGGATTCTCAATCCTGCAGAGTCTGGATGACACAAAGTTCGATGAGGTCACACTCTACAGGGGGCATGGGCTGTGGTCAGTAACAACACGGGTTAGAGACCAAGTAAAGCTCTATCTACACTCTCTGTCCACACTCCCAGGTCAAAGACATCAGGGTTTAGAACAAAGATTCCTTTACACTATCCATCTACCCTCCCACGTCAGCAATCAAACAGGTTGGAGACATAACCTGTAACCCAGTGAAATCTCTCTGGCATAGCAAAGTGGTTAGATCATCGCTGGTATGTTGTTGTTTAGAATGTGACTCTTTCTCTGAGCTTCTTATTGTTAGCTGGGTGATTCATTTCCTTATTGCGCAAGGCCTGGCATGTACGTGTCAGTGGGAGCACGGAGCAGGATGCTGCCTTGGGTAATGGAAGCAGGTTGAGATGATCCTATTTGAGGAGGGCAGTTGAGGACATCAATCTATTTAACAACAGTCACCTGGTGAAACACACATGTGCACTTACGCTGACATCCAAAGTCACCACGATCTGGGTCAAAGGTGTGTTTGGTTCAGTATCACAACTGCTTCCTCACTCCACCTGACTGACTTCACCATTAACCCTTTGTTTCAATCAGTCACAGGAACATTGATCAAACCTGTGTTTCTCAGTCAGGTCTGCCGTCTCCACTAGATACACTAGGACCCCAAGAGGAACCCACCAACAGCGTTCTAACTAACGAACGAACTAACTAACCAGCCTCAAAGTAAAATAATGATATTCCTTCACTCCCAATCTCTCCTTCCCCTCGCTCCCCGTCTCTTCATTATATCTCAATCCAAATCCCCTGTGAATTCTGTGTAAAAATATGTATCTGAAACATGAGAGGATTTGAGAGAGTTAAAAAGGCTGTGACACCATTGTCACACATTAGTCATCACCCCCTGATCTTATTGCAAAGTACAGATAAGTAACCAGTGTGGGAGTTAGCTCCAACTAATTATAAAACTCAAGCTGAAACTAATATATAGCCATGATTAGAGGTTTAGATAAATGACATCCAATATCAGATAACTATAAAGAGGCACTGTTACCCAAAATATAGTGCCCTGCACGCAGGGAGTCTCAGAGTGCTGCACTGTTATACAACATAACAACAACAAGATTACATTTGTATAGGCCTTTCATGTCGGGAGGACGTCCCAAGACCCTGGACAGGGTACATCATTTCAGACCCGAGTTGAGGTCAGGGGGGGAGAAGGGAGGGGAAGGGGTGGCTGATGGCATGGCTGAGGAGGAGAGTTTTGAGGCGGGACTTGAAGGAGGGTAAGGAGCGGGTGAGGGGGAGTGATTGGGGGATGGAATTCCAGGGGTTGGGGTCAGATGGCTGAAGGCTCTCCCGCCAATGGTGGGGCGGGTGGGTCGGGGGACGTGGAGCAGGCCAGAGCCGGCTGAGCGGAGGAAGTGGGTGGGTTGGTAGGGGGTTAGGAGGTCACAGAGGTAGGGTGGGGCGAGGCCATGGAGGGCTTTGTAGGCGAAGACCTGGATCTAGAACTGGATCATACACTGTTATATACAATATACACAGTGTTATAGCCAATAACGCATGGTGTGTTATGATATAATATAAAGTATTATAGGCAGTGACACATTGTGTTACTATGTAATTTTGATGTTGTTGTTTGTTGTTGTAATATACAGTGTTATAGCCAGTAACACACAATGTGTTGCGTATGTCTTCCCATTATAAAGGCTGAGAAATTATAAATGATAATGATTGCTTCTACGCTTCATGTCAAATGCCCTGCAAGTGTTTACATAAGGACAGGAGTAAGAGATAAATAAGTTTACGAAACTGTGATTGAACCAGACAACAATATAATAATAATAAGTAGTTCAGCAACAAACAAGGTGCATATAAAACATATGACGTGTCAGTCAACAGGAGTTACCTGATATCGGAGCAGGATAGTCAGTGTCAGGGTCAGGTTGAGTGACAGGTGTATAAGGCGCTGCCTGAGCTGAGCTCTCACACTTCATGGTGGCAGCACTGAGCCCCAAAAGGACCCAGATTGTAAGCAATGCTCACCTGTGACACTAGATGACGCTCCACGCTCACCAGGCGAGACCAGATTCAGTTGTAAAAGATAACCAACTTATCATCCTTTATTCACATCAGTAAACCCAGTACCATTTCTCAGATCTTTGTGCAAAGCAGAAACTGATACAGTCCCTCTCAGTTGCAGATAACATGCCTCTGCCTCGCCTCCTCCCTTGACTCCTTCAAGGCCCTTCTCAAGACCTTTTTCAACCGAGCCTTCGGTCATGTTCCCTACACCATCCCACCTCTTGCCCTTCACTGCTCTCAGATCCCAACCTGCAGCTCAGGTCCAAACAGTGGCTTATTCAGTGCCTTGGGATGTCCTCTTAACCCGAAAGGCGTTATATAAATGCAAGTTGTTGTTCTTGTAATGTTCTCTGTTTCAGTAAAACCAGCCCCAATTTTCCAGCTGGTGCTGATAACAATCACCCCTCTCATTCCTTGGTATCAATGTCTGGACTTGGTACAGTACTGACATTAGAGCTCGCTCTCTCTCCTTCGCTCGCTCTCTGCCCCCCCCCCCCTCCCATCACTCCCTCCCGCTCCCTCTCACTTTCTCCCTTGCTCTCCCTCTCGCTCCCTCCCTCTGGTACAGAAATCTATCCTGCGCTCACTGCTGTGGGTGTCATATTGCAGTCTGCTCACCGCCACTTGAGCCACTTGAAGGCGTCTCTCCTGGGGGGAGCGAACGACCGTAGCTGAGCCAAGCTGGACATGGCCAGCACAGGCCTCCAGATGCTGGGCTGTCTAACTGGGATTGTCGGGTGGCTGATGGGATGCGTTGCCACAGCAATCCCACAGTGGAAAGTCCGCACCATTGATGGGGTGACAGTGCTCACAGTGGCAGAGGGCTGGGAAGGGATCTGGATGAGCTGCGTGAACGACAGTGGGGGGCTGCTGCACTGTCACGTGTACGACTCTCTATTGGCGCTGCCTAGTGACCTGCAGGCTGCCCGAGTCCTCTTGTGCTTGTCCGTGGCCCTGGGAGTGCTGGGCATGGCGTTCGCCAGTGTGGGTATGAAGTGTACCCGGTTTGCCCGCAACGAGGAAAGTTTCAAGTCCAGTCTGGCTGTGGCTGCTGGCGTCCTGTTCATCCTGTCTGGATTCTGCGTGCTGGTTCCTGCATCCTGGATCGCCAGCAACGTTGTGAGCGACTATTACAACCCGCTGGTGCCCCATGGCCTGAAGGCACAGCTGGGAGACGCGGTGTTCCTGGGCTGGGGCGCGGCCTGCCTGTTGGTGTTTGGGGGGGCCATCATGTGCTGCTCCTGTCCGCAACATCAGCCGCAGCAGAGAAAGCGACCGTACTACAGTTACCACCCCGCCCTTGGCCCTCCAGCCACCCCGGCAAACAGGTAACGGGAGTAGCTGTTTGGCCCCCTTCCCCATACATGTAACCTTGTGTGTGGCCTTTGCACATATACCCCCCCACCACATGTGTGAACCCCCCATCCCGCATGTGTGACCCCCACGCTTGCTCCCCTCCCCCCCGAATGTAAGCTGGTTTCTCAGTTGAGAAGGTTTTGAGAAGTTGTTGTCAGTGAGCGCACAGTGAAGTGATTTTAATGTTTCTCCCAATTCCAGGGTCTGAAGAATCTGAAATGTATTTCAACTCGGAGTCTGACCAGGAAGAGAAGCAGGTCTGACCCTAACTTAATCCCCAATACAATAAATAGAAGCGAAATTTTCAGTCATCTGGTTTGGATGCTTTAAGCACAGTGACAGGTCTGTGACAGACACAGCAACAACAACAACTTGCATTTATATAGCGCCTCTCACGCAGGGTAGTGTCCCAGAACGCTTTACCTGACGACCATGGGAATGCCGCTTCTCCGCTCGATCCCAGATTCGGGATCTCGTCAGTGTCCTATCCCCTCACCCCCCTTTCCCCCCCCCCAATACTGGAATGAGTGACCATACAGATTTCTTGGTTAAGAAACGCGTTAAGAATTACCGTAAATTACCTTGCCCCCACTGCCCCCCTCGACCCCACATTGTGTGAGCAGACGGAAAACTGTCCAACTCATCAACTCAACAAGATCAGCTCCACTTTCCACCTGAGCGCAGAAGTGAAAGGACAGGAAGGAAAGTCACTGGGTGTCAGATTTCCTCTGGCTGGTTACCCAGTGGGTCGGGGGAACAGGCCAGTGTAGTTATGTGCAGATCAAATGATACGGAGGTGGGGGGGGGGGGTACTGACTCCGAAATTCCACTTATTCTGCAGCACAGTTGTTAAAAATTCTTACTTCTCGTGATATGGTAAAATGGTATGAAGGTTGAGAGCGGTCGGAATTCTGTTGGTCTATTAGTGGATTCCATTACACTGCTGCTGAGACAGACACAAGCCATTGATATTAACCCCATCTCAACTGGTTCCTGTGATCTCCTCCCAGAGTTATTTACCATACAATCTTTGTGGAGTGGTTAGTGCGCTCACCTCACAAGCTGGAGGACCTGGGTGTGATTCCCAGGCAGGGCAAAACCTTAGGCAACTTTCCTTACTCCACATACCTCTGTTTACCCAGCAGTAAAGTAGGAACCGGTTGTTAGTCAATTGGCGGATCGCTTTCCAGAGGCAATAATCTCCTAAAACTAAAAATAACAAAACAATTTGGTCACTCAATCCGCGTCTGCTTGTGGGGCACTGTTGTGCACAATTCGCTGCCATGTTTCGCCCACAAATATATAATCAATTCACTTTGCAGTATATTCTGTGAAGCGCTATATCAAATGCAAAGATTATTATTATTGTTGTTACAGTCTTGGAGTTGGCTTCCAGTCTCACTCCTGTCACTCTGAGACGAATCGCTGCCTCTGATCAGCGCGGCCTTTGTGTGAGTGACATGTCTGAAAGGTTCTCCATGTCCACTGTAACAGGAGCCACTCTGATACTTGCTTATAATTCTATTCCTGGTCTCCAATCTCTCAGTCAAACTCAGCGGCCTCGCTCACTTGCTGGCTCTCTCGCTCGCTCGCTCCCTCTCCACCAGAAACCCGTACTTTGACGTCCGAGACTCGGACTGCATTTCGACTGTTGCATCTCCCCAATACGCGCACAAACACGGACAGCAGCGAACAAGAGATTAGAAGGCTGAGTGAGAGAGAATATCCCACTCCCCGGAGCTTCCCGTCGGTGAGTGGACAGAGGGATGTCGGATACCGGCTGTGAGCTGCTGGCGTTCCTGGTGAGCCTGGTGGGATGGGTGTGTGCGTGTGCGGTGACGGGAATGCCTCAGTGGAAGGTGACCCCGTTTATAGGCCATACCATCCTGAACACGGAGGCGGTGTGGGAGGGAATCTGGATGACGTGCGTTTACCAGGAGATGACGGCCAGGATGATGTGTGACGTGTATGACTCTCTCCTCGACCTCCCCGCTGACCTGCGCTGGGCCCGAGCCTTGACCGCCACCGCCATCGCTGTGGGGCTGCTGGGCATCGTCGTGACCCTGTTGGGCATGAAGTGTACGACCTGCGGTGGGGGTGACCGGAACGTGAAAGGTCACGCCGCGGCGCTGGGTGGGGCGCTGTTTGTCATGGCCGGGCTGTGCGTGCTGCTGCCCGTGTCCTGGGCGGCTCATACCGTGGTAGTGGATTTCTACAGCCCGCTGGTGCCGGATAGCCGCAAACAGGAGCTGGGTCGGGCCCTGTACCTGGGCTGGACTGCGGCCTTTCTGCTAGGCCTGGGGGGTGCCGTGCTCTGCTGCTCCTGTCCCGCACAGCTCGGGTGGGGGGACGTGGGGTCGGCCCGTGCAGCACGAGGCTCCGCTCCCACTAAGAGCCAGACAGCCAGTTACTCCATGAGGGAATACGTGTGAATGCTCAGCTCCACACACCCGGTTTGCTCCACAATCCACTCCGCCTCCTCTCTGCTCTCACTCCAGCACTGGCTCCTCTCTGACTCCACACGATTCCGCTCCGCCTTGAACATCTGCATGACATGGACACAAACTGCATCCCGGGAAACGTCACTTCCATTTGATATTCAAATGTAAACGTGTTTTAATAATGATTACCTGAATGTTTGGAAACAAATCAACAATAAACCCACTATCCTCACCGCACACCGCTCATTGGCTTTCTGTTTTTGTATCTTCACTGTGTGAAACCTCCGCGTGTTAGTTGACTATTGGGATGTTCAGGACGGACGTTAAAGATCTCGCGCGCAATTAGAAAGGGGACAAGAGTTTTCCTCCAGGGTCCCGGCTGACTATCATGCCCCATTGAAGTCGTTCGCTTCCCAACTGGTGACACGATATTGCCTCAACATGGTTGAGTCGCTCATGCTCTCGCCTCCAAGTTAGAAGGTTGTGAGTTCGAGCCCCATGTCAGGGACTTTGAGCTCACAGACTAAGATGACACTCCAATACTGGGTGGATGTTTATGGGACTTTGCTGTGTGCTTGCAAACTACACAGTTACTACACTTGACAGCCTGGAGACGTGGGGAGTCCCGGGGGAGTGGGGGAAACACTCCCTTTAAAAGATGCCTTTAAAAAGTGCAAGTTTTTCCTTTCTTAAAGAGCCTGACTGGAGCCAGTGAAATATTACCCACCGTCGGCCTATCGACAGGTGGGGAGTGAGGGGGGACAACGGGTCAGGCGTGAAGCGGAGAGAGTTCCGAGCGGCCCATTCCCTTGGGAGCAGGGAGGCGCGCACACAGCGATCAATAATTTAGCGCTGGAGCTGAAAGGGACAGTTTACAGGAAACAGATCGTCATCGCTGCTCTGACGTTCCCTGGAAGCTGTCATCTCGTCCGCACGTTCTCATTGGTGTGATCTCACACCAACGCAGCCTTGCTCATCATCCAGTCACACCAGCCCCCGCGCGCGGCCCCCACCGCATCCCACCTCACGCTCTGAGCTGCATAAGTGGAAATCAACAACAACAAATGTTATTTATATAGCCCTCACTTTCAAACGCACACGCACACACGCACACACTGAGAGGAGCTGACGGGGTGAGTAACGTTGCTTATTTATCACTCAGCTTCACTGTGACCTTTGACTGACTAGTTGTTTACAGCTCGTGTCATACAGAGAAACGGTCAGAGCCACACCCTCGCCTCACCCACAGCTACTCGTTGGGGCTCACTCATTAATGAAGACATTGTCTCTCCACACCCTTCACTGTGCACGTCTCCGCGCCGGCTCATACCACAAACTGAATCGACCCTCACCCAGCGGACGGTTTGCGGTGAGGTGGGGGCGGGGACATCGCGCAGAGAGCCCCGTAACCCCCACCCCCCGCCCCATCCCACCATCTGAACCCACAGCACCGGCTGAGGCACTTGGTTATAAGCTGACGGTTGCCTCCGGCTGAGATCAGGATTGGGGAGGGGGCCTGGCTCTGAACAAAAGTGGGCAACAATGTTACAAATAGACCCAATCCTGGTCATCTCCATTGGGAAAATCCTCTAGCCGAGGAAGAGTTTATGTTGTGGGCGTCAGTTCCAGGACATCTCAGTGGGATTCGGCTGGAATAGGATTAAGGAAGTAAACAGAGAACAATACTTTGGATCCCCTCAGGCAGCAGGTTCATGACAGACAGCCACCAGGAAGTAGTTATTTTCTGAGGGGAATTTGCCAATTGGTTACCAGGAACAGTGGTGAGGCCAGAACATGGGGACTCATTAACGAAACAGCTCAGTGCCGTAACGGGAAGAAGGATGAGTGGGAGTCCGGGATCTTGTGACTTCCAATTAGAAATGTACAACAGAGGCACCTACTGGGGGCAGTGGGAATCACGGGCCCTGTCCATTTGAAAGCATTGACAATTAACACTGAGAGACCCACCATCTGATTCCCATTCCCCATCAATCCAATAAGCAGAAAGCTGCTGCTGTAAAAGCTGCGTGACTACAGGGGGTGGGAAAGCGCTCTGGGATGATACTCTTTGTGAGGGGTGTTATATAAATGCAAATTGTTGTCGTTGAGATATCAGACCTCGAGCTCAGCTGCTGAATCCCCGTGATGTTCAGTGATGATATCAAAGAGTGGCAGAACCAGGTATGGGATCAGAGCTCCCGCCCAAAGGATAGCATCGCCGACCATGCAGCACTCCCCCCACCCCTGCACTGGAGAATCTGTAAGATATCGCTTTTAAGAAATCAACGGTAATTAAGGAGGCAATCAGAGGAAGACACGAGGTGTGAAAGGATACTGTGAGTGGGGCCCAGAGTTGTGGGTTTATGGTAGGAGTGTTGTATGTATTATTTTGAGCTGAGAATAAAGGAATTACTCAATACACTGTGCGTGGATTGAGAAACATGACAGTGTCAACCTGGTCTGTGAATTCAAAATGCCTGATGTGGGAACTTGAAACTACAACCTCTTGACCTGAAGTAAGGGCGGTGAGTGAGCGAGCCCAGCTGACAATTTTTGCTGCTACGAGTGGAAGGATTTCAGTCAAACCACAATTCCAGTGCCACCGAGCAGAATACCACTGCCTGATGTCGCAGCCTGACCAAAGGCTGTGAGCAGTGAGTAGGCACAGTGTTACCAGACACAATGTGAGCCCTACCCACCCTTGCAGTCTGATCTCTGCAGTGCGTGGTTGAACCGTGAGAGAGTTCAAATTCGCAGTCTGGCTTCCCAGCAGCAGACACGCACGGCAGCCCAAGCTCAAAAGCACAGCTCCATTGACGTTTCTAACTCTTTTTAAGATTCTAAAAACAAGAAGACCCCCAAGAACCTCAGGGGACCCTGTTGTTTTGCCCCTGTTAGCTGCTGCTTCTACACAGCCACATGGAACTGGTCTGGGCTTCTTTTTGGGACTGATTTCCACTCCTCCTGGGATAGAATCTGTAGAGGTGGCCCACTTCCCCGCAGAGGTCACACTGTTTTGCCATGGAGTTGTATGCAGCAATAACCTAGAAGCAGAAATTTGCATAGCCATATTTCTCATTTGTGTAAAGGAATCTCGGAGCTGTTATAATGGAGTTAACACCTCTCACTTATCATAGAATTATACAGCAATTTGTGCAATTGTGTCTGTGCCAGCTCTTTTAAAAGAGTTTACTAGATTAGATTACAATAGAATAGATTAGATCTGGGAGGAAATCTGATACACAATTAATGAAAGAATGTTTTGCGTTTTTTTTATTCATATTATTCAAATAACACAGGCCCAAAATTCCACCTAGTCTCAGCCAATTACACCATTTCGTCTTAAGAATTGGCATGCCATGGAATTGTGGAGAATTCCTCAACCTAGCCTTCGTTCGGAATCCGGTTTCTTTATCAGGAAAACTGGCTTCCACATTCGGAATGCGTTTAGGAATATCATAGAATCATAGAATGTTACGGCACAGAAGGAGGCCATTCGGCCCATTGAGTCTGTGCGGCTCTTTGACAGAGCAACTGACTTTTATTAACACCACTCACCAACTTCTCCCCATAACCCTGCAAACCTGTGTTCTCCAGATACCTATCCAGTTCTCTCTTAAAAGCTGTTATCGAATCGGACTTCACTGCCCTTTCGGGCAGATCATTCCAAATTCTAACAACTCGCTGAGTGAAAACATTTCTTCTAACCTCCCCTCTGCTTCTTTTGGTAGATATCTTAAGACTGTGACCACGAGTCACAGACACACCTACCAGCAGAAAAAGCTTTTCCCTATCTAACCTGTCGAAATCTTTCATGATCTTGAAGACCTCTATCAGGTCCCCGCTTTTTTTTTCTTTTGTTCCGCTGCCTGAGGCACCGGGAGTAACCCAGAGATCACCACCTTGGATGTTCTGGCCTTGAGTTTGTTCCCCAACTTTTGATACTCGCCCTGGAGTATCTCAGCCCTCTTCTTCCCAATATCGTGGGTCCCCACATGGACCACGACTTCTGGACATTCTCCTTCTCCCTGAAGAATCTTGTCCACACGCGGGGTAAAGTGCACTACCCTCGCACCAGGAAGGCAGCAAACCATCCTAGCCTCACGATTCTTATGACAGAAGATCCTGTCAGTGCCTCGCACTGTTGAATCCTCAATCAGAACAGTGTTGCCCGTGTGATCCATGCCCCTGTCCTGTTGGACAGAATGTTCACTGCTGTCCTCACGGGAGATTTCCACGCTCTCAATTGCTAATGCTGAGTACTGATTTGAGACCGGTACTCTGTTGGGAGTGCTCTGCCTTGCACAAGCCCTCTTTTTTCCCCGTCGCACTGTCACACAATCACTTTTAGCATATGGCTGTGTGTTGGGCTCCTCTGGGAGTGGTCCTATTCCTGCACTCGGACCTCCCGATGGCTCCAGTACCCCTCTCTCATGGTACCTATACAGTGATGGGCTGCTATCACTGAGACATAGGGGAGTGAGGGTCTCCTCCACCATACTGTGCAGGAACCTCTCACTGTCCCTGATGGAGTGCAGTGTTTGCACCTGGGCTTCCAGCTCAGCTACTCTTAGCTGAAGCTCCCTGATTTCCAGACACTTGTGGCAGATGAAGTCGCCGGGGCTTAAGGAACCCTCCATCGACTCCCACATGTGACAGACCTCGCAGTTTATCTGCCACACCATCTTCACAATCTTTATATAGATACAAAGATATATAACCTGCCCCCACTTCCCCCTCTGCACCTATTTCCCACTCTCACCAAATTCCCTCACACTCTGGCCTCGCCTCACTCCAGACGTGGCTCAAGTGAGACTCTCGCAGCTATCTCCTATTTATACTTTCTGGGTGCAACCCATTTCTGATTTGCTCAGCAGTAATTTGGAATTAACACCTAATCAAGTGATTAATCAATAAGTTAAGTTAATCAATAAGTTACTTGTATATACCAATTTTTTTTCACCGCTTTAAAGTTTAAGGCACGAAAATGGTCTCATGGCTGACAGTGGATTGAATTTCAGTATCAGGTACACTCCATCTCTTAATCCTCTGTCATGGGGCGGAGATGGTAAAGCCAGTGAGCTGTATAGAGCCAGACTAAAAGATTTTCAGTACTCTCCTTCAGCTTTTCTGCCCCACCCTTTGGAACACCATCCAACAGTCCCTATGCCTCCCCTACCCACCCCTTTGCCTCCTTCAAGGCCCATCTCAAGACCCTCCTCTTCATCCGTGCCTTCGGTCACCCTCCTACTCCTACTCTCCCTGCCCTCCACCCCTCCTGATCCCAACCCCCAGCTCGAGTGCAAATCCTTGACTGTCCAGAACCTTGAGATGTCTTTCTGACATGAAAGGCGCTGTGTAAATGTAATTCGTTGTTGTTCTTGTGACACATTTGGCAATGCCCAACATCACCACCACGCATCTCTAAAAGGGAGCCAATCTGGAGCGGAGGAAACCTGGACCCTTCTTATCCTAGGTGGGTGGGGGAGGATCAAGGTCAATTGTTGTCCCACCTGTTACCCAGGCTCTGCCCTCCGCACTTGGCCATCGAATGAGCAGTGATGAAGGGGTTAAATGTCTTCAGGCCCTTAAAGGTTAATGTCTCTCTGATACACTTCCTCTGTAACTGGGTGCCTTGGCTGAGTTATGACTGTGCATGTGTCAGTTACAGCTGTGCCTTCGCCTGTGAAGCGCAGAGGAGATTGAGGTTGAGGCTATCTCACAGCAATCAGCAAAAACACAGCAGCAAGAAACTTTCTAAATGAATCAGACGCCTAGAATGTAAAGGTCTCGGTGAGACACCCAAACCTCGGCTCCACCACAACACTCGCACTTGCTGGTCTGGTAAATTCATACTGAAATCCAACTTTTTCTTTTTGAAGTCGACTATTTCATTCAGAATTGCCTGGTCACTAACTGTTACTGTTAACGAAATAACCAAAGGCAGTCTTGGGGTTGGGCTGTTGACAACTCTGGTGTCTGTTACCAAATGTGACACTGGTTTACACAGGGCAAAGACATGAAGTGAATGACCAAAATTATCTGGGGAATTATTAGCCGGGACACCGAGAGAGAGAAACTTCCTTCTCTTTTGCAATAGGTCACAGGATTGTTCACCTCCATTTGAACAGGACACAAATGGATCTCAATTCAAAGTCTCATCTGAAGGACGGCACCTCCAACAATGCCTCGCTCCCCTCCTCTACGCCCACCTCACCTCCCCGACCCCTCCCAGTGCTATATTGAAACATCTGCTTGTACTGTGAGGTACAAAGTCCTCACATGGGTCTTGAACCCAGAAATTCCTGAGTCCAGGCAAGAGTGTTGTTGACTGAGCCCAGTGTCCTGATGCCTAGACGTTCTGCTAATGTTTGTTCCAATTGCCGTAAAGGTAAATCTAAAGTGTGTTTGAGGGGTTCAGGTAGAGAGTGCAGGCCCTCGCCCTGTGGGGAGCCCGTCCTGCTGACTCCACTCATCTCATCAACCCCGACCAGCTATGCTCCAGCCAAAACTCACTCACCACAGGCTTGACAGTTGTTCCCAGGTACAAATTCCATGAGGTGGAGCAACCTGAGGAACTCTCACTCTCACCATTGGGACTTTGGTCTCCACATGGGAGTGATAGCAGGTGAGTCGGGCGGCAACATCAACATTCCTGCCAGAAGCTTTAGCAATTAACTATCTCCTTATCTGGTTTGTTTACTGTTCAGTTATAAGCAACACCACATGGTAATTCCTTTATAGTAGTTAATTACTACTGTAGTTTGTCAGCATTGAAACAGTGTTCTGTAACTACACTGCGTCTATGTGCGCTGTGTCTTTAATTTTGTCTATAATAATTGTCCGCATTTGATAGAGCGCCTTATCCTAAATTGTCTCAAAGTACTTCACAGTAATTACTGTAAATGCAGTGACTGTGTATTTGTAGACAAACCTGGCAGCCAATTTGCACACTGCAATGTCCCACAAGCAGCCAGGAGGTGAATCACCAACTGAAGAATTGTTGGCTAGAATACTGGGGTAACACTCTTCTCTTTTTGGCAGCAGCACTGCGGAATATTTAACATCCACCTGAACAGATACAGATAACCTCGATCTCATCGGAAGGACATCGCAGCATTCATCTCTCCCCCCGCACCTCACCCCCCACCACCCCCCCCACCAGCACTGTACTGGATCATCAGCCTGGACTGAGAATGTTCCACCTTTGGTGGGTTGATGTGCAGTTGCAGACGATATCTGTAGAGCTTAATAAACTTTATGAGCAGAAATGGGTCAAGTGCCCCATCTAGTGAAAGGGACAAACACTACAGCTTCTTGGTGTTAAAATTGTCTGAATATTTTTACGTTTCAGGTCAGCCACAAGTCATGTGACTGGCACTTAGCATCTTCAAGTAGGAGTAATATCTGAAGGCAGTACAGAGTTAGTTGGCAAAGACAAAGCTCATAGTCCACAGTGTTCATTCCAGCACAGTATTGAGGGGGCACTTCATTGATGTAGGTGGCACCGTCCGAATGACATGTTAAACTGAACACCTGTCTGTGCCTGTTCTGGTGGACGTTAAAGATCCCACAACCCGATTGAAAAATAGTAGGGAGTTTCTCCCGTTCTGTTGCAGTTCAAAATGTTTGACGGGTTTTCGATGAGGAAAATAGAGCGAAGCTATTTCACTTCTTATCGTCCACCATTGGCGGGTGAGCCTGCAGCCTCTCTGTCCCCATCCTCTGGAACTGCATCCCGCAGTCCCTCCGCCTCGCCCCCTCCCTTTCCTCCTTGAAGACCCGTCTCAAGACCCTCCTCTTCGACCGTGCCTTTGGTCACCCTCCTTCCCCTGCCCCCTCCCACCCTCTCTGATCTTGACCCCAGCTCGGGTCTGAAACACTGATTGTCCAGCATCTTGGGGCACCTCCTAGCGTGAAAGGCGCTATACAAACGTAAGATCCCCACAAACACAATGGGAAAGGTTAGGAGAAAGGTTTTACACAAGGAAAGGTTGAAGCAGAATGCGCAAAAATTTTTGAAGAGAGAATTAAACAAACAGGAAAAATATCAAAGTTTGAGGGGAAGAGACAAATGTGAGTTCTCATGCCCCAGCCATTATTCCTCTCTCTCTCTCTCTCTCTGGCTAATATTTGTTCCTCTGATCTGTTGAGCAATCATTGGCGAGGAGGCTGACCATCAGCACTGATCCGCCCCCCCCCCCCACCGTGTGTGCGTCTTCCCAGGATTGAGGGAGTTGCCTGTGGATTGGACACTTTCTTTCCATTCCCAGGTGAAACCTGTGCACCTGTCAGACACTCTTATCACCTCTCGCCTCTGTTATCGCTTGTTAACGATTAAAGCCACATGTCGGAGGGCAAGAACAAGCAGGGGAAAGGCGTCGCAAGGTGGAAGGGGGTTTACAGGTCTATTGGGAAACTCTTCTCCAGGAGTGAGTCCAGCCTGAGGGAGGTGGGCAAGGCGGACGGCCATACAGGGAGCGGCCGGAGTCAGCCTCAGGGAGCAGAGGAACCCTGCAATAAGAAAATAGGAACGGTGGGAAAATCACACCATGAGAAAGCCACCAAAGAAAGGTAAATAAACCATCTCGTGTGACTGGGTGCAGGATGATTCACTGTGTCTTGGATTAGCTGCCGGTTATTACAATTTTTTACTTTCATCCATGGCAAACAGCAGTCTCCAGGCTGTGTGGCTCTCACCTTCCCTCTCTCCTCTATCTCTCTCTCTCTCTCTTTGACCCTTTTAATGGGGCTTCACTTCATGTCAGTGTGGTGACTGTATCCTGCCCTCACCTCTTGGTCAGCAGGTTGGAGACCTGAGCTGACAGTCCAGGCTGATGTTCCAGTGCAGCGCTGGAGTAAGAGAGAGTGCTGCATTGTAAAAATATAACAATAATAATCCTTGCATTTGATATAGTGCCTTATTATGTCATTGAGATGTCTCAAAGAGCTTTGCAGAATATTTTGTAAAAGATTGACTGTATATTTTGTGGGCGAAATGCGGCAGACAATTGTGTATTTGATATAGCATTCTAAAAACAGTCATGAATTAACTTTTTTCATGGATTTTATTTTTGTGGGATTATTACCCCCAAAAAACGTTACTCTATTTGACTAATAACCTGGTTCCTACTTACTGCTAAATAAATAATAGTATATATAATAATAATCCTTGCATTTGATATAGCACCTTATCACATCTTTGAGACATCTAAAAGCGCTTCACAGAATATAGTGTAAAGTGAATTGACTACATTTTGGGGACGTGCAGCCAATTGCACACAGCAGTGTCCCACAAACAGCCATGGATTGAGGTGATCAATTTATTATTATTATATTTTTAAAGGAAATATTACCCATGGAAAAGTGATCCGCAATCGACTAACAACCGGGTTCCTACTTACTGCTAGATAAATAGAGGTGTGTGGAGTAAAGGAAACTTGCTCAACATTTGGTCCTGCCAGGAATCAATACAGGTCTCTCACTTGCGAGCTGAGTGCTCTAACCACTGAACTACAGGACTCCACAGAGGCATGAGAAGCAAGGAAACTTGCTTAAAGTTTTGCCTTGCCTGAGAATCGAACCCAGGTCCTTTCGTTGCAAGGTGAACTCGCTAATCACGATGCTATGGGACTCGGTAATGACAGCTACATGGCGCAGTGGTCCTAACCCAGGGCTTTATCCAGTAACCCAATGAACGGCTGCTGTTTATTTCACTAAATGTCATAATTCATCCTGGCCCTAGGCTGAGCTTATGTTTCTGTCAATATTAGCACTGGGTGTTGCCACGTCAATAAAATCTCAGGTACAGAACAAGAGATGTTCTTCAGAATGAATAAACTGAGGTTCTGTCTGTTCTGGTGGATGTTAACGATACCATGGCACTATTTGAAACAAAAAGGGATTTTCTCTCTACCGGTCTCCTGGCCAACATTCTCCAAAATAAAATTGGTCACTCACTTCATGGCTGTTTGTGGGACACTGCTACGCAGAAACTGGCTGATGCAATTCACCAACAAAATAGTCACTCCACTTTATAGTATATCCTGTAAAGCTCTTTGAAGCATCTGAGTGATAATGTGCTATATCAAATGCAAGGATTATTATTATCATAATTAAGACGTTGGTACAAGTAGCCACACCACAATCAGGGATTGAATGATTAGCTGTGATTTAATAACTTGATAAAGCAGATTGGACGGGCTGAATGGCCTCTTCTTTTGGAAGACAGGACATGATTCTGGTGCTGGTTTCTCCCTAGTGGGCAGAGGAGAGGAATCAGCAGCCAGGACACAGCCTGTGTGAAACAAGAATTATTCTGGATGATTTTTGATCAGGAAACTGGGAAGAACACGCTTCTCAACAGCATATTCCCCAACCAATACAACAAACATTGTAAACTGCTGATAATATGATAAATGTGAACTTCTTAAAGACCGGCATGTAATATAGGGCAGGGTGGGATTGGCTGATGCCACTGTGCACAGCCAGCTGCTTGGAGGCAAACAGTAACTGAGTAAACACAGGCTGGTATGATAGGCTGCCTATTGATAAATCCACTGACATTATAGCACCTTGTGCACACACACCATGCCCTGTGCAGCACATGCTGACTGCAAAACACAATGCGGAGAAAGCAGAGAATGGGGATAGAGTAGAGAACTCCAGTGGGGAGCAAGCACCAGCACAGACAGGATGGGGAGAGCAGGGAATGGGATTCGAGTAGGAAGTTCCACTAGCTAGTGAGCACCATAGGAACATAAGAACAGGAGGAGGCCATTCATCCCTTCGAGCCTGTTCTGCCATTTAATTAGATATGGTTGATCTGAACCACAACTAATCCTTCCAATTCCAATTTCCCACTTTCTCCCCATATCCCTTAATACCATGACCTAGGAAAAATCTATCAACCTTACTCTTGAAGGTGTGGATGGATCCTGCATCCAAGGCCTTTTGGGGGAGCGAATTCCAGATTTCTACCACCAACACAGAGAAGATGGGGAAAATGAGGAAGGAATGGGATAAGAGTAGAGTGCTCTAATTGGGGGAAGATTTCCTTCTGTGTCTATGGGAGAGATAAAGAAAGCAAATAGCAAGTGGATTAACAGGCAGTTAAAGACAACCGTAAAAGATAATGATTAACCAATCTTCAATGCCTCGTTTCCGCAATATTTTTTTGTAACCAATTGCAAGCGTATCGGGTTTATTCTAGAATTCTCTCCGATAATCAATTATTGGAGTAAATTTGTGGTCAGTTTGTTGTCACTCGGGTGAGAGTCAATGGGCTCATTGCTAGAGGGCGCTGACCTATTGGAATAATGCAGCAAGTCTCAGAGATCGATCAGCTGGGCTTTAACCGAGGGTCTGTGCTGAGCCCCCACCACCTCCTGATTACTAACCAAGAACCCCCCAACCACGCACACAGACTGCCAGGGTCATGTGTGGAGGGCAGGTGAGAAAAGAATGCTGCCATGGGATCTTTCACATCCCTCTGACCAGGCAGCCAGGTCCTCGGTTTAATGTCTCATCCAAAGGACAGTGCCTTCACCAATGGAGCGCTCTCTCCCTCTCCCCAGTACTGTGTGCCCAGATTGAGTGTTCAAAATTCTCGAATCCACAGCCTCTTGACCAAAGATGAAAGTAAGTGGCACCTTATCGTTGGTCAGTAACAAAGGAACTAGAATTCTCCAAAAAGAATTGTCAAAAGAGGGGAGGATGAAAAGTTTTCTTTACGTTACTGTGGCACAGATATTGTCTCCAATGGAAAGGTGAGCCAGAGCTTGGCATTGCCAGCACTATGACAGAGTTGGGATGGGGGCGCTGAGATCTCCCATCATTTGGCGCAGAGGGGCTTAATTTTTCATGGTTGCTTTGCTCAGGGTGCTGGACAGCAGCGGGGGCACAGTGGACATCCCAGCTTTGTACACCAGCCTCGAGGAGTTAGCACTGACGGCGATGGATAAATCATCCAATCACACCCAAGTGCCAGGAACGCCTGCTTGGGAGACAATTCCGAAGTCAGAGGTAGGAATCTGAGCCACACGAATGGGATAAATGGGGAAACGTGCTGTGTCAAGTTTATATCCCAAACTCTCCCCCCCCCACCCCGCTACCCATCCCTTCACATGATGTCTTCTCTCCTCTTCAAAACCCTTCTCTATTTGTCCAAGCCTTTGATTGACGGCCTTAAATTATTTTCCTCCCCATTGTCTGTGTTTCTTTTGAGATGTTCATTCTTTGTGAAAGGCATTGGAGAAATGTGGCTCTTGTGCTGATTGTGGATAACCCTAGGTAACCCTTAAGCGTCCAGCGCCTTGGGAAGTCCTTCCGACTTGAAAGATGCTATATGAATGTAATTTGCTATGGGTGTCAGCACCCAGCAATCACGGGGCAGGGCTGGGCTAAAGGGTGTTATTTGGCCACTGCAGGGGAGCTTTGCTGTCTGACGTGATCAGGAACTCAGCCTGGGGGATGAGGGGTGGAGAGTACCTGGGATCCTCTGTTGCTGGATGTGAGTGAGAACACAGAGTACAGCATCCAAAAGGAGGTGAGTGCAGCACTCATCTGGGGGGAGGGGATGGGCTGATCAAGCAGGGAGAACGTGCTGATCACAGGGAGGGGGAACACAGTAATTCTTACCAGATGTTGTGTTGATAATATTAATTAATCACATGTCGGTTTCACCTTTGGTTATGGTGCACCCGCCCATATTTAGGGTGTCAGTACCAAACTGACAGGTGATGGATTAGCATCAGTGACTCAATATGTGGGGGAGGGTTTCACAAAATGATTGCGAGCCACATTTCGCCACAAATATACAGTCAATTCACTTTACAGTCTATTCTGTGAAGCGCTTTGAGACGTCGAAAAGACGTGAAAAGCGCTATATCAAATGCAAGGATTATTATTATTATTATAATTGGGTAATCAGAGCCTGAGAGAAAATCACACTTAGTGAACGGCAGAGTTTGAGCATCCAGGGATCTGCCTTCGCAGAATATGTTGCTGGAGTGAACTTGGTTCTGAAACTGTTTCACGCTCAGTATCGCCCTCGTGTGAGACTCGCTCTTCTGTATAGGGCTTTGATGCTGACCCCGATCTGCCCTTTGATCTCTAGTCCTACTAGGAGCCACAGACTTGTGTCCTTAGCCCACTCTGGGAATGTCTGTGGGGGAAAGGTGGGGGTGGGGTGGGGGGGGGGCAGAGACCAGATTTTTTAAGACTCTCCCGAAGAGTGGAGAGTGTCAGATGTTCCAACGTTTCCTCCTCTGGAGATTTAGCCTCTAAGAAGGCCACAGTCAAGGAATTAGACCTCTTTGTGATGTGCTGTCATGTTCACAAATCTAGAGAAAGCCAAGGGCCTGGGGTCATCTCACCATCCTTCTGGATGCAGCTCAAGACAGAACCTGTTTGCCTGATACACAGCAGGCCATTAATATGCCGACACTAACAGTTGCTGATGAGTTCTGTCAGTTATAAGGATTAAAACCGGATTCCAAAGCTCCTCCGGCGGCTGCCTCCTTCATCCTTCATTGGTTTCTTCTCAGATTTGTATAATAACCATTATAAATCCTTGCATTTTATATAGCGCCTTATCACATCATTGAGACTCACCTCAAGTACTCTCAAAGTACTTCAGAATATATTGTAAAGTGAATGAACTGTGTATTTTGTGGGCAAAAAGTGACAGCTAATTGTGCACAGCAGTGTCCCACAAATAAGCCTGGATTCAATGACCCAATTTTTTGGGCGAGAGGGATTATTACTCTGGAAAGTGATCTGTAAATTGACTGAAAACCATGTTCCGACTTACTGCTAGGTAAACAGAGGCGTGTAGAGTGGGAAACTTGCCTAAGATTTCTTTCTTTTTCTTGGAGAGGGGGGGCTGTAACCTGGCACCAAGTGGTCTTCATTCCCATGGGAGCCCGGACAGTGAGGGGTTTGCAGGGGATTCATACACAGGTTCTACAGGGATACTAACAGGAATCCAGCACAAATGGCATCAGAGGGAGAGGACTTCCACTCCAGAAAGCTCCCAGGCTGTCTCAATCCAGCCTCTAGTTTATTACAATAATAATTCTTGCATTTAATACAACCCTTTATAATTAAACATCTGAATGGGCTTCAGAGTTTTGTGTGAAATGAACTGTTTGTGTATTTGTGGGCAAGTTGGTGAGAGCTCCCATCAGAAAACTGTCTATACATTGGCTACGAGAGTGAAGTGAAGGACACCGGCTACATGCGAGTTGTTCTAATTGCGATGCTTTCACTCCATGGAAAATCTCTTGGCTGCTTTTCACCCTGTGGTTAAAAACACATCTCTTAGCGCACCTTTTCCATTGTCTTTCATGGTCCCAGGTACTGACCACAACACGTTCCTTGACAGTGCAGTTAATGGTATCAGACATTGTTACACTTCACTTATCTGCAACAGAAAATAAAATTTATTGTAAGAAAAAAAACAGGGGATAACAGGACTTTGGAAACACCCAGTCCAGAGAGCCGGGAGATAAACTATCAGAGCATTGGGTGATGAAACGGCATTTCCCAATACACCCCTGAGCTGGAATCATATAAAGAGCAAAGTCCTGCCATCCCCACAGGCCAAACTTACACTTTACACCAGTGGAAATCAATCCTTCCCATTCTCATCAGGAGCAGATCCCAAGGAAATTCCTCAGTGACTCAACAGTAGCTAATGGCTCCTTGACATTTACAGTCCTGAGCAAACTGAATTAATTGCCCAACTGCGGAGGTGTAAATTGGAAAGGATGGTTTGCCCTAAGGTTTCAATCTTGTTGGGGGGGTGGAATCTGCGGAGCTTTGCTCTGCCCAGACTTGTGATATCCCTCCCAACAATCAGAATAAATCGAAAAGTGGTTTCGATGTCTGTTCTGTAAGTGCATGAGAAATTATTTTGATGTAATAATAATAATCCTTGCATTTGGTATAGCGGCCTTACCATATCGGAAGGATGTCTGAATTGCTTCACAGGATTTACTGTAAAATGGAGTGACTGTATTTGTAGGCAAATTCAGCAGCACAATTGTACCCAGAAATGTCCCACAAACAGCTATGAAACGAGTGACCAGTTTTATCTGGGGGATTGTTGGCCAGGATACAGGGAGAGAGAGAAACTCCTTTCTCTTTTCTTATAGTACCACGGGATCTTTAATGCCCACCTGAACAGGCAGATGGGAACTTTATTTGACGAACACTTCCAATTATGCAACACATCGCCGGAACTGCATTGCAACGTCAGTTTAGACTATGTGAGCTCAAGACATGATGTCGGATTTTGAACCCACAACTTTCTGGCTCTGAGGCGAGCGTGTTACCACTGCGCCAGGCTGGCAGAATGTAGAGGAGAAAAGCAGAGCGCCGTATTGAAATCAACGTACTTGGCAGTGGATCTACAATTCGCTGTGTTGTGGAGTAATGGAGACCAGGGTATCTGATCTTTGGGGGGGGGGGGGGGGAAGAGGGAAAGGGGAATCAGCTGTTCCCTCGCAGACCCACTAACCATCCTCTGAGTGATGCCATAGCCTCATCCGGTAGCTGGGATTCAGTGGAGATGCTAATTGTAGAAGCTTCCTTCTCACCCCAAAACCAGTGGAGTTAGAGTAGAGAGCTCCAGTAGGTGGAAGTTTCTTTGCGGTGTTTATAGCTGCGGAGCAGGCTGGAAGAGAGATAAGGAAAGCAAATAGTACTTGTATTGACAAGCAGTTGAAGACAACAGTTAAATAAGACCATGTGAAGTAGAGGCACCTGGTGCTGGCTGATCTCTGCCGAACTCTGTACCTTTCAGAAGCACTTGCACCAGCATGCATGTTGTGTTTACCAGTAATTAAAACAAATATGCCCGGAGCCTTGGCTGGGATTCAGTGGAGATGTTAATTGTGCAAGCTTCCTTCTCCCCCCCAAAATCAACGACAACGCCCACCACAAGCCCGAAAGGTGCTGATCCATCACTTTGCCTCAATAATAATAATTCAGGTTTATGGAACAATGAACTCAAATGTCAATTCAATTATATTGTTGGAAACTACAGAATTAAAGGGCACCATTGCCTGTATGGCTTAAGATCATTCTCTGAACATGGCTCCACATATCAGACCGTGATTAGGCACTTGTACTTCTTGTCAATTGCCGGAGCACACCTGAGATTGCAGAGTGATGTGGCTGTCCTCAAATTCAGCGCTGAGCTGAACAAATGTTTATAACAAATGTGGAGTCCTGTAGCTCAGCGGTTAGAGCACTCGCTTTGCAAGCGAGAGACCTGAGTTCAATTCCAGGCAGAGGGCGAAACCTTGGGCAAGTTTCCTTACTCCTCACAGAGCCTAATAATAATCCCTCCAAAAAAAAAGCAACAATAATAAATTGGTCATTTTCAATCTACGACTGTTTGTGGGACATTGCTGTGCGCAATTGGCTGCCGCGTTCGCCCACAAATATACAGTCAATTCACTTTACAGTGTGTTCTGTGAAGCGCTTTGGGACGTCCTCCTGACGTGAAAAGCGCTATATCAAATGCAAGGATTATTATTATATAATAACAATGTCCTGCCCTTCTAAGAAACTGATCCCAGAGCCTTCTCTAAGCCGGACACATCGCTTCAATTCACTTCAAAATTCAAACCCCACCTCGGGGAGCTCACAAAACAGACTGACCCTCTAGCAGTGGTGGGGCGTTGGGGGGAAGCTGTGCTGCACTGTCAGGGATACCCTAACAATGAATCTGGACTTGGAATGAGACATTTAAATGGAGGCAGGTGCTGTCTGCCTGATCAGGTGGACCTCAGAGAGTGCACAGCGCAAATGGGAAAGTTTCTCCCCGCGGTTTATGGAACGTTGATGAGGGTAAATTGGCCATATTTGTCTAGAAACAGTCACTACGCATAACAGCAATTACTCGGGAAGCTTTGAGATGTGTTGATGTGATAAGACACTAAAAATGCAGGTTCGTGCAACCAGTAAAATATTGCATCTGTGCTGGAGCTTATTCCCCATCGTGTGTTTCCTGGTGTTCGCTCCCCCACTGAAACTCTCTACACTAATCTCATTCCCTGCTCTCCCTCCCCATCGTGTCTGTGCTGTTGCTTTCTCCCCCCCGGAGCTCCCTATTCTAATTCCATTCACTGCTTTATCCTCATCATGTCTGTACTGGTGCTCACTCCCCCTCTAATCCCCTCTAATCATATTCCCTCCACTCTCCCCATAGGCGCTGTATCAATTGCAATGTTCATTATTATTCTGACATTGAAACCACTGTTTGGCTTCTTCCTCCTCACTTTCTGGAATGTAGCTAACTCCTCCCTTCTGACCTTTTCCTTTTTTTCTTGATAATTTTTATTGAGGTGAAAGTCTCTTCTTCCCTCTCTGTACAGTTTAGGCTGACGCTCAAGCGCAGTTCTGTATGGTATGTGTGTGTATTGGGGTGGGGGGGGGGGGTTGAGAGCGCTGCATTATATCAAATAGAAGGATTATTATTATTGTCATAGGTGTCATCCTTTTCAGATGAAATGTTAACCTGAGGTCCCGGCTGCCTTTTCTAGTTTGCGTTTAAAAAGATTTTGTGACACTGTTAGGAAACGAAAAGGGAGTTTCTCCCTGTAGCCTGGCCAACAATCTTTCAGATAAATGGGCGTTTATGGATGCAAAAATCGCATGTCTACAACAAAAAGCAGCCCTGTACTTAACAGTAATTACCTGTCAAGTGCTTTGAGACTTTTACACCTGATAAGAGATTATTAAAAACTTCAGGTTTTCCATCTTCCTCCAAAACTGTAGCTGTGAGCTGAGCCCTAGCATCCTGAGAAAGGAAAAAGTGATGTTCCCACTGGACAAGTCTGTCCGCAAGGAAAGGAGAAAGGCGGTGACCTCGTGGTTACTTGTGCCAGACTTCATGCTAACAGAGCACAGAATTTGACCCTCAGGCCAGGTATACCTGGAGTTTACCTGAGGCAGAGCAAAACCTCACCCTGCCTTTGTTTGCTCTTCAATCACTGATTTGTAGATTTTTAATCTAACAAATCTTGCAGTCCAACAACAACAAACTGCGTCAGGAGGACATGTGAATAACAACAAAAAAATTACATTTATAGAGCGCCTTTCACGTCGGGAGGACGTCCCAAAGCGCTGAACAGTCAGATGTCGGGGCCCGAGCATGCGGGAGGGGTGGTGTCAGGGTGAGGGAAGGCAGAGGGGTGGGAGGGAGACCAAAGGCATGGTTGAAAACAAGGGCGCTTTATAAATGCAAGTTGTTGTTGTCCCAAGATGCTTGTCCAATTGATTAGTATACTCAGGCAGGGCGAAACCTTGGGCAAGTTTGCTTACTCCACACCCCTAATAATAGTACCTCCAAAAAATAAAAATAATAATAAATTGGTTATTTTTAATCCACAACTGTTTGTGGGACATTGCTGTGCACAATTGGCTGCCGCATTTCACACAAATATACAGTCAATTCACTTTACAGCATATTCTGTGAAGCGCTTTGAGACGTCGAGAAGACGTGAAAAGCACTGTATCAAATGCAACAATTATTATTATTATAAATTATTATAATAATAATCCTTGCATTTGATATAGCGCTTTTCACGTCGGGAGGACGTGAACACACTGCTTCGCAGAACACACTGTAAAGTGAATTGACTGTATTTTTTGTGGGCGAACCCGGCAGCCAATTGCGCACAGCAATGTCCCACAAACAGTCGTAGATTGAAAATGACCAATTTATTATTGTTTTGTTTTGGAGGGACTATTATTAGGCTCTGTGTGGAGTAAGGAAACTTGCCCAAGGTTTCGCCCTCTGCCTGGAATTGAACTCAGGTCTCTCGCTTGCAAAGCGAGTGCTCTAACCACTGAGCTACAGGACTCCATATATAGTTTAAAATTGTGAAGTGTGATGTAAGAGTCAGAGACAAATAGTCATAGAAATGAAAGATGGGGAGAAAGTCAGAGAGAAAGAGTCAGGGCAGAAAGATTATTACCATGCAGTAGAGTAGTCAAAGGCAACTCCCGATAGATAGTTAATTAATAATGTGAAGCTCTCCTTCCTTCCATTCTGGGCTTCAAAACAATAATTATAATAAGAAGTAAGTAGGAACCCAGTTGTTGGCCGATTGAATGGATGGCCTTCTGGAGGGAATAATCCCTCAAAAAAAAGTCACTCAATCCACAACTGTTTGTGGGACACTGCTCTGCGCAATTGGCTGCCGCGTTCCGTCCACAAAATATCCGGTTGATTCACTTGATAGTAGATGACCGGACGCTACACCACGTGAAGGGCACTTCATAAACGTTGTTGTATCTTCCGGTGAAGCGCTTCGAGACGTCTCAATGTCATGACAACGCACTATACCAAATGCAAGGATTACATTAAAGATTATAGTAATAATCCTTGTATTTGGTATCAGTCTCAGCTGTGGGGGGGGGGGTGTATGGGTGTGTGTGGGTGTGTATGGGTGTGTATGGGTGTGTGTGGGTGTGTATGGGTGGGTGTGGTTGTGTGTGGTTGTGTGGGGGGGATGTGTGTGTGTGGTGTGTGTGGTGTGTGAATGTGTGAATGTGTGTGGGTGTGTGAGTGTGTAGGTGTGTGAGTGAGTGTGTGGATGTATGTGGGAGTGTGTGAGAGTGAGTGTGTGTGAGTGAGTGTGTGAGTGGGTGTGTGTGTGGGGGTGAGTGTGTGTATGGGTGTGTGAGTGTGTGTGTGTGTGTGAGTGAGTGTGTGAGTGTGTGTGTGGGGGTGAGTGTGTGTATGGGTGTGTGAGTGTGTGAGTGGGTGTGTGAGTGTGTGGGTGTGTGGGTGAGTGTGTGTGAGTGAGTGGGTGTGTGAGTGAGTGAGTGTGTGAGTGTGTGGGTGAGTGAGTGTGTGAGTGTGTGTGTGAGTGTGAGTGAGTGTGTGGAGAGCGTTCACCCTCAGCCTTCGCCTCCTCCTGTGACAGAAGCGTTGGCGCAGCGTCTCAGAGTGCGACTTGCGGAGAGGAAACGTCGCTGAAGTTTGGGAAGGAGAGGAGAGGACGGACAGGAGAGGGGACCCCCGGGGCCGGGCTCAGGGTCCCCCCGGGACCACCGCCCCCACAGCCATCACAGCGGGAGGAGGGGGAGGAGGAGGAGGAGGAGGAGGACACGACTCGCAGTCGCCTCAGAGTGGCCCAATCTCAGCCTCTCCGCAAACCCCCTCCGCAGAGAGAGCCGCCCCGTCCCCCCCGCACCCGCCGGGAAGACGACGAGGAAATATGATATAACTATTACTCTGTCCCGGGGGGAGGCGGAGGCGGAGGGGGAGACGGCGATGATGGCGATGGCGATGGGGGACGTACCCGCGGCGGCTCCGCGCACTCCCCGCAGCCAAGTGCGCACCGGCGGCTCCGAGAGCCGCAAACTGGAAATGCGGGTTGAACCACTGGTCGCTGACGCCGCGGAGCGCGTCCGGGAAACGCCCAGAGCCGCCGGAGTACAAAACCCGGACCGCGGGCGGGGACCTCACCCACAGGGCGCGGGGCCGCGTCCGACCGACCGACCGACAGCGCCGCCGCGGACCGGAGCCTTCGCCGGAGAGGATCCCGCGCGCCGCACCCGCACCGCACCCGCAGCCGCAGCCGCACCCGCACGGTGGGTCAGTGAGTCAGTCCCGCGCACGTTCGCACCTGTAACCGCAGCAAAAACACCACCACCGCAGCCGAAGCAAACCCCGTGACGGTTAAGTGACTGTTTTTTTTTTTTTGGAGGGGTTTTCGTTTATTCCTCTCTCTTCTTCTTCTTTTTTTTTAAAAGTTTGCGTTCGGTTTAAACGGTTCGAGAGACCCCCCATCGGGAATACGGTGTGAAGACCGACGACCCCGACGTCCTGTTTTTGTTTTTTTTTAAAATCGGTGTCAAACTGGTGTCGCTGCGGTTTAACTGCGGCTCAGTCTGAAGTGAGTGAGAGAGAGAGAGAGAGAGAGAGCGGAGGGGTTCTGGCGTTTGATATAATAATAATAATGAATAACAATCCTTGTATTTGATAGAGCGCTGTTCACGTCTTCTCGACGTCCCAAAGCGCTTCGCAGAATACACTGTGAAGTGAATTGACTGTATGTTTGTGGGCGAAACGCGGCGGCCAATTGCCCACAGCAATGTCCCACACAAACAGTCGTGGATTGAAATGACCAATTTATTATTGTTCTTGTGGTTTTTTTTTTGGAGGGATTATTATTAGGCTCTGTGTGGAGTAAGGAAACTTGCCCGAGGTTTCGCCCTGACCTGCCTGGGATTGAACCCGGGTCTCTCGCTTGCAAAGCGAGTGCTCTAACCACTGAGCTACAGCGCCTTATCTGGTTGTCAAGACGTCTCAGGTGCTACACCGAGCACATTGTAAAGCGAATTGACTGTGTATTTTATGGGCGAAGCACAACAACCAGTTGTGCGCGGCAGTGTACCACAGGCAGTCGTGGAATGAGTGACCGTTTTCCAACTTACTGCGAGGCAAACAGATGTAAGGAAACTTGCCCAAGTTTTTGCCCCAACTGAGAATAGAGAGAAGCGCTCTAACCAAGACACGAACAGGAATCCCAAGACTGTTTTTATTGGCAACTCCAGACTGCGGAATTCAGCAGTTGGTAAACTGTACTGCTGTGATGTGTCCAGTTAGCAGAGTAAATCTCGGTGGGATTTTACCCCCTTTGGGGTAAAGTGAAGTTTCAGGCAACAGCAATTTACATTGCCACTTAAATACGTGATAAGGTGTGATCAAATGCAAGGGTTAGTTTATTATTATATAGCACCTGATCATGCCGTTGAGATGTCTCAAAGCACTTCACAGAATATATTTGTACAGTGGATTGACTGTGTATTTTGTGATCGTGTTTACACGCTCTGGTAAGAATTTCTCCCAACGTACATATCCGAATCTTGCCTGGTCATCTCTGCATTGAAAACGTGTTAAATGCCTAGCTCCTCCGCACTCCCCTGCTCCCTTCTACCTTTAGCGACTTTCAAGACTTAAGTGCAGTGTAACCTCAACACCAATTCTTTGTTTATCTTATTGTCTTTCGTCTTTTAAACCTTGCGTCCTGTGCTGTGAGCGCAGGTTTCTGCATTTCAATAGAAGAGTGAATTCAATTGAAGTCCACGACCTTCTGGTCCCACCACTGGAGCTCTCTATTCTAATCCCATTCCCTCCTCTCTCTCCATCATGTCTGTGCTGGTGCTCGCTCCCCCACTGGAATTCTCTAATCCCATTCCCTGCTCCTTCTCTTGTTGCGTTGTCTGTCTATAATTGTTCCCTAATTCCTTTGTAAATGTAGTGTGTCTCCCTGTTTTTCCAGTAGTGGGGGTGCCTTACTGTTGGACAGTTCCCTGCCGGCAGCGGAGAGGCGGGCCGGATTCCCGGTGAAGGAGGAAGGGGAAGAAGCGGCCACAATGCTGCCCATCATGACCAACAACCAACTGAAAGCGAGGACTTCCCGATACTGGAGCAGTCACACCGGTGTACAGTTACACCAGTCTCCCCAAGTCTCGGTTGGTCCCAGTGCTTTGATGGCTCAGGTCGGCACAGAGTACCAGACCACACAGAGTGCCCCAAACATCAGACAGACAGAAGAAGGCAAGGTGGATTTACCATCCCTCGATACCTCAGAATTAAAGTCCAAAGCTTACAAAATCTCAATCAAAAATGAAGGGCGTGTTCAGAATGGAGACTGTAAGAGTCCAGAGGATAAAAGGAAAGATGAGATGAAGAGCCCTGGAACAAGTATTGGAAACGATAGTACTGTATACTCGCCCGTTGTGGTAGGCCACACCCAAGATAATCTGTCTCAACATTATGCTCAGGATGAGACAAGGTTGCTAAGAAATCTGAATCCAATGGCAAATGCTGTCAATCAACAGAGCTTATTACAGGAAAATCGTAATTTTTCTTCCATTCACTCTCCGTATGCCTCTGAGGCAAAGTCTCCAACACAAAATATCAATGCCCAAATTACTCGGAGCCCTTCCTTCACTTATGGAAGTATTCCGGGTCACAACCTGAAACCCGACCAGCAACTGGGGGCAAGTGCTGAGCATTCCCTCCGGGTAATTGGAAGTAATGCTGAGACTAATGCATTGTCAGGTGAAATCTTCACCCAAGATCTTCAGAAAACAAGACCTGGGTGTTTGTCCGAGAGCCCTGAAAAGTCTTCGGAAATACAAGAGTTCACAGATGCCATTCGCAGCTTGGACTCCCCTGTGAGACGTAACAAAGTTTCTAAACCTCAGAGGTCGACCTCTCTGTCTTTTTCCACATTGGCTCCGATAGAAGAAGATCTGGCTTCCTCAAAGGAATCTGAAGTTCTTTTTGCTGCAGAGAATGAGGCTCCCAGGGAGAAAATCTCAGCTGAGCAACCTCAGCCAGTCTCGCTGACCCCAACCCTTTCCCCTCTGATCTCGATGGATTTCCTAAAGACATCGACGAAGAAAGAGATTCTGACCCCTGGGCAGATGATGAAGAGGCAGCTGGAGGAGAAGCCCAAGGTCGGCCTGCAGCGAGCATCGGCAGAGAACAGCATTGTTTTCCAATCCAACCTCTTCACTCGCACGAAGGTGGAGCCCGTGGAGAAGGCAGAAAATAAGGAAACCATCAACGGGAAAAGCCGATGGTCCTGGATGGACAGTAGCACGGCCCTGTCTGACCACAGGAAGCCTGGGGACACCTTCTCCAGCCACTCCCTGGAGCTGGTCAGAAAATCACGCCTGGCAAGTGGCTCACCGATTGAGTCACCAGCCAAACCAAAGCTAGCCAACAGAAGCCAATCGCAAGAGGACATCAGTAAAGTAATGGCCTTCTCGGATCAGCTCCCAACGACTCCTGCATTGTCCAGCTCCTTCAATGGGCGTTTTATGGAGAGTCCAGGCTTGAATTTGCCATTCACTGCCCCCGACTGGCTGAGGACAGACAGCATGACCATCCCCAGAACCGATCTGAACCTTCAACCCGACATTCCATTCTTAACCACTAATCTGGAGCACCAGGTACCCCCTACTAAACAACCCCCTAAGGTGAATCCTTTTCCAACTGCACAGGTGAGTAACCAGCCTGAACATTTCCATCGCGCAATCTCAGGGTGTTTCCACAGTGTCATCTCCTCCCATCAGTGCCCGCCTACCCTCCCCTACACTATGATTAAAGCCACCAGTGAAACAGCCTTTTCCATTGCTTGTTTGATTTACAGGAGAAATAGGAATTTTATTTGTTCGCAAAACTGAATCCATTTGTGGTTTTAGATCTTAGATCAGTGCTCACTAACCATATGGAATTACATGAAACGTTACAGAACGGAAACAGACTATTCAGCCCATCTAGTCCATGCTGTTTTTATACTCCACATGAACCCCCCACACCTCCTGTACCCCTCTATCCTCCACTCCCGCAAGACTATAAATTTTCTCTTCAATTAGTGGAAATAGTTTGACCCATTTAATAATAGTAAATGATAATAATCCTTGCATTTGATATAGCACCTTATCACATTGTTGAGCGATTCACAGAATCTATTGTAAAGTGGATTTACTTGTGTACTTTATGGACAAAATTGTTTTTTTGCGGTTCCCAAAACTGTGGGCGAGAACTGTATAATTAACTTTTCAAAACCTGTCCTAAGTTTGAGCATTTTTGTCCAGCCTCCTTTCAAACTTCTCTGTTCCAATGAAAATAGCACGAGGTTTTCCTCATAAGTGAACATTGCCTGAGTGAAGCGCCTCGTTACACTTCACTTGGGCTTGACTCGCCTTCGACAGCAGAGGGAGGGGAATGGCAGCTTATCTATAACATGATCAATGTTTTTCAGAGAGAGACTTTTTAATGATCTTAAAGTTGAAAGGCAGACACAGATTATGTGACACACCTGGGGAGGAAGAATGTAGAATATTTACAGCTTGAATCAGATTGAATCATTGGAAAACCTGTAGTTCGAGTGAGCTGATAGCACGCTCAGTCACACTGTGAAATGATCTCAGGCCCCGGCAATGGTGCCCAAAAGGATGGACAGGACAGGAGTAACCATAGCACATGGACTCGAAGCAAACAAGCCATTGGTTCGTTCCTCTGCTCGGGAAAGGGAATTTTTTTTTTGTCATCCGGGTCTGACACATGCAGAAATCCACAACTCTGAATAAGATTATCCAAACAAAACTGAGATTTCCATGCTTCCCACCTACACATGGAAATCCCAGAGATAGATGGTTGAAATAAAATGTGCACTCTTTCCCTGGAGGGACGCATCCTGCTTACCTAATTCCAGAAATATTGGGGCAGAATGACAAGAACTAAGGCTTGGGGACCCCAGAGTGTGCATTGAGGTAACTAAACGAGCTGGAGTCTAACTAGCTAAAACCACATAGATGCTTTTGGTTTCCAGAAACATCCACCCTCCCCTCTACCTAGAAAGGGCGTGAGATGAGAGACAAGGAGACAATGTTTGTGATACCCCCGCACTGATGACTTATTGCTTTCCTATCTGGGAGGAGCAAAAAGCACAGGTGGAATTTTTAAATTCCAATTCAGATCATTACTGAATTGTTGGCTGTGTCCCACACCCCACACCTATTGGTTTGTGCTGGGAGGAAAGACCCACAATTCTGGATTGTTCAGAGGGAGGGAGGGAGTGACTGAGTGTCGCGGGGATCACCACAGACAACTGTGGCTTCGGAAGCGGAATCAACACAATAGGTTGTTTTCGTGAAATAAAAAGCTCTGATTTGTCCAAAGATCAGCAATGTTCTTTCTCCATTTCAGAAATCCAAGCTGCATGAACAGGGAAAAATCAATCCCAGACCGGGCAAGGTAATGGGCTGCTTTCATCCAACACGATCACACATACGTACCACCTTATTTTGCTTTCTTACTCATTCTTCCACATTGAACAACAACAACAAGATCCCATTTATAGAGCACCTTTCACGTCGGGAGGATGTCCCAAGGCGCTGTACAGTTGGGTCAGGACCCGAGCATTGGGGGGGAAATGGTCAGGGTGAGGGGAGGGAAGGGAGGGGGCGAGGAGGGGGTAGAGAGTCGAGAGGGGAGCTGAAGGCACGGTCAAAGAGAAAGGTCTTGAGACCGGCCTTGAAGGAGGAAAGGGAGGAGGTAAGGCGAAGGCACTGGGGATAGAGTTCCAAAGCCTATGGGCTGAGAGGCTGAAGGCCCGGCCACCGATAGTAGGGCGGTTGGGGCGGGGGATGTGGAGCAGACCGGAGCCAGAGGAACGGAGGGTACGGGCAGGTAGGTAGGGTACATTGAACTGCATTTGCCACAAATTGGACCATCCTGCACAACTGATCCAAGTTATTCATTCTTGCTGAAATTTGACCTCCTTTATCTGAATCAATACTTACTGTCCATGGCCAAGTGGATGACAAGAGAACACTGTGTCAGGATCGTCACTGGAAGAGTTAGCAGGAAAGTCAGATTAAAGGTTGCCGGGTTAGAGGATTACACAATATTTGGCCACAAATAATTACTGAGGTTGAGCCCATACTATCGAGTCGGGGCAGGGTGGGGCCTGGGTGGGGCGGAGCTGGGCGGAGTGAAGCGAAGCCAGGGAACTGTAGAAAAAAGGACAAATGACATCAACGTGACGTCATACTTAAAACATCTGAACCAGGGAAAACGTAGATCTAACGAAAACACTTAACAACAACAAAACAAAAAACTTTTTTAAAACCAAACTTTTTAAAAAGTGGACAGTGTGAGATTGTTTCCCCTGATAGGAGAATCTATAACTAAGGATCACAGTCCTTAGGTCAGCCTACGGGTTAGCCTTTTCGAACAGAGTTCAGGAAACACTTCTTCATCAGAGGATAGTGAATTTATGGAATTCTCTACCCCAGAAGGCTGTAGATGCTCAGTCCTTGAGCATATTCAAGACTGAGATTGTGGGATAAGTTGGGCAGATGGAAATAGGTTAGAAGATCAGACATGATCTTATTGAATGGCGGGGCAGGCTCGAGGGGCCGAATGGCCTACTCCTCCTAATTCCTATATTCCTAATATTTAATAAGGGGATTGGACAAATATATGAAGAGGAACAACACAAAATGAAATGAGCACCAGCTCAGACACGATAGGGAGAGAGCAGCGAATGGGATTAGCGTAGAGAGCTCCAGATGGGGAGAGAGCACCAGCACAGACACAATGGAGAGAAAGCAGGGGAATGGGATTAGAGTAGAGAGCTCCAGTAGGGGGACCAGAAGGTCCTGAACTTCAGTTGAGTATCAGCATAGTCCTGATGGGTTGAATGGCCTCATTCTATGCAATAGATTCTGTGATACAGTGAAGTTATTATCCCTGGAATGCAGTTGGGTTGCTTTGATTGTGTTAAGAATTGAATATCAAATGTTTCTTGAACAGGTTGGAGGAATTGTAACTTTGGCATGAAGTCATACGGGCAAGTTTCACACTGGGTGTGAATTCATTGGTGTAGATTAGGCATATCTGTCTCTTAAGGAAATTGGACAGGGCTGATTACAGAAATAGTTACCAGATTGGTTTCTGCTTAAACCAATTTGAAGGTTCCTAGAATTACATATAATATACAGCACAGAAACAGGCCTGTCAGCCCAACTGGTCTATGCTAGCTTTATGCTTCACATGATCCTCTTCTGCCTTCCTCAACTAAGCCTATCAGCATAACCTTCTATTCCTTTCTCCCTCATGTACAACAACAATAAAATTACATTTATAGAGTGCCTTTCACGTCGGGAGGACGTCCCATGACAAGGCCATGGATGGCCTTAAAGGTGAGGTCGAGGATCTTGAACTCGATCTTCTGGGGGACAGGAAGCCTCTGGAGTCGGGCGAGGGTGGGAGTGATGGGGTCACGGAATCTGGTGCTTGAGAGTACACGAGCTGCAGATTTTTGGATGATCTGCAACTTGTGAAGGGAAGAGTTGGGAAAGCCGATGAGGAGGGAGTTCCCATAATCGAGCCTTGATGTGACAAATGCGTGGGTGAAGGTTTCGGCAGCCTGAGGTGGTGATAGGCAGTGCCTACATAGCTTCCCGTTAAATGCATCTATGCTATCCGGCTTAACTACTCTTGTACCTCAACTACTCCACATTCCCACCACATTCTGGGTAAAGAAGTTTTTTCTGACTTCTCCATTTGATTTATTGGTGACTATTTTATATTGATGGCCCCTGGTTTTGGTTCCCCCACAAGTGGAAACATCTTCTCTATGTCTACCCTGTCAAAACCTTTCATAACTTTAAAGACCTGTATTAGGTCACCCTTCTCTTTTCAAGGGAAAACAGTCCAAGCTTGTTCAGCCTTTGCTGTTAACGTCTATAATACAATGAGAGAAGCAACCAACCAGCGAAGCCAGTTACACACCACTGACTGGCTCACGACAGGGGCTTCTGTGTAATCGCCAGTCCAATAACCAAATCCATTGCTTGCCCTCAGATTATTATTTACGAGAATGCCAACTTCACTGGGTACAAGAAAGAAATCACGGCGGACGTGAGTGACTCCAGCGGGTGGACATTTCCACCTGTCATCTCGATCAAGGTGGTGCGAGGGTGGTGAGTGGAGGCGGTCTCATCGCTGTCTCTTTCTTTCCTCTGATCTCTCCCTCCCCCCCAAACCCCTCCTTTCCTCTGCACTTCTCCACTACATCCATTGTATAAGACAGCTGGAAAGAATATCCTTTTAACAGGCTGGCACAGGGCCACCTGTATAGTCCAACCGGTAGAGGCACTAAGCGGGGGATTACTGAGGCCTGAGCAGCTCCCAGGCTCCAAACCCTGGTGTGCGCTGACGTGCTGATGTCAGAGTTTCATGGCCAACAACAACAACAACTTGGATCTATATAGTGCCCTCCATGCCGGACGGTGTCTCAGAGCGCTTTACAGTAACGGATCTTGGCCGCCATGTCTCCCTGCAGACTGCACAGTCACTATACATGCTAACAGTTCCCTGTAAAGCAGTCCGAGACGTCTAGAAGACGCTGGATCGATGGCACGGATTGTGGGAAGCAGCTGACCACAATCTTGTGTCTCTCTCTGTTAGCTGGGTGGCCTATGAGAAGGCGGATTATAAGGGGAAGAAGTTTGCGTTTGAAGAAGGAGAAGTGGAGCTGACAGACCCCTGGGCAGAGCCTACGAAAGGTGATGAAGAGCCCACAGCAGACGCGGTTCCCACCAAACCCGTCACCATTGGCTCCCTCAAGAGAGCTATCAAGGTCAGTGATGCCAGAACCTCAACGTCTGTTTCATCTTAATTTAGAAAAATTTAGATTTCTTATTGAAATTTTTAATTAAGAAAAATCCTTTGGTGAGCGCCGGGCGAGAGGCTGGGTTCCTGGCTGGGGCTATTTACAGCGACGTAGGTGGTGGAATTGCCAGAGACTTGTAGTTCACCCGAGTTGTGTAACTTTTTGTTCAGCAATACAGCGCTCCGGAGATCAGCCTGTTCGCTGAGCCCAATGGAGAGGGCAGGAAGCTGATGTTCTGTGAAGAGTCTGAGGATATTCGGATTTTTGGGTACCAGCCAAAAACAGCTTCCATTATTGTCAACTCAGGCCTGTAAGTAACCCAGTCACTGAGGCCATAACATCATTCTGTGCCCCACACCTCCCTTTCTCCCTTTCTCACACCTCTCTCTCGCTCTTCGTTCGTTCTTTCATTCGTTGTTTCTTTTTCTTTCCGTGTCTGTCGGTCTCTCAAATGAGACGTGAAATCCAGGTCCCGTCTGCGCCTGTTCAGTTGGACTTTAAACATCCTGCGAGGCTATCGCAAAAAGAACAGGGAGTTTCTGTCTCCCGGTTTCCTGGCTCGGATAGATTGTTCACTCTCTCGCCTCAAGGCTGAGTGTAGAGCTTGCAAAACAGCTGCTGCATACCCTGACAAATAAACCAATTAGTCTACGTGACGGCAATTGTGTGCGAAGAGTCTGGGGATGGGAGATGAAGGCCTGAGGTCGGATGGCTTTGGCCCGCGCTGACTGCTCTCTTTCCCCAGGTGGCTGGTGTATTGTGAACCTTTCTTTGAGGGACAGGCATGTGTCCTGGAGCTTGGCGGCTTCCGGAATCTCCAGGAATGGGGCGGAGAGACCGACCACGTGGGATCACTGCTGCCTCTACAAATGGTACAGACGCAGAGCTCTTCCCACACACACCTGGTCCCTCCCTCCATCACTCGCTCCTCACACACACCTCATCAATACCCTGTCATTGTCTCCCACTGACACCCGAGGGCTGGGGTGGGAGCTTGGGAGCGGGAATCAGGGCCAGATTTAGAGTCGCCCTAAAGCAGATCACTTTGGGGGTGGGGGGGGGCCTCCTTTGAACTATGTGAAACAATACATATTTAAAATACTTTTTTGTATGACTTCATAGTTGTAAAAATGTAATCTACATGATGATGAAGTGCATTCCAGCCGTCCTGGATCATTGTAGTTCTGAGTGAGTTTTTGACCAGACTCAGCCTTGAGAGTGACGGTTCACCTGCACAGACCTTTATTGGTAGTGTTAAGAAGGCTGTGGATTCTGGAACCATTACAATTTTCAAGAGTGAGGTGGATAGATATGTGTTAAGTAAGGATATCAAGGGATATGGTGCAAGGAAGGGTAATTGGAGTTGAGGTACAGATCAGCCATGATCTTATAGAATGATGGAACAGGCTCGAGGGGCTGAATGGCCTACTCCTGTTCCTAACATACAAAGAGCCCCTGTCAAATTTTGAAACGGTGATTCCACTAAATGATTCTGCTTCTTATAGTTGAGTATTTTCGGCCTGGGAGATAGTTAAGAATGAGAGCTTTCTTCCAAGTTTAAACGCTGCAGATTTTGCCGTGATGTTAAACCTGATGGGCTGTCCTGGTCTCATTCTGTGTCTGTTTTTCAGGGCGGGCCCTGTGTGGAGAAGCTGTACGAACCCAAGGTACAGACACCTGTCAATGTGGGAGGGGTCCTGTGCGAGTGTGGGTATGTGCGTGGGAAGTGTGTGTGTGGAGGAGCTCTAGGTATATGGGGGTGGTATGTGGGGGTGCAGAGTGGGAGGGTTATGTGGGTGGAGAGGGGTGTGTGTAGGGGGGGAAGGGTGGGAGGGTTGTGGGGAGGGGTGTGTGGTGGGGGGGTATGAGGGGTGTGTGTGCACGGAGGGGTGTGTGGGGATGGAGTGTGTCAGATGACTCACCGTCTCCTCTCGTGGTGGTAGGTTATTCTTTACGAGAAATCGTATTTTTCGGGGCGACGCCGGGAGTCGTACAGTGACTCCACCGACTTCCTGTCCCGGTACCCCAACAACAACCAGCCCATTATGAACGCCGGCTCTATCAAGGTGATCGGAGGAATGTGAGTGTGGGCTGGAGGCGGGCACGTAGGGCGAGGGGTAGCGCAAGAGGTCGTGTGAGGGCGTGTCAAGGGGTGGGGGTAGAGCCAGGGGTGGGGGCATGTGGCACTAAAGGAGCAGACACTGCCTTCAATGGCAGCCCAGAGATACTGGATGCCATTGGATGACCATTGCCTTTTATTCCGTTGTGTCCAGTTGGGTCGGCTATTCGAAGGAAGGTTTCCGTGGGGAGCAGTACATACTGGAGGAGGGCGAATACCAGGACTGGCAGGCTTGGGGCGGCTTTAACGAGGAGCTCAAATCACTACGGCTCATTCGTGGAGTAAGTGGTTTACTGAGGCTAACAGCGGGCCTTGGGAAGAGTGGGTGCGATGAGGATGGAGATGGGGAGGATTATCAAAGGCCCCAATCTTCACTCAAGGACGTTTAACCATAGCTCCTGCCTGCCGTCTCAGGCAGACATTAAGGGTACCACAATCTTAGCAGAAATGTGAAGGGAGATCCTCAGGGTGTTCTGGCCGAAAATCCTGACAGTCACTAAATGAGTCAGTAATTACCTTGAGACGCTTTGAGTTTTTTTCAGTTGCACCGGGTGATATAAAATGCAGGTTCCTCTATAATTGGCCTGTGTAATGCCGTGCTGTGCCGTGCAGAATGCCGTGCCACGTTAATGCCGCCTGTTGTTCCAAGCTCTTAACATTCTTCCTGCAGGACTTTGCCAATCCCGCGCTGGTCTTGTACAATGAGGTCAACTGTGAGGAAGGGGAGTGTGTCAATGTAATGGGTTCCGTCCCAGACCTGAAAGATATCGGCTTCGAAGCAATAACGCAGTCCATCAATGTGCAGAACGGCGTGTAAGCAACTCGCTCGCTAGCTCTCCTTCCCTCGCTCCCCTTCTCCCCTCAACCTCCATCCCTCACTGTCGCTTTGTTTTCTCCCCTGAGCTCTGGCTGGTTCCCATTGAGTGTGTCAATGTGATGGGTTCCGTCCCAGACCTGAAAGATATCGGCTTCGAAGCAATAACGCAGTCCATCAATGTGCAGAACGGCGTGTAAGCAACTCGCTCGCTAGCTCTCCTTCCCTCGCTCCTCTTCTCCCCTCAACCTCCATCCCTCATTGTCACTTTGCTTTCTCCCCTGAGCTCTGGCTGGTTCCCATTGCAGGTGGGTGGCGTATGAAGGTGTGTACTACTCCGGTCCTCAGTACATTCTGGAGAAAGGAATTTATCGTCATCCTGAGGATTGGGGCGCCAAATCCTGCAAAATCAGCTCTCTGCACCCCATACTGCTGGTAAGCGCCCTGAAACACTGTCTCGTCTGAAGCCCGCTGTAAAAATTCAAGTTGTTGTTTTGTAAACCCTGGAGTCATTGAGAGCACAGCACACGAGGCAGCCCTTCAGCCCATCATGTTTGTGCTGGTGCTTGCTCTCCACGAGAGCTCTCTACTCCAATCCCATTTCCTGCTTTCCCCCATCGTGTCCGTGATGGTGCTCACACTGCAGAAGAGAAGGAGGGTGGAATCTGATTGAAATATTGCGACCGAGTGTTTAACTCATGACGATTGTGTCTGTGTGTGTGTTTACAGGCTGACACAGAAGTCACACAGGCGCAGCTCAAGGTAGGACAATGTTGTGATTGACTACACGTGGTTTTTCTCCCCTTTGTCTTCCTGGTGGTCTGTCTCGCTCGCACACAGGAGCGAGTGGTCTGCACTCTCTCACATTCCCCCTCTACCCCCTTCTCCCTCTCCCACAACTACGCTCGCTGCTGAGCAACATCCAGCACTGGGTCGAGCCGCGCATTTCAGGAAAGAGGGGTGAGCATCTTCTAGGTTCCTCGCAGTAGGCTTGCTCTCTTTTTCTCTCTTCATCTCTCTCTGTCTTTTTCTGTCTCTCAGCCTTTCTCTCTTTCTCTTTTTTTTCTCTCTGCCTCTCTCTATCTCTCTCCCCCTCTCCCCTCACCACACCCCTCACCCACCCAGCTCCCATTCTCTCTCTCACACATGGCCAGTTGTTGAGCAGTTTCCCCAATCTCTCCGCAGATCCAGCTGTTCTCTGAATACGATTTCAATGGTTACAATCTGCTCTTCGACAAGGACAAGCCCATGATTGCCCGAGACTTTAAGATGAACTCGTGTCGAGTGCTTAACGGCAGGTATGGGTGGGGGTGGGGGAGGATGAGGGGGAGGTGATGGGTGAGTGTAACCAGTGGGCAATAACCGATGTAGTGCAGGAAGGGTAACTGGACAATGCTTAGGTGTAACCCCATGGTGCTCTATTCCAGTTGGGCGCTGTATGAGAACCAAGACTTCACTGGAAACATGTTTGTGGTAGAAGAGGGCGAGTACCCAGACCTGCCATCCATGGGTTGCCGTATGACAACACACATCAGATCCGCCAAGACCATCCCTTACGTGAGTGCCGTCATATGTCAATGGCTCCCAGGTCTCTAACCACTACTCTACGAGTCTGTGAGTTTCGCGTTGTATACGTGTTTTCTTCAGACTGTGCCAGGGATGTGCTGACTGTCTGTTCCATGCAGGTTTTCTCTGAGCCCCAGATCCTCTTGTACAGCCTGGAGGCCTTTGAGGGGAAGGAGATTGAGCTGACCTCAGAGGTGAAGAGTCTGGCCGGCGCTGGCTACAATAACCTGGTGTTGTCATTGCGGGTCACAGGCGGAGTGTGAGTGCTGGGGTCTCACTTGTGCAGACCTTCCTCTCCCAATCTCGATTTCTGGAACAGCCGTCATGAGTTCCACTCTCGAATGCTGCTCCCCTCGCTCTTACACTCTCTCTGTCTCTCGCTTACACTGTCTCTCTCACATGCACACTCTTTCTCACACACACACACTGTCTCTCTCACATTGTCTTTCTCACACACACACACTGTCTCTCTCTCTCTCATACTCTCTGTCTCTCGTCGGCAGGTGGGTGGCCTTCGAGCACAGCCATTTCCGTGGCCGTCAGATGCTGCTGGAGCCTCACGAGGTCTCGAACTGGCCCAAATACAGCAAATTCCCCCGCATCGGTTCCCTGGCCCCTATCGTGCAGGTCAGTCTGTCTCCTGCCCCCATCCTGTATATTTTGGGGTACAGTATGTGAGTAATTCAGAACATGCGGCAGCCAGGAAGGTGAACTGGATGGACCGTGGTGTTTTTTTTTCCATCTAGTAATTCGTATATAATTATTATTCCCTTTGTTCCTATACCTCCTCCTACAGAAACGGGCCTACTTCAAAATCCGTAATCAGGAGACAGACGAGTTTCTCTCCATCAACGCTAATGACGAGGACATGAAGTCGTGCCGTGTGGTGGTGGCCAAGGAGAATAAGGAGCTTCACCAAATCTGGTTCTACGATCAGGGAATGATCAAACCCAAGGTCCGTGCCTCTGGTTTACAAAGAATTCTCTTCATCGCTCATCTCTGAGTCGCCCGCCAGCTCCTCAGGCGGAGCAGGAATTTGCTATCGAGTGTAGAGCAGGCAAACACGGCAGCCGTTTATGCCAAGACCCCCATGCCCCCCACCAACCCAACCCACTCTCCCACAAACAGCATGAGGTGAACGACTGGATTCTCCAGAGCATTTGTCAGCCAGGAACTCCCCTCCCTTTTATAATAGTGACATTTTTGTGGAGTTCAGCTGGGTGTCTGATACATGTGGAAACCCATCACTGTGCTTTAGCGTTGCAGGTGGAAGAATCCTATCACCTGTGGCTTTGTGTGAAGAGAAAGAGCTCAGTCTGTGGAGACCTCTAGGGGCCGGTGTTGACCACTGCAATGACATTGCAGAGCAACCGGGGCTCAGTGTTTGTGTTTGTAACCGTGTCAAGTGTCTCAGACACCAAACAAGTCAAACCATCGGAGTGGTACTATGACACTCCCCACATCAGCCCCTCACTCAGAGCCATCCTCTTCTTCCCCCCTTACACACACACACACACACACAGAGTGAGTCATTCTCCCTCCCTGTTCCACCCACCACGGTGACCGTCGTCCACTCAAGTTTGCTTTCTGTCGCAGATGGCGCCTGACATGAGCCTGCAGACCATCGGCTCGGTGGACACGACCGGCACCAAGGTGGTGATCTGGTCAGACACACGGCTGCCAAAGCACTGTTGGAATTTCGGGTTCAATGGACCAGTCAGTTGCATCCTGCACCCTCAGTTGGTGCTCGACATCAAAGGTGAGTAATTGACTCGTGCTGAACGAAGGGGAAAGGCTTGGACCGTGTGAGAGTGTGTGTGTGGGGAGGGGAGTACAGCGAGAAAGAGGGGTTGTCAGTGGAGGAGTGGGGGAGAAGGTGTCAGGCATGTAGCCAGGAGAGTTGACACCGGTGATGTAGATTTCTGTCCAGCCAGAGACCCTGATTTACCAGTTAGACCTTTTCCTGTGAACCCCGCTAACACTGTCTTTCTCGTTCCCTTTTCACTCTCTCACGCTCACACACATCCTCACGCTCACTGCCTCACTCTTTCACACACTCATTCGCTTACCTCCTCACACTCATTCACTTACCCCTTCACACTCACTCGCTTACTCCCTTACACTAAACCATACTCGCTTACCGTCTCGCTCACACTGAACCACACTCATTCTCTCACCCTCACTTGCTTGCACTGAATCACGCTCGCACAGGTGGAAAGAGTTATGACCGGGACAGCGCCATCATCTGCAGCAGCAGCGAGACAAAGCCAACGCAGGTCTGGAACATTCAGCTCCTGTAATATCATCAACCACCACCACCAACAGATTGCTTTCATATAGCACCAAGGCGCTGGACAATGAGGGGCTTGCACATGAGCTCGAGAGGGGTTGAGGGCCGGAGTGTGTGGGTAGGAGGCTGACCAAACGCACGCTCAAAAAGGTATCGAGACAGCCCGGTCCAGCCTGTGAGCGATAGGCTCAGGGGTGGGGCTCACAAACTGTTAGGTTGTCTACTGAGTGAAGCTTCTCCCGAGTGTTAGGTGGGGGCAGGGAGCTGGGGTGGGGGGGAAATCTGTAAATATTAAATTGTTTTGAGATTTCTGCTTTAAAAATAAAGATGCTTTTAAAGAAATAATCCGAAGGAGATGAGTTTCCTTGGTTACTGCTCCTGATTGCTAACCAGAGACCCGATGCTGCAGGTCTGCGTGTGTGTGTGTGTGTGTGTGTCTGGAGGTCAGGTAAAGATAGGAGCGAGAGGCTGAGATTTCACGCGGTCCAACGGACACAGATGGGTTCAAGGAATCCTTAAATATTCCACAAGGGGTCAGCAGAAGCCAAGCAAAAAGCCCAGACGCTTGAAATTCTACCCAGTCTCAGCCTCGACTTTTTTTTTTTTGCCTTGAAATGCAAAAATTGTGCAGAATGGTGGAAAACTCTCCAGTTTTAATTTGGGAGCCGCTTCTTTAAAACTGCCTTCCAAAGTAAGACCGTTGAATTTTCCAGCATCCTGCGGCTTTAGTAAATGGTGAAGCAAAGACGGCAGGATCTCAGGAACGACTGCCACTTGAGTGAGGGTAGTACTCGGTCACCACACAGACACGTGTGTGCCCTACACAGTGACGTGTGAAGAACATGTAGATTGCCCGACACTGGTGCCAGCCCCACACGCATGGGCTGTGCTCTCCAGCAATAAATGTCACCAAACACCATATCTAGTTCTGGAAGTTTCCAAATTTCCACTGAAAAGAACACGAACAATTTTTCCTCTTATTTTCCTGGCAGGAGTGTGGGGGCGATGCACAGACAGATAGATATCAAACCCAGAACTTTCCAGAGCTCTGAAATTCCACCCAGTCTCC
This sequence comes from Callorhinchus milii, assembly GCF_018977255.1. NCBI lineage: Eukaryota > Metazoa > Chordata > Chondrichthyes > Chimaeriformes > Callorhinchidae > Callorhinchus > Callorhinchus milii. The sequence goes on from NW_024704751.1 coordinate 16,208,809, forward strand.
AGTCTGCGAGACCTTTTGGTGCAGTCGTGGAAAATTCATAAATCCGGTGTTAACGTTTAGATCGGGTTTCAAATTCACTCTGTTTAATAAAGATTTTTCCACAACTCTGCCTGGTTAGATGTTAAAAGACAGTAAAGGGTGGATAGGCTGAGATTGGGTGGAATTTCAGGCACGTGGGTTAGCAAGTGGCTGATTTCCACTCACACAGCCCAGCTTATAGCGAGGGCTATAAATACCCCAGAATCTTGCGTATTTCTGTACTTTTTTCCCCCCCACTTTTGTCGGTTTCACGCCTGCCAATTCTAAAATGAATTTGGGAACAATTCCACCCCCACCCCCGTCCTCCCCCAAGCCGGCAGCTTCTCGTCTATCAGTTTGGGTTGAAATTTTGTGTTTATCGAATTGAGCAACAAATATCTGGCCTCGATTGGGGTGGGGGGGTGGTCCTTCAACACATGGCACCTTTTGAGAGGTGCTGCTTGGATAGCATTTGTCTTGGGGGTGGGGTGTGTGTGTGGTATAAGGACTATGATGAGCTGAGGTCTGGATCCATGTGTCATCCACGGGTTATAATCATAGCATCTCTAATTCTGAGTTCATACAAAATCCGTGTGAAAACGCAGGTTATAGTGATCGGGGGCGAGTCCATCATGTCCGATATCCCCTTTACAAACCTGGGAAAAAGCACTTAACCGCTGCTGTGACAGAACCATAACTCCACACAAGAGCACTATAATGGGGTGGGGGGGGGGCGGAAAAGAGTCCAAAGTAAACAGGAAAAAACAGTAAAATTGTAAATGTGATTTTATTATGTAAAAATGTACATTTCCACAAACTTTTATAAAAAGTCAGAAGATATAAACTGTTCGCAGGCCACACCAGCCTCAAACGCATTGAGTACAGTATATAGTACTCTTATCATACGGCCTCTCTCCTGACGGTCTCCAGGCCCTGAATGAGCTTTTCCCCGCCAGCTCTCCAACGTGGGAAAATTAACACTTCCCAAATTCCCGGCCGAGAGGGAAAGATTCCTGGTTTTAGACCCCCAAATCGGAGCCAAGTTTGGTGGGGGTTAGGTGTTTTGGGGGGGGGGGGGGGGGGGGCGGGGAAACGAGGCTATCTCATCCAACAGCAAATGTCACCAGATTTCACCCACAAAGTATGCAGTCACTACACTTTACAATATATTCTGTGAAGCCCTCCAAAGCATCTCAAAGACGCTGTATCAAATGCAAGTATTATTATTAAGTATCACGGATAAATCTGACTTTTCATTAGGTTTCGGGTCTGAGTGGTTCTGGAACTTATCTGTTAAAAAAACATAATGATTCTCCCAAATAAAAACATTCAGTCCCCGCTCCTCCCGCTCTGATTAAAACTGTTCAAAATCCGTGGCGACGTGTGAACTTTCTTTCTCTCCAGTCAAGATTAAACCGAGAAAGCCTCTCCCACCCCCGTATACTCCTTTGGTCCTTTTTCCTGTTTTCTATATAAAATGTCATTTCAAATGCTTCATTACAAAAAAAAACTAATGAGGGAATGCGGAATTGGTTGGGGAGACGATGTGGGCTGGAATGGGTTAATGCCAGTTGCACATTGGTCCATCAAAATAAAGAGTCAATGTCTTTTGGCAGAGAGTTGCGCTGGGAGTGTGGGGGGTGGGGGGTGCTGGGGGTGGGGGGGGGGGAGTGCTGGGGGGGGTGGGGAGTGCTGGGGGTGGGGGGGAGGTGGGGGGAGTGCTGGGGTTGGGTGGGGGGGTGAGGGGTTGGGTGAGGGGTTGGGTGGGGGGGTGAGGGTGGGGGTGAGGGTGGGTGGTGGGTGGGGAGTGCTGGGGGTGGGTGGGTGGGTGGGGAGTGCTGGGGGTGGGTGGGGGGGTGAGGGGTTGGGTGGGGGGGTGAGGGTGGGTGGGGAGTGCTGGGGGTGGGTGAGGGTGGGGGGTGGGTGTGGAGTGGTGGGTGGGGGGGGGGTCGCTCCTCTTGACAAGCTGTCTTGTGGTGTGATGGTTTCCAGGACTCTTCTGTCTGTGTCTCATTCTCTTAACCAACGCGGTTGCGATCCACACCTGAGGGCTGAACGGGAAAAGGCGTCAGTCAGTCAGTCAGTCACAGGGCAGACAGTCCGGCGCCACCGAGGAACCTCTCAACCCTCCCCTCCCCTCCCGATAACACATGGACAGTCTGCAACACACACACAGTCTGCAACACACAACACACACACACAGTCTGCAACACACAAGTCTGCAACACACAACACACACAGTCTGCAACACACAAACAAGTGTGCAACACACACACACACACAAACCCCCCCCCCCCCCCAGGAGGAGGCTAATGGGCACAGAGAGAGCGCTTGTGTCCCCTTTAACGCTTTGCAGATGGGTCTAAAATTGCTTTGGAGATTATTATCGAGAGAGATGGTACTTAAATAGAGGAACAGACCGACAGTCCCCCCACAGCTGCACTCACGTCGCAAATAAATTAAAATAACAAATGTCCTGTACTGAAGCTCCAGCTCCAGCCTCACCCGCAAAAACACGCCAAACCCTCCGGTTTTGCTTTAAACCCATCGTTATTAATCGGCAAAAAAAAATGGAAGATTGGATCAAGAGGATGTGTTAAAATGTGAATATTCTCATCTGCAACGGATCGTTTTCCCCCTCAAACACACACTCACTCTCTCACACACACTCACTCAAACACATACACACACACACTCTCAAACACACTCACTCTCAAACACACTCACTCAAACACATACACACACACTCTCAAACACTCTCACTCTCAAACACTCCAACACACACTCACTCTCACACTCAAACATACACACACACACTCACTCAAACACATACACACACACTCTCAAACACACTCACTCTCAAACACTCCAACACACACTCACTCTCACACTCACTCAAACATACACACACACACTCACTCAAACACATACACACACTCAAACATACACTCAAATATACACACACACAAACACACACACTCAAACATACACACACTCAAACACTCACTCAAACATACACTCTCTCACTCACACTCACTCAAACATACTCTCACTCACTCTCACACTCAAACACACTTCCTCACACACTGACTCAAACGCACACTCAAAACACTCAACTCACTACACACACTCACACTCAAAACACACACTCTCACTCTCACACACACTTAAAACACACTCAACTCTCAAACACACACACACACACACACACACTTTTTTTTCGGGCGCTTTAACACCTCTCGGCAGGTTTAGACCCGGTTTACTTCAGAGCTCACCGCCCAGGGAAGAGTTTTTATTCCCGTTATAATCTCCAGTGGGTGAGAGTTGAATGAAAAAAAAACACGGAACGACGTCCCTCGCCGACACCGGACGGACGGGGAGAGGGTCAGTCAGTCACATCGCTTTCCAATGAAGTGAATTGAAACCCCAGCACTTACCATCGAGTGTGAGTGAGTGTGTGTGTGTGTGTGAGTGCGTCTCCAGTCGATCAGTGCACCGACGATTCCTTGAGGTGTCCCGACGGCAGTTCGTCTGACAACTCGGACCTCTGGAGGAAATATAAAAAAAAGGGCACGACATTAAATCACCGCATCCTCCCCCCACCCCCCACCCCAAAAAAAACACACACACACACACACACACAGCACCGACGCGACAGAGATAATTAATTGGGGGGTCAATATTAATCCCGAGCAGTCGGGAGTGGGAATACCTGCAGCTCTGCCCCCGTTGGTTTGTCCAACACGATCTGGAGGTCGAAGATGTAATCGATAACGTGCTGCAGGATCTCCACCCGACTGACCGCCCTGTTGGGGGGGATACTGGGCACCAGCTCCCGCAGTTTGGAGTAACAGTCGTTCATGTCGCGGAGTAGACTCAGCGGCTCCTCCGCCGGCCCTTTGCTGCGGGAGATGCCCGACAGACAGCAGAGCGCCTGGTAGCGACCCCTGGCCGAGCGCACGGGGCTGATGGCTTTCATCTCCTTTTTTTTTCCCCCCTCTTCCCCCCCCCCCCTTCCTAACTGACCGCTCACTTTATTTAATAGGGTATTATTGGGTGTTTTTTTTTACATATATCTATTTTTTTTAAAAAATGCAATCAAGTATATAATTGCAACACAAATGTATTTTTGCAATGCAATCTGAAGTCCCGTCTATTTATCGGAGCGATAACTTTCTCACACACACACACCCCCCACCCCCCGCAACAAAAAATACTCTTCCTCTCGAATCCGTTCCTTCCTCACTCACTCACTCACTCACTCCCTCAATGAAACACACGAGCGCTCTGTGTTTGGGGAGTGTGTACGTGTGTATGTGTGTGTATAGGGGGTGTGTGCGCGGGGGGTGTTGTGTATTTATACCCCCGAGTGGATCACCCGCACCTCCCGCACCGCACGATAACAGCGGCTGCAGCCAATCACAGCGCTCGGCTCAAAAAGCCCCGAAGCCCCGCACAGACGCCCTCCGCTATTGGTCGCCCCCGCCCCCCCCCCCGTCCCGTCCCGCCCCCCCTGTCGGCGGCCGAGGGAATGCGGAAGCGGCTGCGGAGGGAAGAGAACATTTGCCGCAAAAAGCGGCTGAGAATGCAAATTCCTTCGCTTATTGTCCTTTGAGCGAAAGCGTCTGAAAACGCTCCACAAACAACACACACCACACAGGATGGTGTGATTTTTAAACGCACTGCCACACACACACACACATACCCCCCCCAACCCCCCCCTCCCCCCCCCCCCCCCACACACACACACACATACCCCCCCAACCCCCCCCTCCCCCCCCCCCACACACACACACACATACCCCCCAACCCCCCCCCCTCCCCCCACACACACATACCCCCCCAACCCCCCCTTCCCCCCCACACACACACACACACATACCCCCCAACCCCCCTCCCCCCCACACACACACACATGCCCCATCTTAAGATTGGAGGGTGAGAGTGGGGGGGGGTTGGGGGGAAGAGAGGGAGGGTTGGGGGGGAGAGAGGGAGGGTTGGGGGGTGAGAGGGGAGGGTGGGGGGGTGAGAGGGGAGGGGTGGGGGGGTGGTGAGAGGGAGGGTTGGGGGGGTAAGAGAGAGAGGCTACGTGTGTTGTGCATTTAAAATCACACCATCCTTCCTGACCCCCTCCACTCCCACGTTACCCCGTACTGTCACCGCAGACATTAATAGGAACTTCCCACAGGGATGTGAACTGAAAAGCGTTGAACTCACGGTCACAGTTAACCTCCCCATCTCCCCCCCCCCCCCCCCCCCCACCCCTCCCTTATCGTATACGAAACACCACTCTTCTGTTTCGTTATTGCTGTCACCCCCCAACCCCCATTGCAGTTTTATTTGAAAAAAAACACACGAAAACGTCTCCAACCACAGACTAACGATTCCCCCAGCAATTAAAGATAATAATAATCGCAGCTCCGCCCCCCCCCCCCCCCCACCCCACGGCCCGGGCGGAGTGACCAGTAGCCATGTTTTAGTTGAACTGCAAACTTGGAACAGCAGAGAATAAAAGGAAAGGAAAGGGGGGCATTTTCTGGACACAAAAGTAGTAACTTGGAAGTGGTTTGGCGTTAGAGGTTGCGACTGAGAGCCGTTTCACCCTCCGCTGTCCTCCCGAGTGGTGTCGCGCAGCTCTCTCCTGCGCTGCGCTGGTGAAAATCTCACTCAACTTCGTGTTGTCTTCCCCAAAGCCCCTTTGCAGAGAGAGTGCGCCAACTTCTTCTACGAAACAACAACAACAACAACAAGATTCCATTTATAGAGCGCCTTTCACGTCGGGAGGACGTCCCGAGGCGCTGCACAGTTGGGTCATGACCCGAGCATTGGGGGGGGGAAATGGTCAGGGTGAGGGGAGGGAAGGGAGGGAGCGAGGAGGGGGAAGAGAGTCGAGAGGGGAGCTGAAGGCTGAAGGTCAAAGAGAAAGGTCTTGAGACCGGCCTTGAAGGAGGAGAGGGAGGAAGCGGCGAAGGCACTGGGGGATGGAGTTCCAGAGACGCATTAAAAACGTGTGCCCCAGAGCCCGGCGCGATCCTTAAACCGTACCCTTCCAGCCCCCGACCGGAATAATCCCGCATTTGAATGCACGCATTTACCCATTTGCATTGCATGCAGCTTTACCCCCTCCCCCCCCCCCCCACGCACACCGAAAAAAAATAGCGCGCTGGGGACCCTCAGCAAAGCTTTTGTTTATGCAGCCAGACGTTCGGATCTGCGCGTTAAAAGTCTCCTGCATTTTGACTTTCGGTGCAGCGCCTCGTTGCCTTCTCTCCCCCCCACCCCCCCCCACCTCCCCCACGCCCCCCACCCCACTCCGTGTCCCCCTTATCCTCCCGGTGCAAAGTTTCACTCGGTGCAAAGTCGAGCGCTTTGCAAACGTGTGCTTTTTTGCAACTCTTTTTTTTAAAAAAAGTCTTTCTTTCTTTCCCTTTCCACCCACCGCCACCGCCCCGCGCGGAAAAAAAAAGACCCCATAATCTTTGCACATCTGGAGGAAGGGGGTGGGGGTGTGTGTGTGTGTGTGGGGGGGGGGGGGGGGTGCATTGCCAGCTGTGTTGATCCAGGTCCCATTGGTTTTCTCAGGGCAAACAAGCCCCCGGTTGTGACAGGTGATGTATTGGCAGCAATCAGCGCGCAGCCCGACCCCGCTCCAGACAGCCTGGCGCCAGCCCCGTGACGTCACCCATTCATGAGCGCCAGCCCTGGCGCCGCGGCGGCGGGGGTTTCCAGGGCGACGCCGGGGCTGCCCATCAAAAGCGGGTTTCCAGGGCGACGCCGAGCTGCCCATCAAAAGCGGGTTGCCGGGGCGACGCCGAGCTGCCCATCAAAAGCGGGTTGCCGGGGCGACGCCGAGCTGCCCATCAAAAGCGGGTTGCCGGGGCGACCCCGGGCTGCCCCCACCCCTTTGCCCAGGACGGCTGGGGAGCTGTCAATCGGGCGGTTGCCACAGCGACGCCCGGCAGCTGTCAATCAATCCCCCGGCACCGGCGCGGGCGCGGCCCCGGTCCCTTCCTTCGCTCCTCTCGAGGCCGCGCGGAGGAAATCTGCTGCTGTGTCGCCGGCAAATGGAGGCACATTTTACCGCACTGCCCCCACCTGCACATTTGCATTTCATTGCTGTTTTTTTCCTACAACAAAGGCAACGACCTGAAGCAAACCAGTCCCCCGATAACAAGCTTTATTAATAAGCCCTTCACTTCTTGGCGTTAGGAGGTCGCTGTGTGCACAACGGGCATTGCATTGCATTGCGTTTGCTTTGCAGAAAAAAAAACAGTCACTACACTTGCACAGGGATTGGGAGGTAGAGGCGTGCGGAGTGGGGGGGTGTTGATTTCAACGCTGTGAGGATGCTGCGAGCAGCAATAGCCCGAAAGAGTGAGGATTATAATAATCCTTGCATTTGATATAGCGCTTTTCACGTCGGGAGGACGTCCCAAAGCGCTTCACAGAACACACTGTAAAATGAATTGACTGTATATTTGTGGGCGAACGCGGCAGCCAATTGCGCACAGCAATGTCCCACAAACAGTCGTAGATTGAAAATGACCAATTTATTATTGTTTTTGGTTTTGAAGGGATTATTATTAGGCTCTGTGTGGAGTAAGGAAACTTGCCCAAGGTTTCGCCCTCTGCCTGGAATTGAACTCAGGTCTCTCACTTGCAAAGCGAGTGCTCTAACCACTGAGCTACAGGACTCCACAATTGGGGGGATTGGGGGGAAGGTTCAGAGGAGCAGTGACCATATCAACGCTGAGGTTTGAGGGAAGAGATCGCCTCTCGGGAGAGAAAGCCCTTCGTGTCTCCTGTTCGGGAGAGCGAGACGTGCTGGAAAAAGTGAAATAAAGCAGGATTTATTTAATATTTACCACCGTCGCGCCCGGAGGCTTTTCATATCCACAGTGGTTTTAGACTGTTTGCTGGTGAACCAGGAATTGTACTCGTGAAGGTGCTTCGAGCTTGTTGGGCCTTGAGCGCATGGTGGGGGGGATGGGGGGGTGGGAGGTTGATTGGGGGGAAGGGAGGAAGGAAAGTCAAATCTACATCCTTCAGCAGGAGAGCTGTTTCTCTGGATAATGATCAGGAGTGCAGAGCTCTCTGGCTAATTTTCACTCCCTCCGCCGCTCATCCCGAAGGGAGGGGGCTGAGGTCAATTGACGCCCCAGCTGGTGCCAGTAACAGCCCAGAGTGGGGGGGATGTGGCCTGTGCAGTTCGCTTGCTTTTAGTGAGGAAGCCGTGGGAGGGAGACTTTCTGCGACTGTTTGACACTCTTTGATCCCAGCGCTGTTAACAGTAACGGCCTCAGGCAGCAGTAACTATTGGTCCATCTCGTTACCCATCTAACGAGACCAAAAGCTTCCTGTCTCGCGCCCAGTAAAGTAATTCAGGAGCATAGTTATTATTATGTTCGAATCGTGCGTCTTAAAGACTCTCTAAGAGTCCCATAATAATAATAATAATCCTAGGATTTGATATAACGCATATCACATTGTTGTGACATCTCAAAGCACTTCACAGAATGTATTGTAGAGTGACTGTGTATTTTCTGGACAAAGCGCGTCAGCCAATTGCATACACAATGTCCCACAAACAGTTGACGATTGAGTGACCAAATTGTTTTTTATGGTGAGTTTATTACTTCCAGCGATCAACCCCAACTCTCAAAACAAAAATAACTGAATGGAAGTTTGGCCATTGGCCTCTTTCACAAAAAATGTAAAGAACCACAAACCACCAATTATTTATCAAACCATATTAACACATATCTCCCCCCTCCCCCCCGTCGTCGTTCCCCCCACACATTCCTTGAGACCATGCCCACCACAACAACAACTTGCACTTGTATAGCACCCTTCACGCAGGATAGTAACTCGGAACGCTTAACGGTGGCGGAGCCTGACACCTACAACAACAACAAGATTGCATTTATAGAGCGCCTTTCACGTCGGGAGGACATCCGAAGGCGCTGACCTGGGATAGGGGGGAGGTAAACATAAACACAGACGAAGAGTATGGTCTTCACACACACACACACTCTTTATAACACACTGTTATACCCCTGACGTGTGCAGGTGTTTTCCTGGTATAAGCCATAGATCCTGTTTTCAGTTTGTCGCCTAGGGTTAGCTGCAGGTGTGGAGTGATAGGCAGGAAGTTGCCAGGACACCGGGGTGAGAGATAACCTCATACTGTTAGCAATGCACTCTTACACAAGATCTCTGCACAAAGATCCTTTTCTTTTTCAAAACATCTGAATGAACTCATTCCGCCTACTCCACTGCACTCAGGCACCAGGGAGTTTCCATCTGTCCTTTAAATGCTGACCTTCAAATCCCTCTGCAGTCTCACCCATCCTCACTCCCTCCCTCTGCAATCCCTCCATCCCTCGTTCCTTGTCGTGCTCTTTTGTCTCTGGTCTGCTACTCCTCGCTCCTTCCCTCCCACCATCAGTGGTCGAGCCTGCCTTCTCTCTGGAACTCTCCCAAAGAACCATATCTTCTCTCTGAAACTCTCCCAAAGCCCCTTCTCCTCTATTATCTGCCCATCTTAAAAACCCTCTTAAAATGTTCAATGCTCTCAAGCTCTCTCCTTTCCTTCCTTGAGGGCATTGAGCAAAGGCACAGTCAAAGAGATAAACTTTTAAGAGGGTTGTCGTGAATTGTTGTGAGTTTATCCCAGACGTTCTTCCCATGTGAAACCTTGCATAAAATTCCTTTCCTCCTGAAAGGGGTGGACTTGCAACAACAGTGCAACAACAACATCAACAACAAATTACATTTGTAATACTCCTTTCATGTTGGGAGGACTTCTCAGGGATTTGGACCTGAGCTGGAGCTGCAATATCTGAGGTGGGAGGAAATGGGGATTTCATCTTCAAAGCCCAGCAGTGGAGAGAGACAAGCGGCACTCAGAGGAGGAGATAAGTAGAAGGAAGATGAGGCAAGGACAAAACACCGATTAAACAAGACTTGCAACATAAGGAAAATGTTGCAAGTCGGACGGTTGCAGGACCACAGCTTCTGTTATAAATAACACAAGATTTTCACACTCAGCCCATCTTGCCCAAGCTCTGCACAAGACGTTTAATGTTCCTTAGATATGACTGGGAAGAACTGGAGCGGAAGCGAATTGGTGAGAAAGGCACTTCTGCAAAACTGAAATGAGACAAGATCAGGGCCTCTCTGGCCACAAACAAGGACATACTGACCTTGTCCTGGATGAGAGCTAACTTTCTTCAGTTCAATGCCAACAAGACCGAGGCTCTACTGATTGGCACCTCAGGCGCTGACAGCATCACTATCCATGGTTGCACACTCCACCTTGCTAAGCCAGTCTGGAACCCTGGGGTCTTGTTTGACTCTCAACTATCCTTTTTACCCCACATCTGCGCCATGAACCGCTCTGCCTTCCCCCATCTCCGCAACGTTGCCCAGCTCCGACAATGTCTCACATCGCAGGCCGCTAAAACCCTCATACACGCCTTCATTACATCAAGGCTTGACTATGCAAACTCACCCCTTGTTGGCCTCCCCAACTCCTCTCCCCACAGGCTGCAGATCATCCAGAACTCTGCAGCCCGTATCCCCTCCGGCACCTGGTCCGTTACCCTATTACCCCCTTCCTTGCCCAACCACTGGCTTCCCATCAAACAGAGGATACAGTTCAAATCCTGGTCCTCACCTTCAAAGCCCTCCACGGTCTTGCTCCCCCCACCTCTTTGACCTCCTAACCCCCTACCATTCCTCCACTCAGCGGGCTCTGGCCTGCTTCAGGTCCCCCGCCTTGCTCTCTCAACTATCGGGCAGGCTTTCTACCACTCTGCACCTACCCTCTGGAACTCCACCACACAGTCCCTTCATCTCTCCCCCGCTTTCACCACCTTCAAGACCCACCTCAAGGCCCTCCTCTTCGACTGTGCTTTCGATCTTCCTTCTTTCCCCCCACCCCGACCCTTAGCTCGGGTCCATAACCCTATCTGTCCAGCGCCTTGGGACGTCCTCCCAATATTAAAGGCGCTATATAATTGTAATTTTGTTGTTTTTGTGTCAGCCCGCAGAAGCCAAGGCTGGAGCCTCTCATGGCCTAGACCCACACTCCCAACAATCCCACTCCACCAAATGCTGGGTGGCTCTCTAGTCAAACTATGTTTTAGTTGATTGCTCAGTCGCTCGTGCTCTGGACTCTGGATGAAATATAACTCCAGACAAAGGGGGTCTGGTTTAGGGGTGTGAAGGCTAAATTCAGGACAGACACCAAAAAGTGTTTCTTTACACAGAGCGTGAACAACTGGGAACAAGTTATCAGGAAGAGAGGGAGGTTGAGGCCAGGACTTTGGGACTCTTTATAGAAACAGCCCGACACTGCAATGGGAGGATGGCCGAATCCGTTTTGGTGCTTTTCTGTTTTTACACAAAATGGGATTTGCTTTTAAAGTCATAAGTAACCTCTGTGCTAACTAGCTTCTGATTAATGTAACGTAACACAAGGCCACAGGCTGGCTAGTACTGGTTATAGGAGATTAGGGGAGAATCTAACGAGTTTATCAGTGCGATGTTCCTGTACAAACAGTGACCAGCAAGTCTGCATGTGGTGTGTGTGTGGGGGGGGGAGCAATGAGTCACATTACTGTCTAGAGATCCTAATCACTATAAATTCCCCCCCTCGCCCCCCCCCCCAAACAGTCAGTCAGTGATAAACAAGGGAGAGAGGGAAAAACTGAGAGAAAAGGGGAGTGAGAGTGCGAAAGAGGGAAAGAAAAATTATTAGGTAAATGGACACAGTTTCTGTGTCCTACCTGCCCCCAGGCCTCTCTGCTCAGGTGAATGGGCTCAGGGGAGAGTGAGAAAATAAATGCTGGGATGTATCCCCACAGAAATCTTATAGGAATTATATACCAACTGGGGGAAAAGGTTAAGGGAGTTAAATGGAACTGTTCGAGTTGTAAGAGGAAAGTCCATCCACGGTGGCAGAGACAGTGGTATTGCATGCGGTTGAAGAGAAATTTGATTTAATGCCTAGTAGGTGCCAGCGTCTAACACAGTCAATCAATGTGACACTCCTTCTCTCTGCTATGAGGTTCTCTCCTATGTAAAGTGGTTAAATATTAAATGAAATCAGTCATTCACTTCATGGCTGTTTTTGCTATGTGCAAATTGGTTGCTGCAGATTTGTCTACAAAATACACAGTCACTACATTTTAATTAGTGAAGTGCATTGAGACGTCATGATGAAGTAAAAATGTGAGCAGTTGTGCAAATGTAGCCGCAGAAAGCTCACTTTTTGGGTGGGGGGAGTAGGGATTATATTTACGATCTGCGAGGTGAGTAGCGTGTGATGCTTTTGGATGCTCTTATCTGTAAGACATGGGAAGTGCACGCAAAGCAGTGCTGTTTGTGCCAGTTGATTTCTGACATGAGAAGGTTTACACAGCTCTCGCAGGTTTCACCTATCCCTTCTCCCATACCCACACACATGATTCCATGGTGTAATAGCACACATTGGGCTGTGCCCACCTCCCAGCCTACGCAATGTGCAGACACAGGGCTCATCGCAGAACGTAGCCCTGGGTTTAAACCATCCAACAGTCACCCATAGTTTGGATTCCAGTGACTAACCACACGGGGATCATTTCATTACAAAAGCAGGTATTTTTCTGTTATTACAGATGAAGTGTGTTAATAAGAGCTCAATCGCTTGTTATTCTTACAAGCTTTCTCTTAGCAAGAACTTTGCCAGCTCAGTCAGTGTTTGCGGCTCAGAACACTTTGCGGACACTGAATCTAGCCCCCAAGCCGTTATCAAATCGATCACCATCAGTCTCCACCCTTGACCTCAATCCAGTCTCCTGCAAATTGTCCAGCGAGCGGCCACAGCTGTAGGATCCTCTGGAACATAGAAAGTTTTGGGACAAAATTCTAGAGTAAGGATAACCCTGGCAACTAGAACGTCTAAATATATCACCTCGCTTCACAAGGAATTCCTTCAGGCGTAGTGACTGTGTATTTTGCAGCCAAACACACCAGCCACTCTGCACACAAGCAAGGTCCCATTTTGTTTGCTTGCGTACAAATACCCAGTCACTACAGTTGATAGTGATTCCCTGAGAAGCACTTTGAGCATCTGCTCTGAACATGGTTTCGCTGTACAGTATTACAGTGAGGATTAATGTTTTGAAGTTTAGTCTGATATGATGTGAACATATAATCTGGGTTTCCCGTGCGAACGGGATTAAGAAGCCATGATTGACACCAGTGGTAACTCAACCACAGGGAGCATTGTTTTCAGCTCACATGGATTTCATTCCACCAGGAAACTCTTCAAACAAATCTAATCTCCTGATTCTGAAAGTCTTTGTTGTGTGTGTGTGTGTGTGTGTGTGTGGATGGGGGGGTGGGGGGGGGTAATGCAATTGCAAAAGACTGCTGACCAGAGACATTTGGAGAAGCTGAAATTCCGTCCGGTCTCAGCATGCGGCACTATCCTGGCATAGTGTTTAGGACGGTGCAGAAATGTGGCAGTGGTTCCTTCAGTTCAATCTTCGTTTGGAAGTGGCTGGCAGTGGAGGCCGCCCAGACAAGGCAATTTGTTATTTTCATTTTTTATCAAAGCCATCTGGCGCCGCTTGGCTGGAAGCCTCGGCAGAGGAGTATTCTGGAGTATTTTTAGCCGGGAACATCCCCACCCCGATGGGGCTTGGTGATTTAGAAGCCAATGGTGGTGAGGCCGTATTCGGACACGACCCAGGCTGATTCACACTTTGTATTCTCTGATATTGGCCCATAACAGGGGGGGCTCCATCAGGCACAAGGGATTGTCCCGGCCAAGCACTAGGGGGGCAGGGTCTTAGTTGCAGTTGGTGTGTTGGAGTTGGGCTTGTCTGTTGGGGTCGGGGTTGCGTGTTAGGTTCATAGGAGCATAGGATCATAGGAACAGGAGTAGGCCATTCAGCCCTCCAATCTGTTCCGCCAAATCATCAGGTCATGGCTGATCTGTACCTAAACTAATTCTTTTCATTCCAATTTCCTGCTTTCCCCTCATATCCCTTAATATCCTGACCTACCAAAAAATGGTCATGTTTGTGGTCATGCATTTGGGCCGTACATCATGTGTTGTGGTCGGGGTCATGTGTTGATAATCAATGACCAGGCCTGTCTTGAAAGCGAAGAGTTAAGTACACAGTTGGCGCCATTGCCTGCCTCTCTCAGGTTTGTCAGATAATATTCAACAATTTGCTGTAAAACAGCTACTTCCCATTAACTTCCTTTCCTAAAGTCAACAAACTCCCAGTGAATTCCAGGCAGCTGTCACTGAGCCACTCAGAGCTATTCCCACTGTGGAGTTTGCAGGCTTTTCCCCAGCGATAGCCAGTTCCTCTCCACAAACTCACCAGATCTGCCTAAAACCTGTGGAGAGACTTCTGTTTGCTGGGCGTGTGGGGGGTTGGGGGTGGCTGTAAAGATTGTATCTACATGAAGCCATTTCGCTCACAAAATCCACAGTATATCTTTTACACTTTACAATATATTCTGTGAAGGGCTTTGAGACATGTCAAATGCAAGGATTATTATGGATACGCCAAGGAACCATTCACTTTCAGGCCTGGGGTGGGGTGGGGTGGGGGGGCTTGGCTGAGTCAGAGTCTCCTGACACACTGGGACTTGGCCACAGATTGGTGTCAATGACCCAGTGTTGTTGTAGGGAAGATCTAAATCTCTCCCCCACCCCCTGCCACCCCCGTGGTGAGTTAAGTGAAACCCGGGGAGAAAGTATGAAGCTGCTGGAGGAAGCCAGCATCACATTCCTGAGCCCTGATGCCTTTCGCTGCACGAGTCCGAACTAATTAAAGCATGTTCTCGGGTCTTGGCCATAATTACACACAGAGAGGAAACATATAAAGCTGTCGTCTGATTTCGTTGTCAGTCAGACAAAAATAAAGAGGCAAAAGTACTTTCTTTGAGTGTTAAAAATAAATATTTGCATTTTCTCTCACTCCTCTTTGCGCGCTGGTGAGAGCCCTGAGCGTGGAGCGTGGTGCGTAGAATGGGAGCAGCCCACAGCTCACAGCTCAGCTCCACCCTCGGGGGAGTGGGGGGGGGTGGGGTGTGGGGGTATCAATGGAGAACGGTCAGGAAAAAGAGCCCCAGCTGACTTTTGACTTACAGTGTTGACATCCCAGCATCCACACAAGCCGAGCCAACGTGTGGTAACTGGCTGGATTCTGTCGCACAGGGAGTGTGGGATGTCATCAGAAGATATTTGTGGGAAGCCCAGATAACTGAGATCTTTCCGTGCATAACTTGTGGTCACTGGGAAGTTTTTATTGGCAGAGGGGCCTTTCCTGATGAAACAGGGCTTTGTGTCAACTGGTCCATCAGACGCGTTTCCTCTGGTTTTGACGACATGTGTTTAAAATCCCGACGTGGGGCTTGTGACTCAGAGATGAGATTCCGGACACACACTGATACTGAGGACCAGAGAGCAGGGGCAGAGTCGCTAAAGGATCGGGCATTGAGAGTAAGATGGAGGAAGGTGGGAGGGAGGGAGTGTGGAAATGAGGGGCAACTGGTCTGTTCAGTTGTGGCAGACATGTTGAGCTACCTGACTAGTGCCATTGAGCCTCAAACCAGTGACTGTCCTCTGACTTCCATTGGCTCCAGCACCCTCCCCTCCCACTTCCTCAAAGCTTCGCAGAGACTCAGATCTCAATCATTCTGTGTTCCTGGCAATGATTAAACGCACATTCTTTGGAGTGACAAGGTTACAGGGAACATGGTTCGAAGGGAAACAAATGAACGACACAGTTTAAACACAAAAACAAATAGAAAATGGAAAGAAAACGCACCGGATTGAAAGGGGAGATGTTCGTGGGGATGGGGGGAGGAGGGTAGAGGGAGGGATTATTATAGGTTTCTCCACCCCCCCCCATTCCTCAGCGCATTTTATTGTTTAAGAGTAAAATAATAATAATCCTTGTATTTGATCTAGTGCCTTATCGCGTCTTCGAGACGTCTCAAAGCGCTTCACAGAATATACTGTAGAGTAAATTGACTGTATGTATATTTTTGGGGCGAGTGACAATGACAGTGAGTTTGAGGCAGGATGGTCCAAGTTTCCACTGATCTCGACAAGGCAGCAGTGATTGACCAGGCACCTTGGGACAACGTTCCAATATGAAAGGCGCTATGTAACTGTAATTTGACGTTGTTGTTGTTGTTGGCTTGGGCGTTAGGAAGAGGAGAATTCCACCAGGATTCTCCAGTTCCTGAACCCCATCCCCCCTTCGCTCTGACTGTAAGGTGCATATCTGCAGTGGGGGGGGTAGGAGTGAGGGAGGTCAGGACATGGGTAAATGCCCCCACTACCCACACTCACTGTCAAGACTCACACATTGAACAACGAGACGAGGTGCCGGCCGGGAGTCGGTTTAACATCTAATGCGAAGAGCTTAACGGTGGAGAACTCTGTTTACGATCCACAGACTGATGGACATCAGTGAGAGACAGATTGGCCTTGTTTAATTCTTCAAATTCCCCCACTGCTGGTCAACAGACTCGTCTTAAAGAAGGCAGGGCCGTGGACAGGGCACATTGCAGCGGGTTTTCTGCATTGTTGTTTAAGGCTGAGCTGGTGGGGTCCCACAGTTCTGGTATCAGCTGTAATCGCCTTGTGCTGCTGAAAGCCATTATCTCTGCAATTTCACAAACACCCCCCTGACAATGGCTCAGTGACAAACACCCTTATTTGCCTTTTGCGATGTAATTTTCCAGCCTCTGATAGAGGCAAGGGCCAGCTGCACAGCCAGGTGCCACTGGAAGAAAGAACAGGAAATGGTGAAAACAAGTTTTGTAATAATTGTGATGCCAATTTCTAAATCTGTATCTTTTTTTGCTGCGGGCGGGCGGGGGAGTGCGTGTGTGTGTGTGTGTGCACGGGGGTTACACAGCACACCTGCAGCACATTCACTACATCAGCCTGTGTCTGTGTCGCTGGAGACAGCGAGAAGACATTACCATATAACAAAGGCATCTGCCAGCCCTGCTCCCCGTAGGTCAACACAGAGCAAACACAGGCCAAACACAGACCCGCTCCCCGCACAGCCAACACAGCCCCCTCCTTACACGGCCTACAGTTTGATACCATTTTCCATCACTGATCTTGCCCCCACCCACCACCCCTTAGTCTTACTGCAATTTAGCTTCATTCTATAATTGAAAAATCATAATAATAATCCTTGCATACAATACAGGGTCTAACAGGTCTGTGAGTTAACCACGGGCAGCTATTTTGCATACTACAATGTCCCACAAACAGCCACGGTGTGAATGACCAATATGTCTGGTCACCGGGAGAAACTTCCTTCTCTTTTCCAATCAGCATCACAAGCCTCGTGCGGAGCGAGCAAGGCCCAGGCAGTGAGAGGTCAGTGCTCTGTATCTGTGCTCTAATCTCTGCGATGCGCTTGCTGCTGAATTTACTTTAAGACATAGCAGACGGTGCTGTTTTGGCGCTGGGTGGATCTCAGGGCTAAAAACAGCATCTGGCGAGACAAATATAGAATAGCAGATACCCAGGAATGGATGGAAACCTATAACCCAATCAGGATAGTCTCGGGAACTATAAACATGAACACCTTGTGAATGCCATCTAAGCCCTGACATTGATTACAACCTTTGAACATACTGACACTGAACTTAATTTGAACATACGGGTTTGTTCTTGTCTCAGCCTGTGGTTCACTGGCTCATACGCTCGCCACGGGGTCAGGAGGTTGTTGGTTCAAGCCACACATCAGGACTCTGAGCTCACAGTCTATGCTGACGCTTTGGTATAGCGCCGGGGAGAGCCAAACTGTCACAGGTTCCCTTTTTTCGGAGAAACTGGTATTCAACAACAATAACATGTATTTATGTAGTGCCCTTTACACAGGGGACTTGATGCTAAGCCAGGGAGAGAGCGTTTCAATTTGAAAAATTTAAATATTAAAATAATAAGGAGAATAAAGGTCCCGAGGAAGAAACATTTGAAAAGAAACAGTTTCCGTCACTGGGTGAATCCTTCCCGGTCCCCTACTGGGCCGGTTGTGTGTGTGACCAACTCACTGTTCACTGTTGTGTGTGAATGTGCGTCACAAGAAGGCCGTCTGGTGTGAGTGAGTGAGTGAGTGTGTGAGTGTGACAAGGAGGCTGGTGTGTGAGCGTGAATGTCAGGGAGACCTCTCTGACTGTTCACTGTTGTGTGTGTGAGTGTGTGTGTTGGGGGGGTGGGGGGCGCGGGGTCTCAGAAGTCCTGATAAGGTGTAGCAGCGGGTGTGTGTATGTGGGGCTGTGTGTGCGAGACAGCGAGGGGTGTGGGTATCTGCTCTGTGTTGACGGCCCCCACACTCTATTTTCGTCCTCTTTGCTCAGTAGCTGAAGCGACTTCAAAAGGTCACCACATCCTTTCCCCTAAAGCCTGCATCACAGGCCTCATCCCAGCGGCTCAGCTGCTGCTGCACTAACAAGCGCGACGCTCACCGCCTCCCACAGCTGAGACCAGCTCGAGAGTGAGAAACTGAGCGCTGGTTCCTGCATCTGATATGATAACCCACGTTAATGCATCTATTTTTAGCTTCTCTCAGCTGTCTCGCATACCTCAGGCCAGGGTATCAGAGAGTTAGAGATGGCCTCCTGCCCTGGGCTGGGATGGGGGGGTTGGGTGACCAGCCTGTTCCACTGGAGGAAAGAATTGGAACATTGTTCTAAATGTCCACTGTTCCTCATCACTAATCAGCCAAACTGGACTGAAGCCACCGCTCCTCTCATTGCTTCGTGTGACAGGATGTGACTGACAGATTAGGGGCTGTGCTAACCTACAAAACCGCTGGGCATCAGAGAGTTAATCAGATGCCTCCACTCTGGTTGTTCACTGTTGCGTCCAAATTTACACTGAAAGATAAATCGAGTGAGAGAGCCAGTGAGCTCTCGTGTTGTGTCCTTGTGCGTGCTGCGGTGTTGAGATTCAGACCACTGATAGTACCCGTGGGCAGTCAGTTGACCAGCTCAGCGTGAAACAGCCAGATTGTGAGTGTCTCTGTGGTTTTACTGAGTAACTGCCAAGCCAGGCTCAAACCAGCCAAGCTTCATCCAAGCAACTGGGTGTCAGCCAATGACATGAGGGTTAAGATGCCAATTTGGGTCAGTCCGTTGTTTCCTAGTCTCTGGGGTGAGAGGTGATGGGTTTGATTTTCTGCTGTTAACGTTCTCAAGACGCTACTGGTAAAGAGAAGGACGTTTCTCTGTATCAGCTTCGAGGCTTGTTTGTTGGGATGTTTCTTATCTTCTTATTAGTACATAGGTATTTCGGGACATATGTGCATGCAACCGTCAGGAAGGTGGAAGGCGAATTAGATGGACCTTAGTCTGTTTTTTTCCCTGGCATTTCTTAAGTTCTTATGTTGCTGTGCACAAATACACAGTCATTACACTTTACTGAACATGTTTCGGCATCGGATATAAACTCCCAATATCCGGGCCGGGCAGTGTGGGAGGGCGGTAGTGAGCTTGTCGCCCACGTAAAGCCACTGTAACTTCACGTTGTTTGTGTTGTTGCCTGTGTGCTGGAGGAACAGGAAGCGGGTGGGGGCAGGGGTGGGGGGTGGGGGCTGAGGTGTGGCTCACAGCTGGAAGGGGAGAGCGCATCAGGTGCGGTTTGCCGATAAGCATTAACCTGTGAGAGGCTGGCGACTGAGTGTGGTCCAGTAGCAAGTAACGGGCTGCGTAAAGCACAAGCACTGGAGCTCTCTACTCTAATCCCATTTCCTTCTCTCTCCCTATCATGTCTGTGCTGTTGCTCGCAGGTGTAATTACCAACAAGTGCCCTGTGTCGTGTTATCTCCGTGTCCCCTTGTAAGGACCGGTGCAAGTGTTTATTGAGTGAGAAACCGACAACAACCATAAACCTGGTGGTCTGTGTGTCTGATGATACCATCCACCACATCTCTCGAGGCGATCATCCTCCAGCTCGGGCGGGAAACATTGCAAAGTTGGACTATTTTTATGTAACTTTGTGCGATTTCCGGCTTCAAAAATAAAATTTAGGGTTTAGATAAAGACATGAAAACCACATAAAGCAGCTCAGAGTGAGTGAAACTGGAGGAACTGAAGCCCATCTCAGGCAGAGAAGAAGAGCTCGGAGATTATCTCCTACCCCCCACCGCCCAAACTGCGCCCGGGAACGCATGCTTGGGAGCGAAGGGGGGAGCAGAGAGTGGTTGGGGGGGTTTACAGTGGAGACCAGAGGATGGGTTAGGGCATCGGTCAGATATTCAAACCATTCTCTAATATGTGCAGAGGCAGGTCACGCTAGGGTAGAAAAATAGAAACATAGACACAGGATTAGG